>NC_141696.1:666330154-667561470 GCF_964263255.1 Lissotriton vulgaris
GGGCGGTATCTGATCCCTATTCTCCATAATGTTGGTCAGGGCGTGACTTTTCAGATTTGACCCAGGCCAGCTGGTCCTCAAGGAGCAGCTGAGCGCTATTCACTTTTAAGCGCTAGAATTCAAGATATTCTTTAGAAATTCATGACTCTGGTTCTCCTTATTGGATTTCTGTTGTGCTGTTCTTATTTTGTTCATTAAATTAAGATCTATTTGTCTGACTTTGCTGTGGAGTATTTTCTGTGTGGTGTTTCTCACTGCGTTCTTGTAATAAGTGTTGCACAAGTACTTTGCACATTGCCTCTTAAGTTAAGCCTTGACTGTACACTGCCAAGCAGGAGAGGTGAGCACAGATTAATTTTTTGTGTGTATCTGACTTACCATGATTAGAGTGATGTTCCCTACTTGTACAGGTTGCATACCTCTACCAGCTAGAGACCCCATTTCTAACATTGGTAGCACAGTAGGATAGGACTTGTATTTGTGCAGTACATTGCAGTAATTTGGTGTACACTACCATCCACACAGAAGACTGTTTCAAATCAATTGTTTCTGATTGGCATTTTTTCCCTACTCTCTGATTTGCATTTTAATTTTTACCTGATTGGCATTTTTGCTTTTTTCTAAAATAATGTCTCTAACTGGAGGTTCTACATTTGCTTATCCCCCTGCAAAAATGGAGTTTGAGCTGCACAAACTTGAGGGTTACTCTGTTGCCCAGCTCGAGGATGTCTACAAGGACTTTGGGCTTCCTGTAAGGAGCACACTCTCGGAAGGTGGAGCTGCAGAAGGCATTGATAGGCTGGTTCTGAGGTCCATGCTGCATTGAGTAAGAACCCAGAGGAGGATGAGAATGAGGGAGGAGCTAGATATGGATGATGATTTGGACCTGGGCTCAGGAGAGGGACTTGGACTGCTGCCTGAGGTGTAGAGGGATAACATCCTTCCAAGACTAGCAATTCCACCTCGGGCAGGGATCGGTGTTTATTCTAGAGGCCTGTCCCCAGAGGAGCAAGAGTGCAGGAGAGAGGAGAGAAAGTTAAAATTTGAGATGGCTAAGCCTCAGATTCGTTCGAGAAGGGAGAGAGCCTTAGAGGAGAAAAGGCTGGCAATGGAGGAAGAGGAAAAAAGAACAAGGTTGGCCATGGAGCAGCAGTACCTGACCATAAGGAGAGCCTTACTCTAGAGCGGTTGGCTCATGCGTTTCAGCCTAATAGGAACTGGATTTTTATGGCTAAGCAAGTAGTGTCTAGTGGTGGCAGCAATACTGCAGTGTCCGCTGACTGGAGGATTTTCATTCCCAAGGATTTACTGTCTGATATTGTGGTGGGAGACAACATAGACGGATGGTTTGAGGCCTAGGGGATTGCTCTACAGATGTGCAAGGTCCCTGAGGATGATTGAGGGAGATAGGTCTGTGGAGGCACATTCTAGTGAGGGGAGGGACACTTTACTGGGCCCTAGAGGGGGTGACAGGATTAGGTATACTATCATGAAGGCGGCCCTAATCCGAATGTTTGGTCTGACCCCAGAGAAATGCAGACAGAAATTCAGGGACAGTCAGAACTTTCCTGACAAACTTGGGTGGATTGTGTGGATTCATTTTGCAAGGCACTGGATGGTAGGGTGAAGGGCAGTAATGGAAAGATTGCCAGATGTTGTAAAATTTGATTGCATAAGAGCACTTGTTCAGTCTTTGTTTTGCGGATCTGCACCAGCACCTTGTGGATAGTAAACTCACTGACCCCGGGGGGAGCTTGCTAAAGAGGTGGACCGTCGGGTCAGCACCAGGGCCCCATAAGAAGATATCTGGGGGATTATAACAAGGACGGGCTGGGCCCTCACCAGAAGAAGGAGGGGGGCAAAGTAAAAACATGGAGTTTTCTAAAGGGCCACAAACTAGTTATTTGGGTCAGAGCTCCCATCCCCCTATTGAGAAGAAGAAGTGGTTCCCTTACAGTAAGTCTGCAGGGAAGGCACCCCTGAAGGACTTTTAGTGTCAGCAGGAAGGGAACTCCAAGGAGGATTTCAAGTTTACTAAGAGGGCACAGCCTCCCTACCCGTGGGCAGTCACTGGGGTTGGCTATTGTAGCGATTGGGGAGTAGATGGTCCCAGATAGTCTGAGGGAAGTAGCACAATTGACCCTAGGGTACCTGGTTGATGGAGAGATGGTACAGAGGACCCATATGACTGACAATACTAAGAAGTAGAGTCAGTTGGTCTCCATCAGTGGGCAGAAGGTGGAGTCACTGAAAGACGCAGGAGCCAGTATGAGAACTGTCAGGTGTTATCTGGTGTCCTCAGAGCAGGTAGTGCCCAATGTGTTCCAGGGGGATGCAGCTGACAACTGTGAATGCCACTAACAAGTGGCTCCGGTTCCCTTTTAATGAGGGGGGTTCTCAAGTCTGCCTAATGGAGGTGTAAGTTCTGTCCTCCCCAGCCAAGATGTGCAAATTCAGTCCTTGACCTTCAAAAGGGGGTCTGCAGCTTTCTGGCAAAATCCATGCATTGCCTGCTTTGCACCAGTCGGAACCGACACATTGCCTTTTGACGCTGACGCAGTGCAACTTCAGAGACTTCACAGTATCGAGACAGCACCTTCATTGGAGGGGGTCCAATGTCAATGTGGGACCTGACTGTGAGAGTCAATGATGATACCAGTGCCTTGGTTGTAAAGGGGCTTGGCGATGAAGCAATACCTGACTGAGTGACTATGATCCGACACAGTTGCTCCTCGACTTCGACAGATCCTCTGGAAAGGTAATTTTTTCAATGGGGCCTGCATGGCTTCTGTATTTGACCCACACTCCATCACGGTTGGTTCTCATTTCAGATTTGACCCGGTCCAGTGCGACATCAAGTAACCTCTTAGCGCTATTGACTTTTAAGCACTAGAATTCAAGATATTCTTGCAAAATTCTTTACTCCGTTTCTACTAATTGGATTTTAGTCATTTTGGTCTTGTTTGGTTCATTAAATTAAGTTCTATTTTCTAAATTGGTGTTGAGTTTATATGTGTGGTGTTTTCACTTGTTACTTTAATAAGTGCTACTCAAATACTTTACACATAGCCTCTTAAGTTAAGCATGACTGCTCTGTGTATCAGACTAACCATGCCTAAAGTGACAGTCTCTACTTGGTCAGGGTGCATACCTCTGCCAACTACAGATCCCATTTCTAACATTTTATGTTGCCTGAAAAAACATTGTAAATTGTTAAGTTATGGATCTGACTTTCTGTCAAGAAGCCACTAAAATTCATTATGTTAGGTTATGTAAGGTATGTTTTGTATAAACACACAGCTGCCTCAGAAAAGAGGCGTCCCAGCACTGACTATGCAACCGTAACGTTACCACAACTTGCTCATTGACATCATATCGAATGTTATAGATATCATCATAAATTACATTACTGGTGACATTGCTTGTGCCATCACTTAGCATGTCAAACTTGCCATTGTTTATGACATCGGTAATCTAGGCTGGTGTAATTCTATACTGTGAAAAAAAGCTATATTTTGAAAACATGGCATCTACAGGAATGGTAATATTCAAACATTAGACTTTACAATGACGTGAGCCTTTCCATCTACTGCAGAACTAGGAGGAAGTAAAATATTGTTTTTGATCATTGGGCTTGGGGTCTAGTACCACATGGTGACTAGATACATGGCTTAACAGAAGGCTAACCCCTCCAGGTCACCCAACTGTATAGGAATGAGCGCAATGCATGGGGTGGTTCTTTTTTTTTACTGATGTGTGTGCTCAATCACTTCTGCACACAGCTTGAGGCGGGTCAGTTGGTATTTCTATATTGGGTCTCCAAGCAGTGACAGGCCCTGTATTTTAATCTCCACCGTGCAAGGTTGAAGTAAATTCAGTGGGTATGTTCACTTGAAAGCTAGGCGCAGGGCCAAGGCTGAAGCCAAAGTCTCATTTGAGATGCTTGAATATCCCTCCTGAGGGTGTGGATCTCTCTCTTGGACATGATATATTTTTCACACTACTTCCTGCAAAGGTATTTGCACTTGCATCCTTTTAAGACTTGGCACCTCAATAAAGAAATGTTTTATATTAAAATCTGTTGAGGTGAAAACGCCATGGTGTACATTAGGTGGTAGCAGATGTGAGAATGTGGCTAACATTTTTTGTTTAGAAAAACAATTTACAATTGCAGAGGACACATTGCTTATTGCCCATTTTGTTCAAAGAGACATTATTCATGTTCAAAGACTTCTTATGTTGGCAATTATTTTAGGGATTTGTAAATGGTTAGCATTTGGTAGTATTTGTTTCCCAGAGTATATTCCAGTAGCCATGAGCAAAGATAAAAAAAAAGTTCCCACAGCACATGTGAATAGGAATATTTTTGAACTTTTATAGACTGAATATGTAGGACTTCTGAGGATTGATGAGCAGACATAACCAAGTTCATGCACGCAATATACCATATATCAGTCAACTAGATTGAAGCAGGGAATACCTAGAAACTGAAGCTTTGAAAATGTACACCCAACCCTAATTTAACATAAGAAGGTTGTCTATTCGTGCTCAGTCAGTGCTGTCCACAACAGCACGTACTCGCTAATTTAACAGAATGTTGTTACTGAAATTCAAGAAAGGGGGCAGATTTATCAATAATTTGTGTTGGGTTTCCCTTCACAAAAGTGATTACCATTGCTGGAAAAGTAGCTCTAAAGTGACACAAAATAAAGCAGTTGCTGCTTTGCAATGTTCGCGTCAAGCGGGCATACCTTGGGCAGTATATTGGTGATCCCATGCAAACACCCATTATGTTTTACACTAAGCCCTATCTATTGCCATTTGTATACTGGGCTACGGGCCATAAAATAATGCCTCTTTGAGACCGGTGTTAACTTGGAGAATATTGCATGCCTTCTGCGCTGTACTGCACTCATACATAGTTTGAAAAGTGGTGATATATATCTAAGCATAGTATTTAATACTGGAAGGCTCCACTTCCAGTATAAAACATATGATTGACCTTACACATACACACACACACACACACACACACCCACACACACAGACACACACACTACTGTGCATTATGGTGCAAGGGCATGTGAGCTGGCATACCATAGACTAAAGTACGCAGCAGAGGGAGAGAGGAAAACAGCACACAATCTTAGAAATAGCACTGTTGTGCTCTCTCGCTTGCACACAGTGCAACACAGCAATTTTAATTACTGTACTGTATTGAGTCAAATGTTAGTCAATCAGCCCCTAAGTGTCAATAAACAGTGCATTTGTCTACATTTTTGAGCATCCTCAATTGTATTGAGCTTATGCCAAGGCGTGCTTACTTGCTTCTGCCCATTCGCTTCCGCTTTCAAAAATTAAAAACAAGCAGATGCAACCAGAACCTGGCTGTGAAATGATATCTCGTCTAATGAATTCTTTTGTGAGCAGAGCTCTCTGTCTTTGAAACTTTGCGGTGATGTATCTTTATTAACTTTTTGCTTTTTGCTGATTATTTCTCTTTTCTTTTCTTCTGCTTTATGGTTTGTGCCTTTGTAAATTAATTTAACATGAAAGGATAAAAATGTAGCTTTTGAAATGTTTCTCATTAAATTATGGAAAAGTATTACAGTAAATAATAAAAAAAGAATGCCTCTGGTAGCAGCTTTTGTTTGCTCAATTACGGCTACCGGGAGTGAATTATTGCACAGTTAACTCAGAGGCAACATTATTGCAGTTATAAGATATAAAGCAGACGAGTTGCAAACTTCAAAAATATATAATGAATATGTAAACACAAACCTAATACTTTGAAAATAAAATTAAGTGAACGAAAGGCACAGTAGGGTGTCATCGTACTCACCTAGA
The DNA here is from genome assembly GCF_964263255.1 of Lissotriton vulgaris. NCBI lineage: Eukaryota > Metazoa > Chordata > Amphibia > Caudata > Salamandridae > Lissotriton > Lissotriton vulgaris. The sequence goes on from NC_141696.1 coordinate 666,336,002, forward strand.
GCAGACTAGACTCTTTACAAAAAAGCAAAAAATAGGTGTGTCCAAATGTTGACCTGAGAAAAAGTATTGGTTGACTTTTCCCCCCAAATTAAGCAGCTTTTTGTTCTCAGCTGAAAACGAAGGAGCTGATTTAGAGATTGCCGATGACATGTGATGAATATCCCATTTGTTAGATTACAACTGCATTATAGTTTATGGAACTTGTAATACAACGTGCAAGATATCCAACACATTAGTGTAAGGGTTACCCATTCTCTAAACTTTAAATCAGACCCTGGTGTGTAATATTAGCAGCAAGAGGTAGTAAAGTAGTCTTCTTTCCATTGTGCTTGATCCTCGGATCTAATGCTTTTCCATATTCAAAAGTTGGCAATGCAAAAATGTATCAATGTACGGTTTCTTTCATACAGGAAGAACAAAGAGGAGCCCCTTAGAACCAAAAGGATTAGGGCACTATACAGTAGAAAAAGTAAAGTATGCTTTGGATTTTATGACAACCTTTCATTCTTCATTCACCTATGCCTTACGTTCCAGCTAGTGTATACGCACCCTACATGCACAACCACATATACACTCAAGAGTAATGTACCATATATCTCCGACAAAAAGTCATTAACCACCAAGGTTTACAAAAGTATAAATCAATGTATTAATTAAAAAAAATAAGAGCAATAAAACTAAAAAGAATGGGGTCTTTCACTCGGACCGTGACGACGAGATTCTGTTGCAGAGATTGCCGAATTCAAACTGTTTCTTAAGTTGGTATGTATAGTTCTTTAGTACTAGCAAGAGTTCCGAATCCACTAAAGATACATGTATTGACTCAACTAATGATTCACCTGGTGTAGCTGGCTCCACTGCTTGTATTGGCCCAAACAGGTCAAGTGCAGAGAACTACCACAAAATAAAAAGTCTTGAGAATGGATTGAAATTTGTTGCGTGGCATAAACAAAGAAGAATCAGCTATGAGATAAAGATCATATCAGTCAAAGGTAGTTCTTGACAACAAAGGATGTGCAGCTGTGTGGAAACTCGTTGCTCCAGTTGCAATGTTTGCAATAAATTTAATATAGCCTTAGAGCCCGACCTAGCAGGCTCAGCGTTAAAGACCCAAGCCGAAGGCGAGGACCTTTAACAGGGGACGGGCCTTTAATGGCCAGTCGAGCCCGCTGAGAGGACTCTAAGGCTATAAGAACATTCCACCCCTAGATGGGCAGAATGTTCTAATTACTCAAAAGAAAGGTCTCTTGGAGCCCGCAGGGGTTTAAATCCCCTCGGGCTACGAGAGGCTTTCGTTCACAGCGGCAGCTCTGAAAAAAAACCACAATGGAATGTTGCTCTGCAGGCTTCTACTTCTGTGGAAGCCTGGAGCACTCCATTGTATTCAATAGAGTGCTCCACATTCCATTGTTTTAATATTAATTTCATTTGTCGATTTCAGTGAGACCCAACATGTCCATTTGACACATTGCACACAATTAGTAGAGAACCTATTAACAGTATATATAATAATTTATGAATTATGTATTGGACCAAGGATTGCAGAAGGATTATAAAAGCTAATTTGTAAGATGCTCATCTTTATGTCATCAAATCATCAAAAAAGGACATCAATATCTACCAAACCAGAGGATTTCCTTGGTCTTAAAGCAGAAGAAAAAGTAAAACAATGAGAAACTTATTGAAAACACCACGAGAACCTATCTGTCTGCCCCATGCACCAACTACTCATATTGAAGAAGCCTATAAAAAGAGTGGTGGGCTTTAATAGGCCTGCACAACTAATGTCAGCGACAGTTAAATGTATAGCATCAAAGCAAAGTTTTTACAGATACTCTTTTCGATAGTGTCACAGCCACATGGATGTAGACCCTAGTATCTAGTCTACTGAGCAGACTTTTCGCAGCTCGACCAGGGCAGTAGCCCTCTGGCCCATAGAGCACACGTATTACCTTTAGAACACAATTTTTGGCAGTCCCCAGTGGTTGAGTCCTTCCAAGACACATTGATTTTCTCAATACTCAGGGGACTGTGGCTTTTTATATCATTGAGACCTACAGTTTAGGTCTAATCACACTGTGGCTGCATATAGATTGTACTCAGTATAAGGTATCTGCCTCAGTGCTGTGCCCAATTTACCCTGAAGTACATCTACTTTGTGTCTGTTTCCCATTAAGCTTGGAGTGCGTGACCAATTAACTATTGGTTGAATTTAAGATTGAGCACCCTGCACAGTATTTCAATGTGTGGGAACATATTCTATGCAGATGGTCTCGCACCACTGAATATGATGCATTCATACAGCGCACTGATGAAGGAAATGCTTACCCTCTAGCTATTTCCTAAACATGCGTCTGCACACTTCTGCTTGATATAAGCATCAATGAATATTTGTTTAATTCAAACATAAAATATTGAATTGACAATTGTTATTTGTATTTTTTGTGAATGTCTTCTTTTACTATGTATTTTTATTGTTCACTTGTTTTGATATTGTGTTAGTTTACCGATGTGTTGTTAGTTGTCTTACGTATTTCTTGTTTCACTCCATGTTTTGTAAGTCAGTGCCTTTCTATAGTGTTGTTGGTGGTGCTCTCAATTGTATCATATCAACATTTTTCTTCAAATGTCTCGGTCTCACAGTATTTATGTACAAATTAATATATGTGTATAAAAAGAAAAAAAATGTTTTAAAATATATTTTCATACTTTTTGCTCATAAACTTTAAAAACCACTGGTCCGTATTGGAACATTTTATGTATCATGGACGGATTGCTATGGACTAACTAATATTGTTTGTAGAGAAGCTTTTGTTGTTGTATATTATAGCACCAAAGCATATGTAGCTCGCACATATCTATTTTTATTTATTGAATACAGAAGGTACATAAACACAAAATAAGTGATCAAAAGAAAAAAACAAAAAACAGATAACAGTTAATTGAATACATGTAGCAAATAATCATATCAAACAGAAGAAAAAAATATTGAGAGTAACTATATGTGTTTAGGGAATCACACAAATCACATAAGAAATGTCCATATGCGATTACATTTTTGCAGTGAGCCTATAGCTCTGGTCTTGGCCAAAGCCAGCTACCTCTCATAAATGCTTCCATGAGAGCCAACCATTCAAAAAAATAGGCGGGGTAGGCATAATCCATACTCTGGCAATACAAAGGCAGGCAGCAACTAGTGCAATGGATAAGAAACTTCTCATTGCACAATGCTCACTCTTCTTAAATCCCAGCATGATTTCTTTGTTAGTAAGTGAAAAATTAGAACCCAAGCATTGAGCAAAATATAGTGTAATTTTCTCCCAAAAATTAGACAGCATAGGACAGGTGCAGAACATATGAGGAATATTAACTGCCATGAGATTACATTTGGGACAGCGTTATCTATCTGTGCCATCTCCACAAAACGCTGTGCTTTTTGTTGCCATTTACTAATCCTTTCAGGGGTGTAATAGAGCATACAAATAGTTCTAAATTGTTGCACCTTTAAACTTAAAGAATGATTAGAACTATCTAAAGTGTCCAGAGCAGAGACTATCTCAGAAGCATCCGTAATAGTATCTAACGTCTGACTCCATTTGGAGGCCAGCCGGCAGGTGTCATCGCCCCTGAAGCAGCAAAGTTGGAGATATATTGTACTTATTCTAGCTTTAAGCAAAAGATTTAAAAAGTGTGTCAATATTTCATGAGAGTGAGGGAGCAGCACTCGTTGTCGTTTTAAGAAATAATCTCTAATTTGCAAATATTTAAAAAATATTGTTGTGGGAAATCAGAAGTAGATTGTAGTGATACAAAAGTGTGAAAACCATTGGTGCCGTTTAATACCACACATTTACAAGCAGTAGGATCATGAAATATGCTTGGGAGGAATGGAGAATTCTATAGTATAAGTAATCATGCTGTGTGAGATCTTTGAAAGCAAGTGAGCAGTAATCAAGAATTCCGTGCTATTTGCAAACCATATCGCTAATGGTCTTAAAACTGACCCTTTTGTAATAGTAAGATCATTAATCCTGTACAAAAACATTTTGCTCTCAGTGCCCAGTGCCAGTGAAAGGCTAAAATATGGTTGTTTATCCATAAGTAAGCTTTGCAAACGCCCTGTAAATGCTGCCCACAAATATATTTTGAAATCAGGAAGTTGTAATCCACCCAGTTTATAGGGAAGTTTCAGAGAGCGGATAGCTCAGCATGCTTGCTTATAGCCCCACATAAAACTACTGATGGCACCCTCCAAATTCTGAAAATAGTAGTTGGGGACACGTATAGGAATAGCTCGGAACAGATATAAAAACGTAGGTAGAATTGTCATCTTTATTATAATAGTCCTACCGATAATAGTTATTGGGAGCTTATTCCAGTTCTTCAATTTTTGTGTAACCAATTGAAGTAATGGTTCATAATTATGTCTGTATATTTGTTCAATGGTAGCAGAAATCCGAACCCTTTAGTAAGTTACAACAGCATATCCTCCAATTAAAGAGGTAGACAAATCCAAGTTATGAAGAATTTGAGTTTTATGGGAAAATAAGTTTGTAATCTGAAAAGTGACCAAAAGTTTTTGCTTCTTTCTCAATTGCACTCAGTGCTAATACTGGGTCAGATGTAAATAACGCAATATCATCGGCATATGCAATAGCCTTAAATTGACACATCCCATTGCTAAATGAATTGATGCGAGTATTTCGATTTAGTGCATGAACGAATGGCTCTATATATACAGAAAACAGCAAATTGGAGAGTGGGCACCCCTACTGGGTACCCCGACATATCGGAAAAGGAGCCGAATGCAAGTTGGAATATAAAAGTTTAGCCTGTGGATTACTATATAGTGCACGAATCCACTTCAAAAAGTGGCTTGGTTGCCCATTGTTCATCAGTGTTGCCCATAGTGCATCCCACACGACCCGATCAAATGCTTTTTCAGCATCTAAGAGGACCATCCCTAAATTGCTAGATGTTTTATTAGCAATATCAAACGCTGGTATAGCCCTATTAATGTGAGCTGTAGTGTCTCTACCCATTATGAACCCATGCTGTTGATCCAATACAAGGTTCGACATGGAATGCACTAACCTGTTAGCCAGTATTTTGCCAAAAATGTTAGCGTCTGAATTAATGAGGGATATTGGGCGGTAAGACCCACAGTCTTCCGCAGATTTCCCCTTTTTAAGAAAAAAAACAATGTTCGTCATGTCCCAGGACTTGGGGGCTTCCACACCTTCCCCTATCTGATGTATAACATCTTGAAGTAACAGAAGAATAGAATTCTTAAAGGTTTTTAAAAATTCTATTGGTAGAGTGTTGATCCCAGCAGCCTTGCCGGAAGGCATTGCGGCTATGGCTGAAACTATTTCTTCCTCAGTAATCTCTTGTCGGAGGCAATCTGCTGCTTCTAAGCTCAAAGATAAGGTTTCCCCAAGTTGTAAGTATTGGTCCAGTGCATTTTTCTCTATGTTACCGGGGAGGGTGTAGAGCTCCGTATAAAATTTAGTAAATTGTTCTAAAATTGAATCAGGGGATGTATGTAACTGGCCATCTTCACCTTTTATCGTATCTATCCGTGTTTTAGATTTTTTATCCGCAATCTGGTAAGAAAAAATCCTCCCAACCTGTTCCCCATATTGATATTGATGAGATTGGTTTCTGTTAAAAGCAGCGGCTATCTTTTCCTTTGGTTTCATGCTTAAAAGTAAGCAAGTGTTGATTAAAGAAGCATATATTAGATCTCTGTTTGGGCTGCTAACCTTGAGCTCCTCCGCATGCATACATTCTAATCGTTTTAATGTATCACAACTTAATTTCAGAATATTCTGTTGAGTTTCATTTATGTGATAAATATACTGTCGAGTAGTACCCCGTATATAAGCTTTCATTGTGACCCATACGATGAGAGGAGAAGCAGTGTTAATATTGGATCGCAAAAACTCCGTAAGAGGCCGTTGAGTGTATGCTATAAACTCTGGGTCAGTGAATAAGTGTCTAGGAAATGGGAAATATTGCTTGTTCATATCTTCAGTTGCTGCCTGAAAGCTTATTAAAACAGGCTTGTGATCAGAGGTTATCCGTGGGCAAACCTCTATACTAGCAGTTACTAAAGTACTATTGCTAACAAAAGCCAAATCTATTCTTGAATACTGTCGATGGGGCGCTGAATAATATGTATAACCTGGCAAGGTAGGCTGTAGCATCTGCCATACGTCTATCAAGCCATGAATTCAAGCTAATTCATAAATTGACTGTTGAACCATTCACATTCTCGGATAAACAGCCCTATTAGTTGAGTCAATGTCATAGTTTAAAGAGCTACCCCTCTAATTGCAGCACCCTGTGAGTTACATACAATTGTTTCAAAGCCTAGCTGTTTGAACAAACCTCTATCCTTATAGCCCAAATGTGTCTATTCAAGGATTACCAAATGAGGTTTATTAAGTATAAGCTCTTCCCTAACAGCTCCTCTCACTCACCAAAGACCCGAACACTGCCAAAACCAACCTGCATGAAGGAATGAAAGAAGTAGCCGAATGGATGAAGCACAGCCGTCTGAAACTGAACTCAGACAAAACAGAAGTCCTCATCCTAGGCACCTCCCCCTCCGCCTGGGATGACTCTTGGTGGCCAGAGGCCCTTGGAAAAGCACCCATCCCGACGGACCACGCACGGAACCTGGGCGTCATCCTGGATTCCTCACTCTTGATGAACAGGCAAGTCAACGCCGTTTCTTCATCTTGCTTCAACATTCTTCGCATGCTCAAAAAAACATTCCGCTGGATCCCCACCGAAACTAGAAAAACGGTCACCCACACTCTGGTCACGAGCCGACTGGACTACGGAAACACCCTTTACGCCGGTACCACCACAAAACTCCAGAAAAAACTCCAACGCATCCAGAACGCTTCAGCCAGGCTCGTATTAGACATCCCGCGTAAAGAACACATCTCTGGTCACCTGAAAAACCTCCACTGGCTCCCCGTCAATAAGAGGATTACTTTCCGGCTTCTAACCCACGCACACAAAGCACTCTACGAAATCGGACCTGAATGCCTCAACACACGACTGTCCTTCTACACCCCCTCCCGCCAGCTACGATCCTCCAACCAAGCCCTTGCCACTGTACCTCGCATCAACAAAACCACCATGGGAGGTAGATCCTTCTCCTACCTGGCAGCTAAAACCTGGAACTCACTTCCCACTCACCTTCACCTTACTCAGAACCACCTAGCATTCAGAAAGCAACTTAAAACGTGGATATTTGACCAGTAATTACCCACCCGTCTTCAAGCGCCTTGAGACCCTCTGGGTATGTAGTGCGCTATATAAATTTATTGACTTGACTTGACTTGACCAGCTGACATTTAGATAGCGAATTCAGCCCAGCCACGTTCCAGCTAATACATCTGATTCTCCCCATTATAAGGCATGTAAGAATTCAGACAATACATGGCTTTTACCTTTCCCCAGATGTTACCCCTTAAAAATAATTGAGAAAAAAAAGTCCAAAATACAAACATTAGAAAAGATAGACTCTCTACATAAAAACGTTGAACATCACAGTTTATCAAATTGTTTACATCTGATATGATCTGTACCCCCCGTACTTTAGGACCCCAGTACACTCCTGTATTTCACCTAGGAGCCACAAAAAATTAAATCCCAACCCTAAGGTCAGGAATCAACAGGTGTCCACCTACCCACACAGTGTTCAAGAAAATAAATCACCCCTACTAACCCGCTGTCGTACTAAGACAGCCTAGAGGAGCAGCACCCTCAAGAGGCTCCCTACTATATTTAGTGACATAATAATCCATTAAGCTATCTTTACAAAGTAGAAGAAGAAAGAAAAAAGAAGAGAACACCACTCAAGTATCAAAAATGTCAGAAGAAAAGAAAAACATGGAATGACAAAAAAGAGAAACTCCAATAAGTATTGTTTATTCCTGTCATTCTTTAGAATCCTACTGCAATATTGAGAGTGCTAGTTTTGCCTCCTGGTCCGAGCGGTAGATCTGTGAACGACGACCCTTTATAACTTTCAGTCGTGACGGTTCTTGGAGGTAGACCAGGGCATCAAGCACCTTCCAAGAATCAATAAGCTGTTGCATCCTCTATCTTTTGTCCATGGTTGCCTTACATAGATATGATCTGACCACAATAGAACATGATTCAGCTACGACCGGTGTAGAAGGTCAGGCTTTAATAGTGATAGCCTGACATAGTAGAAAGTTACTTATATAGATGATCATCGGTTGTTGGCAGCATATGTTAGACTGATCTGTTCGATTGAGAAAAATTGGCAACCTGTGAGCACGTTGGATTTTAGAGTCCCAATCCCAATCAGCAAGATCAGGGAAGGCCTTCTGAAATAACTGAACCATATAGACCCGTGGATCGGAGCCTTCTATACCTTCCAGGACTCCAAATACTCTCAAGTTATTCCGGCGTTGCCGGTTCTCCAAGTCTTCGATTTTCACTTGTAAAGCTGTAAGTTGACTGTCATGATCACAAACCAAGTTAGAAGAGTGTGAAATCGCATCCTCTTTATCAGACAGTAGTTGCTGCAGTTCCATCACCTCATTGATAAGTACAGCCACCTTACTAGTTACTGTAGTTAGTGACTGCTGAATCATAGCATTATCCACCCTAAGCTGTATTTAGTACTCCTGCGCCTCCATTCTTTGCGCTTACAGGGCCTGAAAAATTGAGCTTTATGAGGGCTCTGGTTTTGGCTCTGATGTTGGCACCATCCTCAATACAGCTGTAGCTGTATTTACTGCTAAATCACTACTCACTGGCATGAAGACCCCCTTTGTAGTTTGTAGAGGTTGTATAGAACCAACCGCGTTAGCAGTGGGAGAGTCCCCAATAGAAGTAGCTTCTTTTGACGGATGCTGTCTTGTAGCTTGAAAAGGAGAAGTATTTTGACCGCTGATAGGCGCCAGAGGCTGCCCTGACCCAGATAATCTCAAAATGATAGCCTTAACTTCTCCCTTCAAAGTCACCCACTTTCGTAGAGTGCTATCTTGGGACTTTGCTTTTGAGTTCACTGATGCTGGTAAGTTGCCTTGTTGATGTTTCCCATTTATAGGTTCCTAAGCCATCCTAAGAAACCTAGCCAGTTTGGTATATTTGTGGTTACGTTTTTTCTCTTCAGTGGGTGAGACATTGAAAGTATCTGCAAATAGACGGCCCGGTGAATCATCTGTATTCATTGCAGGTGAGGAAGTAGTTAGAATGTCAGCTTTAATAACTCACTGCATTGAATACTCATTTAGATTCTTAGCACCATCCGGAGTGAGTAAATCCTTCAGAGCTATAGATTACAGAAGCTCTAGCAGAGGTGCCGCCCCCAGCTCGATAGTTTCAATAATTTCAGTATCAGTCTCAGAGGTTGTTAATTCAATTCCTGAACCTATCATGAGCAGCAGATGAGTTCCCTTATTATCAACTGTGTCGCTTAAATTAAATCCGCCCACAGCTGGCAGGTGTGTACACAAGTGTGGTTGCACCGGGGGTGATATTATTTCAGCTACAGTTAAACCGATAGAGACTACAGAGGCAATGGAGACATCAGCGACATCACTCACCTCTGGTTGTAGTAGCTGGGGAAGTTGCATACCCTCTGGCGCATGTAAAGACATAAAAGCACCCTCAAGTTGTGACACAGCCAAACTCTCTGAGGAGGATACTGGTTCTGAATCAGATGCTAGTTCAGGCGACCCATCAAGCCCATGCTGTACTGCCTCCATTACCATCTCAGCCAATAACAGCTTCTGTAGCAGTAACAAGAAAATCTTCTGCCTTCCCCGACTGCAATCTCCTGTCTGCCAACTCTAGGCAAGTTCTTCAAGCTAGCGCAATCGGTCAGGTCATTTTTAGAATTCACCACATCAGCAGCAGTAGCGGAGTTTCAGTTTGGGTGCCCCCATGCTGAGCAGTGACCTTGGGAGGAGCCATAGTGTGTGAAGCCAGAGGTAGACAGGGCCAGTAGAGCACAGAGCACCGCTGACCGGTCTGGCGATGAATGCAGCTCCGGGTGTTACAGAAGAGAAGCAAAAGCCAAGCTTCATGCCGGAGCATCCAAGGTATGTAAATGTAGCAGCAATATAACTTTTTTTTTGTTTTGTTTTGTTATGCTTCCTGAATAAATAGATAGAAAGTTGTATCTTCTTCTTTTACCACAGTTAGTGTTAGAAGCCGATGTTCCAGCGTGCACCGTTGTTGTCAAGTGCTCGACCTGGATCTCCCCTGCTCCCACGCTAGGCCAAGATAGGACACCGTCCGATACAGCCCTGCTCACCCCCTTAGTAGCTTGACACGAGCAGCCAGGCTTATTTCCAAGGCATGAGTGTTCAGTATGTGCAACCACACCCACAGCAACCCCAATGATGTCACCACAAATGGACTCCACATGAGTTTGTATAAAACAAGTATACTTTATGTAAAAAGTTATACGAAATGACCGCACGATACACCTTCAACACATATACAATGGCAATATTGTTTCCGGTGGGTTGGGCGGTTCTAATTCCCAACCTCCGCTTCTAACCAACAGTTACGCTGCCTTTTAACCGTTCTCAACAGGTTAGGTACGTCGTATCACTAGATTCACAGGCGTTGCAAAATACAAGGAATGCTGCCCTACTTAACGATGGGTTTCTGTACAGTGCCACAGTGAAACAATGCAATGTGTAGCACCAAGACCCTGTACTGAGTTCACACAGGATAATGCAACCCGGGTCGCTACCAGCATGCCCTGTTCAAGTAAAGAATACAGCAATGCATCGCGCTGCAATTACGTACAGTGTGATAGGAAAGCAATGCAATGCGTATCACCACCAACATGCCCTGTGCAAAGAAGGAATAAGGAAATGCGTCACAGTACAATTCAGTGGAGTAAACAATCAATGCAGTGCACTACGCTATGATCCTGTATCCTGCAAGAGCAACATAACGTAGTGCGTAGTGCACTAATCCCCTGAGTTCGTTAAGCATCTCTAGTGTCAGACATTGTTCAATAGTTCGATAGTTCGTTAGCAGCAAATATGAAAAGTTTAATACAACTGTTTTTAGAAGTGTGCAACCAGTTGCCTCCAACATGGATCAACAATGACACCCAAGTTCCACTCTTGGCCCTGGCCCCTGTACTGCCCCGTCCGGGACTAACACAGGCCGAATCTGGGTCAGAACAAGAGGTGCACACAGCTGCCAGCAGTGAGAGGCAGAGAGAGTGTCCCTCCCGGCCAGCACCCCACCCCAGGCCATGATCCACTTTACCTGGGGGGCGCGACCCCACTCTCCTCTCCTGCCGCAGCAGCTTGGCCTCACTTCAGAACCTTGTCACCATGGGCAAGGCGCGCTCGGGCCAGTATTTCAGCTCCTGTGGGGCTGCCAGTCTGGGCCACCAACGTTCGGCACAACTTCTTCCTCTAAGCCTTCCACCCGATGCTGGTGCTCCTTCACATTGCCTTTGAGGACCCAATCACCTGGCCCTCCTCTTCAGTGCTGTTAGGATCTCTTCGCTCCCTGGTGCTCACCGCTCCCTGGTACTCCTAACCAGCACCTTCGGTGGCACCTTCAACACACACCCACAGCACGTCCGAGACTCGCTCTTTCTCCTGGTGAACCCGGTCTTCCGGTGCTCTTCACTAACACCCAGATCACACCACGACACACACTGCGCATCTGAGTCTCATATCACCACCACACGCTGATCTGCGTGTTGGAGACTCACTCCTTCTCCTTGCCCTCAATGTCCCGGCACTCTCCACTAGGGCCTAAACTGCACGGCGACATGCACCCTCTGCGCATCGAGAATCTCGGCTCTCTTCCACGATGCCCACAATCCACAGGCGCTCCAACAGTCGGGGTTTTGGAGTTGGGTGCTGGCGAAGCACTCTGTCCAGGGATTTGCTGACTCAGTAGGGGTACAACTGTTAGCTGCAGAGAGGCTCCAACAAAGGCGTTTGTCCTTCAGCTGCGGGTGCCGGTTGTAGCCTGAGGTGGTCCTGTCCTGATCCAATTTGGTCCGTACTTGTCCTGATTCTGGTCTGCACCTGTTCTTTCCTTCTGGCACCTGCATCTTGGGGTTCTGTCCTTTATCCCAGCCTGTGGCCAGGGTTGGTCTTCACACCATTTTAGGTCAATATAATGTGGGTTCGTCATTGTACTGTCTTCCCTTTTCCACCCTTCCTATGTTTCAATGCTTAATGAAAGTTTCTTATTTAATCTCACCTTAATCTTATTCTTGTTGATTAATCGAGCTTCAATTAATGTAGTATGGACACTGATTTTTAAAGATTTACATAGATAAAGAGTTCATACTTTTCTTGAGTCTGTGGTTATTATATGAGTGTAAATGTTATATTTCTGCCAATTATTCTTACACCCTGATCTATTAGGTTTTCAGGTACCGGTGACTAGGATTGGTAAATCAAATGGTATAGGTCCTGAATGGTTAAACAACATTATGATATGAGTGTAGGTTTTACCTGTCCTTTTGTGTTATTAAAATTTTTATATGGGCCCAGGTGAGTATGGTAAATAACGGGCAGGTGAACCCGCGCTCTATCATTGTCATTGTTGGTTTTCTCCTTATTAAAGAAAAAAGTGCTGGCTCTTGTTACTGCAACACCGGCTGAAGCTGATGCCAACCTAATGGGATGAGAATATGTAATGTGCTGGAAAGTAAACTGTTCTTTATTCTGTTCTGTGTACAGCCAAGTGATTGTACGTATTTTATATGATGAATGTTGTTTGATAAAATAACCTTGATTTTAGTCCTGGTAAACTTTCTATCAACCTTTTCATTCTACTACACATGAAATGCATGTGCTATTGCTGGAGTGTTTGACTGTATTATTACTTTTGTTGTAAAAAAAAACATAGTCTTTGGCACTGTGCTTGCATCTGAATGCTTTACAAATGTAAAGTAGCACTGAGTGCCTCGCAACATCTAATAACTATTGTGCATTAATTTCCCAAACATTCAGAAGAAATTCAGGCGTTTGTATAACAGCATACATTTAATGATGTAATGTTATGCATACTGTATACACTGTGAAAGGTTTCAGTGAAAGGTTTCAGTGAACAAATGATTTTGCATTTTTCCTGAAATTATTAAAATTTTAATTAAGATTACAAGTTGGGGGAAGTTGTTACAGATGTAAAGAACAAGTATTTACCATCTGAAATTGGCAGTTTGATATCATTAACTTTCTGTACTTTTATAGAAATGAGCTTGAGTAAGTAAAATATATCATGACGGACAACTGGAATATAACAACTTTAAAACAATTAAATACTGCCCTCTGTAAAGTGGGAGCAACACCTTACCCAGGGAGGCGGCTGCTGTTTTAGAAGGTCAGGTGTCAGTTAGAGCATGCTTTGAACTCTGACATGACTGTATCAATAACATAATTAAACGTTATAGGCATTTCTCAAGCAGGCTGAACATGGCTGCAGTCAGATCTCTGACTAGCTGTCGACCTTGAAGAACAAATGGGTGCCCGAACTATCAACAACAGCACTTTTCAGAATTGCTGTTTGTGTGACATTATTTTTCCTTATGAAAATGTACAACTGTTAGATAAAGTTCCCTCTTCATGGTCAAAATTGACAAAACTCAAATTAGTGGGTGCCCTCAAGCCAGGGTTTAGTTTCTATAAATGTTGATTACATTTAGGATTTGTGGAACCAATTCAATTTCTAAAGTACAACAGCCAAACCTTTTAGTATCAATAACAACAATGTATTTGGTAACGTGTCTTAAGAATAACATTCCTTTTCTCCCTTCTAATGAAAAGTTGCCCCTAAAGTGTTTCAATACTGAACACTTTGAGATTTGGAAAAATAAGTAAGCATGAAAAAAAGCCCAGTGGATGATGTAGGAGAATTTGAGATTTTAATGGAACTTGGTACTGGCTTTACATGACATATTTTCTCTGGATGTATAGGTTTCTATATCGTTTATTTGTTCTTTTTGATTATCAGCATTTGGGAATATTACAACTGGAGGCTTTTTAGATGTTTTTCTTTTCTCTTACATACTGCTACACTTTTTAAAGTTCAGTCTACCCTCAATATTTTGGGTGGCTTAAGGTGGTAACTTTCCAGCTGGTGTCTTATGAGTGATATGTCCGCAAGAACCACTGCATCTAATGTTCTGTGCATATCACCAGTTGAGGTGATCTGAGTATTTGATGGCTGAGCCAATATGAGGACAATCCGAATACAGTGTTGTATGTTGTTTAGAAAGTATTAACACTGCAAACATGACTGCTTTGAATGATGTAACTTCTTTGAGATGTTTTGATGTGTGTTGAAATCAGTTGGCTCTGTGTTGGCTGTCTGCCCTGTTCCCATGATGCACTGTGCCAGGGACAGACTGATTTGCATATAGCCAGGTTCTGAGCTGGGATGGTGCAGTGAGATAAATAACGGTGATGGATCAAGCCCTGATCTTTGGACTGGGTAAGAGTGGTCTGCTTAATTCAGACACTCTGTTCATCACCACCCCCTTTTCTGAATCGTTTTTGGCCACTATAGGTGTGGCAGGGTATACTCAGACATGAGTCCCTTTCTCACTGCATCATCAGGATTCAAGCAAGCCGGGCCGAAGAAGGCTGAAATGCCAGAAACCGGTCCCCGGTAGCTTGCCTCCTTTCTGGTGAAGAATTGGCTTGGTAGTTTAGTCTGCCCTGTTCCCATGATGCACTGGGCCAGGGACAGACTGATTTGCATATAGCCAGGTTCTGAGCTGGGATGGTGCAGTGAGATAAATAATGGTGATGGATCAAGCCCTGATCTTTGGACTGGGTAAGAGTGGTCTGCTTAATTCAGACACTCTGTTCATCACAACCCCCTTTTCTGAATCGTTTTTGGCCACTATAGGTGTGGCAGGGTATACTCAGACATGAGTCCCTTTCTCACTGCATCATCAGGATTCAAGCAAGCCGGGCCGAAGAAGGCTGAAATGCCAGAAACCGGTCCCCGGTAGCTTGTCTCCTTTCTGGTGAAGAATTGGCTTGGTAGTTTAGTCTGCCCTGTTCCCATGATGCACTGGGCCAGGGACAGACTGATTTGCATATAGCCAGGTTCTGAGCTGGGATGGTGCAGTGTGATAAATAACGGTGATGGATCAAGCCCTGATCTTTGGACTGGGTAAGAGTGGTCTGCTTAATTCAGACACTCTGTTCATCACCACCCCCTTTTCTGAATCGTTTTTGGCCACTATAGGTGTGGCAGGGTATACTCAGACATGAGTCCCTTTCTCACTGCATCATCAGGATTCAAGCAAGCCGGGCCGAAGAAGGCTGAAATGCCAGAAACCGGTCCCCGGTAGCTTGTCTCCTTTCTGGTGAAGAATTGGCTTGGTAGTTTAGTCTGCCCTGTTCCCATGATGCACTGGGCCAGGGACAGACTGATTTGCATATAGCCAGGTTCTGAGCTGGGATGGTGCAGTGAGATAAATAACGGTGATGGATCAAGCCCTGATCTTTGGACTGGGTAAGAGTGGTCTGCTTAATTCAGACACTCTGTTCATCACCACCCCCTTTTCTGAATCGTTTTTGGCCACTATAGGTGTGGCAGGGTATACTCAGACATGAGTCCCTTTCTCACTGCATCATCAGGATTCAATCAAGCCGGGCCGAAGAAGGCTGAAATGCCAGAAACCGGTCCCCGGTAGCTTGTCTCCTTTCTGGTGAAGAATTGGCTTGGTAGTTTAGTCTGCCCTGTTCCCATGATGCACTGGGCCAGGGACAGACTGATTTGCATATAGCCAGGTTCTGAGCTGGGATGGTGCAGTGAGATAAATAACGGTGATGGATCAAGCCCTGATCTTTGGACTGGGTAAGAGTGGTCTGCTTAATTCAGACACTCTGTTCATCACCACCCCCTTTTCTGAATCGCTCCTCCAAAGATGGCACAGCGCTCACTCACTTAGCAAAGAGACCAAGGACCACAACTAACTTCCTGTGCATATTATAAAAGGCAACAGTGGCGGTTCGCCCATAGAGGACACAGGCGAGCCGCCAGCAAATGGCCTAGGGCTAACTCATCTCCAGTTACCTGCTGACATGATGTTACACTTTTACAGGAAAACGAGTGTCGGTTTTCAAATTAAAGTGTGACATCATACCAGCAGCAAAATGGCGCCAATGTCTCTTTTAAACTACGCCTGCCTGTGTCAGGCAGTGGCTTCTTCAATCCACCTCACACACTCACAGTAGTTATCAGACATGAAGCACTTGCCTCGGGCAGTGCAGTATGTCTGCTGCTGAGGCTTCGGTGGGGTCTGTCACTCTTCATCCCTATACCCTATCAGGTGGCAGGTAAAGACAGAAGGGCCAGCCTACAGCCCTATCCTGGCATCTGATGGGCAGTAGCTCTTGTTCCAGGCCAGGATCAGCAAAAGCTATCATTTATGGCAGCTTCCGCTTGTTTATAATGGCGCACAATTCGTGGGAGTCAGAATGCTGGAGCAAGACTCACGATGAGTTCGAATTTAGAGTTTCAAGGTAAAATTGTATTAATAGCTTTTGTGTGAGCGCGTGTACATGACTGCGATCATCTGTGTGTGTTTGTTTTTGCGTGTGCATGATTGTGATTGTGTGTGTGTATAGTTGTATGTATATATATTTGCACGTGTGTCTGAGTGTGTGCATGATTTGTGTCTGCCATGAGTATGATGAATACATGCTGGCCAACTTTTGTAAGAGGGAGAAACATTTGTGGCTCCAAATGTATGAATATTCTCTTTGTTCTGCAGCCTCGTCCCCTAGTTCAGTTACCATTTTGCAATGTTTTCTCTTCTAGAGTATGTCCCTTTGCAGCTTCAAATGGAATGGAAGGATGGTGGGCATCGGGTGGAGTGGATATTGCACAATGCTGTTTGTTTCAACATTATGTTCCTTTGTACTACATGACACAGTCAATGCCAGGTTTTTTGCAGGCTTCCTATAATATGTACACGCAACTAGGGTGGCTTGTTGTACTGTGCAGATGCCTAAGAGGTTGGGGTCTTGCCTTGACATTCCTCCATTTTGAGTCAGTCAAGGTAAATTGTGCAGTCCAAATGGTTCCTTTGCATTCTTGTACTTGTAGTCCAGTGTATAACATTCAGGACTACAAATACCACACTACAGAGAACAGTGAAACGCGTCACTGAATGTGTGACTGTTTCATTGGTTTGAAAAACTTCAGCGCTCTAGAATGCACATTTCTTGATTATAAGACTGGCATGGCACGCTGCCCTTTTTTTGTCTGATTTCCGAGCAGAGCAGGTTAAAGGTTTAGTTTGTTATATTCCCAGGGAAACAGTAGGCTAAGAGAGATCGGATCGTGGCATATGGGGGCTAATAACAAGAGATAGTGTGTGGTCTTTGGGGTGGCATGGGCTTACCTGATTGGATCAATACTTTATTTTTTGGAGCATGGACAATGCTGTGGCTGAGAGGGCTCAGACATTTGCAAGGATCTGTAGATCGTGAGTTTGAATCCTGGTTATATAGACTCAGAATTTCATCCTCCCAAGGTTACTCTGAAATGGCAGAAGGGAGATATGAAGGGATCTATCTTTAGCTATCAGTATATATTTTTGCTTCTATACTGGCTGAATAATGTGGGTAAGCGTCAGAGATGCAGTACATTTAGGAAATCCATTGTGTATGAGTGTGTGGTTATGAGGTCCGAGCAGCTGTAGGGCAGTTAAAAAACAAACTGTTAAGTCTGGGATAGCTTTTGGCCTGTTTCTTGTACATGTTCTTGGAATTCTAGGGGAGAGGATGTAGACTTACGGCTAGAGCGGTCGACCTCGAAGCTTGGGAAGTCTCGGGCAACAACACTCAAAATCCTGTGATTCTGGGCAAATCACTTAATATCACTGTGCCTAACAAAAATGAATTTGTCCATCTGTAAAAAAACTGGTGCTCATGTAAAGCGCTCTGATACCTGATATCCTCGGGTCTAGTTCGAGCTATACAAAACTCTAAAAAAAATATATATATCTTTTTGCCCGAGCCCCCCCTTTTCAGTTTTAGCTATACTAGCTCACATGCTACAACTCAGATCTTAAATATGCCCCACCACCACTTTTTAAATCACAGATCATCCTAGATAAATGCAAAGATTGTCAACATGAATACAGGAATGCAAAACATGTATCATGGGTTTGGGCCCAACCACAGTTTTGAGGACTATAATGTCTTCTCTGCAGAGTCAAGACACTGATACATATACATTTTCTGATCACATAGGAATATTTTGTATTTGTTTCTGTTGTCCTCTCACTTACTTTTCCAAGAAATAGATAGATAGCTATTCATTTGTTCTATGTCTATTGGAAAAATAACGTTTGGCAATTGCGTAGAAAAGTTAATAATGATGCAAGGATAAAATAAAACACAAAGTTATATTTTGGATAGGGTTGTTCGGTGACAATAGCAAGGTAGTTTTACTATGGTATGATTCTTTTTTGAACAATCAGTGAAATTGATAGTACCTACATCTAATAAGTAGTAAACAACGAGTATACTTTAGTGCTTTATATATGTATATGTTAATAAAGATAAAAAATGCATCTATCATTGCTTATGAGGGCTAGTAGTTTATTTATCTCTTGTTTCTTCACATAAGAAATAATCTATCATTTAACAATCTGTGTTAATATGTTTTAAAATGTGCAGCACTTATGCGACGAAAAAAAGAATCCACTGAAGCAAAAATATTTCAGCTATTCACACTGTTTTCAAACCATTGTATGAAATCTGTCACATTACACTGTTTCAAACTAAACTAATGCACCTTGGCTGCCATAACTCTGCCTTACTCCAAAGTGCCGTTTATGGCCATTTATGACAACATGGCTAATGCATTGCTCTCTACAGTGGGACCTAAATGGTTTAAATTGCTAATTTCCGAAGTACTTTAGCGAATAACTCATAAGAATAGGTATTTTAGAAAAGGAGTCGTTTTTATTCGATCTTTTCCTTGTCAAAACGGGAAAAGCCAAGTTTGTCTCGAATCTTAAAACAAAATGTGTAGAATCTCTGAAAACTACTCTGCATCACTAATATAATCAGAAGATATTCTAAGCCTGATAAAATAGCAGAGTGTCTTTTCTGTGGAAATTCACTAACATTGGTTAGAAATGGCTGTTTTAGAGCCAATTGGTTCTACAGTGTTAAAAGGTGGCTAGACATAGGAAGAATGCACCATAACGTATGCGTTGGTCTGAGATGAGCGCAAGCACATTGTCGATGAGGGCATACACTTCTGAGCATCAGCTGGAACAACACAAGCAACAATGACCTGAAAGAGTGCCTGAAGGTCATCCTCCTTTTGACAGCCACAATCATTTTTTACAATTTCACGCCACTCACCTTTTTTTCAGGAATGGCCTTCAGTGAATGCAAAAACAACAGTTGATGGACAGAATGCAGAACAATGTCATACATTCACCCCAGTACAGAGATCTGGGCCTAAATCCGTCGTTTCTGTGCTCACCAAGGCATGGAGAGTATGGGACTCACGTCTGAGCATACCGATCCCACTCGGGGTGACAAATGCAAAAACAACAATAGATGGACGGAATGTTGCATAATGGCAAAACATTCACCCCCAGTCACAGATCTGGGTTTAATCCATTGTTATTTTGCTCACCACACCACCCCAGTTCAGACATGGCCATATGCAAATCAGCCTTGACCCTTTGCCTCATGGGAACAGTCCAGCCCGAACTGCCAAGCCATGTCTTCCCTGGACTGGAATCAAGCATCCTAGGACCGGTTTCTGGCTATCAGCCGTCATCAGCCAGGATAGCTTGACTCCAGTGGCGTGGAGAGCATGGGACTCACGTCTGAGCATACCCGTCCCACTCGGGGTGACAAATGCAAAAACAACAGTTGATAGGCAGAATGCAAAACAATGTCATACATTCACCCCAGTACAGAGATCTGGGCCTAAATCCATCGTTTTTTTGCTCACCTCAACTTGCTTGCCAGTTCAGGCTGGACTGTTCCCATGAGGCACATGGTCAAGACTGATTTGCATATGGCCATGTCTGAACTGGAGTGGTATGGTGAACAAAATAACAATGGATTAAACCCAGATCTGTGACTGGGGGTGAATGTTTTGCCATTATGCAACATTCCGTCCATCTATTGTTGTTTTTGCATTTGTCACCCCGAGTGGGATGGGTATGCTCAGACGTGAGTCTCATGCTCTCCATGCCACTGGAATCAAGCTATCCTGGCTGATGACGGCTGATAGCCAGAAACCGGTCCTAGGATGCTTCATTCAGGTCCAGGGAAGACATGGCTTGGCAGTTCGGGCTGGACTGTTCCCATGAGGCACAGGGTCAAGACTGATTTCCATATGGCCAGATCTGAACTGGGGTGGTGTGGTGAGCAAAATAACGATGGATTAAACCCAGATCTGTGACTGGGGTGAATGTTTTGCCATTGTGCAACATTCCGTCCATCTATTGTTTTTGCATTTGTCACCCCCAAGTGGTACGGGTATGCTCAGACGTGAGTCCCTTACTCACTACGCCACTGGAGTCAAGCTATCCTGGCTGAAGACGGCTGATAGCCAGAAACCGGTCCTAGGATGCTTGATTCCAGTCCAGGGAAGACATGGCTTGGCAGTTCGGGCTGGACTGTTCCTATGAGGCACAGGGTCAAGACTGATTTGCATATGCCATGTCTGAACCTTGGTGGCTTGGTGAGCAAAATAACGATGGATTAAACCCAGATCTGTGACTGGGGGTGAATGTTTTGCCATTGTGCAACATTCCGTCCATCATCTTGTGTGTTTTGCTGTTCACCCTATGTGGGAAGGGTATTCCCAGAAGTGGGTCCCTTGCTCATTACGCCACTGGAGTCAAGCTATCCTGGCTGAAGACGGCTGATAGCCAGAAACCGGTCCTAGGATGCTTGATTCCAGTCCAGGGAAGCCATGGCTTGGCAGTTCGGGCTGGACTGTTCCTATGAGACACAGGGTCAAGACTGATTTGTATATGGCCATGTCTGAACTGGGGTGGCTTGGAGAGCAAAATAACGATGGATTAAACCCAGATCTGTGACTGGGGTGCATGTTTTGCCATTGTGCAACATTCCGTCCATCATCTTGTGTGTATTACTTAAATTGTGTCATAAGTCATAACTCCTCAACTTGATAAAAAGTCTTCTGTCTCTTTAACACCCCTCCCCCAATACAATCTTAGCTCAGTGTACTTAGCAACCCATTGCAACAATAGGTCATAAGTTCACAGCACATTCTAGAAGGAACATGCTACTTCCAAATGAGATACAGCAGGTGTGGTTTACTTCACAGATTCAAAAACATATCTGTCTACATTACATTTCTTTTTTTAAACAACAGCCAATAATAGGACATCTTGCTAAGGCATCCAACATACTACCTGATTTGATTCACTTTCATGGTCATACCATCCAATGAAATATATCTTTTTGTAAATTTATTTTTTATAAAAAACCTCTATTTTTACTGCTTTTCATTTGGTAAACTGCCCCATTCAGCTCCAACCTTCTCTTGGCTGCTATTGCTCCTTCACTTCAACATGCTTAGAGTGTGGATAGTGGGCCACAGCTATGTCTATTGGGCTGCGAAAAACAAAGGTATTGACAGGGACTTGGGTTTGCCAAATGTTAGGATTACCTGGTTTGGCTAGAGAGGGTCAACATTTCATCAGTTGCTGGCTTTGGCTAAATCCATTGTGGATTGCCGAACTCCTCACCTCATGATTGTGTACTGTGGTGACAACCACCTTGGGTCATTGACTGGGGTAGGGCTGGAAATCCTAAGGAAAGATACCTTTGCTGAACTGATGTCGCCTTTTCCTCATACTGTCTTGGTGTACTCTCATATATGCCAAAGAAAGAAATGGAAGTGGTCAAATCAATTCTGCCCACAGATTGACAAAGCCAGGAAACATGTTAATAAAAATGTTTCTGCATTCCTCAGAGACCACCGCATGGGCTGTATCTAAACAACAATCTATGTTTTGACATGAATGAAATTTATAGAAATGATAGAGTGCACTTTGCAGACGAAGTCTACAGGCTGTTTCTAAGGAATATAGCATGTTATTACGCATGCTATCACATTGCTTTCCTTTACAACCCGGTTGTTACAACGGCTGCATTGTTAGAATGCGATACCTTTACAGCGCAAGCGATTAGATCGACTTGCTCTAGAGGGCGTGCTGGACTTAGGAATAGATTAATTTATTGTTCCAACTCCAGTCTGCGCAACAGTAGGGAAGGTGTTGTAATAGTAAATTATACTATTCCTTATATTAGAGTGCCCCCTACAGCAAATCGATCTAATGACTTGTGTTGTAAAGGCATCACAATCTGACAACGCAGTCGTTGTAACGACCACGTTGTAAAGGAACTGCGATGAGATGACTGCGTTGTAAACGCTGTCTCCCATTTCTAAGTAGCCTGAAACTCTGCATCCGGTCTTATGTGTAGCTCTCATATACACATAATCAACACAAAGGCTCTTGTCAGAGCCACCTTAGTACCTGAAATATTCTAAAAAGATTTTTATTCAGATACTTTTTTTTAGTTTTTAGAAATCTTCGTGGTGATGTCACGATGGGCACAGATATGTCACAACAACAACAAAAACAAAAGCAGACATTCAATGGCCACCAGCAGATCCAAAAATAATAAGTAAACAAAATCCATCTAAACATTGCGCTACACATATTACTATATACATGCTTCTTTAAAAACATGTTTAAACTCATGTTTTGGTTTTAAAGGGGTCATTACGATGGTGGAATGATGCCACCGCCTGGCCGACGGTGGCGATCATTTCGCCATCGTAATGAGATTTACCCATAGCCATATTAGGATGGCGGTGGGTATCGCAGAGGAAGCAAAGTACGTCTGCCACTATACTACTAGTGGCAATTGTTACGATTGCCTGCCGGGTGGAGCAGGGGACTAATATGGTGGCGGTGCCTAGCAGGCACCGTCCGCCATATTAGCATATGGGGACTGAACAGCCTTTCCATTGCGGCATCACTGCCATGGAAAGGCTGACGGGATTGGTTTTGGGGGCCTGTTGCGGGCCCCCCTTGTGTCTGGTGGAGGTGGGTTGCACTTAGGGGGATACCCCCCAACATTTCAGTGTACCAATTGGCAGGCCCCGTGTGATGCCTGCCATGTGGTGCAGTGAAGTGCCAGACATGCGATTTTGACATCGCAGTAGATGCAGCTGTCAGCAGCACTCACCACAATGTCAAATTGCAGAATGCAACCACCATGGTGGCGGTCGCATCCTAATTCTCGGTGCAGGACCGTGGCAGGTCTGGCGGCCGGTCGCAACACCGCGGGGATGGCAGGCAGACTCAGGTCCACCCGCCGTCCTAATGAGCCCCTAAGTTTCTTTAAAAACCACCTTTAAGATCTATTTTCCGTTTTCGCAGTAATTCGGGGAGTCGCGACGGCGCCATTAACCACGATGATCGCGCCTTTTCCATAAAGTGAAAAACACATATATGCACACATATTACAGTAATTTACACACTAGGGATTTATTACTGTACACTTCAAACTCATGTTTTTCTAGTGTATTTCTAGAACAACCATCTCTAAAACCCATTTTTTTTTTTGCGGTGAGACCTGAGATTTAATTGACATTGGTAATCGTGATCCCTGTAGATATGACGCGAAAGCAGAAAGCAAAAGCAGGAATTCAATAGCCACCACAACATTTCAAAATTATAACAATGTAATTAATTCTAACCATCACACTAGATGAATCACTGTCTAAATAACTCTATAAAAACATTTATCAGAATCTCAATATAATACAATCTGTATTAACTATTTACTGATTTCTTTTTGTTTATTTCCACCAATATTTGCGGTGGTGCAATGATAATCATGATGTCCCCATGGTACATAGGGGACTGCACTTGCAGAGATATATATAAAATTTTTGGCTTACATTTCTCAGAATAGTGGATGGATTTGCACCAAACAACAAAACGCACAGGCAGCGTAATAACATCTACCTTTCTAGCAATTTTGGTGTAATTCTGTCCAACGGTTCGGGCAGTAGGTTCGACAGTGAATTCCTATCTATCTATCTATCTATCTATCTATCTATCTATCTATCTATCTATCTATCTATCTATCTATCTATGTGTGTGTTTGTCTCTGTGTTTGTATAAGGATATAGGTTAGTTAAATGTTTTAATATATGAAATGTACCACCAATAAATAAATATATATATATCAATAATGTATATTATACAAAATACATACACAAAAAATCAGTATTAAAATATATGAATTAATTCACCCAGTAAATAAAATATTTAAAAAGTATTTTATAAACACATTTACTAAAAATATTATAAACATATAAAAATGTAGAAATTAAATAAATAATAAATATAAAAAATAAATAAATAATAATAATAGTTATATTTAATCAATATTTGGAAAAGTGTTCTACTCTAAAAATATTAGATATACTATTCTCACTCCGTCTTATGCAACAGAAGGGAAAATGTTGGACTTCAATCAATCAATCAATCAATCAATCAATCAATCAATCAATCAATCAGGGAATTGTAAGCGCGCTACTCACCAGTGAGGGTCTCAAGGCGCTGAGGGGGGCGGGTGGGGGTCCGCAGATCTGTTTAGCCGAAGAGCTAGGTCTTGAGGGTCTTCCTGAAGGTGTTCAGTGAGGGGGCGCGTCTGATGTCTGCCGATAGCTCGTTCCAGGTCCTGGCTGCAATGTGAGAGAGGGATCTTCCGCCTGCTCTGGCTCTGTGGATGCGCAGGGGTTTCGGCCAGTGTGAGGTTGGAAGATTGGAAGTTTCTTTTGGGTATGTGGAAGTTGATTAGGTCATTGAGGTATTTGGGTCCGTTGTTGTGTAGGCATTTGTAGGCGTGAGTGAGGATTTTGAAAGTGACTCTTTTCTCCACGGGGAGCCAGTGGAGACTTCGTAGGTGTTGACTGATGTGTTCGTGTCGGACGAGTCTGGTGGTGGTGTTCTGTATTGTGTATTGTCTGGAGTTTGCAGAGTAGGGACTTGTTGATGCCGGCATAGAGCTCGTTTCCATAGTCCAGTCTGCTGGTGATGAGTGTATGGGTGACTGTAATCCATGACTCAGGAGGGATCCACTGGAAGGTCTTGCAGAGGATGCGGAGGGGGTTGAATCAGCTGGAGGTGACAATGTTAACCTGTCCGTTCACGGTGAGTGATGAGTCGAGTACGATGCCGAGGTTCTTGGCGTGGTCTGAGGGGGTAGGTGGGCTTCCGAGTGTGGTCGGCCACCAGGTACTGTCCCATGTAGAAGGGGTGGTACCAAGGACGAGGACCTCTGTCTTCTTGGCGTTGAGCTTCAAGCAGCTGTTGGACATCCAGACTGCAACGTCTTACATTCTTTTCTGGAAGTTGACTTTGTCAGGGGTGGGGTCTTTGGTGAGGAAGAGGATGAGCTTGGTGTCATCTGCATAGGATACGATGTAGAGACTGTGTTGTCGGACGATGGCTGCGAGGGGAGACATGTCGATGTTGAAGAGGGTGAGGCTCAGGGATGAACCCTGTGAGACTCCTGAGTTGATTTTCGTGGGGTCAGAGAGGAAGGGTGGGAGTCTGATCCTTGGGCTACTTCCTTTTTTTAAAATATATTTTTTATTAGGGCATCAAATAAAAAAAGGAACAATGTAACATATATTAAAATAGAAAACCCATATTTAATGCCCCAATTTTACATACATATTTATACCCCACCTCCCCCCACCCCAGGTGGATCCCCACTTCAAGAAAACAGAATATATCTACTAACACTAGCATGCGAATACTTCCAATAAAACTAACAGCTAGTCCTTATTTAATCATTTGGTTAAAGAATCCCATATTCTTTCCCCTTTTGCCCTTGCCCTACTTCCCCTCCTTCTAAACACAGAGATCTCCCAGTTGTAAATAAATAGCAATTTACTGAACCAGACCTGTTCCGACGGATGGTCTGAATCAAGCCAAGCCGAGGCCAGACACAGTCGGAATACCGCCATTGCTATGTACACCATTTTCCTGTCTGGTTCTTCCATTTCTTGATTAAAAATCCCTAACATATTAACCTGGGGGGTCAATGAAACTGAATACCCCAGTATAGATCCCACACGGGGGTCGATTTTAACTAACACTTGAGAGAGACCAGGACAAGTAGCAAACATGTGTTTACTATCTTCAGCCAACCACCCACACCGAGGACAGCATATCCCCGAAGTACCCCCCTTCGATGAATACGCGCCGGAGTAATGTACAGATTACACCAGGGCTTAAAGCATTGCACCTGCAAATTAGCTGAGATATATGTTGTTTGACTAAACAGCAAGGAGTCCTCACACTCCCCCTGTCCAGCTTGTAAGCTAATTCGCCATCTATTGAAATGCTTAGCCAAATCATCACCCATTCTTTCATTAACTAGTTTATATAAAGCAGATATAGTGGGTTGGCCACCATTGACCGGATCTAATAGAGGGATTCGGTCCCGATTGATACATCTTTTGACAACAAAATCTCTTATCTGTAAATATATTAAAAAAATATTTATTCTCAATACTGAATCTCTCTTTAACAGAGTCAAGAGTAAGCAATTCTGCACTCGATATAAGATCCCCTATATATTGAACCCCTTTCTCTGCCCAATTTTTTAAGTATACATCTTTAAAAATTTCCTGGAGTAAGGTATTATTTACTAGAGGAGAATGTAGATGTAGCTGCCCAATCCCAATTTTTTTCCTAACAGCAGTCCAAACCATATAGGCACCTAACAGAACCTTACATTTGACCCTCTTGAAATAAGCAAAAGCTACCTGCCGCATAAGGAATCCCCTAGCTTCTTCCCCATAAATTAATTGATAAATTGAAATTTCAGAACCTCCAAAATTCCCCCCATTTAGCAGTTCCCCCATTTGTTTCAACATGGTTACCCAATAATAAATGTGGAAGTTGGGTACAGACCATCCTCCCCAGTCTCTAGATAGGGTCATATATCTAAGCGCCCTTCTTGGGCGCTGTCCGGCCCATAAACGCCATGAGACTAGCTGATCAAGCTTCTGAAACCAAATCTTGTTAACTTCTAAAGGAATTGCTCAGAAATAATATAACATTTTGGGGAGAAAAATCATTTTGACAACATTACATCTCCCAATTCTAGTCAAATGTAAATTATTCATTCTGCGAGAATCTGATTTAATATTTTGTAGTAGCGGTTGAAGATTCATCTCAACATTAACTTCGGGTTTAGAACTTATCTCTATACTTAAATACCTGGCATTGGGCACAATGCGCTGATCAGCTAATGTGACGTTGTCGTTGACAACTATTTGTGTTTTGCTATCGTTCATATGGTAGCCAGAGATCTTGCCGAATTGCGAGGTTAAACTAGTTATTTCTTCTAATGCCAGACGAGGGGCTGCAGTTGTAATAGCTAAATCGTCTGCATAACCCAAGACTTTAACGTCCCCCGCCTCTGGCATGAATAGGTTGGATTATTCGATTCTCTTGGATCTTTCTAATTAGAGGATCGATATAAATGGCGAATAACAAGGGGGAGCACGGGCATCCTTGTCTCGTGCCTCGCATTATATTAATCTCTCCTGACTGTGGAACCCATAAGAGCGATTTTCGCAATTGGGTTTTTGTACATACTTTGGATTGCTCTAAGGAATCCTTCCCCAATCCCTTAATGGTCCATAGCAGCCCATAAAAAAGGCCAGGAGAACCTATTGAATGCCTTTTCTGCATCTAAAAGAATTAAGGCCATAGGGTCTCCTGTAACCTTTGTGTTATCAAACAATGTTATTGTCCGTCGTATATGATCGATGGTTTCCCGACCAGGGACAAAGCCATGTTGTTGAGGAGAAACCATTTTTTTTGATGACAGACGCCACTCTATTTGTAAAGATTTTAGAATAGATCTTAATATTGCTGTTTATCAATGTGATAGGCCGATATGCCCCCAGGTCAGTGGCTACTTTCCCTTTCTTTAAAAATATAACAATATCTGTGTTCCTCCAGGATGCTAGATGTGTATCCCCACTCTGTACTATGCAAAACATCTCCAGAATAATTGGTGCCAATTGAGTTCGGAAGATATTATAAAATTCGCCTGGCAGGAAATCTAGCCCAACTGCTTTACCTGGTGACAATGAATCTAACACGCAGAAAGTTTCTTCCAGACTAATCGGAGCATCCAACATATCCCGATCCTCAGAAGACAATTGATCCAATTTCACCTCTTCAAGGTATCTCTTAATTTCCCCCTCTAGCCCAAAATTATCTCCCACGTCTTCTGAATATAACTTCTGGTAACATTTCTGAAAAGCAGCCAGAATTGCACCTGAATCGGTCACTAAGCCGATATCTGGATCTAAAATACCAGTGATCCGAGTTTGAGCTTATTTTTCTCTAGTCCACACAGCTAGCAAGTGTCCCACCCTTTCATTACTCTCATACACCTTAGACCGCTAGGCTAAATATCTGCCTGCGGAATTGGCAAATGAGATCTCCGTTATAGCAGATTTCGCAATTAAGATCCCTGTTTGCACCATTTCAACATCTCCCCCATCCGGTATTACCTTGACCAAATTAATCTCAGCTTTCATCAGCACTTCATTCAATTCCTTTAGCTTATTTCTCTCTTTCTTCTGAGCCTCCCAGCCAAACTGTGTGGTCTCAACCCTGATACCTGCTTTCAGGGTGTCCCAAACATTCTGAATGCTAGTACTTCCCAAGTTCTCGTTTAAAAATCTAGTGATCCACATGGCCATATGTTCTGTATATAGATTATCACTCAGCAACGCCCTGTTGAAAGTCCAGCTGGTTACTTGTTTCTGACATTTGATATTCACTTCCAGTACCAAAGGGTTATGGTCAGACATCACCCTGGGGAACTTAATAATTTTACTCCCCGGCACCAGACTTTGAGAAATAAAAAAAGAATCCAATCTAGAGTGTGATTTGTGCGGGATAGAAAAATACGGGAACCCTGGATCATAGCCCTCTGTCAATGCCCACATATCTACCAACCTGTGCAGCTCCCTCAATTGGCTCAGAGACCTAAAAACCTTTGGTTTACACCCCTGATATATTATTTGTGGGTGGTTGGATATTGCACAGCCAAGATTAATATTGAAATCACCAAACACAATATGACTGGTGCTGGCCAGCCCACCAGTTCTAATCTCAGCCAATTGTACAATTCAGGGTCATCTAGCACGGTCCATATACAGAACAAAGAGTAAACGTGCTGTTATCAATTGAGCATTGCGTAATTGCCCATCTACCGTATTCATCGGAGCTAGAACGGGTAAAGCTTGCTATACCCCGATGGGCAAAAATAGCCACACCCCTTGTCTTGACCTCCTGCTTAATCCACAAAACTAATTGAAACCCATCCAGCTCCATAATTTTACTTCTACTGGCTTTGACATGCGTCTCTTGGAGGCAGATGATATCTTCCTTAATCCTACGATGTTTAACTGGGTTGTTTAATCCGCAGATATCAGCAGTGGCTATCCTAACACACCCCATTGTATATAATAAGCAGACCTGAATAACCAATAGCCCAGAACATCAGAGAGAAAACACACTTTAAACCCCCTACAGAACATACCACATGAAGTCCCCTTTGCCCTGAATGGAAGCCACCACCCACCCCATCAACACACCCCACACCCCTCACTAAGGCAAAAAAAGGTCCTCAGACCCTTGTGATGCCTCCCGCGTTAGTGGGCCCCCTGTCACTCTCAACCTAGGAAAAAGGGTCAACCCCAGTCAAACGTAAGCGAGGAGCCATGCCCAGCCACCGCCGCCCCTACCCTCCTTATTTACAGACATTCATTTCAACACATTTTCTACAAAAAATACTTCGTTTTACCTAACACCCCACCCCTACCTCACCCCCTATTTGAGAAGGCAGGGAAGGAGCACAGAAAAGAAAGCCCCGACCAACCTAATCAGACCAAAAAAAAACTACCCCAGAAGACTCAGATTCGATTAGCCACCAGTTATCTCCTTTAGGTAATTCTCAGCCTGAATCTCAGAAGTGAATACCCTAACCCGCCCCAGATGCATGACTTTTAACCGCGCAGAGTTCATCAGGTATACTTCACAACCATGTTTTTGAAAAGGGCTAATCAGATGCCGAAGCCGCCATCTTCTCTCAACGGTTGTGTGACAAAAAGTCTGGTCACATGAAAACAGTCTGTCCTTAAGTTGTTTTCTTGGCATCCAGTTGGGCTTTTTCGATTATCGCCTGCCGCAATAAAAAATTACCAAAGAATATTGGATTGGGGCCTGGGTTTCTTTTTGCCATCAGTGGGAATCTGTGCAAACGCTGGATCTCTGCCTCCCAATTCCAGTGTGATAGTTCAGGAAAAGCTGATTTAAAGAGTTTTAACACAAAACCTCAAATATCACTTTTGTCGGCTTGCTCTTCGATGCCCAGCAGACGCAGGTTGTTCCTTCGCTGGCTGTTTTCGGATTCTTCTAGTTTCCACAGAATATCCATCATTCTGGCATCATTAGCTGATGTTTTTTGCTCAGTGCTCTCCAAACCGGCCTCCATTCCCACTACCCATTCCTTCAAGGCTGTAGTTCTTGCCAATTCCTCAGTACAGGCTTTAGTTGTTTTTCGAATTTAGTCGCAAGTTGCGCTCTTCTATTCTCCTGAAGAGCTTCTAGTTGCATTGCTTTGAGTGTTGCAGAGATTAGGGTAATTGAGGGAGCCAGCTAATTCTTTCTCTCTGAAGCACAGAGATTTTCCTCCTGAAATCCGGGACCTGCCACCTTCCTCAGCAACCTCAGCGTCCAGGTTGGTGGTAGAATAGTCCCATTGTAGATGCACGTTAGTATCAGAATGCAAGCTTTCGTGCCATGAGCCAGCATGGCTTTTCTTCCTAGTGAGATTTGCAGTCCTCCTAAAAGTATCTGCAGTTGTAGGGGGACTGTCACTGTCACCCCCCAAGGCATCTGTGTCCATATATCCGATTCACTGGCAATGTTTAAATCAGATTCTTCCGCCATTGAGTAAAAATTCTCTCCATCTGGAGTGCCAGGCACTACATCTCCAATTCTAATGGCTCACTGATCGCTTTATTGAGAGTAATAATCTCCCCTGCCCCCCCCCCTCCTGTTCTCCCCTCACAGGAGATCATTCTAACTCCCCCACTTGAGTTTCGACGTCTTCCGAAATATTATGCGCAGTGTCCATTTCTCTGATACCGGCTTGCCTGAGAACATCCCCGGAATCTTCTGGGTCTTTCTTCTTACGTCAGGAAGATGCTGTTCACTGTCAGAAGACCCGCCCTTACTCCCAGCCTTCTCTACCGCCTTCTCACCGTCTCCCTGTGTGGGGGTGGGGACAAGCACTTTCTTGGACACCACACTCGCTTTCGTGGAGGTAACTCCCTCCTTAGGAGCCACTTTCCGTGGTGCCATCCTACTCTGACTCACGTTCTCTCCAAGCAGCTTGCCAGCAATCCAAGCCCACCAGAGACCCAGGTACGTCCGACTTCGCGGAACCCAGAGATGGAGTTTCCTCACACGCTGCCAAAAATCACTCAATACTTGGTAGAAAATCATCCGGGGCTTTGAAATCCAGTTCACCGCAAAGGCTCAGCAAGGCATAGGCACCACGAAATACCGATCAGTAAGCATAAAGGTCTGGGAGCGACACCTTCACTGATCACGCAGCCACTATTTTGCCTCTCTGGAGCATCCTTTGGCTACTTCCGGTCAGGAATGATCAGATCCAGTCCAGGGCTGTTCCTTGTATGCCTGCGTTGTGTAGTCTCATGACTAGTGTGCGGTGGGAGATGGTGTCGAAGGCCGCTGTTAGGTAAAGTAGGATGAGGGCTACGGACTGACCTTGGTCCAGGAGGGTGCAGATGTCATCTGTGGTGGCGAATTGGACAGTCCCTGTGCTGTGGTTGCTTCGGAATCCGGATTGGGATGGGACGAGGATGGCATTCTCTTCAATGAATCATGTCAGTTTCCTGCTGACTGTTTTCTCTGCAACTTTGGCTGCGAAGGGGAGGAGCGAGATGGGCCGCTAGTTCTTGATGTCAGTGGGGTCAGCTGTGGGCTTCTTGAGCAGAGGTCTGACTTCTGCGCGCTTCCAGTCATTTGGGAAGGTGCCTGTTTTGAAGGTGGTGTTGATGGTGCATTGTAGTTTGGGTGAGATGGCGGCCGTGGCTCTGTGGTAGATGTGAGGGAGGCAGGGGTCAGTGGTGGTGGCCCCTGAGTGGATGCTTTTCAAGGTCGAGGGCGTGTCTTCGGCCGTGATCAGTGTCCAGTTGGAGATGTTGGGCTGGCTGTTGTTTCTGGGGGGCTGTCTGTGGCCCCTGGTGGATAGTCGATGAAGTTGTCACAGTGGTTTTTGATCTTGAGGTGGAAATAGGTTCCAAACTTGTTGCAGAGGTCTTGGGATGGGGTGATGTCTGTGGCTTCGCTGCGTGGATTGGTGAATTCTTGAATGACACTGAAAAGTTCCTTGGAGTTAGTGGAGTTGGCCAGGATTATGTTGTGGATGAAATTTCTCTTGGTGGCTCTGATCTGGTTGTGGTAGTCCATCATGGCGTCCTTGTAGGTGATGTGGTTTTCAGTTGTCTTGGTGTTTCTCCAGTTATTCTCCAGGTGTCTGCAGGTGCGTCTGGCTTCTTGGAGAGCGGTGGTGAACCAGCCGACTTTCCGGGGGCGTTGTCTGTCAGGGTTGTGTAGTGGGGCGAGTTTGTCTCTGCAGTTGGAGATCCAGGTATGGAGTTCCTTGGCTGTGTCTTTTGCCCAGGTGTTGTTGTATTGGGTGAGGGTGGAGTTAAGTTGCTCATCAGTAACCTTGCTCCAGTTCCTTTGTGGTTAGTGTGGAACTGGATTTGGGTGCCTTGGGTTTATTGATGGTGAAGTGTACGCAGTGGTGGTCGGTCCATGGGGCTGAGTGGTGTGAGGGGGTTATATTTATGATTCCTACTCCAATCTAAACAACAGTAGGGACAGTGTACAGCAACAACGGTAGTAGTGTATAGACAGGTCGCACATCAAGAAGTTTCAAATATATACAGGGCTAGCAATTACAATTGCTGATTTATGCATAATGACAAACAATTGAGTAAATTGTAGTGCCACTCAGGTAAAATAGCACCCCACTACCATGTGCAAAAAGACACTGGAACCTAAAAGGGTCCCTGTGTACTAAAATGTAAAAAAAAGTGAATATGTGACCTTGATAAGTTGTATACCAATACAACAAGAGTCTATTCAATTACAGGTAAGAACCCAGAGATGTATTTAAACAAAATTTCCTCTGTTTATTACATACAAAGGTTTTGCATACAGGCTAAAAGCATCACTATAACAGTTTCTAACAAGACTAGATGCACTCAAAATTAGTCCCAAGGTGAGTACATATGGCAAAGTATTTCTTTGATGAAGGTGACGTGCATCAGTCCAAGTGAGCAGATCTGCAAACAGCCGACACTTGTTTCGTCACATCCAGTGATTTCCTCAAGCCTCTATGAAAGAAGATTGCGGTACTGAAAAAAACGTTGTGAT
Source organism: Lissotriton vulgaris (assembly GCF_964263255.1). Classification (NCBI taxonomy): domain Eukaryota; kingdom Metazoa; phylum Chordata; class Amphibia; order Caudata; family Salamandridae; genus Lissotriton; species Lissotriton vulgaris. The sequence goes on from NC_141696.1 coordinate 666,369,630, forward strand.
GATTATGCTTGTCGTACAAGTCCCTCAACTGTCCATGTAAGGACTGAGACTCAAATAATGCCCTTTAGGATTTGTACGAGGGCCGGTGATGGCTGCAAACCAAATCTGTGGCCAGCTCTTTTTAGGACTATTTTATGTCCATGTTTTAAACAATTTAGATAATCCAGAAGAAGACAATGTTGTCGATGTAAAAGGCTAGTCGTAAAGACTATGATAAGCCCTACTGAGATTCTTCATCTAAGTACGCCGTCCGTAGTCTTGGACATCCATGTTTAAAACATGTACATAAAATTGTTTTGAAAAGAGCTGCCCACAGATTTGGTTTGCAGCCATCACCGGCCCTCGTATAAATCCTTACCAGCATTAATTAATTCTCAGTACTTACCTGGACGGTTGAGCGACTTGCACAACAAGCATAATCATCACAACGTTTTCAGTACCGCAACTTTCTTCCATAGAGCCTTGAGGAAGTCACTGGATGTGACGAAACACGTGTCAGCTGTTTTTGTACCAGCTCACTTGTACTGATGCATGTCACCTTCATCAAAGAAATGTTTTGCCATCTTTACTCACCGTGGGACTAATTTTGTGTGCATCTAGTCTTGTTACAAACTGTAATAGTGATGCTTTTAGCCTGTATGCAAAACTTTTGAATGAAATAAACCGTGGAAGTTTTGTTCAAATACATCTATGGGTTCTTACCTGTAATTGAATAGACTCTTGCCATATTGGTGTAAAACTTATCAAGGTCACTTATTTGTAATTTACACTTCAGGAGTGCCGGGATTCACTTTGTAAAAGTAGGGACAGTGTTGGACTTTGGAGTGTTTAAATTTACTATGCAAACTGCAGTCAAAGAAACAGTAGGGAAAGTGTTGGACTTCAACAAAGTTATATTTACAGTTTGCACTCCAGTCTAAAGAATAGTATGGAAAAGGCTGTACTTTGGAGCGGTTAGATTTACTATTCCTAGTACAGTCAATACAAAAGTAGGGACAGTTTTGGATTTTGCAGCAGCTATGTTTACTAATCACACTTCAGTGAAAGCCGCAGTTGAGAAACCATTATGCATCAGAGGGATTCATACCAAATATCATCCCAGAAACAAAATTTCACAAACACCATTAAGTAATTGAAAAATAATGAATATAAAAGCATCATGAATAATTAATTACTAATTTAAAAAAATCTCCAAATATCAATTGATAAAACATATATATTTTTCTTTTTCTTTGCAATTCATTTGCCTAAAAAAATAACACATCATTAAAAATAATGTACAATAAAGGTATACAATCTAATATACATATCAAGCTAAATAAAAGATTGCGACAATTATACAATATTTAATCAAATAAATAACAAACATATGTTTATCAAATATTTATTTTAGAAAAATTGTAATTTTAAACACATTTAATTTAATTAAACTTCCCACCCTATCCTCTTCAAACCCAGCAACCCATATCTAAAATATAAATTAGTATTATTATATTTAAATAATTGTAATTAAATTATTAATCAACAACTAAACACAAACTACCAATAATTTGTAGTTTTTTTTAAATTAATTAACTTCCCACCCTTTACCTCTACAAACCCAATAACCTGCTACTAAACCCAAACTTACATAAATCAATATTAAACAATATGCATAATTAACAATCAGGTAACTAATGAATTAACAATAAAAAATAAATAAGATTTTTTTTTATATTTTTACATCCTAATTAACTTCCAAGCCTATACCACTAAAGATCTAACAATTAGCTAGTCAAATATAACTTACATTACCAATAATGAAGTTAAATTAAAATTCAAATGTCAATTTTAAATTCAAATATGATATAACACTTAAAGATTTACATAATTATTTAAAAGATTAATTAACAAAAAAATAATTAAAAATAATTAAAAAATATTTTAATTTAAATACCTTCCCTCCCTATTCCCCATACAAATCCAACAACCTGCTATGACAGTATAAATCACTAATAATATTAAACAAACGTACTAAGTCACTTAAAATGGCAAATTACATGTGTTAGAATTGATAACAATTATACTAACACTTAAAAATAAAATATTAATAAAAAATATTAAGATGATTAAAAAACTATATTTTTCATAATTATATTCCTAAATTGTATTATTTACCAAATAAAATATTCTCAATAACGATATTCCACACCACAATATGTCTGCATCGCAAAACAAATTTCTGATATATGTTAAGATTACTGCTATCCACCTTAAAACAGTGATCCATATATATATATATTCACTGAAAAAAACATAGGTTATAGACCATATATAGTTAGGAATTAGCATTTACAAAACCTTATTTTACTCACACAAAACCATTGAAATTCGCATATATAGTTAGTTGCACTAACTATATATCGCGCACCCGCAATCCACTGCTGATCATGTCACATATTACATCATTCATGACATGGTCAGTGACATCACTGATGACATCTCAAATGACATCACTGATGACATCACTGATGACATCTCAAATGACATCACTGATGACATCACTGATGACATCTCATTTGACATTACTGATCACATCACTGATGACATCATTCATGTGATTATACGATGAACCTCTTCAGACTCTAATATAACCTTAGATACACTCAGTGTAAACAGACACTCACAGACTGTCACTCATCCATGGAGTTACTAACACACCTAGTCAGTCATGCAAAGAATCAATCACACCTCCATTTCCTCATCTATACAGTTATACACACCTTACTTATTCAAACATATACTAACACATATTTACTCTCTTATACAATCCCTGATACAAGTTCACAATGATCCATACAGCCACTCACACATTCACTGGCTCTTATGCACAGTTATTTATATATGTCAACTCTCACATGTACTGTGTTTTACATATGTACTTACTTTGACATGTAGCACTGAGATATCCATTCACTCACCAATACACTCATGCACACAGTCAACCGCCCATAGAGCTGTTTCCACATGCACTTTTGAACCCATACATCTAGTGAATCAACTGCTCACACATCTATGCACAGAGTCATACACCTCCCAGCCACCCACACACACACACTCAGTCTCCCATACAAATACTTGGGCAACCAATCAATAACCCATATAGTTACTCATATAGCTACTGATCAACACATGCAGCAGTTTACAGAACAACAGACATAATGATGCACAAATTAAGACAGTTAAGTCACTAACCCATGCACTCAGTGAGACACATTTAATCACTCACTCATACAGTCAGTCATGCACCTACTAAATCCTTCAGCCAGACACTTATACATCCACTCATTCTTCAATATGTAAGACATATTTTAACTATACAGAAACATACAGTCACTGGATGTTGTCATCAGTGATGTCATCAGTGATGTCATTTGAGATGTCATCAGTGATGTCATCAGTGATATCACTGACCATGTCATGAATGATGTAATATGTGACATGATCAGCAGTGGATTGCGGGTGCGCGATATATAGTTAGTGCAACTAACTATATATGCGAATTTCAATGGTTTTGTGTGAGTAAAATGAGGTTTTGTAAATGCTAATTCCTAACTATATATGGTTTATAACCTATGGTTTTTTCAGTGAATTTTCAAGGTTTTGTAAATGCTAATTCCTAACTATATATGGTCTATAACCTATGGTTTTTTCAGTGAATTTCAATGGTTTTTTAATAGCAAATATCAAAAGCTGTAAAATGTATTCTTCTTTTAAAGGAAAAATATATTTTATATGTATTTAATATTATTTTTTTATTTATATACATTTTTTGAGGGAACAAATTTATCAACTATCATGCTGAAGAAGAGTGTGGGGAAAAAAAACAAAGAGGAGGACTAAGAGGAAAGAACAATCAGTTCAAAAATACAATTGCTTTAAAGCATGAAGTGCTTTTCCACGCATTTACATTTAAATAACCCATATTAGAACATACAAAATATCTACAGAGGAGACGGTGCTAACCGTGCGAAAATTTGAAAAAAAAAGGGTTTTTTTTTTACATATATGGGCCTCCTCAGCCACCCTCAGAAAACCTAGGGGGTCAGGATATGTCTCCTGTGCCCCCTTATACCCATTCCCAACATTGTTTATCCTCCATCTTGTGACTAAATTCGTCCGAAACACAAGATGGCGGACTCCCGTTACGCTACCGGTGAGCTACCCGGTTCGCGTACCGGGTAGAGCTTCCACCGCGAAAAATCGAAAAAAAAAATATTTTATTTTTTTGCCCCGCGGGGCCCTTTAATAGCCCCCACATCAATCCTAGGGGGTCAGGAGGGGTCTACCTTGCCCCCTTTCATTCATTTCCCCCTTAGTTTATTTCCACCTCTTGTCTCTCGATCCTACCGAGAGACAAGATGGCGGCCGCTCCAGACTGTTTAGAATGTTGACAGTCACCGGAGAGCCAATCCGCTTCTCCTCGCGAAGTTCCGTTACGCGTCTGGTACGCGAACCGGGGCGCTAACCGGGACGCTGTCACCGATATATATATTTTTTTGAACGTTAATTTCTCAAAATCCACTGGAGCACTTATCTTGAGACCTAGCAAAGGCACATCGGGCAAACAGTCTCTACAATTTTGCCTAGTTTCATAGAAATCCATTCAGCCGTTCGAGCTAAAAGTGAGTCCAACCGCCCTATGGAAAACTCAATGTTAAAAACACGTTTTGGGACCCCCCTTTCTTCTCGGCCCCCGCTTGACGAAACCCCCCCAAACTTTCAGGGTACGCTCAGAAACAAAATGTGCCATTTTCCTGAAAATTTCAGCCAATTCCGTCCATCAACGCCAAAGTTATTCAACATAGAATTTTCAAAAATCCCTATTCAAAAAAATCCTAACCATATATACCTACTGGCGACCGCCAGTAGGTAGTATATATATTACCCACTGGCGGTCGCCAGTAGGTATATATAGTTAGGATGTTTTCTCTATGGGATTTTTGAAAATTCTATGTCTAATAACTTTGGCGTTTGTGGACGGAATTGGCTGAAATTTTCAGGAAAATGGCACATTTTGTTTCTGAGCAGCCCTTGAAAATTTGGGGGGTGTTCGTCAAGGGGGGGCCGAGAAAAAGGGGGTCCCAAAACGCGTTTTTCCCATGTTAATTTCCATAGGGCGGTTGGCCTCACTTTTAGCTCGAACGGCTGAATGGATTTGCATGAAACATGGCAAAATTGTATGGACTGTTAGCCCGATGTGCCTTTGCTAGGTCTCAATATATGTGCTCCAGTGAATTTTGATAAATGAACGTTAAAAAAAAATATATATCTGTGACAGCGCTCCGGGTAGCGCTCCGGTTCGCGTACTTTTCGCGTAACGGAACTTTGCGAAGCGAAGCTGATTGGCTCTCCGGTGTCTGTCAACATTCTAAACAGTCCGGAGCGGTCGCCATCTTGTCTCTCGGTAGGATCGAGAGACAAGAGGAGGCCAAAACGAAGGGGGAAATGACTATAAGGGGGCATAGTAGATCCTCCCTGACCCCCTAGGTTTGATGTGGAGGCTTTAAAAGGGCCCCGCGGGGCAAAAAAAATAAAAAATTGTTTTTTTTGCGTGGGGAGCGCCCGGGAGGCTTTTGTGCAATGGGCTGTGGTAATCTAAATGATGAGGAAGGGGGAGGGGGGCAGCGTTCAAAGCACATCAGCGTGCATAAACACGAAAATGTTTTTATCTACCACGTACTTGACTTATCTCTCTGAGATGCATTCCCTTGTGTTTCGGCAATGGTAGTCTGTTCATTACATAGATCGCCCGAGGGCGGTAGTACAGACCGCGCGTAGGAAAGGGTCAAAAGCCAGGGGTATAGGAGTATGTAACAAGCGAGCCATTTAATTGAAAAAACTAAACGTGACAAACGGTTGCAGGATCAGTGAAGGTTGATTTTATAATTGAAAGTATAACAGGATCAGTTACAATAAAATCGAACATACGCACACCATGGGCGAGTATCATGGGTAACATTATTTCGAAGCTTTATTAATACAATAATCAATCATGAAAAATCGACATCAATAGGGTTGTCTGTATTCCCAGTCAGTACCCTTCCCCGCCCGCCATGTGCATAAAGACCGCATACATCCCCCATAACGTCAAGGCTAAGTAACTAGAACGTCATAAGGAGATGCAAGTCGCTCCCATACTGGCGCCATTTTGGCCGAGGCCAGGCAGGTTCAGAGTATAGTTCAATGTCTCCAATAAGTAGCGGCAGGACCAGAATCCCTTTCGGCAGTTCTGGCTTCGTTATTACGAGCACTAGAAAACAAGACATTCTGGGCAATACCACCCTTGACGCAGCCCTTTATTATACAAGATGGTGTCTTTCAAAAGCTAGGGGTATAGGAGTATGTAACAAGCGAGCCATTTAATTGAAAAAACTAAACGTGACAAACGGTTGCAGGATCAGTGAAGGTTGATTTTATAATTGAAAGTATAACAGGATCAGTTACAATAAAATCGAACATACGCACACCATGGGCGAGTATCATGGGTAACATTATTTCGAAGCTTTATTAATACAATAATCAATAATGAAAAATCGACATCAATAGGGTTGTCTGTATTCCCAGTCAGTACCCTTCCCCGCCCGCCATGTGCACAAAGACCGCATACATCCCCCATAACGTCAAGGCTAAGTAACTAGAACGTCATAAGGAGTTGCAAGTCGCTCCCATACTGGCGCCATTTTGGTCGAGGCCAGGCAGGTCCAGAGTACAGTTCAATGTCTCCAATAAGTAGCGGCAGGACCAGAATCCCTTTCGGCAGTTCTGGCTTCGTCATTACGAGCACTAGAAAACAAGACATTCTGGGCAATACCACCCTTGACGCAGCCTTTTATGCTACAAGATGGTGTCTTCCTTTCAGAAAATATTGTTGGCAGCATTTTGAAAGTAAAGATAAACGGCCGTTCTCCTAGTGAGTCTCACATTGTTACATTTATGAAGAATGTTGAAGATTAGTATGTAGAAAATCTGAAGCCATCGTTCTACAAACTCTCAACCAGCCTTGGATGGAAAAATCCTGAAGAATGTACAAACTGAAAACCAGTTTTTGTTTGCATAGCATCAGCAGCAACACTTGAGTCAGCTTTGTGTGAAGCCGCCATCTTGATCCAATCAATACCGTCCCCTTGCACACATTCAGGGACCAGGCCGCAGGACGTGTCTTCAGGTGAAACGGATTGTGGGACAAGGTGCAGAATGGAAGAGTCACCAAAAGGCAAAAAGTTCCGCCGGACCCCGGGAGCATCTCAGGGACCAAGCAACATACCATATCCAGAGTCCTTCCTACAGCCTCTGCCTTCCTTCTTACCTAGTTATGGTTCTTTCACTCCCACTCCAGGCTTTTAGTCTGTGGATGGAAAACCATGAACCTACACTCACCTATGAAAATCTTACTATTGATGCTTGACTGAGGCCAAGGAGATCAGAGTGCATGTCTGTGTAAGGTGATGTACCTCTGGGGAGACAAGGTCCAGAATGGAAGAGTCGCTGTATCGCAAGAGTGGGTGAAATTTAGCCGGATGGCGGGTGAGACGCTGTAATAGCAAGAGCAGGCGCAACTCAGTTGGCCGAGAGAGACTTGGGGAGGGGGTAGGAGCTAAGCGCCCCCTCCCAGTCCGCGCCACCACACCGTCCCTGGGGGGCCCCCATCAAGCGGTTCAGGGAGGAACCGCAGGCAGCCGTTCTTCAGATCAGTGGCTCTCACCGGCAAGGCTCCCCTCCGTCAGCAGCAATCGTTGGCGCTGTGGTTGCGGCCGGAGGCCTCGCCTAGTCAACGCCCCGGCCTCTCCATGTCGTAGGCCGCAACAGTAATCGCAACTCAGCTGGCCTAGAGAGACTTGGGGAGGAGGCAGGAGCTAAGCGCCCCCTCCCAGTCCGCGCCACCACACCGCCCCTGGGGGGCCTCCGTCAAGCGGTACAGGGAGGCACCGCAGGCAGCCGTTCTTCAGATCAGTGGCTCTCACCGGCAAGGCTCCCCTCCGTCAGCAGCAATCGTTGGCGCTGTAGTTGCGGCCGGAGGCCCCGCCTAGTCATCGCCCCGGCCTCTCCATGTCGTAGGCTGCAAGAGTGGTCGCAACTCAGCTGGCCGAGCGAGACTTGTGGAGGGGGCAGGAGCCAAGCGCCCCCTCCCAGTCCGCGGCACTACACCGCCCCTCAGGGGCCTCCGTCAAGCGGCTCAGTGAGGCACTGCAGGCAGCGGTTCTTTAGATCACAACAGAGTCTCATGCTCGATCAATTGAGCTGGCCGAATCAGGCAACAAGAAGGTGTGGGGGGGGGCACCTCTTGCTCAACCACCACATGAGGAGGTAGTATTCTCTTCCTAGGAGGTTGCGGTGGTGGTGGGGGTCCACTAGCTGCAGCAATCATTGAAGCCATTTGTAAGGTAGTCAATGTAGGTCTTTCTCTTATAAAAATGAAAGTCAGAGTGAGGAAAAAAGGTGGGGCTTTCATTATTTGGGATAAAAAAATGTTCTAAACCAATGAAAAGTGTTATTTTTAGGTCACATGACCTAGCCTTACATCATTAGGAACCCAAAAGTGAAATGAACCAATGAAAAGTTTTATTAACAAGTCACATGACCTGTTATGCTTACGTTACGCGCTCCGCGCCGCGCCCCGGATCGCTTCCGGGTAGCTGCTTTTCTCGCCTCGCGCACCGGAGCACTTCCGGGTGCGCTAACGCAGCGCGTCATATGACAGAAGGGACAGGCAACAAGAACCATCAGTCAAAGAGGGGAGGGCAAGTTCTTCTCTACCGGGTCACGTTGGGGCTCCACCGGAACTGATCGAATTGGTAGTCTACAGTGTTTCTGGATGTTTCAGACTGAAGCTGGCGTCAGCATGAGAGCATTCCGTGGCTATGTCGTGGCCATTCCGCGAGCAATTATGGCAGTCACTCCCCACCGGAAGTCTGCGGGAGTCGGGGGCCCCGGTGACTCTTGTAGAATCTTTAAGGCTGAGGGGACGCTTTTGGGAATGGGGCCCATGCCCTAGCAGTCAAGCGTCCGAGTTCCAGGGTTGCCCAGAGCCATCCTTGCAGGCCAGGCCCAAGTCTGTGGAGCCGACCGCCATTTCCTGAGCTCCGTGGCAGCCGCCTGTCGCTGTACTGCAAGAGTGGGTGCAATTCATCCGGATGGCGGGTGAGATGCTGTAATAACAAGAGCAGGCGCAATTCAGCTGGCCGAGCGAGGCCCTGTGCCACAGGAACGGGCGCAACTCAGGTGGCCGTGTGAAGCGCTGGGGTGTAGCTGAGAAACTTCCACCTGGGGAGGTGGGGGCGGCTCGTTCGCGCCGCCTCTCCCTTCCAGTGCACCCCACGCCGTCAAGCGTCGGAGTTCCAGGGTTGCCCAGAGCCATCCTTGCAGGCCAGGCCCAAGTCTGTGGAGCCGACCGCCATTTCCTGAGCTCCGGGGCAGCCGCCTGTCGCTGTACTGTAAGAGTGGGTGCAATTCATCCAGATGGCGGGTGAGACGCTGTAATAACAAGAGCAGGCGCAATTCAGCTGGCCGAGCGAGGCCCTGTGCCGCAGGAGCGGGTGCAACTCAGGTGGCCGAGTGAAGTGCTGGGGTGTAGCTGAGAAACCTCCACCTGGGGAGGTGGGGGAGGCTCGTTCGCGCCGCCTCTTCCTTCCAGTGCACCCCACGCCGTCTCCTGGCGCAGGTATATGTGATGGTTGGACCAGGGCACCGCAGGACGTGTCTTCAGGTCAAACGGATTGTGGGACAAGGTCCAGAATGGAAGAGTCACCAAAAGGCAACAAGTTCCGACTGACCCCGGGAGCCGACCGCCTATGTCGGGGGCGATCTCAGGCCACACCAGGGAAACAAGACTTGGGGAGGGGGCAGGAGTCAAGCGCCCCCTCCGAGTCCGCGCCACCACACCGCCCCTCGGGGGGCCTCCGTCAAGCGGCTCAGGGAGGCACCGCAGGCAGCCGTTCTTCAGATCAGTGGCTCTCACCGGCAAGGCTCCCCTCCGTCAGCAGCAATCGTTGGCGCTGTGGTTGCGGCCGGAGGCCCCGCCTAGTCAACTCCCCGGCCTCTCCATGTCGTAGGCTGCAAGAGTGGTCGTAACTCAGCTGGCCGAGCGAGACTTGGGGAGGGGGCAGGAGCCAAGCGCCCCCTCCCAGTCCGCGGCACCACACCGCCCCTCGGGGGCCTCCGTCAAGCGGCTCAGTGAGGCACCGCAGGCAGCGGTTCTTTAGATCACAACAGAGTCTCATGCTCGATCGATTGAGCTGGCCGAATCAGGCAACAAGAAGGTGTGGGGGGGGGGGCACCTCTTGCTCAACCACCACATGAGGAGGTGGTATTCTCTTCCTAGGAGGTTGCGGTGGTGGTGGGGGTCCACTAGCTGCAGCAATCATTGAAGCCATTTGTAAGGTAGTCAATGTAGGTCTTTCTCTCATAAAAATGAAAGTCAGAGTGAGGAAAAAAGGTGGGGCTTTCATCATTTGGGATAAAAAAATGTTCTAAACCAATGAAAAGTGTTATTTTTAGGTCACATGACCTAGCCTTACATCATTAGGAACCCAAAAGTGAAATGAACAAATGAAAAGTTTTATTAACAAGTCACATGACCTGTTATGCTTACGTTACGCGCTCCGCACCGCGCCCCGGATCGCTTCCGGGTAGCTGCTTTTCGCGCCTCGCGCACCGGAGCACTTCCGGGTACGCTAACGCAGCGCGTCATAAGACAGAAGGGACAGGCAACAAGAACCATCAGTCAAAGAGGGGAGGGCACGTTCTTCTCTACCGGGTCACGTTGGGGCTCCACCGGAACTGATCGAATTGGTAGTCTACAGTGTTTCTGGATGTTTCAGACTGAAGCTGGCGTCAGCATGAGAGCATTCCGTGGCTACGTCGTGGCCATTCCGCGAGCAATTATGGCAGTCACTCCCCACCGGAAGTCTGCGGGAGTCGGGGGCCCCGGTGACTCTTGTAGAATCTTTAAGGCTGAGGGGACGCTTTTGGGAATGGGGCCCATGCCCTAGCAGTCAAGCGTCCGAGTTCCAGGGTTGCCCAGAGCCATCCTTGCAGGCCAGGCCCAAGTCTGTGGAGCCGACCGCCATTTCCTGAGCTCCGTGGCAGCCGCCTGTCGCTGTACTGCAAGAGTGGGTGCAATTCATCCGGATGGCGGGTGAGACGCTGTAATAACAAGAGCAGGCGCAATTCAGCTGGCCGAGCGAGGCCCTGTGCCGCAGGAGCGGGCGCAACTCAGGTGGCCGAGTGAAGCGCTGGGGTGTAGCTGAGAAACCTCCACCTGGGGAGGTGGGGGAGGCTCGTTCGCGCCGCCTCTCCCTTCTAGTGCACCCCACGCCGTCAAGCGTCCGAGTTCCAGGGTTGCCCAGAGCCATCCTTGCAGGCCAGGCCCTAGTCTGTGGAGCCGACCGCCATTTCCTGAGCTCCGTGGCAGCCGCCTGTCGCTGTACTGTAAGAGTGGGTGCAATTCATCCGGATGGCGGGTGAGACGCTGTAATAACAAGAGCAGGCGCAATTCAGCTGGCCGAGCGAGGCCCTGTGCCGCAGGAGCGGGCGCAACTCAGGTGGCCGAGTGAAGTGCTGGGGTGTAGCTGAGAAACCTCCACCTGGGGAGGTGGGGGAGGCTCGTTCGCGCCGCCTCTCCCTTCCAGTGCACCCCACGCCATCTCCTGGCGCAGGTATATGTGATGGTTGGACCAGGGCACCGCAGGACGTGTCTTCAGGTCAAAGGGATTGTGGGACATGGTCCAGAATGGAAGAGTCACCAAAAGGCAACAAGTTCCGACTGACCCCGGGAGCCGACCGCCTATGTCGGGGGCGATCTCAGGCCACACCAGGGCAACAAGCCTTGGGGAGGGGGCTCAGGGAGGCATCGCAGGCAGCCGTTCTTCAGATCAGTGGCTCTCACCGGCAAGGCCCCCCTCCGTCAGCAGCAATCGTTGGCGCTGTGGTTGCGGCCGGAGGCCCCGCCTAGTCAACTCCCCGGCCTCTCCATGTCGTAGGCTGCAAGAGTGGTCGCAACTCAGCTGGCCGAGCGAGACTTGGGGAGGGGGCAGGAGTCAAGTGCCCCCTCCGAGTCTGCGCCACCACACCGCCCCTCGGGGGCCTCCGTCAAGCGGCTCAGGGAGGCACCGCAGGCAGCGGTTCTTCAGATCAGTGGCTGTCAGCAGCGATCGTTGGCGCTGTGGTTGCGGCTGGAGGCCCCGCCTAGTCAACGCCCCGGCCTCTCCATCTCGTAGGCCGCAGAGTAGTCGGGGAGAAATCCCGGGAATCCCGGCGGCATGCATTTGGATCGATGTTGCAGCAGGCTGCCATGTAAATAGTTATTTAATAAAACGTTTTACCCTGTTACTTTGCTGGTGTGTTGTATATATTTATAATATTTGTATAGGGTTTGTCGTTGTTTTGGGCGGGGTGGGCGGGGTGGGCGGCGGAGCCGAGCTGTCTTGCAGCCATCATGGCGTCAAGCTCAGTTCCTCTGACTAGTTTCATATTTCTCATGAGGGGTTGTTCCTAATGTTTCTATTTTAGCGAGGTCAAAAAGAGATCCCATTAGTGGCCTACTGATTTTGCTTGATTCCTTTTGTTGTTTCTAACGATTTTTCACTATCTGCAAAGACTAAACAGAGTATTACGACTCTGTGCTTGTTTGTAAATAGAGAATGAACCAAAGAGAACCAATTCTAAAACAGTAAATGCTTGGATAACAATCAATTAAATGGAGAGGGAAGCAGGCACGACGGATTACAACGGGGCAAAGGCCTGCGTTACCTACCCTTCACTATCTGCAAAGAGAGAATACTCCTAAAAGTAAAGAGGGGGGGAGGGTGGGGGGGTAGCGTTCAAAGCACATCAGCGTGCATAGACACAAAAATGTTTTTACCTACCACGTACTTGACATTTTAAAGCTTTTGATATTTGCTATTAAAAAACCATTGAAATTCACTGAAAAAAACAATAGGTTATAGACCATATATAGTTAGGAATTAGCATTTATAAAACCTTGAAAAGTCACTGAAAAAACCATGGGTTATAGACCATATATAGTTAGGAATTAGCATTTACAAAACCTTATTTTACTCACACAAAACCATTGAAATTCCATATATAGTTAGTTGCACTAACTATATATCGCGCACCCGCAATCCACTGCTGATGATGTCACATATTACATCATTCATGACATGGTCAGTGACATCACTGATGACCGCCCTATGGAAAACTCAATGTTAAAAACACGTTTTGGGACCCCCCTTTTTTCTCGGCCCCCGCTTGACGAAACCCCCCCCCAAACTTTCAGGGGATGCTCAGAAACAAAATGTGCCATTTTCCTGAAAATGTCAGCCAAATTCCGCCCATCAACGCCAAAGTTATTCAACATAGAATTTTCAGAAATCCCTATTCAAAAAAATCCTAACTATATATACCTACTGGCGACCGCCAGTAGGTAATATATATATATATATATATATATATATATATATATATATATATATATATATATATATTCTCAAAAGTGCTCGCTTCAACCACCAACTCCCAAAGGGTCAGAAAGGAAAACGAGGCAGACCCTTCTCGGTGCAATTTCAGTTTATTTCATACACCAGTCCTCACAACGCGTTTCGGCATATCCAAAGACCACTCTTTTCGCCGCTATCCTCACGGCGCCCAAGTTTCCCCGGGAAAAGAGAGACGGACACCAAATGTTTTGTTTTACTGCAGCCGCAGGTAAAATTTAGTATACAAGGGGGTTACCCAATAGAGTCACTGGGACCTGGGTTTGACAAGAAGGGGTCCCAGTGTGAGCAGGGAACATATAAAACATTTTCACAAGAATTAATCCAAAGCAGTTGATGGGATCCACAAAGTTTTATTCACTATGGGATCCCATAGTGAATAAAACTTTGTGGATCCCATCAACTGCTTTGGATTAATTCTTGTGAAAATGTTTTATATGTTCCCTGCTCACACTGGGACCCCTTCCTCTTAGTGCAGGTAAAATTTAAGCAGCATATTTTTTATCAGTGCATGTTCCGAACAGGAACCCAAGCGCGTTTCGGCGTTCTCAGACGCCTTGCTCGCTGGTGAACTGTGCAAGTATCCCCGCCCCTTAATAAATTGAGGCTAATCCCGTGACCGGTGCAACAACAAACATGGAAAACATACTCGTTTATAACACAGATATGTCAACTTCCCCTCAGCGGAGAGCACATTGTAAACCACAATTGCTAAAAACAAAAGAATAATTTATGTCTCTTGTTTCCTGCATTTCCGAATTGATACGTGCGCGTTCAAGTCTACACATTTTTTTCCCATTATGTAAACCCTTGAATCAACCTAAATCCCTTATATCGGATTTTAAAGAGGCATTGCTATTAACAATTGTTTTGATCATATTGAACTGTGACATTTACCATCTGTTATGTTTAAGCACCTAAAGAGTCACACACCCATGATAGTGCAAGTAATTTAAAACTTAAGTTTCACAGTGCAGTTGGCTTTATGGAGCCTCTCAGCCGAGAGTTATCCTATCTGAAAAAGCCCGCTGCTTTAAGTTGGATCTGGGAAAAAGGGGGTTGGGGGACAGAAGCGATAGCTGGACTTAAATTTTCGGTGTAAGTAAATTATAGCTGTACAAATACAAAGGGCAGTGTTACACATTATATACAGTGGATGACAGGTATAGTCCACCTCTGGACTTCAATACTATGAGAATAGCACTACAACCAGTGGTGTGTGGCCCCCAATTTATAAGAAAAATTCCATAAAATTATCTACTCCTCAAATCCTCTAGGAGTCTCCAATTCATGACAGATCACAAGATCACCAACTTTTCTAGAATCCATCTATGATTATTCCTAGAGGACTAAATCTAAGACAATAAATATGCGAATACAATAAAAATGCCTAAAAATTCATATTAAACATTTCAGAATTTGGACCACCTCACCACATATAGGCATTTGTTGCCACATAGTTGAGATTACCCGTTTAACGATCAGGACCTCATTCAAAGATATTTACAAGAAGTGAAAAAGATCTTCACAAATATTGAGTCCCTTGGGGCTTTTACTGTCAAGCTCAATTATATATCTGGTTTCGAGCTGACGCAGTAATTTCTCCCTATCACCACCTCTTTTATTGCCAGGAACATGGTCGATAACATAGTAAGAGAGCACATTTAAGTTACTCCCATGTTCCGCTTTGACATGGCGTGCAACCGGATACGTGGGAACCGAGTTGACGGTCGCTCGTAGGTGCTGGAGGATTCTAGTTTGCACTGGTTTTATCGTGCTGCCCACGTATCGCAGCCCACAGTTGCAGTTCAGAATATACACTGAATATTCCGTCTTGCAATTAAAGTTTCCTTTTATTTTTATGGGCTGATCAGAGTATGCACTGATATAAGAAGAGGTGTTTACTCCAAATTTGCATGCTCTGCACGTATGGCATTTAAAGAACCCACATCTAGAGGGGAGCCAGTTCTTATTCCAGATCTCAGGGCTAGTTTTCACTAATTCGGATTTCATAGAAAATGCCTTCCGAAATGTGAATTGAGGTTTTTGCTGGTAAATCTCTCTCAATATGCCATCCGTCACTACTATCGGCCATTCTTTCCTCATGATTTTTCTGATTGTGTTGGATTGCCTACTAAATGTTGTGATGAATCTGCACGTTTTGTTCTGACTGTCCGTATTAGGGATCTCTCTTGGCTGATCTGCCCGTCCTTTCAAAAGATTTTCCCTCGGAATCAGTGAGGCTTTGTGGAGGGCATTACACAGAACTTTCTCATTGTAGCCTCTTTCTGCAAGTTTGGACTTCATTTGTACCAAAGCACTTTCACACATGCTCTCTGTGCTACATGATCTCCTCACCCTCAAAAACTCACCATACGGCAAGCTTGTGATTGTGTGTCTAGGATGGAAACTTTTCGCATGAAGCAGGGTATTACCTGCCGTTGGTTTTTGGAATATACAAGTTTCCACCTTTCCTTCCTGAATCATGATTTCTATATCCAGAAAACTGATCTTAGAGGTATTAATCTGATGTGTGAACTTTAGATTACATTGGTTTACATTGATATTGTTAACAAAAGTAAGCGCTTCATCCTCAGTGCCATCCCACACTATAAAGATGTCATCAATAAATCTCCACATCCTTATCACATGTCGATCAAAGAGAGCCCTGTGTTCCCTCCTGAGGACATGCTCCTCCCACCAGCCTACGTGTAAACACGCATAGCTGGGAGAGAAGCATGCCCCCATCGCTACACCTTGTTTCTGTCTATAAATTTTTCCATCATACAGAAATCGATTGTTGTATAGGCACCACTTGATCATTGTAATGAGCATTTTGTTATGACCATATAGTTCTATTGTCCGTTGATTTAAAAAGTGTTCCACTGCTGCTATTCCTTCATCATGTCTTATACAGGTATAAAGTGCTTTAATATCTAGTGTCATCAACAAATAGTTGTCGGACCATTCCAATTCATTCAATTTCATCAAGAAATCCCTGGAGTCCTGTATAAATGTGGGCAAGTTTTTTACAAAGTCCTGTAGGTAATAGTCCACATATCTCGATGTATTTTCAAACATACTATTTTGAGCCGAGATTATTGGTCTACCCTGTAGTGGGTCCAATCCTTTGTGGACCTTCGGAATCAAATAGAACGTCGGCAATTTGGGATGTTTGTTGATTAGAAATTTATTCTCATCTTTGGTAATGAGACCTTCCCGTGTCCATTTGTTAACATCTTTTCTGAACATCTCATTTGATTTAAGGACCTCTGTACCGTTAGATATTTCATAACAATTTTCATCTTCCAAATGTCTATTAGCCTCCGCTCTGTACAGGTGTTTGTCCCACAAGACAATGTTGCCCCCTTTGTCCGCTTTGTTGATATCATTCTTTTTTAATGTATTCATTAATTGGAAATATATATATATAATGTCATCATTTCTGTCTGGCCTACTCATCTACAAACAGCGCGCCTCACGGCACCCACAGCCCGAAAACACTGCATTCTGGGACTTGGAGTTTCACATGGATCGCAGTGGCAGTGCGATCATGTGACTTGGGGCTCAACTTTGACCCTCCAATGGGGGAGAGCACAGGAGACATAAAGGCGGGGGCGGAGCTATACCCGGACTCACAGCGGCATCTGAGGAAGGCCATAGTGCCGAAATGCATCATGCCCATGCTGTAACTCAATAAAGGCTTTCTCTGTTGTCCTCGATGTGGCCTCTCACCTTCTTAGTGTGTGAATTGGATATATATATATATTTTTTTTCTGATTATTTATTTGTCCCGAATGTCATTGGACAGGTCAGCAAGGTGAAATGACAAGCTGCACACTTGTAGCCTAGATGACACTAGTGTGCAAAGTTCTATAAATAAATGTAAAAATAGAGGCCATTGTTGTTCTTCACCAAGCTCACTTGAAATTAGAGACTCAGACAAACAGCATTGCAGACATGTGGGTTGTGGAGGATCATACAATCTGACACTGACACTGTAGTGTTTCAATCAATCAAAGACCGAAAAGACAGGCACATTCATACATTTGCAGGGACAGGGACGGCTAGAGATATTCAGATATGCTATCAAACACTTTAGTCCCTTTTTTTTAGGAATATAATATAGACAAAGTTGAACGGACTTCACATTGTATCTTCTAATCTGCTGATTATGTTAATAGATCCAGTCACATTATGGTGTTCCAAGGTATCTACTGACGAATTTTAATTTTAAATATCAGGAAGTAGGATTAATTCTTAAATTCATCCTTTTAATGTATACAGCAATGCCTGTCATTAATGGGTGGCCATCTACCTACCTACAGGAGCAGGGTTTAAACCACCAGAATCTGCATCATGTAGCTGAGGTTAACAGAGAAGCTACTTTAAGAATTTGTATTTTGTAATGGAGGACATTCATCTCCAGAGACAACTTACCAGACCATGTATTTGAAAGATGACACACAATTCAAGCAGTGTGATCAAAGATTTTTAAACCGTTAAAGATGACTGTTAAGATCAACTTTAAATTGTCCACATACATAGCTCTTATTAATCTAAAATATTGGGTTTACAGCTTAACTGAAGGGTGTCTGTTACAAAGATGACAGCTATCCCTTCTGCATTATTACAAGAGCATGAAATCTTAATACACTTGTAATAAGGCAGATGGGATATCCATCGTGGTGTCCGGCCTTTCATTTCTTGAACTATGACATGCCTTCACAAGGTTTCGTAATACATTGCTTTTATTGTAATTATTCTTATGAACTTCAAAGATAAGAAATTCCTTGCATTTGAAATGTGGTTCAGTGATCTATTACACAAAAGCAGAGCTAAAGGCTATTGATCAAGACTCAATAAACTATACAATGAAAAATATAGCAGACCATGAGGACTACTGAATATGTAACTTTGGAGGAAGGAACCAGGTGTTTCTGGGATGGGGTGATCACAGACGAAGCTAAATCTTGAGGAAGTCTTCTGTGAACAGATCAACTTAATTGTCTTTTTGAGTAGGAGACAGAGACAGCTGTTCAATACCCCCAAATAAGTATCATCTACCCTTTGAGCATATTTTCTATGTGCTTCCATATCTTGAGCAGACTCCATTAATCTTGAAATGATCAATCTCAATTTTCATGTTGGGTAAGAGTTTTTTGGAAGCTTGCCTAACTATTCTACATACGTACAATAGAAGGACTGTGTGTACAGACAGAGCTTTGAATTTGATGTTTTGCTCCAATAGAAGCAGACATATTTTTTAGAGTTGGTTTTGCCTGATATGATGTCTTGAGGTTCAAGCAGGGTCAGCTTGCCTTATACTGGATCCTCTGTAAATGGGAATGTCTCTTTATTTTTTATTTATTTATGTGGTTCAGATCTTGAACATTGCCTAAGGTCATTAGAGCCCGTTTCAAGGCAGGGACAAAGGGCCTTGTTAGGCTGGCGGTTGGACGAGTATCTGACCACCATCATTTTGAGTTCGAGGCCTTCCGACAAGGAGTCGGTGGCCCCGACAGCCCCATTACGATATGGTGATCAGAAACATCTCTTTTTCTATTGCAGCTTGTGCTACAGCCTGGAAAAGGGCTGCAGCATAAGCCGCAATGGAAAAAAGGGATGTTTTTGAATATCCATGTATCGTGTGCCAGGCACCATGTGGTGTATGACACACAGTGCATGGATGTTTCAGGGGCACCACATGTGCCCCCCAGGCCCCATAGTGTAGGCCCACAGGGGACGGGGCCCTGTTTGGGGCCCCCAAAGTCCGTTTCTATCCACCTTTACATGAGAGTCAGACCACCATGTAAAGGTAGAGGGAAAGAGACATCTTTATCCCTACGGCGTTGCCTGCACAGGAACCACCGCCATTGTAGGGATTACAGTCCGACCGTCACCCCAACGGGCTCCTTGAGCTTGTCGGAGGCAGAACTGCTTCCCACAGCCTGAATCGCTCTGACTACCTGCATTTTTATCTAGCAGTCAGACCAATACTCCGGATGTCGGGTGGACCCCCACCAAGTGGCTTTCGGTGGCTATTCGCCCAACATCGTAATCGGGCCCAAAGTTACGAGAGACAATCAATAATACACCATAAAGTTGATGAAGAGGGCAGATTGAAAGCCCATGTAGGTATGCATTTAAGCCCATATTGGTATGCATTAATAGTGTATATATCTTTATTAAAAATAAAAGGCTTTATATATTAGACCTAAAAATTGAGAATGATTGCACATCCACAAATAAAGGGATCCAAGTAACGAAACAATGGTGAAAAGAACAATATCTGATATCTGCGATGTAGTCTCAGAGGTTACAATCCTGAACCATCCAGTTATTACAGTCTCTCAATATCTGCACACCTTTGTAATATATTGATTCAGAAAGTGAAATAAAATATTAAATAGCACACGGTTTCCCATTTCTAACTTAAGGACTGCAAAGCAGAGAGGTCTTGTCATTGATTTATTAGCAAAAGACACACAGTTGATGGATGGAATGCAGTACAAACCAAAACATTCACCCCCAGTCAAAAGATCTGGGTTAAATCCCCCCCATGTTGTTTTATGTCTGTCAGTTGTCTGCCCCTTGATGCCCTTCAGGGTTAAGTTTCGCGCATTATAAGATACCCATTCATTCATTCATTCATTCAAATCCATCATTCTTTTGCTCCCCATGCCACCCCAGTTTAGACCTGGCCATATGCAAATCAGTCTTAACCCTGTGCCTCATGGGAAGAGTCCAGCCTGAACTGCGAATCCAGGTCCTCCCTGGACCGGAAACAAGCATCCTAGGACCTGTTTCGGGGTTTCACCCCTCATCAGCCAGTATAGCTTGAATCCAGTGGCACAGTGAGCCCCGGACCAACATCGGGTATACCCGGCGCACTTAGGGCGAGAAAGCAAAAGACACACAGTTGATCGACGGAATACAGAACAAATCTCCATGTCACTGGAGTCAAGCTATCCTGGCTGATGAGAGGTGAAACCACGAAAAAGGTCCTAGGATGCTTGTTTCCAGTCCAGGGAGGACCTGGCCTGGCACTTCGGCCTGGACTATACCCATTGGGCGCAGGGTCAAGACTGATTTGCATATGGCTGAGTTCAAACTGGACTGGCATGGGGAGCAAAAAAACGATGGATTTAGACCCAGATCTCTGTACTGGGGTGAATGTAAGACATTGTTCTGCATTCTGTCCATCAATTGTTCTTTTTGCATTTATGTATTAGCAGCACACTAATCCTTGCTCAACAGACTGAGTGAATAATAATATATTACTCTGTTTGCAACAGCACAACCAAATGTGGGGGAAACATTAAATGGCACAGGGAGGGCAACACAAACCATCAGCAACAAACCAACAAACCAAGAGATTTGTGTCTTGGTCATTGGACTTGGTGCTATCTGCTCACTCCGTACAAATGGAATGTATTTGCATTTACCCCTCCGATGCTAAGCACGAAATCTTCATAAAACTGTTGCAGGCCACAGACTTTGCTGTTGATAGGTCTCCATCCTTCCTCTTTGTTAAAAAATGAGATTGCTAAGCAACCTTTAAACAAGGCAATAAATAATGATTAATATTATTCATCGAAATGAATTTGAAACGATAACTATCAACTTCAAATACAGGAAGATATGATAAAGAAATCCACTCAGAAACTGCCCAGGGCCAAGGGAGAAGAATAACGTCTTTATATATCGTTTTTGAAGGGCGATTGAGCATGGTGATATAACACTGACTGGAAAATCTAAATCCGTTTAGGAGACATCCAGCTAAAGTATAAAATACTGCTGCTTGAAACTTGGCATGGAACCATCCCTGTGCCATAGAGGGAACTGTAGTGACTGTTTTAACAGGTGTATATTTCACTCAAGAGACCTGATTCACAAAGGTAAATTTACACTTTAGTATGGGTTTACAATTTTTTTGCTATTCACAAACAAATTTACAAGTAGTATCTCTACGAACGCTGAGTTTCTGCACTCGTGGCAGAGAATATCCACATAAAAAGATATGACAAATACTACTTGTATCATTTGTTTGTGAATATAAAAAAAGAGGAGAGGTAAATTAAAGTGTAAGTTTACATTTGTGAATCAGGCCCAAAATACACACTTTTCAGCAAAAATGAAACGATGCTATGACTGACTATACTCAAATACTGTTGTCATTTATTGGAGAAAATGCAAGTAGGACCACAGGATCACGCTTGCCCTTTAAGACTTTCAATTTATATTGCAAGTGATAAGACCAATATCAGAGATTTCTTCAACCAGCCCAACCCCCCAACTTTAGCAGCTACAGCGGGGGTGGAGTTCTTGATGGGCCTCTTCTGTCTGCAGCTTGGCAGACAAAGGCTCATAATTGATGTGAAAGGGTGAGTGAGGGAAACGGTGGGCGGATAGATACATGGATAAATGAGTGCAGGATGGTTGTATGGATGGATGGTTGTGGGAAAGGGTTGGTGGATGGATAATGAGAGAAAGGATGAATGGATAGCTAGATGAGCGAGTGACATGAATGGATGATGAAAGGTGCAAGGATGGATGAGCGAATGGATGAATGGGTGGAGTGAAAGGGTGGATAGATGGAGTGAAAGGGTGGATGGATTTGCTTAGTGTCATAAGAGCTTTGGTTCAAAGAGGGGGTATTTTAATATTCTGGCCACTCCCCTGACCAATATAGAAGAGGCAGCTTGCTTCTTTTAAATGGTTTTATTATGTGTGTCACTTCATATGACACCTTTTTCCAGAAATGCATATGATTAAAAATCATGAGTCTTATGCATTGGTATATCAGTTTATGATGCAGGTATAGGATCTATGGGCAAGAAGGAGACAGCGGAACTCTCAAGTTTTCACAGTTTATTGCATAATGGAGTACTTATTTGCTTATGAGCTTATTATGATCAGCCATTACAGATTTCTCCATCCTACCGATGATGTGTACTGCAATGGCTAATTTCCCTGTAGTACAGTTGTTTGCATGCATCAGCACATGCCTGGAATAGTCTCTCTTGTGATCTCTGAGCTGAGAAGGACCATCTCCAATGTTTAAATAAATGAAAAACATGATTCTTTCAACTATAACTTGAGCCTAGATTAAACTGGGTATTTGTCCTCATCTGGAGTGCCTTGACATGTTTAAAAGTAAATGTTGCACTCTAAATACTTGTTTAACATACAAAAACATAGTGTCATCATTGAACCTTCAGGCAAAGAGAAGATGATTAGTAATGCTAATGAACTAAGGTGCTGCATTACCTGCCACTACATCTTCTAGAGTGAATAAGGTACATCTATTTACAGGTTGACATAATGACATGACTTTGTAGCAAGTGACACCACAAAATGCTCCTGTGTTTATTTATTTATTTTTGTCATTTTATATAGCACAGACACAGCCCGAGGGCATCAGAGTGCTTTACAACAAGCAGGATATAAGGTTTACATTTGTAGTAATTAAACTCAAATGATTACTTCACTGAATGTGTACAGGAGGAGTAACCAAAACAAACAGATACAGCAATTGGGCAGAAGAAATACACAGTTACAGCATCAGTTTAGATGGTGGGGTCAAGGAACAAAGGCAGGTCGGATCGCCGTGGAGCAAGCGCATAAATCTGGCGAGGGTGAATTAACCAAGATGTCTGTCAAAAAGGAGATGCTTGAGGTCCTTTTTGAAGGTTACTAGGCAGGTGGTTAGACAGAGGAGAGGGAGGCAAAGATTTCCAGGATCTAATAGCACTCCAACAGAAAGATGGATTCATGTATCATTCTTGACTGAAGGTGGGGGCTTCAAGTAGCAGAG
The DNA here is from genome assembly GCF_964263255.1 of Lissotriton vulgaris. Classification (NCBI taxonomy): domain Eukaryota; kingdom Metazoa; phylum Chordata; class Amphibia; order Caudata; family Salamandridae; genus Lissotriton; species Lissotriton vulgaris. The sequence continues at coordinate 666,392,985 of NC_141696.1, forward strand.
ATTGGGCATTTCTGGAATCCCTATTTCCTCTGGAGAGTTTCTCATTTAGATAGGGGGGTGAGGATGAGTGCAATGCTCTATGGGTAATGCAAGCAATTTTGAAGTGGGCCCGCTCTTCAATGAGGAGCCAGTGGAGAGTTAGCAGGGTCGTGGAAATTTGGTCAAATCTCTTGAGACCTAAATCTAAGGGTGCTGCAGCATGCAGAGTTGCTCTCAGTGGGCCTCGGTGAACTTTGAGAATGCCTGAAGAGAAAGGCAATGCCATAGACTAGTCTAGACCACTATTTTGAGGTCTTGTTTCTGAATCAATTGTCTATGCCCCAAAGCTGCCTAAGTTGAAGTCATGCTCTGTTAGCCATGGCTGCAATGTTTCTGTGAAGGGTGAGATGATTATCAAGGGTGATCCAAGCGATCTGGCACACTGGGCAATGGTGAGGCAACCATCTAGGGCAGTAAAGTTAACTATCCATTCTTGTACTGGCGTTTTTGTTTTCGGAGGTAAGATTAAAAGAAATGCTGTTTTAGTTGGGTTGACTTTTAAATTGTGGTTGGACATTCAGTTTTGAATCTTTAAGAGAGTTTTTGAAACCAGGACTACATCTTCCGGGGAAGAGATTTTCAAATATATTTGGGTGCCGTCGGTTTACAGGTGGAAGAGAAATCTAGAGTTTCTGAGATTCACACATAGAGGTTCTAGGTAGAGGTTAAAGAGGGTTGGGCAGAGGATCAACCCATGGGGGACCCCTTGGTGAGCATTGACTGGTCTCAAGAATGAGTTGCCCATTTTCTCAATCTGGGAATGGTTGGATTGGTATGAGGAGAACCAGTTGAGGGCATAGCCTCCACATCCCATGCAAAGGTCAAGAGTACAAAGGAGGTCCAGATGATTGACAGTGTTGAATGCAGCAGATACATCTAGGAGGACCAGGAAACAGGAGTCGCCGGAGTCGAGGATTCTGATGAAGTCATTGACTATTTGGAGGATCTCAGTTTCTGTACTATGACCCTTGCAGAAACCTGATTGGAAAGAGTCTAGGGGGTTGTTTGTTTGAATGTGTGAGGCTAGTTGGGAGGCTACACAACTTCCGACGACTTTGCCTAAAAATGGGAATGTGGAGACAGGGTGGTAGTTGTTCAGGTTTAGTGAATCAAGGGATTATTTTTTCAAGAGAGGGTTAAATTGACCCATTTATAGTCATTCCGGGAAAAGGTCCTGTTTGAGAGTTCACCGTGGTGGTCCATAAGGGGAGAAGGAGTGTGGCAAGAGATTTGCTGATAGAACCTGGGATGGCATCCTGATGGGGGTTTGAAGGTTTTACATTGGAGATTGTTGTAGGTCGGGTTCAGAAATTGGAGGGATTGATGACCATGAGTGTAGTGCCTTGCATGGTATAGTCTCAACCATTGCAAGGGAGTCATTGATGGGCAGCAAGATATGAATGCCTCTAACTTTTTTAACAACAAAATCCACAAAGCTGTTGCAAAGGGCCACTGATGACTTAGGAGCTTAAGTGGTAGAGGGGTTAGTAGTCTGTGCAATGATCTCGAACAGGTACTTCAGTCTATTCTTTGCTGAATTCACGAGGGCTCTGATATGGGAGATTTGGTTCTGAAAATTTGGTCTTTTAAATATTTTTTTGTCTTTAGGAGCTTGATCAAATTCAGGTGAGATGGCACTTTTCTCCATTCTTTCTTGCATTTTCAGATCAGTTTTCTTTTTTCATAAAGCTCTTTAGAGAACCAGGGCCTGAATTTAGGTCTGGATCATTTGCATTTCAGGGGTGTACATTGTCGATAAGGGATTCTATGCAGAGTAGTACTTGTTGGTGGCCTCAATAATGTCCATTTGAGGTGTAATCGAAATTAGGGTGGGAAGGGCTATGACAGCCATGGTTTCTGTGTTAAGGTTCATGTGTCACTGAAACATGTTTTCTCGCATTTCCCGAATGTTTTGGTACGTGAGCTGTTTAGGGAGACTGGAATCTGCATGTGATTGGACCAGTTGACTGGGATGGATTCATATGTTTTAGGTTAGGGGAGTTGGATATTCTCAGATCCAGAATGGCGCCTTTGTGATGTGTGGGTTAATGGCAGTGTTCTTGGAGATCAGTGACACTGAGAATGAAGTGAAAGTGTCCACAAAGCTGTTGTCCACCCCTCCCCAGTGGATGTTGGAGTCCCCAAGTAAGATATTGTTGTCTGAGCTGATAAGTTGCATAGTGAAGAGATCCATGCATTTCTTGATGAAAGTGTTATTTAGACCTGGTGGGTGGTGAACAATGGACAGTTATGTTCAACAATTGTGGAAAGATTGGGGGGGCTGTCAGGGACGGACTCTGAGGGGATGCGCTGCAGGTAGGGGAGGGGGCTGGTTGTTGGTATCTGATGTTCTGAGATGTTATGACAGTTGGCAGAGAAGGTAGGGAGGAAGGAGGTGATGGAAAGAGGATGGCGCAGCAACCAGTTTAGGAGACAGTGGTTTGAGAGAGGTTGGAGTGGAACGGTGCAGGGATGATCTGTGGGGGGGGGGGGAGTTCAAGATCTGGTATTGGTGGTGAGCTCTGGGTTGTGGGAGGCCTATTGGATTGTAGAAGAGCCCAGGGTGAGAGGTGCTCTCTGGGCAGACCGGAGGGGGAAGAGAGAATGGGTGAGGGGTGTTATGGATGGAGAGAGAGGGGAAGTGTGGAGGATTGTCAGAGGGTCTGAGGTTGAGATAAATTAAGTTGATTATGGCCAGGATTGTGTTGTTGGCTTCGAAAATGATTTTTGGATTGTTGCAAATGGATATAGAAAGGTTACCCAAGAGGAAAAAGTATTTGAGTTTACGTCCAAAAGGGATGCTAGAGAGATATAATTGCCCTGATCCATAAGTCAGTGTTGTTAGCGAAGAGGAGGAGGTCAGTTTTGAGGGAGCCCTTGCGTTGGCAATAGTATAGGTCAGTGAAGAGGATTTCTGGGAAGTCCTTCAAGGTTCTGTGTTTCATGCTTTTTATTGCGTTTTTGGAAAGACTCTGGCATATTTGATCTTGACAGCATTAGAGTCAGATCTGAAAAGGGCAATTGGGGGGAGCTGGTGGCAAAGAGTGTCATCGTCATGATGGAGGGTGATGCCAGTTGGGAAGTTGTCGGTATGACCTAACCAACTATTGCTAAGGTCGGGATAGTCGCCCACAGCCTTGCAAAGCAGTGTTCTCGCGTTCGAATAAGGCCTTATTCAGGAGTCTTGGGTAGCAAGGTGGAGGAACTGGGACTGGGATCCCAAAGTCATCGATATGATGAGCTGGTGGGATAAGACAGTTATCTAAGGTTGGATGGGCTTGTTTTGTTGGACTGCAGGAGCCACAACATTGCAGGAATCCAAACAAAGCATGGCAGGCTTCCACAGGTTGATGCGGGCGGGCAGTGTGCTTCCAGGGGTTCCAGCCTGAGGACCAGAATCTTTGGAGTTGGCCTACTGTGGATTGAAGCTGGCTAGTGGATGGTCCAGCCAAAGCTGAATGAGATATGGTCCTTCTAGTGGCACCTCCCAGTGCTTTAATGATGGAGACCCTTCCCCATGGCAGGAGCTGAAACCTACCCCGCGGCAGCACTCTCACCTTGGCATGCAGCAGCACTTCCACTACTGGGAAACAGGATGGGAAGACTTAAGCCAGGCAGATAGCCTGTTACATCAGCCGATAATTGAATTTGGGGTCACGGTCTTGCTGGGATGGGCAGAGCAGGCTGGAAAACTCATGGTCAGGTAGACCGATTAGAAGCACCGTGGCACAATGTTAGGGTCAGGCACAGCACTGCGCATCACATCCACTTCCTATGTCTAACTGGTTGACGCTAAGGTTGTAACCGCATAGCCGGCTAACAGCAGCCTCAACGTAATCACAGACGCACATGGAGCCCCCCCATGACATGAAAAGTTCCAGGCAGTTGCAACAGAAATTGGCGTGTGCAATGGAGGGGGGGCATCTCCAACATTCGCTCCATCCATTTTGGAGCATACAGGCTTGAAGTAACGACGAGTATTGGTGCTGGCGTTCAGGCACAGTACAGCCATACCACATAGGGAGCTTCTTCATTGAGTCCAGGGGGGCCGCAGAAATTTTGCGGAAAGGCAATGCGGCAGCCGGGTGGGGCGTCCTTGAAACCTCAGGGTGGGCCATGCATCTAGGATGGCTCAGCTCCTAAATGGGAAGGGGGGGGAGCCGTGAGTGCTTACGCTTAGGTGCTGGCTGCCAAACGCTGTCAATGATTATAGCCCTGGGTGCCCTCACACTCACCGGCAATGCTTTGATCAGGAAGCAGGGAGGGTTAGTCCATACTTTGCGACCACTGCCTGATTGCTAGGAGGAAAGCAGTGTGCAAGCTGTGGCTCAGGCAGACTCCTCACAGCCGAGCGCAGTCGCTGGCACCATCTTTACACTCTTAATTTGTATACTTCTGTGTCTAATTACAAATTCGGGAATACACATAGAATACAATTAAAAGAACCTGGACTGTGTCACCTGCCCAGGAATGGATTTGAGAAACTTGATAGCTCTGCCCGGGTAATAATAAGCAGGAATGGCATAGACCTTATCAACTGGCAGTACGGACATCAGGTAGGAAAGTCACCATTTGGTAAGAGCTGGCATCAGCCACTGTATGCATTGCTGTGTCAGTAATCTGTCTGTACATCAAAGATATATTTATAAGACCCATAGTAAGGGAAAGAATAGAGCTTTTTTACCTCGCCTCCCAAATCAAATGACATAGGTAGATCACATTTCAAGACAAGAAGTGCCCTGGTGTATTTGCTGTCTGAGGACAGCATGCAAAGTTGCATGTATTGTTCAGCACAGGTTCAAGACACGAATGTCTAAAGCAATCTACAACATCTAATTGTGCAAGTGTGTAACATTTAGGCTGGGAAGCCTTGGCAGATGGCAATGGCCCATTTCATAGAAAGTGAAAAAAAAACAAGAACAACAGATAAATAGGTTGTCTGGATTTACACATATTCGGAAAGAAACAGAACCCCAATGAAAATGCCATGGTATCATAAATATCCAGGTGTATCCTACGCCTTGCAAAAGTACCTTTCCAGTCTTGGAAAGACCATCAAGACCAGTGTGCGTACCTAAAACCTCACAAGTTTGTCTCTAAACTCTACGAAGGGAAACAGCTATGGTAAATCACCTGCTCCACCTTGAAAGAGATTTAAATACATTCCACAAAAAATGGCAGACTGTCCAGAGGTTAAAACCAATCTGTGGCTTGCTTAAAATGTCAGTGAATCCCATCTCTGTGAATCAAGATCAGGTAATACCAGTCCAAAGCAGTTTTTTCTGTGCACCAATGTTCTACTTATGCGCACAAAAACTTTGTGAAATGGACCTCAGTGATGATATCTCGAGGAGGACTGACCTCAAAAGAATTCAGAGGATTTTAAAGAAATTATCATTTAGGTACCAGCTACCGGCACTCCTAGCATCTCAAAACATGAACAAATGGCCGATATTTTTCTCTGCAAAAAGTGACAATGTTAATGCATTTTGCAGGCAGGAAAGAGCACAAATGAAAGAGAACCAGCCACCTGAGGGTTTTTGCATGTCATGGAATCAGGAGGCGCTCGATTCTGCTCTCCAAACCCCAACATTGCTGTGGTTTCTAAAATATATTACTGCCTGCTAGACTACATTTGGAGTTAATTATATTCAGACCCAAACCCAACAGTCTTAATTTCCTGCTTTACCTCCTACTGAGGTGATTACTTTTATTATTAACTAGGCAATTATATGCACAGCTAAAATGCAATATGTCTCGAGCTGTGGGGTTTCTGTTGCCGCCTAACTGAAGGGTTTATAGCAAACAAACATAGCCCTAAGCTCATCACGTCCTGTAAAGCCCAAACCTCTCTGCCCCAGGCACATATAATATCAATATTTTCAGGAGACAATCCTTAATTTGGGGCAATTAGTGAATCCCTTTCACCTGGAAGGGAATGGAGAGGTAACCATGCGCCAAACCAGCACAATTCTCCAATGCCCATGTTGGCACATGTTAGCAACAAGGACTGCATTTTGATTTTGTTTGGAAGTAGACTCCATAATTGAGCTGGTGTCACGCAAAGGAAGGCCATGTGAGCACTAATGCATAGCTGGTAACAACAGAGAGGTTGCTTTGAAGGACATTATTGGTGTTACATTGTGAATTGCGGCACAGGATTTTTATTTATCTTTAAACATGCATATGCCGAAATCTATGCACACCAAATATTGTGAGTGTGTGACAATATAAGGAACTAAACATAAGGCGTTTACTAAGCTCCAGTGGCTGTGGATCAGCAATGAAGCCAAGTCATGTTAAAAAGTGTCTCAATGGAGGGGTAAATTTCACCAGACACGACCTTGGAATGGAATATGCCTGCATAGTCTGGTTCTCAAAGGATGTTTGTTGGCTGTAAAAAAAAATGAAAGAAATATGTAATTTCCTGTAATAAACCTAACAACTATATACAGGGCTTGACAGAGCTAACTGTGTTCCCTACAGTTATCTTAAATGGGTCCAGCCATATTTTGCAGTGATATGTCTTGTCACTTGTCACAAACACAGTAACATTTGCACTACTTAGCACCCATTGTTCCCATTCGTCAACAACTACTTCTGTTGCATTTTTATTTTTAGGTTTTGCCTGCCTTGTGAAATCTATTGTATTTAATATAAATCTTAAAAGAGGCTTACACCCACCCTTTTGCTCTCCATTGGTACCTGTGCTTGCCACTAACTTTTCCTCCATTTCTATTGGCTGTTTCATACTATTTCCTGTTGTTCCTCATATGTTTCTCTTATCAGTGTCCTGGGTTCCAAGTACTGTTTCCATCCACTTTTGTGGAACTTTTTTAATGTTTTGTTTAATTTTTTCATGCTTTGTCTTTTCTCCCCGCCCCTTCCTTTCACTCAACATCAGACGCCAATAACTGCTCTCATCCACGGGATCATGTGTGAGTGTTTAAACACATTTTTAGTCACTCAGACCTCTGACTTCAAAGCAGGGCTGGAATCCTTGTTTTCCTCAGCTTCCAGCTGATTGGATACATAGTAGGTGCATGCGCACTGAGATGCTGCTTTTTGTTTAAACTCACGCTCTTCATCTGAGTGATTAAACACATTAAACCCATTTTTAGTCCGATTCAATTGTGATATGGATGTCTGGGCACCAAGGTTTCATAGAAATGTGGCTGGAAACAGGCTTCAGGTCTTAAGAAATGGCAGGCTTTTAGGTCTTTATAAATGGTGTGACTTTCTGAAGGGCATGACTTTGTACATGTGTACGTAAATAAAAGTAAATCCAGTACTTGTGTAGCGCACAAAGCACCCCAGAAAGGGTATCTCGGTGCTGGGGGCCGTTGGGAAGATTAAGTGAACTATTGCCTAGAGTCGCATGGTGTTGGGCAGACCCTTGCCGCCGGGGATCGAACCGTGATCCCCAGCGTCCAGTGTCAGTCTCCATGGCCGCAGCGCCACACCTCTCCGTGACATCTTTTCTTTACAAAACCGTTTACCAGATGGTAGTGTTTTACTTTATGCACATGTGTTTTGTGTGTAGTGGGTCATGCTCTAGTTGACTATGAGGGCTGGCCAATGAGTACTTCTAGCGCAGAAGACTTGAAGTCGGCAAACACCATTTTGGAGCGACTTGTTTGGCTGTGGCAAAGTTTCCCCAAGGTAGCCTGATTAGCTGTGTTTTGCATGGTTAGTATGTATGCAGACCACATTTCAAACCCAATGCCGGCTCATATGCCCCTCAAGATCTACTATTGGAATTATTTCCACCACCTGGCATCTCTTCAAATCTTGCACCTTTAGGTGAGCACTAATTCATTGCTCTACAACCGGCCGTCTACTCCACCTCACCATGCTGCCCACTGGTTAGCTCAATAGCCTTCTAACAATCAGTTCCAGTATTGCATTACCAGAGATGTGCACGTTTACCATATTTATGCTCCAGCACCAAAACAGCTTCTGGGTATTCACTGTGCCTTGCTTTTCTGGGCATTGATATTGTGTGGTAGTTGTTCTGCTTAGTGGACCCTGCAATATTTATTTCTGCATGGCGAAGAAGCTTCCCCATCTTTCAGTCCTTGTAACTATGTACTGGCACACACTTCTGCGTCCTCACGAAGTTGCTATAGTGCATAGCTTCAGCTAAGCTCTCTCAAAAGTACTGCCTTTTCTTTAATGTTTTTCCCATGTTTTACTCTTAGCCGCCATTCCTGTACCAGCATATGCCGTTCTGCCAACCCACTAAGCTCAATTCCGGTAGTTAGAGGAACATGTTATATATCCTCAAGCTTCTTTGCCTCCTCTTCCCCACACGTTTAGATATTCCCATTAATGTTATCCTCACTTTTATGGAGTTTCTTTAACTTATATTGCACAACTGCTCGCCAACTTCAAACTCACCCCACAAAAAAAGTATTGTTAATCACATAGGCAAAACCAAATGCATTTACCAATGCCTACTTGTTTTGAAGCTGACATGTTCATTCCCCCCTCCTATGTCTTCCATACTTACCAGTGACAGCAAGTGACAGCAGGCGGGAGGTAGTGTTATGGTACGCATCAACTGGGGAGCCAGGAGAGGGCAGGAATCCTGAAGAATTGGAGGAAAAAGCCAAGACAGTCCACCGGCAATGTTATGTTATGTTATGTTAAAATAGCTTATATAGCGGTCAGCTGCCCCAGCAAAGGGGCGTCCCGGCACTGTTTAGCAAAAATATAGCTGACTCCGATGGAATTCGACGGGCCATACTTCCAGAAGAGTTTAATTTAGGGGGAAGAGATGAGTTTTGATTGCCTTCCTGAAGTCTAACAGGCCTTCCTGTTCTCGTATATGGGCTGGTAATGTGTTCCACAATTTTGCGGCAAAATAGCGGAAGGAGCGTCCTCCCGCTCGGCAGCGCTTAATCCGGTGTACTCTAACCAGATGTTGACCTGCAGAGCGAAGTGCGCGAGTTGGAACACACAGGGTCAATATGGGGAGTAACTTGGAAATCCAGAGTTGAGCTCTTGAACAAAGGCTGTGAGAAAGCCATGATGACTGCCAACATACTTCTTCATGCAATGATGAATGCCTCACTCCTTGTAAACTGGAAACCAGAGGCAATAATGCCACACATTCTGCAATTAAAAGCCAACCTCTCCCAGCACCGTGTTTTTCAGCAATTCACTTTCTCGTGACTTCCATTATGCATACTAAAGAATTTGCTGTGGTAATGTGTCTGTCCTGGTAATATAGCTGTTTATAGTTCATAGTTTGTACAGTTGTCATCCTAATTTGTACAGTTGTCATCCTAGGGATTGCAAAAATGTTGTGTTCACTGTCTGTTCAATTAATTCAAACGTCCTACTCTTCCGATAAATTTTTGTTCACATCGTTGACCGTCCTGTGTCACATTTTTCAGAGCAACACAAACTAACTTGCAGGCAGCAACATAATATCCTCATTGTTTTGGGCTTTGGTGGCACTGCTGTTTTTAAAGACTGTCTTCTTGTCACATCTAGGCATCCTTATCAGTACGTATTGTTTTTGAGTCTCTAACCTTAAAAATCTCCCGCACAGCTTGTATGCCTTCCTCTGAAAGAAGAAGAAAGACCCTGAATGGGTAGTTCATGTCTGAACATCATGAAATTTCACCACTCCAGCCTGCTGAGAAACGTTCTTAGAAAATTATCCTCTATCAGAATAGTATTCTGATAAATACAATCACACCCAGATTGTTTTCTCTAGATATTTCATAATACACCTCTCTCATGGCACTTCAATGATTTTATATATTACCAAAACAAAAAGTCATCATTGATGCAAAAAGAGGGGACTGCTCGTCCTATCTCAGCATGAACCTCTCAAATCCACAAATTCTGGGTTTTACTTTAACTTTAACTTTAAAATTTAGTCCCAGCACACACTTATATTTAAATGAACTCCAGGGCTTGGAACTGTAAAGTTGTAAGCAATTAGCTGTGGTGGGCTTTTTGCTCACTTTAATGTATAGCATGCATGTATTTATGAGTGTATACTTTACTCCCACCTAAACACTCACAGATCGTTTCATTTTTCCCATGCTTAACCGTTTCTTTCTATGCCACTCAGTTTTTTCCCACCTTCTGTGGAGCTCTTCCCCACTTTCTACTGACCCCGCCCAGCTGCCCTCACCCTTCCTGGAACCTACTTAATGGAGACCACAGCGTGAACCTATTGAGCAGGTCTCCGAGCCCGTTTCCCACTCCTGCTGCCAGCTCAAGCGCTGTGCTCGGGCACCAGGGGACAGAACTGCCTGATTGGCTGATCCATTGCACTGTCTGGTACACCATTTTTTTGCCTCCTCTACTCTCTCCTAAACATTATAACTTCAACCTAATATCTCTACTGCACCCTAGCCGACTTCTATCACAGCAAACTCACCACCGTCTATGAACAATTCAACCCCCCAACTCCAGCTTCTTTAGCCTCCTTAACCTCACCAACCCTCACATGGACCCAAGATCACAACATGGGATCACCTCACTGCACAGACCACATCTACCATTATGAACTTCATCCACTCAGGAGCACGCTAGGACCCTGTCCCCAATGCATGTTCAACCTGGGTAACACAACTATCAGCAAAGACCTCATCACCATCCTCAATGCTTCCATCACCTCTGCCACCTTCCCAGAGCAATGAAAACTAGCAAAGTCAGACCACTCCTCAACATACCTTCTGCAGACCCAAAAGAACTTAAGAACTATCAGCTCACCTCTCTGCTCCTTTTCCACCAAAATTCCTGGAAAAGATGACTAACAGCCACCTCACGAACTCTCTAGAGAACAATGATTGCCTAGACCCCCCCCAATCTGGAGGAATGAACAACAGCACAGAAACCGCCTTAATCACAGCCACTATACGATATCAGGACCATCCTGCACAGGGGAGAAACTGTCGCATTGATCCTCCACTGTGTCTCACTGCTTCCTCTTAAATATTCTCCACCAGATAGGGATTCAAGGGAATGCCCTCAAATGGATCACATCCTTCCTCACAAGAAGAACCCAGAGCATCCACTTTCCACCATACACCTCAGACCTGAACTACATCATCTGTGGCTTCCCGCAAGGATCCTCTCTTAGCCATGCCCTGTTTAACATCTATATGACCTCGCTGACAAACACTGTCAGGAATCATGAACTGAGCATCATATCATATGCTGATAACACCGGGCTCATTTTCTCTCTGTCCGCAGATACTTCCACCAACACGGCCAATTTCCACCTATGCATGACCAGCGTCGCCCACTGGATGCAAGCCAACTGCCTTAAACTCAACACAGAAAAAACAGAGATACTCATCTTCGGAAACTACACATCCTTGTGGAATGACTCCTGGTGGCCTGCAGAACTAGAACCCTCTCCCACTTCCACAAAGCACGCCAGTCATACTAGACAGCAAACTCACCATGAAAAACCACGTCAACACAGTATTCTCAGCCTTGGTTCCGCACTCTCCTAATGCTCCGGAAAGTTTTCAAGTGGCTCCCAATCAGCGCCAGTCACACCAACACTGAGGCCCCCATCACCAGCTGTCTGGACTGCAGCAACGCTCTGCTTGGGAATAACTTCACACCTACTAAACAGACTACAGACCGTATAGAACTCAACATTCAGACTCTTCCTCGATCTCTCGAGACGAGCCCACAAAAACCCGCACATCAGGAATCTCCACTGGCTCCCCACCCACAAGAGGTGACAATTTGAGATTCTCCAACATGCTTGCAAGGTTGAAAGGCCCTGCACAATCAGGGACCAGCCTACATTAATCACCTTCTGAATTTCCACCAGCCCTCCCAACACCTGCAGTTCACCTCCCTCTCCTTCGTCCACACACCCCAGGATTCCCCAAAGCAAGAGCGCGGGCACTCTTTCTCCTACCTGGCCACTAAAGCCTGGAATAGCCTCCCACAAAACCTCCAGGACTCCCCTTCCCTCCAGGATTTCAGGAAGGAGTTAAAGACCTGGTCGTTTGACTTTTCCAGCGCAGCAGCAGAAACCCAAAGCACCTGGAAACCCTCACGGGTGATAAGCAGTGCTCTACAAGTTCCAATTGATTGATTGACTGAGCAGCTGCAATCGTGGAGAAGTGTGGCTCAATGGTTAGAGGAGGCATACCCGGAAGCTGAGGTCAGACCCGGGATCAGGGTTCAATTCCCGACGCGGCAGGGTCTGAGCCCAAGTGTCCACGGACTCGATAATTCTCACTTCGGTGCCTACTCGAATCACGGGTTCACACTCTGCAACTCTGGGCAATAGCTTGCTTAATCTCCACTACAGCCCCCCGCGGCGGGATGCCTGGCTTTCACCTTGGGGATGCCCAGTACGGGTTATCTCACAGGGAAAAGCCAGGACGGGTTCCCAATGCAAGCGCTGGGACACCCCGTTGGGGTAGCCGTGCGCTATATAAGATACACCTAAAAAAAAAAAATCATCTCACCCAGACAACAGCCTTTTTCAATAGCTACATAACTATTTCTTGTGGAACTATGAATGCTGTAATTTCTTCATTAGTTTGTTCACAAATTACATCTTGCCATGCCACTCTTCTTAATTTTAACTTCACAAACTCTTCAGGGAACGTTTTCTGGTGCCAAAGCAGCTCCAAAAGGCAGCATAGTTTCCTCATGTTCACCCACACTGTAACAATGTATGTATCCTTTATTCTCGTCCTTTGGTCTTTAGTCTTGTTGGCAGCTGCAATTCCCTTCTTTAAATAGAAAAAGATAGTCATGTAGTACTCTGGTCCATGCCTTAGGCAAAAGTTTACAGGAATGTTGGCTGAATAAAAAACATGTTCCTAGATTTGGTTCCCATGAACTACGCTCAGCCTCCATGCTAAGAGAGAAAGGTGGCACTGGTTCATGTGACTTTTTCTCTGCTGTCTGTGCACACATATCTATGCATCCGCCTGACAAGATTACTAGAATCAATATTGCTCTTAAGTATGGAAAAATGATGCAACCCATGGATATTGATGAGATTATATGCACTGGTATATATGATTGTAAGGTAATGGCCGAAGATTTCTCCCATCCAACACTAGTACAATGTCCAATGCTTCCTCCCTATGCCCTCTTTGACTAGACCAGAACTAAAAGCAATTGAATTATCAATATTCATTCACAGGAAGATCCTTCAAGTATTGGGAGTACATTCAGACGTTTTACATCCAGTAAACCATTACATGCATTTCAGCATTTATCACACAAAGGGCTCTCTTTTATTCATCAATAAGGTCTACATTCTGCCTGTCTATAGCCCCATTAGGGTCTTGTTTGAGTTATTGGCAATGCCTGTGTGTTATTACTGTGGTCGAATCACCATGAATGATAATGCTATGACCACAGAGATAATGAAACTGAGCGATAAAAATGTGGTCATTGATGCTGCAAGGAAAAATCAAGGCTTTGCAGTGCTAGAATTTCCATCACATTTACACTAGATCAACAGAGAAACTAAAAATTAATATGCATCAAAATTTTGCCCAACCTAAAAAAGTGATGGTAATCCAACTGAATACAACTGGATTGGGTTCAACCTGATTTCTAATACAATATATGCGAGTGAAAACACCACAAGCAGACAAAAGAGCAAGGACACTACAGCGGCTCACATGGTTGCCCTGCATTACATTTACTGATCCTGAGATATGAAAAGCAGAAGTAAATAGTGGAACAACAGCAACTGTAACTTGAAAACAGGAGTAGTGGTAGGCTGACAAAGTGTGGTACACTGGAAGGATCCCACTAAGCAGTTTAAATCCTCAAACCAGCATTGGCTAAGCCCGCGGGTCTGCCGTAGGCTGACAGCCTTTTTGCTTTGTCAATGCTTTTTTTGACAATTTTTCAAAATGTTATTGAAGGGGGAGCTGCTGGGGCCTTGTTAATCTAAAAAAAACACTGGCTAAAAGCAGAAAATATATTTTAGTCTCAAAAAGCACACATTGTCATAGTGGTCCCTTGTCTGTATGGAACGTCTTTGTGTGTCTATGTGCTCCTAGTGAAAGGGCAGAATGCCATCACTGCAGTTATGTTTGCCAATAGCTGAAATGGGTTGACCCATTGCCCCAAGCAGTATGCTGCAGTGGGCAGAAGGAAAATTAGGTTGACACAATAACAGGCCAACCAATAAATAGTAAAATTAAAAAGTAATAGCTACGCCAGCACCTAAAAATATATTTTTGACATAGATAACATATTAAAAATAACATGTTTTAAGTAGAAAAGAAGGCTACAACATTTGAAATTTTTTAAAAGCAATAACAGATGTTACTAACACCCAATGAAGTTACAAAAAAAACACGCGAAGTTCCATGAGTGGCAGAGTGCAGTGCGAACTGCAGTTTGGGCTGGTATTCCTGCTGCTCAGGTGGAAATTGTATACGAGCAGCAGCTCGCGCTCACGAACTTACCGTTCACGATCGCAAACTTACTGTTCGCGCTCGCGAGTGGGGAAAAAAACTCTGCTGCACATCGCAAAGGGGAGTTTTCGGTACTCGGCAAACTCAGTGGAGTGGGAAGTGCAGAAAACTACGCAAACTCTGTGAACGGAGCGAAGTTCGCCACCCAGGCCTAGTGTTCAACAGAGCTGTCGCAGTGCCTTCCCCTGGTCTCAGGTACTGACGCATCTCTTTATTTTTCAATACTTCCCATCTCTGCAGCTGTTTGGCCTTGTGAATTTTTTTGTAAAAACTGGTACTTTGAGAGGAATCACGTATTTATAGTTTTGTATGGGCCAAGTTGTTTGAAGCCTTTTTAAAGTCAAATTCTTATTACATGAATGTTGAATTTTTGTTGTTTTGGTCTTGTTGAGTTTAGATAAAGATACTTTATTTTTCTAAAGTGGTGAGGTGTTCATTTGTGGTGTTATCACTGTATTACTGTGTGTTTTGAGTACAAATCCTTTACGCATTGCCTTTGGGATAAGTCTGTCTGCTCGTGCCAAGCTACCCAGGGGGTGAGCAGGTGTTATCTAAAGTGTGTATCCCCCTTACCCTGACTAAAAGCAAGGGTCCCTATTTGGACAAAGGTACATACGTCTGCCAACTAGTGACCTCCATTTATAACAAGGTTTGTGTGTCACTGTTAGAAATGCACCAAAAATGTATCATTTTGTTGTGGTGTGTGCATCACCCCTTAATACACTGTTGAAACCTCTTTGATTCACTCTAGAAACAATGCAGCATAAAGGTGTGCATGTCACCATTAGAAATGTACCAATAATGTATCACTTGGTTGTGGTGTGCGCATCACCACTTGATGCCCACTAAAACATTGTGGCCGAAAGATGCACAAAATCGCTTGCATGGCCCAATCCAAAATGGTCTCAAGACTGCATGGCGCGTTGCACACACAGGCAAGACAACACAGACCTGCATCATAGTCCCGACAACATTCTCTGACTGGAATACTGCAAGAGAGAGCATCTGGCCCACTTATGTCCACGTGACAGTCAAGGCTCATGTTGAGGCTCACACGGTAGCTATGACTCACGCCTCAGATGCTGGATGCAGTGATATAAAATAGTACCTTAATTTGGGGATGCCACAGCCTCGATCAGTCAATCATCTGCCTCTTCATGTAGGCACCGCCTGTTCAGCAGGCCTGAAATCTCCATTGCTGAGACGAAATGGATAATTTGACTTCCTCATCAAACACAGTTCCCGGATCACGTGTGGGACGTCCTGCTTTTAACTAGCCAACTCGTCACCAATATAAAGAAGTGAGGCTTCATGTAAGTTGAAGTAAATTTATTCTAGCACAGCAAGACACTACAGCAACTGTCTCTCTGCCTCCACCACCCTGCTAACTGCCATCCCACATTCTTCCTCCCTTCTAGAATCCTTCTTCTCCCACATTCCAATAGCGAGCTCCCATTCCATATGATAAAATAACATTACATTCCAACAACTCCCAAACCATTAAGAAAAGAAAACCTTCCTTTAGGTGCAGCAAATGTGGTTCTGTCCTGTAACAATACGCCCAATACAAATGATCCAGTCTCAAGAAAAGAAGAAACCTCCTTCATCTCTTTCTGCTGTGAAATTTGCTACACCAACCCCACTCTTGTGTGCTCTCTATGCAGACTATTTCTTGTGTGTTTCACATGAGCACCAATTCTAGAAGCCAAACATTTGATTGCCTCGTTATGTTGTTTAGACCCTTTGCTGGGTGTCTCATTGGCAAAGTTCAGTTGGAGCTTTCCAGCCATTAACTGCCTTTAGACAACTGCAATGTGCAGTTACATGCACAAAGAGTAGCAATCAACTTACGTCTGTATATTTGAAAGTGCAAAGCATACAATAAATAGTTATGATACCAACAAACACATTCTCTAAGTACATACATGCATTTTTTTAACCTTGGCCAAAAAAATTGAGAGATCCATTTTCAAGAACCGTGAAAATTACATAGCTCTTCATTGTTAATGTAAATATATCCGTTTTTGTACCTTGATTTGCCGTCAGCATCATGGTTTTGTTAGCTTTGCAGGAATGACACCATGGCACCATCTTTGCTCATCCAATGCCATGAGAGATGCTTCAAGATTTGCTTAAGTTTAGTTTAATCTTTCACTAATTCGTCGTCCCTCTCACACAAAGACAGATCCTGCACTATGAGAACTGAAGATCCACCCCCTTGCAGAAGTCCAGCAACGTAATTGGTCACCACTTATCTCCATGTCTAGTAAGACATACTGGGAATGATCAACACATTGAGTGAAAAAAGCAGGCCTTTTATGTTCAAGAGTGTGGGTGTGTATGTGCCCAATGAAATTCTAAAAACAAAATGCTGGATTGCAGAAAATTATTTGATCTCTGATGTTTATGAAGCCCTGCTTTGAAAGAGTATACTTTAGCACTTCTGAAGCACACGCTTGCAGTAACCGCTTCTACTGTTGACTTGTTTGACTGACTGCGTACAGTTAAGCCCATACAAAAGTCTCAAGGGACAAATTCATTTCAAGGAGCATACTGGCTTGCTTTATTTGGTGGCTTATTTTCTTATATGGGTAATGTTGCAATGACAATATAAAACCCAGTCTTACTTTATCTAAATACTGTATGCTTTTTCAAACAATAAATGGCAGCCCTATTTGTTCCACAACATTTTTGTTTTTTGACCGTTATATTGGAGGAGGTGAGGTCACAAATCTCCACATGTGTTACCTATGAAAGTGTGCTGCCCACAGAGGGAAACATACTAACGCATACAAAAAATGAATGGAATACATGAAATAATCTCAGGGCCGCATCCCAGCCCATCGTTATTTTGCACTCCATTCCACCTCAGTTTGAACCCAGCCATATGCAAATCAGTCTTGACCCTCCTGTCCTCCAATGGGAACAGTCCAGCCTGACCTGCCAGGCCAGGTCCTCCCTGAACCAGAACACAAGCAACCCAGGACTGGTTTACCCTAGTTAGGGCTCATAATCTAGGTCTAGATTGATTCCAGTGACACAGTGTGCACGGGTTACACGTCTGGGCATATCCATCCTACTCTGGCCGACATACTAAACTATACTTGGGTGGGCCACATCCCAGTCCAATGTTATTTTACAAAGCAATTCAACCTCAGTTTGGATCCAGCCATATGCAAATCTGTCTTGAACCTGCTCTAGTGGGAACAGTGTAGTCCAAACTGCAGCCGTAAAAGTATGGATGTGACAAGAATCCACCTCTTGTGTGTAGGTCACATCTGATATGGCAACATCTGATCAGAACTACTCTAAAATCAGGGCCAAAAATCTCTAGTGGACCCACAAGGGTTACCATTTACTAAAACACGTGCAAGGCTTAAATCTCTGCATGGAAGAGCCAGAAGGCCTTGTGTGCTGGCATTAAAGAGACGCTTCTGATTTTCCACCCTTTCAAAAACTGTTTTTATCTTAATTAGGTGATTACAAATGGTATTCAGATATTTTCGTTTGCTATAGTTGTCTAGTGCTTAGGCTCATTCCTTGTACTTTTAATTGCTATGGTTCATTATTAATACATATTGTTTCTTTTACAAATTCAATCATTTTAACAGGTGTTCACTCCGTTAGTATTTTAGGCAGGGAACTAATAGGCATTGACTCTCTGAAATCAACCTATATGGTCTCCGGGGTTGGAATGGATTTTGGCTAGGGTGTATGGATGATATTGTCCATATTGGTACTTTCAGTAGGAACATGATGGACAGATAATTTAATGAGGAATATGGAGTACCCGTTTATGTATACTATCCGTGTTGCTCAATTACATACATTAATAATAGGAATTTTCCAAAAAGTGCTAATAATTGTTTTCGATCCACACTTTAGGCAGTTCAATTTTCAAAAACCTCAGAATAACAGCCTTTAGCGAATCTGTAAATAATGACCCTTGAATTTTTTTTCTATTTTCATAATTTTTAATAACTTGCATAAGAGCCACTGACATTTCTTTTTTGGCATTTCAGTGCATTCCGGAATATCTCTTGACTCTTAGTCCTGCTTCACCAGGAAACCGTTCCCTATTAATAATATTAATCCACTCGAAATAAAAGGAAGAAAAGTAGTAACAAAATAATGTCTCCTGTGTATAGATGTGGAAATAGTGATAGAATCTGCCTTCCAAACTTGTAGTACTAGTAGAAACGTATATGGTCACTAGTGAAAATATCCCTAAATATCTCTGCATAATACTAATGTAGCACTATTTAAATGACCAATTCCAGGCTATCATACCTAAAGAATTTATCAACATATATGGCTAGCCTTCTACTTGTACACCATCGTTAGGATATGAAATATGCATTTTTGTGAAGTCTGACTTTTATTTCAAATATGTTTACACCAAACCTAGCCCATTGACATTAGATGTACGTTCATTTCCATAATAAAAATATCTTGCATTGGTGTTCTAGTTGTCAGCCATCTTCGAAGTACGGAATTCCCATTCTCATGAGGCAGATCCTCAAATAAAAGTGTGTCGATCATGTCCTGCATCAGTGCATCATCTGTTTTCAAGAGAACGATCCACTTACAACAAAATACAGTGCCAATTAATATTATTAAAATATTGTGTGTTAACATTCCATTGGTTTAACAATTAGGTTTATAGAGTTATCATCCCATAAAATCAATCTTCCATTGTACATCCGTACTTATATGAGATAATCAACGGTACATCAGATAATAAATTGAGGTAATATTCTTTCCTACTTTCCAGTAGTGCCATTATAACTCTGACATTTTCTACAAATATATCAGGTCTTGCAAAGTGATAGTATGGTTCTGAATCATAAATCATAGGTGACAATCTTGAAATTTCCAAACATATTCACTAGTTAAAAGTGAAGTACTAGTGCTAAAAGATACCACTAAAATGTCTAATAGTAGCCAACATTTGTACGTACAAAATCTCTAAATGGCGTAACAAAATGTAACGAAAAGAATGAGCATCCATGCGACCTGAAATCGGAATACTATATAATTATTGAGACACACTCAAAGGCCTTTACCGAGAATCTGAAACAATATTAAAAAACCTTTCAACAATGATAAGCACAAACTATATGAAATTAATCAGAAATCATTGTGATCTAATATAAACATCACATACTCAATAATTGCCCCCGACAGTAAATACAACCTACACCTATTAATACTAAGGCCAGTATTATAGCAATGTGTAAATATATAAAAACATGTACGTAGAACACACACTACGTCTTCTTGGTGGTGTCACTCTATTAGTTATTATTTTCCTGATTATCATTAAATGGGATTTGTAATACCCAGAACAACTTTACTTGTTTGGCAATAGAGGAACAATTATGAAGTAGAGTTGACCAAATTATTTAGAAAGGAAAGACAAATCATGCAACATTTTATGTTATTGTAGGCAAAATATTTGCCATATTTTGTGGCATTACTGCCTGAGTCCTGAAGTAAGGTATCAATGAGTGCCAGCATAGTTAGGAAAAAAATGACCCACATAGATAAGCTGGTTTCTGTGAGGCAGCTTAGTACAAGCAGAAAGAATTTAGCTGCACATGCAAACACTAGCAAAATCACACCAAAATTGAAAAGTAAAATCTTTGAAAGCTCTAAGCCAAGCTAGGTAAAAAGACAAAAAAGTAATTCTAAAATTGAAAAAAATATATACAACCAGTTCAAAGGTTATAAAATCCGCCCAATAAGAAGGCACTTGAAAATACGTTTCATGCTATCCTATGTGGCAAAGCAAAAATGTGAAATAGTTTCAAGTACCTTCATGCAGATGTCTGTTTCTAGGCACCTTTTCTGATGGAGCCATACTGGTCCACATCAGGCAAAAGCTGGTGCTTGTTTGAACCGAAAGTTTCTGTCTTCAGACTTATTTTATGTTGTATGTCATAGGACACAACTGCTGCCAGTTTGGTTTAGTGTAACGCTATCAGGAGCAATTACTGGCAGAAATAGATGTTTTGCTTTAGACATGTGTGTGGTACTTGTAATGTCTATGAGGAAAAGGTTGGGTAAGCTCCCTAGGTCCATCTATTAGGATGGCGGGCAGATCGCCACCGCCCTACCGGCTGTAGTGATCCGCCCGTCAAATTACCCCATCGGAAGGCCACATTAGCATGGCGGGGGGGTACCGCGGCGGACGGAAAGACCTCCACCGCTTTTCCGCCGGTAGGCAATCGTCCCAATTACCTACTGGGCGGAAAAGGCCCATCCATATTATGATGTGGCATTTTAAATGCCTTTCCATGGCGGAGACTCCGCCATGGAAAGGCATGCAGAGTTTTCCTTGGGGGCCCGTTGCGGGCCCTGATGGGGTGGGGGGGCAGCACTTGCGGGGTACCATAGTACCCCACAACATTAGCATGCACAAGGTAGCAGGCCCGTTATGCATGCCAATGTGCCACATACATATATTGCATTGTGGTGGGTGCTGCTTACAGCACCGCCCACCACAAGGTAATATATACGGGATCCCACTGTGGCGGTTTTATTGACTGAAGTCCGCCCACCATCCTAATAGACCCCATAGTGTGCTTGCAGTGAATGTGGTGTCACCCGTTGGCCTGCTCGTATTTAAAGGGCGTGTGAGTGAGACAGATCACACTTCATGCAGATTCATTTTACTCTAAAAATTCGGAGTTCTTGCAATCAGTTTATGCAACATTTCTCTTTAAGAACGCGTTCATCAGCCCTTCAGATGCACAAACAGTAACAAACTCCCTCACTTTATTGAATCTGGGAAATCTGAACAGTAGAGAGAGGTTGACATGCTAACATATTTAATCGTGTTCCCACTGTCAGAAATCGAAGAAAGGGTCCCGCTGTTGGATTACATCATGGGAAAAGTGGAGTGAGAACCACCAGCCACCGACTGCGTTTTATTTAGCAAAAGAAGAGATTGCAATTTCGAGCTGTGAATTACAAATACAGCATAAGGGAGCAGATAATTCTCATGTGAGCATCCTATGACTCATAAACTATATTATCTATCATTATGCATTCATGCAGTCTCTAAAATGCACTGGAGAATTCGTCAGCATATAGATTGGCCAAATTACTCTGAGTAGTTGTGCATTTCAGTATCCACAAGAGGTATGGTACTGTCAGTGAAGGAAGTACTTATTACACCATAATATATGCATGTGAATGTGATTTGACAATGTATTAACATCATAAAGATGAACTTAGTGTTGCACTAAAGGAAAGATGTTTTTTGTTTGTTAGAGTGAAAGAATGGCTATTGATGCAACTCAGTTATCGAAACTGACTTTCGGTGCCTTGAAAATGCCCTCACTGTCAGCAGTACTTATCAATGTTTTAAAATGTATGCCTTAAGGTTCAAGATAGGAAGCTACAAGAAAGGTGTTCAATGCCCTGATGAATACAGAGCATCCTAATGGTCAACCTATTTCTGTAGAGGCATGTTGATCACATGGCAGGGTGGATACACATGGTTTGAAGTCCTGCATAGGACGGGTTTATTGGAATATTAAAGACAATTCATTCCTCGCCCTGATACAGTGCGCACGCCTCCATCTAAAACTCCGCTCACGTTCACCCATCGCATTGGGAATTGAATGGAACCTTAAGCAGGATATGATGGTGAAGTTCAGCCTTGTACAAACTCTGTAGGTAGATCAGACAAACCAGGACTGTATATAGTGATGTGAAATGCACAATCATAAACAGTCAAAACCTTTTCTCTTGTCTAACCCTAGGGGTAAATGTGGCCTCATAATGAAACCGATTGATGGCAGGCAGTGACTACAATACTGCCTACTGCGTTTCAAGTGGTTTTACAGAGAGGAAAAGCTCTTCCCAGGACCATAGAGCTGTTACTCCTCTAGTTCATGGAGTTAATTATTTGATTGATGCTAGTAAGGCCACTGACACAAGTTACAACAATAATGTTGCCTTTTCTGTCAGAGTCAGAAAAATCCTTATTCAGCAATGAGCCATACAAGGAAAATGAGAGACCTTTCAAACATAAGATCATAAAGATAGTTTGAAAAATACATCAAATAAGCAAGATGAAAATGAATTTTCTTCAGTAATCACAAGGAGAAAAGTGAATGTGGAAAAAACATGAAGAAGCTGTAAACATGCAACACGACAGCATAATATCAAGTAAAGAGTATATGATATATACAATAAAATAAGCAGGATCAAGATTCATTTTGGTCAGTCATCTCAAGGAATAAAGTGTGTGTGCAAAAAGCATGACTATACTGTAAACATGCGAAACGGCAGCATTTTATCAAGTGATTCGAGCCAAACGAAACAGGAGGCGCAATTTTAATATGCTACATGATTTTCAATTAATACTGTTTTTATGAAACCAGTGATCCATATCTTTTTCTTATGGTTAGTGAACTCTTAATGAAGTCTAAAACAGCAAAGCAGATCTCTAAAGAGGACAGTTTTGTAAAAATTCCAGGGCATACCTATAGTGTCTCATATTTACCTTAATCAATCAGGTTTAAAAAAAGCGGATCAGGGGCTGAGTACAAAAGACAAAACAGAATAAAATGAGGTGTGCTCGGTTTCTCAGTATGATTACCATGCCAGGAGGGAAGTAATGTTGTCAAAAGCATTGAAATGGAAATGCAAATTTAAATGGATTAAGTTCAGTCTGAAAAAAAGTAGGATACTTCCTATCAGTAGGGTTCTTGCATTTGATAGCTTACTAGTACTTCACAGACGTGTCCCGATAACGTGTTCCTAAGAGGACTCCTCTGTGCTCTAGTGCTTTATAAAGACAATTTTAGCTGTAACAAGAGAAGCTCAAAGATTGCCTCTCATATATAGAACAGTATACTGGGTAAGGCTTGATTGAGATCAGATGGCATAAAGACCACTGTGTTGTAGAGGGCAATGGGTGTATAAGAACAACCATAGATGGCACATTGTCTTCTTTACACATTTTTATAATTAGAGCTTTGCCAAGAATCACACGATTTTTGGCCAAGAGCTGAAGCCATGATTGGAGCCTTGGTGTTAAGTTTCCAATACCTTATCTCTTTCAAAAGTAAATATTGATGATAATATTGACGAACAGTAATAACTTCATTGACCAGCAACAAATGATCCTTCTCACCGTGGTACTTCTAATATAATCAGTAAAGGCACCAGTAATGATTCAAGTTTTTTCTTTTAAATTCCATTGCAATTTTCTGTTTTTTTTTTTTGTTCTGAACACATTTGCCTACTTTATTAAATACCTTTCATTAAAAAAATGACACACTTTAAAATGAAAAGGAGCGATAGACACGTCACTGATTCACTCCACTACCTGTCAGCTTATTAGAAATATTTTCCCTAAAAGAAGTATCAGTGCGCCGCACCTTAACCTTCACATTGCCTTTCATATGTTATATGTGTCTTCAGCTGGCCCCAGAACTAGTCCCTGGACGATTATTCAGCACACCCTGTCTGGCTCATGAGCTAAAAATGCAGATGAGGACAAAAGCCTCGCATTTGCAAGCTTCATCCCTTCTCCTGTTGATGCATAGAGCCCATTACCTAATTGTCAAACTACACTGAAGGTCAATTACCTAACTCCCAAATGACTCATTAAGAAACTGATCCAGTTGTCAAGTGTCCCCTTAGGTCAAATACTTCAAATACTTCATTCTCAAGGGACCTCGAATGTGAATTAAAAAAATAATTCAATCTCAATTATTCTTAATTTGAGTCAAGTCACATTTACATTGACACCTGAGTGGATCCCCGATGTGCAGCCTACAGACTTAAGGAACATAAACTAATTTGAAATATGTTCATATGAAACACAAGTACAATGTTGACGAGTTTAAATAAACAACTGCTCCTGTTATTTTGGAAGTTCTTGCCTGCAAACAGTATACATCAGGGATCTGTTATGCATCACTAATAAAGCATAGGTTTCATAAGAAAACAAAGGTCCTGGGCATGGAAGTTAATGTTACTGATATACTGCACTTGAAACGTCAGCTATATCTCTTAATAGCTTTAGCATAAAATTCTATAGAGCAATTGTGAGTGAAACAGTGGGCTATATAATCACATTGTTTCACTAGACCGCAACTATGTCACATGAGCATGCACGCTGTGAACTTTGGTCAGTACTCAAGGATGGAAATCTAATATTAATTTGTTTAAGTCTGGCTCTTCAACGCAGCTGTACCAGGCCATATGTACCAGGCCATATGTACCAGGGCATATGTGATTAAAAAAAGAGCTTCCAGGAGTACTACAGAGTGGGACTGGGGCTCCACCCAGATGTTGTTTTTTAAATTTTATTTGGTTTTGGTTGAAACAGTTTTGCCTATTTCGCTGTTACTTTTGTCTGATTTAAAATAACTTGAATACTGAAAGGCTGAGCTCACCCTGCAGAGATTTCAGACGTATGACCTGCAGTTCACACAGTTGTCAGAAGAAAGCAATTATCTCACTGAGCTTTTTAGTCTGCATTAGGGCACACAAAAGATGTGAAATACAATAATTTTCCTAACTTGCAGGGAATTGTTACTGTTGTTCAGGTGCTATTAGTGCCCCAGGCTCTGTCCCTCCTACCCAGTATGTAATCAAATTGTGTTTCATGTGGTACATCGCTGGTGCTCTGCATTTTTGAAAAATAAATATAGGGCCATATTTATTTTATGATTAGGTATGATGTATTCCAGCATCTTATTCTTTTTAAACTTTTGAAGCAAGCATTTTATTCATGCTTGGCATAATGGACGGCCAACAATGTGTTCTCTCAAAGTCTTCAGCAGAGTGGAAAGCTTTCTTAAGGCATACTTGGATATGGGTTAAAGGAACAGCAAGAGCAGAAAGACAAAAAACATTTCTTTAGTATTTTTCACACATTTATAGAGGATTAGGCTTTCAACACTTTGTGTGCTAACAATAAGTGATTTGCCATGCAGCCCATGTGCATCCCACTATGCATCAAGTGTTTGTCCCCTATTAGAACCCATCCCAGGCATGCAAGTTCACTCCCCTTTTCCTTCATGGCCAGACAGTGCACCCCACTTTCCCCTCACATCATTCAGAAGGACAACAGCTTATGGTGCATCAAAGGCCTCAGTTAATTATTTCTAAACATGGATCATACATTTTCTCAACTTACTTGTTGGTCATTCGAAAACCCATGTTGTTCTGTTATAATTCACATTTGTCAGTAACATTGTCTCCTTTGGTTTACACTTCCATTTCTGGCTGACAGTCCTTACCTTGCACGATGGCTCCTTCTGCAGTTATCTCAATGTTTTGTGGTTTTAGGCTTCCCTTGCTACTGTCCTTGTGGGCGGCCGTCAGACCCAGCCCGGGCTGCAAGTGCCATACCGCTTGCCCTGGACCCTTACTGACCACTCGCCTGCTCCCTGTGCCCCTACCTTGTGGCATCCCAAGGACACTGTCTGAGCAGCTCTTATAGTCTGGCTGTCTTTGTGTGCTGTCCCCTTCTTCCCAGGGTCCTTGCTGTGAGGCATCCCAAGGGCACTGTTTGAACAGCTCTTCTACCTAGGATACTCTTTTCTGTGGGGACTTTTCTATGCTGCCTCTGTTATGCTCTAGCCGTTTCCCAATTGGTGGTAGCTCCCCCTTTTGCCCACTCATGAGAAACCCAGCTGATCTAGGACTCCAACTATAATGAGTAGGAACATACCCATGCCCAACCCAATTAAGTGTACCACATCCTCTGCAGGGTAACCTGGTAATCTAAGGTAGATCACCCCATGCCGCACAAAGCCCCACCCATTGGCCCTGCATATTTTTGCAGTTGTGATGTTCAGCTTATGCCTAGATTTGTCCACGACCCTTTGGCTGATAGCCTCTCTCCATACCCGTGGAGCTATTAACTCTGATCAAATGATGTCCGCTGGGGGACCATCGAGGCCAGTGCTGCCAGGCCTATGACATAACCCCCAGCAGCTCCCTCCTTCCAATGCTTGCCGGCAGCCCTCTTGTACTGCTGGGAGCAGCTAGTCCCACTTCATGCCTGATTGCCCCAGTCATGCCACCTCAGTGTTCTTCAGCCATATCCCTTTAAAGTCTTTGTGCACTGCTTCCCACCTTTGCACCTGTGCGATGTAGGGGTGCCCCATGATTCACACCTCACGCTGACCCCCCAGTGGACCTGCTGGGTAATGAACAAAACTCAGATACCTGCCAGTGGTATGTACCCCTTGTAAGCGCCTGAGGTCCACCGGCCCAATTGCTTGGTCAATTCGACAGTTAGCGCCAAGAGGCCTGCAGTGGTTGCTGCCCCTATGTAAAATGAAAGTGACCCAAACTCCCTGGGTGGGAAACTCACCCTTTCCAGGGCTTTCCTCAGTGCTGCCATGAATTAAAAAACCCACTGAGGCATGTTCCATTCCTGTGTCAGAATAGCAGTCTGGTGAGGTGCACTCCCTGTTGCACGTACTCCTGCATGAGGCCCACTCGGCAGCACACCCTGTCTTCAATGCAGTCAATCCATGTGTGTTTTCCTTTACCATCCTGGTCTGTCTCTGACCACCTAAGGTGCACTATCATGTACCCATCTCCCATATCTAGGTCCTCTGTGTACACACATGCTGACCACAGGGTCCTTTTGGGAGGAGCCACGAGCTCACTGATTCCGGAGGCTCCAAAAAAGCCTAGGGCAAATGCTGCCCTGAACAACACTCTCTCCTGGTGTGATGTAATATCTTTGCTTACGCGCCGCCCAGCACTGCCCTCAAGACTCTGAGTCAATGGGCCCCCTCCAGTCTTTTCCCTGGGGCTGCAACCTCCCCCAGTCTTTCATTGCTGACCTAAAGTAGAAAGATCCCATTGGATCATTCCCTGTTGCCAATTTAGAGAAGTGTGAAACAGCACTAAGGAGTGTTTGTGCCCAGGACTTGGTCCTCCTGTTCTGGAAACCCCGTCACATCCGCCTGTGTGACCGAGCCTGCATTCTCTGAGCCAGTCATACACTCTTGAATACTTCCCAACACTTATGGTACTTCTTCACTGTTTTGGGGGCCAGTGCTTCTTCAACTAACATTGTTAGCTCAGGTCCACAAGGTTCTATAGTTGCCAGGGTACAGGTGTCATGCTCTGCTCTGCATCTGGCGCCAATGCCCTGAATCTGTCTCACTGAAAATGAGAGATCACATCAGCTATTTAATTTTTCATCCCTGCAATGTGTCGGGCCCTAATCACTATATTTGCCCTCAGCTGGCAGCCCACTAGGTGTCGCAGCAGTCGCACCACAGCCGGGCATTTTGCTTTTCCCAGGTATATTGCCTGAACCACCGAATGATCATCTGACCATAGCGTGATCTGCCTGATAGCTAGCCTGTCTCCCCATATGGCGAAGGCCACTATGATGAGGAAGAGCTCTAAGAGTGTGATGTTCCCTGTTATTCCTCTGCTGTGCCATCCGTCTGGCCAGAGTGCTGCTGTCCAGGCGGGGCCCAGGATCGCCCCAAAGCTGTGGCTTCAAGTGAAACCGTGAAGAGTTCCAGCTATTCGGAAGTCACCCATGGCGTTCTCCACATGAGGAGGGGTTCAATGTGTCCCATTGCTTCAGGTCCTCCTTCACCCCCTGTGTGACAGGCACCCTGTAATGTTTCTTTGTCAGACCCTTTGTCAACCAAGCCAATTGCCTAGCGAAAGGCTGCCCTGTCGGGATCACTCTGTTACAAAGTTGAGCTTTTGGAGCAGTTGCTGTAGGTCGCCTAGGTTTGCCTTCCTTTTTAGCAGCAGCTCACTTAATATTTGCCTCACCTCTTCTACTTTTGTGCTGGGCAGCCTGCATATCTCCTTTACTGTGTCTATCTTAATTCCTAGGAAGGATAGCCTTGTTACCAGACCCTCTGTCTTGTCTGGGGCCAATGGGACTTCTACTTCTTTTGCCAAGTCCTCAAACTGGCGGAGCAAACCAGCTCAATCCCCTGTTCCTGGTTGGCCAATAAACAGGAAGTCATTCAGGTAGGGTATGTGTACCCCAGCCAGGTTGCATAACCCCAGCTCCCACTCCTGGAAACTACTGAATGGTTCAAAATAGGCGCAAGAGATTGCGCAACCCATAGACAGGCATTTGCCATAGTAGCAAGCACTGTCTAGCTGGAAACCCAGCAGGTGGTGGCCTTTGGGGAGCACTGGCAGGAGACGGAAGGCATATTCTATATCTGTATTGGCTAGCAGCACCCCTTTCCTGCCAGTCTAATCAGCTCAACCACCTCATTCAAAGACGTATAGGACACCGAGCAGCTATTCAGCTCTTGCCCATTGTTTATTGGATCCCCTAGTGGGTGTGACAAGGTGTGTATGAGGCGGTATTTCCCCACCTCCTTCTTTGGTACTATCCCCAATGGAGATACTATGACATTTTTTGAAAGGGAGTTGCTGTAGGGGCCTATCCACTATCCCAAGTTGGACATCCTTCTTTACTTTCGGTCTGGCCACCACGGGGTTGTCCCTTAAAGATCTTAGATTCTGACTGAGG
The DNA here is from genome assembly GCF_964263255.1 of Lissotriton vulgaris. Classification (NCBI taxonomy): domain Eukaryota; kingdom Metazoa; phylum Chordata; class Amphibia; order Caudata; family Salamandridae; genus Lissotriton; species Lissotriton vulgaris. Next base: position 666,421,983 of record NC_141696.1, read on the forward strand.
TGTGGGGCTAATGATCCCTTGTAAGGTATGGGAAAACCTGCACTGAAACCTTTGGCCAGTTGTTGTCTGTTACTCATTTTTGGGTAGCTGCTCAGTAACTGTATTAGTCTCCTGACTTTGATGTGGGTGGGTAATGTTCCCTCTGATGCCTGCTCCCCCCCACCCCCATGGGTGGCTGTTCCCGTCCTTTGCTACTTCTTGGAGTTGTTTTCTCTGTAGTCCCCTGCGCCTTTGGCTTGCTTACAATGGATTGCAGGGTGGGGGCCGCCGCAGTTGATACAACTGTGTTTAAATCTACAGGTGTGCCCCCATTTACTCTCGTTAATTTCAAACTTCCAGCATGATGTGGTACCTCCCTTTTTGGCTTTTCCCCCCGAAGGCCATTGATTTTACAACCTGCATTTGACCCTTGTATCTACATTTGAACCCTGAAGGATGAAAATTGTGCTTGTGTGCTCCTAACCCCTCCCTGGCTTCCACCATATGGCTTGTGAACCCTTCTATGTCCTGGTGATCCCATTCTATGACCGGCCACATCTGCATCTTTTCTCGGAAGCCTTCATCATAGCGGAGCCATGCTTCCCCTTGATATTTCTGCTGTGCCTTGTGCACCTTTTGCTCATGTTGGAACAGTGCTGCTGCACTCTGTGGGAATTATTCCACAAACACGCATGCTGGGGTCCTAAAGGTCCACAGCCAATTCTCTATTGACCTTACTATCCTGGGTTTGCGCCTGTCTCTCCTATCCTCCTCTTTTTTGCCATGCATTGTTAGCTCCAACCCTGCTTGGCGCACTTCTAGCAATGAGAAAATATCAATGCACTCTTTCCTCCATATCCTTTCTTACAATGTCAGTGGTATAAGGCTGGCTAAGCCTGCTACCTATGCTGTGAATGGTGGGTCCTCTGGGTACAGGCAAATGTACTCATTATCGGGCTTGGGGCCGACCCCCAGCTCTCCATCCGCAGCTCCAGTTTTGCCCGGCTTAGCACCCCTTGTCACTGTCGGGCCATTTGTGGGGCCTTCCCTATCTACTTTATCTGTAACAGACCGACCTTTGTCACTCCCACTTTCCACCGCTGGGCTCCCCTCATTTCCTCATTGTCTTTTTGGTGCCCAACCTGACCCATCCTTTTTGTGTCCCTTGTCTGCCCTGGTGCCTGTGGCTGCTGGGGATAGCACACGCCCACTTGAGTGTTTGGCTTTGCCCACGGCCACCATAGCCTAAATGTTGGGAGGTGTGTGCCATGTTGTTGAAAGGGTGAGTGCTCTCATACCTCCTCTTGGAATCCGTTCCCCTTTTGACTGTCCACTTGGCTCACCTGCCAGGGGTGAGGGAATCCCCACAGGCCCTGTGCTGTGGAGTATATGACCCCCTTGTGGGCCCCATAGTTTACAATGTTCCTTGATGCCTCCCAGCCCCTGGGAGTATCCCTGTGCACCTCCCTGCCCCTGCACTTAACCCTTGTTGCTCACCATTCTCCGCTGTTGTGTCTTCTGTGCTCTCTCTCCACCTGGGGTCACCAGTTTGGCTACAAGCCCTTTGTGTGAGATTTTGCTACCGTATTCCTCTGGTTCACTACTTTCCTCCTCCTCCGGCTGCAGTATTGGTGTCAAAACCCTGGTGCACCCAGCCTGTCTCCACTTTGCTGGTTATGCCTTGGCCCCCTTGCCTGTAGCTGGTGCCTGCTGTCCCTCTGCCTTTGTCCCATTGACACCCAACTTGGAGGGGGCTGTTGTTTTGGCTGCAGGCCCCTTTCTTCAGGTCCTCAGAGGCTCTGTTATTCCCTTGGTGGCCTCTCTGGGCCTCTTTTCTGGCCTCTCCTCCATTCAACCAGCCATCTGTTGCTCCACTCATTTCTTTCTCCACCTCTCAACCAGTGCCTTTGTTTTCTCCAGCCGGGCTTCCAGGTCTTCATCCAGCTCTGGGCTGGAATCTCCCTGAGGTGCTCTGTGCCCCTTCTGCACTGCTCCACCATTCTCCTGGTGGGCCACTTCCTCCAAGAAGCATGCCGGCTGCCTTCTGTGCCTGCTAGACATTTACGGATTTTCTTCTGGCTCTCCTTCCCAGCTGCTGGCCTCACTTCTGAGAACTAGGTTCCCTTTGCATTGTTGCCCCGCCCCCTGCCTCTCCGGAGGCTCAGGGCCCTCTGTCTGCCACTTCGGCAGCCTCATGCTGCCTTTGGATCAAGGTCTCCTATCTCCAGCTCTACCCCCTTAGAGCCGCTGGCCTCCCTCCTTGTGCCAGCCCCACCCCCTGTCTCTTTGGTGCATCTCTGTTTGCCTGCCAGCTGCCACGTGGAAGGGTCATCTCCGCACGGGGCTACCAGTGCCCCAGTCACCGCTCTGTGTGCTGCAGGTCGCAGCAAGGGAAAAAACTATTCCTCTCGACATCCCGCCACCTCACCATGTTGTCGGGCTGCTCACCACGGGGCATGCCACTCCTCCCTCTCCTCCACCAGGACTGGTCGCACTGCTCCCTGCAAGCCTCACCAGTGCTCCTCCAATCCAGGTACGGCCAAGTTGGCTGGTACCACCCTTGCTTGTTGGTCGGAGGCAGCTTGGACAGTTCTGCACTGCTTTCCACCCTTAGACAGCAATGTTCACCTTTCGATGCAAGAGGTGAGCGCACCACCATGTGATGTCAATGTAAGGCTACTGCCATCCACGGCGGGGTCCTTTTCAAGGCGAGGTCAGTTGTGAACAAAGCGGGTCCTGTGCCCTCCCTTTTGACTTTTCCTTTCTTGCCCGACCCTCTCTCTCATATTGGGCAGCTCACACGCTTGAATCCCGCCCCCAATCGATGCATGACACTTTTCACAGGCTCTCTGCCTCGCAACCTTTGTGCATGCTCTTGCTGCCGGGAGGGTTTACCTGTGGTCCCCTAACTGTTCTGGCTTCACCTCCCTGGCCCATGCCTCAAACATTCGTTTGTGCACACTAGAGTCAAAGTCAATGGCGGAAGTGGTGATTTTGATTTGAAGCTGTCCTGTCTCTGGCATCAAAAGCACTGTGCTTGCCTATTTTTTACTGATGTGGGTCTATAACGGGTTAATTCAATGATTGGGTTCTCATTTACTCATGAGTCACAAATCTCTATTTCCAAGTCTGAGCCAACAAGCACGTTTGGTTCTGTATCACAAACATTAGTAACATTAACATTTGGGCATGCTTGTTAATGTTAATTGTTAATGTTATTGTTAATTGCGTCTTTTATAGCGCTCTGCTACTCGAAAAGAGTGTCCCGGCGCTTTATTGACAGCCTGAAAAAGACAAACACAACACAAAGATTTAAGAAAACAGAGTCAGCAAAATAAAAGGGAGTCTAAGAGGCTAAAAGCCATGTTTTCAGGCCCTTTCTGAAGGCCAGCAAGTTCGAGGTACTGCGCAGTGTCAGGGGCAGAGTGTTCCAAAGCTGTGGAGCCCGCAACCTAAAGGAGCGACCTCCAATGCGGGCCTTATTCACACGAGGAACAGTGACAAGAAACAGCGACTCTGATCTCAGAGATCGTGACGGACGGTAGAAGGCGAGCCTCCTTTGAAGGTATTTAGCCCCCGAGGCGTAGAGGGCCTTGTGTGCAAGAGTCAGGGCTTTAAAAACTATCCGCTTCCGGATAGGCAGCCAATGAAGAGACTGCAACAGGCCAGAGACTCTGACTCGCCTGTGCAGGCCAAAAATGGCTCGCGCTGCCGCATTCTGGACCACCTGCATCCGTTGCAGGAGATACTCCGGCAGGCCAAGGTATAGGACGTTGGAATAGTCCAATCTTGAACCAATTAAGGCCTGTACCGTAGTCCTCCTATGATCCTCAGATAGCAAAGGAAAAAACTTCCGAAGCATCCTGAGGAGACCAAAACAGGTGCCAGTGAGGGCAAGGATCTGAGATCTTAAAGTCAGGCCGTTGTCAATTTTAATCCCTAAATTCTTAGCCAACTGAGACGATCGCACCGGAGGAGACATATCAGCGGGCCACCATACCTGCCAATCTGGATCGGATTGACAGCCGAAGAAGAGTACCTCAGATTTATCTGAGTTGCACTTGAGGCTGTTCAGCTGGAGCCATTCAAAGACAGCCCCAAGGCACTCACGAATACTCTCTCCATCAAAATCCTCTCCTTTCCCACAGGTAAAGAGAAGCTGGGTATCGTCGGCATAAGATACGATCTGGGCCCCGAAAGACTCAGCCAATGCCGCCAGAGGGGTCATAAAGATGTTAAATAGAGTCGGGCTCAACACAGAGCCCTGCGGGACTCCGACTCCCAATGGCGGCATCTCAGCAGAGCTAAAGTAGGCCCAGACCGTTTGTCGACGGCCAGCCAGAAATGATCTAAACCAGCTAAGCACCGTCCCCCTCAGACCGATCTCAAAAAGTCTGACGAGCAAACCCTCGTGGGGGACAGTGTCAAAGGCCGCCGACAAATCAAGCAATATCAACATGGCTCTGCCACCCGAATCCAACGTCTCCTTGATGGCTTCGGACACCTCCAGCAGCGCCGTCTCAGTGCTAAGATTAGGGCGAAAGCCCGATTGAGTGGAATCAAGTAGATCGTTTGATTCCCAAAAATTAGAAAGCACAGTGTGCACGTGCTTCTCCACGATCTTGGCCAACGCAGGGAGGAGAGAAATAGGCCTATAATTGGCCAACACCTTGGGATCTAAACCAGGCTTCTTAATGAGGGGAATGACCATAGCCTGTTTCCAGGCCGGTGGGACCACCCCCTGGCTCAAAGAGAGATTCAGGAGGGGATTCGCCAATGGATTTACCACTGCCGCCATCTTCGCCAGAAATTTGGCCGGACATGGGTCAAGCGGCGAACCCGATTTAAGATTGGCCATGAGTGTCAATGACGAAGGAGCTGAAATAGGCGGAAAGTCTGACAGGACTGACCCTAGAGGGACCGATGGAACTGGTCCGTCCTCAGAACAAGGGGAGATTACAGCCGGCCTCAGTGGAAAAGAGTCCTGAATCAGCTTTATCTTAGTAGTAAAGAAGCTGGCGAGATCCGAAGCCCATGTCTCGGTAGGGGCGGTCTGGGTCGCATTTGACCGTGGGGCAATGAATTCCCTAACAATCGTGAAGATCTCCTTGCAGGAATTAGAGGCAGCCTCAATCCTCCTAGCAAAGTAACCCTTCTTCTCAAGGAGGATATCCCGATGATAGGCCTTAACCATGGTTCTATAATCGAGTCTGGCTGCAGAATCGTACTGAGCCCGCCAGGCCCTTTCAGCCACCTTGCACTGCCTGCGGGAAGCAAGCAGCGCTTCAGTGAACCAAGGAGCAGAAACCCGTTTAAATAGCGTATGAGGAGCCCTCGAAGGAGCCAGATCATTCAGCCTGTCCACAAGCCAGGCCTGCAGAGACTCCAGGTCCCTATCTAAAACCCCCGTGAGAGGGCATGGATGTTCGTACAATGCCTGCACCAGCATTTCTGGGGTCACCTGATGGTATGCCCTCGACGCTAATCCTTGCTGTCTGAGGGCACTGCTCGGGGGTTTCTTATTCCCCAGTATGTAAAAATTGACCAACCGATGGTCTGTCCAAAGGACCGGCAAAAGTGCTGTCACCTCTATGGGGGACGTAGAGAAGACCTGATCCAAAGTATGGCCTTTATCATGCGTTGGTTCAAAAAGATAGGGGGCCAGGCCCAGGGGGGCCATAATATCGGACAGTTTGATCACATCTGGGTCCAAAGCCTCATCCATGTGAAAATTGAGATCTCCAGCCAAGATACAGAGGTCAGCTCTCAGGACCAGCGTTGACATGACAGACTGAAGCTCATCGAAAAAAGAACCAACTGGACCAGGGGGCCTGTACACTAACAGCCCTTTCACCGATTGATGCGGCGTCAATGATAAAGAGAAGGCAAGGGATTCAGACCCATTGATAGCCTCAGTAGGAATAATTGAGCATACAACAGATTTCTTCACTACGAGTGCTACCCCTCCACCCCTCCCTTCCAGTCTTTCTTGCCTATAAATATTGTATTCTGGAGGAATCGCCATAGCGATATCAGGATTGGAGGAGACTCCTAACCAGGTCTCTGTTAGCATCAAACACACCGGTTTTTCCGTGGTCAGGAGGTCAAAAAGCTCCTGAGCGTGACTGCGCACTGACCTGGTGTTTAAAAGCATACAGAGATGCTTCACAATGTCCGTCTCCCGATTGGACAGTGTCCACGGAGCATTGCCTGGCGACCAGCCGCAGCCCGGGCATCTCCTCTTATCCCTATAGCGACCAGAAAACACCTTATAGCAAGCACACAATACCTTTTGTAAAGACCGCAGCTTCGAAGATGTATAACAGACCATGATAGCACCCGGTATGATTAGTCCAACAGATCCAGCCCCCCCGCCGCTCCAACCGCTTCCGAGACGCTGACGGGCGAAGACGGGCTGGACTCTGCCGTGACTCCGGCGTCACTACGGGGAGAACGCTGCGCGAGAACGCTGCGCATAGAATGACTGCTTTATATACAGGTCAGCGTGTTCTTATGACAGCTGATCTGCTACCCCCAAATGGCCAGGCGTGGAAGAAGACTCACCCAAGATGGCGGCCAAAGCTGATGTGAACCGGGACCCGCTAAGCGCGGTGGAAATACAATTATAGTGCAGGTGAGGGAGCGCGATACTGAGTAAAAACAAGGTAAGATAAAATAAAGACAAAGCAAATACAAAACAGGGATATTTTAAAAAACACTGCCGTGTTCGTAAATAGCTCGCCCTGCAGCGCGCTACGATGTTGGAGTGTCAGGGTCAGGCGTCCGAGGAGAATGCAAACAGAGTGGCCCGCCTAGAATGCCCCCTTATATACAGGTCAGCGTGTACTTATGACAGCTGATCTGCTACCCCCAAATGGCCAGGCGTGGAAGAAGACTCACCCAAGATGGCGGCCAAAGCTGATGTGAACCGGGACCCGCTAAGCGCGGTGGAAATACAATTATAGTGCAGGTGAGGGAGCGCGATACTGAGTAAAAACAAGGTAAGATAAAATAAAGACAAAGCAAATACAAAACAGGGATGTTTTAAAAAACGCTGCCGCGTTCGTAAATAGCTCGCCCTGCAGCGCGCTACGATGTTGGAGTGTCAGGGTCAGGCGTCCGAGGAGAATGCAAACAGAGTGGCCCGCCTAGAATGCCCTCTTATATACAGGTCAGCGCGTCCTTATGACAGCTGATCTGCTACCCCCCAATGGCCAGGCGTGGAAGAAGACTCACCCAAGATGGCGGCCAATATTACTTATGCAAATGTCATAGTAAAATTAGAGTAGAAGTGCAACATTTAACCTTGGATAAATAATTTCAAGAACCAATAAAGCATAGTTTGTCTGATGGCTGAAAATGAGGTCTGGTTTTTATGTACCTCCCTCCCTTTATAAGTATGGAGTACACTAAGGTGCTAGAAGTTCAGGTTACAACTTAGGGGCTCATTAGGATGGCGGACGGACCTGCGTCCGTCCGCCACCCCAGAGGAGGAGGGACCGTCCGCAGGGGCAGCGGCGGTCCCTCTGTGCTAATTAGGATGTGACCGCCACCCTGGCGGTCACATCCTGTATTTTTAACATTGCGGCGGGTGCTGCTTGAAGCAGCACACGCCCCAATGTTAAAAACACCATGTTTTCCTTTGCGTGCACGAAGCTGCAGGCACCGCGTGGTGCCTGCCGCTTCATGCAGGCAAAGGCAGGTGGGTACCATAGGTACCCCCCATGTGCACCCCCCACCGCCCCTTCACCCCTGGGGGCCCGCAACGGACCCCCAAAGAAAAGTCCGTATGCCTTTCCACGGAGGAAATGCCGCTGTGTAAAGGCATAGGACCGCTGACATCCTAATATGGCTGGCGGTGTCTGATAAACACCGCCAGCCATGTCAGAGCTTTTCCGCCGCGGTCGGAAGGTGATCGCGGCGGAAAAGCAGAGGACGGAAAAAAGAACCCCCAGCCATCCTAATCTGGCGGGGGGTCTTTTTTCAGTCCGCAGCGGTTAATCCGCATCCTCCGGGCCGGCGGTGGCTTCCGCCTGCCCGGAGGATGCGGATTAACCACAATCCTAATGAGCCCCTTATTTAGGAAAGGTGCACAAAAAAGAATGTCTCGTAACTTGATACCTTCTCTAATGCTTTCTGAGAGAATGTTCCCTGATTTGGGCCTGTGTGCACACAGAGGACCAGACTTGCAGCCATACATGCTGCCAGTTTCAGTTACAAAGGTTGTTACAAATAGCATGCAATCTCAAGACATAGCTTTCATTGGTCACTTCTTTCTTCGCCGTTAATCCTGCCTCCACATTTTACGTTTATGAGTCCCGACCTTACGTTTGTCTCTTGACTATACAAGTCAATAATAACTAAGCAGCATAACCGCAGATTGATCACACTACAGAAGAGTAAACCTCTCTGTCAATATTCTAAAACGACAAGTTATTATTAGTATTTCCAAATCAAGGTTTGATGTTCCTACAAAAATCGATATGGATTATTCTGTTAATTGTAGTCCTATAGCTATCATGGGGAAGATGAACAACAATTTCTCGAATAGAATTGCAGTGTACAGCAGAGCCAGGGATGACTGGATCCCTCACTTCAGGCATGAGACTGTGTAAGATTCCTTTCCGATGACTTGATGATCCTCAAATCTCCCTGACAGACATAGAAATCCAGGTTAGCTGATTAAGCAAGGAGTAAAGCTGCACAGCATCTTCGGATCCCTGCACCAGCTGTGATAGAAAGAGTGTAATGAAAACACTATCAATCTCATCAATTTCATGAACATTAAGAATTACAAAATACTATTCGTGTAGCACACACCACAAACATATTTGTTTTTACAGTTGGAGCATTTGTATTATTAATACACTCAATGATGTTCAGGGATGGGGGTAGAATAATTCTGAGTTGCTTGCATTTTGTAACGTAGTTGAAATGCCCCTTTCCTCTCAACTCCCCCTTGTATAGAGAGGCTAACTATTTCAGAATCTGTGTCCACTGCCAACCCCCTTCCTAACATAACATATTTCTCCATGGATTTCAGTGACATCAGTCTTCTGGAAATGCTTGACCTAGCCACCAAACAAGGTTCAACCATAGATTATTGTGGCCTCATCCTCCAATAATGGTTCACCTTCACTGAATTGAGAACCATCACCTGCCCAATAATAGGTCACCTCCATTGACTTTAGTGGCATTATCTTCTAATGGCCAAAGAAACAAGTTCCCTTTTCTTCCAAGAGTTATAGCGAAACTAATTTGTGTTAAAACACGGCAAACCCAAAGGACACAAAAAACACAGTAATCACAATAATATAAATCTGTGGAGAGTTTTTTAAACAGATGTATATTATTGTTTTTAATGTGTTGTTTTTAACTGTATGCATGTAATATTGCTTATATGATGTTGTTTACATGATTTGTTAACCTATGCATTTGCACTTTAAGATGAGTTATTTTTACTGTATTATACTTGCTTGAAGTATTGTGTAAATTGTGATTACTGTGTTTTTAATAAAGAAAAAATATATGCAGTTGCATAAATTCACATATAGCATTGTTTTAATATCGTATTTTGAGTTTTTAATTAGGACTAATACATAGTTCAGGACTCTCTCAATGAAGAGAATTCTATTAAATTTTGAAATACCATACTACAATCGTGTGCATTGGGTTTGCGGTGTTGTAACACAAATTAATTTCGCTATAGCTCTTGGAAGAAAATGGAATTTGTTTGTTTGCTTATCACCTACCGTCCCTTTTCTGTGCATTGGCGTAACTTGTGATTGCGTGATTATCTTCTAATGGGCCATGGGTATTTATCAGGCTCTCAATGGGATGAACCTTCTGTACCAACTTATCAACAATGGCTCAGCTCCACTAGCATCAATGACATGTCTCTTCATCAACCCCATATCACAGTACCAGCAATCAAGATGTAGTTGCATCACATTCTCCACTTTCCTCCTCTTTATTGTCGCTCATCGTCTTTCTTTACCTTCTCTTCTCTGACATATTCCCAGTTCCGTCCATAAACCTCTAATGTTTTCTCTGTGTTTACCGTTCCCTCTCACCCACACTTTCCCTCTTCTACCATATTTTTAATATGCCTTACTTATGTGCTTCTCCAACGCGACTCTCCTTCACTCCATTTTTTTCGTCCCCAGTATGTATTTCCCTATCTTTCTTCTATTTCTGCTCACCATGTCATTGCCACTCTATTTACCCTGCCGTACTTTGAGCATTTTATCGATTCATTTCAGTGTTCTGCCTTTCCTGTACCGTAACTATCCCATCTATTTACTTTTAAATCATGACCTTTTCTAGCAAGAGAGTAAGCATGTAAGAAATGTAAAATTATTCGTCCTCACCCAAAACAATTTTAGTATCTAGATGTTCTCCCTGTGTCTCTTCCTCCTTATTTTGTTCTCGCTCTCTTTCCCCCATACCAAACACTGTTGCACATGTAGTTGCTATTAAACTTCACCACTCGATCACAGTGCCAAAAATATCTCGATTGTACATTAATTTCTTGTATTAACTCCAAAATCCCCAAAAAGATACTAAAAGACCAAAGCAATTGAAACATTTTTCTAAAAGATAATTTGGCATACACTGGATTTCCTTTTCCTTCCGGTAGAGGCGAAATGGATAAAGTCTCCCGTGTGTAACAAAAGCAAGGCCTCGTTTTCCATTTCTTTGATGTAAACACAATATATAAGCACGATGGATGTCCTTTTCTACTATGGCAATAGATTAAAATTCACTGTATATGCAAATGCTGCACGTCGGTCCTTTGATCAAGAACATAATTTTTAGGCAGTATGTGGAACTGCAAAACTTAATTTAGGAAGCAAGCTGCATTTCCTTTACTAATATCATATTTATTAGTAGGTTCCTCAATTAAAAAAGCAGGCACAGAAAACAGTCAGCCCTTTAACAGAAAACTTGTTTAACCTTGGAAAGAAATCTATATCTTGTCCTTAAATATTTTCCAAACTAGTTGGGAAGATTTGCCACCTCAAGACATGTATTTGTATTAGAGGTGTGGGTGTAGGCCCAGAGAGGTGAGAAGATACTCAGTAGGCCACCCCAAGTAGCGAAGGAGGGCTGAGATTACTCAACTTTTCATATAAATATCTGATTATATACATCTTCAAGGCACATAGTTTAGACATAAGTAGCGTAAATCTATACTTACCTATGTACACTTACCTTTATAATACTTCTGTATGTATATATGTATGTATGTGGTATCAACTACTACTGCATTCTTGATCGAATAATTTGACAGGACAATATGTTGTCCATTAAAATTTTGACAAAATAAATGGTAGAGCGATCTAGGAAAAGCATGGTTTAACACAATCACAACTTGTTAAGTGGATAACAAATCATTGTGGCAGATGGAAACTGCCCTTCCATACCCCAGTGCCACTTAAGAGAACTAAGGGGAGAGGGGTGAGTGGCAGGTCGAATATTAGTGGGGAAATTAGGGTTGGGCAAGTCAGTCAATTGTTTTCACTGGAACTTTTGTCACATTCTAATTCCTGTGTAAGATTTCAGTTCCCTCTCAATATGTTCTACTCATGTTATTCTAAGTCATATCATCTGACATCTTGCAAATCTTGAGTGCCCTGCATATTAACTCCTACAAATCATTACACAAATAACGATGTATCTCAAAGCATAAATACAAGCAACATAGTTAGTCTTCCATAGAATGCAGTTAAGGAGGTTTCACACAGGTTAAACTAGGGCTGGCCAGGAAATAGTCTCCAACTCTTAGGCAATCACATCGATGCAGTAACAACAGTTGAGGACTCCCTTGCAAGGCAATGTTATCAAGTGCAGCTCACAGGAGAGAAAGTCGAACAATACTCAAAGAGAATAGCTCAGTAAATAGTCAGTGCACCACTCAAACACTAATTAAAAGTTGTGCCCTAAATTCTGATCCCTATGCAAACATGAGTTTGTAATGCAGTAATTACCATAACACTTGCATGTTTTGCCCTGGCAAATCTGCTGAAATTACCAGGGGAAAATATGCTGTAAACTCTGATAAGTACAGATTTTTGTACAGCAAACCTCAATACTGTATGTAATTCCTCATTTTCCAGATGAATCTCGGAAAATGAGGTATTTAATTCACCCATTAAATATCACACACTGAGCTATAAGTATTTACCGAGTTCAGTAAATACCTTACCATTTAGCCTCCGTGTCATATTCAGGGCTTAAGTCTTTGATGTTGAGTGTACAGTTTTTTCATGTTTTTTTGCTATGCAGGTTCATAATGGGCTAACGTTAAACAGTGGCATGACTCTGGACTTTCTAGGAACTGCACAGTGAGGTATGCAATCACATATCTTAGTTTGATAGTCTGCAATATCTCACTGCCTGAAGTTGCACTTGTACATACTGTATCAAAGTGCTTGGGAGTTGCTACAAGGAAACACCATTTTCCTATACAAAACAGAAAAATAATTGACAGTTTGTAACATTATCGAGAAGCATGTGCGTTTCCTCAGCAAAAAAAGCTACAAAGCTTAAGCTGAACTGAAATTTGCAGATGAGGACAGCAAAATACTATTTTTTTAATGATATGCCTGCAACATTTTTACTTTTGCAAACATGGAGTAGCAAAAAATGTTTGTGTCACCTTGCACCCAACACAATCCTCCCTGGGTTTCTTATTTAGAGTGTGTACTCCAAAATCAAGTAACAAACTAAAAGGTGCCTGTATGGAGCAATGTCCTGAAAGCTAAAAACAGCTCTAGAAAATGTTTCTTTTAGCAGACACAGATTGTGAGCGAGGAACGAGGATGCACGTGCCTAGAATAAAATTGTTTGTTGCTCTCACCGGGATTTTTTAATTTGAGATCTGTTGAGAACCCCTTATCTTTGAGCTGTTAAAATCACTACTGGTCAGCCTAACTGGGGTACCCTTATATCCAAAGTGGCCAATCCAGCCCTGTTGACTGAGAAACTTAAACTTTCTTGATTCAGTAATCTCTCAAAGATGCTCAATTTCTGTTCTGCTCAGGCTGTCTAAAATCAAAACTTTTAAAGCCAATAAAGTATGAAAAATAATTTCAAGGAAAATTTCATGTAAAGTCTATATATTTTCAATATACAACTGCCACTATTTTGAGTATGTACAGGTATAATATTTCCAACACAGAATATAGCATTAGTTAGCATACCTTAGCAAATTTGCTATGTATGTTGCAGTGTCTTCACTGATGCATAATATCCTTCTTTATAGAGCCTTAATATTGTACACTAATAACTTTACATTAGGCTGATCTTCTATCAACGATCCTGATATATTAAGGGAGAACCCCCACCAGTCATGAGAAGAAATCAAACAATGCTTGTGAAAGTATTCAAAACTCTGTAGTGAAATTCCAGACGCAGCTTTGGTTGCCCTCCTGATTTAGACAATTCAAATTAAAAATAATGATCCACTGCTACCTTAAAGTATCTCCTCTATTTCTCTACAGGTATTCAGAATTGGAAATTGATTTATTTGATATTACTTTTGCTGCACAATCTTTATGTTTAGTTGTTCCTAAGCATTATTTTATATTGTACCAAAGTGGGAATCTCAATGTAATTCAAGATTACCCCTGCCCTCTGTCTGAAAAATTCTTCCGTATAGAATATAACTCATCTCCACCATAGCATCCATGAAAGTCCTATATTGGAATCACTTGTGTTACTGCTTCCACTCAACGGTGTGGCGGTTTAAAGTGAACAATACCAAGATGTCCCCTATCAGTTATTGCTGAAATTGGCGGCATCTGCTCCATCTCAGTGGTGCTTGAAAACATTTTGTAGTAGGGATTACCCTGACCCTCATCAACACTTTCCTGCACATAAACAGTCAATAATTGTAATTTGCTCTTTCTATGTGTGCTGCATATAGAGAGAGCAACAAATGAGGAGAAATTGATAATTTCTCTTCGTATCGCCATGCTAAGCCCAGGAATTCCCTGGCATTAGTTTTTGGTGTTGCTTCAGCTTTGTAAATCTGGGGCAGCATCAAAAAGCAATTGCTGGTGCACTGGAACCCCCACTGCAACACCCATTGCATGCCCCTTTGCCGCAGAGGACTGCGGCAAAAAGGGTCATACTTATAAGGTAGCGTTAAGCCATGTTAGGTGGCTTAGCACCACCTTGTAAATATGGGAAATGGCGGTATGCCACCGAGTGTAAAAAAAAAGTGACGCTCCGGTGGCGAATGGGGCTTGTAAATATGCAAACATGACAGAAACTGCTCCAAGTACAGTGACTGAAACCTAGATGATGCGAAGTTAAAACGGTGATGGCATCTCACAAAAAGTGTAGGACAGTCCACACACACCACCAGGTGTCATGCTTCGTCATCAGCAGTCCTCGCTCTCCAAAAACTCGGTTTGATGGAGAGCGGGCCTACACCTGGAGACAGGGAGGCACTTCTAAACCTCAGTGGGGGCCAATAAAGTGAGTGAGTTTAAAAATCAGTATAATCACCAGAATGAATTTATTCTGAAGAGGGGATTATATGATCGTAACCTCTTCGCTGCTGATGACGAGCTCAGCTCGTCATCAGCCACGGTAGTCGTGTGCGTATGACGAGCTTAGCTCGTCATGTAACGCAGCTTTTTCAAATTTGCCGCACACAGCGGGAAAAGCCGCCGCAGCGATGCGGTTAAAATACAAGATAGGTGAACGAAGGGAGCTTAATGCCCCATCACCATAGTGGTAAATATTGTCGACATGTTTCTGCCTATCTGGCCCAAGGGGTCCGCTGCATTCATCAGGACAAGAAAAGTAGAAAATGGGCTCCTCGCTTACCACAAAAGTTGGTAGGATGACACTACTAAGTAGGATGACCTATGTCATACTCTACCTAATATAGATTTCATGAAACCTGTATGGGTAAAAATAGGAAAAGAAGAGGGAGAAGATTGCCATCAAACTTAACAGTTACGGAAAGATATCCTATATGCATCAATAATACATATAGTGGAAAAATGTGTAGCAAGTGACACTGCAGGTGTGAACCACATGCAAATAAAATTAAGTTATTGGTTTGAGATAAACTCACTGGCTTATCCTGTTAGGGATTCCTACACCCATGGGAGGAGAGTGAGGGAGAGACCCCTGTAGTCACACTCTAAAATGAAAACGTAAAAAGTAGTAAAAGTCAGGTAAGCTTCTTACATTTGACTCTGTCGCAGTGGGAGGTAAACCACACCTAAGCACTCATGGCGACTCTCATACCCTTACTTCATCAAGGTGCGTCTCTCGCCGTAAATTATATGCATCTGCTCTCCATCCCCGAGGTATAGTGAGCCTACCGCGTAATCAGACTTAATAGTATGCTAGGTGAAAGGGTCGTAGTTAATTGAACACATGTGTGTCCCTAATTGGAGCCATAGGCGTATCCAGTGTCCTAGCCGAACCCATGGGAACCCATATAGTAGGTGCCTGATCATTGCATTGTCAAGCAGAGTAGCCATTCTGCGCTACGGCCGCACACTTTATTCAGGAAATCTGGTGTCATGCTGATTGTTGCCTGACCGTGCCTGAGTCGCCCATCAGGACTTTGTGTGGCCCGCGTTAGAATAAAGTGCCAGAGGTGTATCCGGAGTCCGGACCGGGTCCTTGGACACACTTCTGGTAAATGCCTGACCCCTGCGTCAGCGTGTCAATCTATCAGAATCAGCTACGGTAGCCGCCTTTCTCTATTGGAGACTGTGCCTGGCAGAGGCCTAATCGTGTGCATAATGGTGATCCGCAGGCAAGAGTGTCATTTTCATGCACCTGTGTGTACCCGATATCAAAAACAGGGGCCCGACAATATTGTAGCGTATAACGTAAATGCTACAAAGGGGCTAATTATGCTTTTTTTGTATGGAACTGTTTGAGACACAATATTAGTGAGGCTAGTTATACATGAATAAATGGGGTAGGCTGCGCCTATACCATAAAAGCTCACAGGATAGTAAAACAACAGCTGTTCTGTTTTTTTAAAACTGTGCCATATCTGTATTTAGGATGGAAAGAGACATTGGTATATGCTGAGATACTACATAGCTCAAGTAAGTCAGAACCACTTGCTGTTTTCCTGTCCATAAGCTATCTCTGTATGTGGTCGATGTTAGATTAGCGGTGCCAAGATCCCAATATATTAGGATATGATGACCGATTGGGTGAGAAAGTAGAAGACTGTAGGTTGGAAATGGGCATGAGAGTGATCTATATCTCATTTACCCATCTGCAACCTAGGTATTTCATCATTAAGTCTTTCTCTGCATGGGGTTGATGTTGGATTACCGGTGTCAAGAACCCAATGTATTAGGACTTGATGACAGATTGGGTGAGAAAGTAGTTGACTGGTTCGGGAATGGGCATGAGAGTGTTCTATATCTCATTTACCTGTCTGCAACCAAGGCATTTCATCATTAAGTCCTGTGTCCCATGTACGCAGGTGAAAGACCCACTGTTGTTCTTTGATGTGAAGGGTTTCGTGGATATCTGGGATAGTTCTCCTGATAACTTCAAGAACATCCCATCTGATATCTGTGCCTTTGTGGTTGTTTTCCAAGTAATGTCTAGTCTATTTTGTGTTTGTCTTTTTGCATCTGATCGTGCTCCTGTAATCGTTGATGCAAACTTTGATCTTTCTCAGAGTCATACCCACGTACATTAGGTCGCTTGGACATTTGAGCAGATAGATGACGTCCTCGGTATTACAATTGCTAAAGTTTCTGAGAACAAATGGTCTGTTGGTATGTATGTCCATCTCTTTAGTTATGCTCGTGAGGGAACATGCTACGCATCCCCCGGTTGGGTAGTCTCCTACGGTCACTGTGTGCCCCATCAGGTGGTTTGTTCTTGAGTCTTAGGTGTTGATGTCTTGGCATGAACCAGTTCGTCCCTTATGCATGTATTCAGCTTGAAAGCATAAAGGGGCGGTTCCCAGTGTTTCTTTGTACAATTGAGGATATGCCATTGTTTATGTATGATGTTCTGTACTTTGTTGGATATAGGGGTGTATGTAGTGACACATACCAATCTCTCGTTTTCTTTTTTCTCCTGTGTCTCTAGTAGAGCCTCCCGATTTTTATTCCGGCCTCTTTTCTTTGCCTTTCTAACCATTTACTTTGGATAATGTTGTCAGCAGTTTGTTCTTTTGTAAATATGCCCCTGAATTTTACCATCATTCTTCATTTTATGCCTCTTCTATTCTGACTTTGTTGTTCCCATGGATGAATCGGTTACTTTGGTATAGAGATGTGTGTATAACTTTGGATTGTAAGTTTGATCCAGAATGCTCTACCTTTCATTCTTTTGAAGAGACTACAATGATTTGCTTTTATTGATAACACAATTTACTCAAATCGTCCTGCGGTAATATGTCTCCTGACATTCTTTAAACCCCATACCTCCAGGCTCCGACACATAGACTGCGGTAGTCGCTTGAGCCGCAGAGGTATCATGTAGGTTTTTAATGATGGGCAAAATGACGGGCTAGCTTGGCCTAAGAGCAGTGTACATCAAGTAGAGACATTTTTTAGCTCAGAGACTTAATGGAAGAGCGCAGAAAGAAGGGTGAGAGAATCCGTCCAAAATAACCAATGTCTTAATACTGAGGATTATAAAATGTTAGCCATGCAGAATGTTAGCCACTGTGACAGTAGGCCATGCATTAGTACTGACATATCATTAGCTTAGCATACAGAATAAGATAATAAATGGTCTATTTAGTATTCACTGTCACAATTGTTTGACAAAATGACCCAAAATTTCAAGCTCTGAACATATTAAAAATGCATGTTCTGTATTTTATGGGGACAGGCTGGAAATAGGCGGCACTCTCATTCTCACATTTGCCATGCCTTTTTTTATTAAATAGAGAGTATTCTAATGGTTATGGAAAAGTTATTTTTAGGTATTGCTTAGCAGACAGCAAATGCATTATCTGTTGCAGGATGTAGTGTGAGCTTACAGTATGCTTAGAGGCCTACCATTGTTTACAATTGGGCGGCTTCATTGTTACTGCCATTTGCGTGTGTCTTATTTGTTAGCGTGTGTGGGCTTTTCTTCCTCCTCTTGTGTTTGTCCCTCTCCCGGCACATGGACACATCACTGTGTCCTTTCACTGCTTTTTTTGAGTGTTAATTTTTTCTTTTTAATTAAGCACTTTACAAAAGTCAAATTGTTTTCCAGTTGTCTCGTTATTGTGCTTTTCTTACCCATCTCTGCAATTTTCTCTCTGATCCGTGCACTCTCACCATCCTCCTCCATAAAGCGTCTGCCCTTATGTGTTCCTCCCACTCACTTTGCTTTCTCACCCATGTGCTTTTACCCCTTCCCAGCTCCAAATGCTCTCTTTGCCTGTCCTCCTTTCTCTCCTGCCCAACATGCTGCTCTCCCTCTCACCCATTTGCATACCTCAGGCCCTCCATTGTTGCTTCCTCACACCTGCACCCTCCGTGTTTCGTCCAGATCTGTGTTGCTTCTGTGCCCGCTGATGGTGTTGTTTCTCGTACCCGCTTTGTTTGTTTCACACCTTCCATCCATATTGCTTCCTCCAGTCATTTAAAAATCGTTTTGCATCTAAATTTGATTAGCAAATATAAGGGGATCGTATCATTTTGTAGGAACCCACATGGGTCGTATGTATGTCTATAGAATGATACAACATATATATTTTTCAATTTAGCCATGCTGCAGAAAATTAGACATGCTGTACAGCATAGGTAAAAACCATTGATCAAGCCAATGGACTCCAAAGGCAATATATACTGGCTGGTTTGCAATGGAAAGACTTGCTTTTCAAGGAAAAGTTGCTGAATGCTTACATCTGCCTCACAACAGAGAGCTGGAAGGAAAAGGTGGAATTGAATATGCCCTAGAAGAGATTAATGTAGAGAACCTATCATCACCGAGCAAAGACGACAGAACATGGACAGCATAGTTTGTAGTGTTGAATCTTGGGCCTCTTCCACGAGTGCCCCAGATGTGGTTAAGGTATATAGCTGACTATTTAAATATTTACACTGTGTGGTAATGTATTTATTTGTTCTACTAAATACATCTAGATCAGAGCTTTTACTTGAAAATGGATCATAAGATGTGAACTTTGGTGCCTACCTCACTGAATCCCGCATGTTTCAGCATTTACTGGCCATTTTCCCCTTTATTTTCAGCAAGTTGGAATTGCCATAATGGACTTTCCGAAAATTGCATTGTATGATATTTATCCCCACGGTAATTATACAATGGAGGGCTCTGAGTTCTGATCTCTAAACGAAAACCTCAGCTTTCACAGAGTTCGAGGTTTTGTCTCTCAATCCTAATCACGGTCTTGGTGTTCTTAGTTTTACATTTTGCTTCATGTGTGTAGTGTGGTCGGCAAACTGGGCATAGTTTTTCAGTTGCAATGCCTGAGACATCACAGCAACAAGCGTTATTCTATCTTTAGTGTTAACTATCTATTGCTAATCAGCAATAGAGGGATTCACAGAGCTCATTAGAATTTCAGCTGTTAAGTAACTTTACGTATGAGATCTACTTCTCTGAAAATATCCAGGTAATTAAAAAAACATTTTTTATCTTTTAAACTAGCTGTTTTTGCAGTAAATACCCTGGGAATGTCTTTAGAAAGTATACCAGATGATGTGGAAATCTTGCATTTTGCAGGTGCTTCCACTGAAGAATAAAACCCACCCTTTTCTGAAATTCCAATGAAAAATCTAGGTGACCTTTCCGCAGCAATTTCCACAGAATTAGAATACATTTGGAGTCAACATCAATTTCTATGAAGTTGAAACACTTTAGTATTGAAGTGTCACTAGCAATTTCCCTTGTGTGTTGCAGTGTTGAACCTGGCCCTTTTTGTAGAGTCATCCCATAACTGTTTGCCTTCCTCCTGTAGTTTTCTGATCTGTTTTTGTTCATTTTAGGACTCTGGACACTTTACCACTGCTGATCAGTGCTAAAGTGCACATGGTCTCTCTTGTAAACTTGATAAGATTGGTCTACACCTGTTTGGCATATTTAATTTACATGTAAGTCCCTTGTACAGTGGTATCCCATATACCCATGGCCTGTAAACCAAAAATTAGTTTACTATCACTCTGATGTGTCATTTAAAGTGGTTGCTATGTCTGAACCTCCCCTTTTCATACATATAAGGCACCCCTAAGGTAGGCCCTAGCTAGCCCTATTGGCAGGGTGCTGGGTAGGTTAAACGTAGGACATGTGCCTTAACTGTGTGGCATGTCCTGGTAGTGACAAGCAGCCCACTGCTGTGAGGCTGCCCTCCCATAGGTTTGATTTGTGAATTCCCTGATATGTGCTTCAGTGATAATTTCCAATATAAAAGGGGTAGTGTGGCCATGTTTGGTATATTTGGAATAGTAGTGATAAATCCTGCTTATTGGTGAAAGTAGATTTGTTATTACTATTTTAAAAATGCCACTTTCAGAAGTGGGCATTTCTGTACCCGTATGACTCTTGGTGACCTACCTGGCTGTATATTCGCCATCTGGTTTAGACAGAAGAAGGGGATGGGCATTCACTCTAGACAGTTACAAGAGGGGTTGAGGTGTGTCCTGACTTTCCTGGGTGAGTCAGCGCTGGGCTAAATAGACCTTTATTCATTTAGAGTGGTTGGAGTTTCCCTTGCACATGAATAGGCCTGGTCTGCATTTAGAGTGGTGGGAGGAGTTGCACCTGCACCTGAATAGGGCTGTCTCTGCCCCCTGCAGTGTGCCTGGAGCCAGGGCTTGGAATTGAATGGGGGTGTTGTGCACTTCTGGAATTTGTATGAAGGGCCCTCAGAACAAAGACTTTTGGACTATAAGTACAGGGGCTGTAACCCCATGAAAAAAAACAGTGTGTGGACTTGTAAACAGACGTTGCTGTCTCTACACACCTTTTGCCAGGGGAGATCCCCCCGCCAAGGAGGGCAGTACAGGTGTCTCCCCTCCTTGTTTCACCAATGTGGACACCCTCCCTGTCATTTGGAGAGTATATGGGGTGAAGCCTGCAAGAAGACCCCTGTGTATTCTTAGGTTGGCAGTAAACACACTGTATTTGTTTCACAACTGCTCCGCAAGATTGCAGGAGGCTGCCTCAGTGGCACATACCTTTGGGGGCATTTGAACCTAGCTCCCAGAACGGGAAGGAATCCTTGATGGAGGCCGGTCCCTGCAGAAGTCATCTGGTACTGTATTACATGTAATAGGCACACAGGGGCCTCTGAGCCCTTCGCTGGAGCCTTCATTACCGTATAACATGTAAAAACAGCGCAGGAGCGCTGGCATATGGTTCTACTGTTTTTATGTCCTGGTGTGGTTAGGAATGCTGGTTTACATTGCCAGGATTTGCCTAACATGACCAGCAGTTATGATCCATGTATTCTTATGTAACTGCTGCATTTCCATACCCTGATGTGATGATTTATGTTGTGTATGACTATGGATGGTATGGTTTTTATGACATGTTCAAGTTATAAGTATTTTCTTATTGCACTAATTGAGAGGTTATGACGATTAGCTAAAAGTGGCCAAGTGATTTTTATGATCTAGGTGACATCATGACCAGTTCCTAGTGGCAGAGTGATGTATGTGATTGAGGTCTAATGTGTTTTTATGTATAATACAAAGGACATTTTTATGTAACCATATGTGGAGTCTCTTTTTGCGGTGTGCCTAGTGTGTCACTGGTGTATGAGTGCATTGTGCAAACGCTTTACACATTGCCTCTGGGATAAGCCTGACTGTTCTGCCAGGCTACTTAGGGGGTGAGCAGGGGTTATCTTGAGTGTGTAAGCTAAGAGACAAAAAAAAGGAAATTGCAAAAAAATGTAGACATAAGGCCGCAGACAGAGAGTGGTTATAAACAATAGCGAGTTACAGAAAATGCAGAAGGAATATAAAAAAGATTGTGGAAATGCAAAAAGGCTATACACGGGGAAAATATGGGTAGACCTGCTAAGGACTAGTAAACTCTCAAATAGCAGTGAATTCTGGGGCCTAATCAACAAATTATCAAAAGGACCTGGCGTGCAGCAAAACATAGGAATAAGTGAAACCTCATGGCTGAAACACATAGACACCCTATACAACAACCATACGTTGCATTCTCCGTGCACAGAATCAAGGAAGGAAACAAACAAGGGAAAGGACGTGGGAAATGAAGTAACAACATACGGAAAAAACAAATGGGAAAAAGAAACACCAAGCGGGACACCTATGGAGCCATCACCATTGACAACAGTGTAACAAATGAATCTATTGATAAAAAAATTGAAAGCCGAAGGCGCAGCTGTCCCCAATGGGCTACCAAACGCCCTATTTAAAATGGACCCTGACTTCTGGGCAAATTATCTGACCCCACTCTTCAACCAACTCTTCACTGATAAAAAGATACCACGGTCCTGGTATGGTAACATCTTCCACCGTATTTATAAAAATGGGAGTAGATTGGAACCCGAGAACTACAGGCTGATAGCCCTCATCGACGTAGAGGCAAAACTTTTTTCTTCATGTATATTACGCCATCGACAGGAATGAATAAATAAAAACAAAATAGTACAGAAGTTCCAAACGGGTTTTAGAGAAGGCATGGGATGCACTACAAACGTCACCGTCCTATCTTTGTTAATAGAAAGAGCAGAAAAAAAGAAGGCAGGTCTTCTGGCATGCTATATCGATCTAAACACTGCGTTCGACAGAGTGCCAAGAGACCGGCTGTGGAAAAAGCTAGAATCTTGGGGGCTCCCTCAGAAACTAATAGACATAATAATCGCCTTATACAGCGAAACATGGGCCAAAGTAAGACTTGGAGATGGGAGAAGGATATCACAACAAACAAATATAAGAAATGGACTTAAACAGGGCTGTGTGCTCTCTCCAAGTTTATTTAATGTGTATCTAGCAGACCTAAACAGTTACCTGCTACAGGCAAATGGTCACCCCCCGAAACTGGCAAATGAATCAATTCAGTTTCTGCAATATGCAGATGATATTGTGGCTTTCAGTAACATAGGGCTACAAAGGGTCATAAACAAATTAACAGAGTACTTCGACCTAGTAGGTTTGGAACTCAACAATAAAAAAACAAAGGTCGTGAGACTGGCGGGCCCGAGCAAAAGATCTTTTAGATGATATGCAAAGAACATTCAAATTGAGGAGACAACCACATATAAATATTTGGGTATTAAACTGTGCAGAAACATGTCCATGGTGGAACGAAAAAAAATGAGATATCACAGCTAAAGCACAATCGTTGACCTTCGCCTATAAACTACTCCAAAAGAAAATTCAATGCACCTCATACAGTCATCTTCTAAAGGTCATGCCAGCCCAACTGTTACCTACCTTGTCTTATGGGTTGGAAATATGGCACGGGAAGAAATCAACATCCTAAATAAATTACAGATTAGTGTATATAAATCTGTATTTAATCTTTTTAAAGGATCGTCCCCAGCACAAATACGCCTGGAATTTGGATTACAAAATCAAGTCTACCAGAGGAAAGCAATCTTTGCAAAATGGTGTTGGAAACTTAGAGCATCAGAAACAGGATCACTAAACAACCTATGCTGGCTGGAAATTAAGAAACAATATGAAGAAAAAGAACCAAACACTTGGGGCACTTATTTGGGAACCGCCCTGGAGTCACTAAAAATCGAGGGGGTTTGGAACAGTCATTTGGAACGAACATCGTTCAACAAAGTTTGCAAACTAAATGCACTTCTGGAAATTGCATATTAATTAATCAATCAAGATTTATATAGCACTGCTAATCACCTGATAGGGTATCCAGGTGCTTGCCAGTCCCGGAAGGCTTATTCCAACAGCCAGGTCTTGAGGCCCCTTCTTAATTCCAGAAGTGAGGTCATGGTCCGGACATAGGAGAAGGAGCATCCTCCACTTCAGCTTAGGTGGATGAGGAGAGTGTGGGAAAGTGAAAGGGGGTGGAGCATAGTGTTCTCGATAGTTGGTGGATGTTCAAGCAGTGGTTGATGTAGACGAGTCCTTGGTTGTGTAGAGCATTGTGTTCAGAGTTCAACCTGTGAAGGAACAATCTCATGATACATTGGCCGGGTAGTATAAAGCATGCCATTTTTGCAGGCACATTTCGTTTTTTTCAATCCTACTTGTGTCCAGACAATATAAATATCTGACGCAAGTAGGCAGCTAAAGCTCCAGTCTGTAGATATGGGTTCTTGCTTTGCAGTACATACACTTTGCCGACATTCCATTCACTTGACCATTCTTTAAATATCAGTACAAGAGCACATTTCTACCAGGTTCCCCCATAAGGAGTTTTAACGATGTGTTTACAAGGACAAATCTCTATGGGAGTAAAATGGCACAACTTTCCCCCAGTTCAATCTTCTGATCATTGCAAGATTGTGTCTGTTAGACCTGGCATCATTGGCATGAGTCTCCCTTCCATTTTTTATGGATTGCCTCCTCTGTTTTGATGTGTTTTTGCTGGATTTATGCTTTGGGCACTGTGCCACTGCTAATCAGTGCCACAGTGCAAGTGCTCCCTATGTTAAATTGATATACCAATTGGATTCCATGATTAGGTTATTTGATTTATCTGTCAGTCCTTAGTACAGTGCACCATGGGTGCCCAGGGCTTGTAAATCAAATGCTGCTGTTGGGCTTGCAGCACTGGTTGTGCTATCCACAGAAGCAGCTTGTAATGTGTGTCTCAGGCCTGCCATTGCAAGGCCTATGTGCAGTCTAGCACTGCCATGTCGTCTTGGCCAAGTGAACCTTCTTGCCTGTCCCTAAACCTTCCCTTTGCTTCATATTAGACACCCCTATGGTAGGCCCAATGGCAGGGTGCAATGTAAGGATACGGTAGGACATGCTCTGATATGTGTAGCATGTTCTAATAGTGAATTACAGCCATTTTCGTTTTTCACTATTGAAGGCTACCTGCTATGATGGGCCAGAATGGGCAGTGAGTTTATTACATTATTATAATCTTAACTGACTCAGGGAACATGGTAGAAATTCGAATTTAGTATGCCTGAACTCGGAATAATAAAGTACATATTTTAGTAAAGTTTATTTTAATATTCTGTGTTTGCAAATGCCACTTTTACAAAGCAGGTATTTGCTTGCCTAACCATTTGAGCCTGCCTCTGCTGGTTGTCAACAACTTTGTCCATGAGATAGGGTCACAGTAACTGCTCTTCTGTTTTCGATATGCACCCACTGCAAGGTGGAACAACAACATTGGTCTTGCTTGAGACAGCAGGACACCTTGCTGTGACATAGAAGTTGAGATGCTTAAGACAAGACTTAGGACATGTTTGGAAGTTTCACCATGAGAACATTTGCATCTGTGGTTAACTGTGGAAGCTGTGCACATGCTAGACATAAGGAAGACTCCACAGAGTGGTTTTAAACCATCCAGTAGTCTGTGTAGTGCCTGTTTGTGTGAGCGAGCTAATTGCTTTATATATTTTGCGTAATTTAACTGCGGATGTGAAGATACTCTACAGATGTCAAAATCCCGTACACCTTTATCCCCTCACTACAGAAACATGCAAAATGTAATTGACACATTTGAATGAACATGTCTCCAGATAGCCATGGACAAATACTTTTAGAGAAAGTAAGCAATTTTGAGCAAGATTCACTAGGCATCTGAAAGTATCATCTCAGGGGACGCAAGTGAATCTCCATCTCGATGAAAGGCAGCAGAGTGAATAATACTTCTAACTTCCCTAGCTGCAAAGTATGCGTAATATGTAATCAACGGTGCAGAAAAATAGGTTGAAGAGTGAATGAATAGCGTGCAAAAGGAGTTGTCGATTTTACCTCACGTGTCAGATAATGCTGAGATAATGATGCTTAATGATAGTGAAAAGTCAATGAAATATGGTTGATGGCAATAACCGCCGCAGTTCATGTGAGTAAATGCAGCCCAGACTGCAGCTCAATCAGCTTCGCAGATTAATCGACTCAATGGCCCATGCAGATCATTCTGCAGGTAAGGAGAAGAGTGGTATTTTCTTACAACAAACTCGAAAGGCTTACCTTCTGGGAATTTCAGTAGTAAGTAAGCAAACATAGGAACAATGTCTATGTGTAATGCATTACTGGTGCCCTGATAATATGATAGGGTTATTTCGTAGGTAGTTTATAGAATGTTTCCTTATTGCACGGAAATTGTACAGTTTTTTTTACTTCAGGGAGGCATTGAATGAGGTGAATGTATACAAATGTAAACAGGGTTCTGCAGAGACTGAAGGAAAAGCATGAAAGCACAGTAATGTAGATGCGTGGCAGACACACAAAGGGTGTGGTGGGGTGGCTAACCCATTCAACTATATAAAAACTGGTACTACCAGAAGCAATCCCCTGGCCCTGAAAGTTTAAGGAATAAATGTGCAGCTGTGACACTTCATTGAGGGCATAAATCGTAGTAGTCCTAAAATGCTTATGGAGTGCTGTCTGGAACTGCCCTGACTGTAGTTATGGTGGAGGAAGGGGAGGCATGTGGGTAAAGAAGGAATGAGAGGAATACAGATATGAAATTTGCCAGCATAATGATGAGAAAACGTGATATGTTAAAGGAAACTTGATAGTAAAGCATGCTTGCACTGCATTATAAAGTATGGAAGCAATAATATACCCATGGTTAAAAATGGTGTTAACACACTATGCTTTTATTTAGTCCTCCTTGTCATAGGTGCTTTAGTGCAGATAGTCCGTGAGGGCTGTATCTAAGTGCGGGCGCCTTAGATACCTCTGTTGCTCTATTGTAACACTCCTTTCGTGCAGTAGTAGCATAAGATCCTGGTTTGCCGTGAGCTGATTCTGCTCATCTGGTCTCAACATTTGTCTGGCAGCTGGATTCGGCGGGAATTGTTTTTTTGGTGAATGCAACAGGAAATACGCGAAATCTCAATATTTCTGATGACAGTATTAGACAAAAACCATAACAAGCTTGTAACAGTTGTTGTGAGTCAAACAGCAAGATGACTTGCCTGATGTAACTTCACTGCAGGCAGCGTGAGAGGCAGCGTCTTAAGCCACAGCATGTACTACTTGAACTCTAGTCACCAATATTTGTAAAAAAAAAAAAATGAAACTTCTGTATCATATTTTTTTTTTTTACGCCTGCATCACTAGATGTTTAATAGAAGTTGGATGTAAAGTTGAGTAAATGCTCACATACACTACGTTATGTTGCTACAATGTTAGCACCTAATAAAGCAAAAACTATGTTATATAAGAGTCAGGAAAGAAATTGTAAAATTCTATGTATACTTTCTCCTATGCAAGATAATTATTGAGCAAGAACTTAACTACAAAGCTATTAAGCACAGAACATCAGAGTAGGGAGTACCATACACCAGAAATATAATTGGATGGGATAGATGCATAATCGTCGAATGGTGTTGAGATAGCATGCAGTTTTGTTGGGGACAAGGTGCTCCTCTTTTCATTTGCTTCCTGAATTGTAGGCATGATGAGGCTAGGGAGATCCAAGTAGAGATGCAGTTGCAGACTGTGGTTGAGAAGCATAAGAAAGCTTGTATTTTGGTCCTTTCTTTTCTTCGTTTCTACCCTAGTAATTCCAATGGTACATGTGTGACACTGGCTCCTAGGGAATTTTTTGTTTCTGCCATGTAGGGAACTTTGTGGGAAGTGACTGCCTAGAAGGATACGCAACTGATTTTGAAAGTGATGGAGGCTGGCAGAGGGTGACAGTGGGGGTCTTTGGCGTGTTTGTGATGCAGTCAATCATTCTCAGTCTCTTATAGAGTCGGAGTTGGCATGATGGCTACGCTTCACAGGCATCAAATGGTTATCTTGATTCTTGGCAAGCAGGGTGCTTCCACCATCCAAGTGTGACAGGACCAAAGCTTTTATGGCTCTTCTAAAGTTTGTTTCCAGAAGATACAACTTGTACCTACATGGAAATAGGATCTGACCCCAGTCTTCCTATATCTTCTTGCCAGTATGAGTCTTGAATGTGAGGATGTTGACACTTAGCAAAGCAATTTATTTCTGGTTGCACAGGATTTGAGGCGTGAATCCTGTATGTTCCATAGCGAAGAGGCAATCTTATACCTGAACTATAAGATGAACTTGAAGACAGTAGATCTTTGAATTCTAATGGAAGATAATCAATTAAAAATTAAAAGCTTGTTTTAAAGGATGGAAGCAGAGTGGCTTCAGTTTCTGAAGTCGCACATTATTGATTTATGGGTGGGATGTGGAAAGACCATATGGGGGAATGAGTCACCAGGACAGAGAGAAAATGCCATGGTATGGATGAGAGCTCAAGCACAGACCTAGGTCAAAATGGACAGCACTTTCACCTCTATAGCATGTTGTCCAAATGTGTGGTGGGGGCTTGAAGTAGTCTGTTCCCCCATCTTTTCAGTGTTAGCCTTCTGTTGCTGGTCAGCGACAAAAGATGCCAGTGCTGATCCCGCAGATGTTTATTTCTGACCGTAAAGGCTCTACAAAGGAGGCGATGCTTAGCAGGGTGACATCTCTCCTCAAGGAAAGATTGGCGCTGTTGCCCTGCTAATCAAACACACAGTATTCTGTGTTCATTTGCTTTTGTTTGCAATCCGGTTTTCAATGTTTTCCTGATTTTTGCCCAGCCTCCTAGTGAATGAATTATTGAAAACCACGTTCATACGCTCCGTTTTAAAAATAGCACTAATGACAGAGTGGCAAATGCTACAGTGGTAATTATGCCGCTTCGCTTCCTGCTGGCGCTACAATAAACATTACCATGTGTCAGCATGTGTGTGTGTGGCTATTTATCAGCGGTAATCACTGGGGACATGGATTTCGAGTTATCATCTGCAGCGCCTGCGATCAATAAGAAGACAATGTCTCTCGGGCAAGTCCATTAGTGGCCCAATATTTCCTCTCCTAAGATATCAACCACAGAATGATGCTATGATGATAGGCTCAGTGCAATAATGTATATGATAATATATATCTCTCCCTGTCCTGTGAAAAGATCTCATGCCACTGAGTGTGCCAGGTGACTAATGATGCCATGGAAGGAAGGGGGCTTGGGCGTTGAGCTCGGTGACAGCGTCACAGCACTTCAGAGAAAAGTGAGAGTAGTGTAATCCAAAATAACAGGTGTCATCAGTTTATTTGAGCTTTTCATAGATTTGATACTGGGGTGTCCTTGATTAGATGTATTTCTTCCAGACAATGCACATGATTATTCAGATGGACTCTCAGCTTTGATGTATGTTTCCAGCACAGGACCCTACTCATAAAGGCATTTTGGAATACATAAAGTAGTACACCTTTACATATACTGCCTTTGCGAATTGACCGAAAACATATAAGATAGGCATATGCAGGGACTATTCCTACGCAGTTAGGACAAACAAAAAGGCTTGTGTTCTCTTTACATTTTTACTGACTGGGAGTTTGACATTTGGTGCTGATTCTGACAAGGCGTGTAAGAGCCTGTAAAAGAGTACTCCCGTGGTACCTACATCCCATACTCATTTACACTTTTATAAATCGGCCCCAGAGTGTTCAATTTCAGCAATGCATACTATAAATCCAATTTTCTAAAACTGATTCATGAAGTCATATGTGGGTGTGGAAATACACATCCATCACCTGTTCTGCACCGCCCCCTCCCCACACACTCGCGCCATATATCCTGCTGGATAGTCATGATGCAAAGCAGTCAAACAAAAATTTGCTGCAAGATATGGGTCATAAATATGATCTCCATTTTTATTTATAAAACATATCATAGTCAAATTTGTATTCACCTGTACACTGACCTGCCAATACCGCATCATTTATAGCCTTAAAGAGCAAAAACATTCTAATGGCAAAGATAAACAGAAATGTAGACTACAACAGAGAAAACAGAAGCCACTGTGATTGGAATAAACACACCTGTAGTAGAAAATTCTATTTCCTTCCAGACCAAAGGTGTTCATTATATGTAGGAGGATATAGAAGAATGTAAAGACTTTTAAATCTCACATACGAGGCAGGAAATATAGTCTCACATTATACCTTTTTAAATTACATTCAGTTAATGTGGAATAAGCTCTTGAACCACCCCTCCAGCCTAAAGCCAGGGTAGACTAATTGATACCTTGATTGACTTCCCTGCTTTGGTGTTAGAACATGGACAAAGGCCCTCTACTGCAGGGACATTCTTACTTCTACGCTTGTTATGTTTCATATAGGTACCCTAATATGTTATTAGGCCCTTCGTGTTTAACTCCAAATGAGCAGCATGGCTGGCGCTGGCTGCGGAAGGGGGTAGACAGGCTAGCCTTTGATGCACCTTCAGGACACCAGCAGTGCACCCACTATGAGTTTCTGATGCATATCCACACTGCGGCTTCCTTAACATGGCACATGTATGGGAGCTCTTTGAACAACAACTAGAGCACCAGGGCTCAGTGATATTAAGTACCCAATGCATCAAAATTATTATTGTGTCTTACTATCCAGCAGCTTGCGCTAGAGGATATGGTTGTGAGTCCTAAGAAAAGTCCATCCTCCCTGGACCCTGCAGCTATGGTCCAGTGCTGTGGAGCCTAAGGGAAGGAGTTATCTCCCCAGGGCCTTGCTGCACTGACCATGGCTGTGAGGGAAAAAGTCCCCTCCGGGGGGTGTAGCTATTAATAGTGTAGTATTGTAAGTAACAACAACACCAGTAAGTTGAAGTTCTTTATTGAGTAAGAACAGTGCATTGAAGTGCTGACACAGCCCTATGAGGGAATGAGCCCCGTGCACCGAAATGATGACCATATTTTACTGTACAGTCAGTGATGGGGGATAAACTGTTTACCTTGCTTCACATTTGATATGCCTCTGGTTCCCCTACCTGGATCTCTCAGCCAGGGTCCGCCTCTGTGAGACCTAAAGGGTAGGGCTATCACTATGGCATGCAACACACGTTGTAAGTTGTTTCATCAGATGTTTTTCTTATAGCACTTTTCTTTGCATTTTTTTAAAGATATTTTATTTCCTTTGGTTTGCATCAGTAGGGTTATTGGCATCTCTTACATTATACCTTATAATAAAACACAATACTTCGTGAATTCCTTATATGTTGCATATATCTTGTTACCTGTTCCATGCATTACTTTGGATTTAGATATGCTGCACTGGAAAACAATGATGTCAGATGCTTTTAAACCATTACATTGATCCCTTATTAACCGATCCCTGCCTTAAATCATGTTTGTATTCACTAAAAAGTATTTTTCTTTTCAATGTATTAAACCCATTGTAAGAGTCAATAAAGAATTACCAGTCCCTAAAATGGAGTCAGAAATGGATAGTCAATCACACTTTGGAAGTGGTGTGTTGCGGTGTCGATTTCAAAATGCAATTCAATACTCTATGTATCTATAGATTGCTTTTGGATTTGGAGGAGGTTGCAACAAGACACATCGAGAACCCTAAAAAATACCCTAAAACCCCTCACTATCCTAAAGACCACCCATTTCTGTCACTTAAAATTCTTAATCATCTCTTACATTCTACCATCCCTGAACTCTCAAAGCCTCTCATCACTTCTAAACTTCACTGAACCTTGACCACTGAAATACACTCACCACCCTAAATTCCAGCCATCCCTAACCCTAAAAACACCTCTCTACCCCTAACTCCTATTCATCTCGACTCCTAAAAGCCTCTCACCACCCCAAACTCCACCCATCCCTGAACCCTATAAACTCATTTGTGCCTTAAACTTCATCCACCCTGGCCGTATACACAGTGATGTAAGATTTCATGTCGCTTGTTAGGGCTTTGAATACAAATCTAGTTTGAATGGTAGCCAGTGCAGGGTTTTATGGATTGGTGATTTCCTGTCATGTCTTGAGATGCTAAATATGAGACAGGCAGCAGCATTTTGCATGAGTTGAAGTTGATAGAGGAGTTTTTCAGGGACTGCTAAGTAAATGGCCTTAGTGTAATCCAATCTGGATTGGATTGAAACATTGACAACTGTTGTGTGTCTGTTGCACGAAGGTGAGGTATAAGCCTCTCCAAGATCTTGAGCTGCCCAGAGCACATACTAGACACTTTTGTCACTTGTGTTTCAAGCGATAGATTGAGGTTATGATGGACGTCCAGATTACGTATATCCTTAGATTGGGATGGAAGAGGTTGTTTAAACTGAGACCAGTAGGCGGTGAGTCAAGAAAGAGATAGTATGGTCGCTAGCAGGCTACTTGGTTTTTCTAGAATTTATTTTCTTGAAAGTTAGAAGACATCCACAAGTGTGTTAAAGTAAGGCAATTGGCCAAAGTCTATTCATCTAGTACAAGGTTCATATTTGCACTCGGATGGGATTCTAGAGTGACCACATAAATATACTAAGTGACTCCTATGTGTTGTGAAAGAGTGGATTAATAAACAGCGGGGACAGAACTTACCCCTGTGGTGCATCACAGTCAATTTCTTAGGTGGAGTGCAAAGGTGGCAATTTAGTAGAATCGGCTAGGAAGTTATCCAATAGATTATTGACTTCAGGAAATTGCTGGAGCTGTTTAAATCTAGTTTTTCCAGAGGTTTGCCAAGGAACGGGAGCAGGGAAATTGGACAAAAGTTGTTGAGATGTTGCCATGTAATAGAGTTGTTTTTTTTTTTTATGGATTTCACAGTGGCATTTTTCCACACAATGGGGAAGATAGCATTTGAATTTTGAGAAAAGGAAAAAGAAGAGCAATTAATTTAGATAGTCATAAACTGGTCGGAACAGTGGCGGCAAGATCATTGTGAAATAGTTTAAAGAAATCACAGTTTGTAGTTTGAAGTATATTGATATTGCTCTGTTACTTAAAACCATTGAAAATTCTAATATTTAAAAACAATGAAAAGCAATTCAATAGCAGTAACGCCATGTGATTGTTATAAAAATTGAGATCTACAGTTATAAATAAAATTACTTAAGAATGCCAATGGTCCCTTCCGCCGAAGGAGGAACAATGAAAGACTGACTTAGACTGGTGTTGTGTAGCAGATAAAGTTGTATATGATAGTAGGGGTTGCCCCAAGAAGTGGGAGAATGTGTGGCACCATTGGGGAGTCTATAGAGGTATATAAGATGTAGGATGGAGGGGGGTGACCGATAGGCCTGACGCTAGGGGGTGCAAGGGCTCCTACATAAGTGCGGTTTGAAATGTAGGATCTGTGGAATAGTGTTCCCACTGTTGTGTCATGGAAACTGTACGCTGTGACGTCCTTATCATCCATTTTTCGTGCTTTTTGTACTGTATACTGCGTAAGCTCTATACTCAATAAAAAGATTTGTTAAAAAAAAGTTTAAAAAAGAATGCCAATGTTAATATAAAGTGCATTTCATATTATGAAGTGAGTAGTGGTCAACTATTGCAATTTCAGACTTTGAAGAAAATATTTTTTAAAAAACAACGAATTTGCTTACAATAACTTCATGGATCTGTTACGAAATTACTGTCAACTTTTGTGATAGGGTAAAAAGATACCTACATGTAGACAAAGCGCATATAAAATCAATAAAAACATATTGAATAGTCCCCTGTATTATATATGCATATGAACCTTAAAGTGCAACTAAGCAATCACTAAGGATATCTTGTTCCTATATGCCGTCAAGGTGAAGTTCTGGAATAGGACCTACCCTGAGTAACAGGCTCACTCCTGTGGGAGCTGTTCAGTCTGCACCCTGACAAAACACATATGCACACTGGAACGGGGCATGACAAAGGCATGGGAGCAAAGAATTGTGTGTATAACTTCCTAGGAAACAAATTAACAGTGGAAAAGGACAAGGTTGCAAAAAAAGGGACATGTATAAAAAAACTTGCAATAAAAATTAATATTTATTACATATTAAAATATCAGATCATCTATTACATAATCATCATCAATGCATACAATGTTGAATTAAAAACAAACAGTAAATAATGACCAATCAATAAAGAAAAAAGGAAACAAGTGAATTAAAAAAGGGAGGGCTATTAATATACTCAATATATATATCAATGTATATTAATAGCTTGCTTAATCTCCACAACGGCCTCCACAACGCTAAGGATCCCTGGCCTCCACCTTGGGGGTGCCCAGGATGGGTTCCACAGTGGTATTCGTACAAGCGCCTTGAGACCCTTGCGGGTGAGTAGTGCGCTATACAAGTATCAATTTACATATACATGCAAACTGCAACACCAGTAATGTTATTTACATGATCACATACCCCTGTGGCCTACGCTACAATGGAATGACAACCAGAAAAATCTAAATATGAATAAGTGAACAGAGCACAATACGCTGTAAAAAACTATCAACTAAACTAACAGCGCACTTTATTGAAAAAAATCACTCAGATCTACACTTAAGGTGGTAAATTATTAGGAAGCTGAGCCCAGGTCACAAAACCACCAAAAGGCTCCTAGAGAAGGAGCAAAGGGGGGTTTACAGATTACGTACAAATACAGTAGGGCTCAAAAATGCAAGTCCGTGGCACCAATTAAGCCTATAAATTTACTTATCGTTCTACCTCTGAGTGCTAAATACACATACTCACTATGGTGTACTGTTACCATGGTCCCATCTTTAGGAAAATACAGGCATACAGGTATGTTAATCACAACACTCTTCTAAAGACAGATAAAATGACTCCATGCATTGAACAACATAGGCGTTGAAAATAAGATGGAAGCCCACACGCAACCCCTAGGTGGCTTTTGATATGTCTTGTTTTCTTATGACTTCTATGTCCGTTTCATAAATTTAAGTCTGGTACTTACGTACTACATACTCCGTACCCTCAATAAACATACGAGGCATACATCTATTAAACCAACACTTAAACTACCTTCAAACTGACCTTACAAGTAGACATTGAATAGTATTTTAATCAGGCATATAACACAGAACTTCATTTCCCAAAGTGCTCCACTGGAGCCAATGGAACAGAAGTACGCGATCCTATGCGTCCTTACATTGAGCTACGCCTTGACTTGGGACCGAGCCCACTAGCCCTGGGCACACAAACACCTCTCCGAACTATCGGGTGGTTCTCAGTAACACAAGAGAGTGCCAATCGTTTTGGCATACACTCTTCCCAAAATCGGTAAACATGGAAAAGTCTTTCTTCTCGCATTTGAGCGAGAGCAACGTCAACACAAGAAAAGTATTGAGCACGTGACTTAATGTGAACTTGAACAAGCCGAGCCCGGAGGGAATATAACAAATGCTCAAACAGAGTAAATTACCAGCCAGGGAGAGTGGGCAAGTAACTAGGTTTGCCGCGGGCTGGGACCCTGAGGCTGTAAATATGATCAGCCGATGGGTCACCAACTGAAAGTATGACAGAAACTAACGCTATCACAATTGGTATCCGCTCTGAACTTTTTTTACTCTCTCTACTCCACATGTACGCCAGAGTTTGACTACAGGGCCGACTCCCACTTCCCCCTGATAAGTATAGTTTATTTAGAGCTGCGGTAAGTTAATACATGATTGTATATAGATGCTTGTGTTAATGTCCTCATGTTTGTCTTATGTAACACTGCATGTCAAGGCCACCCGGCCTCCATCATTTGTTGTTCCTCTGCTTGTTTATTGAGTGGGTGTATCTAATAAGCCAATCACTCTAAGCGCATATGACAAGAGGTGGTACACTGCTGTGACACATAAGCAGGGTACACTGACTTGGATCTATACCTTTGAGTTATCACACCATCATACATTAGCCAGCAGTTCGTGATGTAGCCCCTATTTGTGCATAAGTTGACCATATAGATCAGGAAGAATTCTTATCACGCAGATATGGGAAGTTATTTCTAGCACATTTTTCAAATTTTTTTTTTAATGGTACACCTCCAGTGGACATTGACCGTATTACTGTGCTTTATTTGCACAATCTCAATCGAGGGCTAACGCTATCTCCGAAAATCCTGACTGTGTCAATTGTACATCCTCTAAAACAATTTGGTCCTGATGCACTTCATACATTAGGGCAGACGTCTTCAAACTGTGGGGCGCGACCCCCAGGGGTGTCGTGGAGTTCTAGGAAGGGGGTCGCAGATTCCCCAGCTTTACTTGTCCCTGCAAAAAGACAGCTGGGATCGCTAATTGAGATTATCAGCTGCTTCCCTGAAGGAAAGGCAAATGCGCATCATCAGTTAATCTGCAAGTGATGCTTGGGAGCAGTTCTGTTTCTTTGTGAAGACAGAAGGTGTGTTTTATTGAGTAGAAGTGCAAAGAGTTTAACAACTGGGCTGGGAAGTTCTTGCTTTATATTTTAATGCATTTACACAGCACTTAGTGCCCCTAAAGAGGTGTTGAAGGGACAGTTATATAAAAAAAGAAAACTGCATTACATATACTCCGGGATTATTAAAACCTACATTTTGAAAGCATAATTTTATCTTAAAACTACACTCCCGTTTTGCAGCATTCTATTTTACCATGTATGTAATGCAAGTATAAAAAATTGACTTACATATTCACAGTGCTTTCCGTCACAGGCTGTGACTTCATACCACTAAAAATACACTATTCTCCACTGCACCAATCAAGATTTAATTCTATGGTTCTCTGGTTACACACAGACCTCTGCAGTGCATTAACTATTTGAAATGTTATAATGTACTACAGTGCATTTCCCACTGAGCAATAACTTTTTTATATTTATTTTTGATCTACGCTTCCCGTTATTTTATATGTAGATACCTGAAGGTGAAGACCTTAAAACGTACAGATTATTTTGGGCTCATGTATGAGAGACTAGTATCGCCAAAGCATCACTTTTGTTTTATGCTCCGGCGGCGTAAGAATCTCAATCATACCTATGAGGCAGTGCAAAATCACCCAGTATGGCTTTGCATTGCCTCATAGGTATGGAGTAAGACATAGCAGTGCAAGTCACTGCGTTGCCGTACTCTGTATCAAGGAGGTGTTCCATGGGCTTTGCATGGGGTTCCCACGCAAAGCCCATGGATTTTGATGCTGCCCCCTATTTACAAAATCACGTACACCTAGGGGAAGCTCCAAAAACGAAGCCTCTCTAGTAGATGTGTAACGAGGAGAAATGTTTTCATTTCTCCTCGTTTTTCATCTTTCCATGTGTGCTGCATTCTGCATAGAATAGAAGCACACATAGAAATAGGAAAACGTCCCTCAGGATTGTTTTGGTGAAGGTAGGTGCCTCTTCCAGTTCAAAAACAATCCTGCTACGTTGGTGCTAGGCAGCAATTTGTGATGGAAAAAGGACTGGAATTACCGTATTTCATAAGAAGGTCAGAAAGGAAAAAAACACGGAAAACATGCCAAAGGATGCCAGGTCTAACAGGGGCATTTATGGTTGTCGATAGATGCTGTTGATGAGAACCTGTTTCTAGAAAATGTTGTCAGGCGGGGTCCTTACGCCTAAAAAGGTTTGACAAGGGGGTCTCGACATCAAGAAGTTTGAAGACCACCGCATTAGGGGAAAATAAAATAACAGAGAAATGCTGCTTAGTTTGACCCAGCCTTTTTATTGATGGGACGTGGGGCCCAGGCAACTAACTCTCACTGGCTGAAAGTCAAACATGGGTGCTTATTTATGTTATCTTAAAGCAATCTGCTTCCGCACGCCATCTAGGTTCTTATGTGTCCAAAATCATAATGTTATACTGACGGATCAGGCGTGATGGCATGAAGAGGCTCGCGGCGTGTCAGGAGGTATCCAAATCCTCCTCTGAGGTGGCAGTGAGCTTGCCTCATGAGCAGTAATACCCGTAGCCTCGCCCTGTGTGGCAGATTGCTGCAGACACTACCTGTCACCCGGCGTGCCGATGATATACTATCACTTCAGAAAAATGACAGACAGAGAAAGAAACAGAAAGACAACAAATGGATTCAGCAGTCAGTATTTCATGCCTGCTTAGATTATAGCGGCGATAAAGGAGCTCAACATTTCATGCTTTGCGCTAATATTTTTTCATGAGAGATTTCGGGCTGCTATAAATTTGCGAGAAAACAAGTCAATGTCACAGAGAAGTAGACATCAAACTTTGAATGTCAGTGTTTGTTTTTCGAGGCTTTCAACAAGATTGTTAAGGGAACACTGCGCTCCTCGGGGAAGCCGGCATCCATATTTCTTTAGGTAGTAGCATTAAAATATTGACTGGTGCCAGAATGCTTATAATCCTTTGCTGGCGAGTGTGTTCTCTACGCCTCATGATCGGTAAATCAAGACAATCTTGTGACAAAAGCACATTAATACACAAAAATATGACCATGAACTTGACGCATTAGGAACAAGCTTTCCTTGGGCGGTGAGAGCTTTTGCTTCTTGAGTGTGCTCGATAATATCCACAGGCAAGGATGTTTGATATTGCATTAAGATGAAGCAAAGAAAATCTATGATTTATTATTGGAACCAGTGAAATATAACAGCAAAATATGTCCTTTTGAGAAAACAGTTTGTCTAATCTGCTCCCAATTAGGGAAAACGAGGAACAATAATGGAAAACAGAAAAAATATGACACATAAAATAAAGACGTATTAAGTAATATTTTATGGAGGCATATTCCATTACCAAAGCAGGTGCTCCTGCCTGTTTTTTGAAAAATAAATGATGATAGAGAAAGGGATATAGAATACTACAATTCCTTACTAATAGCCAAAGGCTGCGGTAACCTAGGCAATAGAGCTTAACCCTTTCTATGCTGATGACGGAACCGCTCCATCGCCAGCTGCGGTGGCGCTGTGCTGATGACGGAGCGGTTCCGTCATGGCCCGGCCGCCGCGCCTGCGCTGGGCATTCTATTGAGCGGGCGAGGCCATGACTGAACCGCTCCGTCATCAGCACAGCCCAACTGCGGCTGGTGACGGAGCGGTTCCGTCACCAGCATGCGGCCACCGCACGGCCACCCTGCCCCCTTAGCACTGCGGCGGAATAGCCGCCGCAGTGAAGGGGTTAATTTGTTTACAGATCCTAGGTGCAGACGCCCAACGCTTCTCTATGGAGCCCATCGAGGGCATTATTGAATGCTGGGCGGCTGACTTTTAAGGCCGCTCAGTCTTGATTCCACATCATGCAGCCCTCTTTCAGCCCCTATACTTCTAGCCTTTTTATCTTACTCTAGCGCATTCTTTTATATCCCTGCCTTCTCCCTTTGTCACAGTTTTCCTATCTGACTCTTCCTCCTTCATCGCATTTCTACGTTTCACTCTCCTGCTCTGGGTCAAAGTTGAATGATTATGAGGTAGTCTGGGTCTATAAAAATGAGTGACGGGAGTCCTAGGCTGGAAATGAGGGGGCCTATAACACTACATGTGTAGGCCCTAATTATTTTTTCTCATTTCAAACCTAATGTAAGTGTTGTCAATAATTATTATACATTTGTATATAGGCATATCAAAGCATATTTGCGCATAGGGTCATGGCCTGCTGCAAACGATGGTGAATGCATAGACGTGCAGCTCCCGGGTCGGGCCACAAACCCACTGAATCCCCCCACATTTAAACAGCCACCCACCAATATACTGGCAAGCATATATGACTTTGGTACATTGGCATTCCGGCGGTGTACCCAGCTGATGCTAAGAGGGCTGGGTTCCGGGCCAAAAAGAATCTGATCGGAGCGGGGCAGGCCTGGACTGGCCGTTGCAGGCACCCGGCAATCCCCCGGTGCGCCGCAAGGGTGGGGGGCAGTTTTGGGCCCTGGGGACCGTTTTATTACAGGGCCGTTTTTGCAGCATAGCTGGAACCAAATCAGCCGAAAACCGGCCCCACCAAAGAGCTCGGTCGCACCCCCAATGGGTCGGCCGAGCACTTTGCAAGGGCCGGTTTTGGTTCTCAATCCGGCCCTGGAGCGGGGCCTGCCGGAAAGGGGAAGCGAGGGCCTTTTGCTGTTGCAGAGAGAGGCTGGGTCTATATTGGAACTATGCTGCTTAGTGGAAGAGCCACTGACTGGTTGCTTTCGTGGAGTGACGCTGACTCCCGATGGCAACTGTTACGGAGCTGAGTGGTGTTGGAGCCCCCCTTTGAGCGTTCCGGAGTTGAGGCCTGGAGCTTGAACCCCGCTGTGACTCATGGCATGACTGACTGGTGCAATTCCTGGGCGCCAGTGCCTGCTGAGCGGATGCCGGACTGGAAGTGACTCATGAGGCATTGAGGTGGGAGTGAAGACACTGACGTCCAGTTCCTAAGGCTGCTTGGCAGCGAGGACTGACAGCCAGGTGCCTGCTTGCTGGGGGAGCTGTACAAAGACTGTGCTATGTGTTCTTGCATATGCTCAATACTGTATTTCAAATGAAACTCACGTTTATGCTCCAATCAAGGATACAAAGGTTGAGTACTTTTATATGCACGCTAATGGCAATGTGCACATTTATCACAAGCAAAATGTAATGTCCCCTATCATATCGGAGTTTTAATACCAACCTGCATATATATTGTCTCTACAATTTATACTACCAACATAGCCCCAAAGTAGTGATATCTGGAGCTAGAATTGTTAATCTCCATTTGCCTAGGCATCCCACCTTGACAATATGTTAAAAGTCAATATTGTAGAGTAGATATATTAGTAGGTCAATATTAATGACCTTGATAATCTGACATACAACCCCTACCTACTTGTTGCAAGTTATTACCTACCTATTGCAAGGTATTTTCACTTTCCTATCTGGTTTCCTTGATCGGAAAGTAGATTTGGATGAATTGAGATGACCTGAAAAATATCCTCTTCAGAATTTCAGTGCGGGCTAAAGGGGCTGGACTAGTGTTAAGAGTTACCGTTTCTAATTCTATTCATTTTACAATGTGGCTTCTCCACTGGTGAAAGATGTAAGACAGAGACAATTGTGTTAATAAGGGAATTTAAGTCCACTTATAGTTTCAAAAGCTGCGCCCCATAAAATCCTATCCCAATCAGAGACAGAGAGAAAACGTGCGCCATAAAAACTAAAGTGATACAGACAACCTGCCAGAACCGATGCTCCTCATGTACATGTATCTCCAACCAACAACATCCCCACACAACAAAAGTACTCATGAGAGCCACCCAGATAAAATGAACCCACTTGAGAAAGAGATTCGAAGGAAAGAAAACAATATGTGATTTCACAGACCAGGAACATCTACAAAGATGCTGGCTCCCCAAAGGGAGTCAATCTTAGCCTACAGCACACGTGTCAAAACCGTACATTATCCCCCCAAAATAGCTGTGCACACAATGGCCAAACAAAGACAAATATGCTGTATGCATTAAAATACTATGCTGCACATTCTTTCCTGAGAGTCACTAAAGGCACACACTCTATATATCTCAACCATACATTGATTGGCAGTGCCCCTAGTCACGGAAATACTCAAACTTCTAATCGAATGATATGCTACCTTTCCCTGTGTACCATAGGCAATCACATGCACCCTGTAAGATTTAAATGATATAAATAATTTCTATTTCACCATAGAGGTATTTAGAAGCTCAACCCACCTTCTAAAAACTCACAGATAAGCCTTTATATATTACTCAGTTTAGGCTAGTCTAGCCTCAGCATCCATTTTGTATGTTTGAAAACATACTTCAAATGCTTCACTGAGTGATAATAGTGCTGTTGTCTCCATATGGATGCAAAGACACAGATTCAAATACTACCGCATAGGTCAAGCTCTTATA
The DNA here is from genome assembly GCF_964263255.1 of Lissotriton vulgaris. Taxonomy (NCBI): domain Eukaryota; kingdom Metazoa; phylum Chordata; class Amphibia; order Caudata; family Salamandridae; genus Lissotriton; species Lissotriton vulgaris. Next base: position 666,463,634 of record NC_141696.1, read on the forward strand.
TACACACTGCTCTGTGAAGCCATAGGCATTCACCCCTCATGGCTCCATACTTCCATAATACATATGACAGGCACTATCCACTGAATACATGGTGAACAATGCCTTAGCACAGTCTTGCCAAGAATAAATAAAAGAGACATTGACACAGTGGTATGTTAGAAAGTGGCAGTGTGTTATAGAAACAACATTTTAGATTCTTGCATCAAGGGCCACTGAATCAGAAGCCACTGAAAACAGGGAATATACTACAGATCTGTTTCATGTTCCTTTATATGTTCCTCAACAGCCACCCTCTAACCCGCAAAGATGGGCAGTCCTACCGCCCAAAAACTTGCACTCCCACTGCCCCAAACATTTAGAGAGTGAGTGCACAGGCAACTACCAGAACAACTTTGTTCTAGAAGTGCTGGTGATCTGGAAAAGGCCTCAATTGGAAAAAAGGATGCACCACTACCACACATACAGATACCAAATACGCCTATGGTTGCTTCCAGGAATGTAGATAAATGTTTCACCCATAGCCACACCCTTGTCAACTCATTTGTCTTTGTCTTTGTGAGCATGCCCTTAGATTGAATCCCACACGTCACCTTGCATAGGAATCGTAGAAGTGCTAAGACTAGGTTCCCTGGACATATGACTGCTCAGAACACCAGAGGCAAGCTCTCTGAGTGGTGGCAGGGGTGTGTGATCGGGACCCTTGCTACTCCTGGTGCACAAGTTCTCTGCTAAAGATTAATGAGTGAAACCTCTTATTGGGAGACATATGTGTTGCAAGGTGGACCCAAGAACTGAATGACAGGCACTTTTTGTGCCATTATTACTCTCCAATTCACATGCTGGTTACACTGCTGAGACGCATGTGGCATTTCACATCCTTTTTGCACATGCATGACCTAAGGGCTAGGGCGGTCGACTTCGAATCTGGGGAACTGGGTTTGAGTCTTGACAATGACGCTGAACATCCTGTGATTCTGGGCAAATCACTTAATCTCCCCGTGCCTAACAAAATAAAAAATGATTGTGTCCTCATGTATTGCAACTGGTGCTATGTAAGGTGCTCTGATACCCGATTCGGGTCAAGTTCGCACTATATAAAACTCTGTATAAATAAAAACACTTCTTTTTCATCAATGCTAGTCTGGCATAGCACTTCCAACATTGTGTCCTTCATCCACGAATTAGCTCTAAATATTGTAGTTATCTTGATGATTTCTCTGTCAGCGATACCCCATTACCTATGCAATTCTGGTTATTCCCACCATGCATCGACTTCCATTGCCCCTTGATTACTTGTATCGTGTATTACTTGCATCCAGCCGGACTCTGTACCCTTTTTGTACATGATATTTTAACCTACACATTGGTATCAACTCTTCTTCTCTATCACATTAAACCCCCACCAGAGTCTAAGTCCTCTTTCATGTCCTGCCTACTTTTCTAACTAAATCTGAAACGTACCTTATTGCAGTACCCCTGCAGAATTATTAGTGGTGTATGGGTCATGCTTATCCTCAGACCATCCTTGGTCAAGAATATATGTCTTGTGTGAGCAGGTAATGCGTCGCCACTGAATTGCCAGATGGAGAAGCGTTAACCCCAGTGGCACTCTGTTGTCTCATATCCTTATGTGACGGTATTGCAGCCATATTGCAAAACAAGGCGTGATGGTTCAGCATGTCACTCCTAGTCCCTACAGACAAGAGTAAATGGACTTGTGTGAGACAGTTCATGGATGCACAAAGAAACATGTATCACATCCAAGTCTACATATAAGAAACGTAGCATTTGAGGAAAATAATGTCTTGGGAGTCAAAGTCACCTGGCACTAGGTACATGTATGATCTGACAAGCATGCGCACCTCAACGTTAGCTCAGAGGCAGATGTTGTCGTTCTCTACCCCACTATCATTACATTGGGCATCAGAACAAATGAAATGGGCTTGGTATGAAGACATGACATTGATTTGGAAGAAAAGAAAGGGGAAGCAAAGTACTGATGGCCCACTCCTGTGAAGATATGATGCTAAACTTAGTCGGTAAGGACAATGTTGACAGATTTCCTGAGAGTTCATGTGAATGGTGAGACCTGTGGGGTAGGCCAGCGAGGTGACCACAGGGTATTCGATTCTGCTCTAGGTGCTGTCAGATGCTGCTGTCTGATGCGAGGTTCTCCTCTGCACAATGTGTACTGGAAAATAGCCATTGTTCTCTAGGGTTATGCCACAACACACAACAACGCTTGGCTCACCAACTGATCATAGACTGATTATTATCCATGATGCCATAGCCAATATGGAAGCTCAAGGCAGGTGTTTATAAATATGTCTGTCAAGCAGGACCCTAATTTTGTGTCTTAATATTGATAAATAGCACAAGCATACGCCAACCACACAGTCCAGTTCTCGGAATCCTGAGCTATATAATTATACATTTTTACTGTATCCAATTGATCTAAAAAAAAAAAAGAGTAATTATTTACTACTTTGTTCTTTTTTGTTATTTTTCAGTAGGCAATAGTGCATTCTGCGCCCTGTTATTAACCCCTTCACTGCGGCGGCTATTCCGCCGCAGTGCTAAGGGGGTGGGGGGGCCGCGCGGCGGTGTCACGGCACGCGGGTGAGCTGTGCTTGTGACGGAACGGTTCCGTCACAGCCCCGCCCACGCTAGAGAACGTTAGCGCAGGTGCGGAATTCGCGCCGCGCAGGCGCTACGCATGGGAGGGGTTAAAGGCCGATAATTGTAGACGATGATGAGGCACGTTTTGCAGGCATAAGAGTTTTCAAACGAGAATTGATGCTTCCCAGCTTATGGTTCTTTTATTGACACCACATCCCCAACAAGGACGTAATACGTCCTGCGATAAGTGACTGACGTGCATGTGGTATTTTCTGCACTTCTCGACCCACAATATTCTGCAACATAATGTCTCCTGAAGAGACTCCCGCCCAGCGAGGTGCTGGTTGAAGTAAAAGTAGGTTATGGGTACTTCTGCTATTAATAGAACAGTGTGAAGTAATTATTCCCTCACTGCGCATACACATATTAAACTGCCTCTCCCACCTAATTCTCTTGCGCGGACTAGATTCCAACACAGCTCTATTAAGATGTTATTGAAAGAAATTGTTATGGGTCACTGGGGGCCCGCTTTGCTTTCCCCTTTTACATAAACAGTCTTGCTGAAGTCAGCTTGCAGCACTCCTCTCTGGTTTCCGAGGTAAGGGCGACTGGGTCCGCGAGGGATTTCACAAATTAAATGTTAACTTTCTCCTTCCCCTTTTGTTCAAAGAGATGTATCAGACACTAATGTAGAGTAAAGAATAAAAAAAAAGTGCAGAAAAGACCCTCATTCCACAAAAACCTTCGATTGTACACTTTTGGTAGAAATTAATTTACTTAAAGAAATGGTAATCCGCTGGCTATTTATATCCTACTGCACATTAAATGGGTCATATCTTTAAACAAATATTTTTAGAATACTGTTGTATTAAAATCCATGTTTGCGTGTAGTGTTTGGCTAGTTTTATTGAATTAAAAGAAGTGAGTTCAAAGCCCGTGTTTCATGGGGTTGATGTCACCCTGTGAAATATTACCCATAACTCTCGAAATTCTATCACTCATGTGATTTGAAGAGTTAGTCCACAGATCGTGAGGCATATTTCCCCAAAAATGTCAGGGCGCGGACCTGCATCAAATTCGGCAGTGCCGACTCCGACAGTTTTTAAATGGAGGGATGCCCCCTAGTCACAAGAATACGGTGCCCACCTGTGATTCCCCTAGCACTGGTGCAACAAAAGCTGCCTAGGGCCAGTCCAGGCACCCTGCTGCCATGTTGCAAGGGTCCCAGCGCTGTAGGGGCAATTGTTTATGTGCAGGAAGGGACACCTTTCTGCACATAAGCAATCAATAATGGCGATTTGCTCTTTGTATGTGTGCTGCAGAACACAGCACACATAGAAAGAGCAAAAAACAAGGACAAATTAATAATTTCTCCTCGTATTGCCATTCTAACACATGGTAATCTATGGCGGAAGACTGGTGCTGTTTTTGGCGCTGCCTCAGCCTTGTAACTCTGGTACAGCCTCAATAAGCAATTGGTGTTGAGATGTAACGCCTACAGCAACATCTATTGCACGCCCCTTTTCCGCAGAGGATTGCAGACAAAGGGGCATATTTACAAGGTGGCATACATAATTTCTGTTGATTGGTCTCCTTCGACTCCGTTTGTGCAAATGTTGAGTTTTTATTCTGTGCTGCATGTTTCCAAAGACATTGAGAAGCATTTTCCTTCAAGAGACTTTATTTACCGTTTCTTTAAACCTGTTTGGTTATGGAACCCGACATTATGAATTATGATACGGACGCCCATATCGATGCAAGCCCATGAATTTAAGACATTTGCCAGACCGGCAAGTGGCATTATGGGAGTGGTAGTCCTTTTGGGGACATAACCGTTCACCGGGAGGCGGGCATTTATGTCAGAAAAAATGCACACAATAGGTGTTGTTTGGCCTTGGGTTTCGGTTGCCATTACCCTATTTTACTGCCACTGTGTTTGAAAAAACATATTGAAGTGATCTTTATTGGCATACTTATAATCTACTTTTGTGTAGTTAAGGACACCGGTCTAATACGGGGGGGGGGGAGGGGGGGACGAGTTCTCATGTTTCTTAGACATTATGGGGTAAGGCGGTCTCTGGGTAATGAAGTTGTGATACAGCCAGCACAGTTTTAACACTTTAGTTTCTTTATTTTATATATAAAGGGCAATATTTTTTGAGGGATTGGCGGCATTTAAAAAATTTGTGACATGTTCACAAATAGGCTGGAGAAATCATTTTCTCCTACTGCAGGTATATACACCCATTACATCATATCTGTGATTTTTGCTGACTGGCTACACACTAGGCTATGATATGCATCATAAATAATTGCATTATGCACGTTTATTTTATATTATGTGATCTCGAGTCTCATCAGTCACATCTTTGTGTTTATGTCACGATAAAGCTCATACATTGTATAGGGGTGGTACTAGTGCAAAGGTATATACATAATAGTGTGTTCTTTGTGTTTATTGTTGCCTAATTGGAAAATTTGAATATGTATATATAAATATATATCGTCCTATACTTTCCATTTAACTTTCAGCCATTAAGATCTAGCGCTGTCCGGGGGGCGGAGCCTACTCTCACCCAGCAGGAGGGGAAGCGGTATTTATACCGGTGAACATTTGCCCGTGACCTGCTGTAACCATCTGGCGCTGACGAGGCTAAACATCACGCCGAAATGCATCCGCCTTGATTTTGGTTTGGCATTAAAGGTTCCTCCCATGTCTCCCCGCCTGTGGCCTCTTCTTCCTGTTCTTGGAGGAGTTGTATGACATTTTAGCGTGACAACCAGTATCGCGCTGCCGGAGGCCCCCGCACCACAAGCTGGCCCCAGTCACGCTGGTTTCTCTGCTTTCGTGGCAGTTTCTACACCCAGGTGACTGGGAGGACTGGGGCCCACCTTTGGAATCGGCTAACGACGAAGCAGTGTTGGAGTGATTCTACCCCACGCCGGGCTCGCTGGATTTCCGGACCTGCCCCTGCATACTCAAATGCCGGGACCTTATGGTTGGTGCGGTTTGGGGAGATGAGGGGGTGCCAGCCATGTGTATTCCAAGGTGAAATTGGCCCGTTAAAACTTTTTTTACCCCCGTGACTGTACCAGTGCAGCCCACAGCATTCTGGGACTTGTAGTATCGACGCATTGGGCGTCCTATACTTTCCATTTAACTTTCAGCCATTAAGATCTAGCGCTGTCCGGGGGGCGGAGCCTACTCTCACCCAGCAGGAGGGGAAGCGGTATTTATACCGGTGAACATTTGCCCGTGACCTGCTGTAACCATCTGGCGCTGACGAGGCTAAACATCACGCCGAAATGCATCCGCCTTGATTTTGGTTTGGCATTAAAGGTTCCTCCCATGTCTCCCCGCCTGTGGCCTCTTCTTCCTGTTCTTGGAGGAGTTGTATGACATTTTAGCGTGACAACCAGTATCGCGCTGCCGGAGGCCCCCGCACCACAAGCTGGCCCCAGTCACGCTGGTTTCTCTGCTTTCGTGGCAGTTTCTACACCCAGGTGACTGGGAGGACTGGGGCCCACCTTTGGAATCGGCTAACGACGAAGCAGTGTTGGAGTGATTCTACCCCACGCCGGGCTCGCTGGATTTCCGGACCTGCCCCTGCATACTCAAATGCCGGGACCTTATGGTTGGTGCGGTTTGGGGAGATGAGGGGGTGCCAGCCATGTGTATTCCAAGGTGAAATTGGCCCGTTAAAACTTTTTTTACCCCCGTGACTGTACCAGTGCAGCCCACAGCATTCTGGGACTTGTAGTATCGACGCATTGGGCGTCCTATACTTTCCATTTAACTTTCAGCCATTAAGATCTAGCGCTGTCCGGGGGGCGGAGCCTACTCTCACCCAGCAGGAGGGGAAGCGGTATTTATACCGGTGAACATTTGCCCGTGACCTGCTGTAACCATCTGGCGCTGACGAGGCTAAACATCACGCCGAAATGCATCCGCCTTGATTTTGGTTTGGCATTAAAGGTTCCTCCCATGTCTCCCCGCCTGTGGCCTCTTCTTCCTGTTCTTGGAGGAGTTGTATGATATATATATATATATATATATATATACATATATATATATTCACTGAAAAAAACAGAGGTTTCACACCAGTTATAGTTAGCTGGAAATTTTACTGACATAAAACCAATGAAATTCCCACGTTATAGTTATTCGGACTCACTATAACTTGCGCGTGCAATGCACTGCTGATGACATCACATATTACATCACTCATGACATGGCATTACTGAATTGGTTGTTGTAACTGGTATGGGTATATGCACTTTTTTAAAAATGTTAGTTTCTATTTTTGAATATGTGTTTCAAAGGTTACTTTACAGTGAGAGGAGGTCTGTCACTGTGTCACAAGGATGTTGTCATCAGCAGTGCATTGCACGCGCAAGTTATAGTGAGTCCGAATAACTATAACGTGGGAATTTCATTGGTTTTATGTCAGTAAAATTTCCAGCTAACTATAACTGGTGTGAAACCTCTGTTTTTTTCAGTGAATTTAATAGGTTTTTTAAATGCTAATTCCTAACTATAACTGGTGTGAAACCTATGGTTTTTTCAGTGAATTTCATAGGTTTTTTTAATGCTGGTACATTATGTCATTGGGCTACAGTTCTGCTACATCTGGCTGATATTTGGGCAATTTTTTTTTTGTCAGGTTTTTTTTAATGCTGGTACATTCTGTCATTGGGCTACAGTTCTGCTACATCTGGCTGATATTTGGGCAATTTTTTTTTGTCTCTGGTGGCCATCTTTTGGCTACATTGGGCTATATTTGGCTACATTGGGCTACGTTTGTGCACTAACATATATATAGCCCAATGTATCCCAATATATATTTTTTCAAAGTTAATTTTCGTAAAAACAACTTAAAAATAGGGCATCCAGTCCATACAATTTTCCCCATTTTTTTTAATTTATTCTTTTTTTTTTTTTTTGGGGGGAGGGGAGCGCTCCCAGAGCGCGCCCAGGGTAGCGCCCCGGAAAGCGCAATTATAGGAAGCGCCCAGGGGCGTGCACCGGGGAGCGTCTCGTAAGCGCCAATATCGCGAACGAAAACATGATCGTGACGTATCGCGTAGCCGCGTATGCGTGAAACGCACGACGTAAGCGCACCGACGCGCTTACGCTACGTGACCCGGGGCACGCCCCCGGGCACGCCCCTGGGCGCGTAGCGTAAGCGCGTCGAGTCATGTGCCCTAAAAATAACACTTTTGATTGGTTCATAACAGTTTTGGTTTCATAATGATAAAACCCCTAGTCATGTGACCTAAAATTAACACTTCTCATTGGTTCAGGATATTTTTTTTTCAAAATGAGGAAAGCCCCCACCTTTTTTCCTTATTCTACCTTTTTGCTTTGAGAGAGGAAGACCTTTACTTTTATCTATAGAAAATGGCTACATTAGCTGCAGCTGCTGGATCTTCTGGACCACCACCACCACCACCACCACCACCACAAGGACCTCCTCAACTTCACAGTGGTGCAGATCCAGAACAGGAGGAGGATGAGGACGAAGAGGACAGTAGATTCGTCCCAGAGGACAACATAACATACAAACCAAAAGAGCACATCATTTGGCAATTTTTTTCTATCCCGAGTGACAAAAAAAAAGTGAATGCACCTAAAGCAACCTGCCTTATCTGTCATCAGGAGATGTCAAGGGGGAATCCCAACAAGAAGTACTCCTTCGGCAACCACACAATGATTAGGCATATGCTAAGAAAACATCCCAACAACTATTCTAGGGCAGAGGTCAGGGAACTGGCCAAAAACCCTGTACAATCTTCTGCCAGCACCTCCAAAACTACTGTTCCCACCCCATCAGGACCGGAAGTTAGGGAGACATGCTCCATCATACAAACCAACTTTTCAAATTTTAAAATGGTTTGTAAATTTTGTGGTCAAATGATTTGCTATGGTGAGCAATGCATCACTCTTATTAATCGTGCTTGGGAAAACCACAAGTGCCAAAGGAAATATTAATTTGTTGCCCTTTTTTTTTCTCCTGTTGAGCCCGTTTGAAATGCTTGGTTTTTGTTTCTCTCCTTAAAAAATACAAAAAAGCCAAAAAATGTTCAGAAAAACCAAAAAAAGCAAAAAAAGTTTAAAAACTCCCAAAAAAAATATAAAACAACAAAAAGAATAAAAAAACAGTTCTTTTCAGAACTACCTCCCATTTATATAAAATGACTTAAATTTTAAAACTCTGCCATTCTCTTTTCTCCCTGGTGCGCTCCCCGGTGCGCCCCCCGGTGCGCGTACCGTGCGCGCCCCCCGCGATAATCCAAAAAAATATTTATTTTTTTTGACCCCGCGGGGCCCTTTTATGGCCCCCACATTAAACCTAGGGGGTCAGGGGGGGTCTACCCTGCCCCCTTATGGTCAATTCCCCCCTTTGTTTTTGACACCTCTTGTGTCTCGATTTTACCGAGACACAAGATGGCGGCCGCTCCGGTCTGTTTCGAATGTTTTCAGACACCCGACAGCCAATCAGCTTTCAGTGCGCACCTCACGTGGCACGACCGGAGCGCTCGCCGGCGCGCGCACGGTGCGCGCTTACAGATATATATATTTTTTAAAACTTAAATTACTCAAATTCTACTGGAGCACATATCTTGAGACATAGCAAAGGCACATCGGGCTACCAGTCCCTACAATTTTGCCAAGTTTGGTGGAAATCCATTCATCCGTTCGGGCTAAAAGTGAAATCGACCGCCCTATGGAAATTAACATGGAGAAAACGCGTTTTGGGACCCCCCTTTTATCTCGGCCCCCGCTTGACGAATCCCCCCCAAACTTTCTGGGAAGGACCGGAGCTCGACGAGGCCATTTTGTGGAAATTTTCAGGCAGATTCGTCAACCGGCTCCAAAGTTATTCCAAATAGAATTTTGAGATTTAACATTGAAAAAAATCCTAACTATAACTACCTACTGGCGACCGCCAGTAGGTAATATATATATATATATATATATATACGAAGCAAAGCTCTCAGTCACTCCCTCCAATCTCCTCGGACCGGCAAAGCGAAAATAGAGACAGACCACAAATTAGGTGACAGTATCTTTTTACTGCAGCTTGTAAATGATAGTACAAACAGCCATGACGCGTTTCGGGCAAGATTGCCCTTGTTCACATGCCATATATATATATATATCTGCTCCAAAGGTTCCCATCCGGGTAGCACACCCTGCTGTCTGAGTGCGTCTTTCCCAGATGGGAACTTTTGAAGCAGCGATGTTGTGGCAGCTTTCCCGGCTGCCGAGACTGCACCACCCCTTGTTAGAGGTGGCCACCAGTCTCCATATGGAACAGCAGCGGGGATTGAGGATGTGCCATTTCAGCTGAGGCTCATCTGAGGGCTTCTAATTTCCCAAAGAACATTGCCAATTAAATTCTGGGACTACAACTATCATCAGCCTGTGCACAGACTCATCAAGAGCGGCCCATTCCGGGCATGCGATTCAGGTTAAAAATGAATGGGCGGCACCAGAACGGCTTACTGGACAACCGTAGCCTCTGATGAAGGAGTCTAACGACTCGGAAACTCGTTGGGCTTGTAGCGATACGAACAGCTGTGAAAGGATTCCGCTGTTCTGTTGCATCCGTACCTATTAAAGGCTTTTTAGCACACCCTGCTGTCTGAGTGCGTCTTCCCCGGATGGGAACCTTTGGAATATATATATATATATATATATATATATATATATATATATATATATATATATATATATATATATATATATATATATATATATATATATATATATATATATATATATCCTCCCACCATATCCGGCACAGACAGTCTACTATTGTAAACAAGACGTTAATAATAATAAATGTAATGGTACCAATTCGTTGGCGAAGGATGGAGTGCCAAGTGGGCCTTGTCGGAAGTATGCTGCCAAACAGATTCAGAAACGTGGTTCCCTGTATTTACGTATTTCTTGTGGCATTATTAGCAGATGCTTTTATATTTAAATAATCACTAACTTACAGTGAGGCTCCTGAGTTGTTTGCACTGCATGTTACCACATTATCTTTTGGCAAAGATCACACCTGCAACCCATTTCCACTGAGGATCTCTAGACATATTGTGCCCTCCCTTCATAGGCAATGGTGGCTTACTTTGACCCACTAGGCTAAGGTCATAAAAAGTGAAACATACGTCTGGACCACTGGCTAATTCCTCTTCATAAAGTAATTTAGGTATAAGGGGAGAGGTAAACCATCTCCCCTTGACTCCTCAACATTTTTCAAGACCTTCTCCACACTGTGTGTGTATATGACCCCTAACCAACATCATAGATTTGATTCAAATCACGTTCTAGTTTCTCTGCACTTTGGCAAGGTTAATGTTAGGGATTAGGGTGGGTGTAGATTTTTTGGGTGGGAAGGGTATTTTTAGGGTTTACGGTTGGTATGGGTTTTTGGGTGGTACGGGTAATTTTAGGTTTTAGGGTGGGTGTGGGTTCTTGGGTGGCAATGTTAGGAGAGAGAGAGAGAGAGAGAGAGAGAGAGAGAGAGAGAGAGAGAGAGAGAGAGAGAGAGAGAGAGAGAGAGAGAGAGAGAGAGAGAGGGTGTTATACTTACCTGAATTTTTTTACCATGCAGATTCCTTTACCATAAATTCCTTTACAACAAAAATTCCATTGTAAAGGTATGAATGGTAAAGGCATATTCGTGGTAAAGGCATGTGTGGTTCCATCATACAACCTCCACAAGATGTAACCCTGATATTCCAAAATGGCTGCGCACGTATCCCTAAATCTCAGGATCTGCTATTCATTGAAAATGTAAGTAAAAAATGTTGCCTGCTAAGACCGTTTTATTAGGTGCCCATAGCATTTAGTGCAATGAGCATGTTAAATGAGCTGCACATTTTTCAGCTGTGTAGAGTGAAATTCAGGTTTCCGAAGTTAACACTGAGACTTTTCTATAATAATGTTTGTTTTTCTGGAATGAGATTGGTAAATCAGCAAAAGACTGTAAATACAGTGTGTTGGCGTGCTTTTGGGAGTGAGTGGTCTGGAAGGATTCTGTAATAAAGAATAATGATTATGATAAAATGATTGAATTTAGGCATCTAAATTACAGAGCAGAACAGAAGCATCCATCAATCACAAGCTTCCTTTGCTGCAAGCCCAAAGGAATCTAAAATGATTGTTTTAATTGTCTTAAGTCTCAGTGTGCATAAATGTAAAGTGAATAGAAATAATATGTTTCCATGCTTCCTTAAATCGTTACGTCTATTTAGTCGTATAAGATACATTTAGGTTCCTATTGGAATTGTTTTATTTGGCTGGCCACTTTGTTAATCCAGATTGGGCAATAACCTGATGGTACACTTCAAGGACCCTATCACAGAATGTCTCTGTGAGTGCAGCAAGCATTTACACCAACCTGTCAAGCTCTCAGGCACTTCCCGTATTGCAGACAGGCAGTGGACGCTTGAGTGGCCCAATAATACACATTTGGTGGCCATATATTTTGCACCCAGGCAATTAGAAATGGATATTGCTTTATTCACATTGGGCATGAGGGTACTTGTTTACACCTAATTTCTAATTTCTAATTTAAAATACTTCTAGAGCGCAGCGTACACCTTGCGGTTTCTTGGCGCTGGGGGGATGAGCTAGGCTCCTCATGCAGGTGAAAAAGTTCTCAGAGAACATGCTATGTACAAACTTGGAAGTGTTTTACAGTTATTGTGAACCCCAAATAAACCTTTGTGATTGGAAGCAGAGGGCCGCAGACCGTAGACAAGTGGATCAGGGAGAGAAGAAGTTAGATGGTCACATGGTAGTTGTGACTTGAGTGCTAATGCGTTCAAACAAGCTGGAGGCTGTAATGTCTAGACAAAGCATGGAAATGCCAACTCGAAGGATACCACTGTAAACTATTTTTATGTTCCTGGGGTGGTAGTATGTGCAGTGGCGGCTGGTGACATTTGAAAGTGGTGAGGCATAAAACAATTGTGGTAGAGCCTGAACCACCAATGGGGTGTTGGGGGGGGGGTCTTTTCCCTCCAAAACAATTTCCTTCCCTCCCGTCCCCTTCAGCGTCAGCGAGCGCCCCTCCGCCTCGACTACTTCTCCTACGCTAATTCCAATCAGGAGTCCTGGTTGGAATAATAGGGTCGGAGAAGTAGAATGATAAAACAAAGAATTTGAATGGGGCCGGCCATGGCATTGATAAGGCAGCGCCCCAATGAGTATGTGAGAACAAAATTAAAAGGGGGTTGATATGCCATCAATTAGAAACTATTAAAGTGTTCCCTACTCGGAAAATAGACACAGGTAGAAAATGAGGGAAACAGCGGAAAAAAAAGAAAAGGGAGGCTTTTTTAATACCCAAGCAAAAATTTGAGAATTAATGATTGTTAAAATCGAACTCTCAGTAATAGAGCAAAAGTCTTACAATTGTAAAGTAACCAGCTTCAGGAATTGACTTTTAGGACCAAGACCTTTAAAGATACAGCACACGTAGCGGGTGATTGAGCAGCACAATTCACAAGCCATATGCTCTTTAAAAACAACTGAACAATCCCTCTTGAATTCCTCGAAGACAGCAAAAAACAGGACCCACAGGATCATCTTAAGATATTTAAAAGTCTCATAAATAGAGGATTCTACTTAGGATATTAAACCTTACATTATACAGCTGTTGTGGGTTATTGTGTACAAATAAAAGGATCAAATAGTACTAAGTCAGAGATTCAGAGGATCCATTCAGTCAAAATTAATATTAACAAAAAAAACATAAAATCTTAGGAAGGAAAACATACTTAACGCTGTGTTGACAATAAATAGATTGGGGATAATATTTAAAAATGTTCAGCCCACATATATACAGAACTAAAAGAGGCACAGAGGGCACTGGGTAAATGAATGTGGGAGTTAAAGCAGCTGGGAGAGTAGAGTTTATTTGGATATAATATTCTTCTTTTTTAAAATAACCTATAGAAATAAATATTACTTTGAACACAACTGTGGGAAAGATGGATTCTGTCTTGGGGACTGTAAAAAATGCCTAATTTCTAGAGGTGGGTGGAACTCGCAGAGTTTTACTCCGTGGAGTTAGCTAAAAACTCAGCTAGATTCAGTGCAGTTTCACCAGCGGTGGAGTTGTGGTACATTGCGCTGCTCGCACTGATTTTATGCACCAGGAGCTTGTCCCACATCGTAAAAACACCACCATGAGTGGCAGCTTTCTCACTGTAAGCAGCAACTTTCCAAATGCGAGTGGTAGCAATCTGCTGTGATGACCAGCATTGAGAAATCGCACTGGGAGGTGGTCTAGTGCTTGATTTTCTCTCTCGTACTCACCAACTTTCCATTGGTGAGCTTCATGTGAGAAAAAACTCCACCATGCGGTGATTAACTGGATTTTTCCAAAACTCTGCAATCCCTGCTGGAGAAGCAGAGTTTACCGCCTACCCCTAGTAATTTCATGATTGCCATGAATTAAAAGCATTTTTGTGAGCAGATTCATTAGGGGGAGTGGGCATCAATTTCACTCTTTAGAACTAGCTGGATAAGCCAACTTGCAATGTCACAAATGTGAGCGCAACAAAGTGAGCACCCTCCCTTCAAATAGGAGTCAGACATTTACCAGAAAAATCTATGACAGTGAGGAAGGAGCCAAGTGGTCAGTGTCTCAATGGATGCACTTGGTACCCAGTCTGGTGCGAAGTTCCTCTTAGCCCCATTCAAGTGTTGGTGCTGGATTTGTGTGCATTCTGCGAGAAACATGAAGCAACTCTTTAGCATGCCGGCATGGATGTCAGTTCACCAAAATGGCTGGGGTAGCAGAAGGGACATCATCATGTGCCCTTTGACCCTGAATGATATCACAGGAAGTGACATTATATGAGATTACCTAAATGGCATTGCAGTTCGTGACATCCCCTGAAGTTTAACCATGATAAAATCACCGCAAGTGACATCATAGAAGTGGATGGCAAATTATTACTGGAACAAATTTGAATCACCAAAAAGATACATCAATTCCTGTTAAAAATGCTCCACATACGTTGCCAAAGTCAAACAGTATTCTCAAACAGAGGGCTGCATGGACATGAAATGTTGTGAAGAATTTTATCAAATGCGTTACAGTCAGGCGCATAGCCCTTCAATGAATTATACATCTGCTCATATGAAAAAGTATATCATTTTTGACCGTCACTAAGTGAGAAAAGTGGCCAAAATCTAGACTTGTCCAGGCTAGCCACTGGTAATATCTGCCAATTATAATAACTGTTCCATACATCGTTTCATACAATTCCGCCATTTCTAAGTACTGTAAATAACACATTGTTATTACCGCATGTACTTGTACTTAGTTTACTGACTTCAGGAGGATAGATGGTTGAGCATCACTGCTGGGATTCAAACTTTTCAAAATTGTGATGTCAAAATTATGCATGGCTCTCTACAAACATGTTGACTCACAGACATATAGTGTCAGCCGATTTAATATGAACTTGTCCTAGAGAAAGAATCAAGTTCAATTTGTCCAATAAAAGACTCCTCCTTGTTATAACTTCGACAAGAGAGCTAAAATTAAGGCAGAGGGTATTAACGAGAAGAAAGAGGGTATTATTGAGACTTACAGCCTGATTCATGAAAACCGAATTCTGCGAATTATAAATTGCGATTGACAGCGAATCGCAATTTAGAATTCGCAGAACGGCATTCATCAAAATCAGCGATAAAATAAAGCGAATCGCAAGCGGCCGCAAAAGGCGATAGCGATTTTTGAAAATCGCAGAAAAATCGCAATTTCCGTCCAAATCCGTGTAGGAATAGCGATCTCGCAATTTGCGAGATCGCAAAATGCGATCTCGCAAATAGCGAGATCGCAAAAACGGGAAGTCGCATTTCGAGCCCAGTGATGACATCACAACCAGGAAGCAGGCAGTTCCCACCCCCATTTAGAACAGTGAGGCAGAGATCGAAGCTGCATCACACAGAGCACCTCTCAGAACACCTCCAGACTTTGAAATCTTTCACTTTTGAGACTGCAGCAATGGCAGAGGATGCAGCAGGAGGGCCCAGTGACACCGGGCGCAAGCGCAAGCTGAAATTTTCCGAGCAGGAGTTGGAGCACCTAATAGATGGAGTGTGTGAAAACCACACCAAACTATTCGGCAAGGACTCCAGGAGGGTGCCAGAGGCCGAGAAACGGCGACTGTGGCTGGGGATCAGCGCCAGAGTCAACGCTATGGGGGTGACACACAGGTCGATAGACGACCTAAAAAAGAGGTGGTACGACTCCGAGGTCGTGCCAAGGAGAGGGTGGCAGAGAGGCTGGGCGAGAGCCAGGCTACTGGAGGTGGAGAACCAACAGTCCCTCCCAACACCCCCATGGAGGATCGTGTGGAGGACACACTTCAGCGAGAGGCGTGTATAGGGGTCATCCCTCTGGACTCATCCCGACACACCCAAGACAGCCAAGGTAAGTGGCATGCGACTGCGACCCTGTCCCCTAACAATGGCCATGACCCTATAGCCTCCCATAATCAACCCCAGTCATGCAACCCATGCACATTAGGATATGCCCAAATGCATTGTGGGACATGTAGTCTGCCCACAATGTACAAAAACTCCAATGCAGCCAGACATGTCCCAAAGTACGCAATGCCACAGCCAGTCAGGGAATGTCAGCCAGCATGCATGTAGCAACTGCACATGTGAAAGATACATGCAATTAATCTACGTCCACTTTCCCTCACAGGTGGCGCAGACAACAACAGCAGCGACAGCGATAGGCTGCTGATAGACGAGGCAGCAGAGGATGCAGAGGAGGTGCTAACAGCCACACAACCAGCTCCATCAGGCGCTGCTCCATTGCCTGCTGCTAGACCACCACCATCTGCGCCAGCTCCATCAGGCGCTGCTCCATTGCCTGCTGCTAGACCACCACCATCAGCGCCAGCTCCATCAGGCGCTGCTCCATTGGCAGCTGCTCAACCACCACCATCAGCGCCAGCTCCATCAGGCGCTGCACCATTGGCAACCGCAACACCACCACAAGCGACACCCTCAACATCTGGTGCTGCTAGACCGGCGACACTGCGCACACCCACTGTGGCCAGCCAGCACAGCAGGCATGGCAGGGAGCGGCAGCAAAGCACTGCACGCAGCGGCAGGAGGGGGATGGCTGTGCGTGTGCCAGGGCTCAGCATAGAGCGCCGGATGCTGCGCATCCATCAATTGCAGGCACGACGCCAAGGGGCAATCCAACTCCAGCTCCACAACATTGGCAGAAATGTAGCAAATGTGTCAGATAGGATAGAGCGGATGACAACTGCTATGGAGGCCAACACTGCGGCCATAATCTCGCAGCGCAACATCGCCCGCCGCCGCCACCGCCAGCTACTTACGTGCCTATCTGCCTACACGCGCTCGAACTATGTGATTGGTAATGCCACCTCCCAGCTATCACGTCGGTTCCTGGCAATGCAGCAGCAGATGGTGCAATGCTGCGAGGATGTGGCGCGTGTACTGGAGCAGGTCACCAGTGCTGTACTGGCACTACATCCAACTGGCCCAGCCAATGGTGGTGGGGACGACACTAGTGAGGGGACCTCCAGTGTCAGTAGCCTGTCTGCCTCACAGGTCGGTGTCCTACGCCGCAGCAGCAGGCCCACTGCGGGTTCACGTGCCGTCCCTGAGGATGAGCCTGAGAGGCGATTGGGTGCCGCGCGCTGGAGGCGCACTTGACATTACTATCCATTGGCAGGGACATGCTGATGATAGAAGCATGTCCTGTTTATGATTTTGAGCAGTATGGCGCAATACTACTCACATGTAAATAATTTCAAAATGTCATTATTATTGTGCCTTCAACAATAATATTTATTCTAGCATCGTACATCGGCCTCCTGTCATTATTTCCATTGGCATGCATTTGTGAATTGTTGGGTGAGGGGAGTGGGTGCACTAGAAACTGTTCATTGTGATGTGGTTGCGGCGTCTGTATCCTTCAGCTGGATTCTCCCTGCGTGCATGACGCACATGTGCAGGTGGCCAGTCGTCCCCTTCCGACTCACTGCCAGAGATCTCTACAGGTATCCGGCGTTTGGTAGCAATGTTGTGTAGTATTGCACACACAGCCACAATGCGGCAGCACACATCAGGACTGTAGTACATGGCCCCACCTGTCTTGTGCAGTATGCAGAATCTGCTCTTCAGTAGCCCAAATGTCCTCTCAATGCAATTCCTTGTGCGTATGTGTGCTACATTGTAACGCAGTTGCTGTGGTGTCGCAGGGTTGAAGTTTGGGGTGAGGAGGTATTCACGGAGGGTGTAGCTACTGTCACCTGAATGAGAGGAGCAGAGGGTCAGTGCCTGTGCAGCGCAGATACTTCATCACAGTGTAACATTGTGGGCCAAGTGTACTTACCAAGTAGGTGTCCTTCACCAAAGTCTCCCCTGGCCAGTCGTGTGTGGAGGCCGCAGTGCCGGAATATGAAGGAGTCATGTGTGCTCCCCGGGTACTGTGCCACTATGTCCGTGATGTATGTCTTAGCATTGCACACCATCTGGATGTTGAGGGAGTGGTAGGACTTGCGGTTGCGGTACATGTACTCCGTTTCAGCTGGTGGGCAGATGTGGATGTGGGTACAGTCAATGCATCCTATCACATGTAGGAATTGCGCAACATTGTAGAATTGATGCTTGGTCTCATCCAAGTCCTGTTGGCTGGTGGGAAATTTGATGTGGTGGTGTAGCTGGGTCAGCATTGCATCTAGGAAACTCCTTAGGCAGTGGGACATGGTGGGCAGGGATATCCCCCCAGCAGTGGCAACTATCCCCTGGAAGCTCCCGGAGGCCAGAAGGTGCAGGCTGCACAATACCTGGACATGTGTGGGCACGACATTGGTCCGCCTTGTTGGGTGCTGCATCAGGGGGTCAAGGTCCTGAATTAGCTTGATGATCATTGGCCCATTCAGGGGGTACTTTGCGTATATTTGCTCTCTGGTTTGGCCCAGCAGGGTGACCCGCTGGCGGAATATCCTCTCCTGGATCCTACGTCTGATGCGTGCTGCTCGCTGTAGCTTCGCCGCCTGACCACCATGTAGAGTCCTGGCATTGTGAGACTCCTAATGCTGCTGCTGCATCTCCTTAAGTGTGTTTGATCAGGCCAGCACCTGTTACTGATTGGGAAACGGTTTTTCAAATCTTTTTTTGCTTTGCTTTGATGGTTACCACCTGCTTTGGGTTGTCCTTAAATTGCGCCTCGCAAAAAGCGATTTACGGGTTTTTCGCTAATTGCGATTTTTCTTGAATAGCGATTGCGATTGTATTGCGATTTCACAATTTTATTCGCAGAATCCGTGGTTTCTCGCAATTTCCGAATCGCTATTGGGCTACTGCCAGGATTCTGCGAATAATTTAGCGATTTCGCTATTCTGTGTTTGCGAATTCGCTTTTTTCATCAAGAATACAGTTTTTGACAATTGCGCTCGCAATAGCTTTTTCGCAGCTATTGCGATCGCAATTTTGCTTCATGAATCTGGCTGTAAATCAGCAATTGCCTGCACTAATAAGCTACAACAAAACCGTGATTTGCATTTGTGATTGACTCACAGGACTAGTACCGATCATTGTGCATCAACAGCAAAGTCACATGCATACTGTAATATATGTATTAGTTTTTACTAAACTGGTAGTCAACCCTCAAACACTGCGTTCAATGGGCAATAGCTATCACGAAAAAGCAGCTTTTTGTATTTAAGGCAGACACTGGGGGTGCAATGAATCCACACGTCTGCACTGGCATGCAAAACACATGCTGGTGCTTGCGAAGAGTTCTGCCTCATATGATATTGTTTTCGACCCTCCTCGTTCAAATCTCCACTGTATTTTCATTTTAAAAATCCATTGACACCTACATTGTAAATGTGTTTACTAATTAGGCAGCTTTCCTAATGATTCATGCACCACTCTGCATATGGTTTGCAGTCCCCATCCATCCAGGCCCCACTTTTCACCTTAATTCATGGTAACAGTTTTACAGACAGATCGGATGATTGCCTTTAGCCTTTATGGGGCATATGTAGAAAGGAATTTGCGATTCGCAAATGCCAGAATTCACAGAATTCCGGCGTTTGCGAATCGCAAACGGCCATTTGGTATGTAGTTGCCACATAGCAAAATAAGGAATCGCTAAAATTGCGATTCCTTATTTTGCTTAAGCATTTAAGGAATCGCAATTTTGCGATTCCTTAAAAGCTATGTAGGGGTGACTTTTGGCTTAAGGAATCGCAAAATACCACCTACTCCAAGTAGATGGTATTTTGCGATTTCCTGTCAAAATGCATTTTTATTAAAAATTCAAAATGCCATGTGGCGCACAGACATGCCATTAGGGCATGTATTTGCACCACATGTACTTACAGGCTCATTCCAGGGGTGCAACAGGTGTCCTTTGGACACCCTAGCACCCTTGGAATTGCAATTCTCAAATTGCGATATTCTCATGGAAAATCGCAATTTGAGAATGTACCCCATTCATTCCTATGGGTCTCTTGGCACATAGGAATGAATGGGACACTCATTCCTTAATTGCGATTCGCAATTTGCGAATCACAATTAAGGAATTTTAGAAATTCGCAAACAAATTTCGTTTTTTTACCTACATTCCATTTTGCGATTCTCAAATAGCAATTCCTTAAAAATTGCTATTTGAGAATCGCAAAATGGAAATTACCAAACATATGCCCTTTAGTTCTTTTCCTGGCCTTGGCACTGACCCTCATTTCCCAACGAAACACGCAGCAGATTGGTGGACCAAATAACAACAAATCTCCTATGACCCCTGTAGCGATTGTAAGCTACCCTTTGCGTAGTACTGTGCGCAGAGTCGGCCTTTGCCAGGAGAGCACACTGTGCAGGAAGACATTTGGTGCCCTCGCTGCTGCTGGTGAATGAATCGAGGCAACGGGATCCCCTTTTGTGTTCAGACCTCAGCCCTTGGATGATTGCATCAGAGTAGTGTCTAGCCTCTGGAACACATCTCTGCACTACTCCCCACTCACTTGAATTATGCACAGATTAACACCTCATGCTGGTGCTGAGTTGTTTGTTGGAGGGTGGGTTATTACTGTGTGGCAGCAGGCGTGAGAGGAGATGGGAGGGGAAGACGGCAGTCTGATGGGGTGTTAAAAAAGCACCTGCAGTGCTGGAGCCAAGTGACAGGCGCTCTGCTGTCTGCATGACTTTAATGCCAGGGGTTGCTCTAGGCTCATGGCGGCCCTAGGCAGGGAGCGTAGGTAGGGGGCCCCGGAAGAGGGGGTCTGGGGGGGCGGAGCGCGGAGGCCAGTGAAGAGGGGTGTTTGGAAGTGGAACAGAGCCGGAGGCTGCCAAATCCCTGCCAGGGGCCGCCACGCAAATATGTATCCATCCTCAGAGGATTATTATATCAAGGATATATATTGGCGTGGTGGCCCCTGGGGTTTGGTGGCCCTGTGCAGGTGCACAGCTTGCACATGCCTAAGTCCACCCCTGTTAATGCAGACAGCTCATTGCGCCCCTCTGGCAATGGGGGCCATGCGCCTGGGCCCCGCTAGCCCATGCTACAAGCTCGCCCTGGCTGTACTAGCGAGGACAGGCAAGTTCGGGAAGCACCACTGCTTCCGAGTTCCTGAGAGTACACAAGGCCTGAGCATGTGTGGAAAAGAATATTCACCGTCGCCATTCATGCTCAGCAGCCACCTCTGAGGCAGTACGTCAGACTCAAAGTGTGAGAGATAGACTCCACCCCCAAACGTGAGCACACTTCTTTCAGAAATGTAGCAAAATAAACATTGAACAATTAAAAAAAGTAATCAGCGTGCTGTTTCAGGATTGCAGTAAGCTTAACAACCAGAATTTGGCTAGTCATTACTCATGGGGTCGCAAGCAACATGCCCAGGGTACAAATTGACAACAAGGGGTCGCAGCTGTGACTGTTGACAAACCCTAAATGATATTCATGAATCACTCTCTGTGTTTCCTCCCTGCACTTTCTGCTGGGCAGAGAGATGGAGCAGGCTCTCCCCAGAGCACATTTTTCTCAAAGTGGGCATGCAACCCTGGTATGCAGTTGGCACCATAAAAGAGAGCACCTGGTGCCTGTTATGTAATCCAGCCCCCCACCCAAACTGATCAAAACATGTCAAATATTAAAACGAGATATCTGTCTCCTGTTGCCATGCTAACGTTTTTCTTTGTATCATTCATGTTTGTGGGCAAGGAGGTATTGAGGGGTAGCCAGCGGGCAGCAGCTGCTACCCTTGGCTTGCTCCTTGCAACTCCTGGCACTGCCTTTGCGGCACCCCTAGCCGCAGAGGTGGCAAAATCAGTGGCAGGTCGTCCTTATGGACATCAGTTCGAGCTACACTTTCCTTCTTTTTTGTCATTTTTCTTATTACACTAAAGGTGAATAATATATCATTCGCTATTATTACAAAAACGTGGGGTACAATTAGGTGGAATATGACCTTCCCAAGCAGCTCAGGTAAGTAAACATGCTTTTAGATGTGTGTTGTGTGCGTGACTGCAGGTGAGAGAGTGTGCATGTGAGGGAGAGTGTATGTATGTGCACCTGTGTGTGAGTGAAAGTAAAAGTCATATGACCTGTGCTGTGACTCCCTCTACCCCAGGCCTTTGGTTGAATTGACCTGCATGTTTGTGGGACCAATTTACAAACGCCAGTGCAAATAGTTGATAAGCGGATCTGTGCTGCAGAGATTTTTATCGACAAATAACCTTAAGTCCTTCATTTTCAAAAAAGTGTGGAGTATTAGAAGGGCCCACTGTGAATCAGGCTGCAGGAAAGGCATCAGCTAGGGGTGGCCTGCTGGAGGCAAAAGCCATCCCTGAATACTTGTCTGAAACTCAGATCTCAAGGACAACTTGTAAAGAATGTGATATTAGCAACGCCTCTACGTCCATTAGATGGCCATGGCAGCAGCATTACGGTGCCCTTTGGTGTTGAATACCTGCACAGGTCTTGAATTGTGCCTTTTGTCAGTGTGTGGTGGTGCTACAGAAAGATAAACAATCTATTTTGCCTGGAGCGCTGAAAGTCCTTAAACCATTGCTGGTCTCTGAGGTGTCAAAGCAAATGGAACTTTTTTTCAGCATCTCTCTCTAATGGGATGAACATGAAAATAGCTCCACTGCTTCGGTTTAAAGCACTGCACAGCACATAGGGATTATGTCATGCAGTATTGTTTCACTTGTGGCAAGAAGGAAATTGCAAAATTATGAAAGATTTTGTTTAGCATGTCTTGATGTGAGCCTTCTACCTGCAAGGGAGACACAGTCGTCTGCAGTGGGTATTAGATCTGCTAGATCATCACAGTAATAACTTCCCAGAGCCTGCACCGTGAAGGACTAACATGAGCCCAGTGTGAGTCAGTGCGTCCAGTTGTAGGTGCCGGAGTAGCGAGCACTCGCTGGCCCTAGGCACAGTAGCTGGAACATTTAAAGTCCATTAAACCAAGCTTACATCTTCTGGTTTTTCCCTTCCTTGCCCTCATTTTTGGTTTAATTATTTGGTTCACACTCTATAGACTAGTTGTATTGCTTCATCAGAGAGTTTCGGTCATGGGATGGCACTTGTTCTAATTAAGTTATTTTAAAATTTCAGTTTCTGAAAATGTTCCTACTCTTTAGTGTTCCATGGACCTTCTTTGACTGGTAGCACCCCAAAAGCACACAATATTTCACAGTTATTATTAACATGCTACCACACTAACATACCCCCACCTGCATTTTAGGGAAATATTTTGGAGAGAATAGAAGGTCCATAACTCCAGGCTGGAGTATAATGAGTGCCATATTTCCTCCTTCGCAAGATGCTTTTGCCCAAATGCACTGGTCTGTGATGGATATGTATACAATTATTTTACCACCTGGTTTGATTCTGTAATTTAACTATATATTCCAATCTAAAACAGAAATTCACTTCCATATCCTAAAGATTTACTTGACGATAAGTAGGATTTTCTCCTGAATCTTGATAAATCCTTATAAATGTATACATATATATATATATATATATGTGTGTGTGTCTGTGTGTGTGTGTATATATTCCTTTTTTTTTTTACATAAATCAGCTCCAGTACCTCACAGCTCACTCTGTATTAACTAGCAACTGTTCCCTGGCTACCAGTTGCACAAGACAGGGTCATCTGTCCCACCAATTCCAGGGGCAGAGAGGAGTCCCTGATTTTCAGTTCCCTGCAACAATTCTCTTTACCAGCAACGGGCGGGCCAACGGCCATTTTGAAAAGACTCACTAGAAAGAGGAGAGATAGTCTAGTTTGCCCAAGTTAACGAGCTGGTAAGTGAGTGAGTGCATATTTATTATAGTGTGCATTTGCCTCTCCTACCTGAGTAGATGTCGTTTTGATGGATATTCCCCCAGTTGATCTTCTTTAAAGCACAAGTGTCTACTTCAGGCCCATATTTGTGCTGTCGTATTCTCTTCCTTCCACCAGTTTCATCATCACCATGCTCCAACTTCTGCATGACTGTTGCCTTGGCCTGCCCATTGGCCTAGATAGAAAAGGAGATCAGGTCCTGGTTGGTAGCTGCTTGCTATTGTTTGATGCCCCTTGAATTAATCAGAATCTTCAGCCAGCACTGGTGATGGCCCTTAAGCTACAACACACTAATATCATTCTTTGGATTTGGTTTTCCTAGCAACTAAAAATGGTCAGAGGTGGTAACCATGTAGTTGCTTCATCCTATTTCCAATTCCAATGCTTACTGCATGTGGTGAGCTTAGTCATTGTTTCTGTGATGGAAATAGTAATCAAGAACTAAAGTGGTGCAGTTTGCTTTCAGAGCAAATGAAAAACCAGGTACTTAGATTCAGGAACAAAGCCAGAGACTAAAAGTATAAAATTCTCCAATTTCAAATGTTTGTGAAATATTCCAAGATTTTAAAACAAATTCACAACCTGAGCACTTAAAAGTTAAAAAGTGCGTGAGTGGGAAACAGATTTCCACTGGACATGTTTGTGGGCCTTCACTCTGTACCTCTGAAGTCAAAGTGGGAGGGATCTGTGGGGAATAACAAGCTGGTACACATTTTATTATATTACAACAGTTCGCCTGCTTTATGTCAAAAATCAACCACCCAGGAACGGTTCATTTCGACAGTTGATAGGACTGTGGAGCCAAGGAAGGGACGAGAGCAGATGAAGAAAGACGCCTTCCTGCCTGGCTGCCTGGTACCTGAAAGAAATGTAAATATGGCAATTTGCTAATCAACCAATGTAAAGGCTGTTTGGGTGACAGTATAGGCTTTAATTGATAGAATCATTTGAGGCTTCACGTTGATAGAGAATTATTCTTTTTGGGAGTCACTGTAAGGGTATTACTAGCTGAGTTCTGGGATGCGTGCTTTTAAGGTCAATGGATACAGTCTATTTGCATAGTACTAATATCTTTAGTTTTTTTTAACTTGTTTGCGTATTTTGTGGCAGTATATCTTATAGTGCGTGAAATACAACTTTAAAATAACAACTTAGAAGTTCACACATTGACAGTGCTTCCTGCCACAGCTTGGGATATAATAGATCTAAACATACACAAGGAACTATTACCCACTGCACCAAACAAAGTTTATTTCCGTGACTCTTATTATCGGATTACACACACACAGACATCTGTAGTAATTGCATTAATCAGCATTTTTCATACAAAAACTGTGCATTTTCCCCTGATTAGTTTACGTGCATTTTTTGATTATAAGGTGTGTTCCTTATCTTATACTCACTTACATGAAAGTGAAATACCAACTAAATAGTTACCGAATATTTTTCCTTTTTAGCCCCACATTCCCTGTCCCCCACCCTTGCACTCTGCATCCAGTTCTTTTGCTTTTCTAATGCACTTCGGCCGCTGCTGCACCCCCACGCCTGTAGCCATTTTGTCATGCTAACATTTAATATGGAGCCTGATTTTATTTTCCTCTCTTTCAAAGTCCTATGGGGACATATTTTGTGTTTTTACCAAACCTCATTTATGGACAGAGGACCAGTGTTAACTTGTTACAATTATGGAGAAGACTGGCAAGGAAAGTGCACATCTGTTCTTGACTATATTAAACTTCAACCATGGAAGCGGTACCAACCACATATGTATGGAAACTACAATAATTTAGAGTAATCATTGTGGGAACATATAAGACCAAGCGTGCGTTGGGGAGCAGTTGGGTTAACTTATCAGTGCTTGTTGACTATCATTCACATTTCTTTCTGATTTGTCAACAAATTAAAAATCCGTTTTTAAAAACGATGACCAGAATGAGTGCCTATTATATTCCAACTTAAAAAAACAAAATATTTCAATATCAACAATTACTTTGTTTTATGTCCGATCACACACCTCTGCCTGTAGCATCCTGCTACAATAATCACAGACACAATTACTTATTCTTACTGGAGCTTTATTATCATGCTTCCAACCTGTCTCCTGTCCCTACTCTAACTGCCCTCATCCTGTCCTGACTCCTCCTCTTCCCCTCAGCCCACCTAGCTCCTCCCATCCCAGCTACTAGACTGTCAACTATATTACATCTCCCCCCTTCTTAACAAAATGAGCTTTATGTCTTCAATGTTCGCAATTCTTCAATCCACCACACGGGTCGGCGGACGGCCTGTTTATCAAGCTTCAGTAGTGTTGAATCAGTGGTGGGCTTGGCTTTGGTCAATCTTCCTGTTGTCTTGATCAAGACATTCTTGACCACGTTGCGTGTAAACTGTTGACTCTCGCGGTCCGCAGTCCTCATGTTTCCTTCCGGTGGTGTAACTACGATTGGTTCAGATGCTCGATCTCTTTCACGAGTGGATAATGTTCCGGTCCTCTTCCGAGCACCCGCATCTACTTTTGCTTTCTTTTGTCTTGCCCGGCCGAGGGCAACACTGCCCTCAAATTCAGAGTCATGTATATCAGACAGTACGGTGTTACCTGATGAGACTGTCTTGGTTTGTTTCGATAACTCATTCACGGCCTCGGGTTGTCTGGCGAGATCGTGAACTATCGATGCATGGGCATATTTCTCTCTCATCTGATGACCCCTCTCTCCTGATGCATCCGGCTTTCCTTGCGGAGTGACTGGCTGGTCCTTTCCCCTCCGGTTACTAAGGTCCACTGTCTCTGTCTTCCTTTTGTAGGTCCTGTGAGTCAACCTTGCGGACCCCTTCAGGGGTGAAGGTGTCTGATCGGTGTCTGAATATACTTGTGCCTGACATGACAGGTTGTCCGGTGGGGTGACTGAGTATTCAGAGACCTTAGTGTGTGACATGTTGCTCTTGACGGGAAGGATGTCCTTTGGTTCCATGGTGCGTTCGGGTGGCTGACGCCATGTCTGTTGTCGGGACCATGACTTGGTCGACTCACGGGATTGTACAGACATGTTCTCTGGGTCAGAGAAGTCTTTTGTCGACTTCCAGGATCGGGCAGATGCGCTCTCTGAATCAGAGGAGGTCTGGGCCATACCCCTTTTAAAGGATCGGACAGACGCGCTCTCTGAACCAGAGGAGTTCCTGGCCATAGACGTGCTTTCTGGGTCAGAGAAGTCTTTTGTCAACTTCCAGGATTGGATGGATGTGCGCTCCGCATCAGAGAGATCCTTCTTCCCATTCCTTCTCAAACATTTCTTTGAAACTGTCTCGGGTAATGGATTTTTGAATTCCGTAGTCCGTGACAAATTGCTCTTTCCCTTTGACTTGTGTTTGAGAGGCTTCTCCATGTGCCTTTGTTGGAGCATCTTCAATGCTGTCTCATTTGGGGGTTTGTTTGATGACCCCGTGCTTGTTCCTTGTGCTTGATCCCAAGCTTTTGCCTCTTTGTCCTTCTCGCCTGAAGTTAACGATTTCCCCTCCGTTTCTTCATTGTCGCGGGAGCCAAAGATGCAGGGATCTTTTCTGGTTCGTTGTTGTGGAGGATCAGTCCGTCTTGTGCGACCTGTTTCCCCTTCACGCTTGTTTGATGCTCTAACACCTCTGGTCTGGGGGTGATGCGGTCTCCTGCCAGATGTTTCCTTGGACTCGTCTTCACTGCTTGACGACTGATGTTCCTGCGCCGACTTCAGGTGTTGACCAGTGCGACCCCTTCTTCTAGGGTTTGTCTTTCTCTCCCACTTGTTGTGCAGGATGCCCTCTTGTCCAGGAGTGCGATCTGTCCCATTTGACTCTCTTTCCTCATCAGAGTACTGTGTGTCATACTTTGAATGACTCCTTGAGGAACTCTTGAGGGGTGAATAACTCTTTGGAATTGTCTTTTGGATGGTTGACTCTGAGTCATCTGACTCTGAGTAATCCTGGGTTGACTTTAAGGAGTCAGACGCTGAGGAGTCTGACTCTGAGTAATCGTTGTAGCTTTCTTTGTCGCTGTATCTTTCCTGTTGTCTTTTTGAATGACTCCTTGAGGAACTCCTGGGGGTTGAATAACTCTTTGGACTGGTCTTTTGGATGGTTGACTTTGAGTCATCTGATTCTGAGTAGTCCTTGTCACTTTCTTTGTCACTGTATCTTTCCCGTTGTCTTTTTGCTGGTCTGCCTTCCCTCTCTCTCCTTTCAGTTTTGTTTGTTTTCTGAGTGCTATCTTTCCAGGTATCTTGATGGTTTGCTCTCAGGTGCACGTCCTTGAATCTGTCTCTTGCTTTTATTTGCATTCCAATTTCGGCCTTCTTGATGATTTCCTTTAACGACCAATGCCCTTGCAGGATCTTGCGCTTGGTGTCAGGGTTTGTGCAACCTTCAACGATCCGAAGTCGGACCGCATCCTCATTTGTAAAAGTGTTGAAGTGGCAGCCTCGTACCAGATTTTGTAACCGAGTGATGAAGTTTGGCAACGGTTCGCCTGGTTCCTGCCGTGCTGTATTGAAAACTATGCGATTCTGATCCACATCTGTCTGTGCGTTGAGATGGGCACAGAGCTCCCTTTGGAGTCTTTTGTAGATATCTGTATCCTCTTTGGAAAATGTCCTGATTGGGCAGCGGCCTTCAGGACCCACCAGACGGAGGAGTAGTATCAGACATTTTCTCTCTCTTTGCTCACCATTGGCTTTTAAGAAATCTTCCAAAGCTTCGAGCCACCAGTGTCGTTTGAGATCCGAGATCCACTCATCAGTCTGCACCGCTGGGGGTGGTACTTCAGTGTCTGGAGTGACCTGCGGTGCTACGTCTCTTCCCGCCATGAGAGAGGGAGATTCTGGTGAACGAACTTGGATGGTTCTACTTTCTCCGGGGTCCTCTGTAGGACTGCCCTCCTCTGGGTCTTCTGCAGTTCTGCCCAGCAGCTCTTCTCTCTTCGGCGCTCTTTGGTTTGTGCTCAGTGTCGTCTTTATCGGTCTCTTGCATTTGCTTATGCTTGTTCCTTTGTGCTGTTGTCTTTGCTTGGTCCTTGTGTTTGCTTGTGCCTCTTCTGTCTTGGTTGCTAAGACTTGTTCATTGTTGTTCACGCGCCGTTATCCACGCTTATTTACTTGCCTTACCAATGCCTATTTCTTGGCATTTACCAGTGCATGTTTATTTGCATATACCAATGTTTGTGTATTTGCATGCACCAATACTTGTTTGTTCCCTTTCGCCACTGCTTGTTGGTTCCTACTCGCCACAGTATGTCTGTTGGCTCTTGATAGTACTTGTGTGGTCTTCGCCAGTGCTTGTTTGGCCTTCGCCAGTGCTTGTTTGGCCTTCGCCAGTGCTTGTTTGGCCTTCGCCAATGCTTGTTTGGTCTTCGCCAATGCTTGTTTGGTCTTCGCCAGTGCTTGTTTGGTCTTCGCCAGCCCTTGTTTGGTCTTTGCCAATGCTTGTTTGGTCTTCGCCGGTGCTTGTTTGGTCTTCGCCAATGCTCGTTTGGTCTTCGCCAATGCTTGTTTGATCTTCGCCAATGCTTGTTTGGTCTTTGCCACTGCTTGTTTGGTCTTTGCCACTTCTTGTTTGATCTTCGCCAATGCTTGTTTGGTCTTCGCCAATGCTTGTTTGGTCTTCGCCAATGCTTGTTTGTTCTTCACCAATGCTTGTTTGTTCTTCGCCAATGCTTGTTTCTGTTCTGTTCGCCAATGCTTGTTGTGAAACTCAGCTCGCCTGACCTCAAAATGGCCGCCTACAGTTTGCACAGGGAGGATGTCCCAAAAGTGGCCTGACTCAAAGATGGCCGCCGTGATCATCTACAGGCACTACTTTCTCTCTCTTCATTCGACCCCTTTTCTTCACACAGGACTCACCGGCAGTCGTTTTCAGGATCAGCACACTCCGGATTTGGCTCCCTCTGGTCAAGGCCACAGTCAGGTGAGGATGGGGTGGGCTCCCGCCTTACTTTGCAGGGTCCTTCGGCGGGGCATGCCAAAACCCACGCATCCAGCGTGAGGTTTTCCGACGTCTGGATTCACTCGGACTCCAATTTAGCCGCGCTCAGCAGCGCTTGGCAGTGGACCTTCACGGGGGCAGTCCACACAGGATTCACTCCTTACCGGCCACAGCAGTCATCAGGTGCGACTGTGGTGGACTCCCAGGTCACTTTTGCAGTTCCCGCTCTCTCGCGCCGACGACCTGCCAAACCTCACGCATTAGGCGTGAGGTTTTCCCGATCTCCGACAGCGCCCGGGCTCAAATTGCAGCGCTCTTAGCAGCGCTTGCTGGCGGCACGTCGTGGACGCCGTCCACGGCTCTAGGGCACTTCTTCTTCCTTCCTGGGCACAGTACAGGGTCGGAGTGGGCTCCCGACTCCTGTTTCTTTCTGGCTGCTGGGTTACACACACTCGGCGGGGCTCGCACTTTCAGCGCCACAGGGTTTCTTCGACCGAGCGTTTCAGCGCTCCCAGGTCGGGATTTCCTCGGGATTCCCTAGCTTCTTTGGGTCGCGGTTACTTGTTCTGGGCCACAATCATCAGGCCTCAGCTTTACTCGGCAGCGGAGCTCTTCCCTCAACGCTGCATGGGACAGGGTGTCTGTATGTGGTCTCGTGGGCTGCGGTCAGTGTCATCCCACCCTCGTCGCCAGTTGTAGCATCCTGCTACAATAATCACAGACACAATTACTTATTCTTACTGGAGCTTTATTATCATGCTTCCAACCTGTCTCCTGTCCCTACTCTAACTGCCCTCATCCTGTCCTGACTCCTCCTCTTCCCCTCAGCCCACCTAGCTCCTCCCATCCCAGCTACTAGACTGTCAACTATATTACACTGCCTATTGCCCCTATACCCATATTTATCTGAGTGGCTTGTTAATGATCCCCACAGCCAGATTCAGCAAAGTAAATTCGGCTGGCAAAGTGCCAGATTCTGAGAATCTGGCCCTTTGCGAGCGTTATTTTGGCATTTGGGATTCATCATCCCAAATGCAAAAATCGCAATTATAGAAATCACTAAATTGCGATGAATTGCATTTAAGGAATCTCAATTTGAGATTCCTTAAATGCAATTCATGAACCATTTAAAAATTGTGAATTCGCAATCTGGGGCTGCTATTTACCGCGAAGTTAAGCTACGTGGTAAATAGCAAAAACTTTGAAAAATACACTAAAGTGCCCTAAGGGCATGTGTGTGCGCAACATATGTGCATACATCAATTTCAGGGGGTGTAACAGGGTGTCCTTTGAACACCCCTGCACCCTTGAAATCGCAATCTCAATTTGTGAATCGCTAATTGCGATTAGCAAATTGAGATGGTCTTCCCATTCATTCCTATGGGCCTATAGCCCATAGGAATGAATGGGGAGATATTCCTTAATTGCGACTCGCAATTTGCGAGTCACAATTAAGGAATTATTAGAAATCGCTATTTTTGAATGGATTTCTTGATGAATAGCATTTTGCTATTCCTTAATAGTGAATCGGTATTTTTCGCTATTAAGGAATCGCAAAATGTGTTCTTCATGAATCTGGGGGCTAGTTTCCTCAACCAACATTGTCGGAAAACCACCTTTTCCGCTTTCCCATTTACTGTGTCAGATAGTGTGTAGTAGCAAAAGACTCTCAGAAAATGTTCGCAGAAGGATTTCCAATCCGCACTGAAGAAGAATGCGCCCAAAGCAGTTTAATGAAGTGATTTAGTGAACAATGAACGCAGCTCAAAAACGCTGCAGACGTGATCATCCGCTTAAGGTTGGATCCAACACTTGAAATATCCAAATAGCCTCACGGATGAAGAGAGCTGCTTTTTTCCTGGAAGGTGATAACGCGCTCGTCCCCTGAGCCCTTCTGGACACCTCTTTCAGAGTGTGTTTGGCCCCAAGGCAGCATCACTTTTTCTCTTTGGCTTTGCCTGCGCACATCTGTATGTTGCTGGTGTGCTATAAATAAACTGCGACTTGAGGGCACTCACAGTTCATAAAGCAATAATAGCGTTATAAGACTAAATATTCCGAGATCAGAGGCCAAGGTGGATAAAGGGCAATAGCAGTTATTTCTAAAAAAAAAACAAAAAAGAATAAAAACACGAACACATCTGTTCACATTTGTCAAACGTTGTCAAACTGACAGCCAAAGAGCACCAGAAAAGCCTACTGTTCTCATTTGTTCACTTTTATGACAGCGGCTTTAAAAGAAAAAACAAAAATTATGAAGAATGTATTTATTTTCACTGAGGGTAAGCAGAGATGACAGCCTGCTGTTAAAGGGCTTGACTCAGGGCGAGCAACTGGATGTTCACAATCTGAGATTCTGGCTGCATATGTAATCATGAACAAAATAGACATGCCACAGTTCTATTATGAAAGCGAAACACGTGTCACGTTTTACTTGTGTTGTAAGCATTATATGGCAATATCACTGGATCCAGATGTTCCAACAGTTTTTTCCCAAATAGGACATGTGGGACTGAGCATGGGTGTGGTTTTTTTTAATGTAAATGATTTGCAGATTATGCATTTGCTAGGCAACCTGGAAATTCACTTGACTGGGTGGTACATAATAATTGATGAATTCATACCGTCATTATATGATTATACCTGTGACAAGGCGGCAGAGCGTGTTTAATATGATTAACTACACAAATGAAAGAGTGCAAGCACATGTATAGCTTGCCAGTCATGATACAAAGATGCAAACAATTCTACCCTTGTGGCGTATGTTTTTCCCTAGCTTTTTACAATCTACATATAATCCAAAGAGCGCTCAGGACAAATTATTTTGTCAAAGATCTTTGTCACACCTATCCCCGGACTGGCATAACCAGGCATCAAGAGGTTCCCCGGTGAGTTGCCAGGTAGGGGCCAGTTTCACTGCTAGTGTGGGCCTGTTTAGTTGCTGGGAACAGGCCATTCCCATTCCTGTCTGCAGCGCTTATAAATAAACAATGCAAAACAAATGGCATAAATGGTTCTTTTAGGGGTTCCTGTCTCCTACAGACAAGAACGTGGCCGGGTTGTCCTCAGCAACAATAACCCTTGCACTTGGCCCACTCCAATCCATGCATAACCCACATATACATTTGAGAATACATTTATACCAGCAGTGAGTTTGTTGAGGGAATTCTTGGCCGCAGGTTTATTACATGCATGATCTCTCAGTTACGTCATTGACCTCATAAATCACAGTGGCCCATTATAATTCAAGATGATAGGGCCATAAATCATTATTACAGTGTCATAAATCGTTCTAAAATGTTATAACTCATATTGCTATGATCATAAACCATACTTAACACCATGCGCGCGGGCCATTTCCCGCTGTATGCTGAAGTTTTCAAAAACCCGCAGTTCATGACGAGCTGAGCTCGTCATGAGCGTACGACAGGCGTAACTCATGACGAGCTGAGCTCGTCATGAGCGTCGAAGGGGTTAAGTGACCGATCATAAAAACAATGGTTGACAGGTCAGAATTCATCTCTTGCCATATATCAATCAAGTCCTGTCATTTGCTTGTCAAAGTTATGACACCTTTTTGTTGTTGACGCCATCATGCATGCAGCTTTATTGAGGTCATAATGTTTTTTGTTGGTTATTCATCTGATCGTGAGGGGGTAGCCATTTTTTGCTGTTGGGCTCAACTCACTACCTGGTCTGTTCAATTTGTGCCCTGCCATCCATTGGGTCTGGGCTGCAATTGCGGTGCTCAGCTTACACCCCTTATCAGCCCACTTACCCTGCTGTAAGGCATCTTCAGGTAAGTGGCTTTCCTCTGGCTCACTGCCCTGCCGGTGTTCCTGCTTTACCAACCAACGTACCTCCTTTAACCGCTCTCCTGCCCTCTGGGCCCTGCAACAATGCCGTTCTTCAGGTGTGGATGAGTGGGTCTCAAAACGCCCTGCGCGCTGCCCCTGCTTCACAAATGTACCTTCTGCAGGGGCGGCACTGACCTTTGAGCCCCCCCTGTACCCAGCTAAGGTGCAGTGGCATCCCCTCATAGCGGGGTTGAATTCATAACCTGGCCCCATTGGCCCACCGTTTTCGTGCCAATTTAGGTATGCTTTTTCTTCCCTGGGGGGAGCGGCACACCTCCCACTTTCTGCGCGCCGCTACAGTGACACAAACTGATATTTACAGGTCCCGGCGGCTGTTAGACTCAACTAGCTATCTTGTCTGTCCATTGTGGGCCCTGCCATCCGGCAGGTCTGGGCTGCGAGTGTTGTGCTCCACTTCATTCCCCCCGTTGACATACTTTCCCTGCCATAAGACACCCCCAGTTAGGTAGCCTTCCTCCGGCACACCACCCTGCCAGTGTGCCTCCTTTACTAACCAACATACCCATTTAACTGCCACACCACTTGTGGGGCTCACATCTCCAGGCAGCGACCCTTCCATCCTTTAGGGTTTTTAATTTTAGGTGTTACATGCCTTTGTTGATGAAAATAATTTATAACGCGCAACTAAAACCGTAAGGTGTCAAGGCGCCTAACAAAATAAATAAAAAAAAAAAATCACTTCCTCTGATAGGTGCACCCCATCAGTAGCGTACCATTCTGGAAGCCTTTGTTTGATTAGTCCATGCCTGATGCTCTCAATGCCATTAGCCTTGCAGCACTTGCTAGCTGCAATGGTTCATTTCCGTCTGCCATTATCCATCTTCCCATTTGACATGGCCCCATGCCACACTAACCTGTGTGTCTTACCTCCATATACAGGCAGCACACTGGGCAGAATATGGTGCTGTTCCTGGGCCCTTTGCCAAACTGGTTTGTTTTAAACATTCTGAACTGCAGCTCCAACCTCTCCACCCTGGCTTGACAATGACTGCTTGCCGGCAAGCTGTGCCTGTAATCGTCAACTACCCCCCTGAGCTGGTACATGTCAATGGGGGAGCCCCATCCTTTCTGTTCCCCCTCTGCCCTGCTAGTACTGCTTTGTCTTCTCGGTCTTGTCCTTATGGTGTTTGTTGCACATGTACCCTGAGGCTGGGTGTCCCCCCAGCCTACATTTGCATGCTGCACCCCATATGCAGTTGTCAGAGTCGCAGTTCCAGCAAATCTCTGCTAACCCAGCTTGTTGTTGTCTTGAAACTTCCTGTGCACTGCCCCTGCTTCGTAAATGTACCTTCTGCAGGGTAAGCACCAACCTTGTATCCCCCCTGTCCCCAGCCAAGGTGCAGTGGTGTCCCCCATAAGGGGGTTCGAATCATTACCTAGGGCCCCCATTTGTCCAGCTTTTTTTCCACCAACCATGGTGCACTTTTTCTTTACCTGGGGGGGGGGGGGGGGGGGGGGGGGGTGTTTGCCAGTAAAGCGGCACAAACCAGTATTTACAGATCCCCAGCGGCTGTTATTGCACCAGCCCGTGGGGCGGTCTCTGCCAAAATGGCAGTGAAACTGGGACCCACCCTGCCAGTCCACCAGAGAAATGCAGCGTAAGTTTAGTAATTCAGTATGGGGGTTTCTCTAGCTAAAGTTGCCAGGGCTGATTTTGGTGTTCAGTCCGGCCATACGTCTACGTAAATGGGTTTTATCACACTCTTTAACCTAAATTTATGTAACAATGTGAATAATCAATTGTTGAATATAAGTTTAAATATATTTGTTTTACCATATTTGCAAAGAGCAATCCCCCTAAAGAAAGTTCGATGAAGTTGACAGTACATGCAAAACGTTTTTGTAACAGATCGAAGCAGTGGTTTTTAATTCACAGGGACACTGAGGACCATTTTTGTCAAAAAATCATGCTGCACTGCATGAAAGGGCAGGAATGTGACGCATTTACCATTTCATGGTGTAGTCCTGTCCTTTCCCAGTGCTGACGCACTTTTGGCTGCCAAGTACCAACAGGCACCCTTGTGCCATGGCAAGCATTGTTTTACTCATAAAGTTGCATCTTCCTGCACAAAACCAATCCTCAGAGGCATTTTCCTCTTTCCGAAGGCCCTGCAGAATGTACCAACAGGCACCCTTGTGCCATGGTGCAAGGGTTCCTGCTTTGCAGGCGGGATTGTTTTACTCATAAAGTTGCATCTTCCTGCACAAAACCAATCCTCAGAGGCATTTTCCTCTTTCCGAAGGCCCTGCAGAATGTACCAACAGGCACCCTTGTGCCATGGTGCAAGGGTTCCTGCTTTGCAGGCGGGATTGTTTTACTCATAAAGTTGCATCTTCCTGCACAAAACCAATCCTCAGAGGCATTTTCCTCTTTCTGAAGGCCCTGCAGAATGCACCACTCTTGGAAAGAGGGAACAAGGAGCGGAAAAAAAGATAATTCTCTTTTTGCACCACTGGTGGTAAGACGCATCATTCGGACGAATTCACACGTCTACAAATGTTGGTAAATCTGGGAATGTGTCAGAATCTACGAGTGGATGCATTGGAATAGGCACGCACCATCCATGGAATGCCTCCCTGCCGCAGAGTAATGAAAGGCGGCGCTTTTGTGCTGCCGTGTGTTACTCTAGATTTATCAAGCTTCACAGGGCCATTCAAGGTGGCTTGATAAATCTAATTTAGGTTTTGCTTCGCCCTTGCGTCCTCTTCCATGGTGCAAGGGCCATGCAAAACCTTGATAAATAGGCCCCTAAATAATCATTAAATACCATTGATAACAAACAATAACTAGAGCTCACATGCCTTCACTGAAAAACACTGATTTTGATACTACATGGTACAGGTAATGTAATGTAAGGGGTTATTTATACCGCGCAACTATCGCTCCAAGGAGCATCTTGGCGGTGAAAGGTGTGCCCTTGATCAGAGGTTACACAATTTGAAAAACTCACTCACATTCTCCTAAAACGAGTGACCATAACAAAGAAATGTAATGGCCTAAACCTTGTAAACGATGCAAACTGGTGAAATATATTTAGATTTAAAAACACAATTACCATGAGCAAAAAACATTGCAATTAATAAGGTCTTGCATTTTTACATTTCTGATTTTCGGGGTTGTCATTTTATTAATGAGCTTTTTAGTTCTGAATTATTTCATTAAATATATATAGAGAGAGAATACATAGCAGATAACTTTGCAATATGTTAAATATTGCATTTGAGGACTTCTCGTAACATAAAAAACAAATAACCAAGGGAAAGTTCACAAATGTCCCAAGAATACCAAGATGGCAATATAGGGCCTTACTGTACATTGTAAACATTATGTGATTCCTAAAATGTATTTGCAATGGGGCAGTTAGCTTGAAAATGCAGTTTTCTTCAAAGTGCAGCTAAGAATGGGCACTGATTGTAATTAGGGTATTAATCCATTGTTTAACTTTCTTGAATACATTAACCCTCACGTTATAGGTTTGCAGAGTAGTTAGGGAGATTGTCCTTATGATGATGAAATCCACATTTCACAAACGACTGTGAA
The DNA here is from genome assembly GCF_964263255.1 of Lissotriton vulgaris. NCBI lineage: Eukaryota > Metazoa > Chordata > Amphibia > Caudata > Salamandridae > Lissotriton > Lissotriton vulgaris. Next base: position 666,501,005 of record NC_141696.1, read on the forward strand.
ATGTTTCTACATATTCCACAGTTCCATGTGAAATATTAGTTTTTATACCACAGCATTTTGTACAATAGGAGCACCAAAACGTTTAACGTACATAGAAAATAGATAATGAGCGACTGTGTAATTTAGGTCTATATTGCCATTGAGAGATTTTGGTCACATTTATAAGTAAAAAAACCAAAGGCTGAGTGGTTATAAATGTCACCTGAACACGAAGATAGCAATATGGTACCATATTTCCCCTTAATCGTTCTGTATGTTTTATATTATATGATTTATTTATTGATTTCGTACTCTTTTTAAGCATCATAGATGTGGTATTCATTGTTTTCCTGAGACTGCAGATATGTCTGCGGTGCTGGAGAAATGTGTATTTGCTTTAGATAATGTGCTCATATATAAACAGTTTTTTTGGGAACACTGTTAGGCAGGAGAGGCTGCAGCAGCAAGTTGACAGCGGAGGGTAAGTTGGAGGGGTTTGGACAGCACATAGGCAATGGAGGGTACACAGGAGATGCACAGGCAGCAAGCTGTCAATGGAGGGGAGGCAGGAACGGCAGGGACTGCAAGCTGACAAAAGAGGGTAGGCAGGATGGTCTTGGGCAGTACCTAAACCATGGCGGGTAGGCAGGAGAGGCAGGAGCCCCACACGGACCATGGAGGGTAGATGGGAGCATCATGGGCAGCAAGCACAAAACTGAGGGTAGATGGAAGATGCAAGGGGAGAACGTTGACAACAGAAGGTAAGTGAGAGGAGCTTCTGTAGCAAACAGAAAATAGAGTGCAGGTGGGTAGAAAGGGCAAGGAAGCAAGCTGACAATGAAGGATAGGTGGGAGGGGCAGGAGCAAGAGCTGGACAGTAGAGAGTAGGCAGTAGGAGCAGGGGCAAAAAGGTGGCAATAGAAGGTAAATGGGAGAGGCTTGTGCAGCACATAGACAGTGAAGTGTAGACAGGAGAGGCAGGGCAGTACACAGACAAAGAAGGGTAGCTAGGAGAGGCACGTGACAATGGAGAGCAGATGGGAAAAGTCAAGGACAACATTCTATCATTCAGAGGGCAGGCACAAGACCCTGTTGCTAACCGGCACTGTGCGGGACATTGGTCATGTGCTATGGGAGTTGGCCCACTGAAGTGGGTTGGGCATATTGGCAACACGTTGTTGCACATTGCTGAAGGCCAATCTCAGTGAGGGGTTGTCTGCCTGCGGTAGAAATTGGTGCAGTGCTTGCGGCCACTCCCGCACTGCACAGAGCTGAATATATGCACACCAGGAGTTGAGTGCCTGTGGGGGCTTGGGTGCAAGGCCTGGCCAAAGGACTGGCCCAGCAGCCAACACCCCAGTGCGTACTGCCAGACACATGCCAAATCCCATGTGCAGTGAGGGTTGGCTGCCCAGGGGTTGAGGCTTGGTCCGGACAAACCCTAGCTGCACATGTCCAATGACTTCAGAAATTCACTGAAAAAGCAAAGGCTAAACCGACATTATAGTTAGGTATGTTAATATGAGCTTCCCTTACATGGAACAAAACCAAAAGTTAACTGAAAGACAGTTAAAGCGACTTTAACCCGATGCGTGCTTCTGTCAGCCAATGGCCGTCGCGCGCACTACCTCCGTAGTGCTGCGCACGTCTGTTGGCCAACGTGGCCACGCCCACTCATCAAAGCCGCTGCACAGTGGCGGAATTGCTGCCGCAGTAAAAGGGTTAAGGGTAGTTATTGTAATAACACCTTCGCTTATGCTAAAAAACACAAGAAAATCTGTGAAAAAAACAAAGTTAGAATGACGTTATAGATAGGTGTTGAAATCATAAAAACACATTTTAAAAAAAAGACTGGAATTTGCTAGTTATAGTTTCAAGACCTAACAATAACTTGCACCCCCGCCATTCACTGCTTACAACTTCACATATTACATCATTCATAACATGGTAAATGACATTGATGGCATCAATAATGACATCCCAAGTGATATAATTGATAATAACAATAAAGACATAATCCAGTCATTGTGACAACGTAGTTAACTTAGCAAACTATAACTAGTAAATTGCATGGGATTTTTGTTTTTTAAATGTTCGGTGTTTTTTTGAATTAACACATAATCATAACGTCACTTTAAACTTTAGTTTTTTTAAGTACATGTTTGGCTTTTTTTTAACATTAGGTACGGTTTTGTTACCATACTTGCCATTATGTCACTTTAACTTTTGTTTTTTTAATTAACTATACAGATAAATGAGGTGTTACATTTGAACATAGGAGAATCGTTGAATAGAGCAGTGGAGATTATTGTTAATAAGTGGGACAAAATAATTACAACCCATCGATTAGAATACACATTTCTATGTTCTCAGGTCAGCAACGGAGCCAGAAAATTGCATATCCTCATATTGGATCGAGCTTGGAACTCATGTCCAAGTAAAGGAATCATCTCGTTGATTTAAATGAGGCTAAAATTGCCAGGCAAATTGGAAAGAAACCCGTACAGCATTATCTGCCCAGATTTGTGTCACTAGGCAACTGAATTCTGCACTACTTTCTTCCGAGTCAGTGTCATTAACACAACCCTCCTAGTTGGCAGAAGAGCGACTAACTAATGTTTTCATTACTGCAAACACTTGTAGGTGTTGGAGTCTATGAGTTCAGATGGTGCAGGTGCTTGGTTCAATGGGAAAGCCTTCTGTGGAATGGGTTCAAGTTAGAGCGAATGAGCATGGATCTGTTTGTGAGAGCTTATGGCATGCACTTGTTTTCAGTTGTTCAAACATAATGTTATGCATTATGATAGCACCAAGTAGCAGGGGGCTTTTCTTGTGGAGACCAGGGGTTACAAAAATAGAAAATGTAGAAGGACAATAACCGTTTTACTCATAAGGAGTTGGATTGACAGATTTTTTTTTTTTTAAGTTTGAAGTTTATTAAGGTATAAAGAGGAAATAACAGGGCATGAAGAGACAATCAGAAGTTATAAAAAGCAATAAAACTCTCTTACATCAGAATAATATTTGATCAAAAAAGGATGTGAAACAAAACCAATGGCATTCAAAATTGCAGAAATATTAAGGGTGGGGAAAAAACATGAGAGGCATACATCATAGAAGTGATAACAAAGAAAAGAAATTAAGATGCATTAATAAATTTACAAATATTAAGATAAAACGATTCACGGTGGTTTTTGAACTTCAACAGAACGCGGTGAAGAAAGGGGGGAGGGCCTGGTAATTCTAGATAAATATTCGGTGAGGGGAAGCCATAAAAGGTCACGTTTAATTGCTAAAGAAATAGGGGATACAAAATTAGTGTCTAGGCGGTGATTGAAACAAACTGCGTTCCACCATGCAGAAAAAGAAACATCTTTAGCTTGTTTCCAATGTGTTGTAATATGATGGAAAGCGATGGCTATCAGGAGATCAAGTAATTTGTGTTTATGGTGGGATCCAGAAAGGTCAGGGGAAAGGGAGCCTAGGAAAATCTGAAGGACAGAATAGGGGATAGTGAATTGAAAAAGTTTTTGTATTTGAGACCAAACTAGATGCCAGAAATGGAGAATGGGAGGGCATTCAAAGAGCATGTGTTTCAAATCAGCCAAAGGGCAGGGACAGGACCAACAAGTGGGAGAAGTGTCTGGAGAGAAAGAAGACAAAATTGCGGGGGTGTATAATGTACGATTATAGATAAAAAATAAGGTTTGGGTAGTATTGGCAGCTCTAGATGTACTTAGAATTTTAGACCAAACTTTATCCCAGAGAATAGGGGGCCATGTTTGAGACAAATCATCCTCCCACGCCAACTCAACCTTGGATTTAGTGCGATCTATAGGTGTTTGAAGGGATTTATAAAGAAAAGATGCAGAAGGGGATTGGTCGAGAGCATTTGAAATGGAAAAATGGAGTTTAGGAATAGTGTTGGTGGCGGGGAGAGAGGAAAGATATTGGGTAAGGGAGGGAAGAAGAGATAAATATTGTTTGCGAGATGAGGAAGGTAATGAAAATTGGGTTTGAAGTAAGTGGAAGGAGAGAGGGGAGGAGTCAGAGATGAGTTGAGATATCCATTTTAAACCACGAGAGTGCCAAGATTTCCAGTAGATTGAACGATTTTTAATTTTAAGAAGTTTATTATGCCAAATAGGTTGGGAAGAAGTAGAAGAAGCGGAGGGGTAGGTGGATATTAAGTACGGCTGAAGAAGAGAACGAGTATGAGAAATGATGGGAGATCGAAGAGAGGTGACGCTAGAGGAAAAGGAAAGAACTTCATTAAAGTCATAAGGGTGAAGGAAAGATGATTCCAATGTCAGCCAAAGCGGAGGATAATATGGAATATCCGAAGAAATCCAACGTAAGGCTTGTTTCAAGGAGAAAGCAGTATGATATGATTTAAAATTGGGGAATTTGACTCCTCCTAAAGATTTGTCTTTCTTTAAAGCAGAGAGGGCTATTCTGGATTTTTTGTCTTTCCATAAAAACTTCAATAAGATAGAATCTATTGATTTAAAATGATGATTGGGGATGCGAATGGGAATCATAGAAATAGTGTATAGGACCAAAGGGGCTAGCATCATTTTTATGGAATCCAGACGACCCCACCAGGAAAGAAAGAGAGGGTTCCAACGATTGATGGAAGAAGTGAGCTTAGTAGAAAGGGACTCAAAATTAAATTTGAGGGTGTCAGAGAGACGAGGGGCGAACCAAACACCTAGGTATTTAATCTTAGAGGGTTGCCAAGAAAACCCGGAAGAATCAAATAGATGTTTAAGACATAAGGGATTCAGGGGTAGTATTTCACATTTGTCCGTGTTAAGCTTATAGCCAGATACATTAGAAAAAGCGGAGACTTGGTTTAGGAAGGAAGGTAGGGTTGTTTGAGGGTCGGAGCAGTAAAATAAAATATCATCAGCGTACACCGATAGTTTAATTTGTTGTTGTTGGGGGCCATATTGAAAACCAGAAATGTTCTCGTCACGTCTAATTTTGGTTAAAAAGGGTTCTAAAGCTAGAATAAACAAAAGAGGAGATAGAGGGCATCCTTGACGAACTCCCCTTTGGAGGGGAAAATAGTCAGAAGTGAAGCCGTTGGCAAAGATGGAGGCATGGGGACTAGAGTAAAGTAAAGAGATAAGGGAAATGAATTTAGGTGGGAAACCGAACCAACGAAGAGCTTGGAACATAAAATCCCAGTTGATTCTGTCGAAAGCCTTCTCGGCATCAAGAGAAATGGCAGCCAATGGGGAAGTAAGGGAAGAGGCTCTACTTAAAATGTTAAAGAAAACACGAGAATTGTCTGTTGACAGACGACCTTTAACGAACCCAGATTGTTCCGGACCTATAAGTTCTGGCAATAGAGGATCTAATCTAAGAGCTATGATTTTGGCAAAAATTTTATAATCTGTGTTGACCAGGGAGATAGGGCGATAATTTTTGCATAAAGTATGATCTTTGTCTGGTTTGGGTATTAAACAGATTAAGGCTTCTTGGAAAGTTCCTCGAGAGGAACCAGAATCAGCAAATGACTGAAATAACAGGAAAAGTTTAGGGAGGAGGAGGGAAGAGAAATGATTATAGAATTCAATGGTGAAACCGTCAGGACCCGGGGCTTTACCTTTACGTAGGATTGAAACGGCATGAGAGATTTCCGAGGGGGAGATGTCTAGATTTAGTGGTTGAAAGTCAACATGTGCAGATTGTGGGGAAGGAATATCTCGAAAATAAGCAAGGAGGTCATCAGGAGCAGGGATAGATTCAGGAGTGTATAGGTTTTGGTAGAAGGAGACAAATTGAGCTAATATGTCCTTATCTTTGAAGAAGGAAGTACCGGCTGGACCCTGTAATGATTCAATCTTTGTTCTTTCTTTGCGTATTTTAAGGTAATTAGCTAACAGTTTGCCCATTTTGTTCTGTCCCCCGTAATAACGGGAATTACATTTAAGGAGAGCGTTTGATGCCGCATTAGTGGTAAATTTATTGAATTCAATTTTGGCAGAGATAAGTTCGTTAAGTGAGGAGTCAGAGGAAGAGTTATAGTAGGAGTATTCAAGTTTTTTAATTTTATCTAAAAGTTGAGTTGATTTGGTGATTGATTGTTTTTTCTTTTGAGAGACAAAATCAATGATAAAACCTCTAGCAGCTGCTTTGAAGGAATCCCACACCGTAACAAAGGAAGACCCAGGGAGATGATTGAGAGTAAAAAATTCAGAGGTAAAAGCTGTAAATTTAGTGGAGAAAATGGGGTCCAGGAGTAAGGAGTTATTAAATCTCCAACGTCCTGAGTGAGGAGAGAAGGGAATAAGGTCAATATCAACAAAAACGGGAGCATGGTCTGAGATTAGAATGGAACCGATGTCCGAATGTGTGACCAGTTGTGCTAGGGGTTTGCTAAGGAAAAGGTAATCAATACGGGATTGGGAATGATGGGTGGGGGAATAGAACGTGTACTCTTTAAGGTCAGGGTTACATAGTCTCCAAATGTCTACTAAAGCATAATTCTGAAGAGAGGCAGTAAACTGAGAGTGCATTTTAGAGGGAATAAACTTAACTTTGGAATTCCTGTCAAGAAAGGGGTCCAGAACTTGATTGCAATCACCACCAAAAATAACATATTTCTCATTAATTGTAACTAATTTATCAGAAATAGCAGGCCAAAATAATTTATCAATACCTGTAGGAGCATATACATTGAAGATAACAATAGGAATTTTATCAATAAGAAGGTTAGTAACAACCCAACGGCCATTGTCATCATTTTCATGGGAGACAACTGAAACATTTAACTTATTATGACATAAAATAACAGTGCCATTTTTCTTACCTAAAGCAGGAGAATGAAAGACATGTCCTACCCAGCAACGCTTAAGTTTATTAGCCTCCTTATCAGAAAGGTGAGATTCTTGGAGGAGAGCTATATCAGCTTTGAGGCGTGTCAAGTGGGTTAGGACACGTTGACGTTTAATGGGGTTATTTAACCCCTTAACATTCCAAGTAACTACTCGGAATTTGTAACTTCAGTAGAATGGTGTGAAAGAAGATATAATGAAAAGTGAATATGAAAAGAAAGAGAACAGTAATAGGCATGTAAGAAACATGAGGTGGAAGAGAGAGAGAGCAAAAGAGAGGAAAGAGAATGGAGGAAAGAGATAGAAGAGAAAGAGGTGAAAATAGGGGAAAGAGAACAGTAAAGAATAGAGAACAAAGCGTGTAGAAAGAATAATAGCATAACAGATAAAAAGAGATCAAAAAAGGACTGAGGGATGACGACGCCAGAAGAGGACGACATCAACAACGGAGACTCACATCGTCGAACACTTGAGGAACCAGCGAAGGAACGAAGTGGAGGGAAATACGAATACACCGGGATGAAGAAACACGGGAAAAGGATCTGTAAGAAGGTAAAAAAGAGGAAGAAAATATTAAAATACACATGGTAAAAGTAATAAAAAGTAACATAAGAATATGGATGAGATAGACAGGGGTGGAGAGCACTTAGTCAGACACGGGGATCATAAACAATGAGAAAACATGGCAAAAAACAGACAAAACAGATCAAAATGGTCAGACGGGTCTTGCAGTGTCCATGCTTTCGGCTTCATGGCGACGCAGGAACTCTTCAAGGACGAGTGGATCTTCAAATGTAGTAGTTCGTTCTTTGTAGGTGACCTTGAAGAGGCATGGATGTAATAGCCCATATCTGGCGCCAAGGGCTCTCAAACGAGGTCTCAAATCCAGGAACTGCTTCCGACGGTCGGCTGTGATCTTAGCAACATCTTGAGAAAGGTATAATCTGCGGCCTTCCCACATAACTTGTTTTTTAGCCTTTACTGCAGAAAGTACTTGAAGGAGATCAGTGTATTGAAGGAACAGCATGATGACACCTCGAGGTTTATCAGAAACTTTCGGGCCAAGTCTGTGCGCACGTTGAATATTTAGAGAGGTGGAAGGAGGAAGGTCTAAGATTTTTGGTAGAAAAGTTTGAAAGAAGACTGTTGGATTAGACCCCTCTGTAAGTTCCGGAAGATTATAAAGGCGTAGGTTGTTCCTCCGGTTGCGATTTTCCAACTCCTCCGCCTGTCGTTTTAGGAGGGAGACATCTTTTTCCAAGAGCGAAATTTTTGCATGTGAGGTATGAAGAGTCTCAGTCGATTGTTCCACCAAAAGAACCCTAGATTCCAACGTGGACCACTTGTCATGGAGAAATTGTAAGGTTTTAGTAGTTTCGGCCATGAAGGGTTTAAGTGCTCGAAGTTCCTCCAGAATAAGATCCATTGAAGCAGAATTTGACGATGAACCTGGAGATGGAGGATCTTTTTTTAAACGCTTCGTTGAACCAGGTTGTAAAAGCTTACTAGTTGAAGTATTTTTAGGAATAGCGCCGTGAGTAGCGTTAGGTTTGAGAGAAGTGGGATCATCCATATTAGGAGTTGTGGAATCAGAGTCTGAGGAAAGTTGTGGCTTGTTTTTTGTTGCTGTGAGCTTAAGAGTACGAAGTTTCCCCATAGAAGGCAGGAGAAGTAAATACAATGTCACCACAATGTGTTGATGAGAAAAATGTTGTAAATAGGAAGCAAAAGGTGATTGTTATAGTGGAAGGCACCAAAAAGCGTGTATTTGTTGCACGAAAAATGAGGAAATGCAAGAAAAACAGTTAATTAGAGTAGTCAATAAAATATAGAACCTTTCCTCAGGTATAGCCAATAGAGTTTCGTGGATATAAGCTATCACCTCATGTCATGTCAGAGAGTTTGACAAGGAGGCGCTGAATGCAGCTGGAAAGTTCAATGAGCGATTATGCAAAGCAGCGCTCCGCCTTATTATGAGAAGATTATCATCTTCAGTCATGAGGAAACATCGATGAAAAATGAGGAGTGAAAACTGATATTAAAGCCAAGAACCAGCATGAAAGTCACAGACTGTATGTATCAGAGCAGGAAAGGGCGTTTTAAAGTTAATTGGCCGGTGTAAATAGCAACCGCATTGCACATGCTGAGGTAGAGAAGCGGCGCTCGTTGTAAAGGAAGCGCGCGGCAAGTGCAGAAAATGGCGGCCGCCGGGGAGCTGAAGAGCGTCACTTACGGAAGATATGCATTCCGTCGGAGTAGAGAAATGCTGCTCGGGTCTCCTTGTTCAGCTCACGTTCCGACGCACAGAAATATCATTTGCGCTCACCAAGGACCGGTGGGAGCGGAGAAAGTCGCCGGCTCCGGTGCTCGACTTGCGGAGCTCCGGTGCTAAGCCGCCATCTTGTGCGGCGTTCAAGCCACGCCCCGATTGACAGATTTTAACAACAACATATTTGCAATTTTTAGGTGATGGGAGCAGTACTGCATAAACACTGACCTTGGTAATTCGGAGATTGTGTCCTCATTCATTCTCTCTGTTTACACTCTCCCTACAGGTGTTTACAATGTTCTAGGCACCTGGGTGGGATTTTAGATCTTGCTGATTCTTCCTTATATTTAGAGTTCACAAATCTGACTCTTCCACCAGTTATGTTGATTTAGCTGTCTGGATAGAGAGAGAAACATCCGAGACGTATTTGCTACTATGCCTCTTTTAATGACATGCTCACTTCTTGTTTATTCGCAAATTAATTTCAGGTGCCATCTGTGGCGATCCATAGGGAACATGCTTGTTCAATATGCATGTGAATTCCAGCACAGCTTCGTAAAATCACACCACAGTCAGTTCCAGTTTTATACAGACAATACCCAAATACATTCTACAACAGACCGTGATGTGAGTTCAACAGCACTTCATGTATGGAGCACATCCATGATTGAGTGAGGGAATTTTGCCATTGTTTCATTGGTTAAAAACAGAGAAACTCACACACCTCTTTGACAAAGTGGACTTTCTTCCCATCTCATGGTTACATCAACTCATTAATGGCCATGGCTAGAGCCCCTAGCATTCCTTTTCACTCAAAATGTCCTTCACACCCCATGTGAATACAGTAGGAAATAGTATGTACATCTGCTGAAACATCCTAAAGAAGGTAGTCAACTCGAGCTATTCAATCATACATGCGGGATCTCTGGGAAGTTCAAGGCTGGGCTATGGCAACATGCTGTGTGCCATCCTCTCAAGATGCCAGATGCAGAAATTAAACAATAACACTGCAGTACAGGGATGCTAGAGCATGCCAAAAACTGCCAACACATGATTATACATAACTCCAGCCATACAAGCACCCCACTGGATGCCAGTGGAGCAAATGTTCAATTGAGTGTCCTTCGCAAAATGCAAAAGGCATGCTCTCACAAGGGTCTTCACTACTTGGAAAAACTATGGACACAATACAGCCCCATACAAAACTTGTCCTCTGGCCACACTGGAAATAATGAGCACAACATGGTTAAAAATATGAACCATGGAGGAATATCTTTTAACATGATGAAAGGTATGCTAAGGAGAAAATTAGAGGGCTTTTTGAGGTCACAAGAAATTCAGCATTAGTTCTAAAATACAATCCTAAATCTTTCCTTTTCAAACAGGTATTCAGCTCCAGAAGCACAGTGATAGGGCACTCCCAACCTCCTTCGGAATGAATGACCGATAATGCTCGTTGAGTGCATAGCCTACTACTGAGATACTATCTGTGACATTCTCGTACTCAACTTGGATTTGCTGAAACTAATTGTCAGTGCCACCTCGAAGTTGCATAGAGCGCAATCAGAGGAACGCATGGTGCACTTTACATACACAATTAAACATCCAGGAGCTGAAATGTTGCTCTATATCATTATGCTATTTTATAATTATTAACTAGAGTGCTTCCACATACCTTTTCCATCAGTCAAATTCTCTTTAATCAAACCCCTATCTATTTCTACCTATATTCCTCACAATTCTAGTTGTTTGCAGTTTTCCATCAAGATCTGCATTTCTTTACAATCTGAAAACGAATTACTTTTATAGATTCAAAATAGCCTTTTCAACGTTTACAGAAACAGGGCTGGTTTAGTTCTGTTTCTCGTTCCCTTCAACAATTTCCCCCATAACTCCTTGCGACATGATGTGTCATACATTAAATATGACGCATCAGGAATGTCGCAAGGAGTGCGCACTGAGAAGTGACGTATCGCTGCTTTCACGCAGCGATGCGTCATTTCTCATAAATGAGGCCCCCATAGTGCAGCATCAGCAGAGGAGCAAGGGCTGTGAGGGCCACGTGTACTTCGCTTACTGTGGTGCAAAGCATTCTCCCTATGCCATTGCACATAGCTAACTCGGACTGGTGAAGATTCAAGAGTAGTGATCAAACAGCAGCATCCTTCCAACTTAAGTTTTCTTTTGAAGGCAGCGACATGCGGCCTTTGGAAGATGAAATGGAGGCAGATAGTCCTCCTTCCTCTATTCCTTAGTTTTAAAGTCAAGCGCTATCAATGATTCACTTTAGAGGCGAGAAAACGCAGGTGATAAAACTGGAAGTGTGTTAATTAACTTGCTGATGTGAATAACCCTTTACCCTTCGTTCGCCAATAACTTCCCATTGAGGGGGTTGTACAGTTCGAACCTTCCGGGGCGGGGGCGCTCTTAACTGCTGACCAGCTCGAAAGGAAACTTTCGTCCGTTATTTTTCACTTAGTTTGAACGAGTGCCGCCCTCCTCCTCCTCTCCCGTCCGCGGCTGACCAGGCCTGCGCTCCCGGCCTGCCCTAAGAGGAAAATGGAGCCTAATTGGAAGCAGTGGGATGTGAGTGGAAGTAATAGAGATAGCAGCCCTGCGCATTATCGTGCAGGACTGCGCAGCAAGGAAGGGAGGTAGGGCGGCCGTGGCGGGAGTCACTGACTGGAAGGGAATGTTCCAAACGACAGAGCTGCCTCCCGCTCTCCGGCCACTCTTGGACTGCACGAAGAGAGGAAAGAGAAGGCAGACGTAGAAGGGTAATTATTTTCCCGACAGAGGCAGGAGCGGGCCAAAGAGTGTTTACCGGGCTCTGCAGCCAGAGGACCGTGGTGTGATGGAACTGGAGGGGCACTGGGGCGAATGGAGCCATTACAGCGTCTGTACAGTAAGTGCACCACCAGTTGCGATATTAAAGTGTTGCACAGCTCAGGGTGGGGGAAGCACCAATATTGTTTTTAGTTTGTTTGACTACAAAACACACTTGTAAAACAGCGTAGGCACCCTACAATTAAGTAGTGTTCAGTTGGATTTCAAGAACAGTCATGTTTCTTTATAACGGCTTTAAAAAAAAAAAAAAAAAATGTATGGCCGAAAAACAGCATATCCCACGGCTTTGATGCCATAGAGCACGTCGCGTGAGATCAAACAGATAGCTTGTATCCTGCTATTAGCACATTTAAACTAGAGCAAAATGTTTCATTTCTTCTCCTCTGTGCCACCTCTGCTTGGTCAAGTGCACTTGCAGTCAAGATAGTGCTGTGAGCCGAGTAGCTTGGGCAGAGATCTAAGTATAACGTACAGGTGACAGGTCTGACTCCTGTCAGGGCTGGCTCAAAAGTTCATCCTTTTGATTGTGATAAAATGACTTACACTAGTATAGGACCTTGCGGGACCTGATTAAATAAATTGCTCGGGTGGTGTGAAATTTTCAATTAGGTGCTACTTAGCACTGCATTTCGTTTTGTAACACTGTGCTACTTGGCTTCATTTTTGTGGTGGTCTGTGCTGTAATGCTGCACCAAAAACAGTGTTCATGTTTTATCTAAGTACGTAAAATACTAACATTGAATCCTTTGTCAAAATTATTAAATGGCCCGTATGGTGCTGATGTGCAACACAGTGCTAATTAGTGTAGTGACCTGCTGGTCACTGTTCGAGTGGTTCTGTTACCAGCCACTCGCTGGGGGCTGGCTTACACCCCAACCCACACCTATCCAACCCAGGTGTCACAGGACATGTGACCCTGAGAATAAAAGGGGCCAGTAACTAATGTTGTCTGTGTCGTGATTATGTATGCATGAGGGCCTAGGGCGCTACGCTATTACATTGGCGATGAGCGGGCTGAACCCACGTGTGTAGCAGCCTTTTTAGGGGTTGAGGGGAGAGTGCAGCCCGTATTAAGGTCGCTCCCTCCGAGTAGGCTTAGGAAGCGCAGGACATAGAAGATGCCCATGGGGAGAATGGAGTGATCGGGAGCCCACCCGCACCTGATGTGCCAATGAAGGAACTGTGTGGTGAGGGTGATAGGCCATACCAAAGATTTGCTGAGGCCCCAACTGGAGAGCAAGTGGGGGCCGGACTGCCGAGACGCCGGTCCACCACCGTACCAAGTGGTGAAGGAGGAGTAGGTGAGCCCAAATAGCGAGGCTAAGGGGGCCCTAAAGTGAATGGCGTTGGGTGTGATGATCGCCAACGAAGAACGCCATGCGCAGCAAGCTGCTATAAAGAAGCATGAGTGGCCTGAGTGGCCTGGCGTGTGTCACTGTGGGCGACAGGCTGACGATTTCCTTCCGGGTGTATCTGAGAGCCCAGTCGGGAGAAGCAGCACGTTGAGGAAGGTGATGCGGTGAAACTCGTACGTATTAAGGGTGATCTGTGGCAACCGGCAGGGACGATGACCCAGCTGGCGATGGAACCACATAGCCGCTCTGATGCTTGGGGGCAGAAGCGCCCTGCAGGGTGAGGGAGTGGCCAGCAGCACAAAAGCAAAGAGAAATCACCCGCAAGCATCCCACTGCCGGCCCCTGGTGTTCAGGGTGGTCAGGCGGCATTGGGTGAGCCCCGGGAAGGAAGAAACATGGTGTCGGAATAAACGACAAGTGGCGTGGCTCAGAGCGTGATGGGACCTGCTGCGGCCGCCTGAAGCAACCTGAGCCTCCAAGTGTCTAATGCCACACTAGAGTCATCATAGCAATTGCCCTGAAGAGAAGGAAGGCAAGATTGGGCATGTTCCACAACCCAACACCACAGCTGCAGCATGAGGACGGTGTTTTCACTCACCTGCTGTGTACATGGGAGTCAGGCCTAGAAGGAGATGGCGAGGCGCTCCGTGGTGCCACAGGGAGCATCATATGCAGGAGTGAGGACTTGCGCAGGTGTGGAGAGTAACCCACACCAGCCCAAGAGGAAGACAGAGGCAGCCCGCACTGTGCCCATATGTGCCTCCTTGTTACATGCAGCCGGGAGAATGATGTCTCGTAGCCGCAAAGATACCTCTGAGATAGAGAACAAGGAGGCCCGCAGCATGAAGGAAGCTGCTGGGGCCTAGGTCCAATACAACACTGCCATCTTGTGAACAATCTAGCACCACTGCACCAGCATAAAGAAAAGAAACAGCAACACTTGACAGGGACACACTGAAGACTGCCGGGCCATAAAGATAATGCAAAAAGACTGTGCAAAGGAAACTCACAGCTGCACATCGACAGATGCTGCAACTTTAACTTTATGGGGCAAAGTGCAGCTGCTTTGAATGAAGTGGCAGAACACCCCAAGACTATCTTCCTATGTGGGGAGGATGGACTACATCTTCGTTCAGAGCAGAGAGCGCTGAAAGGAACTGGGAGGACATAGGCTGCCAGGGCTGGTGAGGAAAATGCAGTGATGCCTAGTGGCCATAGTTGGTCACTGCAGTGGCAAAGATAGCCCTGGGGCAGTGTGAAGAGGAACACTGTGGCCCTGAACTGCTGTGTGGAGAGAGGCAGCTGAAAACAGACTGTGGTCCCTGGAGGGAGTAGCTCAAAATAGCCAAGACCGATGTAAGTGTGCAGCAGGTGTGTCCAGTGGTGAAGGGATGCCACCGCAAGTGGAAGAAGTGAGTGTGCAAGCTGGCCAACGCAGGAGTACCATCAGATGGAAAAAGCAGAGCGCAAGGAGAGAAGTTGCGCTGAAGATTGTATCCTAGACCCTGACGGTATGGTCTGGAGCCTGAGAGCGAGAGAAGAGGACCTGCAATAGGTTGGCGAAGAGGACCTGCAAGAGGTCAGCGAGAAGACGACCTGCCAGAGGTCAGAGAAGATGACCTGCCAGAGGTCAGAGAAGCAGTGACCTGAGAGGAGGTCAGAGAAGTGGTGAACTGAGAAGGGGTAAGTAAAGCGATGGCCTGAGAAGAGGCCAGAGAAGTGGTAACCAGAGAAAGGTCCGAGAAGATGACCGAGGAGTGGTTTAAAAAGATGACAGAGGAGAGGTCAATGAAGAGGACCAAAGAGGTCAAAGAAGAAAGACCTGAAATCAAAGAATGATGACTTAGGATGAGTTGTGAAAGGAAGAAGGTAGCGATGACAGGTATGGTCACCGAACAAAGAGAATGCATTGTCCTAGGGGAAGGACAGTACCAGGGAGACCTGTGTGAAGTGCACATCACATCAGAGAAGAAGTTCAAGACTTGATGGGACTAGACTGCGTCGCAAAGTGAAAGAACCAGAAAGAGGAAAACGTGTGGCATGACACCACTGCAGAAGAAATTTCAAGATGAAGAAAAAAGGAGATGAGTGTGTAATCTCACAACTCGCACACCAGAACGTAAAGATGACTGAGTGCAAGAACATCTGAAATGGAGCACAGTACCTGGAAAACATCTGTGGCACTTTGAGAACCTAGCTATCAGAAATCTTCGTAACTCCAAGCAAATCTGGTGAATGCAGAGGCAAGTAAGCTGGACCATTTGTGACATCCACCTTTGGGGTCGCACAGGAGACTGGACGGTGAGACTGCTCTGACGTCCTGAAGAAGAGGATCCGAGCACTTCACACCATACTGTGGCAAACAAGGGGCAAAGGCCTCAGGGACGCTGGTGAGAATGGGTCCCACCACGAGAGATGAGTCGACAGCCTCTCCTCCGCAGGTCCCAGAAAGACAAAGATCTTTTGTTAGGTGGCAAGAGTAATCATTTCAAGAAACAACTACCGTCTAGGTGGAGCGAAGGACTTGAAGGTGGAACTCATAGCGCTTCCTTCATGAACCTTGACAGTGGCGTTGGAGTGACACGGCGAAGCACACCCAGTCCAGTGTAAGCCTGGTAAAGAGGGCCTTTGGAACATCCCGTGAGAGGGGATCACCCGGGATGACAGGGGCATCCTGGTGAGAGAGGGATGTTTGTGACTATTCTGCCATTCTGTAGAGAGGAGCAATGCTGCACTTGTGAAGATGCCACATCAACCAGGACTGATTGGAGAAAACATGAAATCTACCAGATTCACCATCACTCCACCTGCACTGTCACAAAGAACTGTACAACGAGAGACTTTGGTGTCTACTTCCACACCTTGAGTCAGATGGGGACCAGACCCGCAGGGCACCACTGAACTGTGCCAAGCAGAACTGGTGATCCAAGCAGTAGTTGTACCATCGTCTTGTTTCTGCAAGCAGCTGAACAGACTCAGTGGAAGTTTTCTGTTATTGTTTTATTCTCTTTAACAGGTTGGACTTTGTTGTTCCAGTTTGAATAAAATTTTGGAGGGACGTACTGACCTGCTGATCACTGTACTAGTTGTTCTGTTACCAGCCACTCCCCGAGGGCTGGTTTACACCTTACCCCACAGCCATCCACCACAGGCATCACAAGACATGTGACCCTGAGAATAAAAGGGGCCGGGCGCACGTGCCCTGGGCCAGTTCTACCCAGTAACTAATGGTGTCTGTGTCGTGGGTATGGATGCATTACACCATTACAATTAGTACTCTAGTACTTATTGTAAGTATGCACTATGTTGTTCCATTTCCTTCAGAGGCACTGAGCGTGGCAGCAATCATCAATGTTCATATCTTGCCTAAACAGAAAGAATACAAACACTAATTTGTATGCATAAGTAGACAAATGCGAACATTGATTGTATGTTGTCCTGAAACAAGCATTGAACAACCTTAAAGGAGATGGAGCACAACAGCATGCACTTACATCAAGTAAATGGGTGCTAAGTGGCATTGTGGGGCAAGTTAGCACAATACAGGAAGGTGTACAATCTGGTCCCTATGATTTAGGCATCACATACCTATAATATATTTGGAGAGAAAGGCGTTCTATGGATGTTAGTTGTCTGCAAAGGTCTTTAGGTAGTTGAGCGCTTGCAATATAGTCAGGGCTGTTGCCTCCACTGCTGTTTGCATCGGCCGAATGCTTACATATATAATCATTGTTATCCAAAGTAGGCAGTATCTACAGCTATGGCCAACTGTTTGCAGAAAGGGCAAGTTTAGTGAAAGTGACACCACACACCCTTTCAATTCCTAGAGCATCAGCGGGCCAACACCCCCCCCCCCTTCGCATCTGAGCTAACCAACACCCCCCCATCCCCCCTCCCCCACCCCCCTTCGCATCTGAGCTACCTTAGATCAGGTACTGAGGGATTAGGAAAGGGAAACGAGAGCCATGTTCACCTTCTGTTCCGGTTGATATCTTTATGATCTCTGAGACCAGGGATATCAAGGAATGCTCGGGGTGCCAAAGGTCAAGTCAGGAGTTGCGGCTGGTAGTTACCGCATCCTTACTTCTGAGCTGGATGTTCTGAGATGCGCGACCTGGAGGTGAGAGGGCTGGGGGCGGGGGATCCATATCGGCTCTGAAGGACCCACCTGTTCTGTGAGGCTCCAGCACATGCTGCCGTGCCCTAGAGCAGTGCATTATATATAAACTCTGGGAGCTTTCTCTTCTCTAAAAAGGCCATTTGTAAAAAGCATAAGTCTGCGTTTTTTGGACAATAAAACCAACCCATAAAAGTATGTGAATCGGGCCCTTTGTAATTAGGGCGTGCAGTTGTAAACCCTTGCAGCCCATAGGCCCATACACCACCGCAATCATGACTTTTACATGAATACACCCCATGCACGCGTATTTCTAGAGAGGGGCTTCTCACTAGACACATGCCCAGCTGCTGGTAACTGCATGAAAGCAGGACTTAATTACTAGTGTGCCTATTTAATGGAAAGTGGCACAAGTCAACAAATCGGGAAAAGATGAGATGAGAGAGAAACAGCCTCTAGTGTATAATAGGACAATACACATCAGCTTGTCAGCGGAAATAGTCCTGGATGAAGAGAAGAGGGTGTGGACCAGGCATTAATGAAGATAGGAAGAAAAGGGAAAAAACAGAAAGAGGGTAGGTCGTTTATGTCTTGAAGGGTAGTCTGATTCAGTCACATTTTCTCTGTACAGCAAGCCAAATATGTTAAACCAAAGATTGCAATAAGTTACTGAGACCTCCTCTGATGTACTCATTTTAGAAGGGCCTAACTATTGAAATAAGCTTTCAAATCCTAGATACACCTCGCAGATCTATTCCTTTATTATGCAGAAACTGAGCCCTCTCATCTAAAAAAGCACAGCTGTGCCCTGCCCTGCCAACCCCTGTATCCATTATTTCACAACAACTCACATTTCATAGTTTATTATCTGCTGGGCATGGGGCATGTTATTATAGCATGAACACCTCTGGGCATCCTCCGCCATAACATGTAGTTGATGCGTGGTGTCCATGAAGGCGCTGTACCTCCCTTCACAGCGCTTGCAACAAGTCAGTGTGTTCTTCCAGGATTTGTTCTGTGGCTGTTACCCTGGTGTAATTTTTTTTTAAATAAGCTCACATCAGTGTAAGTTCCAGGGCCACAGTGTCAATTATCCCCTCTAGTATCGATCTAGTGGACCCTTCTGGCTGTTACTAAATCTTTAGTAGAGGGAACACGGTCACCATCTTCGATGAGACCCCTGTTTGTGGAAAGCATATTTCCCCAGTTTGTTCACCTATGAGGATCACCCCCCTTGTCTCTCACCAAGGTGACCCGGGGTAGATTCCCCTACTCCTTCCAGGACCACTCTCCTGAGGTTTGAATGCCTGGCACCACCTGGACCAAGCCACGGGCAGGGAGGCACAATATCTTCAGGTTGTAGAGGCCTATAGAAGAGTACTTGAGGGAACTGCCCAAGCCAACCAAAGTCACGGACACCGCAACTTGCCACTCAAAAGGCCTACCGCCAGTCCACCACCTTTGAGTCACCCCGTGGGGGGCATCAGTCACACCTCTACGGGCCTGTAATGGGGACCCAGTTCCATCCGGCATGCCTTCGCTTCCAGCCATCCCCGTGATGGCCACAATATGTGATGGCATACCCCCGGGCACTCTATTTCTCAGGGCTGACTTCAGCTTCTCTCGAATTTGCCAGATACTGCTGTGTTCTGAGCCGGATGCTAACACAGCAGTGGAATCCCGTCTCATGCTGCCCCATCTCATAGTTCACCATTCGGCCTGTCACTTATTGGGCTTCGCTTTCTTCTCTGGGAAGGCCTTCAACCTCTGCACCACCACATTCATATGCCCAACACCGTCCCAAATCCTCATCAGCCAGTCATGCGGTGGCGGCCACATCTCTCACTGTTCTGCTGCCGGGCTTCTATCCAGGCTCCCTGGGGTAGTCATGCTAATGTCAATCCAACTGTGGTCTCCCTCTGTAGCCTCTGCAGGGATCCCTTGTTCTCCTCTACAGCAGTCGACTGCGGCCCTCAGCAGCTACTGTACTATACAGCTGCCATGCTGGGGTCCCTCTGGAGAAACCAGCCCAAGCTGGCACGCCCTTGAGTGCACTCTTCGCCATACTTCTCCAAGGGGTCAGGAGCAGTCCTTGTCATTGGCTCCAGGTCCCCAACCAGAGAGCACCTTTCAGTGGAGGTCAGACAGGATTTTCAACCAGGATGTTAGGCTTGTGAATGCTGTCATCAGCAGGCACTCCACACAGGTGCACCATCTTGGCTCCGGCACGGAGTATAAAGAACTGTGCTAACCAGAAGACAACTGGGCTACGGCCTAAACAAAAAGTTTCATATAATGCTTTGAAGTGACCTTGAGGTGACTTGCATGCATTAATCATTATGTTTCTGGTTTGCATAGTTTTATGGATATCTTCACAGCTCCCAGAAGAGCTCCTCCCATGTAATGATTAGGTCTCAGGACAATTGGATTAGGAGTTCAAATCAGATATATTCTTTGATCATCCAATCGGCATAAGCTATCTGTATCATTCATAAGAAGAGGTGAAACTGTGTTCACCAGGTCTAAAGGCAACATTTTAGAGTTTGCATGTAAGACATTGGGTTACTAGTGAAGATGGGTGGGAGCCCAACTCAAATGATAAACAAAATCCTTGTCAGGGTGAACCACAAAAGTCATTAAAACCTGTGCTTAATCCTTTGGGAGCTTGGTACAAACCAGTCAGACTTAACTTCGAGGTAATGTGTAAAGTATGTACTCAGCACTTAAACTGTAATAAAGTCAAAACACAACAAAAGAAAAATCCCAAACCAATTAAGAGAAATAAAGTATAAAGTATTTTTTTATAAATGCAATGACAATAAAATTACAAAAATTCAATAAGTAGAACCAGAGAGATGAGTTTTGGAAATGTTAGGTGAAAATCGTTGCAAAAATCACAAAGCGCCCCTCGACGTTATCTAGTCGTGCTGGACTAGTGAAAAGTCACAAGCTCAGACCGACCACGTTGGAGTGTGGGTCAGATACAGAGTCCAGGTTCATCCCACTGCAAAATTAGATTCTCGAGCTCACTTGAACGATGCCATTCATTTTGTTGGCGAGCCAAGAGAAGGGCAATGTCTGTGTGAGGAGCAGATCGGGTGCCATGGACAGTTGCTGCTGGAAATTTGCGTTGGCAGTCAATATGTGCAGTTGCGAAAGAGGAGGTTTTAATAAAGCTATGCCTCTGTGGTCATTGTGGGTGGTCAATTCTCTGTTTGAATTGCTCCCTTTGCAATTCAGAGGAGGCAAAACTTCTGTATGGTCACCTTTTCTTCAGGAGGAGTACACTCTGAGGCCAGCCAAGCGTCCAGGATCTGGGGAGGGGGGGGGGCACTTTCTGGGGTTCAAGACTCACTCCAGCAGATGCTTGTGGCATGGCTCAGGTAGGTCCAGTTGAGCAGCTGAGCAGTTGCGGGGAGGCTTCTGGAACCTTGTTTTGTCTCTTTAGCCCAAGCAGAAATTCAGCCAACTGACTCTTGGGATTTGGGGCAAGAATTTCCAACCTTCCTTCTTCAGACAGCAGGGCAGTCCTTCTTCTGAATCTTGCACAGGTCCAGGAGTGTTCTGATGAGAGTTTCTGAAGGTACCACTTTCATACCTGGTGCCAATCCCTGGTCTACTTCCAAACTTGTCCTGGTCAGTTCTTCCCTTCCCCTGGGTTTGGCTATAAACTATCTAGGGTGTCAAATGCAAGGTCAGGCCTGGTGTCATGTTATTTGTGTGTGCTGTAGCAAGAGTCCCTTGAAGTGAAATTAGGGCATGGTACAGCTCCACTCATGAACCCTGTCAGGAAGACCTATTTCTCTCACACCTAGGCTTTCTTAGTTCCTAAGTTTGGAAGCAATACACAAAACACTACAGGAGAGCCTGTCACATTCGTGGGACCCTGGGAACATGCAGAACCGCACCTTTGGCTTAGAGCAGAACATTGCTAACTTTTTAAAGGTGGTACAAACTTGTACAACTTTCTAAAGGTGGCATTTTCAGAACAGTATCTTAATATCCATCTTTACAATTAAAGTGGATTTTAAGTTACAACGAATTTCAGTGTAAAAAGCATTAGGCAACATCTTATGGATGACCTATAAGTATTAAAAAGGAAGGTTTAGCCCTGGAAAAGGGTTTATTTTGCCAGGTCAAAATGGCTGTTTAAAACTACACTACTGGCTGCAGAAGCAGGCCTGAGACATGTTGTACAAGGCTACTTTAGTGGTTGGCAGGATGTGTGGTGCAGCCCACTAGTAGCATTTTGTTTACAGGTACTGGCTACATGCAGTACATTTAATGTATATTAAATGTACCAATAAGGTACATGTCAATTGTACCATATTACCACTTGTTAGCAGAGAAAAAGTGCACAGAGTCCCAAAACCTAACAAAACAGATTCAGCAAAGGAAGGCAAAAATCTTGGGTAACCCTGCAGAGTGGGCTAGGTCCAACATTGCATATAAAAATGAAAATCTGAGCAGGTGGAATCTTTTTTCCTAACATTCTACAATTTTTATTGTTAAACTTGTTTAATTAATGTTAGAGACCTGTATTTCACACCCATTAAATGTGAAAGCCACACGATAGGTGCGTTATGTACTTCATGGGTGATAACCACTTTTTCAGGCAATGCGGAAGATTTCCATGAAAATTAAATTGTATTTTAATTTATATAGACTCTTTTTATGGGCTACAGCATAGTTTGTGGAAGAGAAGTGTCACAGTGAAATGCGATTTGAAACTGAAGGAAGAAGGGATTGAGAGATTTGCGTCCGCCTCCTTCGATTTGTCCTGTCGATGCTGACTTTGCGACAAGCCACAAGCCTTTCTTCACCCTTCCCTTATCTTGCAGACTGATTGGGCCGTGGAAGGGTCCAGAATGATATTCAGAGCCTTATCTCCTTGACAGAAGAAGGCCTTCCCTTCCATTTATTTATTTTCTTTTCTTAATCAAGTCATTTGCATGAGACTGAGATGCAATCTTCAGGCTCAGGATTGGGGTCGTGCCACCGGCTAGTTGGTTAGAAGGCTTATGGCATGATGATGTATGGTCATTTCACTACAATACCTTTTACACATAAAAGCTGCCCTTTAATTACATTTTAAATCTTATTTGAAAAGATTTTGCCATTATGGAAATTGCTCTGTAAATGCTCTGGTAATAAAGAGCCCATAAAAGTTCTGATGGCAGTCTTGAAGAAAAGAGCTATGATTTATTGTAAAGGCGGGAAGTGTTTATGCCAGCGCACAGAACAAATCTCGGGGCAAGACAGACTCGCAGAATATTGTGACCCGTCCCTTTGTCTACGGAAAGAACGGGTCTTGCCAACCACAGACAATTCTAAAACATTTGTATTTGTTGGCCACTTTCTTAAAATACACAAAATTATCAACGTTTCACTTAAAGCCGTATTGTCCTTATTAATATGTTTCTTTCCTAACTGAAATGCATGTACGGTATAAATACATACATTGATAAAAATGCAACATTCCCATCAGAGGGAAAGAGATTGTAATTAGTTCAGAGAAAGCAACCATCTCTCTAACAGAGTAATATTTACAACTGCCCTGCACAGATCGAACACAATGAAATGAATCAATAGACAGGGAACACCAATATCCCACCTTGGTATTGGAAAACCACCAAGACCCAACACAGGAGTATACGGATTGCGGTGCCCAGAACACACGTGCTCTCTAAGATGTCAGTTGCCCCTCTAACATCTGAAAGTTATGAAAATATTTCAAAAGAGTATGAGGAACCCCTATTTCATATTTCAAAATGCATTTTCTTGTGTTGTAGTGTTGTATATTTATTTCGCACTGTATTTTACGCCAATATGTCACTAAGCATTCAAATTATTACAAAACTTTTTTTAGACAATTTCCATAACATCTAATACAATCTTGTTAACGACCGAATAATTATTATCATTACACAGAGCAAGCAATCCAATGTATCCTCTAAACACGTTCACCGTTGAATTGATGAACGCCAAAACAGCCAACACGAGTCTCGTGACTCTTGCTGCTTTTCATAGCCTGCATTAAAGTTCAGTTCCACCCTCCGGTGATCATCTTTTGTTTGTTATGATGGTTCATATCGTCTACTGTATATTGTGACTGTCAGAAGACTGCATTTGATGTTTTATTGACACGAGCCTAAATCTAGCAAAGTGGAAAAGAGAATACCAGGAGACTAGTTCACACAAAACATGTCTTGCTGATACATTTCTTGCTGGGACCAGTCTCCTGCTGGTAGCTTGAAAGACTGTTTATTTGAGCTACACACTCCCTTAAACAAGATATCGGCTAACCACCCTTTATTAAAAAAAAATCATAACTTCAAGTAACTGAATGAAATTACAGAAAAAAGTGCATTTTACACACACCTGAACAAAATCCCTGCTCCTAGATCTTGAAAATTTGCCACCATTGACAGTGGAAAGCTAATTTTCCCTGTTCTGTGAAAAGTACTTCCCACGAGCACTCATGAATGTCCGAGTCCATAATTGAAACAGAAACAACCATTAAGTGACCATTAGGTTCCAGGATCTGAGAAGTTGGTCCTTTGAAATGAGTAACCCCGCTGCAAAAGATGCTCTATCAAATATACAACTGTAAGTTCCAAAGTGCAGCGGGATACAAGAAAGAGGGGAGGAGTTATTAACACAAAGGCGCATACCTGATAATCAGTGATGCTTCTTTGTTGGAATGTGGCCGTGGCACGTGTTTGTGGAACCGTATTTCAAATTGCAGTCAAGTACATTACTCCTGTACAAGGATTACACACAGGGGCTCATCTACAGGCATTCACAACTCATGCACACATCTTTGCATTTGTCAGAGGCCTTATGCAATGTATGACAGCTTGATTTTTATTTCGATATTTATTAACCGCACGATCACCAAAGATGATTCTTGATGCAAGAGACGCGCTGAGATGAAAAAACTTGGTCTAGCAAAGAGTCCGAGGGAAAAGAGAAAACTGAAAGAACTAACAGCAAAAATCGAATTATCAAAGTTTTGCTGAACGAAGGCGATTTCTTTTTTTTAAAATTTTTTTATTTCCCAAAATTTTTATTAAAATAAAACAGAGATGCATTCGAAGCTTATTTCAAATTTTATTCACCAATGACCAGAAAGTCTGCTTTCCAATGTGCTTGAGGTTAACGTAAGGGCAAGGTAATATGAGAACAATCTCTGAACAAAGAGATATAGAGGGCCCAAAACAAGCTAAAGATTAAGATAAACCTGGTGCTAGAATCATATAGAAAGAGTTATGAGTTGGGAAAAGACCATTAAGCAGGATCTCTGTTTAATTGCAATCAAAGAGAAGACCTCCACTATGTTTAACGCAGCTGTAAGGTCATAAAAAGCAACTTCCACTGCATCTCCCTTATGAAGAATAGATTTGAGGTGATCCACACCAATGATTTTGTTACCCTGCCAAAATTAAAACCAAGACTGGTAGGAGTCAAGCGCACTAGCAGTTTTCAACTTGCAGGTAATATAGCGATAGTGGGATAGATGTTGGTGTCATTGGCATCCAAGTCTTTGGTTCTTGCAGGGTAGAAATACTATTGGCTATATATACATAAGATAAAAACGTATTTCCGGTTGTTGACTGTGGCTTCATCCACCATTAGAAGCACTCACTGTGGGTTGTTGTTCACAAATTGCCCCACTAATGCAGGCTCAGGGGCATATTTATGACAAAAGTAACACAAGTCGCCTTTATGCGCTGCACTACAGGGAAAGGGCAGGAGTGCACTCTATTCATTGAAACACGGAACACTCCTGCCTTTTCCTAGAGATCTTTATAAACAACGGGGTTGACCCTGTGTCCCTCAGAACCTGGGTAATCTGTAGCTTAAACATTTTTTGGTTCTGTCGGGTTTAAGCAACACAGTGATTTATCCAAACAGTTTTTTCTGCTCCTCATAGAACCAACATAACACCTCCAAAGTACTATAACAAATCCTTATAGTTAATAAAGAAGGACGACCTAAGTGTTACTCAATATTTTCTTTATATCGTTTTCTGAATCAAAAAGTCATTTCTATACATTATATACAAGTAACTGTCATTATATCAAATATAGTGCAAAAACAAAGTGACATCAGTGAATAGTGTGCTTGTGACAAACAGAATATATCCAAATTTCATGCAGAAAAACTGTACATGTATATACAGAATATCATTTCATAAGGCCATCTACTGATACAATCTGGGAACCCTATGATTTCTTTGAAGTTTGTTAGGGGCTCCGAGTTTATGTGGCCTGTGAATAGATGTCGACGTTTCGACCCTGAAAGCGCCAATGTTTTCAGTCGCAGCGGGTCTTTATCAAGGCAATAGTATATGCAGCACAACAGTCCTCTCAACCAAGTGCATTAGTCACATGGAATGAAAGATTTCTTTAATCGGCAAAAGATCGCTGGGTAGGAACTAAGTGATCTGCTTCCTTTCGCCCCGACCGGCTACCAGAAGTTAACTTCAAGTTGCACCATGGTGCAAGGGTGCCTGCGTTGCATCTATCGAGGCACCTTCCTCTATCCTTGTGTGCTGCAGAATGCTGCACACATAGAAAGAAGTAACAAGGAGAAATAAAGGCACTTCTCATTGTTATGCCTCCCCGGTAAAAGGTGTAGCATTTTGGCACAGTTCCAAGTCTACCAATAATGGTAAATGAGAGAATGCACCAAAAACATTGCGCGGGAACACCCATGCGACTCCCATGGAATGCTTCCCTGTGACAGAGTATGCAACACAGCGATTTGCATTGCATTGTTTTAATCTTGATTTATCAAGCCATTCAGGGTCATGCAAAGTGGCATTGCATGGCTTTATAAATCGTATTTTGGGGTTGCGCAGCGCATTCAGCATGTTGCGTTGTGCAAAGGAGACACGACCCACACGATGAATGGGGCCCTCTCCCTTTAACACTGTCATAGTGCCACATGAATCACATCACTGAGCCACAAACACAGGACCTTGTTTTCAATGTGCCCCGATGAAGCGGAAAGTCCCACACTCCACATTCTGTGCTCCACATCAAGCTTCTTGCCTGGAGGAGAGGTCAGAAAAGAGTACCCACACAGTGTGAGAGCCCTCCCAGGGCGGCTTTGCCTAAGCATGCAACCTGCTTCTTGGTAGACTCACTGACTAGCTGCTTACCGTTCCCAGTACTCCTAACAGCTTGAGCGCCTCACTGGCCCATCAACGTCTGGGTTGAAGACATTTGAACCTTGCTTCCTATGGACATGGAGCTAGGCCTATTTCCTGATGGCCCAGTAACCAACATGTTGACATATGTTCTTAATACCTTTTGGGCTATTTTGTGGGCCACCAATGTGCTACTAGCCCAGCTACTGCTGTGCTGGGTAACAGGCTTCCTGACTTCCAAATGCGTTCTCAGCTGAATACATCTGATCTTTTGGGTAGCTCACTGGCACCGCTTCTTAATGGCCGGCCTGACATCTACCATTCTCAATGCAAGGGTTGCCTGATTTCAAGGCTGTGTAAACTGCATATTTTCAGATATAGGCAGACTCCATAAAAGCCTCTTATAATACTTCATAGTTCATTTGGCGCTAGCTTCAAGCACTTCACAATTTGGCATAGGTCGTAAAAATGTTTACGTGATTCATTTTCTTTTATCAAACTAACAAAACAACAAAAGCATTGCACCTAATTGCTTCATTATTGGTGATCCCTGCATTGCAGTTAAACATTTTGTCAAAAGGACAGCAATCATTTACGCTTAATGTTCCATCTGTGATCTAATTACTGTAGCTAATTATCTCTTTGTAGATTTTCTCCTTACATTTACACCTTTTTATAATTAAAAAACAAGCCTGTGAAGTTGATACATGAATGATCTGCCTCTGGTGTATTATGAAAAAAATGTTATGGCATTTTGCCATATGCTATTCAGTGACATATTGCTATTGAGGTAGGAAAAGGTTTGACACTTCCTAATAATCTTTTTTTCTGATGCAGAATGAAAAAACATATTGAACGCCCACAGTAAGCGTTTAAATTAATTCTCCTTAATTAAAAAGAAAAACTATTTTCAAATGTATTCTATTTAAGTCTGTTAATGAAATGTACTTATGAAGTAGGATTAGGCCATAATGGGCTATTATCAGGAGTCCCATGGTTACTTATTCTCTGAAATAAAAAATGCACTCTTCTCCATGGAGCTCTCCCAGTAGACGATTTGGAATGCTGTATCCTAATTTCATACTTGCTGACTACGAGCTGTAGATCAGCTTCTTGTAATCTAAAAGGAAAACCCAAGCACTAGTTAAAACTCCACCTCACGCCTTTTCAGCAGGTCAAGTAAAGTCAGAGCTACCAAATGCTCTTGAGAACGTAAATGGAACATTAATCAAGATTCCAGTCATTTAATTTTTCCGAGGCAGTTCTTTTGAATCAATGGGCACTTGATTACAACATCTAAACATCTTACAGTACGCTAAAAATATGTGAAAACCTCAATATTCAGAAAAGAGGTTTTTCATATTCTGAATTACTTTCTCATCCCATCAGCAGATAAACACGTTACGAAATTAGGTTTAATGCTGTGTGGTGCGATCTCATTACATATCAGTTTTATAAGGGAAACATTTTATGACAAATTGTTAAGACAATAATAAGTCTGTAAAAATTAATCTCTACTAGCTTTCAACAAGAAACAAAATTAAAACCTTTATTCATCTGAGCAGGACTTTAAATCCACCTACTCACATGGCTGTACATTAACAAGTATTTTTCATCAACCAAATGACCAGGCTTCCCTGTTGACCCTTTTTCTCCAAAATTGTACAAGCAATCTTAACCCTCTCCAGTTCCTGATTTTCAAATCTGACAAATTACGACAGTCCCAATACATAGAATGCCTTTTTGAGTATGTTCAAGTTCAAGTTCAAGTTCGGGCATTTATATAGCGCACTACTCACCCAGAGGGTCTCAAGGCGCTTGGGGAAGGGGTTCATTATATGTCGAATAGCCAGGTTTTAAGTTCTTTTCTGAAGGAGATGTGGTTTTGAGTAAGGCGGAGGTGAGTGGGGAGTGAGTTTCAGGTCTTTGCAGCCAGGAAGGAGAAGGATCTGCCACACATGGTGGATTCTCGGATGCGCGGGACTGCGGCGAGGGCTTGATTGGACGATCTTAGTTGGCGGGTGGGTTTGTAGAAGGACAGTCGAGTGTTGAGGCATTCGGGTCCTAGATTGTAGAGGGCCTTGTGTGCGTGGGTAAGAAGACGGAATGTAATTCTTTTGTTGACGGGAAGCCAGTGGAGGTCTTTTAGGTTCCCGGTGATGTGATCTTGGCGAGGGATGTCCAATATGAGTCTCGCTGAAGCGTTTTGGATGCGTTGGAGTTTTTTCTGTAATTTTGCTGTGATTCCGGAGTATAGTGTGTTACCATAATCCAGTCGACTCGTGACCAGTGCATGGGTGACAATCTTTCTTGTCTCGAGGGGGATCCAGCGGAAGATCTTTTTGAGAATGCGAAGTACGTTGAAGCAGGAGGATGAGACTGCGTTGACTTGTCTGGACATCGAGAGAGAGGAGTCTAGGATGAAGCCAAGGTTACGTGCATGGTCTGTGGGTGTGGGTGCTGTGCCCAGAGCGGAAGGCCACCAAGAGTCGTCCCAGGCAGATGGGGAAGATCCTAGGATGAGCACCTCCGTTTTGTCTGAGTTGAGTTTTAGGCGGCTATGTTTCATCCATTCGGCTACTTCTTTCATGCCTTCGTGAAGATTGGTTTTGGCGGTGTTAGGGTCTTTGGTGAGGGAAAGGATTAATTGGGTGTCGTCGGCGTAAGAGATGATGTTGAGGTTGTGTTGGCGCGCGATGGATGCGAGTGGGCTCATGTAAACGTTGAAGAGGGTGGGACTGAGTGATGATCCTTGTGGTACTCCACAGATGACTTCAGTGGCCTCTGAGTTGAATGGGGGAAGTCGGACTCTCTGGGTTCTCCCAGCTAGGAACGAGGTGATCCAGTCCAAGGCTTTTCCTTGTATGCCGATGTTGCTGAGGCGTTGTATAAGGGTGCTGTGGCAGACTGTGTCGAAAGCGGCGGAGAGGTCGAGTAGAATGAGGGCCGCTGTTTCTCCGTTATCCAGTAGTGTTCAGATGTCGTCTGTTGCTGCAATGAGGGCGGTTTCGGTGCTGTATTTGGCTCGAAACCCGGATTGAGATGGATCGAGGGAGTTGTTGGATTCAAGGAAGGCGGCGAGCTGGCTGTTGACGGCTTTCTCAATGACTTTGGCCGGGAATGGGAGGAGGGATATGGGTTGGTAGTTTTTAAGTTCAGAGGGGTCTGCTGTGGGTTTCTTCAAAAGGGCGCTGAGTTCGGCGTGTTTCCAGCTTTCTGGGAAGGTGGCAGAGTTGAAGGAGCAGTTGATGACATCACGGAGATGGGGTGCGATGATGGAGTCAGCTTTGTTGAAGATGTGGTGGGGGCAGGGGTCGGTTGGCGAGCCAGAGTGGATTGAGTTCATTAGGCGGATGGTGTCTTCAGTGGTGATTGGGTTCCAGGCGCTAAGGTTGTTAGTTGGCAGAGTAGGATCTGCGGGGGGTGGGGAGGGTTGATCGCTGGGAGTATTCTCGAAGCTGTTGTGGATGTCGGCAATTTTGTAGTAGAAGAAGGAGGATAACGCATCGCAGAGGTCTTGGGAGGGAGTGATGTCGTTAGATGCTGCGGTGGGGTTGGTGAATTCTTTGACGATGTTGAAAAGTTCTTTGCTGTTGTGAGTGTTGTTGTCGAGACGATCCTTGAATGCTGATTTCTTGGCGGATCGAATCAGTTGGTGGTGTTTGCGGGTGGCTGCCTTGAGGGTATTTTCTCCATGTTTTCTCCAGGGTGCGACATAGTTTCTTGGATTTTTTAAGGTCATCATTGAACCAGGGAGCCTTTTTGCTGGCTGATTTGATCTGGTGCTTTTTCAGGGGTGCTAATTCGTCAGCACTGTGGGTGATCCATTGCTTGAGATTGGTGGCCGCTTGGTTTGGGTCCAATGAGAGGGTGGGAGGGTTTTGGTTGAGTGATGTGAGGAGTTGGTCGGAGGTGATTTTGTTCCAGTTTCTCAGAGGAATAGGTTGTGGGCGGTTGTGGGTCAGGGTGGTTTTGTAGCTGAAGTGAACACAGCTGTGATTCGTCCAGTGGAGGGCTGTGGTGCGATCAAAGGAAATGTGCTTGCTGGAGGTGAAGATAGGGTCGAGCGTGTGTCCGGCTACATGGGTGGGGGTGTCAACAAGTTGTTTGAGTCCGAGATTGGCCAGGTTGTCCAGGGGGGTGGAGGTGTTGCTGTCGTGTTTGTTTTCAAGGTGGTAGTTGAGGTCTCCTAAAAGAATGTAGTTCTCGGAGGCGAGGGCATGTGGGCTGACGAAGTCAGTGATGTCATCGCTGAATTGAGTGCGGGTACCTGGAGGCCTGTAGATGAGGGTGCCTCTAAGTGTGGTCCTAGGGTTGGAGTGGATCTGAAAGTGGAGATGTTCGGCGGATCCAAGATTGTCGTCGGAGCTGGTCGTGATTTTGATGGTGTTCCTATGGATGATGGTGATGCCTCTTCCTGTTTGATTGGTGCCGTCTTTTTGGGTAATCTTGTAAGCGTCCGGTATGGCTATGGCGATGTCGGGTGCTGATGATGTGTTCATCCATGTTTCTGTAAGGAAGGCGATGTCCGGTGACGCAGTGTCGAGTAGGTCCCAGAGTTCAGTTGCGTGTCTGTGGACCGAGCGGGTGTTCAGCAGGATGCACTTCAGGCGATTAGAGTCGGAGCTGTGTATGGAGGAATTGGATTTGGTGAGGGTCCTGAAGCAGTTGAACTTGCAGGAGAGGCAGGCGAATGGGCCGTGGGTACGTCCTGGGGTGACTTTGCAGCATTGTGGTGTGCGTCCTGGGTTGAGGGCGAGGAGAGTAGCGGCATCATATGTGACTCTAGTGGGTTGGGAGCGGTGAGGACCAGGGGGAGAGGCGCTGGGCGCGGTCCAGGCGCGGACGGGCGTAGACGGGCTTACCTTTGGCGCACCTTCGGCGTGCATGGGGCGCGACCGCTGCGCGTGAACGCTGCGCGCAAGTGCATCTGTCATAAATGGATGGTGGAAGGGGAGGGGCGAGGGGGGGTCAGCTGGGAGGCGGGAGCGGGGTGGAGCTCAGGGCAGGGAGGCACAAACAATAACAAAGCAACAAAATGGCGGCAATCGGGTAATTGACCAGGACTGGGGTCCGATCGGCAGTGCCTCTAGTACAGATAGCAGTGGAGTTGGCAATCGGGCAGCGGAAAACTGCAGGCAGCACAACAGCGCGAGTCAAACAATTTCAGTCTAGCGCTACTTTCAAAGGTGCCTCCGCTAATATTTAAATATTAAAGGGCAGGCGGGGAAATCACTCGCTATCCAGATACGCCAAAAATTATGCAAATTATCAATTTCTATTTCATGCAGCAGTATAGCAGGCTGAGGTGGGCAGTCAATTATTTACGCAGGCTGAGGCAGTGCAAAGGCTTGCTACGATACCGGTCAGGAGCAGCGGGTGGAGCGGCCGTTTCTGCTGGTAGCAGAAAGTAGTACTCCGATAGTATTACTCCACATGCATTAAATACAGCTCACTACATTATAGGTTTAAGTGGGATCTAACTCTGGACTTGCAGTTGTAAATCATTATCAAATGCATGTGGTGTTCTTTAGGGTTCAAACAACAAAGTTGGGTTCAGCATCTTGACTATCATCTTTGTATACTCTCCGGTGGCAAATTGGTAATCCCAACTTGCCAATGGTGCACTTTAGGTTTAGAAAATGCCACAATAGGATACTAGCTTTCCCTACATAGTGATTTGCTTCTGTCCAATGACCAGATAGCAGTCATGGATACCAGTTCCTTTTCCTTGACATATTGCCTGCTCTTCTGTGTGCAAAAGGTTTTCTGGACAGGACCCACTGACTAGAGTAGAACTAGCTCCCCAGCTTACCTGGAGTACAAATGTGGTAAATGCCCTGTGGGTGCTCTAGATTTCATGCTGGATCCGACTGGAGTGTCTGGATTTCTGGATGGTTTAGTAGTTTTGTGACTGACAAAATATAGAAAAGTTAGAGACTGCATTTGGACTCTTGAAAGATTGTGTGTGCTTTCTGTCTGTGCCCAGCTTTGTAAATGCAGCAAGTGAGATATGGTAACAAGAATTCCTGCCTGTTTTATTACATTCGAGTCTGAAAAACTCCATCTTTGGATTTCGTTAGCTAGTATCTAGTAACAGCAGGTGGTATAGCTTAACCACAAATCACCTAATGACACAAACTCACCTGTGTTGAGGATAGAACTTTAGGAGTTTACACAACATCTTCACCACAGGATTCCTCACATGTACCAGAAACTGTGGAGCTCTGCAGGGCCAGAGACTACTTGCCATATCTACTGAAGTGAAAGAAGCTCTGTGAATGCAGCAACACGAGATTAATATCAGAGGGGCCAACCAGCAAATCATTAAACCTTTCATCAGTCACTAGTTCTGCGAGATCTTATAACTTTGATTGTCTACTTGACTGACCACCAATGCAGAGTGTCTTTTCTGCAGGTGGCCACATAAGGTAACTTGCAATAACCTTATAATATACCAGAGAGGGTACCTCATTTCTGCTTTTGCAAAGGCATGATGCAGGCTAACAATGAGAGGATATGGTAAAACTAGAGTGCCCATTTGTTTACAAAGAGTTTAGGTGAAAAGCGGAAACAGACCCTCTGAATATGAATGTTTCAATATAATCAGCAAATCTAACGGTCATTGGGGCAGATGTGGCTGCTTTAATGGCAATAAACCGAATAAGAACGTACTCCATCCTTATTTGCACCTTTTATTGATTGTCAATTGCAAAAAGAAGCAATTTCTATTTGCTGCACTAATCACTTCATGTCATTGGACAAAATGACGTGTTATTAAAGGATTATAAATAGGAAACAATAAACATATTGTATTCTCCAGTGTTAAGTAGCCATTTTTAAAAGTTGTAGAGTTCAACTCTCCCAGGGAAAAATGGTAAAATATAAAGTTATTGAGGAGTAGTAGTGAAGAACAGGGATATCTTTCACCAGTGGGTTCTGAGTGGGTAGACACCCGTTACAACGCATCTTTTACTCCGCACTACCATTACAACGCGACTTTTACTCCGCATACCATTACAACGCATTGCGCTGGGGGCGCTCTAGGATAGGGAATAAGTATAATTTACTATCCAACACCTTCCCTAGGGTCCACGGGGACTGGAGTTAGAATAGTAAATTATACTTACCACTATCCAGCACCCCAAAGCGCTATGCGGTGTAATGGTATGCGTTGTAAAAGTCGCGTTGTAACGGTATGCGGAGTAAAAGTATGCGGAGTAACATGGTACATCCTCTGAGTGACATTACATTGAAAACAAGAGCGAGGCTTAAGTTATCTATAATGTCACATAAAACCTGAAGGTGAAAAACATCCCCAATATACCCTATTTACCCATCCATAATTATATGATATGCATTCCTCTGCCCCGCAGGAGCAAAGTAGTAATGGGAGGGGGGGGGGGCATACTTAGCAAGGCCTGTCCTAAATGTAAAATAAAATCCTGTTCTTCTGCCACCCATCCCTGTGGAATTTTAGTTTGCGATCTGAACATCATCTGCGCCAGCTTGTCACCCATGCACTACGCGCACGGCAGCCATTTTAGATATCATGGTCTCCCTGTCCACGACCGATCGCCAGCGCGCCCCTCTGACCCAGCAAGCATCCTCCGCGCACCCTGGCTCCCCCTCCATCCTCCTTACGAGCATGACCCATCTGCATGACCCTGTCCTTGGAAGTCATGCCAGCGCCTGACCAACACCTCCTCCCCTCCCATGAATGCCCCTCTGTTGAACAACCTCCCCCCTGCGCTGGATTGTCCACGCAGCATGAATACCACTCCATTGATGGCCCCTCACCCCGTGTCCGACTGTCCACACAGGTCCGAGGCCATTACCTAAGCCGAGAAGATATCATTTACTGCCCTTATTGTATGAGGTCGCTCTCCTTCAAAGGACCCTCTATTGATCCAGGCCTCCCCCCACCCCCTGTGACGTGATCAGGCGCACACATCCTAAGACTCGACGAAACACTCAGCTGCGTGATGACTCTCTCTCTTATCAGCAGGTTGAGGACCTCCATTGTGAAGGTATATGGGGGTGGGATTAACACGAGGATTGCGGGGATGACTTTTTCCTTGCCTTACACAGTTGTGATTGTAATAAAGGAAGGTCACATGCCATAAACCAGTGTATAAGAGGCCAGGCCTCCGAGAGGCTATTAGAGCACCTCGAGACGATACCTTGTTGTCTGATCTGATGTGTTCTGCTCCGTCGGAATAAACTTCTGTTTCCTGCCTTCTGGTCTCCGGCGCCTGCCTCATTGCTTGGTAAATTTGAATGGTACAAGGGCGGTTAGCGCCGGGCAAAACTTGAGAAAGGTCCTAGCCCTACCTTTTTCTACAATTGGCGTCCCAAAGCGTGGGGCCCATCAGCGACACGTGGATCCAGTGGGAGAGGTCCCGATGACAGAGTGAACGACTGCAACGATCGGGAAGAGCTCATGTCCGATAGACCCTCGTCTGACAGCCGATCATCCGACCTTCACTAGTTCTGAACAGACCTCTCTCGAGTGATCTACGGTCCTGACTGGGAACCATCAGGAGTGCCGCGAACATCACGAAGGAGAGAGGACGATCGGGCGCTGGATCCAGAGGACAGGAAACCGTCCATGCGGTCCGGGTAAGGTCGTGTAAACACGACGAATTGAGGAAAATTGTTTGTTTGGATAATACTAGTATTACGCTTTGTTGAAACCTCTGGAGATTCGCTGTCTGCAAACGGGGAAAAACAAACAGGCTCTCTCTTTGCAAACAGTGAAGGATAGGTAACGCAGACTTTTGTCCCTATTGTAATCCGTCGTGACTATCTTCCTCCCCCACTGTTTCCCGAACTATCGTTCGTGGATTATTGTCTGGAGATTCTTTTTCTGCAAACAGGGAAGAACAAGGTCTCTCTTTGCAGGTAGAGAAAGAGTAGGTAACGATAACTTTTCGTGCCCACTTATTCTCCCCACTGAATTGTTTTGCTTGACCGATTATTCGGTATTGGTTCGTTTGAGGTATTCACCGCCGGCAAACAACGGAGAATAGAAATATTCTGTCTAGTCTTTGCCCGCCGTGATAAGATAGGTAGTGCAGACTTTTGTCCCCGGTGTAAACCGTCATGCCTATCTTCTCCCCACTGGTTGGTAGCCTGTTTAGCCCGGACCGCTTATTAGAGATGAACCATCCAGCTCCACTGGAGGGCACCCCTAATAAGGACATGTTCACTAAGTATGGACTAGTCGCTATAGCTTACACTAGACTATGGCATAAATATACGAAAAAGAACCCTGAAAGTCAGTGGCCACTGATAGGTTCCTTTAGTGAAAATAAAATAAAAACATTAGAAATAGCGCTCCAGAAGAATAAGACCACGCCCACTATGCTCGACAGTATCGGCATGTGGCGCAAAGAAACGGAACAACGAAAGAAAAGAGAAGAAGCAAAAATAGGGAAAGAATTACGAAAGGCAGCCCATCTGGCCGCAAAGCAACTAGAAGAAGAAATAAAAGAAAGAAAAGAAGCTACACAAAACCAAGAATCAGGGTCAACAGGCCAATGTCCTGTTAGGACCCCCTCTGCGCTCTACCCTGAACTACCCTCCAAACAACGGGCAAACGATGAGCTATTGCTAGGTCCACCGATCATCTACATGCCCCCTCCATATGCTCCCAGCCAACAAAACTTGCAAGCCCCGAGTGTGAGTGAAAGTGGCCCTAGTGCTAGTGCACCGGCCCTCACGGCCTCCGCACCAGCCACATTAACAACTTCGTTAGACGACCCCGAGGCTAGCAAACAATCATCCGCCAGGTTAAGTAGGTTAAGCAAAGATGAGCAGGATGGGATCAACGAAATAGCAAAGACATTGGTAGAACGAAGGGAGAGCGAAGAATACACAATGAGCGTATATAATTCACATGCCGACAGCCATAGACGGCATTTCATTTTGCGGTTCAGCTACCACACCCTGAACGCGTATGAAGATAGGTATCAGAGTAAGGGTCCCGCTAAACTCACAACACTGTATAGAAAGATTGATGTTGGAGATGGGACTGAACGTGAGGCGACGGAGCTCTTCATGCAAATGCTTGAGGTCTTCCGCCACCTCGCGGAACAGAAACCAGAAACCAAGGTTACGGTCCCTGAAACAACCTCGGCAGAGGTAGCCAATACTATGATGCCTATCAGAGAAGCGGCTCCTTACTGGATCCCGCCACGGGGCCAGGGAACGAGCGATGATGTTAATAGTGAAAATGCAAAGGGGAGGGTTGTGTACAATTGGGTTTACCAACCATGGGACCGACAAGACATCCTAACCTTCAAGCAAACCTTGCCCGACTTAAGAAAGAACCCGACGGCATTTTATACCGAATTAGGCACAGCCTTGGGTTCGACAATAATGACTTTAGCAGATATTGACTTGTTCTTTGGGTTATGCCTGCCAGCTGATGTGTGGAAGCAAATCCGGAAGGTCGACCACACGGATCTGTTTGGACATACCTGGGACCAACTCGGTAAACTAGATAGACAGCGAGAGCCGGGGAGTAAACCAGTGAAGGACATACTGGAACTCCCAGACAAACTAGTCCAGAAGTTAAAAACCCTGGTCCCGGAAAGAAAAGTAGACTGGTCGATAGTCACGGCCTGTCGACAGAAACCCCAGGAGGATGTGTCAGAATACTTCTCCCGATTCGAGACCGTGTTCTCCGACTACAGTGGCCAAGATATGACCACCGCAACCGGACAGCACCTGTTTGTGCAAAATTACGTAAAGGGACTAACACAGGAGGTCTCCCAAAAACTACAGACGAGTGAGAGTAGTTGGGGGGCCTCCAAACCCGCAGCTATCCTTCAGATGGCTCAGTATTACGAGCACCAAAAGAATGAGAATGATAGGGCGTCCGAGAAAAAGAAGAAAGATTTGAAGGAAAGGGTAATGATAGCCCAGATACAGGGTATAGCGCTAGGACGGGAACACCAAAGGGGGAACTACCAATCAACCACCCCCAGAGATCTACCTCCTAAAGATCACACCCCAGCACCCCACACTGGACGTAGAGACGTTAGCAATGACCAATGCGCCTTCTGCAAAGGGCTCGGTCATTGGAAATTTCAGTGTCCAGTTCTGATAGAAATGAACAGAAATAGGGAGTCCAGGGATGTGGCGGGTGGTCCGAGGAATAGAATACAGGGACGAGGGAGCCCCAACGACACCAATAATGACAGATCAGGAAGACTGAACACATTTGACCGTCCCCGACAGAACCAATATCAGCTATCTGAAGGTGAACATGCCCCCGACTTTGCATAGGACTGCCAGGGGCAAGGGAGGGATCCAGTCGAGCTCTGTGTTGACCAGCAAGGTCCTTATGTCACCGCTAAGGTCTTGGGTACAGAGTCTCCATTCTTGGTAGACACTGGGGCGACACGTAGTGTGTTATCAAAACGACTGATTCCAAGGGCACCCTTGTCTGGCTCACACATAACGTCGATAGGTTTCGATGGGACGCCCTCCACTAACCCCCTGTCCGTACCTATTACCTTTGACCTAGAAAACAACACTACTGACGCGACATTTCTCCTCTCCTCCAACTCCCCTGACGCCATTATGGGCATTGACTTACTGAAGCATTTTCGAGCTACCATTAGGTGTTCCCCAGATGGAATACGAGTCATCCTGTACGACAACCCAGACATGCCCAGATCCCGTCCCCCACGACACATGTGCTCTATAACTGACGCTGACCTATCCCTGCTTGACACCCTACCTTCGTACCTGTGGGCCAAAAATGACTCTGATGTGGGGCGAATGATGATTGATCCTATTCACATAACTGTACGACAGGACGCTATGCTCCCGAAACTCCCGCAGTATCGGATATCGCCAGAGGGTGAGAAGGCACTGGTAGCGATCATTCAGTCTCTGGTAGACGCAGGAGTGGTTGAAGAGGTGGTTAGCAACGTCTGCAACAGCCCAATCCTACCTATTGTTAAGAAGCAAGGTGAAGGAGATGAGAAAGCGTACCGCTTCATCATCGACTTGCGAGAGATTAACAAAGTAGTTGTACCCCAATATCCTGTGGTATCTGATATCACCACCATTCTGACCCTCATCCCGTCCACTGCCACCACCTTTACTGTTATCGACCTTAAGAACGCGTTTTTCTCTATCCCCATCCATCCAGACAGCCGTTACCTCTTCGGCTTCACTCTAAAATCCCGCTCGTACCGATTCTGTAGAGCTCCCCAGGGGTACACTGAAAGTCCCAGCATTTACAGCCAGGCCCTCAAAAGACAGCTGGATGCCTTCCAGCTTCCAGAGGGAGTGGTGTTGATCCAATATGTCGATGATATCCTTTTGGCGGCCGACACCACCCCCCTTGCAACAACAGCCACCGTTCAACTCCTACACTTTCTTGCAGAAAATGGCCATAAAGTCTCCAAAAAGAAGTTACAGTTCTGTCAGCCACAGGTGACTTACCTAGGCCATCTTCTGTCCAAAGAAGGGAGGAAACTTACACCCGACCGAATCCAAACCATCCTAGATACCCCCATCCCGAAAACACAAAAGCAGGTCCGCTCTTTGGTTGGCCTAACATCTTTTTGCAGACAGTGGTTGCCTAATTACAGCCTCATTGTGAAACCATTACTTGCCCTACTGACCAAAGATGCCCCCTCCCCGCTTCCTTGGACCGCTGAGTGTCAAGCCTCCTTTAAGGAATTACGGGATGCACTCTGTTCAGCGCCTGTCCTAGGAACTCCGGATTACTCCAAACCCTTCTCCCTCTTCACCCATGAAAGGGAGGGATGCGCATTGTCTGTCCTAACGCAATCAATTGGTCCTAAGCAGCGCCCTTGTGCCTACTTCTCCGCCACTCTTGATCCTGTAGCCAGAGCTTTGCCTGCCTGCCTTCGAGCAGTAGCCGCCGCTGCTGTCTCTATCCGTCAGAGCGAGGGAATTGTACTTTCCAACACTCTCACAGTGCTAGTACCCCATGCAGTTGACACCCTCTTGAACCAGACCAAAACCCAGCACCTGACTAGCGCCCGGCTGACAGGGTATGAACTGACGCTACTTGCACCCCACATCACGCTAAAGAGATGCACGACTTTGAATCCTGCCACATTGTTACCCCAGCCTGAAAATGACCCCGGCATTCCCCCCATCCACGACTGTGTGACCCTCACGGACGAACAAACTAGGAGTAGGATTGACCTCCGAGACACTGCTTTCCCTGACCCCGATGGAGAGCTATGGGTAGACGGCTCTTGCATCAAACTCCCAGATGGCACCACCTCAGCTGCCTATGCAGTAACGACAGCCCGAACAGTAGTTGAGACAGCTTGCATCACACAACGATCTGCCCAAGCAGCAGAGCTGATAGCCCTCACCCGAGCATGCACCATAGCCGCAGGGACCACCACGAATGTATATACGGACAGCCAGTATGCCTTCGGAGTGGTCCACCATTTTGGGCTCCTGTGGAGAGAGAGGGGATTCCTGACGTCCCACGGCACCCCGATCCTCCACGGAGATCTAGTCTCCGCTCTGATTGAAGCAGTTCTCCTCCCCAAACGATTAGCGGTGATTAAATGTCAGGCACACAAAAAGGTGACAGACTTAGTTGGACAAGGGAATGCACTGGCCGACATCACTGCACGAACCACAGCCGAGAATAGGACAGCGACACACATGTACGTGACCAGGTCACAAGCAGAAACATGGAGTGACACAAGGATAATGATCAGGGACATTCAATCGGCCAGCACCCCTCACGAGCTGACTAAGTGGGCAGGGGTGGGTTTGAAGGATGAGGAAGGCTGTTGGCTAACGAAGGATGCAAGCAAATGGATGCTGCCCGACTCATATCTGATTCCCATACTGACCATGGCTCACTCCCCCGCACACATAGGATCTGCACCCATGATTGAACTCATTTCCAAAGTCTGGCATAACGACAAAATCCCTGATTCAGCCAGACGCCTAGTTCGACAATGCCTTATCTGTCTGCAACACAACCCCGGGAAAGGAGCTGTAGTGCCCCGGGGAGGGTTTGGGACCCCCAATCACCCCTTTGAGGTCCTTCAGATGGATTATATCCAACTAGAGAGATGCCAAAACCTGAAGTATGTACTAGTCATCGTATGTGCCTTCAGCAAATGGGTAGAAGCCTATCCAACCCGTGACAACACTGCCATGACTACTGCCAAAGTACTACTGAAGGAATTCTTCCCTCGCTATGGCCTTTGCCGAATTTTATGGAGCGACAATGGCCCCCACTTCATAGCTGAGGTTATCCAACTAATCCTGAAGGGGTTGGGGGTGAAGCAACGATTCCATGCGGTCTTCCACCCCCAATCCGCTGGTCTAGTGGAACGCCACAATGCCACACTCAAGCTGAAACTGGCAAAAATAGTGGCCACCACTGGACTTAACTGGCCGGATGCCCTCCCACTGGCTTTGTTATCAATGCGCTCCACTCCCACCAAGCACCATTTGACCCCCTACGAGGTCGTGTTCGGGCGGCCAATGAATCTCTGGACTGCTCCCAAACCGACCTCCATTCATGACGTCCCAGACGTCCTACTATCTGATTATTTGTGCAAGTTAACTAAAACGTTGTCTGTCATTCATCAACAGGTGCAGCAGGCCATCCCCGATGCTTCCAGGGGCCCCGGTCACGACATCCAACCGGGAGATTTCGTATTGATACGAAATTTCCAGCGAACCAAGAGTCTGGAACCTCGGTGGACGGGCCCCTGGCAAGTGCTGATCACCACCCGAACGGCACTCCGAGTGGAGGGGAAGAAGCACTGGCTGCACGCGCATCATTGCCGGAAGGTCTCTGCAAACCTGGCCACGACAGAAAACGTCAGCACCCAAGAAGAGCTCCTGAGCAAAGACCGACCGATATTGGACTGTTATCCAGATACTGAGGCACTCGAACTTGCAAAATTCTCTGATCCTACTGTGCCATCCAGAGAAGGGTATTTCCTGCGTCGAAAGGAGGGAGTCTCGGCTAAGTAGGCCACGGACTAAGTTAAAATCTCAGAACGGTGACCTACACACAATCAAGGGTTGCCGGAAGAGAAGCTAAACGAAGTCTGTGGTTCTGCCCACTACCGAGCCCCTTGAAGGTGATGGAAGCGCCAAATAAGAAGATGATGGAAGCGCCAGATAAGAAGATGATGGAAGCAACGGGAAATACCCAGTATAGAAATCCAAAGACTGACAACCTGCACAAATCAAAGACAATTGCACTCTTCATTGCCTTCCTCTTCTGCCTCCTCCTCATGACCTCCTTCTGGATTCTGGAGGAGAGCACACCGGCTCATGAGACATTGCTACCTACTGCACAGCCAACACCCCTGAAAGAGCATCACCTAATCTCTCTGTCGCCTCAGCTCCGAGAAAGGCGCAGGGAATTCTGGAACAATTCCTTCGTGCAACTGTTGCACCAACATAACCTTGCTGCAAATGCTACGAACTGTTGGATCTGTGGGTTGCTCCCGCATGCCACTGGACACTCCATCCCCTTCATCCCTTCACCCTTCTCAGTTCACGGCTCTTGCCTCGCCTGGTTGATCCTCATGCAAGAGAGCCACAGGGACAATGCCACCTCCAGCCGGACAGTGTCACACTTCTACTCTGGGTTCTGGCTGAACAAAACAGGAAAGACTCCAGCTGCCCTGTGTCCTGCGCTCGCAGGCACCACCTTCATCAAAGACATTCCAGCCAAAGAACGAGTCGAAGTACAGGTGCTCCACAATCCAGCCAGAACCACCTTCTCTCATCTGCAGAAACAAACTACCGCCACCCTGACTGTGGCTCTGTCCGTGATCAATGTCACTGGCCTTGTGTGCCTAGAAGGCCAGGGAGCGCAGCTGGTGGGTTACAGCGCCTGCCGAGTCACCAGAACATTGGACTCAGCTGAACCCCCTTCTTTTGTTGCTTCTCCGAATATGTACTTTGTGTGTGGCACCAAGGCTTACACCTGGCTCCCGAGAGGATGGAAGGGCACCTGTTATATTGCCTTCGTTCTTCCACCCACATATGTAGCCCCTGCCAACCACCACCGGCAGAGGCGTGCAGACGACCTTGGACAAACCGACTCCACCGGAGCACAGTTCCTGGATGCAGCAAAGGGACTTGTTCCTCTGTGGGGTCCAATGGCAAACAGCCGTGCTATCCGACACCTGACCCAGGCCGTAGAAACAACGATCAACATCACGGCTGGCATCCTCGCTAACAACACTGCGGAACTTCAGGCGGTCCGCCTTGTGACCCTTCAAAATCGACTCGTCCTAGACGTAGTCCTAGCCGACCGAGGAGGAGCATGCCGCATCATCGCATCCAGCTGCTGCACCTACGTACCTGACAACTCGCCTTCAGTCTACAAAGCCATTGAACACCTCCACAGACTGTCCTCAGAGGTTCACCAAGAGCAGGAAGGATGGTCGCTTGGGAGCTG
Organism: Lissotriton vulgaris; assembly: GCF_964263255.1. Classification (NCBI taxonomy): domain Eukaryota; kingdom Metazoa; phylum Chordata; class Amphibia; order Caudata; family Salamandridae; genus Lissotriton; species Lissotriton vulgaris. The sequence goes on from NC_141696.1 coordinate 666,544,030, forward strand.
GTTTTGGGACACTTTGAAAAATTGGGGTTGGAAGTTGTTTTCCTTCGTGCTGATACCTATTGTAATATTATGTGGGTGTTGCTTAGGTATCCAATGTCTGCCACCATTGTTCGGCCTTCTTTCTAGCTATATGTGCCCAAAGACTTTGGACTTCCGAAATGAGCACATGAGCCCCCTCTATGAAGTAGAACTACGTGGCCTTATGGGGATAAATCCGAACTGACAAGTTGGCGAGACATGTTAAAAGGGAGGACTGTGGAATTTTAGTTTGCGATCTGAACATCATCTGCGCCAGCTTGTCACCCATGCACTACGCGCACGGCAGCCATTTTAGATATCATGGTCTCCCTGTCCACGACCGATCGCCAGCGCGCCCCTCTGACCCAGCAAGCATCCTCCGCGCACCCTGGCTCCCCCTCCCTCCTCCTTACGAGCATGACCCATCTGCATGACCCTGTCCTTGGAAGTCATGCCAGCGCCTGACCAACACCTCCTCCCCTCCCATGAATGCCCCTCTGTTGAACAACCTCCCCCCTGCGCTGGATTGTCCACGCAGCATGAATACCACTCCATTGATGGCCCCTCACCCCGTGTCCGACTGTCCACACAGGTCCGAGGCCATTACCTAAGCCGAGAAGATATCATTTACTGCCCTTATTGTATGAGGTCGCTCTCCTTCAAAGGACCCTCTATTGATCCAGGCCTCCCCCCACCCCCTGTGACGTGATCAGGCGCACACATCCTAAGACTCGACGAAACACTCAGCTGCGGATGACTCTCTCTCTTATCAGCAGGTTGAGGACCTCCATTGTGAAGGTATATGGGGGTGGGATTAACACGAGGATTGCGGGGATGACTTTTTCCTTGCCTTACACAGTTGTGATTGTAATAAAGGAAGGTCACATGCCATAAACCAGTGTATAAGAGGCCAGGCCTCCGAGAGGCTATTAGAGCACCTCGAGACGATACCTTGTTGTCTGATCTGATGTGTTCTGCTCCGTCGGAATAAACTTCTGTTTCCTGCCTTCTGGTCTCCGGCGCCTGCCTCATTGCTTGGTAAATTTGAATGGTACAAGGGCGGTTAGCGCCGGGCAAAACTTGAGAAAGGTCCTAGCCCTACCTTTTTCTACATCCCCAGCTCCTCTCTGCTTTTCTCCCATCTGTCCTACCAAAGCTGGCGCTCACTGACAGGCTCCCGAGTGAGCTCTATCAGAGCAGCCTGGACTTCATTTATGGTGTAGCATAAGCCGAAAACAAAAAGTGAATAACCAGGTTTAGAATCTGATGTTTCCAATGGTCTCTATCAGCAAGAGTCACCCTTTGCAAGTGAGTAATGACTGCTTATGCATTTGTCATTGGACTCATAACTTGCTGTTTGAAAAGCAGAGGGAATCTTTCAAATTCCAGCTACAACTCCCTTACAAATGGTGGCTGGGACACAAATAAAACCAGTGGGAGAATGAGTAATGGGCCAATCAGTAGAAACTGGCGTCAACGTTGTTGAAACATGTTTTTAATATCTATGTATACGAATTATCGAGGAATACCAGGCTGAAAAGGCTTCACCTACTGGGAAAGTGGAGACAGTTTCAGTAGTATCCAATTGAGTGTACTGCTCCATGCTTTCCAGCAAGAATGAAAACGAGAGCTTTTGATTACTAATTTACTAACATGTTTTCTTTCAAAATTATGTGTAACCATGACATGATGAAGCAAAGCAATGCATTTTAGAGCTGTGGGAATCATTTACAAAGAGCCTATTCATTGTGTAGGCAGATAGGAATTCTTACAGCAGACAGCACTCTCAAGAATGTCTTTTGGTTTACATTATGGAGAAAAGCTAGAAATAAAAGTGTTTAAAAATATATCTGGACTGTTCTTTCCTTATCATCTCATGCCACCAGCTGCATATTCTTGGCTTCTCCCCCATAGTCCCGCCTACATCCCTGATGCTGACCAGTGACTTGATTTAACACAAAGCGGCAATGTGTTGATAGTTGTTCAGATTCAAATGTGGGCGGGGTCAGGAAGAATGCAATTGTACTTGGCATTTCAGAATTTTGTAAGGGCAACTCTGCAGTTTCAGAACTGAGGTCCAGTCTACAATTCAAGCTGAAAATGTTGCACAGGAAGAAATATAATGTTAAGGTCAGACTTGTTCATACTATCTAGTATGTATGTAAATGGCAGTTGAATGAATGTCTTTCTGAGTTTGAAGATATATTTGACAAGTTTACGTTGAGCTGAAGATTAAATGAGTGTGTTTACAGTTGACAATTGTAATGTGTGCATTATACTGAAAATTTCTTCTATCTACTTTTTCAGGCAAAATAACTTAAAGCTACAAATGATTAGAAAGTAAATAATATGTTTATTTATGTACAATAGTGATTACATGGTTTTCATTTAAATGTCTCTCAGTTTCTTGCCCAAAATCTGGTACAATAATATTTGGAATTTTATGTCCACGTCGAGATATAGAATTCCTTAGCGCCCAGAGAAGTCTTGGGGTTTGTATTCAAGTGGGGTTATTTTGGTGGCTAATGTTTGAAGACATTTCATTCAAACGAAGTCTATTGATTGGTCATGCATTGAAATTTCGGGTTTGTTATAATGGGGATGCCTAATGCTCTGGGGGAAATGTGGTTGGAATTTAGTAAGCCATGTTATGCGTGAAAGAATGTCTATATGCTCAAAAATATTGAATATACCTTTAATTTTTCACAGCGATTTAGTATTTTTTCATAATATGCTTGCCATTATGTACATTACCAGATGGTAAAATACACTATAAGTTGCACAATGTGTTCACATACTAGTGGTCGAGGTGATTGCAGATGAATAAGACAATGCAAAACCAATGCGTTACTTGCCCTTGCGCTGAATCTGCAAGCTTCAGTGCCTAATTTTGCTTTGCTTTTTATTAGGCAACTTCTCTAATAGTTTGCCTCGTAGTGAAGTACTTGAATACAATGATTTTCTTTGGAACGTGATCAGGATATTTACAAGTACACTTATAGCACCAAAATATTATTGAAGACGGCACTGTTAAAATTAAAGTTAGAGCCCAAAATGTCTTAGCTGTGAACATTGATCATAAGGGTGTTTTTCAAGAAAATAAATATACATCCTGATGAAAACCCTGGGCCTGCATTTTGTAGTAAGGAAGGTAGTACTGGAGTACTACAAAATTCTGTTAACTAACCTACACAAAACTTATGTTTTTTGTGCAGTAATCTCTGCCCATGTAGGTTAACATTTTGATTGTAAATGTGGTAAAGGTCTGGGTAGGCTGGAAAATGGGGAATACTTCCTCCTAAATGGGAGGTGTTTAGGGAGGGATAATTAGGTGTTTCGAGAGGGACATGCACATACAAAACGCCTCCCACAAACGAGCAAGCTCATTTCTAATCATAAACTACAAATAAAATTACTACAACCAAAAACGTCCCACAACAGTAGTAAATATACTGTAGCTTAGTCTTGGAGTGATTCAAGCACCATAAATGGCCACTCTCAAGAACTGCAAATCACTCATAGAGAGAAAAAAATGAAAGTAAAAGAAAATTAAATACATTACATTATGTTGACTTTTATGGTTTAAATCTTTTATTAGCATTTCAGAAAAGAATGTCAAACCATTACAGCTAAGGAATCAAGTCAAAGGAGGTAGCAATCTCCAGGCAATTGGTCGCTTAGTACTTAGCTGCAATTGGTACAGAACAAATCCCAAAAAACAAAGAAAACCTCACCTCCCGCAAATGTTGTTAATGTTAATGTTATGGAAATTTGTATAGCGCACGGCTGCCCCAGCCAAGGGGCGTCCCAGCGCTGCGAGCAGACAAAATGCAGAGAAAAAGTAGCACAGATAAAAGACAGATTATTGAAAGAGGTGAGCAAACCGCCCCCCAACTTCCCCCACCCAACCCCACTCACCCACTTGTATTTTCACACTATAGTACAAAAAGAATGCGGTAATTTCTCCGAGTGGCCCTCCGGCTTTGGAACCTCTGAGAGGCGCAAGAGTCTGAGGTACCTTCGGCCGGTCCGCTCCTAGACTTCCTGTGATAGTAATGACACGTAGGGACTCTATACCTCTTGAAACTCATCCCCTTTCCCTGCTAAAGACATGGAGATCTTTTCCATTCCTAAAATGTGCCATATTCTGTGTAACCAGTCAGTGTGTGTGGGCGTGTTCGCCGTGCCCCAGTTGGCAAGGACGTCTTAGGCCGCCGTCCCTAGCACCATACTGATCTCTCAGCCCGGATGGACTTTAATGGCTATGTTAATGGTTTTGAGAGACCTAGCAACACATAGGTCGGGAATCTTGGGAGCTGTGTTTCGAGGTACTTGTCTATGTCATCTATGACCTGAGACCAGTAATGCTGAAGGTGTGGACATTCCCATAAAATGTCTATCAGGGTCCCTCTGTCCCCACAGCCCCGCCAGCACCTATCGCTAAGTGAGGGTTTAATTTTCGTGCTCCGCCCCATTCCTCCTCCCAGCGTGGCCACCCGGCATGATATGTGTGGACTTGAGTGTGAAGTGGAATTCCATATAGCTCTGAGATCATACCTTGTCGGATGATTTAGCCAGGAACTACCTTTCGTACTAGGTCAGGTGGCGTTGCGCATTGGTGCAATTGGAAGGATGAGTAATCCAGTGCATCAACTTTAGGTAGTGGAATTGCTATGATTCAGGAAGTCCAAAGTCCTCGCGTATATGAGACAAGGATAGCAGGCCATCTGAATCGAAAAAATGGCCTAATCAACATCATGCTGACACCCTTCAGATAGCAAAACCCAAGGCGTTTGCACCCGGCTTGAAGTCCGGCTTCTCAAGAAGCGGAGACAGAGGGATGGATAGGTGGTGAGGCCCATAATGCTAGTACAGTCCCAGGCTGATAATGTCACCGGGTTATTTGGGACATGTACAGGCTTCTTGGTCTTTGGGAAGGAACGGGACCTTCCTTAGGGGCATACCGGCCACAGCCCTGTCATGGAAATGCCAATGCTTCTCCGATTCCGGGCGACTCCACTCCACCCCACTAAATATCTCAGTTGTGCTGCTTTAAAGTAGAGTTGCAAATCTGGAATTCCTAGCCATCCGGCCTCTGGTGGAAGATAACTCAAGGATCCCTTCATGCGCGTTTTTCGACCTTGCCAAAGGAACTGCACTAGTTCTGGCTGAAGTCTGGCGATCGTGCACCGTGGAGGGTAGAGGGGCCAAGTCTGGAAGAGGTATATTTTGGGGAGAGCCGTCCTCTTACAGGCAGCAATTCTTCCTAGCCAAGAAATTCATAGGTGTTTCCACCTCCCCAAGTCACTCCGTATTTGCAGGAGAATTGCTCCGTAGTTGCTATCTAGTGTCGCTTGAATCGTGCTAGCTAGCTTTATTCCTAAGTACGGGATGGTCTCTGAGGTCCACATCAGCGGGTATTGGGACACCTGGAGATCTACTGTCCCCTGAGGCACAGAGAGATTTAGTGCTTGAGATTTAGTTATAATAATTTGGAACCCTGACACTGCCCCAAAGCCCCCCCAGTTCTTCCAACCAGTAGATAGATTGTTGGACATGGCAGGGATGCCAGGACGTCGTAGGCGTAGAGCTGCTGTGGCCCTTTGAGGGAGTTCTGTGGCGCAAAAAGGTGGGGTGGGGGAGGGGCAGGGTGGGGGGTACTAAACACCGGAATATGGATAATTGCAGGTAAGTAAACAATTACATTTTCTAAATATTCCAGATGTGTCTGCATGTCAAGGTGCTGCTCTCGAAGTCTGATGACTTCTTGTTGTAGTGATTCCGCCTCCTCCTCACGGTGTACTTCCTTCCCCCACAGGTCCGCCACACGCTCTCCCAAGGCATCTACATTCCTCCTAGTCTCTTTAAACTCCTGCGCAAATTTGCACTGAATAGAAGGAAGTTCATCCCTCAGGGTGGTAAATAGCGCCTCCATAAATGACCGAGTCACTGGTTCCTTCTTGCTGTGCTGTGGTTTGGATCCTGACTCTCCATGTTGCACGGCCACTTCCTCTGGCATACTCCCCCCCCCCCCGGTGCGGGAGATTAGGTCCTTAATCAAATGGTCTTTTTTAGGGTGCCCAGCTGCCACGACGGTTGGGCTGCCTCGGGTTGCCGCCTTGAGCATCCCTGCATACTGTGCGCTAGTCCGGTTCCCTTGGTGAGGGCCCCTAGGCACGCCCGACTTCCCAGGTTGTATAGGCCAAATGTGGCCCGGTGCCGCCACTTCGGGCATGGCACTCACAGTAAGATGGCCCCTAGCGACTGGACTCCCCAGCTGGTGCGCGCTGTCTCGCCTTGTGTCCTTGGACTGTCAAACCAAGGCAGCCCAGGAAGATGACGGGGTCCCCAGTGCACCACCTACCATGACTGTCGCTATCCCCTCCTCTGATGGCAATGCTGGGTGATTGCGGGTCGACCTGCCCGCCGAATCTTGTGGGGTTGGAGGTGCTTGCTGGGGAGATGGGCTCCAACGAATCCTCCGGTGAGGCCACTCCGGCACCAGAGATCTTATTCTGCTCTGCCCCATCACACTGCTGCAGCCCAGCGAAATCCCGTGGCCGCCTCCCTACCCGTGGGTTAGAGCACTAGTGTAACTGGGTGTGTTTACTGTCTTCTGTGTGTGCTAGTTGATGAGAGGGGCAGGGGCAGCGCCGGGCACCTCTTACCTCCAGACCCAGGCCATGGGTGCTGTCTCCATGGGGTTATAATGAGCCGTCTTCCGGCCCCCTCTGCAATTCCGTTGTGAGCTATCGGGCTGGTCCGCCCGTCGAAAGGAAAATGTGGCAACGAGGTGTATGCACCTGTGGGCCCGCCGAGGGGCCTCTCCCCCTCCCGGGCGGCTGTGGAGTCTGCCGGGGGCTGCTTCACCCCACCAATGTCAATGTGCTTCAAGCGCCTCACTTCGGCTGTCTGTGAGGTGGGGTGAGCACAGCGTGGCAGGGCTTCGTTGCCTCGTCTCCGTTGAGGGATCACATTCCCCCACTGTTGACACTGTTCTCCCCGCATGGGCCGACCTCCTATTATGGGCCCCTCGGGGTCCATGCTGCCGCCCACTATCTGCTTGCCACGCGCCAGTTGCCTGCAGGGAGGGTGAGGTTCTGCGTTGCTGGCCATGGCGCCGGGGAGATACCACTTCACTCCGTCCGGCGTCGATGGATGCCCTGCTTGGCCCCATCTGCTGATTACTGCCTCACGGAGCCTCTCCTGCGATTCCCTGTCTTCTGACCCCCATCGACTGCTGGTGAGGAGAGGAGTAGGAGTGGTAAAGGGGTAGACCCTTAGAACTCCAGGACCGGGGTCCAAATGTCAATACACAAAACAGTGGTCCTGGTTCAAATATGACTCATATGCTGTGTCAAGTGTCTGTTACATCCAAATCACACTCACCGCAAAGTCCTATTACCATACGTCAAATCACATTAGTATATATAAATTTAAACCAAGTAAATGTTTTCTATGCATTTATTTATGCATAATCAATATTGACGCAATCTTATTTTTGCGAGCTTATAGCTTGTATCAAATATAGTAAATAACACATAAAAATTAGAATGCAATTGTATAATCATTACATTTCAATGTGCTCTCAGAAGAAAGGGAAGGGAAAGTGTGCAGGTTGTGAGGGACCGGGTAAAGGTGGTGGGACTGATTAGGATCATCACGTTAAAATCAAGATGCCTTTACAATCAGTATATACAAGGTTCCAAAGATGCATCTAACATAGGTGTAGACTAATCAATTTCTTTATATCCTATGATGTGCTTGAGTGGCGTAGTCAACGTTTCGACCCCGAAGTACGCTGAAAGGGTGATTGCTGCCTCATGTTGGGGTCTTCATCAGGACTGTGTGATATGAGAGCATCGAAGAAACGGTAGATATCTGTGCCGTCTCGGGAAGGGCCGGGTGGTGCTCCTAGAAAATTTGAGAACTGCTCCTTACAGGTGTAGTTAAGTTAGTCCAGGCTTACATCCTATTGTTCATAGTTCTTGAGTGCGCTTTCCAACATGGCCGCTGCCTTACCCTTCCTTGCCACTCGCCAGTTGCCTGCAGGGAGGGTGAGGTTCTGCGTTGCTGGCCATGGCGTCGGGGAGATACCACTTCACTCTGTCCGGCGTCGATGGATGCCCTGCTTGGCCCCATCTGCTGATTACTGCTTCACGGAGCCTCTCCTGCGATTCCCTGTCTTCTGACCCCCATCGACTGCTGGTGAGGAGAGGAGGGCCTCACAACCGCTACCCCGCTGGAGGATTGCTCACTTTCTCTGGTGCTGGTGGGAGCCTCCAATTGTCCTGGCCCACCGCTTACGGCCCAGCGGGTTCCTCTCCTGAAGTTCGCTGTCCCCCACTGGTTGCCTGCACGTCGGGGGAGGGTGCGGCAGGGCCCCGTGACCGCGGCACAACCTCCCTAGGGTGCAGAGTCAAAGCTGCGGCTATCGCTCAGCCCCGACCCAGACTGGGGCCTTCGCCTCATGGCTGCCGCTGCACTCCGTTTCCGCCGTCGTCTGTAGGGCTCTTCCGAAGCCTTAGGGGCTGATTTCCCTTAACTTCACCACAGCCGCCATCTCTGATGATGATGTGGACCCCTCCGGTGCCAAGTGTCTCCCGCTCCTGGCCCGGGAAGCGTTGCTGGGTACGGCGTTCGGCGGGAGAGTCATCAAGGCACGACTTGCCTCTGCGCTATTTTGGCCACGCCCCCTTGTTGACTTTTATATTAAATCCAAGTAGTATTTTAGTATTAAAAAAGTTACACTTAAAGTTACATATTTTGTACTTTTAATTATGCATATATAACAATAATTATTATTTAAATTGAATAAACTTAAATTCAGCATTCAAATGCTAGTGAGGGTAAAAAATGATAAAATTATATTTATAAATTAAATTAAAATATGTTAAATATTACATTTTTTAAAATACATTCAGTTTGATTAGCTAATGTGCTATAACATTTTATTGTTTGTACATCATTATTAATTAAATATTTTAAATCAACTTACATTTTTTATATAAAATGTTTTTAATGTCTGTTTTATTTCTAAATTTAGTAAACTGTATTAATTTTCTCTAAACTTTCCTATGTCCTCACTGGTGCTGGAGAGCTCTGCCAACAGCTCAAAAGTTACTAGTAATAACTTTACACTGGTAAATTCTGTCTTAGATGTCTCCAGCCCCTGACTCTAGGGTTGGTGCCATGCATATTTGCACTTAGGTGTAAATCTACAAACGGAAATGGTGAATAGCAGAAAGTTGGAATTGCACCAAGGTGCAGTGCTAAATTTATATGTGGGTAAATACACAAATGTAAATGTACTTTTGTGATCCGGTCCCTATGTTATTTAATCTGCTAAAAAAAAAACAGACAGTACAATGTGACATGACCATATTTAGATGTTTCGTAGAATGTGAAATATGTGTTGTGTTTTTTCTTCTGAACTAAATTGTTAAACCAGACCCAGGCCTAGTTAGGTTCTGGGGACCCCATTTATCAGGGCCTTTTTTATGAAAGGGGAGGAGAGTGTATGGCCACCTTCCAAGCATATTTCGTCCCTGGGGACCCTATCCTCTAGGGTTTGCACTATTAAAGGTGGGTGTCCTGGGTGGGGTCCATGGGGGAGCCCGAGGGTCCACCTGGCCGCAGATGGCTCCCGACATGCAGTGGGAGCCAGCATTGCTCCTGCCCACAGGAAGGAGGTACTAATGCCTCTCCCTATAGGCGAGAGCAATATTATGATCTCTTTCCCTGCCCGCATCACTGTGGACAGGGAAATAGCTCAAAAGCCTGCTCCCAGCCGGAGGTAGCATTTTTAAAGCTCCCACCCACTGTTAGTAGGCTTTGGGTTTGCTCCTGCTTGGTGAGACATTCAAACAGACAGTTACACACACCCTCAGATGATATTAGAAAAAGTATCTGTAGTAGTACACAAAGAATAGTAATTAGTCATTTAACATGTTTAGTAGCTTAGACTCTATCTTTAAGTCTGAGAAACATTCATGAAACACTGGATGAGGCCATCAGGGATGCCTTTTGAGATATCATCAGTGATGTTCTCAGTGATGTCACTGACCATATCATGAGTGATGTAATATGTGATGCCATAAGCAGTGTACATATATATTCCAAAAAAACACCACTGAAATTCACCTGTTATAGTTCACTGAGCTAGCTATAACTTGTGCCTAGTCATGCACTGCTTATGTCTTCACATATTACGTCACTCATTACATGTAAAATGGTATCAATAATGATATCAATGTTTACATCATAAAATCATTGTGACACCGTCCTATAAAGTTTGTGGACTTGAGGGAATTCAACACCCTACATCTCTGGACAATGTTTTATTCACCTTAATAGGACTACCCATTCAAAGACTTTACATAGTTTTGTATTGAATCAACACCTATCTAGCATGTCAGCTAGAACCATATTATCATATACCTAAATGTTACACCTGGCATACTAGGCATGGTTTTCCCCTTAACCTCTTGCCTTCTAACCCTCCTGTTTTGCTGACTTCGTTTTTGCTGGCCTAATGACTCAGCTCACTTTATCACTGCCAAACAGTGCTAAAGTGCTTGTGCTCTCTCCTTAAAACTTGATAGAATTGCCTTATAATCAATTAGCATATTTAATTTACTTGCAAGTCCCTAGTAAATTGTCCAAATCTGTGCCAGGGCTTGTAAATTGAATGGTACTACTGGGCCTGCAGCACTTATTGTGCCTCCCATTTAGGTAGCCCTCCTGACATGTCTCAGGCCTTCCACTTCAGCCTGCATGTTTAGTTTTTTAACTGCCATTTCGACCTGACAAAAGAAACCATATGCCAGTCCCAAGCCTTCATTTCAAGACATATAAGTCATCCTAGGGTAGACCGTGGACACCCGAGAGGGCAGGGTGCATTGTATTTAATAAGTTCTTCATGTACTTTTACGTTTTACTTATCCTGGTAGTGAAAAACTATTACATTCGTTTTTCACTACTGCAAGGCCCACCTCCCCCATAGGATAGCATTGGAGATACATTATTACATTTAATAAACTGTAACTTCCAAATGAGAACAGGTGACCAGTGTAATGGAAAATCCTCTCTTATGGTTAAGTCGTATTTTTGTCCATATTTTTTAAAATGCCACTTTTAGAAAGTTACATTTTCATGCCTTAGTCATTTAGTATGTGCAACTTGTCTCTAGGTTACATGACTGGATGTAGCGGAACATTGGAAGTTGTGTATTCCCCTAGACAGTTACACTCAATAGAAAGCTTAGGTGTGACTGAATGGGCCATCCCTGGCAGGGTGGAGCTGGGCACAGCCCTACTTACACGTGGATAGCCTGTGTCCTGCCTCATCACCAAGAGCTGCATACCCCCTTGTAGTAGTCTGGAGCCAGGGTAGGGTAGGCAGGAAACCTGTGCACTTCAAAGGGAAACCCCTTGAAGCTTCTCCCATTTGAAAGGAGACACCTGGTATAAATATTGGACCTCAGACACAAACTCTTCAGTACACTTCTGGACCTGTGAGGACTCTGCCAGGGAGAAGGACTGCTATGCTGCTGAGAGTACTGCCACTCTGCTTGACTACCTTGCTGGGCCATTCCCATGCTGGGCTGCTGCCCTATTACCTTAGTTTCCTCCTACCTGAGTCAAAGGTATTGGACCTGCACCTGAACACTAGACTCCTATTGTGATTCCAAGGGCTAGTCTGTTGGCCTCCTGTTCACGGTCACAGCCGTCCCAACTACAGGTCCCAACCACCTCAATGGGACTCTTTGCACTGGACTGAGAAGGTAACTTTTCAGCTGGACTGACCTAGTCTCTGTATCCGAACCACGTTCCTTCGTGGTCAGCCTGAACTTGTTACTTTCTCCCGGCCGTTCATGAATAGATAGCCTTGATCGGCGCTTTGGGCTTTTTGATGCTATTTTCCCTTAAATTGCACATCTCTAGTTCAACTGATTGCACTTTTTTGTTTTGGCCTTGATTTATTAATTAAATCTTGCTCTATGTTTCTAAATTTGTGTGAGATTTTTCTTGTGTTTGTTTTCCCTTTATTACTATTTAAAATACGGGTGAGTTGAGTAACTATAAACATGTGTTATCCAGTTTTGTTATGTAAATATTTTACACATTGCCTCTAAGTGAAGCCTGACTGCTCTGTGCCAAGCTACTGGAGGGGTGAATACAGGTTAATTTGAGGTTTGCTTGTGCCTGGGACTGGGGTTGCTTCTAGAGTAATAGAGTAGAGTAGTTTTTCACCCCCTCAACCTGTTAAACATTGCCTCTAAGTGAAGCCTGACTGCTCTGTGCCAAGCTATTGGAGGGGTGAATACAGGTTAATTTGAGGTTTGCTTGTGCCTGGGACTGGGGTTGCTTCTAGAGTAGTAGAGTAGTTTTGCACGCCCCTCAACCTGTTACACAGTGCCTCTAAGTGAAGCCTGACTGCTCTGTGTCAAGCTATTGGAGGGGTGAATACAGGTTAAGTTGAGGTTTGCTTGTGCCTGGGGCAGGGGTTGCTTCCAGAGTAGTAGAGTAAATTAGTTTTTCACCCCCTCAACCTGTTAACCAATTTATTGTATTAACTATAACATAATTTTGACCTTTGTTTATTTCAGTGAAATTCTGGGATTTTTTTTAGCATTAGGTAATATCTTATTACCATACCCAACTATAATGTCACTTTAATCTTTGTTTTTTAGTTTTGTGTTTTTTTTAATCATATTCACCTATCTTCTCCACTGAGTACAGCTTTTGCCATGTGAAGTGGCAGGTAGCCCACAGGTCCTGGTCTCTGGCCCATGGACCTCCAAACCACCACAATGCACAGCCAGTGGTTGTGTGAGGTGGAGGTTGGCTACAAGATCTGACCTGGCTAGGCCCTCCACCCAATGCTCCAGGGCCATAATTCCCACAGCACATGGCCTTCGGCAATATGCAGCATGTTGTTAGCCACTCGGCCTGGCCACTGGCCAGGCTCTGTGCCCAACACCCCCGCAGACTCCCATCACCCCTGGACCCCCATTGCACAACTATATTTATTGTTTTTTAAAAGCATTTTCACTGCACTCTGGTATTCCCGTGGTACCCCCCAAATGCCATATCCATGGTCCCCCATGACCCTGAAAGCTTCAATCACTGAAGCTTGCATGATCCTGTGTTAAAGCTGCCATAGACATACTGCGGTACCTTACAGAAGGGCTACATTGGTCCCACAGGAGCACCACTGTACCCAAGATACATTATTGGTATCTGTGGCATCATAGATGAAGCCAGCAATCCAATCACACACTTTAGGCATTGCACTCTAGGCAACCTCCTTAATGAAATATTGTTTGAATTAGACCTAGTAATAGCAAACAATGCCAATAAGGAAGATTTGCTACTTTTTCCAACATTCCAAGGGAGGGGACATCTATCAGTCATAGATTATATCTTGGTCTCAAATGGCGTTATGCTGACAGAAGCAGTGTACACCTCACACAAAATCCCATTAAGCGATCACACTCCAATTAGTATCTCCATGCCACTGTCCCAGAACCCAAGGAGCGGATATAGCTCCATTTTAACACAAAACAATTTGGCCTTAAATAGAATAAATGGCTACGCTTTGAAATGGGGGAAAATAGGCCCCGCAGAAACAACAAAGCAAGTGGTAACAAGGGCTCTCCCACATTTTATAAAATGTCTTAGTGCGGATGTAACCGACCAAGAAATCATTATCAGTTTGGAGGCAATTCTAAAAACAATAAAAGAGGCGCTCTGGATTGAAATCAAGCAAAAACCTAGGCAGAAAAAAGGTTGGTTTAACCACGCATGCACGGTGGCCTACTCTAATCTAAAAACTGCCCTCAGGAAATCGGTCAGGATGCCCCAAGAGGTAAAAATATTGCGGAAGATATATAATCTAGCACTCAAATCGAGGAAGAGGGAATTAAAAAACCAACTTTGGGACCTATTGCACGAAAGCTGCACCTACAAGAACTCGGCTGCTTTCTGGCAAGTGGTCAAATCCCCTTTTTTAAACGATAATAACAAGCTCCCGAAAATTGAGGTAGCATGAGCAGAGAAAGACTGGGTTCAACACTTTACCAAGATCTTTTCTCTTAGCCCAGACTCACAAAACTTAGGAGATCCCAGACCTAATGATCTACCCAGCTCTTACCCCATCGACCTGCAGTTCACAACGATACAAGTTGTACAGGCTCTGAAAGCCAGCAAAAATGGTAAGGCGCCTGGACCCGATGGCGTCCCAATTGATCTGTTCAAAGCCCAAATGGATCTATGGACCCCCCTTCTCACCAGAGTCCTGAACGCAACTTGTAACTTTGGATTATTGGAATCTTGGTCACGTTCCGTATTAGTTCCCATATTTAAAAAAGGGGACAGAGGGTCTGTTTCTTGCTACCGCCCAATCTCACTTTTAGACTCCCTTGGTAAAGTGGCAGGTCGAGTCATTCTAGAATTGTTACAAGATTGGGCAGAGGAAGGCAGAATTATTTCAGACCTACAATATGGGTTTCGTCAAGGCCTAGGTACTATTGAGCAGGCCCTAAATCTCTCCCTCCTGATTGATAAATATGTTTCTATCAAAGGCGGAGACCTTTATATGGTCTATGTGGATTTATCATCCGCGTTCGATTGTGTCTCCCATTCTAAACTTTGGTCTTTATTGATCGATATGGGGGCACCATCGAACGAAGTAAAGTTCCTGAGAGAACTTTACTCAAATGCCACAGCAAAGGTCCGCTATGGAATGGGTGGAGAATTGACGGAGGAGTTTCCAATAGAAAGAGGGGTGAGGCAAGGGTGTGTCCTGGCACTCTTCCTTTTCACTTTGTATACGAAAGTGAGATGTTGAAGGATTCCCAAGACCTCCCAATGGTGGATAACCGCCCAATTCCCGCATTACTGTATGCGGATGATACAGTAATACTAGCCCGCACCCCCATTGAACAGCAAAGGAATCTGGATAGATACTCAAGGTTTATGGCTGGTCTGGACTTGAAAATAAACATCAGTAAAACCTTTGTTATGAGGGTGGGTTCTAGCCGCAAAAATAAAATGAGGGGGATTTACCTCAACAAAGAAAAAATAGCGACCACTGATAAATATTCATATCTAGGCATAACAATAGACCACAAACTTTCATGGAGAGCAGCCGTGGATACTCGTAAACTGCTCTTTTTTGAGAACCACAGCTGCTTTAACCAACTTTGCCAGAAAGCTGGGAAAGAGAGCGCCCCTGGAAATGATAAAGATCTATAAAGCAAAATGTCTTTCTGTGGCTCTGTATGGGGCTGGTCTTTGGGGCTTTGTTGCTCTTGACAGCATTCAAAGGGTAGAAAACTCCTTTCTAAGATATCTTTTAGGAGTTCCTGGTAGCTCGGGTTCTCTTGCTTGTCACATCGAGCTAGGTCTTTCATATGTTATGGACCTTACAAAAACTGAACCATTGTTACTGTGGCACAGGATCTGGACCTCAGATAAGGCAACCCTTACCCAGCTTATTCTATCTGATTGCTTGAAAATGGATGACGCTAATAACTCAAGGTGGCTGCGATATATAGCGAGATTTTTCCATGATCTGGGGTGGGACCAATACTATTAAAATCCCTCCCTAATTCGTGAGGTACCGAGAAAGGTTCTAAAAAAGAAATGTTTGGCTTATTTAGAGGCTTTGAGATTAACAAATGAGATTACTAAACCCTCTATTACTCATGCCTTGCTTACACAAACAGAACCTGCAATACAGCCGTACCTCACCTATAACACCACGAGTTCTGAACGCCATCTGTTGGTAAGGTTCAGAATGAATTTCTTTTATAGATTGGTCGCATTTCCTACTAGGAATAACTGGGCAAAAACACTTCCCCCTTGTCCCTGTGATGGTGTCTCGTTACAATCTACTCCGCATATTTTATTTTTTTGTACTTTTTATTATAGCCTTAGGAAAAAATGGCTTATACCCATACTAAGGAGCACTGGTCTTACACAATACCGTCCAGCATTACTTTTTTTATAATTGGTACAGGGTGAGCGGTTGGTTTTTCTAGTGGCGAGCTTCCTTAAATGCGTTGTTCGCCATCGTCTGACCCTAGATTGCTCCCCGTGCAATATTGAAACCTGAATTTTAATAACGCAATAAATAATGCTCAGACATTTGTATAAATTCAACTTGCAGGTTGCCAATCGATTAACATTTTATTCTGTAAATATTGTATTTTTAATTATTTTATAAATGGTTATATGATTGTATTTATTCATGAATATATGTATGACTTGTAATCTATGCTTTTATGATTTGCAACCAAAATCGAAATAAAGCAATATTGAATTGAATTGATACATTATAAAAAAAAATATTTGTTAAAGTGGTCCCTCAAGGCCCCCACCATGAGTGCCTGGGCTTAGGGTGTCCCTACCCTGCCCCTTATATGTTTTTTTCTACAATTGCTGGGCACAGAGCCTGAGTCCACCTGTCCTGTAATGGCAGCTGCATACATTTTTCTTTAATTTTTTGCAACCTAATCAAACCTGCAGGAATGCTACTGGACCAAAGGGGAAGAAGTGTGATCCATCTATTTAGCACTAAAATCTCAACCCCTTCAGTACCACACCGAGCATCGCTTTAAATATGAATTTCTTGAAAATGGCTTAAGGGATTTACACCATGAAATGAAAAGCACACTTTCTGAGTAAAGTTCTAACTTTCTGCCAAATTTGGTGTCATTCCATTCAGCCATCCCAAAATTTCCTATGGGAATTAATAAGAGAAAACATTGTTTTGTGCCCCCACTTTTTTCCTGGCCCGCATGACATATCACCTCAAAACTTTCCAAGAAAGAGCCGTGAAGGCTAAACCTTTTTTTGGGAAAGTTTTGAGAAGATTTGTGAAATGACTCTCGAGGTATTCGTGAGGGAAACAAGAAATTCTTCTTATGAAAACTCTGACCTAACTATAACTACACAGAGGTGACCACCACTGTGTCATATGTGTGCGTCTGTGTGTGTGTATTTATGTATATATATATATATATATATATATATATATATATATATATATATATATATATATATATATATATATATACACAAACACATATATATATAAATATATAAATTCATTAATTTTATTTTTTTCCTTCATAATATTTTAGTAGTCAATATTCTGGTGGCTATTGTTTCAGTATGATATTTTTTGTGCTCAATATTGTGACATACAGTCCTGCATTCTAGATTACTCAAATGGCTCCCTGGAAGTTTTTCAAAGTACTTTTCTTTGGATACCAATTGGCCAGCATGTCTTTGAGACCCCATGATTTATGAAAGGCCAGCCACTAAGATAACATGTTCATCAGTCTAACAATCAGTACTTAAAAATATCCATGGTCCGTTTAATACCCAATCATTAAACACTTGTTTTAACTTGACATTACTCAGTAGCTTTAAAGTGATTGAATAATATTGTATAACATATTTATTCCATGCTCTTGAACCTCTCAATTTTTCTAATTGTCACACTTTTGTTTTTTAGGACCTCCAGTCAGAAATTGAAGCGCACACAGAAATCTTTCATAGCTTAGATGAGAATGGGCAGAAAATTCTCAGGTCTCTGGAGGGCTCAAATGATGCTGCCTTGCTACAGAGACGCCTTGATAACATGAACTTCCGATGGAATGAACTCAGGAAAAAGTCCCTCAACATCAGGTAGGAAGCACTCTTCATTTTAGGAAATAATTTTCTTTAGATGGGAGAAAAAAAGTTGCTGAAACAGAATATCGAGTACTTGATATTGTGAAAGAAAAATATCACAGTAAAAATATTTATGACTAAATTATGGACATGGTAAGAATATAGAGCAAAACACCACATCCAATGGGAAGTCTTGACGTGGTGAGAAAACAAGCAAAAAGTGAAGGAAAACCAAAAGTAGGTTAAGTAAGAACCCTCACTCACCGCCTAGTGGTGACATGCTTCATCACTGGGTTCCCACTGGAAAGACCTAGCGTCTTTCCTTTTTTTTTTTTTTTAATTTTTTTTATTGTAAACAGGCTGACAAAGAAGAGACAACAAAAAAAAAAAAAAACAATACATATAAATGTCCAAGACATGGAAGATATTAAGAAAAAATAATTATAATATACAGATCAAATACATAAGAAATAAGAAGTACTAGGGTTATCATTAATAAAATACCAGGTTTACATACAAATTCATAAAGCAACGAGAGGAAAGTAGCTTATATATTTCATAATGAGTCAAATAAAGATAAGGCTTGATAAAGTCATATCAGGTCATATTAGGTTGAGCAACAAGTTCCCCATTTTCTTTCAAATTTGACCAGAGAGCGTCCACCCCTTATGTTTGCTAAGGCAAGTTCCATTGAGTATATTTCCATTACTAGAGCCCACCAGTCCCAAACAGTTGGTGGGTCCGTAGCAATCCAAGCTCTTGCAATAGTTAGTTTGGCGCATGAAATTAGTATTGTTACCAGGGGAGATTGAGGGATTAGGGAGGTATTGAAATTTAACAAAATTAAAGAAGCAGAAAGCGTAGGCAGCCCTATCTTCTTGATTCTGCATGTATCTTGAACCTTATCCCAAAAAGGCTTGAGCTTGGGGCAAGAGAATAGCATATGTACTAGATTAGCAGCTACTTCAAAGCATTTAGGGCATTTTGTGCGATCTGTGAAGTCAGAATTAGGGGACCACCTAGAGATTCTTGCCGGTGTGTAATAAAGCATACAAGTTGTTCTAAACTGCTGTAGCCTAAGGCTGGAAGATCTAACTAACTTATTAATATTAGACAGCGAGTTCTCTATTTGCTTCATTGTGACATTTAAACCAAGTAGGAGCCCCCATTTTTCCATTATTTTAGACAGATCATTTGTTTTATATTTTACGAGTAGCTTATACGCCCCACTAATGATTGATTTGTTTTTTTTAGAATACAAACTAGTCCATATGTCACATTCCGTAATATTTCGAATCTTTTTTTTATTAATTAAAAAATCATGAATCTGTAAATACTTGTATCTGGAATATTCTGGCAGATCGTAAGTTGCTTTAAGCGTACTGAAGTCAGCAAACCCCTGTGGGCCATATAGATCGGCCAGAGTATTAATTCCCTTCTCAGCCCAGGTATTATTAGTAATGTCGGAAAAGACACTTGGGAGACCTGGGTTGCCCCAAAGCGGTAACTTTGGATGAAAAAATGAGGTCCTGCTGTAAGTCAGTATGTTTTTCCATATCCTTACTATGTCCCTAGCTGTCTTGAACCTTACCCTCTTGAAGTAGTTTGGGTCATTTACTCTAAACAAAAACATATTTGACTCTTGTTTCAACATAAATTGATGAAAAAAATTGCTTTCCCCTTTAAGAAGTAGAGAACGTAATCGTAGAACAAATGAAGACCAAAAGTACAACTTAAAATCGGGAAAATTAAGCCCTCCCTCGTTCATAGTGTTTTTCAAGTATTTCAATGATCTTCTTGCTTTTTTGTAGGCCCATATAAAGCTATTAAGGGTACCGTCTAATCTTTGAAAAAAACGATTATTCAGTGCTAACGGGATCGATCGAAATAAATATAAAAATTTAGGTAATACCTTCATCTTGATAAGATTTATTCTACCGATAATATTCAGAGGTAACCTATGCCATTTCTTTAGAATTAAAGCCGTGGATTTAATTAATTCGTTGTAATTAATATGGTTTATGTCTTGTATTTTAGCCGTAATCTTAACGCCAAGATAGGTAGCTACCTTGCAGATCTCTGGGGTGGCCGTAGATGGTGAATAATTGGCGATTACTTGAGTCTTTTGTATATTAAGCCTGTACCCAGACACTTCCCCAAATTTAGATGCTTCTAATTTAATTCCTCTTAGAGCCTGATTTATATCATGTGTGTAAACAGCAATGTCATCAGCATAAGCTGTCAGCTTAAGCTCCTTTGAGCCCGAGCTGAAAGGAACAATTAATTTTTGAGAGTTGAGGGCCGTTAAAAAAGGTTCTAGAGAAAGAGCAAATAAAAGAGGTGAAAGAGGGCAGCCTTGGCGTGTTCCACGCAGAATTGGGAAATCTGAAGAAATTAAGCTGTTATAGCTTGTACAAGCAACGGGGTTATTATATAGGGCCTGTATCCCTCTCAAAAACGCGGTGAAGGGAAAGCTTCACGTCGCGTATGATCACGCTGCCGACTCCCCGCCTGCGACCTATTTAGTCAACACCGGTGTTGACTAAATAGGTCGCAGGCGGGGAGTCGTCTGCGTGATCATACGCGACGTGAAGCTTTCCCTCCACCGCGTTTGCCATTGAGGAGAAACTATCGTCCTCTGATAGTACAGACCCCAGCAACTTGCTACCTGGGTCTCAATCGGCTTCAAGCCGCAAATATTTTGGAACAATTTTCCTCATATTTAAAAAAACTTTTTCACATATTATTCCTCACGGTTGGGTGCACCTTAGCGCGTGCACACCACCGGAGGATCACTGTCCTTTGGTCCTGGCGAAAGCTGAGCGACTTGGGCTCACTGAGCAGAAACATGTCGACCAATTTTTCACTCAGTGGACTAGGTCTCTTTAATTACTGAGACCTACCCTATGTTTCCACTTTAAATTGTTTTTAACCAGTGCTAGATGGACTTTGAATAAAATAGTTGAATGTCACAACTACTCACTTTTTAATCATTTGCACTCACTTATCACAATTTGGTTTTTCTGTTCGCACCCTCAACACTCACAACAACCAGCTCCGCTACAAAACAGGCGTCGTAGCACACTGGAAAGACGCTAGGATTTTCCAGAGGGAACCCAGTGATGAAGCATGTCACCACTAGGTGGTGAGTGAGGGTTCTTACTTAACCTACTTTTGGTTTTCCTTCATTTTTTGTTTGTTTTCTCACCACGTCAAGACTTCCCATTGGATGTGGTGTTTTGCTCTATCACTCTTCAGTTGTTGATATAATTATTCCTTTAGGGGTAAGAGAGTGATTTGTCATACCCTTACTCCCTCCTTGTTTATTAGTCATGGTAAGAATATATACAAAAGTATCTATTTAGTAGTTGTAACTCTACATATATGTACATTAATATATCTATAAAAAGTAAGTAGATATCGAGAAACCGGAAAAGGAAAACTATTCTTATATATGTTCTTATCTCCACGATGTTTTGCTTGTCAATATTTTGGCCATTACATTTTTGTAGCACGATATTCTTGTACCTGATATTCTGACATTCAATCAAAAAGAGACTTGGAATATAAATTGGCGATTGAACCGAGGATGACATAGTTTTTCCCAAAATCAAATCTAAGGTGTGGATTGAGAGTTCACATCATAATCGATTTTGTATCTCTTTGAGCTTTATTTCCCATATTTTGCTAATCCTTATTGTGGATGATGGGACTTAACTAGCCATAATGATCCTTGCCAACATGAATTTTACAAGTATAGTGATTCCCCG
The DNA here is from genome assembly GCF_964263255.1 of Lissotriton vulgaris. Lineage (NCBI taxonomy): Eukaryota > Metazoa > Chordata > Amphibia > Caudata > Salamandridae > Lissotriton > Lissotriton vulgaris. Next base: position 666,565,505 of record NC_141696.1, read on the forward strand.
GGGGGTGCTAGAGGGTGCACAGCGGAATGGCTGCCTGTTAGGACAGCTCCGCCGGCCAGGTCCAACTTGCGATGAAAAAGTGTGTTTAGCGGATGCCCACCGAACTTTTGAGGACAGGCATGGCTGTTGGAATGTCTTAGCTATACGGTGTGTGCAGCGCAAGGCCATATCAGCGTTGCCACAGCTGAAAATTTGGAGAAGAAGCTGCAGCGCTTTGTGGGCCGAGAGCTGCGCACGATGATGGCACCCTGTGGGGAGCTTCAGTCGGAACAAAAACGATAACGCTTGCGAAGGCTAAGGCATTGAAATAAACGAAGGGCGACAGCGAGCAAGCGCTATATGCGGAACAATCCTAAAGGAAATGTTATAGATCACTGGTAAAGCAGTGTAACGTGTAACAAAAGATCACTGTGTAGATCGCGAGGGATCGAGAAAAGATGGCGCCTCGCAATACTGGTGTCTACCACTCGTTGACTAAAGCGCACTCTGAGGCTGTAAAGTATCAACATTAAAGTGGTGCATTCTCCTACATGCAATCACTGCAGTGGTTGCTTCCAGCCCCCTTCTGCGCCCCAGCTGGTGACGACGGAACAAGTACGCGCTGATTAATCGCTACATGTGCACGAGACCCTGAGGCGCGAGCGGACATGGCGACACATAACTTCACAGGTGACAAGTGAGAGGAATGTATTGGAGATTGGCAGGATGTCGCGTCGTGGCTCTGGGGAGACTAGCCTGCATGCACTGTCCGCGCTATTATTGGCTGCTGCGGTATATGATTTGCGACTGGATTCCTGTACGGTGTAGCACATTGCCCTCCTCACTGCAATCTGTATGTGTGTGCATTTAGGCGCAGTGCGGCTTTATGTAACAGACTTCATCCCCTGCTGCGAAGTGGTTAGTGCGTGTCTCCGGAGGTCATATCAGATGGTGTGGACCTCGGCCATCTTGATGTCCTGCTGGATATGATGCACAGGTCCCGCGAATGGCTAACTGGAACTTTTGCTGGCACACATATATAATTTAGCAACAACTATATAAAATAATAAGAGAGAAAATGTTCTTGACGCCAAGGGTACTTTCCATTGCTGTAGTGTGCTATCGCCTACTATCTAGGTCGGTGGCATCGCTGAATGCGACAATGGGAAAACCTGAGATACAGCAATTCAAGCTGCCGTTCGAGGCTAAAAAAACAAACTAAAGGTGTAACAGCTCACTCAGACACTGAACTTGATAATGACACGGTGACAACTAGTGGCATAGAACATGTCTTGCAGGCTACCCAGCAGAACCTCCAGGACATAAACTGGAAACTAGACACCATCATGCAATGGGTCGACATTCGACAACATGACGGCTGGATAAACACGGAGAGCGCCTGGTCTAGGCCAACACCAGACTCTCTACAGTGAAGGATGAGTCCCATGGTACAACCAAAAAATGCTCAGACATGGAGAAGATATTAGAAGTCATCTGGAACAAGACAGAGGACTTTGAAGTGAGATCCCGCTGGAATAACGTCTGTATCACAGGTGTACCAGAATCCACTAACACTGGTTGGCTAGAAACATATGTAGAGGAGATGATTCATAGTGTTTTTGGTGCAGAGCCTTTCTCGACCGTCCTCCTTGTGGAGCGAGCACACAGGTCCCTCGCCCCTAGACCGAAACCAGGTGCTCCACTACGCCCTATCGTCGCTCGCATTCTTAACTACAGAGACCATGACACCATTTTAAGACTCGCACGTGAGAAGCGTGACATCAATTACCAAGGGAACGCGTTGGAATTCTACCCGGATTTCACAGTAGCGGCTCAACTTGCGCGTAAGGAGTATAGCCCAGCAAAGAAAAAATTGCGGCAGCTGGGGACAGAATATACCATGCTCTATACAGCACGACTTAAGGTGACACAAGATGGCCGCTCCACCATTCTCCAAACACCGCAGACTGCACAAGAATTCCTGTGGAAGTTTAACCGTAGGCACAAAGAGAGAAATCGGGAATAGCAACACCAAAACTCGGACTGAGCGGAAACTGGTATGGTAAGAAGGACTGCTTCCATGCACCCTATGTCTGGTAAGACGTGAGTGTGCACTACTGTTTCTGTATTGAACCGTCATCATTCCTATCTATAATGCCGGCCCTCAGAACTTAGTCATGTTCGGAGATCCCCACTCATTAGCAATATTATGGATGCCATGTGCCCCTGTCCATGCATTATATTGTTCTGGTAGACGGCTCTGGAAATATGTTTAGATTAGATGGTGACATGGACGCACTGCCGGAACATTCACGTCGGCTGTCGAATCCATTTATTTCAAACCGTGTTCTTTGTCCGAATAAATGTTGACAGTCGGTGTTTCATTCCACAAGGCCAGCTCAGTCACTTTCTGCTGTCCAGAGTGAGCTACATTGAGCTACATCGAATATCAAGACTCCGGTCTAGCGCCTATCACTAAAAGTAGCAAATGTTACTGTATACTACACGTGTTAAGGGACGTTTTGCATCAAACTTCTTAAATTGCACCGAACTGTAATATCAGACGTGCTGGTGTTGCACAAACAGACTACTATAAGGCACAAACTGGTCTATCATTACAAGCTGTGTTAGATACAGTTAACAGTGTAGACATGTGTTTATCCTACAGGACACCATAATTCGTATTTTATATGTACAGGGTGACTATGATTGTCTGGCCTCAACTTACAATTACAAGTGACTAATTGTGAATTCCTTTATGAGGGGGATATATGAATAACTATAGTAGTCTGTAGTCTATATGAGTAATATGACATTTTACTGCCCCTGTTGTCAGGCACAGTAGTTGGAACATGATCAGTCTGCATAAATAATGTCTACCTGGCCACATCCACTATGTTGGATGCGAATGTGCGTACCGGGCGGACCCCCCAAGCGGGTGCACCCCGTCCGAAAGTTGGTTCTATTGTTGGAATTTGTAGGGATATGTCTTTGGCATAATTGGGATGCTGAAGTGGGAGAGAGGTGGGGGGAGAAGTTGGGTTTTATGTTATAGACCATTGCACTTGAGAAATATCGCTGAAATCCAATGTAATATTGCTATATGTACTGCTCTTGCTTTTTTTCAGGAAATTACACTAACCGTGCAGATTGAAACTGAAGCATCATACTATGATAGTTAATGTATATTAATGTCAATCAATAACAAGTTACAACCTAAGTATATCAACTTCTTAACCTGGAACGTTAGAGGTTTAAACAATCCAAGAAAGATCAGACAAATCTTTGCGTATTTCGATAGGATGAGGGTAGACATTGCATTCCTACAGGAAACGCACATTGCCCCACAAGCAACACATACTATTGGGCGTGGATGGGCAGAATCATCCCATTGCTCCGCCTACTCCTCATACGCAAGGGGGGTGCTAATTTTGGTAAGAAAAGGGCTGCAGTTCAGTTTCGGCAACGTCGTCACGGATGAAGACGGGCGTTATGTACTGTTAACAGGTGTCCTCAGGGGGCAGAAACTCGCATTACTAAACACATACAGCCCGAATATAGATGAATCCAAGTTCTATCACAAAATATGGCGCACAATTAAAGATTTACAGGACACTCCACTAATTTGGGACGGGGATTTTAACATACCACTGAACAACGTCCTTGACAGATCAGTTTCCTCAATTGAACAATATAAACGGGCCCTTGGTAAATTAAAAGATATTATGGAAGACATACAACTTAATTACATTTGGAGAACTCGACATCCAGAGCGCATGGAGGCCACACACACTCATCAGCAGCACACAATAGCTGGTCACGTATAGATTATTGGCTCGGCACTGTTGATATAGCGTTATGGACAGAGTCTGTTCAACACCTCCCTCGTACACTATCCGATCATAATCCGGTGTTGCTTTCAGTCACTATACCATTATATGTGCCGCCACCTTATAGCTGGAGGTTTAATGCAAAGGCACTATTGGACACCCAGTACACTGGCGCAATTAGTCAAGCTATCACTGAATATTTTGAATTAAATGCTCCCACCACTGAGGATCCGGGCCTGCTATGGGAAGCTTTCAAACCACAATTAGGGGAGTCTGTATAAGCACTGGCATTCTCAGGGATATACAAAGACAACTCACCATACGGGAAGATAGGATGCGCGCATTGGAGCAGGACTATGAACGTACGCTAGACACAAAAATATTAGGGGAAATTAGAACTGTCCTAACGGAATGCCAAACATATGCGGATGATGAACTAAAATACGTGGCAAAACAGCAGATGGCGTGCTCTTATGGGGAAGCAGGCAGACCTGGGCGTAACCTGGCAGCAAAATATGTGAAGGACATGCACCACAATCAATCCGGGCAATGGGAGATACCAGTGGGGTCCTACAACATGATATACAGGGTATATTAGGAGAATTTAGGAACACGTATGGTGACTTATATACTGCACAACCGACTGCCAACCTGGAGATAATCATGGAATATTTAGCTGATGTATCAATTGCGTGATTATCAGATACTCAGAGAGAATACCTTTCATTACCTATTACTGTTGAAGAAGTCACCAAAGTTATTAAATCATTGCCAAATGGTAAAGCGCCGGGCCCAGATGGCTTCATGTACGAATTTTATAAGACGTTTGTAGATCAGATAGCACCCTACTTGGTAGAGATGTACGGAGATGCCCATGATAAACAACTGCTGCCGTCAAAGCTGAGGGAAGCTATGATAATTGTCTTTTTAAAACCACACAAAGATCCTGAATATTGCGATTCCTACAGACCCCTATTCTTAATAAATGTAGATACAAAAATACTAGCTAAATTGCTGGCTATACGTTTACAGCCGCTGATGTCCAAGCTAGTATTACCGGATCAATCAGGGTTCATTCCATCAAGGTCTATAGCACACAATACCAGAACTCTTTCTGGATTGTAACATTACTTAATCCCTAATACTAAAGCTGCTGCAATATTATTAGATGCGGCTAAAGCATTTGATTCCATAGAATGGTCATACCTCCACACGGTGCTGAGCCGCATGGGATTACCCCCTATGTTTATGCAGTGGATACAAACACTATACACTGCTCCGACAGCACGGGTAAAAATTAATACATATATATCTGAACCACTGCACATTGCTAGAGGGACACAACAAGGTTGCCCACTGTCCCCTCTACCATTTGCCATAATACTTGAACCATTAGCTTGTAAAATAAGACAAAGACACCACTATTCGGCACTTCAATTCCCAGAGGCCGCTACATATATCATTATATGCAGGCGATATGATGTTATACGTCCGCGATCCCGCGCAAAACTTAAATCCTCTACTGAGGGAGTATATTAAATTTGGACAGCAGTCGGGACTTAAAATAAATTGGTCCAAATCCCTCATTATACCACTAACAGATTCTACACTCCCGCATCCTATAGATTATCCATTGGAATGGCAATCGGAACCAGTGAAATATTTAGGAGTCTGGTATTATCGTGACCCAGAAATAGTTATTTGCACCAATTACGGTAGAGCGATTGGTGCGCTGGAAGATAAAATTAAGAGATGGATTTGTTTGCCATTGTCGTTGACTGAACGTTTGGCCATTGTGAAAATGGTCATCCTACCTAAATTGCTGTACCTTTTTAATAATATTCCATCAAGCCCCCAATGGAAGTGTTTCGTAGGAATAATGCCATGGTTCTGAAGTTAGTATGGGCGGGTAAGCAGGCCCGGATAGAAATACGAGGTTTAAAAGTGCCAGACTTTTTGCTATACTATTTATGTGCGCAAGCGCAATACACACACTTTTGGTATGACGAGGTCCCCTTGCTTACACATGTTGCAATCGAAGAAGGGGATGCGCTACCAATACCACTAACAGCGATCTTTACGCACCAACGACCCCCTTACACGAATGAGACATAAACCCTATAGACACAACGAACAAAGCTTGGAGAACGATGGGGCGAAAATCAAACAGATTTCCATTATATGCTCTCGCGTTGCCATTACATTACCATCCAGAAATGTCAGTCACCCAAGAAAAGGTGGGTATAGATACCATGGGCGACCTTTACCATAATGGACAATTCAAGTCACTTGACAATCTCTGTTACATAACCAACCAAACACTGCTATTTAAATTCACGTATCACAGGATACAGGGAGCGATAAAGAAATTATATACGTCTTACCCTACAGAGCCACATCAACTATTCTCATCACAACAGAAAATAAATTCAAAAACTTTCTACCCTAGTGGGCAAAGGTAGCAGCATGGGAGGGGTCCCCATCCCAAACCAAAAATGTCCAGTATCTCGATGACATTCAGCATCAAACATGCCATTGCTATAGACTCTATCACGCATTAATTAATAGAGAAAAGCCACTCTGACTAGACCCAATGCTAGTAGGTAATTCTCTGCACCAAAGAAGCGGTAGATGCTCTCTTGTCTCCATGACTACTCTGAATGTGCTCGCATTCTCTATAATCTGCAAAAAAAAAACATAAACATTAACATATTAGTTGACTGATCTCCAACTAACACGGATACTTTCTAAAAACAATAAACTCAAAATGGAAAGGATTATAAACTGCTAGGAGCATAGGACAGTCAACATTTTCTCTGTTAAGCAAGCACATGAGTCAATTCACATTATTCCAGTCAAAGGTGAACATACAACTGTTCATCAGCATTGAGCCCTTTTGGTTCCATGCTTTCTAATGCAAGAATATATTTCAATTCTAGTATCCGGATCCTTTTTTCTCTGCCCCCCCCCCTTCTTTCATCACTCTTGATACCATCAATAACACTGTATTTTAAGTTTCCTATGTCACTATTCCGGCATGTATGGCAGTGTTTTGCAAGTGCATATTTTTTATCATTATTTTTAACCGCTCTCAGATGTTGTAGGATGCGTTTGTGCACTTGTAGAGTGGTGCTCCCTACATATATTTTCCCACATCCACACTTGATGTTGTCACTTTTACAGGTGTAATGCTCTTTGATCTTCTGTGTTCTATTGTAGATCCTAAATTATTTGAGATTCTCACCATTTCTGCAGTCTTTACACTTCCTACAGCGAAAAAAGCCTTTTGTGGGTCATAGGCATGTTTTCTTTTTGTTTCTCAAATCACTGTGTACTAGCCTATCAGGCATCGAATCAGCTTTCTTATATTTGATCAGTGCGTTTTTGGGTTGATCCATTCCTATTATTGAATCTCCTTTGAGCAGATGCCAAATTTTCTGTAGTAAAAACCATGTAAATGCACTGGTGTTAAAACGCATTTTGGATCTCCCCTTTTTATCTTAGCTCCCCCTTTAAGAATCACTGCAAAACTTTGCATCATCCCCCAATGTAGGCAAAGCAACAGGACTGCAAAGTTTTGGGTAGATCCGTCAAAGAGGGGCAAAATTATTAGTGAGCGAAAGTCTGAAGAATTACTATTTCTGGGAATCCTAAATAAATAAATTATATATATATATATATATCCATATCAAACGATTCGCCCCTGTGGAAGAGCCCGCAGGTAGGTGCAATTCATCTTTTTATTGTGAGGCAGTTGCATACAAGAATCCGCATGGAACAGTCATCACTTCCTGCCGCCAGACGCGTTTCGGGAACTCTTTCCCTTAATCATTGGCTCTTTGTCGCTGAAAACAGAACAGCTTTGCGTGCACCATTTAAATCCTTTGATCCTGCACCAGTGGGCAGAGCCATTCACATGGCATTATGGTTCCGGTAGTGCACACAATCAATAAACTCGTAGTGAGTCCGTTTCTGCCACGACACTTGACATAGTTAATAACATACCCCAGTGGGTCGATGCAAAGTTCCATTGGTTGCCTTGCTGTGTTTTTTCAGCCGTCTCCCGATGCCCACCTCTTGTTGCTTGATGACACCGGATTGGCGCCATCAGAAGCTCACACTCACCTGGTGGGACTCTCCCGCGGCTGGGCTCAGCCGCTAATATCCAAATCAAACGAGTCGCCCAGCATATATATATATGCTGCAGACTTCGCCTGTGTTATTCCCAGTCTTCCAAGAGGAACAAGCGAATGCGTACCCGTACTTGTTGGTGCAAAGAATATTTATTGGAGCCCTTACACCACTGCCATGACGCGCTTCGGCATGATATATATATATATATATATATATTTTTTATGAACAAAAGGCAAGGACGCGGCACTCCTCTTGAACACGATAGTTTATTTTAGGTCTCTTAGCAAAAACTCCTACGCGTTTCGAACTAACGTTCTTGGTCACGGCAGTGTTCTACAAGAGTCTCTTTTCGCTTTCCACCATTTATACTATTCACTCAGTTGAACAAAATGAGGAATTATGGGCCTTGTAGTTTGTACATTAAACGTATGTTTTTCAATATCAAAACAAATCATTTATGTGGGGCTTTGCGTGTGGGTGACATTTCTTTATAGGAAATGTTCTAACATAAATTTTATAACAATAAAATTATATGCTAATAATTAAATTCGAAATTAAAGTCCATTTTGTGCTTTCACAATAAGCACTTTACATTAAGGACCTTTCTTATAACGATTTGCGTTATAATTCGTTAGACGGGCTGAGTGCCCTATGTCCCACACTTTTCCCCTGATTAAACGTTGCGGCCTTTGTAATGTTCCTTCACACAGGATTTTACATAGAGTCAATGATCAGTGTTTTTCAGAGGTGTACATGCATCTCCTCGTCTGCGTTCAACCCTCTTGGCTGTCTTGTTTTGAACTTAATTATAAGTTTGGACTCCAAACGTCTCAATTTCAGAAGTCTGTCTCCCCCTCTTTCCTGGGTAGGGATGGATGCTAGTCCCAAATATCTTATATCTTCCCAGGTTTTGCCAGTATGTGTTCTTAGATGTTTCGCCATGGCATAGGTGTTGTCATTGTTTTGTATTGCCCGAATGTGTTCTAAAATTCTCTTCTTGAGAGGACATTTGGTACTCCCAATGTATTCTTTTCCACATTGACACATGAGCATATATACAACAAAGGAGGACTCACACGTTATTTTTGTTCTGATTATGAAGTCTTTGCCTGAAGGGTCTGCAATAGATGTTGCGTTTTGACCTATTCTGCATGCTTTGCATGTTTTGCATTTGGTAAATCCAATGTTTCTTTTCTGTAGCCAGTCTTTTTGTTTTGTCAGTGAGAAGTGGCTGTTTACCAAATGGTCCGAGAGATTTGGCGCTCTCCGAGAGCGCCAAATCTCTCGGACCATTTGGTAAACAGCCACTTCTCACTGACAAAACAAAAAGACTGGCTACAGAAAAGAAACATTGGATTTACCAAATGCAAAACATGCAAAGCATGCAGAATAGGTCAAAACGCAACATCTATTGCAGACCCTTCAGGCAAAGACTTCATAATCAGAACAAAAATAACGTGTGAGTCCTCCTTTGTTGTATATATGCTCATGTGTCAATGTGGAAAAGAATACATTGGGAGTACCAAATGTCCTCTCAAGAAGAGAATTTTAGAACACATTCGGGCAATACAAAACAATGACAACACCTATGCCATGGCGAAACATCTAAGAACACATACTGGCAAAACCTGGGAAGATTTAAGATATTTGGGACTAGCATCCATCCCTACCCAGGAAAGAGGGGGAGACAGACTTCTGAAATTGAGACGTTTGGAGTCCAAACTTATAATTAAGTTCAAAACAAGACAGCCAAGAGGGTTGAACGCAGACGAGGAGATGCATGTACACCTCTGAAAAACACTGATCATTGACTCTATGTAAAATCCTGTGTGAAGGAACATTACAAAGGCCGCAACGTTTAATCAGGGGAAAAGTGTGGGACATAGGGCACTCAGCCCGTCTAACGAATTATAACGCAAATCGTTATAAGAAAGGTCCTTAATGTAAAGTGCTTATTGTGAAAGCACAAAATGGACTTTAATTTCGAATTTAATTATTAGCATATAATTTTATTGTTATAAAATTTATGTTAGAACATTTCCTATAAAGAAATGTCACCCACACGCAAAGCCCCACATAAATGATTTGTTTTGATATTGAAAAACATACGTTTAATGTACAAACTACAAGGCCCATAATTCCTCATTTTGTTCAACTGAGTGAATAGTATAAATGGTGGAAAGCGAAAAGGGACTCTTGTAGAACACTGCTGTGACCAAGAACGTTAGTTCGAAACGCGTAGGAGTTTTTGCTAAGAGACCTAAAATAAACTATCGTGTTCAAGAGGAGTGCCGCGTCCTTGCCTTTTGTTCATAAAATTACCCAGGAGACACGCTCCCGGTCTCCAAACGCGAGCACCAACCGATGGAGTTCCCTCTGCTACGGGGACATTTGTGAGGAATATATATATATATATATATATATTCACTGAAAAAACCATAGGTTTAAGGGCCGTTATAGTTAGAAATTAGCATTTAAAAAACCATCAGTTATATCATTTGAGATGTCATCAGTGATGTCACTGACCATGTCATGAATTATGTAATATGTGACGTCATAAGCAGTGCAGTTAGGGGGCGTGAGTTAACTCAATTAACTATAATGGCCGAATTTCTCTGGTTGTGTAAGAGTGAAATGTTCAACTAACTATAACGTCCCTGAAACCTTTTTTTTCAGTGAATTTCTATGGTTTTTTAAATGCTAATTTCTAACTATAACGTTCCTGAAACCTATGGTTTTTTCAGTGAATTTCAAAGGTTTTTTAAAAGATAATTTCGAACTATAATGTCCCTAAAACCTTTGTTTTTTTCAGTGAATTGCTAAGGTTTGATCAATGCTAATATCTAACTATGCCTACAGAGGTAGATATAATAGATATAATTGACTAATTGCCCAGAATTTCGAGCAGACATCCCACACCTTTACCAGAGAGGTTTCAGTTCTTTGTTTGTATGTTCCCACCATTATGTTTGATTCAATATATGTTGCAGTTAGTTGGTACTTTCGAGATCCATGAAAGGCCTGAAATATGATGATTATTGTTTAGACTTGAGGGGTCTATGATGGGTTTCTACTCAAGTTGGGTGATATATTAGAGGGTAAAGGTTTCAGCATCCTTGCTTGAATTTATGCTCTTTTCACAAAACATTCAAGCTATTTCATTGGACTAGCACAGAGTGGGGCGTAATGTACTTGAAATTATTAAATACACATTATTTTTGTTTGTGCAAAAAGCTTCTAGATTCGTGAACACTAAGAGGTAATTTGTAACAAGTAGGGAAGTATGCTGGTTTGAACTAGCATATGGTAATGTTTCTTTTTGGAATTTACATGCTTCTATTTAAATCTGCGATTACATTTGGAGTACATTTTGAAATATTTAAGTTGTATTGCTTTTTTGCTTTGTTAAGATCGGAAACCCACCTTTTATATACTTTTTGAGTTATCATTGCTGACGTGAAGAATTAACAATTAAACAAACATTTACTAATAATGTAAGTCTCACATGTGACATCGGGTCCCAGAGCTAAGGGAAGGCCAAATGCTAGTTTATATTTTTCCCATCATTCATGCCAAACAACATTAAATAATTTCTACCCAACATGCCTATGCGTGCCTATTGATAGTGGTGTTTTCTCAATTGTTTTGTTATACCGTATAACAAAAAGGACTCGAGGATGACGTGGTACCTGATACACATGCACACACACATACACACACACTGTTAATACACAGCAGTTTTTGTGATAAATTATAACCAAATCCAGAAAGAACAAATACATGGTGGTTTGAAGTGGGCTGACCCAAAGGCTGTTCTAGGTAAATGGTAAAGTGTGATATATGATATGCCTGTCAAAGTGGGATAGTTAAAGCTGTCTCTAGGCAAGACCTAAAAATAACAAGATCTAACTGTGGCCCAATCTAAGATAGAAGTGATGTGTGAACGTGTGGTTATATATTAATATGTACATTTGTAATATACTGATGTGCAAATGTTCCACTTTTATAATATCTTAATGCATAATATAGTCATGTGCAAATGCATGACTCACAGCAATATGTGTATAGATAACCTTTTAGCAGGTGAATAACCTATTTTATTACCTAGAAAGCCACATTCGTTTAGCTTTAGGATAGATGGATTTGCAATTATGTTAACAATTAATTTAAGCCTAGGGAGGTATTAAGCCCAACCAAACAATTTGCATTAAATCCTTACGCTGTTAACTGGTAATATTATTGTACTGAATTTTGTACATTTATACAGTAAATGTCAAAATGTTTTATGTATGTTTTATTTCATGGGCTTTTATGGCATAGAAGCCGAAATAAAAGTTTAAACAGTAAACGATCATATAGCAATATGCAAATGTGTGTGTGTTTATATTAAAGCTTAAATGTGTAATGTAGTGACTTATAAATATGTGACAGTAAATTGATGATGATGCTTGCCAATAGGCGCTCATATCTTGCAAACAGATGGATAATGTGTTAGTGCCTGTTTATCGGCATACTTAAAATCTGTGTTTCAAACCAGAGGTTCTCAAACTTTTAAGAAAGCTGTTTTAAACTTTAACAAAGAAAGAAATTGCAAAAAATTAAAAAAAAACAGAAAAGGATATAAGGCTTGCAACCACACACCAGCAAATTAATTGCACCAAGCCTGTAATAAGGCTTCCTTTAGATGTGTCTTCTCCCAAGCTGTGTATTCACAATGCAAAGGAACCTCTGGGCTACTAACTCGACGCCATTACTGGTTGTTGCTGAATGCTGGCGTTTCAGCGGGCACCAACAGCATGGAATTATGGATGAAATATTAGCTTTTTAAAGAAGGAACCACGGGAAGCAGAGTTTGCCTAATAGTTAGAAACATCTTTGTAACATCTGTCGTTAACAATACATGGCAGACTTCACAGCTGAAACGATAGTGATGAGCATGGCAGAGCAAGAGAAAGAAGGCCAGTAAATTGCAGCGCAAAGCATCGTGGTCAAAACAAAATGACATTTTCAAAGATCAGCTTAAAATATGTACATTTACTCTCTGCATATCTTCCCTCCACAATGAAGAACGCGTTATACAATTTCATTTTAACACCTCTGTGCGTAGACTGTGCCCTTTAAAAAGAGATGAGCATGGCGTTACATGTTTTTAACACTGGGATCATATAACTTAACTCCTGATTTGAAACTAAGACATTTAAGCACTTAAACTTGCTCCTACATTTTGCATAAAGGTCCATCTTTATGCATTCACGTAGAATTGAAGAATATGCCTGGCAATGTGTGCCTGTCTCATATTCCCAGAGGCAGTCTCACCCAGTGCCATTTGTGGACATGGGAATGTAGGTGTGATCATTGTGCCGTAGGTAATTGGAACGGTATAAAGCATTCGCTATTTTGCTTTTGATGCACCACAGAAAACCCTTGTATCTGGCGAGGCACCACGCACCCTCTAACCAAAACAATGTTTGTGGTGGTCCCTCCTCTTTTCCATTTTAATGTAGATTAGTCGTGCTCTTGACAGGAGTACATTACAGAACATTTTCAGGGTAGGAAACTACACACCTTGGTGCATCCGGCCACGTGAGCTGATATTCATACATGGAAATTCTGCCACATTGGCTTATTTTTAGGTGGGAACTCCCCATTTACAAGATTGTTATCCACACACATTTATGTGCTTACCAGATCAAATCTGGCAAGTCCTCGTTCTATGCATACGGAAAGGATCTGGTCTTTGCAATATTACTTTTGGGGACCTAAATTGAACTTAGATGCTCAGATAGCTTGAATCGGCACTTTGAACATTGGTTCACATTCTCGCCGTATGTCATGACTGAGGCAGATCTTTTTCAACAGCAGTTATTTAAGGGGTGATGTGTCCAAAGTCAAGTCAAAATGATAATTTAATCAAATATAAACTTGGATTTTATATAGCACTTCATATCACACAAACAGATGTTACTATCACCCAATTTATTGATCCATAATTAAATAACCTTGGGAAGAGGATGTAGCCTTGCGGCTGGAGCGGTCGACCTCGAAGCGGTGGAACGGGCTCAAGCATCGGTAAGGACGCTCAACATCGTGTGATTCTGGGCAAATCACTTAATCTCCCCCTGCCCAACATAAATGAATGTGTCCTCTATGTAAATTGACCTGATACCCGATGTCTCAGGTCTAGTTTGGGCTATATAAAATTCTATACAAAAATTTAAAAATTAAAAGGAGAACCGAGTTGAAGTTGCCACGATTGAAAGTTGTGACCTCCAGATCACGAGGCGTAGTGTCAACTGTTTAACTCAACGAGATGACATTCCATCCAATAAATCGAAGGGCTAAGTAGGCGCCATACAGCTCCTTGCAAGCAAGGTGCACAGGCTTAATAAACATTTCGGAAAAACTCCTATTAGTCATTTATACTGTAGGCTAAGGTAAAACAGTGTTGTCTTAACAAATACTTTCAAAGTTGATGACTGGTTTCTTGAAAAACACACAGTGTTTCTAGTAATTTTATTGAGTTTTTTTTATTGAAATGTTAGTCAAAATCATCACATGATACCTTTTATAGCTTTATTAATAAATCAGCCTCGGAGCAGGTGGGGTGACCACCAGAGACTTGATGATTGTTTTAAGCAGGAAAAGGAGCGGCAGAATGGCAGTGGGTAAATTAAGTAATGGGGTGGGTCAGTGAATTTCGAATTCTTTACTCAGGGTACTGCTCATATTTAGCTTTAGCAAGCATGTGCTGGGGAATTCTACAGTGGGAATGCTTCCTGTTATAAACGTTTGGTAGATTTTGACGGCACCTCCTTTTACTTGAATTCCATAATCTGTCTCCCTTCGGGAAGGTCCTTCTACACTCCTACATTTAATGTCAGATCAATGCTGTCTCTTCAGCCTGCTTCCACAACCTCTGCATGCTCCGCAAAATATTAAAGTGGGTCCTAACCAGCATCAGTAAGACGGTAACACATGCCCTCATCACCAGCTGACTACGGCTATGCACTTTATGCAGGCACAACCACCAAACTCATGCAAAGAAGCCAGATGATCTAAAACACAGCCGCCAGACTGATCCTCAACCTGCCCAAGAGACCCCACACGACCCAGCACCTGAAAAACCTCCACTGGCTCCTGGTCCACAGGAAATGTCACTTCAAACTCCTGACCCACACATACAAAGCCCTTCTCGACCAAGGACCTGCCTACTTGAACCACCGGCTGCACTTTCCACCATCCTCCCAGGAACCTCCGCTCTGCACACCTCTCCCTTGTACAGATACCTTGCATACGCCACGCCAGAGTACATGCCTTCTACCATCTTGTTGCAACACCCTCCAGCTCCACAACTCGCCCCTGCTGACCGACTACAGGAAGGGGATCAAGACCTGGCTCTTCGAATGAGACCTACAGGAAGTGCCTGGATACACTCTTGGGTGACAAGCAGCCCTCTATTATCATTCTTGATTGATCAATAGGTTGTGTAAATGCCCTGCACTTCACGCTTTCGGCTGAACACCGGTCTAAGCTTCCATAGATGCATGGCTTCATGGACAATACAACACATAATCTGTAAAAACTTATTTCATCTGTGTTTTCTAATATCTACTAGCTAATGGTTAGTTTTTTAGTTGATCCCCTGGATTGATGACGCTTTATACTGTTTCTGAATAATTCCTTTACCGTCTCTTGTGGGTGGGGTCTGACAAGCAGTGCCTGAGAACAATGTGTGCATAGATCATCTAATGTAAAACTAATTAGGCAACTATGACATTTGACAATTAACCACCGTAACTTTTCTGTTTGACCATTACTACATCATTTCCACTTTAATTGATTGTGAGTTCTGCTGCAACAGTTATTCTGTATATATAAATATATTAATGTATTTGTACTGTGAATTGTTAAAAGTGTAAAAAAAGGGTAACAAAGCCCCTTTTAAAACTTTCATATGAGAAACTGTCCTATGGGGCTATGTCCCACAATGCTGCCCACGGAGGTAAAGACTCTTTTCTTACTGTTCCTTGGCTCTCTTTTAGTAGCTACGCCACGTTAATTAGGTAATCCTCATTGAACAACTGTGAGGTATTCTCCGTAGTTGCAGACTTATCCAACAGTACAGGTAATGCATAAAGAACGTAAATGAGTAAACAAAGTTTATTTCAAAGTGTAACATTTTAATTCAGAACCTTATATTATAAGCTGCAGGGCAGAGCCGCCACAGCCTGGATGTGAGCTGTGATTGAGGTCCCATAGGCACCATTAAATAGGAACCCTAAAATGTAAATTGGTTTCTCAGAAAATTCCCTGGCTCACACTTGGCAGCTTGGTGCAAGGAACCTGCTGCCTTCAGAAACAATTCATGTGGGACATTTGCAGTGAATAGTCAAAACACCTACACACTTCTGAAATACCTTAAAATTACCAAACCAAGCGAGTTACAATTTTAAATGTTAAACATTTAACTGATCTTAGACAAATTATATTTAATATAATTAGGCAGTGCGTAGGTAATAAAAATCTACCCACTCTAGTTATATTTTCATACTGTATTTACAGAATACTGTGAATTTGATTCGATAGCAATTTCCAATCAAGCCTACGCTACTAAAGTTTTGATTTGCTATGCCTTGAGAATGTGCTCTACAGAATACCATATCATTTTTAAAGCATGTTACATTGTTAGATGCAATTGGAAAAAGTTTTACCTTCACTCTTGCACCCCATACAACTGTGCAGACAGCTGTTACCCAAAACTTTAGAATAAAAACAGGTGCCCTTTTATACGGAGCACATGTAGCTGGGCTCATCCACTGCAACTGTTGAGACCAAAAATTGAGGAAGCACAATAAATAGTTATTTCCTCCGATTTACTAAACAAATTACTAGAATATATGACGAGTAGAATGAACAGATGTAAAGGCATAGATACAACACAACTGATAGAACCAAGGAAATTGCTCTTTTATAATAATTATGTACTAGGGGATCAGAGTGGACTAAAATTGTTCATTGAATGAGGCTTTAGATACACCAATGGGCCAGGGCACAATCAGTTACCTTGATGTGAGACACAGCTCCTCCAGTGGGGAAATTCTAGAAAAGTGTCTACATTTGTAGCAATGGTTAGATCCCGAATGGTGTGTCCATTACCCTTGACAGAATACATGGGGGGGCAACTCACCACTACACATGTATTCTTTGGCCCTCCTATTACCTCCTATATAATCATTGAATTCTTCAGGGCAGTAAAACTCCTGCTTATTGTTAGAAATTGGGTGGGAGGGTGGACACGACCACCGCCAAGATGGCCGCAAGTCTACAGAATTATCACAGTTATTGCCTCCTGCACAGAGCACATGACCTGCTGCTGCTCCTAAGGAATGGAGTTGTGGTGGGAGCTGACTCAGGGAGCGGTTTGTACCTGCTAGCCACCATTCCTCATACTAGCAGCCTATGTGGCTGGCTCTACCTCTGAGGTCCCACAGCAGCTGGGTGCCAGACAGTTGCAAAAAGGACATGTTCTTTACACAAATAAAACACTTCATTGAAACACTTGTGAGCGCTTTCCTTCTTTGGTACAGTTCATGCACTGATTTTGACGAAGAAAGAACATGTACTTCTTGCAACACTGTTGACATATATTGTCTGTACCCTTCTGTTTTGATTCTTTTAATGTATTAAATATCAATTCTTCATATACACCCTTTTCTGTTCTTTATATTTGGATCATTTGATGTGACTATTACAAATTAAACTAGTAACATTTGTTGCATATGTGCACGTCAGACCAACATTTCTTTGGATCTTAAAGTAATAATTTTGCTATAAACGCTGAAGACAACAAAAACAAAATCCTTTGAAGGTACCTTTACCCTTTCACCTCATGTCAGATAACATCTTGCTTTAGCTTTATGATGTCAGAGCACCAGTGGACCAATTGTCCTTGTGGATGCTGACCACACAGGAGGATGAGATATCAAAAGTCATGCAGTAGGTTACTATCTGTACACATGACTGCAAGGCAGGTAGGAGGGGGACTGATGAAGGACTCTGAACCACTCAAAGCACTGGGGCCTTTTTGAAAGTAGAACGGAGATACAAAAACAGAGATTTTCCCTAACAACAATCCATCTTGAGAATCAGAGTCCAACATACAGTGTGCAGGAGAAGAGGTTACATGAGCTTCCTTCCATGAGAATGTAACACTATCATTCTAAAGTGAGATTGTGCATTTCAGACTCAAAGGCAGCAATTTCCTTCAATAGAACATTGCTAGCACCAGAATCTAAAGCAGGCTTTAGTAGCGTTGGAGGCAGTCAGTATTTTATTAACACCACATTCCACATCATCAGGTTATATTGAGCTGTTATGTTTGTTCTAGTTGATTCAATGTCCATTAGATTCCCAAATGTTAGACTAATGTTCTGATTTGTTACCTTTGCATCAAATTGTGAAGCGCTCTGATATCCTTCGGGATCAAGTTTGCGCTATATAAAACTTTATAAATAAATAAATATAAATCTCCTTTAATCTGGACTTCACCCCATGGTATGGGAGGCCAGTCGGAAATTTAACTATGTCAATAACTCTTTTCGCAAACTGGACCTCCTATATGCAATGCTTTACCCAGTCCATCTCCGTGTGGAGCACAATAAGAAAATCTGCATCTTTGAAAGTCCGGCAGATGTGACTGCCTTTTGTAAGAACCTGCCCCCTAAGTTTCCCGCTCCCCGACAGACGACACCAAAGCGCACTGGTTCCAACACCCTGCCATCCTTCCATAGTCGTCAACACCAGACCACACTGGGCTGATGGGACTGTTCCATATTTGTTTGTGAGTTGAACCACTTTGTCATCCTTACCATGCCCTTTATCTTAAGCTCTATTATATTCTCTGTGTATGCTACTATTGTATATTTGCGGTTGATTACACTCTATTTTGCATGATTATTTTTTCCAATAGCCTGAGACATGCTGAGGTTGTGCTGCACCCTCATGGGTACACCAATTTGTTGTTCATGAGATTGTAATGTTTTTTGTTTTCATTCTCTGGAATTCGCTGGATGTTTTTTATCTGGTGTGGGTGGGGGGCTATGGTTCTAATTTTTTGTTCAAGTGTAATTGTCAATTTATGTTTGCTTGCTGCAACACATCACAAGACCTACACACCATTATCTATAATGTATCCCTTCTCATTCCCCCTTGTTCATCTTCTATGCCATCTTCGACATACACAAGACACTTGCTGTCTCCCTTCTCACTTGTAATATATGTGGAATAAACAATCTGGGTAAGGAGAAAAGGAATTGTTCTACCGGAATAGGCATGACGTCAAGATTGCTTTCCTCCAGGAGATACAGCTTCGCCCTAGCACTGACTTTGTTTACGCTAAATCCTGGGGAATGCATTGCTATTTCTCCTGTTACAGTACGTATTTCTGCAGCACTTGTATTCTCATACATAAAAGTTTCCCATTTACCCTCATACTAACCATTCAGACCCAAATGGTTTGTACTCCTCCAGGGTATACTTGCAGACAAACAAGTCTTATTGCTAAATATAGCGCCCCAAACATGGATGACGCTGATTTTTTTCAGGATCTCTTTGCCCTTTTGGGACTTCTGGATCTAGACCACGTGATATTGTGTGGTGGTCTCAATATGTCATTATGCCCTCACACTCACTTCACTAGCTCATAAGCCAATATTAAGGCTCAGGCTGTGGACGTATTCTGACATATTACAGATAAATATGTGCTCTGTGATGTCTGGCATGCATGTGACCCATCCACTCCAGGGTTTACATTTTATTCTGCTTCCAATTCCATCAGGACAAGGCTGGACTACTGGTTCCTCTTGGCTAATGTGCACCTTTGAGTGTCAGAAGTCACTCTGCTGCCGCGCTCATTGTCTTATCACAGCCCGGTCTACCTCAAGCTGCAAGACCCTTATAGGTGCAGGGTGAAAAGTACTTAACGGTTTCACAGCGGAGCTCTTCATGACCCAGTGTTCCGAAGGGAAGTTCTTGCTTCTATAACTGAATATTCCAAAGTGAATACAAGAACTCTTTCAGCACAAGCCCCCCTATGGGAGGCCTTCAAAGTTGTTATTTATAGATTATGCATTTGCAAAAACACGGGAATCCTGCAAGATATCCATGCCCAATTACAACGTATTGAGCCAGACCAGCAAAGTGTAGGCTCTGCCGCTGTTGTTGGGGGAGTTCCTCGTTTACACCAACATTCCGGCTTATTGGTGGAGTTTTGCAACCTCTCTGACAGAGAGGGTGCATATCTGGGGAAACATGCCAGGGTCCGCCGCTACAGAGAGGGAGAACATCCGGGTCACACTCTTGCATGCCCACTGCGTCCCAACCACCTACATAACTATGTCACTGCGCTGCGGGGGGACGCCTTACTGCGAATACCGTGTGGGGAAGGAGTACTGGTCGAATTTCAACATTATAAGCGTCTCTATACTTCTTGCGTCCCCAACCTCCACTCTAAGAACTCTGTGCACCTTGAGAAGGTTGTGATGGTTGGTTTAACGGATGGCTAACGTCAATTTCTTGCTGAGCCAATCACTGTAGAGGAGATTATCCAGGCTACCGACTTGCGATAATTCTAAGACACCTGGGCTGGATGGTGTAACTGGGGCCTTCTATATAGCTTTCTAGCAATAATTAGCTACCCATCCCCTGGCAATGAATACAGAGTCCCTCGCCACCGGTGCATTACCTCCATTGCTACGTGAAGCTGTTCTTGTACAATAGCTAAAACGGTGTAAGTATCCCGGTTTGTGTTCCTCATAATTGCACCTTATCTCTCCTGAACCTTGACAATAAAGTCTTGGTCAAAGGTACTCACCACTAGATTGTCTCTGCTGATGGAGCAGATTATCTTCCCTGTTAAATACGGATTCAGTCCTTATCGATCTACTTCTTATAATTTACATACTATCTTTGTGGTCCTCAACAAGATATACCCACCTATACCTGCTGTTGTAGCTCTCTTAGATGCTGAGATAGGATTTGATTCTCTTGATTGGCCCTTTTTGAGAGCAGTTCTGAGCAAGCTGTGTATTCCTGCTCCCTTTCTATTGCAAGTCATGCTTCTATCCTCTAACTTGTTGGCTTTTATACAGCTCAGTGGCTTGCTAACTGATGCTTTTCCTATCATTAGAGGAACCTAACAGTGCTGCCGCCTGTCTCCCCTCCTCTTAATTATTGCAATGGACCCATTGGTCCACCGTATGCCAGCCCGCCATTTGCATTGAGGCATTTAACTTACCCAGGGCCCGCTTTTACTATCTCTATACTCAGATGACCCATCAGACAACCTCTTTCCTCTGGTGCAGGAGATTGTCCGATTTGGCAACCTATATGGGCTCCAGATTAACTGGACCAAGTCTGAACTTTTTTCTTTTTCTTTGACAGGTGCGGCACAGCCTGCACCTTTAAGTTGGCTGCAGATGGCACCAAATACTTATGGTCGCTCAACTGCCACATCACCGCCGTTGCTATAGGTCAATGAAATATAGCAATTGCGGATAAACCAATGTTACCATGTTTTAAGTAAAAAGCATATGCATTTTAGCCCATGGACTGTCCATGTCCATGTCCTCTATCCAATAAAAAGGATGGGTTGTGAATGGCAAGTAGGCTAACTTGCCAGGTGGACATGGCAATTTAAAACTGCACACACTGGCTCTGCAGTCATTGACCTGAGACATGTTTAAAGGTCTTCATAAATGGGTGGCACAATCAGTGTTTCAGGCCCACTAGTAGCATTTCATTTAGAGGTCCTAGGCACATTCGGCACATTTTACTAGGGATCTGTAGGTAAATGAAATGTAGCAATTATGCATACGCTAAAGTTGCCATGTTTTAAGTATAGAGCACATGCATTTTAGAGCTGGTTAGCAGTGGTAAAGTGCCAAGATTCCTAAAGCCAGTAAAAACAAAGTCAGCAAAACAGTAAACAACAGGGTGTCTGAAGGCAGTCAGAGGAAACCACGCCAAGGATGCCAGGTCTAACACTTATCTTCACCAAATGGTTCTGATCCAAACTCACAGAGGCTCATGTCTGGAATTTCATCACTATGCCCATTTATTTCAGGTTCCCATGTGGTACACGTCCCTCTGGCCTAGGGCCTTTTCATCTTCTAAATACACAGCTGTTTGTTTGCAATATATCACAAGTAAATGGTGTATAATGACCTAGCTTAGGACACCCCCCCGCGCCGCACGGCCACCAGCTGCTGCGTGTGCCTCCCGCCTGCCTGCCTCGCTGCCCCTGCCGCCGCCGTGTGACCACGCCCCCTGCCACCGAGCGGCGTGGTCTCCTGCGTGTCAGCACTGTGCTCGCCTGTTTCACAGGCTCCTGTACCCCGTTCTCGTGCTGTGTGCCCCCCTGCCTAAGTTATATTTTGTTCATTTGTTCATTGCTCTTTTTCTGTTATTCTCTGTGATTTTGTACATTTGTTGTGTGATTGTAATTTCGCCTATCCCCCTGTTTCCCGATCTCCTCCCTCCCCGCTCCCCGCTTCCCGCCACCGCCGATAACCACGCCCCCTTTCCTTTGTGTACCCTCCCCGCTCCCGCCTCCCAGCTGCTCCGCCCTCCCTCGCACTTCGCCATATATGGCGACCGTGCGAACGCGCAGCGGTCACGCGCAGCGGGCGCGCCGATTGTGCGCCGAAGGCGCGCCAAAGGTAAGCCCGTCTGCGCCCGTCCGCGCCTGGACCGCGCCCAGTGCCAGGACCCCTGGCACCCCCCGACGGAAGACGACCCGACTGTCCTACGACGCCACCGAACTCTTCGCACTCAACACCGGCGGGATCCCTGGATGCTACCGAGCCACTCCGAAGCGCACCCGGGAACCCTTCAGCTGCCACGCCTGCAAGTTCACCTGCATGCGGACCTGCCCCGCTCCAGCACCCGCCAAGCCGAACACCAGCAGCAACCACCTCAAGTGCATCCTGCTCAACACCCGCTCCGTCCACAGGCACACCATCGAACTCTGGAACCTCCTCGACACCACAGCTCCTGACGTTGCCTTCCTCACGGAAACCTGGATGAACGACTCCTCAGCACCCGACATCGCCATTGCCATCCCAGAGGGATACAAGATCACCCAAAGAGACCGCGTCAAACAGACGGGAGGAGGCATCGCCATCATCCACAGGAACACCATCCACATCACGACCAACACCGACGACACCCTGACAACCGCCGAACACCTTCACTTCCAGATCCGGACCGACCCGAAGACCACCCTCAGAGGCACCCTGATCTACCGACCCCTGGGACCACGCACACAATTCAGCGAGGACATCGCCGACTTCGTCAGCCCGCATGCCCTCCCCTCCGCTGACTACATCCTCCTGGGGGACCTCAACTTCCACCTGGAGAACAACAACGACCGCAACACCATCACCCTGCTCGACAACCTCGCCAACCTCGGACTCAAGCAGCTTGTGTCCACCCCCACCCACCTCGCCGGACACACACTCGACGCCGTCTTCTCATCCAGCAAAGACATCGCCTTCAGCCACGCCACTGGACTCCACTGGACGGATCACAGCTGCGTCCACTTCACCTTCAGAAAAACGACGATCCACCACCACCAGCAACAAACTGCTCGAAGAAGCTGGAACAAGATCACAGCAGACCAGCTCGCCGCCTCCCTGAGCCAGCACCCTCCCGCCAGCTCAGCGAACCCCAGCCAGGCCGCCGACAACCTCACGAAGTGGATCAGCAACTGCGCGGACGAACTCGCCCCACTGAGGACCCCGCCCAGCAGACCCGGCAGCAAGAAGGCCCCTTGGTTCACCGACGAACTCAAGAGCTCCAAGAAGAATTGTCGAGCCCTCGAGAAAGCCTGGAGAAGGGAACCAACACCGGACAACATGACCGCCCTCAAGCTTGCCACCCGGAAGCACCACCAACTGATCCGCGCCACCAAGAAAACTGCATTCAAGGACCGGCTGGACAACAATGCACACACCTGCAAGGAACTCTTCAACATTGTGAAAGAGCTCTCCAACTCCAACGCCGGTAACAACGACATCACCCCATCGCAAGACCTCTGCAATTCCCTCGCCTCCTACTTCCACAACAAGATCGCGGACATACACAACAGCTTCAGCACTCAACCGACGCACGCCAAGACCGAACCACCGCCCACCACCACCCTCTGCGCCTGGACTCGGATCAGCACCGAGGACACCGTCCACATGATGAACTCCATCCACTCCGGATCTCCGACCGACCCCTGCCCTCACCACGTCTTCAACAAGGCCGACACTGTCATCGCACCCCACCTGCGGGACATCATCAACACCTCCTTCGACACCGCCACCTTCCCCGAGAGCTGGAAGCACGCCAAACTCAGCGCCCTACTAAAGAAACCTACAGCGGACCCCAGCGAACTCAAGAATTACCGCCCCATCTCGCTCCTCCCGTTCCCAGCCAAAGTCATCGAGAAGACCGTCAACAAACAGCTGGCCGCCTTCCTCGAGATGAATGGATCCCTCGACCCCTCACAGTCTGGCTTCCGAGCCAACCACAGCACCGAGACCGCCCTCATCGCTGCCACCGATGACATCCGAGCCCTGATGGACAACGGAGAAACAGCGGCCCTCATCCTCCTAGACCTCTCTGCGGCATTCGACACTGTCTGCCACCGCACCCTAGTGCAGCGCCTCAGCAACGTCGGAATCCAGGAGAAGGCACTGGAATGGATCATCTCCTTCCTCGACGGAAGAACACAGAGAGTCCGTCTACCACCGTACAAGTCAGAGGCCACCGAAGTCATCTGCGGTGTCCCTCAAGGATCCTCGCTGAGCCCCACCCTCTTCAACGTCTACATGAGCCCCCTCGCGGCCATCGCACGCCAACACAACCTCAACATCATCTCCTACACCGACGACACCCAGCTGATCCTCTCCCTGACCAACGACCCCGCCACTGCCAGAGCCAACCTTCACGAAGGGATGAAAGACGTAGCCGACTGGATGACGACCAGCCGCCTGAAACTGAACTCAGACAAGACGGAAGTCCTCATCCTGGGCTCCTCGCCCTCCGCCTGGGACGACTCCTGGTGGCCCCCCGCCCTGGGCACCGCACCCAAACCGACAGACCACGCACGCAACCTGGGCTTCATCCTGGACTCCTCCCTCACCATGACCAGACAAGTCAACGCCGTATCCTTGTCGTGCTTCAACATCCTGCGCATGCTACGGAAGATCTTCCGGTGGATCCCCACCGAGACCAGGAAGACGGTCACCCAGGCCCTCGTCACCAGCCGACTGGACTACGGCAACGCCCTCTATGCCGGAACCACCGCCAAGCTCCAGAAAAGACTCCAGCGGATCCAGAACGCCTCAGCCAGACTCATTCTCGACGTCCCACGACACAGCCACATCTCCGGACATCTGAGAGACCTGCATTGGCTCCCCGTCAACAAAAGAATCACCTTCCGTCTCCTCACCCACGCACACAAAGCCCTACACGACCAAGGCCCGAGCTACCTCAACAACCGCATCAACTTCTATGCTCCCAAACGTCATCTCCGATCAGCCAGCCACGCCCTCGCCGCCGTCCCCCGCATCCGAAGAGCGACAACAGGAGGAAGGTCCTTCTCCTACCTGGCCGCCAAGACCTGAAACTCCCTCCCGACCGACCTGCGCCTGACCCAAGACCACCTCTCCTTCAGGAAGAAGCTCAAGACCTGGCTATTCGAGCAGTAGCAGCACACACCCCACCCCCCTAGCGCCTTGAGACCCTCCGGGTAAGTAGTGCGCTCTATAAATGTCTATGATTGATTGATTGATAATTTTGCTGAAATAAAAGATAAATAATGATATGTCTTTCTTTGGTGACATTCAAATTGTGTAGCATTTGAAAAGTAGTGGTTTTGTCTCTGCACAGACAGCATGTACAAGTGAGTTCATCAACATATCCTGCAAGATACTAAGGCCCAGATGTACAACCATTGAATTGTGTGACTCCCTACTTGCGACAAATTGCAAGACGCAATTTGCGAGTTGCAAAATACAATGTACAACAGTGTCTTAGACACTGTTTGTTATTCCCAATTGGGTCGCATATTGCATGCCTCATGAATATTAACGAGGCTGCCGCAAATTGCGACCCAATTGGGAATGGCTAGCACTCCCAGGGATGGTGGTCTACTGGGGTCAATAGACCACCATGTCTGGGATCGCTTTGTCAATAAATTAGTTAATTTTTTTAAAGCAGCCATTTTTCTTAAAGGAAAACGAGATGCATTTAAAAAAGAAAAATGAAACTTTTCAGTTTCACATTTTTTTCCCTGGGACCACTGCCTGCTCTTGAAAAACCATTCACAAAAGGGACTTGAACCATCTGATAGCTATTTTGGAGCCTTGAGCTTGGTGCAGAGGATGTCAAGATCTGCTGTGTCAAAGGCAGCCAATAGATCAAGTAATACCAACTTGCAAGTGATCAATTGACTAATTGACACGAATTTCGACCAGATCATCCCACACCTTTACCAGAGAGGTTTCAGTTCTTTGTTTGTATGTTCCCACCATTATGTTTGATTCAAGATATGTTGCAGTTAGTTGGTACTTTCGAGATCCTTGAAAGGCCTGAAATATGATGATTATTGTTTAGACCTGAGGGGCCTAAGATGGGTTTCTATGCAAGTTGGGTGATATATTAGAGGGTAAAGGTTTCCGCATCCTTGCTTGAATTCATGCTCTTTTCATAAAACATTCAAGCTGTTTCATTGGACTAGCACAGAGTGGGGCGTAATGTACTTGAAATTATTAAATACACATTGTTGTAGTTTGTGCAAAAAGCTTCTAGATTTGTGCACATAGTCTTCTTTAAACTAAGAAGAGGTAATTTGTAATAAGTAAGGAAAGTATGCTGGTTAGAACTAGCATACAATAATGATTCTTTTTGGAATTCACATGCTTCTATTTAAATATTGCAATTACATTTGGAGTGGGTATTGAAATATTTAAATTGTAGTGTTTTCTTGCTTTGTTAAATTTGGAAGCCCACCTTTTAAATACTTTTTGAGTTATCATTGCTGACATGAAGAATTAACTGACTAAAGTACCACAATTAAACAAACATTGACTAATTATGTAAGTCTCACATGTGACATCGGGTCCCAGAGCTAAGGGCAGGCCACATCCTAGTTTATATATTTGCCATCATTCATGCCAAAAAACATTGAACGATTTCTGCCCAACATGCGACGATTTCTACCCAACATGCGTGCGAATGTGGATTGATAGTGGTGTTTTCTCAATTGTTTTGTTACACTGTATAACAAAAAGGACTACACATGCGCACACACACACTGTTAATACACAGCAGTTTTTCTGATAAATTATAACCAAAACCAGAAAGAACAAATACACTGTGGTTTGAAGTGGGCTGACCCAAAGGCTGTTCCAGGTAAATGGTAAAGTATGATGTTTGATATGCCTGTCAAAGTAAGATAGTTAAAGCTGTCTCTAGGCAAGACCTAAAAATAACAAGATCTAACTGTGGCCCAATGTAAGATAGAAGTCATGTGTGAACGTGTGGTTATATATTAATATGTACATTTGTAATAAACTGATGTGCAAATGTTCCACTTTTATAATATCTTAATGCATAATATAGTAATGTGCAAATGCATGACTCATTCACAAAAGGGAAAGGATCCCCTGGGGACCCCTTCCCATTTGCAAATGGTTTACCACCTACTTGAAGTAGGTGAAAAACTGCGAGTTTTTTGCAACCGCAATGGGTCGCAAAATACTCATACATGGCATTTGAACTCACTATTAGGAAGGGATGCCCTTGGCACGCCCCTTCCTAATAGAGTCGCTAATAGATTAGCAACTCGCAAAATAGGTTTAGTGCATTCTGCTTCCGTTGTTTGCAGTCGCAAACAGGCCAAATGCCACTTTGCAACCGCAAAACCCAGTCGTACATCAGGCCCCAGAAGAGGATCACTAACCAGACCTGATGGCTGTGATGTAAACTCTGTTACCGTAATCAGGCCAGTTCCAAACCAACCACCCACGCCAACTGTTGCCATGCCATGAGCTGAGACTTTTCTGATAAAATTCCCCTCTTACTTTTCCCCACAACGACCTGAGTTCACATGCCAGTGCAAGCCACCTGTGATTTACAGACCCTTGAGAGACATACGTGTGGGATTTTCAGCATTAGGACGGTGAAAATGTTTATGAAAATATACATGAGATGTCATTTTAATACCGAACTGCACATGAAGTTGTAGTTAAGAATGACATACCAAATAACACAAACCTAATATTTCTAACAAATGGTTTTACAAGACTAACATATTCTCATAGATCACAGTGTTAATATTGATGCATGTTATTTAAGTAGTAGGATGTCCAACAAACAGTGGTGGCTAGGGAAACCTGATGTCGCACATCGATATGGATATTGAAGAACTTCAGTGAAGAGTTAGGATTCCTAACTTTACTACTCCTAAATGCCTTTTGTGCATACCGAAAGTCATAAAGTTAGACTTTTGTCTCAGTTTAGGAGTAATAAAATTAGGAATCCTAACTTTACTACTCCTAAATGCCTTTTGTGCATGCCGAAAGTCATAAAGTTAGGCTTTTGTCTCAGATTACTTTTGTGAATCGGGCCCAATGTTTTGGAGTCAGGGCCCCCCTCAAACTTTTGAATGGGGTGGGTGAGTCGGGAACAAGAACTACTAAATCATCGGCACAATGAGAATTTCACTGGGTCAAAAGTCATTTTAGGTCCTCAAAGCAAGACCTCTTTTGAAAATCATTATCCTTACCTTTCTCTACAAAGTCGTATCCTGAACACTCTGTAAATGCCTATCCAAACTCAATCTAAGAAGCTCTCGACTTACAAAGCACATTCAGACACAACTCTACAACACACAGTATAGGGCCCATCTTCAAAACCATGATCAACATCTCCCATGAAAACCTCCAATTAAAACTCCACACGAGGTGTCTTCTTTGGAGCCATAATTGGCTCCTCTCTTCAGACTATCCGATATTGACTAGTTGGACTTATTTAATTTCAAGGGAAAAATACCAGTCATTCCCGACAGTGGTGCAGTACTTCCAACAGGAGAGTACCAAGACTGTTCAGTAGTCAACAGTTGCCCTCGGATTATGAAAACCTTCACTTTTATAATTCCAATTCAATCACTGCCAGTACTGAAATCCCATTGTGTAAATTCTGACCCAGCAGCCCCCACCCCCCGTAATTCATATCCAGTCCATTCCCTTCTCTTCAAGGCTGTCCAGAACCCCAGTAAAAACACTCCATTTCTGGGGTTGCCACCAGGATATGTTTTTTACTGTCCTGACAGTATTTTAATGTCCCAGCCAGTACAGTAACTAGCAAAATTGTTAACAGCAGGCATTTTCCCCAATTATCAGTAAATATTTGTAAAAAGCACTTTCAAGCGTGTTCTACAGGTCCTTTAATGATACCTGACAGATAAATAAAGTAAGGAAGAAAGACCATAGTGAAAATAAATTCAAGTGATTTGATGTATAATTCTTTTGTAGTATCTTGTCCAGGCCTTTGCAGAATCCTAAAACGTGATCATATGGCTGGTATTTTTTTTTCGGATAGGTGGAAACTCTACCCACATCAAAACCCTACTTCCCTTCAAGCCCCATCCAAACGTCAGCTCTCTGCACAAACATTAGCATTATCCCACTAATATCACATTGTTTTATATGTTTACTGCTAATCACATTCAAAAACGTCCGCAGTCACATATCAAAAGAACTGCAAAGTGCTTTCTTCGCACAATGCATCCACCCAACTTGTTTTTGTTTTTCCAATGGGTACTGCACACATCGAGAACGGGCAAACTACAATTGAAGTCCAACTGCCCTTAAAAAGAAACAAAAAAAAACACACAATGACAAGTACGCACAATCCACGGTAGGAAAACTGTATGTGTTTCATTGTTGTAGAACTAGCACGACTTTATGGACTTGAGCCCACCTTCTGAGGCTTTGCCCCCCCCCCTCACGCACTCCCCTCAGTTTGAAGACAACTTCCTTAGGATATCATGGCCCAGGATGTATGCTAGAAATCTCAACTATCCACCATTTAACAAGTTTCCATCAAGAGTATAACTCAAGGTGTCAGAGTCATGGACTGAGCTGGATTCGTTACTTCCTGTACGATTGCACCATTGCATTCAGCTGTCTAAGGGTTAGCCCTTGTTGAAGAATGCTTGCATTCCCTCTTGTGTTCAAAGAGAGTGCAGCCGGAAGGGTGAGAAAATGGTCCATTGAGAGAGGGTGGGATGAGAAATAACTACTGAAATGTAATGGCATCTTCATTTCTGCATGGCACATGAACAAGCCTACATTGAGCCTGATGGTCTGACGGGCCTGCGTTTGAAGTCAGGGAGCTATCTAAAGATTCCAGCTTCATCAATTGATAACAAATCACCCAATGCGACTGTAGATTGTTTTCTGCCACCAGTCTATTAACCCCTGGTCAGCTAGACCAATGTATCCCTGATGAACATAAGGTTAAGTTGATAACTGTCAGCGTCTTGTTTGACAATGCGGGGACCGTACAGAAATCAAATCCTGGTAAAATGTAACCCATTAAATATTCCAACTGCAGGGATTTGACTCCATATTACAAGCCACCTGTCAACTACAGGTGCTATTGACATTGTACATAGTCAGACGATTACCTTACTGGTGAAGTGCCGTCTGCATATAAATACTGCTGTAGTGCCACCCCCATGCTTTTCTTCGCAAGTATCGACAATGCAGAATGCACATTTACCACGTTGTCAGATAATGCACTAGTAAAGTGATGTTGACCCATAAAAACAGTGAGCACACAGCTTTTACCTTACATTTAGGCTCTGCAGTAATAAACATACCTATATTAAACTGTTACAAACAACCTATGTAAAAAGTCAGTATTGTCCTAGCACCCACCCCTTTAACCTTATGCTAGGATGTTTCCCCAAAAATGTTATCTTGTCATGGACTGCATAAAAAATTATGTCAGTGCAAACCTCTAGTTTGAAATGATTACTGCATACATGGACCGAATTCTACTACCATGCAACGGTAACCTATGATTTATCACATTTTGAGCATCTTTCCATATGAATAATGCTTCCTTCGAAAAACCAAAGTGCGGGCGTAAGAAGTGTTGATTTACCTACAATATTCCTTCTCTGACCTTAAGTATCCCCGTTGTGCACTGTAGCCACCAATCACCCTACTAATATGACCCTCCGTTGTCATCCATTCATGTATTTTATTGAAGGCCTGCTCTCTTGGTTGGTCATAGGCCTGATTATGAGGTCCCTCTTAATTCCGATGGCACCAATGCAAGGAGTTTAAACCCGTTTGGATTATGAGTTCTGGAGGAAAAGAGGTGCAAGGGTATAAGCACAGAGGTAATTACAAGGGTATAGGAATAGGTGCTATTGTATAGGTATAGATAGAGGTAACAGAATGTAGGTTCAGGTGCAGTGTTGAGACTTGAGTAGCAGCAAAGTTAAAGGAATTTGGGTAAGTGCATCGGTAGAGATTCTAGGCTTTAATCCAGGGAGGAGACGTCAGGTAAAGGTGGGTGTAGGGTTATCAGATCCTAGATTGCTGAATGTTCATGAATAAGTACCATATTATAGGTAGAGGTGGTGGTATTACAGTCTAGGAAGAGGTGAATATACTAGAGTTCAGGTAGAAGTGTTAGGATATTGGAAGGGTAGAGGTATTAGGATACAAGTATGAGTGGGGATTTTAGCTTGTTGACAGAGGCAGCAGTAATAGGACATATATGGGGGGTAGAAGTACTAGGTTGTAGGCAGGAGTAGAGCTACTGCAGTGCTTGTCAGTGTAGAGATACACTATGGTAAGGCAGTGATAGAAACTAGTGTATAGGTAGAGGTACTACTGTGCAGGTAGTGACAGAACTGGTAGGTTATCCAACTAGGGGTTGTGTGACACAACCACGCATTGATTTTCCATTTGTTCCTTAACAAAGTGTGCGGAACAACAAATGCGTCTGATCCACGCATCCCATTTACACCACAAGTCCTTAACCCCTTCGCTGCTGATGACGAGCTCAGCTCGTCATCAGCCACGGGTGGCGTGTGCTGATGACGAGCTGAGCTCGTCATGTAACGCGGCTTTTTAAAAAAAGCCGCACAGCGCAAAAATCGCCGCAGCAGCGATGCGGTTAAAACGACTTGCCTTAGGTGGGTGCTGGACTTTAGAATAGTATGATTTACAATTCCAACTCCAGTCACTGTAACAATAGGAAAAGCATTGGACTTTAAACTCCAATGCCACTTGACCTAACGCATGTCGTTGTAACGACTTGCCTTGTAAATGTAATGCATGGTTCAGACACATTCTTTATTACGCCCGCTTTGCAAAGGCAATGCGTTGTTCAGCGGTCGTTGTATTTGTGTTTGACTTAAAATCTGGCGTTACCATTAAAGAGGGTGCCAAAACACAATTCATGAGAGACTCAAGTTTACATTCCTACCTGCTTCCAATCAAAAGGCTTAATAAATGTAATAACTTAACCCAATGTTATGCTATGGGACAGTTAAGCCTTGCAGCAGGGAAAAACGAATGTAAGACGTTTTCACTACCAGGACTTGTAAAACTTGAAAGTATGTGACTAGATTTTTAAATACACTGTATGCTGACTTAACGGCTATTTAGAGCCTACTTTAGGAGTGACTTATCTTAAATGTATTAAACAGGAAGGTTGAGGCCTGGCAAAAGAGTGATTTGGCCAGGTCAAAATTGCGCTCTAAATCTGCACACAGGCTGCAATTGCAGGCCTGATTCATGTTTAAAAATGCTACTTATGTGGATGGCACAATGGATGTTTCAGGCCCACTAGTAGCATTCAATTTACAGGCCCTGGGTACATGTAGTACCACTGAACTAGGGATTTACAAGTAAATGAAATGTGCAGATTGGGTGTAACCCAATGTTACCATGCTTAGAGGAGTGAGCAGAAGCATGCTTCCTTCTAAAAACCAAAGTGCGGGCGTAAGAAGTGTTGATTTACCTACAATATTCCTTCTCTGACCTTAAGTATCCCCGTTGTGCACTGTAGCCACCAATCACCCTGCTAATAATGACCCTCCGTTGTCATCCATTCATGTATATTATTGAAGGCCTGCTCTCTTGGTTGGTCAAAGGCCTGATTATGAGGTCCCTCTTAATTCTGATGGCGCCAATGCAAGGAGTTTAAACCCGTTTGGATTATGAGTTCTGGAGGAAAAGAGGTGCAAGGGTATAAGCACAGAGGTAATTACAAGGGTATAGGAATAGGTGCTATTGTATAGGTATAGATAGAGGTAACAGAATGTAGGTTCAGGTGCAGTGTTGAGACTTGAGTAGCAGCAAAGTTAAAGGAATTTGGGTAAGTGCATCGGTAGAGATTCTAGGCTTTAATCCAGGGAGGAGACGTCAGGTAAAGGTGGGTGTAGGGTTATCAGGTCCTAGATTGCTGAATGCTCATGAATAAGTACCATATTATAGGTAGAGGTGGTGGTATTACAGTCTAGGAAGAGGTGAATATACTAGAGTTCAGGTAGAAGTGTTAGGATATTGGAAGGGTAGAGGTATTAGGATACAAGTATGAGTGGGGATTTTAGCTTGTTGACAGAGGCAGCAGTAATAGGACATATATGGGGGGTAGAAGTACTAGGTTGTAGGCAGGAGTAGAGCTACTGCAGTGCTTGTCAGTGTAGAGATACACTATGGTAAGGCAGTGATAGAAACTAGTGTATAGGTAGAGGTACTACTGTGCAGGTAGTGACAGAACTGGTAGGATATACAACTAGGGGTTGTGTGACACAACCACGCATTGATTTTCCATTTGTTCCTTAACAAAGTGTGCGGAACAACAAATGCGTCTGGTCCACGCATTCCATTTACAGCACAAGTCCTTAACCCCTTCGCTGCTGATGACGAGCTCAGCTCGTCATCAGCCACGGGTGGCGTGTGCTGATGATGAGCTGAGCTCGTCATGTAACGTGGCTTTTAAAAAAAAGCCGCACAGCGCAAAAATCGCCGCAGCAGCGATGCGGTTAAAACGACTTGCCTTAGGTGGATGCTGGACTTTAGAATAGTATGATTTACAATTCCAACTCCAGTCACTGTAACAATAGGAAAAGCATTGGACTCTAAAGTCCAATGCCACTTGACCTAACGCATGTCGTTGTAACGACTTGCCTTGTAAATGTAATGCATGGTTCAGACACATTCTTTATTGCGCCCGCTTTGCAAAGGCAATGCGTTGTTCAGCGGTCGTTGTATTTGTGTTTGACTTAAAATCTGGCGTTACCATTAAAGAGGGTGCCAAAACACAATTCATGAGAGACTCAACTTGACATTCCTACCTGCTTCCAATCAAAAGGCTTAATAAATGTAATAACTTAACCCAATGTTATGCTATGTTATGCAGGGAAAAACGAATGTAAGACGTTTTCACTACCAGGACTTGTAAAACTTGAAAGTATGCGACTAGCTTTTTAAATACACTGTATGCTGACTTAACGGCTATTTAGAGCCTACTTTAGGAGTGACTTATCTTAAATGTATTAAACAGGAAGGTTGAGGCCTGGCAAAAGAGTGATTTGGCCAGGTCAAAATTGCGCTCTAAATCTGCACACAGGCTGCAATTGCAGGCCTGATTCATGTTTAAAAATGCTACTTATGTGGATGGCACAATGGATGTTTCAGGCCCACTAGTAGCATTCAATTTACAGGCCCT
The DNA here is from genome assembly GCF_964263255.1 of Lissotriton vulgaris. Lineage (NCBI taxonomy): Eukaryota > Metazoa > Chordata > Amphibia > Caudata > Salamandridae > Lissotriton > Lissotriton vulgaris. Next base: position 666,600,259 of record NC_141696.1, read on the forward strand.
GGGTACATGTAGTACCACTGAACTAGGGATTTACAAGTAAATGAAATGTGCAGATTGGGTGTAACCCAATGTTACCATGTTTAGAGGAGTGAGCAGAAGCATGTTAGCTCTGGTTAGCAGTGGTAAAGTGCTCAGAGTCCTAAAGCCTACAAAAACGAACTCAGCAAAACAGGAGGGGTGAAGGCAAAAAGTTGGGAGTCTACCAGTCAAGAGTGTCAGGTCTTACGATGACCTTTTAGTATCATATCTAATGTATCTTTGTTATAGTTTATTCACCAAGGTTAATGTCAGAGATGTTCCTTGGCCGGGAGATAGAAGTGATATGTATTAATATTGTTTGTATTGCACTTCTACTTGAAGAGCTGTAAATTAATAAAGAGGATGGCATTTACAAATTAGCAGAATTAAAGGGATAGAAATGTCACTAGGAAGCAATATCATTTAAGAAGAGAATAAACAATGTTTGTGTTTAAACTTAATTTTGTTTCCTCTTCTTCTTTTCTTGAACTGATCTATATCAGCCCAATCACAGGAGGAGCTTTCTCTTATAATTTTTAATCTCTGAGTTTTTGAAGAGATCTGAGCTGATGTCATTGTTTAAGACAAACTTGAAGCATATAATGGCGATGAATTGTGTTACTATTCTTAAAAGGTTTTGCACCAATGACTAAAGTCCTTTCATGCTACCCTGGCTCACCATAGCCGTGAATGTTTTTACCTTCTTTTTAATCTATTTGGGTGGGTTTTAGAAATTGGACTCATGGTTGGCTGAGGTGGGCACCCAGGCCAGGCATGAACCACCACTCTAATTAGGGTTAGCTAGATACACACTAAAAGATAACCTTTGCTCGCCCTCTGGTAGCTTGGCGCAGAGCAGGCATGTCTCTCTAAAGAGGCAGTGTATAAATTATTTGTGCAACAAACACACACAGTAACGCAATCAATACACCATAAAAAGACTCCCCACAGGTTTATAAAAATAGATTATTATATTATAAACAAGACCAAAACAACAAAAATCTAGTGTATAGAAATTGAGATACAGAATTTTAAAGGAATAAATGCAGTAAAGCACTTAGAAGCAGGTAGCAATAAAAAGATTACTTTAGGTCATGCTGGACCGGAGCAAAGTTCAGATCGACCACAATGGAGCACCAGCCAGATTCAGGACCCTGCAGGCCCCAGTAAACATTGTGCCTTTCATGGTTGTAGACAGCAAGATGCATCAATGTTGAGACCGCAGTTGCAGGATACGTCAATCCTCATCACACAGTGAAGGCAATGTGTCTGTTCCAAAGATGGGTGCGGGAGTAGAGCAATGCGTCCGGTTCTGTCACACAGTCAAGGGAATGCATTTATCTCACCAAGCTGCAGCAGCTGCAATGCGCTGTTCGATGCATCGATCTCAGGAGGTAAAGTGCTGGTTCCGAGGTGATGCACCAATTTTATTCCTGCAACTGGGTCGATGTCTGGTTCTGCTACACTCTGAGAGGAGATGCATCAAAATCTGTGTTGCAAGTATCTGGGCAACTTCCAGTGAGCCAGGAGCAGGGGTAGAGCCTTTGATATCCCTGAGTCTCAAGCAACAGGAGACAAGCCAACAAGCCCTTTGAGATCACTGGAGAGGATCAGAGCCCAGCTCTCCTTCAGCAGAGTCAGAGAGCAGCAGGCAGCAAGGCAACAAACAGTAAAGTAAGCCTTCCAGATCAGCCCTCCAGTTGAATCCTTTAAGCAGTAGAATAGATCTTCTAGCCTAGCAGAGCTTCAGCTACCAGTACAGCATCTGATTTTAGAGAATGTAGCTGTCACCCACCCCAGACGTCAATTGGAGACAGGCTGTCAGGCACACATCAGTAAATGTAAAGAAATGCTCACTTTCTGAAAGTGCTGCTCAAACCTGGCCTGTCTTTTTGGGATGGACTGTTCCCAGGGGAAGCAGGGTCGAGACTGATTTGCATATGGCTGGGTTCAAACCAGGGTGGCATGGTAGGCAAAAGAGTTATGGTTTTAATCCAGATCTTTTGGCTGAGGGTGAGTGTTTGAAATGTTTCAGTACCCTGTGCATCTTCTTGTAGTGTTTGCTATGTGTGCCCTAAGTGCGCATGGGTATCCCTTGCTTGCTGTACCACTGGATTCAAGCTAGCCTGGTTGATGAGGGGTGATACCCTGAAACCGGTCCCAGGATGCTTGTTTCCGGTTTAGAGAAGACCTGGCCTACCAGTTAGGGCTGGACTGTTCCCATGGGGAGCCTGGCCAAGACTGATTTGCATATGGCTGAGTCCAAAGTGGGGTGGCGTGGTGAGCAAAAGAACAATGGATTTAATCCACACCTCTCAACTGGGGGTGAGTGTTTGAAATGTTTCAGCACTCCGTCCATCATCTTGTTGTATTTGCCACTTTCTAAAAGTGGCATTTCTAAAACAGTAATGTTAAATCCAACTTCACCCGTAAGGTTGATTTAATATTACCATTCCAAAGATGTTAAACATGAAAAAGCTACTCCTCTCTGATCAGGAATTACAGCTTAAAAGTGTATTTAGGAATTCCCAATGCTAGCCTATTAGAGGGGTAGACCTCACAGTAGTAAAAACACATTTGGGGTTTGTCATTACCAGGACATGTAAAGATTAAAAACACACGTCCTACCTTTTACTTACATGGCACCCTGGCCACAGGGCTACTTAGGGTCTAGCTTAGGGCTGACTTAAATGTAATAAAAGGGGAGTTTAAGGCTTAGCACATAGTTTTAAATGCCAAGTCGATGTGGAAAACACTGCACACACAGGCACTGTGCAGTGGCAGGCCTGAAACAGGTTTGAAAGGTTACTTATGTGGGTGGCATGATTAGTGGTCAGGCCTACTAGCAGCATTTGAAATACAGACCCTTGGTATATGGTATACCACTTTATAAGGAACTTACCAGTACATCAAATATAGCAATCAGGTATACACCAATGTCATCGTGTTTAGAGGAGAAGAACATGCCCTTTAGCACTAGTTAGCAATCGTAAAAGGCTCAGAGTCCAAAGACAAACAAAAAAAGAATCAGCAAAAACAGGAGGTAAAGGCAAAAAGTCTGGGGGAAGACTCCCCTAAGGAGGCCAGGTCTCATAGTGGCACTTTTGGAATAATTTGATTTAGGAAGTTAAAGGCGGTACTCTTGTTGCAGATCCAGTTGGTGCTGAATGACCTGGGTACTTTTCATATTTTTAACTTTTCCGTTTGACACTACTGGGGGAACTGCTCTTGTTTGAAAGAGGAACACGAACCTGTATATCTTGTTTAATGTATTATTTCATTGTATTTAATATGTTAATGTAACACAGACCTAGCCGCAAGGCCTTGGAGCACTTTACAATTAGCAAGAAATACAATGAAGACAATAGGTTGTCATGTTAACTGTACTCCAATACAGAACAGAGAGAAAGAGATTCCATTCATACAGGGACATTGTGGAAGGTATTAGAGCAAAGTAAGGAGAGCTCATGGAGAGACTATTATTGTCTTGTATAAACGAAGTGAAAAGGAAAGGCTTCAGATTTCATCTGAAAGAAATTAGAAATTAATTTAATCTTATTTCGGTGGTGAAATTGCTCCAGATTTGAGGATCCACTCAACAGAAATGTACAATTGAGTTTTACTTTTCTTTACTTTTACGATTTCCAGCATCAAAAAATATTTTATTTTGGTGCTTCTTTCTCTTCCAGTGAATTACAATTTTTATTTTAAGTAAGTTGGTCCGTACGGTAGATGAAGAGCTTTATGGGTTAAACATACTGTCTTATATTTCAATCTGGCCTGTTGGGGAAACAGTGAACGTCTTCCAGGATAGGCATTATATGGTTTGGTTTCTGTACATAGCCTATCTCCGAGTGGTGCAAAAGCATTTTTAGAGAGACCTGCAAGTGAGACATTTCCCGGCCTAGGTGTGAAAGAACCAGTGATTGTCCCATAACCTTTGTGTGGAATGGATGGTTTCAGTTTTCCTAGAAGATGACACTGAAGTCGAGTGTTTCTGGACACTTTGCACATGTTTTTGGTCATGGTAATTTTCGGATCTATAGTAAACCCCAGAGACTTTGCTGAAGGGACTAAGTAAGGTTGGATTGAAATCTCAATTTTTTAGAGTTGTCAGTCCTGTACGATGGCTTAGGACGGAGTAGAGAAGGAGGACCTCATTCTTGTTGGGGTTAACCTTAAGATAGAATGTGTTCATCTAATTGTAGAGAAGTTTACAGTATACTTTTAGAAATGCAAGGCCTGCCGGGCTTCAAGTTGTCATGTAAAGTAGGGGGCCATCATTGTACTGGTGTAGTCTTATTTCTTCCATGTGTAGCATTTTATTAAGAGATCTATGCATACATTTAAAAGAGAGATACAACACACCTGAGATGGTTTTGAAATTGTCTATTTTCATCCATTTTCTTCTGGACATGAGGAAGGGTTCCAAACATTTTGAAACAAGGTGATCCATTCTTATTCTGGTAGAAAATGTGTTAAGAAGTGTGTCATGGCTTATGTTATTAAATGGTATTTGAATGCTGCTGATAAATCAATAGTACCAGCATGAATCACGTTTAGCATCTTGCAAGCATTAGATCATTGACGACATGCATAGTGAGTGTCTCTGTTATGCAGTTATGGCAGACACCAGATTAATGTATGTTTTGGAGATTGTAACTTGAGATGTGGGTTAGAATTTGTTGCACGGAGATAGCTTTTTCTAGGATTTTATGAGGAATGCAAATTTGTAAACTGATCTAAGGTTATTATCTGACCAGCCTTTTAGAGAGTAGGGTGGTGGAATACTCCTTCATTCAATGTGGAGCTAAGTATATTGAGACTCTAGGAACTTGATGGTCCTGATATAGGGCTTTATCAAGTATACGGGATTGGGTCATCTACAGTGGTGCGAGGTTTGTTGTTGGTAATATTTTTGGTATAGTTTCCCTGTCAACGTGTTTAAATATTGCCTGTTTAGGTATGATTCCTTTAGAAATGAGGGGCACAGCTGGGCCAGTCAGGGTGCTTCTTTTTATCTCATAGGGTATTTTTAGTAACCGTTCCAAGAAACAGTTGTCAATGCTGTGTATTCTCTTGGTTGAGCACTGCATTTTTGCTCTTGTCTTGTGCCTTAGGTAGTGTCGGACTCTTTTGCAAAGTGTTCTCATGCATCAGGTCATGGAAACTTTTTGATTTTTATCATGTGCAGAGAGGAGGCAGCTTGGAGTTTTCTCTGGATTCTTCAAGTTTTCTAGATACACTTTATATAAGAATAAAGACTTTGTTGTGCCATGATGCTCAAGCTTAATTCTTAATTGACTTTAGGTTTTATGGCGCTAGTCTCTTGGTCAAGTTCAAAGTGGCTTGAGTGTATGTTATTTTTTGTTAGTTTATGTTATGTATGTTTATAAAGCTTAGTATCACCACAAGGTTATCTTGGCAGAGTGTCGTAGTTTGTATGGTTTTCCATGTCGATAATTAGCTATAGAAACCGAAAGGCCCCTGGCTTTCAGAACATCAGAGAAGCTAATAAAGAAACAGCTCCATGATGATGATGTGGTTACATCAGCCACAGGGGAGTTGAGGTGAGTCGACGTGCAGATGACTCCTTACAGTTGTCACCAAACTCTGTACTGCTGCCGTTCTCCCATGGAGACGCTGTAATTTGGGGAATAGGTGGCGTGGAGGGTGGTAAGGAGTATCTGGACTAAGAAGGATAGGTTTCATGCATTGCTGTAACCTTAAGAGTCAGAGGAGTTACGAAGGAGAGATGCCACTCGAGTGGTGTTATCAGGTCATCAGTGTGTTGCAGAAAAAATAATATCGGGCACAGTGAAGCGATGGGCCAGAATTGCAGGAGAAAATTTGAAAGGCTCTAATATGTTGGACACCATGGTAGAGGGAGCCTTGACTTAGGTTGGTTTGGTTAATTTGGGTTTGTCTTCTAAAGATGGTATGTGGCAATCTAAGATTGTGGCAGCATTAATACATTCATTTACACTATTGTTATGCATTTTTAATTTGTGAACTGTATTTTCCACTCAGAAGCTAACAATATCTGTATTGTAACAGGATGTTTTGTCCTAGAAACTGAAGAAGCTCTGTTTGTGTATGCTGGGTGTTCTGTTTTTGGACGGATAATTTCAGTCTTTGAGAATTTCCTTTGTCAATAGGGGGCTCTGTAGGAAGTGGCCACTCTTTCTCCTTTACTGTGCTGCTGCTTTAAAAACAAAATAGGCTAATTTAGAACGCTCCCCTCTTTTCTCCTCTTCACCTGAGTCTGTATTAGGAGATGACCCTGATTGTACATTTAATAGGCTAGTATGCTTCTAACAAAATGTTGATGTTCTTTGCAAAATGCAGAAAGGTGATAAAGACAGGCTAGTAAAAGGTTAAAGGTCATTTAAATGGTAAAAGCTCCTGTAAACTAGAAGTGTTGCCAGTACTTTTAAACTGTTGAAGTTTCGGTGTGTACGGGTACGTGATGTTATCTTAAATGCACTCACATCATATAAAGTGTAAATCACTCCCAGCTGCTTTTGCATATTGTGGGCCCAGTTCACAAAGAATATGGTTAGAGCTACTCGTAGATTACTTCTTACTACTGAATTTCAGGAGTAAGCCAGGATTATTGTTTGCTTCCTCCTGAAATTCAGGAGTAAGTCAGAGGTACTAAAAGAGTAATTCACATCAACTCAAGCAAAATGTTTGTGACACAAGCCCTGTGTGGCTTATTTATGATAGCCCTGCGTCCCTTTTGCACCATGTAAAGTGGTACACGTATTACGCAGGGCTCTCATAAAGATTTATGAAGCCACGTAGAGCCACCCTGCATGGCTTTGAGTGGTTTCATAAATTATAAGTTAGGTGACGCAGCACAAATCTCTGCGTCGCCTTACTCTATGCCCCGGAGGCTTTATATAGGTATTGCAGTGGGTTTTACATTCAGCACCCATGGAATTTGATGCTGCCCCAAATTAACAAAGTGATGTAAACATGGGTAAGTGTCAAAACCGTAAACCTCCCGAGGTGAAGTGTAATGAGGAGGAATAGGTTTATTTTTCCTTGTTTTTTCTTCTTTGCATAGGAGGAAAACGCCCTGTAGGAATGTTTTTGTTGAGGAAGGTGTCGGCAATGGAGGCACTCTTGCATTATGGTGCAAGGGTGCCTGCATTGGCGGTAGGCCGCCAAAGTAGCCCCAGCGCAGGCAGAAAGGATAGGAATGAACCCTAATTCTTAAATAACGTGCATTCCTGCCCTTTCACTGTGGAGTAGGTCAGCACAGCCAGATACATGGCTATGCTGCTCTGTATGCCCTGTATGCCTTAAATGTAATATACATCACTTTCCTGGTGTCCCTATCATTTTTTATATGCATTAGGATAGGACAGAAAAGAGCGATGGGCTTCGGTCGCTGTGTAGGGATCCAGATCAGCAACTGCGCCTCTCCGTGACTCCCACCAGTGCTGGAGGTATCCAAAAATAATGAGCAGAAACACACTCAAACAGACAACAATAACAAGTTAAAAAATGCAAACCTACAAGCCACAACCTGATTTACTAATTAGATCACAGAATTTTGTGAGCGCAAAGCAGGATGGATGCAATCAAGCTCCACATGCCAAGACACATACTAAATTGATACTGTTTGAATTTCATTATGCAGCGCTCATCCACTGCTAGAGAGTGTTAATTGGCCCTGTTCAGGGTCGAATTAGATCCTTAAATAGTATAGCGCGCATGGTGATCGGGATATTTTGAGTATACATACTGTGACAGATGATGTTTTTTGCAAGCTTCTGGAAAGTGCTAGGAGACCTCATACTTATTTGAAGTGCAACTCTGTTAATGCCAGGGGAAGAGGAGTGTCGCCTGGTTTATGTATATTGGCAAACTATTGTTAATTACGGGGTTTGTATCTTAATCTATGGCCGATCAAACATTATATTTGTCTAACCCTGATCTTGCCAATATATTAGAAATATGGTAACTCCTTGCCATTATGTGTAACTATCATTATGCCATTTGGGAAATAATTTACATTTGCGTACATGTTCATAAAGCAACACTCTTGTAAACGTAGATTTAATTTTTGCCCAAGTGTCTGACTAATCAACGTGTTAATGCACAGTCAACTGGCCACATATGAGTGATCACTGCAAATGGTTAAACACTGTGTGTAGAATATCTAACACATACTTTAGACCAGTTCTAATATTGAACCGAAGGCTGACATTTTAGAAAGCAGTATTGTGCTTCGTTTGCAATAATAAAAATTGATAAAGAGCTTTTAGCATGCTTTCCATGGGATCAGATTTCAAGGTAAATATCACATTGTAATCAATACGTGAACTTGGAGTGCCTTACTGCTAAATGTAGGGAATATTGTGCGACATGGTGAGGGCTTGTTGCAGTAGCAGTTACCAAAGGTCCTGATCTGCATTTCTGTGGACAATATCTAGAGGGGTGTGGGTGTGTATGGGGAAAACAGTGGGTGACTGTCTGCTGGTGATAGTCTCAATGAGTTTCTAAAGGATAAACACATTTTGTGATCAACAATGGGGTGAGTAAACTCCTCAGCATAGATTCAATACATGTAAATGTCCAGTATTTGTAAAGCGTGAACAATTACCTGAAGGTGTCAAGGCACTGGGGGCCCTCGGGAAGATTAAGCAAGCTATTGCCCAGAGTCACATGGTGCTGGGCTGATCTGCCACAGGCACCGGGGATCGAACCGTGAGCCCCCGGAATCCAGCGTCAGTTGCCCTGGCCGCTGAGCCACACCTCTTCCACCAGCAAGTCATTCCATTCATTTATTTTTACCAGGAGTTTGGTACTTGTTCATTACACAATTAGTTCTTATGTGGGGTGCTGTCAAATGAGCATTTAAAAAGTTATGCCTGGGTGAATACAAAAATAAATGGCATCTGACAAATAGGACTCTATCAGCTTACCTTGGACTGAAATGTAGAATGAGACACAGACCGACATTGATGTGCTCAAAGACTGATCATTGTAATGTAATATATGTTGTAAAACTCGAGAAGCAATTGATGTACCTCCCGCAGTTCCATACAGGAGAAATGAGGAGACCGGATGTGAACAATATTATCCCTGTTTGCAGGCTATGAGTGCATGAGAGAATCAAGCCTACAGTTTTGATTCTTGCAAACAGTCCCTCAGTATATATTTATGTCAGTACTTGCTAAAGAGAAATGCCAATCCATATCTGCCAAGTTTTCAGATTGCTTAAGCGTGACACCTCTATTTCTGTAACGTTTTTTATGCATGACATGTTAATGCTTTTGTGTGACACTCTATCATAAGTGCACATGAGCAGTTATGTCCAGGTTATGAAACAAATTTAACAGTTTGTTACATTTTGTGCAGGGTGGGGCTCTAGAAATGGCTGCAATGCATGTAAAGTGTTGTAGACCCTGTTGCAAGACATACAGCTTATTTACATACTGAACTGCATTGTAAGGGTTAGTGTCTGGTTTGTCACTGCATCATGGCAAGGCATTTGTTGGACTATAATAAACTGCTGTCCAAGGAAAAATAGTACCTCTACCCCATCGTGAAGTGTGATACCTCACTCGCACACACTCCCCGCATCCGCAAGAAGCAAAACAGGATGTCACCCATTCTCCTACATCGCACCCAAGACATGGACAACCTCCCTCAACACATCAGAGCACCCTCCTCTCTTCTGGATTCTGGAAGAAGCTGAAGACCTGGAGCTTCATATAAACACCTTGTGGGCCACACACCTACACACCTGCCCAAGTGCCTGGAAACCCTCTTAGGTGATTAGTGCCCTATACAAATCAACATAACATAACATGCTTTCAGCCATTACTGGCTATTTTATGTTATACTAATTGCATTGTGGTATTTGTTGATGCCTTTTATATGGGATGTTGGCTACAAAGCCAGAACTACTGAAAATGTGGAGCAGGCCAGTAGCCTCATTACACCTATTGCTCAATGAGGGCGATCAGGACGAGGCAAGGGTAGAGTACGTGACCTAGTTTTGTGTCTTAGGATAATTGCAGCGATATAAAAGTAAAACACCAGTTTTCGATGCGGAGATGTGTAGGTTACTGGGTTGTCAGTAGATTTTGCAGCACCTACTTCTGACAGTTTAGTGTGGCCTGTTTTGGAGACTTTAAAAAAACCTGACTTTTCGATAGAGCTACACATATCAATCTGTAATAATCCAAAGTGTGGTCTTTTTCACACGCCTCAACAGCTGGCGCAGTAAACTCTTTGGGGCAGATTTACAATAAGTGGCGCATCCCTGCCTATCAGCAGGGATGCGCCACTTATTGTACGCCATGCCTCCGCCACCATTGATGTGCCGCATTTACAATGCGGCGCACCAATGGGCAAAAACGTCACAGATGCGTCACGCATCTGTGCGGTAAAAGCGGCGCATTGCTGGAGTTGCGTCGCAAGCGCGGCGCAGCTCCAGCAAGGCTCTGGGGGGGCCTATCTTGTTAATGCTGCATCAATTCTTACGCCTGCTTCAAGCAGGCGCAGGGTTTTGAAGCAGCATGGGCCCCAAAGTGACTGAGTGAAATCTTGTAGATTTCACTCAGCCACTTTTAGGAGGTGTTCCTACACCGGAACGCCCCCCCACCCCCCACAGCCCTGCGCAGGAACGCCTCCTTATGGCACAGGGCTTTACAACGTGATGCATCTCCCAGATGCATCACGTTGTAAGTACCCCGCACCATGGTGCTTCTTTTGCGCCGCTGCTGCGTCACAAAAGAGACACAACGGCAGCGTGAAAGGCGCGCAAGGGGCTTGTAAATCTGCCCCACAGTGTTCTTGTTGTTTGTGCCGTTTATATTATAGACATTTGTTTCTTTCATGGTGTGTTTCAAAATCGATAACTCTAGTTTGTTTGCACTGTTATAGGCGCAAACGTCTCCTTAACCGCATGCGCGCTTGCTGGTTTTCCCGTTGCGCCCTGAAATTAAAAAATCGCGGCTTTCGTGACAAAGCCAGCTCGTCATGCACGCAGTGAAGGTAACGCCCATGACGAGCTGGCTTTGTCATCCGCATCGAAGGGGTTAATATTAACGGATTTAAAGATTTTATAGTTAAAATGTGGTTCTGTAATTTGTGACAAGTTTTTTTTCCTAAATTTGCGTTTTTAGTTAGGGGTTGTGTGTTTAGGCTCACTTCCTTTGCTTGGCATATTTAGTTTGAGGTAACTCATTTTAAAGAACAGTCACTGCATCCTTGGGTACAGCAGGTGCAACTTCTTAAAATGTGCGGCAGTGCACTGCCACAGCTGCGGTCTGCCTACCTGTAGGAGCACCATAATTGAGAGAAATCTCTAGCTGGTTTCCCAAGATGCCCCCATGCACACACTTCTCCCTCGATGGATCCTATGGGGCGGTGTCAGTCTGGTGGCTGGATCCCACTGGTAAGCTGCGAAGTGAACATGTGGGTATAGCCTCACTTTTACCCAATGAGGAAATCAGCAAACTGTGAAGGGGCAAACCGAACACAGGCATTGGGGTCAATCACCGTGAAGGAGCCCATATATATGGTAACAGGGATAACTGAAAAGAAGCATATTTAACTCTGAGAAGGTCTAGTTTGGAAAAATAGCTGGCATGAACAGCCCGCTGCATTGTAAGATTAAGCATGTGTGTTTGTATTAATTGCATCAAAATCTCAAGCCCTTGTGTAATGCACAAAAAGCGATATTTTAACCCGTGATGGGTGGCACTTGGCAGGGCTGAATTACGCCAGTCATAAATGTATTAAACTTCCAATTAATCCCTAATGTGGTATTTACTTTTTTCTGTAAAGGATATTTTTTTGGCTAATTTTCAACACATGGGCCTTCCCTATCACATTCTCTACCACTTGCAATCAAAACTATTAAAGATAAAGTCATGTTCTGAAATAAGTTAGAAAACACCAATGTTATACTATGTCATGTCCAACTATTGGCTGCTTTTGAGTAATTATCACAAAAGGTTTACGGCAGCAAACACAGTAAGTGAATGCAGAAAAGTGAGGGTACACTAACTGTTTGAGACAAAAATGGATAGCAGTGCTTTTGTGAGACAGAGGAAAGGCATTCCGAAGATGTGCACCAGGGTAGGATGAAAGGTGTCCTTTTAAGTGCTAGCTATCGATTTTAGGGATATGAAGACGACAGCCCTCCAAGAAAAGATGGGTTTTCTCTGCGTATATAGGCCCTTTGCATATAAAGGCCCAGATGAATTAAGCCTTTCCATTCTCCTTGCACATGATGGCTAAAGGACAATGGAAAGGCTTCAGTAAAATTTACAAAGCCTCGCAAGGGGCGATTTGCGCCATCTTTGGTGGCTTCATAAAGACATGTAATGCAACGCAGTTGATTGTTTTGGAAGTATTCCATGGGAGGAGCATGGGCATTCCCATGCATAAATAATGGGATTTTGGTACATTCCCAAATTTACTAAACCTGGGAATGAGTCAAAATGCTACACCTTCCCCAGTGAGGCGTAACAAGGAGAAATACTTTTATGTTTCTTCGTTAATTTCCTCTTTCCAAGTGTGCTGCATTCTGCTCTGAAACAGTCCTTCCTGTAACTCAGACACCCTTGTACTATAGTGCAGGATGCCTGCATTGGTGCTACAAAAGGGGGTGGTGATGGACGGAGCATCTGAATCAATCAAACACTCACACCCAGTCAAAAGATCTGGGTTTAATCCATCACCGTTCTTTAGCCCACTCTGCCACCCCAGTTCAGACATGAGCGGCACAGTGCACCAGCAGAAAGAGAAAGCAAAATGCTCCATATCTTTTTAAATTTGGAGCATTATTGCTCTGGCCCTTTAACACTATACAACATAGCCACTTTCTTGCTGCCCTGCATTGCATAAATGATTATTAAATATGCCTGATAATGTAGATCTTGATGAAAAAATGTTTTATGGACAATAAATAGTCTCTCTTCATCTCTAGTTGTCAGTGTTAGAGAATACTTATGGGACTTAATTTAATAAACAAGTTAGGAAGTGGCTAGTGAACACCTTAATTTACTTGTTGACTGTAAATATTTAAAGATCTGCATGAATCGTAAAATAAAACCAGTGGTTTTGTATTAGGCTACCATATGAAACATGAAACATGAAAGACTAATATTTGTGGAGTACAACTCATAGGTTCTTCTTCTTCACCAAAACTGAGTGAACACTCACATCAATGGAGAAGGGTAAGGGTCTCTGGTCCTAAGATGAATGGTGAACCCAAATTCAATCACCTCAATTTTGTTGGAGTGTGTTTTGAAGTGGTTGTTAGGTTTTCATTAATCAATATCTAAGGAACAGTAGGCCACAGTTTTAAAAATAAATCAAAATCATTAAAAATATGACACATGTCTTCCAGTACACTACAACCTCATGGTTGAGAATGAGGCTTTGACTAGTGATCAGTAGTGTTACAGACTTTGAAAACAGGAATGATGGATGTCAGAACTGAGCTTCTAAAGCTCGCTTCAGTATGGCATTTGTCTAGGGGAAATAGCCTGTCTGAAGTTGACCTATAATACCACACTCTTCCACAAAGTACTGAAGATGACTAAGGAAAATGTTTTCAAGAGCTGCCGCCACTAATGAGATTTTAAACATTGAATACAATTTAGCCAGGCATCTCTGTGCAAATTTAGGGTCTGATTAACTCTTGATGGATGGGATTACTATGTCACAAATATGACGGGTATCCTGTCCGCCATATTACAAATGAATTACATCTTATGGCACCTGTAATATGGCGAACAGGACATCCGCCAAGATCTAAATCAGCCTCTTAGTTATTAAACAGAGGGATTACTCCTGTGTGTTTGAAAAATGAATAATCGTGTGTTAAAAACCAACCAGGTTCAGACAGGAAGTGAGTATGTTGAGGTCTGTTGAGTTTAGTTTTTAAACACTGCGGTCAGACAAGGGTCTGAGAAGTCAGAGGAGTGCCAGATCATTTGTTTTTGTGCACATCTGAAACAGAAATTTTCAGAGATATAGACGAATCAAGAACTTATAATATTAATTGATGCATCTACAAGAGAGGACACCCGTAAATAGTCATTCAGAGACTACAATCTTGCATTTGAAAGAAGTGTACAGATTACAAAAATGTTGTTGTAAAAACAGCAGGTCAGATCATTGCACTGCTCCTGAGAAGGAACTATGGACTGTGAAGGTGCAGATGGATTCTTTATCTTGCTGATATTTTTATCTTGTACAGATGTTTGTGAATTAGTGCTAAGTTAGATATATCCTTTAGGTTTTTGACTCCCTAAGAGTGCTACTAAACCTTTTTGTGGATTATTTGACCGATTGTGATCGAAGGTTTTGCAATTAGATCGGACAGAAGGTCTCTGAAATCAGAGGCTGTGAATGAGTCAGTCTCAATTAGGTTCCTGCTCTGTATTCTTACGTTTCTATATACATCTTAAATTTAGTACAAGCTGGGGGTATTTTGCCTCAGAAAAGTGGCACAAGAAAATGCAACTGGTAGATTATTAGACCAATTTAGGGGTAGTTTTCACCCCTGAATAAACTATACATTGAACAAACATAGCAATTGATTGGCTGCTGTATGTGGGGAAGGGGTGAAACACTGAAAGTCAAGGCATTTGGTTCTTTAAATACATTTGATTTAATTGTATTCCACATTAACACCAATGTATATTATTTAGTTGCTATTCTTTATATTCTATGTTTTGAATGGTAAAACATGGAAATACAGTCCCAAAAAAGATATAGATGTATATGATGTACACAACAACTAAAAATAATAAGAGTAAAAGGTAAATACTATAATCTAGTACTAGTCATTTTGGAAGAGCATAATGAATTAACTAAAATAATAATTAGTAGACATTAGTTGAATAACTCAGCTAGTGGTCTTTAAACATCATAACGGGTGACGTGCATTTACTTTGAAATTATAGAATTAAACTTCAAATGATTAAATGAAGTATGGAAGAGTTAAAAGTATAATGAGGTGAAAAAGACTAAAAACAGTTTGAACAAAAAAGAAACAATGTTGCAAGATAAAATGTGTATTTGCATTAATAAGGAGAAAATTCGCTTTGAGAGAGGTCCATAATGAGTAAGATAGTGTAGTTGCCCTTTCTTTTATACTCTGTACCAAACTATACTCAAATGACTTAATATTTAAGAATCTTTATTGGAACAACTCACATCACATTTTACTTCCATTGCATAAACATTTGCTTCCATTGCATAAACAATTGCTTTAAAAACGAAAGGGAAATAACAATGCTCAAAAGTGGAGGTAATTGTAAAAGAGAGGAAATATATTACTTTTCCCCTCTGGCACAGTTTTCACATCTCTATAAGTCGGCATGGACTTTGGTAAGTGGGTTGTAAGGCAGCACCTTATTTTAAAGATGTGTTTTTGAAATTTAATTGACTGAACTTTTTTGTTATATTTTTCCCTAGGAAAGTCAGTTCTGCAACTGGTCTTAGGTAGGAACAGATTATTAAAATGTTAATACTAGATGATACACTAATACTCTATACACACAACCGAGACAATCATAGTGAACTACCAACAATTTGTTTTCTTCTTAAGATGAGCTTAATTAATTTATACATTTTGATAAAAGGGCAACTCTATAGTTAAAGTCCCATCGAGTTACTACTAGTATAATTACAGGTCAAATATAGTTCTGCACAGAATAGGTGGAGACTTATGCTAGCTGGAACTAGAAATTTAATATAGTATGAAAAACAGGTAACACCCGAGGAAAATACCATACCCCTAACAACTATCTGAAGTGGAAGCATATAAATACAGTGGGCATCTTGAACTTCTGCCCTCCTGCTCTTGTGCTGCGAAACACAAATTGATATCAGCTACATTTGTGTTGTGTGTCCACGTGTGTATGTGTCTCTGTGTGTGTTTTGGGATGAATATTGTTTTATTGTGTGTAGAGTAGTCCTAAATGTTAGTTAAGACATGTTTTTATAAACATTAACAATTTCCATATTTGTATTTTCTAAGTGCGTGCATGAGTTAAGTGTACATTTATACACTGTGAAATGTACAGGTTGTCATATGTACAGTGTCGTAGTGTTTGAAGTAACACATTATTACTTGTATTTTTGTATGTTTTGCATTTTTAATTTTCTTGCATGTTTTCTTTTCTTTTCTTTTTCTAGGTGTAGCTCCTTGCACTGGTATTGTTATTCCCATTACCCGTCTCCAATTGTTTGAGTTTGATTCCTTGCAGTTCTTTGTATGAGAGAGAGAGAGAGAGCGAGAGCGAGAGAGAGAGAGAGAGAGAGAGAGAGAGAGAGAGAGAGAGAGAGAGAGAGAGAGATCACATTAAGCTAAGCCTTTTTTTAAAGTGGTTTATTCCCTAGTTGAACGAATACTTAGATTAAGATTTAACCTCTTAAATCTCCTTACACTTAACAGCATTTTACAGCCTCGAAGTGCAATGGAAAGTAAGTGGTTTCAGTGTTAAATCATCCAGTTGTTCGGAAATACATGATCTCATTTTGTTTTGTGTAACGTTTTTATTGTAAATAAAGTAATCCATCACTCTAAATGTTATCCCTTGTATGAAAAACAGAAAACCAAATGATCAAGTAAGTAAGAAATGCTAACAAGTAAATAATATAATCTATTTTGAATTTCTTTCTAGATCTCATCTGGAAGTGAGTTCTGAGCAATGGAAGCGTCTCCAACTCTCACTTCAAGAGCTCCTAATATGGTTGCAGCTGAAGAACGATGAATTAAGAAAGCAAGGACCTATTGGAGGGGACGTTCCCACAGTACAAAAGCAGGACGATACACACCGGGTAAGATAGTTAATCTTCTTTATTATGAGATAAAGCATTTACAAAGTTCGAGCACACAGCAAACATTTGTGCCATGTTGTGTGGTTAGAGCATTTTTATATATTTTTACTCCTGTCATGTTTATTCTTGTTCACTTAATTTCCATTAAAAGGAGACTGGTTCAAGAGGAATATGTTCTGTGGGAACTGTAAAAGTGTTGTGCACCACACAAGATCGGTCACCTGGGGAGACAGGCGCTTTCTTGTGGCCACTCCAAAACTTTGGAACCTCCTGCCACTAGCCATCAAAACCGCCCCGAACCTGATGAGCTTCCGCAGACTCTTGAAAACATGGCTGTTTAATCAGTAAGAGGATGATTTGATGACAGACTCCAGTTGCTCTACAGCGCCGAGACACCTCCGGGTATTTGTTGCGCTATAAAAGTTACGTAAATAAATAAATAAATAAATCTAAGAGGCATTTTCTGGTAAAATCAGTCTACCTCCAAAATCTTGTGGACTTTTTTATATTCAATGAATGCTCCTGAGTACAATGTTCCCACAGACAATCAATTAAACACATAGTAGGTAATACAAAAGTTTCCGATTTTGCCCACCCTTACCTCCTTTAGACTGAGGATGAAGGGTGTACACTTTGCACATGGGTAGAAGCAATATTTCCCACTGTGGTGAGTGTTTCATAAACGTGTTGGATCAACATGCTCCACTCAAAGTTGGTGATATGGAGAGAAATATTTTTTCACTTTTATATGATATATGTATTTACATTCCATATTGCTTTTATTATGGAAAATAATGTTCTTCATTTTAATACTAATGCATTTTTTCAAAGTTTAACACTATCTATTCAAAATGTATGTTTGCTTTTGGTTAGCCTAAAAATTGTTGCCTGACTCGAACACAAAAGATAGTTTTGCTTTTTGGGCTTTTGTTTTTATATGTGGCTTGACAGACCTTATTAGACCAACCTAAACAATAGCTTTGATGAGTATTACAGCGAGGGACTTTGGCTCTACTCACATGTTGATGGACAGGAGGATGTATTTTGATGAGACAGAAGTTGTGTGCTCCCTCAAACTAAATTGCTCCCTCTCCGTAAACTTGTGATTATTTAGTTTGTTTATATGGGTGGATGAGCCAGCAGTATGGCTGTCAGAGTTTCAATGGGATTGAACTTGAACTTAGCACGTATGTCATGTCACTGTTAAAATTCAAAGATAAGGTGATCATTTGCAATGTTTGCTTTTCTCTGACAGCAGAAGATATCCCCTTCTCTCTCCATCATTAACTTTACACTTTTGAGTTCAGGTGTGTGAGAGCAGTATGGGATGCCCAGGGGTACAGTAATCCACATTTCTATTTGTAGCAATTATAGAGCATATCAGACCAAGTAAGGCATTAAAGTGCTATGCAGGAGAGAGAACTGCGAAGAAGATGGCAGCTAGGAAGGATCAAATCCACCCTCCCAGGCAGGATTCATCCACAAAAAGGCAAGTTTTAACTTGCTTGTGGAATAAAAGCGGAAATCTAAGGCTCCTAATAAGTGCGAGAAGAGAGTTCCAGAGCCAGGTAGCTGCCGCAGTAAAGGCCCATTGCCCTTACCTAGCTTTCTTACACCAAGGAACTGCCACTATATTTTTTCCACCCTAAAGCAGTGGTCTCTTAGGGACAAACAAATTCAGAGTTGACTTGAGATAACTCGATCCCTGAGAGTGGGGGACTTTGTGAGTCAAGCAGAGTGCTTTAAGGAGCACTGGCTTCTTAAAGCTTCCTTTCCCAACCAAGGAAAGTCTGGATATTCCCAGAATCAGGCGGGTGGCAGCATTCTTGATGATTGGGAGCCCTATTTAAGGAATATTAGGTGTCATTTAAATGAAGGGAGGTGATAAGAGCAATTGTCACTGACACCCTCAGCTCCTTTGAAAGAAAAGGTAATATTTTTGTCAGAATACCATTCATTCAGAAGCAAGAACTCACTGTTTTAATAATTTGGGTGCCAAACAACAAGGTGCTGTCAAAAATCACACCCAGATGTTTGGCGTCAGCCACTGGGGTGGGAAGAATTCCACCTGTTTCTGACCACACCAGTTTGTCCAGATGGAGCTGTCGGCTCCAAACACCAAGATCTCACTTTTTCCCCATTCATTTTGAGCTCACTGTGATGGTTTTGTTCCATAGGAAAGATTTCAACAGTTTGAGAGCCATATCCTTCAGCCCGCCTGTCACAGCCTCTTCACCAACAATGATAAAGATATGAAAATCTGTAGGGTTCAAATCCCACTCTCTCCTCAAGTTCCCTCGTTTTGCCGGGGGAATGAGGTATCATTAATGAAGCATGAGGATGGAGAAGTAAGACAAATGTGAGAGGCAACATTGGGTGAGCCCGATGCTGCACTGCTGCTAAGGAGCGTCTCTCCTTCCCCTCCTTTTCTTGCGAAACTGATTCCAGATTATGTGAGCCGTATGAGCGACGAGCCGCAGGCTGTAAGGCATGCCACAAGTAGGCTGTAATGTTGTAGCAGCGGGGAGGATATCAGAGCAAACCGGCAATTGGCATCCCACAAGGAAATCAAGGAAATCAGCAGTGAATCAGCTTGGGGTGGGCAAGGGTGGTGGGGTGGAAGCAGCACAAAAATGGATGGGGTAATAGCAGGCAAGCAATGGACAAAAACAGGACAGGAATATAATTAACTTCAGAGAGCAAGGGATATGCGGAGGTCATTATGCCACTTTGGGATTTCAGGTAGCAATCAAGGGGAATAAAAATGAGCAGGAAGAGAGTAAATTACATAGAATGCATTTTAAAGCTAGCGAGATACCGCAGAGAATATTTTTGGTAGGAGGTGACGGTAAAAGAAGGGTTAAAAATGGAAATAAAATGAGATATATTTTCACAGATAGATGAAATGACACAAAATATAAAAGTGATTACATGTAACGTGAATGGTTTGTTGAATCCGTATAAAAGTTGTGCATTTTTAAATTGGTTAGCATTCCTCAACCCTGAAATCATATATCTACAAAAAACGCATTTCAGGACTAATAATTCCAAGATATCCCTACCCAAGAAATATATGTTGGCATATTTCTCATCTGCTAACCTAGCGGTTGGGATTTTACTATCTAATATGTTGGACTTGCAGGTCATGGAAGTCCTGCGAGATAGGAAAGGTAGATGGCTATGGGTGAAGGTAAAGCTTGACTAAATAGTGCTGAATGTGGTTAATTACTATGGTCCCATAGATGAAAAACCACAGCACTTGAGCAAATCTATCAAATAGTGGTGAATATGGAAAGTATATTGATTATGGGTGGCGATTTTAATTTTATTCAGAATTTGACACTTGATACTTCGAATAAAACTAAACGACAATTAAAGCCTAAAACTGCAAAGTTAATAAAAGGTATGAAAATAGATTTTGCCTTAACAGATCCTTGGAGGGAAGGACATCCTGGCTTCACTCAATTTACCTATTACTCTTCGAGACACAGAACAGCATCCCAATTCGATTTTCTTCTGGTGGACAAACTGTTAGCCATTGTTAAAACCGAGATATTGGCTAATTCTTTTTCTGATCACTCTGTAGTTTCTTTCACATTAATGTTAGGGATTATCCCAAAAAAGAGATCAAGGTGTCAGTTTGATAAATCTTTATTAGAAGATACTACTTGGCTAACAGAATTGAGAATTTTTATTAGGGAGTTGTTCCAGCTTAATACAAATACTGCCCCAATCTTTATGGTTTGGGATGCATTGAAAGCTACGTTTAGAGGATAGATGATATCCTATAAGTCTAGTAAACAACGAAAGCTAAAGATTGAGGAGTTACAGACCGCTGTTGAGAAAGCCAGACAGGATAAAAATGTATCAGCGGCATGAGAGCATATTATTGAGGCACAACAGCAGGCACAACAGCAAGAATTAGCAAAAGCTAAGGAGCAAAAAAGGATTTTATTTTGCTAGAAGAGATCTCGGGTAGTAAGGCATGCCAACAAAAGCTCTATGAAGAGAGTCAGCACATTGGCAGATTCCTGGCCTGAACTACGAAAAATCAGAAAGCGGTGCAAATAAATATCCATGTTAAAAATCCTTCTACTGACCAAATAGAAGTTGATAAACAAGCAATTTCTGAGATTTTTAGTTCTCATTTAAAAATAAAATATACAGAAGTACAGGCTGTAGAAGAGGCGAAAGTGATATCTTACTTTGAGTCGCTCTAGGTACCGCAGATATCTCGGCAGCTTAGTGAGATGCTGAATAGCCCCTTAGAAATCTCAGAAATTCTGACAGTATTAAAGAGTATGTTCAATGCCAAGGCTTGTGGGTCTGATGGGATCCCAGTAGAAGTATATCAGGCATTGCAAAAAGAACTGCTTCCTTTTTTAACCAAGCTGTTTAATCAGATAAAGGATGGGATAGATTTTTCTAATAGTTTTATAGAAACAGTGTTGGTAGTCTTCCTTAAATAGGGTAAAGATCCATGTGACCCTAATTCCTATTGCCCTATCAATCTGTTAAATACAGACTATAAATTGTTTATGAACCTTTGGGCAAAGAGGCCTGCGCCATATGCCCAACAGGTGGTTTATATTGATCAAAATGGCTTCCTCCCAGGACGGTTAGTGGCCGCTAACTCATACTTTCTAATGTAAGCTAATGGTTATTTCTACGCTAATAAGATCAAAGCGGCAATCCTGATGTGGCATGCCGAAAAGGCTTTTGATTTGGAAGATTGGCGTGCCTTATTCTTTATTCTGGATTAGTTTGGTTTTCCATCACAGCTGACACATATGCTAAATAAGTTATATAGTCAGGCCCAAGCCAAAATTATTTTCAATGGGACAGAAGCCAAGAGGGTAAATATTAATCGCGGAACGCGACAGGGATTTCCGTTATTCCCCCTTTTGTTTTCTCTTTTTATAGACCACCCAGCTGTAAAAAATTGTAATAATTTACTGATTTTGCCTCCCATGACGGGGATGCCAAAAATTAAGTCATGCACAGATGATATAATTTTATATCTTAAAGCTGACGGTTCTAATATACAGAATGCATTAGATGAAATTCAACAATTTATCAGGTAGGGGGATATAGAGTGAACCAAGCAAAAACAGAAATTCTCACTTTTAATTCTGAGCTTTCCCATATCCCGGTTTGTTTACAACACCAATCACCACACTCAATTAGATACCTTGGTATTTTTGTTACAAACGATTATGGTCAACTATTCACATTGAATTATAGCAGCACGCTTGCGAATGTGAAAAATTACTAGATAAATAGACTTTGCTGCATCTATCACTGATAGGACGGATCTCCATGGTTAAAATGTCGGCGCTCCCATCCTTTTTGTTTCTTTTTAGTAATTTTCCCCTAAAAATCACTTGCTCCTATTTTAAAGAATTGGACGAAATGATATGCAAATTTGTCTGGGATAATAAGCTGCCCGGGGTTAAGCTAGCCACACTACAATTAGATCTTGCATTGAGGGGATTAGCACTCCCACATTTTGCAACATACTACAAGGCCTCTCTGATCAACCTGTTATCACAATTAGGAGAGGAACATTCAGTTTTTGAGAATTTATTTTTAATGCATATGCTGATTTGTCATAAAACCCTACTTTTTTACGATTAGCAAAACTGCCTAAAAAGACCATATATAAGGTGATATTGCCATTAGCATCAAGAACTCAGCTCTTTTATAAATTGCGAGATATTCCAGCATATATGCTTATACACTGATTCAAGATTGTTCAGTAGGAGGTTTAACACTGGCCAGAGGACTCTACCAATTATGGCAAGAATGAGGTCTTGGTCATTTTGGGGATTTTTATAATTATGATACATTAATTACATGGGAAATCATGTGTTTACACAATCTGGTATTTTAAACATTGCGTTCTGTATGAGTTTTCTTCAGCTGGTGAATTTCCTCCCAAGAATTATTCAATGTTGAGCGAGGACACACACCAAATCACCAGGCTGATGTTGAGTAAATCAGTGGGTGTAGGATTTTGGTATCGGCTATTACATCAGAAGGCACATAGTGAAGAGATTATTATGAAAGAGCTTCCGAAAATGTATTCTGAGACAGCCTGTAGATTAATATGAAAGAGTGGCAGCAGCTCAGTGAGATAATAAATAAGGCATTGCGAGGTGCTAATTAGAAGAGAATACATTTTTTTTATCTAGATGGTTAGCATATTACACCCCTTTGAGACTGCATAAGATGTTTCCAACTAATCAGAACCAATGTTTCAGATGTAATAAACAGGAGGAAGGGGGTGGGGGCACATATTGTATGAGTGTAGTAACTTACAGCAATTTTAGAAGGATGTTTTTTCATGATTTCTCACTCTTTGTCTTTTACAATTGCCCCTTCATCTATGCTGGTTTTATTTGGCTCATTAGGGGAGGTAAAATGTTTAACAAAATATCAGTAGCATTTTATAGTAATCTCTATAGCAGTTGCTAGGCCACTTGTCCGGCAAAATTGGAAATCAAATAAACAACCTAGGATTGACCATTGGGTTAATAAAATGTGCAGGACCTACAGATTTGAGGAGGCCTATGCAAAACGTATAGGAGCTACTGTAAGATTTAGAGCTATCTGGGAACATTTCTCCACTAATTTCATATCTGAGTAAAGTATATTGCAAGAGCTCTCTTCTCAGGGACTTAATTTTTGCACTTTACTGAAATAATTGTTAACAGTTGCACATGTACTTTAAATAGTTTTTGATGTCTATATGTTAGTCTGATGGAGCAATTGTATAGATTTTAGATGGGTAACTATGTATTAATAGCATTAATGAATATATGACCTGGTTTTCCTGGGGAACTACAAGGAGGGAGCAGGAGGAAGAAAAAACTGGTAGATTATGTGAATATAGCTTAGTGTGGGTTAAGTGCCTAATGTACTGCATATTTATATTTTTCCTATTTCTACTTTTCTTGAACTAGCTTTTGATCAATTATGTTATACTTGATGTTAACCCTGATCTTTTTATGCAATATTATGTAATGTATTTATGCAGTTTGCTATTTGATATCCACAATTCCCGTCTTTTTATCCATCCTGTAATGTTAAGCTTTCCTGCTTTTATTCCTGCTCTAAATAAAAAATAAAATTAAAAAATAAATTATGGAGATATGGTGTCAAAGACTGCTGACAGGTCTAGCGAAACCAGGATAGCTGTGCCTTCTGATATCATTGTCACCGAATAATTTCAGAGGTAGCTATAAGCACTGATTGCGTACTATGATTCCTTCTGAACCCATTCTGAGAGGGGTACAGAAGTTCTTGATCTAGTAGGTACCTAACTAGTTCCTGGTTTACATGCTTCTCCAAGATCTTAGCAAGAGCAGGCAATAAGGAAATAGAGCACAAGTTTTTCAAATCGCTTAAGCCTCCTCAGGCATTTTCTTTAAAGAAACAACAACAGCCTCCTTCCAGCCCTGAGGGTATACCCCTGAGTCCAGGACATCCCAGTAAACTTCTGCCTTGACTGCACAGCTGTCGCTGTAGCTTATGGGATGAACAAAATGATCTTTCAGAGTACCACTAAGAGAGGGACTTAGGGTCCACCCACATGTTGGTTTCTCTGAGTAGAGAATTTGAAATGGCCAAAGTTGTGGGCTTCCACTAAAAGGAATGTTTGTATTGCCCTTTTTGGGTTGTAATAAAGTTTACACTCAAAACATCAGGACTGAGTTAGGTATGGTGGTGAGCAAATGTTCATGG
The DNA here is from genome assembly GCF_964263255.1 of Lissotriton vulgaris. NCBI lineage: Eukaryota > Metazoa > Chordata > Amphibia > Caudata > Salamandridae > Lissotriton > Lissotriton vulgaris. The sequence continues at coordinate 666,624,853 of NC_141696.1, forward strand.
CTATAGGCTTGATCTATTTCTAATGAGATGTTAAGGAAAAAGGTAGTAGGCTGCTGTACTTATTGTGAAAAGTATATGGTAAATTCAAAAGGCTTTTAAGGGTGGATTGTTTTTACTCTCAATTAAAGACTACACATAGGTATTTTGCTTTATTGAAGCTCACAGATTACTGTAGTAGGCGAGTGTTTTGGCATTGCTTACCCCTGACCAATCGTATGTATAGAAGATATGGGACAATGCTTGTTAAGCACTCTTAGGAGAGATAGTATTTTGCTTTACCCATTGTACTTGTACATATTATTGTAATTTTATGAATGTAGGCCTGATATTTGCCTTGCGGGACAGCATATGCTCAGTACAGTAGGCCTGCATTGGTTACTCTGACAAACTAATGATAACACCAATAGGCCTCTTTGGTATGGAGGGAGAAGTTATGCCAGATGCCATAGGTTGGGTTTTTTTATTATGGAAAGTTATGACAAAGGCAATAGGCCTGACTTATTTTTTGTGAGTAACGTTTGTGAAAGTCAATTAGTTTCTAACAGTGGACTGTTATCACACTATACTATAAACTGTTGCCATCTTATGTACACTTCAGTTAGCCAATGTTGGTTACAGTGTCAGGTCAATTGTGAAGCCAAATGGTCTTATCAGTTCAAAGGGGAAACGTTTCATCAGATTCCTTAGGAGTGATCTGTTTCCAATGAAAAGTTATGACAAATCAAGTAGGCCTAATTTCCTTATTTTGAAAACCATTTGGATTTATATTACACTTTTTTAACACCTATAGGCATATATTTTGTTTCACTGAATCGCACACATTATCATAGTAGGCAAGGATTTCGGAGATACAATTTAACAAAGCATAGGTATAAACCAATTGTGCTATGATAATCCTCAATAGGCTCTATTAGTAGGAATTTTATATTTTTTGACAACTCTAATTTTGTACCTATTTATGGTGTTCTTAATGTATACCTGATGCTAACATTGTGGGAAAGCTTATGACCAACAAAGTAGGTTTTACTTGGTATTTGGGACATACCAAAGATGAAGATAATATACGTTATTCTTTACTATGAAAAGGTATGCTGAAAAGGCGGTGGATTGTGAAAAGCTTTTGCTAAAGTCAAGGGTGGATTTTGAGTGAATGGAAATTACTCTGTCTTAAACCCTACAACATAGACATTTTGTTACATGAAATCTCACATATTACCTTTTTGTAAGGAGGGTTTTTGGTGTTGGTTACCGCTTCTGACAAACCCTAGGTTCAAAGATTTCCACTGAAATAATTCTTGCTAAAATCTATTTGCAAGTCTTAGCTGTGTGCCAGAATCTTGTCATAAAAAACAATCATTAACTAGTACATAAAAATATGTCTATAAATGTATATCCATATGGATACATAGAGGGCCTTTGGGCCGGCCTTCTTCTATAATTGGCCTGTCTGAGTGTCAGTTAAATCTACTTCCATCCATGACTGCGTACTGCACTGGGTAATGGGTCTGCCTACATACGTAATTGCTTTTTTTTCCCTGTGAATGACGGTAGTTGAGGACACCATGTGCACATCCATCTGTAACTGAATGAGTTTCATTGTCAGGGCTGATTGGCCAGTCCTTTAGTTTTAAATTTTCAACTTTCATAGTTCCCCTTTAATTATTTTGCTTCTTCTCTTTTTATTCAAATTTTTCTTAAGAGGATACTGCAGATTTCTAGGCATTGCTCACAGGATGCTAGCTTGCAACTCATTTCATCTGGCATGCACTGCATGATACATGACCACTTCTTGTAAACCTGGCTAACAATTTTGTTGATAGAATGTAATTGATTTACTATTCCAAGATGGCCAATGTGCTAGTTCTAGATGTATCTGCCATGCTGGAGGAGAGACACCTTGCTCTATATAGTTTTGTTACTGCAAATATACGTTTGCTGTGTTTAGATGGCAGCATGTTTTCTTTTTTCTACTTGTGTTCTTTTCATTTTTCTTGCAAATGTTGTTCAGGGTATGTGTTATGTTCAAAGAGTGAATGCAAAAATGAGTTAGTGGATTTTGGATGAAAGGATGCATGAGTGCTAAGGTGAGAGACAGAGTGCATGTATGATGACTTATTGAGTGCCTAAAGCCACCACTTAACACAAAAGACACTTTCATTCATAAGCCAGACCTATTAGTATTGCCACTGCATGATATGTCTGAAGTGTTCTTTCTTCCAATGCATGTCTTGCTTCTAGTCCAAGATCATTTCGTTTACTCTGAGGAGAGTCTTAACAAAAGCAGGCTGTCCATCTAATTTTCCAATTTGTTAGGCTGAGTCCTCTCATGCTAGCTTGTCATGGTGCCTTTTCTTCTACTTTACTGAGGGTTCATGAATGATGTTACCATGATCAGTGTTAGTTTACTTCATAATTGACTCTTAATATCAAAAGCTTTAAATGTCCTAATGTCACCACCATTCGACTTTTAAGGGGGGAGTCTCAGAGCTTGCTCACAATTATGAATCAACTTATTACTAGAGCAAATAGTTTATCATGAACAGAAAAATGAAGGAAGATTAGTCTTACTTTTTTATCTAATTCAAAATGATAACTGATTCATTCGAAATCCCTATTTAAAAGTGTCAATAATTGTGCATAAAATGCAATTGCCTAAAATATATTTGAAGAACCTAGTTTGTATGTGAGGTTCTATTAATAGCCCAATGACAGCAGAAGCAAAGACAGGTCAAGTCTGTAATGCAAACAGCAAAGGACAAAGCAAGTGCCTGTAATCTAAAATATATTTTCAATAGTTGGGTTTGTCAGACTTGGTATCACTCACTTACTGACTCACTTGTTTGGTTCTTCATTGTTTTCTTTAGAAATCAAGCTGTGTCCGCCTGCTGCCATCTAAATCAATTCCATATGCCCCTTGCATTTTCTCTGTTGTCCTTAATGAATCAAACTGTTACCCCAAACACTGATACACCCTGAATGACTTAATGTGTGTCTCGTTTCACATAAATGGAGTATTCACCATGTACGTGGTCATGATTTCATCTTGTGAACAAATTAAACATCTCTATATCTAAAAAAGCAATTGCTGAAACAGACATTAAATCAATGTCCTTTGTGGATTACTTAACAAATATTCTGCTTCAGAGTTGAATGCAATGTGAATGCCATTCTATGTGTTCATCACATTTATTCTTACCTATTTTCTTGATTCAATTAAAAAGTGAGAACACAATTCTGTCAATGAGGATCCAGTAAAAACACAGCAAGGTATGGAACTGGGCAACACAGCAAGGTACGAAAAGCAGTGAAAGATGCTGAAAATCGAGATTCAGAATCTATCCACAAGTTCATCAAAAGCAAGTCGTTAAATAATATCGCCTTCTGGAGTAGACCACATTCAATGAGAAGCCTTGCATATGGCTCCTCAAACAAATGAAGGGATACACTGATAGAAATTAAATTAGACATTAAGTAGCCCTGACAACTCCTAATGAGAAGGGTCATTATTGACCACACTGTTCCTGCTTTTTGAACGCACTAATGATCTCAATTATTTAAGTATTAATTGCTGTCATTCTGTACTCACACAAAACACCCTAGTCTATAGGATATGAATACCTAGTAGTTTTTTCCATGAGAGCGCCACTCCACTTTCCCACTGTGCATCACACACGTGGAAAAATGTTTCAATTTACAAAGCAAATCATTAAAGCAAATGGGCTTATTTTGTTCCTATTGAGGATCCTCCATTTTTATAATTAGAAAGTTGCTTTGTGATTGAAAAACAGTGCCATGAGTCTCTCTGGAAATGTGTATACACACATGGAGAAGCTAGGATGAACGAGATTAGAAAATAACTTGTTTTCAATGTTTTGAGCAACTAAACCTGTGGCGTTCATGCAATACATTGATAAATAATCTTAACTAAGTAGTAACCTGTGGACATCAAATCATTCTAGTTATAACATTTTAAATTAACAATATTCAATATTCTTATATTAATGACCAATTTAACGACTTCAATTTCAAAAACTATTGTCAGCACTTCCACATGCCTACAATCAATCAAGCACTATCGGGCGCAACAATCAATTTGGTGATATTTTCTTTGCTTTCATTGTTGACATGACAGCAACAAAACAGCACTGCACTTCCCAGTGTAAAGAACAGTCGACCTAGGTTTGCACTCTAGCTCTAAGTCAAAAAACCATGGGGGCCAAATGGGAATCCACATACCACCCATAAAAGACTACACATATATTTCAGTTGCTGCAACAATGTGAATCAGAATTAGCTATTACCACAAAACCACTGAAGATCCCACACGCATCTCTTGATTTAAACAGCTAACCAAGGACATTACTCCTTATATTATCTGCACAGTGGAGAAAAGACCAGCTACCAAGGGGAAAACAATGTAGCCGGATACAAGCTGATAAAGTTGTCCCAATAAAATAAAGTGAACCTAGGAAGGCTGTAAAAATTAACAAATTGCCATTAATGGGGAGGAGTTTTAAAAACATGCATATATGATTATAGACAACTATTAAAGGAGGTGGCGCAGAGGTCATGTGGTGCAATGAGTAAAGTGCCACAAGATAAAGACATCAAAAGATTCTGGCAACTGGTATCATGGGGTTAAAATGAAACATACCTGGTCTTGTGATTGGAGTAGGACCCAAGGAAATGAAAATCAACTACTTTTTTTTATAGAAACAAGGGGAACCCAATAGATAGCTAAGGACCATGGGTATAACTACGTTATAGGAAACAAAAGGTGCTTAGCTTATTCAACATACATACAATACAGTATAGGAACACAATGGAATGCTATACGGTGAAAGTTTCCTGACCCAGCCGGGAAAGGAATTTATTTTCAAGACACATTGTCAAATATACAATATAAATCAAAATAGCATGACACAAGCCTGTGCCGTACCGAGAGGAAAGAGGAAGGATAGGAATAGAGTGAAAGGGGTGTTTTTCAGGCAAAGGAAGAGAGCAAGAGCAGGGCACTGTACATGGATTAGAGGTCAATCACAGTGTCTCCTGAAGTGGAGCATACACATTTTCATTTGACAATATTGCGAGCGTAACCCCACTTTTGGGTGTCGACGTTTCGATCCCTATTGCTCATTAAATACATGGGATCATCATCAGGACTTTAACGATAAAGAGAAAACATGCCTGAATGAAACAAAGCCTGTTAGGAGAAACAAAAGAAATGAGGAGTTTTTAGAGCATCCATAGGGAGTAGTTTAAACATGTATGCCAGCTTTGTAACACAATCGAATCCGCAGTAAGTGAAAAAGTGCAGGGTGGCGTGCCAGGCAAGGAAACATTGCAATACTGTTTTGTCAAAAATCGGAATCGCAGTGCCATGCGTGATAGGCTATCTCGAATAGTTGTGTTGTGATAGTGATGATTCCGGTTCAGCTGAGGAAGTGACAGTGGCTTGGCATTCCGACTGTGCAGTGGTCGTGAGATGCCCCTGAATTAAAAAGTGCTCCTTAATGGTACTAATACTTGGGAAGTTGCGAGTGGGTTGGAAGGGTGGTGGGGGCCAAAAGTGAACCACTTAGTAATTCTCAAGGGAGAATTTTGGTCCATACCTCTATTGTTCGAGGTTGAAAAACCTCACGTGGGAGGTCTCATGTACTCCTTGGTTTATTTGGCTGCATTCACGATCTGAACGCCAAGCTAGGGATGTAAACAAATGTAAATAATTAAATAAGCACTGAGTGGAGACTATCAGTTATGGTTTCCACTTGTTGTCTAGACAGGGGTCAGGGAGGAGTTAATTGTAAAAACCTACCAAAGGGTTAAAACGGTACAGAGGTCCTTAGCGGGATCCAGTAGCAATATTGGTTTCAATTGGGAAATAATGTGTCCCGATTTTGTTCCTGCCGGAAATCCGAACTGAAAACAGAAAATGACGGAACCTTTATCAGAAGCTGATTGCCCTGGTAGCTTCGAGTTTTACTGGGTACGATGTTACAGAGTCCCCGAGTGGTGCTATTAAGGCTTACCTTTACCGCTCTTCATGCGGGCGGAGAATGGGGTCTTTAATGCAGGCCGAGATCAGCCGTGCATGTAGTGCACTCTCAGCGTGGTGTTATGGCGCTGAAATAAATAATTAAATACAAGCCGGTCAGCGCGTGGCTCACAATTGGGGTGTAGTGGGAAAGACTATCTATAGTGGCATACTCAATTAATCCCGGAAGGCATACCTTTACCGCTCTTCTTGCGGGTGGAGAATGGGGTCTTAAATGCCGGCCGAAATCAGCCGTGCATGCAGTGCACTCTCAGCGCGGTGCTCAGGCGCTGAAATAGATAATTAAAGAAAAGCCGGTCAGCGCGCGGCTCACAGTTGGGGTGTAGTGGGAAAGTCTATCTATAGTGGCATACTCACTCAGTCCCAGATGGTGACTCGCCTCGGCAGTGGGTAATCGGTCAATGCCGGTTCCCTTCCGTGCTTACTGTGTTTGAGTGGCTTATGGATTCTACATAGGTCACGTGGTAACCACTTTGGGCGCCATCTTAGAAAGGTGATATATTAAAAGTCACGAGGAGAATGTGCCCACTCTAGCAGCCATCTTGGAGTGGCTATCTAAATCGGTTAGCCATTGGATTGAGGAGGAAGTGAAAGTGATAGTGACTGTTGTGACAGTGAACAAGTGTTTAATAAAAACATTAGCATAAAAACAGATTTGCCCAGTATGCCCAATACATTCAACTCATCAACAACAGAACACAGTCCTGCTGTGGAAATATTTCCAGCTTTTGGTTGTCATCAGAATACGACCCGACGTCATCTCTCTTTCTTTGGGTCAGGGATAATGTTCCACACATAGTTAATTAAATCAGAGTAATGTCGTCCAGTCCTCACTCCGGTTGAGACCCGTATGTATAGTGTTAAATTGTATGATCGATTTCAACTCTTCACGGTTTAGAAGTTGTTGCAAATTCCCGCCCCTCTGCGGTAATTTGACGGACTTCAGGACGGTCCAGCGCAGGTCGTCTGCTGTATGCTTCATGTTGGCAAAATGTTCCACTAACGGAGCATTAGGTGTCCCGCACCTTATGCGGCTCCGATGTTGGCTTATCCTTGTTTTTATTTTTTGTGTTGTTTGTCCCACGTACATGTGCGGGCAAGGGCATAGAATCGCATAAATTACATTGCAGCTGTTGCAATTGGTGAAATCACTCATGTGAATTGTGATATTATTGTGACTAAAGGTGCGCCCCTCCAGTGTCAAATCACAAACAATACACTGTCCACATTTTACATGGCCCCTCATTGGTGGCAGCCCCCAATTAGACTCAATTGTATTATTTGGAGGTGGTGCGGGTAAGGCAGCCCGAACAAGGTGGTCCTTTATGTTCTTACTTTTTTTGAAAGCAAATAGGGGTTTGTCAAATTTAAGTTGCCCTGAATTTAAGGTTCAGATGACAGAATTTTAGATTCTTTTCTACACTGGTTAAACAACAACTGCGATAATCTGCAGTTTACTCTCTCCCACCACAAAACTGAGATACCATTTCTCGACCTCACGATCTACCATGAGGCAGGCGAGTTGCTCACTCGCTTGTATAGGAAACCGACTGAACGTAATACCTTACTGAGATACGACAGCAACCACCCTAAAGCCCTAAAAGATTCACTGCCATACTCGCAGTTCCTTCGGATCAGGCGGAACTGCTCTTCAAAGAGTGACTATTTCAGGGAGGCAAGCATTTTATGTTCGAAACTCAAAGCACGTGGCTATCCTAACAGAATAGTAAGGAATGCATCAAAACGTGCATGGTATTGTCCAAGGGAGGCCCTGCTCGAACCAAAGACCAGGGAGAACTGTGAGAGAATGGCATGTGTCACAACCTTTTCCCCAATCTCTAATAAAATCAGGAAAACAGTTCTGCGACACTGGCCAACCTTAAATTCAGGGCAACTTAAATTTGACAAACCCCTATTTGCTTTCAAAAAAAGTAAGAACATAAAGGACCACCTTGTTCGGGCTGCCTTACCCGCACCACCTCCAAATAATACAATTGAGTCTAATTGGGGGCTGCCACCAATGAGGGGCCATGTAAAATGTGGACAGTGTATTGTTTGTGATTTGACACTGGAGGGGCGCACCTTTAGTCACAATAATATCACAATTCACATGAGTGATTTCACCAATTGCAACAGCTGCAATGTAATTTATGCGATTCTATGCCCTTGCCCGCACATGTACGTGGGACAAACAACACAAAAAATAAAAACAAGGATAAGCCAACATCGGAGCCGCATAAGGTGCGGGACACCTAATGCTCCGTTAGTGGAACATTTTGCCAACATGAAGCATACAGCAGACGACCTGCGCTGGATCGTCCTGAAGTCCGTCAAATTACCGCAGAGGGGCGGGAATTTGCAACAACTTCTAAACCGTGAAGAGTTGAAATCGATCATACAATTTAACACTATACATACGGGTCTCAACCGGAGTGAGGACTGGACGACATTAGTCTGATTTAATTAACTATGTGTGGAACATTATCCCTGACCCAAAGAAAGAGAGATGACGTCGGGTCGTATTCTGATGACAACCAAAAGCTGGAAATATTTCCACAGCAGGACTGTGTTCTGTTGTTGATGAGTTGAATGTATTGGGCATACTGGGCAAATCTGTTTTTATGCTAATGTTTTTATTAAACACTTGTTCACTGTCACAACAGTCACTATCACTTTCACTTCCCCCTCAATCCAATGGCTAACCGATTTAGATAGCCACTCCAAGATGGCTGCTAGAGTGGGCACATTCTCCTCGTGACTTTTAATATATCACCTTTCTAAGATGGCGCCCAAAGTGGTTACCACGTGACCTATGTAGAATCCATAAGCCACTCAAACACAGTAAGCACGGAAGGGAACCGGCATTGACCGATTACCCACTGCCGAGGCGAGTCACCATCTGGGACTGAGTGAGTATGCCACTATAGATAGACTTTCCCACTACACCCCAACTGTGAGCCGCGCGCTGACCAGCTTTTCTTTAATTATCTATTTCAGCGCCTGAGCACCGCACTGAGAGTGCACTGCATGCACGGCTGATTTCGGCCGGCATTTAAGACCCCATTCTCCACCCGCACGAAGAGCGGTAAAGGTATGCCTTCCGGGATTAATTGAGTATGCCACTATAGATAGTCTTTCCCACTACACCCCAATTGTGAGCCGCGCGCTGACCGGCTTGTATTTAATTATTTATTTCAGCACCATAACACCACGCTGAGAGTGCACTACATGCACGGCTGATCTCGGCCTGCATTAAAGACCCCATTCTCCGCCCGCTCGAAGAGCGGTAAAGGTAAGCCTTAATAGCACCACTCGGGGACTCTGTAACATCGTACCCAGTAAAACTCGGAGCTACCAGGGCAATCAGCTTCTGATAAAGGTTCCGTCATTTTCTGTTTTCAGTTCGGATTTCCGGCAGGAACAAAATCGGGACACATTATTTCCCAATTGAAACCAATATTGCTACTGGATCCCGCTAAGGACCTCTGTACCGTTTTAACCCTTTGGTAGGTTTTTACAATTAACTCCTCCCTGACCCCTGTCTAGACAACAAGTGGAAACCATAACTGATAGTCTCCACTCAGTGCTTATTTAATTATTTACATTTGTTTACATCCCTAGCTTGGCGTTCAGATCGTGAATGCAGCCAAATAAACCAAGGAGTACATGAGACCTCCCACGTGAGGTTTTTCAACCTCGAACAATAAAGGTATGGACCAAAATTCTCCCTTGAGAATTACTAAGTGGTTCACTTTTGGCCCCCACCACCCTTCCAACCCACTCGCAACTTCCCAAGTATTAGTACCATTAAGGAGCACTTTTTAATTCAGGGGCATCTCACGACCACTGCACAGTCGGAATGCCAAGCCACTGTCACTTCCTCAGCTGAACCGGAATCATCACTATCACAACACAACTATTCGAGATAGCCTATCACGCATGGCACTGCGATTCCGATTTTTGACAAAACAGTATTGCAATGTTTCCTTGCCTGGCACGCCACCCTGCACTTTTTCACTTACTGCGGATTCGATTGTGTTACAAAGCTGGCATACATGTTTAAACTACTCCCTATGGATGCTCTAAAAACTCCTCATTTCTTTTGTTTCTCCTAACAGGCTTTGTTTCATTCAGGCATGTTTTCTCTTTATCGTTAAAGTCCTGATGATGATCCCATGTATTTAATGAGCAATAGGGATCGAAACGTCGACACCCAAAAGTGGGGTTACGCTCGCAATATTGTCAAATGAAAATGTGTATGCTCCACTTCAGGAGACACTGTGATTGACCTCTAATCCATGTACAGTGCCCTGCTCTTGCTCTCTTCCTTTGCCTGAAAAACACCCCTTTCACTCTATTCCTATCCTTCCTCTTTCCTCTCGGTACGGCACAGGCTTGTGTCATGCTATTTTGATTTATATTGTATATTTGACAATGTGTCTTGAAAATAAATTCCTTTCCCGGCTGGGTCAGGAAACTTTCACCGTATAGCATTCCATTGTGTTCCTATACTGTATTGTATGTATGTTGAATAAGCTAAGCACCTTTTGTTTCCTATAATGAAAATCAACTACAGCACAAAAAGCTTCAGGGCTTGACAGTGTCCCAGTGGTCCTCTACTGCACAGATAGCAAATCCTGGACCCCAATCCTGTGCACTGTTTCCAATGTGGTAATCAAAACCAATAATATTCCCAGCTCCTGGTGGTCATGTGTGTCATCCACAAGATCTGGATGTGTGAACGTACCTAGCTACCTTAATTTGAGACACACTAAAAGAAATTGGTATGCACCACCTACTGAATGGTTTTCGGAGTTAGTGTTAGAGTGAAAACTATAAATGTTACGAAGACCAAATACATGATCATTGTGAGAAATTGGATTGTTGAAATTAGGGGTTGTGAGCCCTTCCCAATAAACAGCCATAACCCTTGTCAGGTAAACCACAGAAGTCACTAAATTAACATGTAACCTGTGCATAACATTCTGGTAGCTTGCCCCAAAAGCAGCCAGGCTTAACTTAGAGGCAATGTGTAAAGTATTTAATAATAATGTAATTAAATAATAAAAATTAAAACACAACAGAAGAAAACTCCCACAACAATTTACAAACATAAAGGAACATTTTGTAAATTATCAACAAAAAGACAAAAATCTCAAAGATTTGAGGTACGTATAGTGCCTAAAAGCACAAAGTGTACTCATGGTTTCTGGTTGTGCAAGGTTGGGTGAAAGTCACAAGTTCAGGCCAACCACGAAGGAGTACAGGCCAATGCAGGGGCCAGGTTAGTGCCACAAAAAAAGTTACCTCTAAAACAGTTCTATCTGCAGTAGAGGAGGTCGCAGGGTGAGCACCTTGAATGGCTGTTGCTGTAGCGTGAAGAGCAGGTGGGCCGTCACAGATAGTCATCGCTGTAGCATGAAGATCCTATCAGGCATCACTGATTGTCGTTTCTGGAGATTAGCATTGGCAGTCATTGCGAGCTGTCAATGCTGTGTGTGAAGTGCAGATCTCGCATTGCTGGTCAGCTCTGGTGGCCGCTATAGCGCGAAGAGTCGGGTTCACTGGAATTTCACGTTGGTGGTCAGCAGGGACTGCAAGATCTTGGCACAAACTGGCCCATTTGCAGTCGCAAACAGCCCAAAACTTCAGGATTTCTTTTCTATTAGGTGGAGTGCAACTGATGCAACACCAAGGATCAGGACCTGAGGGGCACATCTTGGGAATCAAGAATTCACTCCAACATAGGGCAGCAGGGCACAGGCAGGTCAAGTTGCAGGTCAAGACAGGACCAGTAAAGCAGGTCTGCAGGGTAATTGTAAAGAGGCCTCTGAAGTCTGTTGTGTCCCTGTAGCTCAAACAGGAGGTCAGTCCTTCTTCTGAAGTATTCACAGGCCCAGGAGTGTACTGAGTAGTGGGTCGGGGTATCCCCGATATACCCTTTGCCCACTTTGATGTGGAAGAAAATTATAGAGTTTTCCCCCTATGAAAGTGTCTGGAATTTCTCATTTCCCTGCCCTGGTCCCAGCCTGTCTCTAGGCACAATAGGCTAGAGTGAAGTCCGTGTGAAGTCCTTCGCGTGTGAGCTGAGGCAGAGTCTTTAAAGTGCAAGTGTGACAGGTGACAGTCCACCCCCTCATTAGGTCAGGATGCCCCATCCTGCCAAAACCTAGACCCTTTATTGTTACACTGTCCAGGAGGAATACACAAAGGGCAACTGACAACTACACCTCATCATGTGACCAAAGAAACAGACTGCAGGCACCAAATGGCAAGTACAAGAAAATTGCAGATCTATAAAAGTGGCTTTTCTTGAATTGTGACTTAAAATCCTACGTTTCCATTAAAGAAAGTTTTAAAATACAGTTCCTCAGACATCAAAAATGATATTTCTACCTGCGCCCAACCAAAAGCAATTGCTTATTAAATGTAATAAGGTAACCCAATGTTATCCTATGGGTATAGTAGGCCTCACAGTTGTGAAAAACGAATTTGAAAGTTTTTTCACTGCCAGGACATGTAAAGGCTAAAAGTAACCAACTTTTTAAATACAATGCCCTAGGGACTGTTTAGGGCATAGCTTAGGCTGGCTTATCTGTATTAAAAAGGAAGGTTTAGGCCTAGCAAAGGGCTTATTTTGCTGGTTGAAATCTAATTTTACCATGTTTAAAGGGAAGAGCACAAATAATTTAGCCCTAGTTAGCAGTGTTAAAGCACAAAGAGTCCAAAAGGCCAACACAAATGTGTTCAGAAAACTGGAGTGGTGAAGGCAAAAAGTCTGGGGTGACCCTGCAGAGAGGGTCAGGTTCAACAATCATGAATCAAAATACTGATCTCGTATGATCCTTTGAATACAATGCAAGCCGCTTGAAAGGGTGCACTGGTTTGATTATCTGGGGATCGGACTTGACAGCAAATTACTATGGTCCCAGAAGAAACAAAAAGGCCTGTATGCTCTACCCTAGTACGGTATCTTGACTGTTAGAACATAAGATTAGAATTGGAGTATCTACCTGAGGCACTTGACAGTTTATTCCCAGCAATGGCACCGCAATACATCACAAATTGCTAAACTTCTCTTCTTGTGATTAAGGTCTGGTAGAAAATCAACTTGTCCTAACAAATCCACAGGATGACATTATTTTTTGTTGCTTTGATTATGTTTTATGCCTATATTTAAAATGTTAATACAAATGGAGTATAGCTTAACCTGTGTCATTGCTGGATGATATTGGTGCGTATAACTATGTTCTTATGAAGAATGCTTTTCAAATAATACCAGTAATGATTGTGTGGTTCACTGCTGTACATTCTGATCCACTCCATTGGTCAGTCAGTATGGTATTGCAGTCTACGTGTGCTTTGTTTACCAAGCACAGAAGTTTCATCATTCCATTCCTAGAAACACAGTCTTCCTTTATAACCTTCCATATACTTTGATGTGTTGGGATCATCTTGTTGGGGTGGGAATAATCAATATGGCAGTGAAGGCCAACTGGTATGTCTACAGACTGACTTTAAGCAATGTCTAATTCGTGAACTGTTAAAAATCTTAATCAGAGCTTTGTTTATCTGAAGGCCATTGGGAATCTCAATTAACTAAACATCCTTCCATATTTGGTGGAATAGCAAAGGTCCAACTAGGAAATACATTTTGATTTTCCATTGAAATCTTTGAAATTTCTTATAAAAAAATGAAAAAATGTTCTTCTCTTGAGTAGCACAGAATGGAGGGACGAGTAGAATGTAGCAGCAACACCAGCAATGAAAAACAAAAGAAACAAAAGAAGCAGCAAAGATTGTGTAGAATTCAACTTTAAGGTGCAGCTATTTGAGGAAGCCTCTGGCTAGGATATTAACAATGGAAGCTGTTTAGTCTAGCTCAAACCAATGACTGTCCAGCGTGGCTTAAGCAACGCCAATTCAAGACGGCTTTTCAAGAATTTCAACTCAATATACACCTGCATACAATAAATATGAATGGAACACAATACATAGTGAGTGATTAGCCCTTAAACCTGGCAGAGACCAAGCCCTCTGGGACTTCCATTAGATACCCTTTCTGTACACAACAGGTCACCAATGCAGTGCTTGAATATTTCTGTTTCCTAAATGGATTCTGGCTCTTCGAAGGTTGGTGCAGTAGCAATAACATCGGAGCAGCAGAGGATCTCAACCTACTATATTTGTTTTCAGATGGCAAATTGAAGTCAGCAGATGTGCTAATCCTTAGGCATATTATTTAAACTGTGTGATTAGGGTCTAGTGCTTCAGCCCTAGAACCACATCTCCTTTGGTAGCCCAATGGCATCAGATCATCATATGCAGACCTTCTTATTTGCTGGAAGAAGGCCTTTTCATCAAGAAACAGCAAGATTTATTTGTTTCATCCATATTTGTGTAGTGAGGAAGAACTGATCGGAGCAATGTTGGTGCTGTCTTATTAATTTCCCAGGGGGTCCCCAATAATGGAAAGGGGTATTTTGAAACTCTATAAAGAAAGTACTATAATCCCTACTCCTAATAATTCTGAGAGACAAATGTATATTATATAGTCATTGAGGCCGAATGTTATCAGTGAATGTTATATACTCGTGGCCCTTTTCTTGCCCAGTGGAAATGATTTCTGGCATTGCATACGTACTTTAAACATCTCATTCATTCCATCACAGAAATCATTTTGTTGTTATTACATGTCTTTGTTACAAAAATATATTAAACATGTCACATATATACAGCCACATACACTCTACAAATTCAACACATTTCGCCTGTTCAAAACTGCTTGTTACTAAGAATACATAATATTCATATAAACATACATTGTAAATATTTCCTTATTACCTAGACTTAAGTGAGACAGGGAACAATATCTTTCAGTTCATAACCTTAGTGCAAGTTACAGAGGAAGAGGCACATTTTGACAAACAATTTTGATGCAATACTGATTACATTTCTTTCACCTCTAGCACAGGTAATTCACACACTATTGTACCTTACCCACCGTGTGCTTCAACAAGTC
Organism: Lissotriton vulgaris; assembly: GCF_964263255.1. Lineage (NCBI taxonomy): Eukaryota > Metazoa > Chordata > Amphibia > Caudata > Salamandridae > Lissotriton > Lissotriton vulgaris. Next base: position 666,639,930 of record NC_141696.1, read on the forward strand.
TAGTAATAGTCACATCATAAACACAAATCCTGCCATGTCTTTGTATGTCCAATTTCTTTCCAAGAAGGGAAAATACACAATCTTTATCACCAAACATTTTCTTTCATGTATCAACTTTTATCACCCCTACTTGAAGAGTGTACTCAATGTCTAGTGGACCAAAACAGCTCACGGTCACAGTGTACATTTCAGGCCTTTGGGTAATGTCATCATGACCAGCATTTGTTTCTACACTTTAACGGCTGTTGTTAAAAAAGACATTGCACTGACTGCTCCTCTTACATAGCGCAGCCAATGCTCACACCACTTTCAGACTCAATAGCGGCACAAATGGATGCTGACATAACAGTCCAATAGGTCAAGGAGGTGATAGGGGGACTTAAGCTAGATAAAGCCCTGGGCCCAGATGGGTACACGGCAGCCTTCTATAAGCGGTATGTGGAATTGGTCTCCCCGGTACTGACACAGTTGTATACCTCCTTTAGCACTATGGGAACACTCACTGAATCTGGGCACACTGCCACAATAAAAGTCCTCCCAAAACCGGAGAAGGATTCTCAGCTCTGCTCATCCTACAGGCCTATATTCCTGCTCAATGTGGATGCAAAGCTTTTCTCAGGGACTTTGGCCCGTAGACTAGGTCAACGTATGGCTGGGTTGGTGGACCCTGAGCAATCCGGTTTTATTCCCGGACACACTTGCGGGGACAAGTGCCTCTTCCTCCTGTTGGACAAGACCCAGCGTTCTAAGGTTCCGCCTCTGTTCCTCTCAATAGACACCAAGAAGGTGTGTGTCCGCGTCCACTGGCCATTTCTCTGTACGGTCTTGAACACATTTGGGGTGGTCTACGTTTTCAGATATGGGTAGATATGGGCCAGATATGCAAATCCACAGGCACGGGTCAGGGCCAATAACTCCTTGTCTGCCTCATTCCCGGTTTTGAGGGGAACGCAACAGCGGTGTCCGCTTTCGCGCTCTGCATGGAGCCGCTGGCAGAACATATTAGGAGGCATCCCTTAATAGAGGGAGTCTGGATGGGCAGTCAGTCGCATACAATAACTCTCTATGCAAATGACGTGCTACTCACAATCACCAAACCCAGCCAATCCCTGCCACTTCTGCTAGTGGAACTCGCAGCTTTTGGTGGAGTCTCTGGTTTTAGGATGAATAACTCAAAATCCCAAGTGCTAAACATCACCAGCCTGCAGGCCGAGCAGAACCTTCTGGCGGCAAAGGTCCCCTTTGCATGGGCTAAGCAGGGAATCTCTTACTTGGGCATACGTATATTCCCTACCATTGAAAACTCAATCTCGTACAACTATTCGGATCTCTTATCCATGGCGAGAGCACTCATTCAGTCCTGGCATGGTGGCCCCATCTCCTGGCTGGGATGGATAGCAGCTGTAAAGATGTTACTACTGCCCAAAATGTTCTACCTCATGCATGTAATGCCTTTGTGGACGCCCATCTCTATGATTACCAAGTTACAGGTGAGCATAGAATCCTTTATATGGGGGGTAAATGGGCCAGAATGAGCAAGAACTGCATGTATCTTGCTGTAGCGGATGGAGGGCTGGGTATACCCCACCTATTGCACTATTATGCGGCTGCCCGGATACGTTTTCTTGTGGAATGGCATTATCCGCATACAGAGAAACACTGCTGCTTTTTAGATCAAGCGGTGGCTGGAATTCATATGTGGAAGATCACCTGGCTCCCACACAGGAATAGTCCGCCAGGAGTGTATATCTACCCAGTGGTTAAAGCCACCATGGACGTCTCGGATAAAGTCAGTGTGTTTAAGCGTCTTTCCACCCTGATTTCCCCCCTCACCAAATCATGGGGAATGCAGACTTTCTACATGCAGCGCAGGGGCAGTCGTTCTCGCGATGGCAAGATAAAAATTGTAAGCGTATCGGGTACCTGTTTGATTAGCATGGGCTGCTGGATTTCCAGAGATACAGCAAGACTTCGGACTCTGGGAGTCACAGACACTATATAGCGGTGCAATACTGGATAACACCATCATCATCATTTAAACGTTATTTCGGTCATTACAACCATAAAAGTGCAAATGCATACAGTACAAGGATCCAGAATAAAAATATATAAAAAGTTCATTAGCTACAAGATATCCAATTTTGACTAGTTTAGTTATCCCAGACAATAATATAACCAGCTAAAATAACATTCAAAGTGATTAGGGCTGTGAGAGCAAAAACCTATGCCCCAATAGAATTACGCAGCATGGCCCACCATGCAGTCACAGTACTGAAAATAATTCTATAGTCAAAGCTAAAAAGCATATACATTTTAAAAATTGACTAAAGAATTTGATTAAAAAAAGGAGAAGAAACAATGCAAGCAATTACATTTTTGATGCAGACCTTATAATGATCCACAATTTGCCAAGGTACTTGGCAATTGCGCAACGCTTCTTGGTGGCACCGAGTTTGAAGCAGCTTACAAACAGGGGATAGCCATTTAGTTCTCAGGGAATGATACATGGGACACATAAAGAAAATATGGCTAATTGTCTCAACTGCAAGGGAACAACCTGGGCAATGCTGCATTTCAGTGGAGGGCTGTCACCAAGCAGTTTGGAAGGAGTTCACGAGAAGGGAGTCGAATCTAAATGGTACATAGAGCTTCCTATCCTGCAGAATCATGATGGCCTCCATGTGTTGTTCAAAAACACTTAGCAGTTTGAATTCCATAAAATCCAATGTGAGGCAGCCCCAAGACGGATTAGAAAAAGAGTTCAGTGCCACCCAGTTCCAATACTGGTTCTTGATCAGTTCTTTATTAGGCAATAGTGCAAGAGCGTTTGTGTCCCACGAGCTCACCAGCACTATTGTAGAGAGCAGGGACCTCACCTTAATGAACCAACCAATTTTCTTGAAGCGGTCCAGTGTACAAACTTCATCAAGTGCAGCAGCATATGAGAAGAGTTCAGGAGTCAGTTTCAGGCGCAGCCAAAAAAGCAAGGGATGTAGCCTAGCTTTATCCACGATTGAGGGTCTACCCATATCTAGTCTTAGTGGGTGGAGGTAAGTGATCTGGGAGTGTGAGCACAAGGCTCTCCAGAATGTATTCTCGGTCACTAGAAGACCCTCCAAGTTTTCGAATGCCCCAAGTTCTTCTCCGTACAATGCTGAGCCCACTTACTTATGATCATAAGTCTGGAGTGGGGCTGCTACTGGTTTAGTCTGGGAGGCCCTATGCTCATAATCAGGGCCCCTGTAGTCTCCCTCTTCCTGAATAACACATCCTTCAATAAGACCCCACACAAGTAGGCCTCTCACTACCTTTGAGCGCTGGCTCTTGTCCAGGCGGGACGACAGCAGACTACTATCAGACATATACACATTCTTAAATACAATGGCGAATCCCTTGAACACCCCATCCAGGAAAAGATGGGAGACTGAGTGTGGCTACCAGTTCACAGACAAAGAATTGTTGGCCACCATTCAGCATGCCCTAACATCAGTCATCAGTGCTTAGGGGAGGCAGACAACGCTTAAGACAGTTCATTTCTGGTACTACACACCTTCCCGCCTAGCCCAAATGCAAAAAGGGACGGACGACAAATGTTGGCGGCAGTGCAATCATTATTGCAAGCTCACCCATTTGCTGTGGCACTGTCCTAAACTTCACCGGTACTGGGAGGAGGTGCTGGCAGATGTAGAGCTGATGTTGACACAGAAATCCCCCCTTCCGCTACATCCTCCTGGGGTTGTCCAATGTCCAAACATATCCACTACGCTCCACCAAGGGAAGGGCTATTGCCTTGGCAAAGTGCACAGCAAAGCAGGTCTTGCTTTCCAAATGGGGATCAGACATAATCCCATCACACTTAGATTGGCTAAATAAATATTGGAGAGTAAGAAAATCCCCTTTGCCTTGCTGCAAAGAAATGGTTTTATTGTTTTAAATTTTGGAAAACTTCAGTCTCTTCACAGAACAATAATATACAACCTGCAAGGGGATTTCATATGGTTCCTAGACACTTATCAACCTCACCACTTTGTAATGCCATGTTGCATACTAATCAAAAATCTTTTAAAAACATTATATTTGCTCACTTACTTTTAGCAATGGGTACACCACCAGTTAACCCACATTGCTTCCTCTTTACCCGATTCTCAAATAAAGCTCCTAACAACACCTTGAAAGACGCCTTTAAAACATTACAGGTCTGTAAATGTCTACAAGCAACATCACAAAACGCACCTTACAGCCACAGTGTGAACGTAATGTAGCATAAAAAAGTGAAGCACTGAGACTGACGCCACACTAAGTCCTGCGACACATATGGCATTTGCTTGCTTTGGCAACCTTTTCCTTTGTTATAGTTCCCTTCTAATTAAGGGCTCGATTAGGATTGCGGTGATTCCGCATCCTCCGGGCCGGCAGAAGCCGCCGCCGGGCCGGAGGATGCGGAATCACCGCTGCGGTGAATGGAAAGACCCCCCGCCACATTAGGATGGCTGGGGGTTCATCGGCGGACGGGAAGACCGTCCACCACTTTTCTGCCGCGGTCTCCTTCCGACCGTGGCGGAAAAGCTCTAATATGGTGGCGGTGTCTATCAGACACCGCCAGCCATATTAGGATGTGCTGCAGGACATGCCTTTCCATGGTGGCAATGCCGCCACGTAAAGGCATACGGTCTTTTCTTTGGGGGCCAGTTGCGGGCCCCCAGGGTGAAGGGGGGGTGGGGGGTGCACATGGGGGGTACCTATGGTACGCCCCTTGCATTTGCATGCACAAAGTGGCAGGCACCGTGCGGTGCCTGCCACTTTGTGCATGTAAATGCTAAGCATGCATTTTTAACCTTGTGGCGAGTGCTGCTTCAAGCAGTACCCGCCGCAAGGTTAAAAATACGGGATGTGACCGCCAGGGTGGTGGTCACATCCTAATTGGCATGGAGGGACAGCCGCTGCCATTGCGGACGGTCCCTCTTCCTCGGGAGTGGCGGACAGATGCAGGTCCGTCCCCCATCCTAATGACCCCCATAATTCGTTTTTTTAATGGAATGATGCACATTTTTAGGTGACTGTCTAGCACCTGTTAATGCTTTCCATTCAAAACCACCACTGTACATTAAACTCCACTTGTGGTTGCGTCTCCTTAATCTTATCTCAATTCAGCCAAATTTGCAGGAGGTAAAACAGTGGCTTTTCTTTTTTTCCCAAACACTTCACCAGTATATGTTATTTCTTCAGCATTTGAGTTCCACTTTCTACTATTAGTATGGCATCAAATAGCTTTTGTTAGTCTGTGTACCCATTTCTTACAGTTTAAACATTTGCTTTCATCCCTTTTCATCTTGCTTTAACTGAGTCATGGCTCCATGAATCATCATCTCCTTACCGTGACCTACTGGTCCCGCCCAACTATAACATCACCAGACTCAACAGACAAATTAAGAAGGGGAGACATTGCTTGCATCTTCTGCTCAGACCTCCTCGTCACAGAACTCCACTCTGAACCTACGGACTCTTGTGAATATCTTGCCCTCCCGATTAGTTATAACACTTCTCGGCTATGCAAATTGCACATCTTCTTCCAACCCCAGGCAGGAACAACACCTTCTCTGACCTCCTCATGGGAATCTTCACGGCTAAGGTCTCACCTCACTCCAATGCCATTTTCCTCTGTGACTTTAATATGTACTGGAATGACCCTAATAACTCCCAGGTCAACGCTGTCAAAGTTTTCCATGCCGATCAATCACTCACCCAGGCTTGCACCCTGCCTACCCACACAAAACCTGCTACTTTGGACTGTATTATCGCTAAGGCTTCGGCGGTCAGGCTGAATTCAATAGAGCCATGTGTTCTGATCAGACCACCACATCATCACCTTCGCTATACATGACCACCGCCGGAAAAGCCTTGGGCAACCGGTGAAACAAAAATGCTGGCTCAGAGACTCTAAGGCCTTGACCTCGGGAAGCTGACAGACCGCTTGGAGAATTAGCCTGTCCATCCCGAATCTATTTAATGTCAACGACCTCACAGATCACTACAACTCGCCTATGACTAACATTTTGGATGATCTGGCCCCGCTTAAGCTCTAAAGGTCCCAAATCAAAGACAAAAACCCTTGGTTCAGCGGACCCCTCAATGACGAAAGGAGAGCTCTCCATCTGAAAGAAAGGAACTGGAGACAACACCTCTCAGCCTCCCACCTTAAATTTCTCCATCAGGCCAGAAATACGTACAACAAGAATATACTTTTGTCCAAAAAAGAGTTCTTCAAATCAGAGCTGGAAAATGCCAAGAACAGACCATGCACACTTTGCGAAATAGTCAAACTTCAATTAAACAAACTAGCAAAATCATCAAAAGAAACTACTAAATCCCCAATAACCTGCGATGAGTTATCCTCCTTCTTCACAACGAAAATCATTTTGCTTGGTATCGAACTCCATGCCTCCTCAAACTTCCCTCATTCTTCTTCTGGGACCCTTCTCTTCTCTCGTCCCCACCCAAAAACAAGGCTCATTGGTCCAAATTCAACTTTATGATGACCATTCCATCTAAAAAATTCTATCCTCCTTAAAACGGAACACCCACTTTAACGACCTCTCCCCTCCAACTGCTTAGCAGCAACCGTCTCACTCATCGCTCCCATCTGGACTACCATTATCAACGCTTCCCTTCTCCAAGGGACCATTACCGGACTCCCTAAAAAACCGGGTAAGTCATCCCAATCAAAAAAAAAACCCACTCTGAATCTGGAAATTCCAGAAAGCTTCCAGACCTATCTCGAATATTTCTCTTCTCGCGAAAGTACTGGAGAAATGTGTGCAGCTAAAACTAAGCCAAAACTTTGCCAATTTAAATCTACTTGACAAATTCCAATGTGGGTTCAGGCCTGGGCACAGCACTGAAACTACTATTCTTCACATAGTTGATGATGCTCTCCTAGCCCTCGACCAAGGCAAAACCTGTGTTTTGATCCTTCTGGATCTCTCCTTGGCATTCAACACGGTCAACCACACAAAACTTTTTGAACGCCTCGAACACAGGATGGGTCTACGAGGTACTGTCATCAAATGGTTTGGTTCCTTACTCCAGAACTGCACCCAGAGATTCCTTGTCAACAACAACCTATCTGCTCCCGCCCCGATCTCCATCAGTGTCCCGCAAGGCTCCACTCTGTCCCCTACCCTATTCAATCTCTACCTCAAACCCTTAGCTGAAATTCTCCACTCGGCCAACATCTCCTTCCATATGTATGCTGATGATACTCAGATCTGCATTTAAAATCTCCTCTCTTGAGGAGATCACCTATCTAAATGATGCCCAGAAACTGACTGTCCATTTGCTCGCCCACCACCAGCTCCAACTGAATGCCCAAAAAACAGATTTTTCTCTCACCCCCTCCCCCCCCCCCCCCAAAATCTAATGACATCCTGGAATGGACTAACTCCATCACAGCACTCAACTGCACCCCTACCATAGTGGATTCTGTCAAATCTCTTTGGACCGCAACCTGAATATGACTGAACATATCAACGCTATGGCCAAAACTGCCAGATTCCATCTGAGCTACCTGAGAAAACTAAAACCCTTCCGTGGAACTGCCGACCTACAAACCACTGTGCAGGCGTTAGTTATCTCCAGAATCGAATATGGCTGCTCCACACTATCTGATCTACCTAAGACTTCGATGGCCCCCCTAAAAGCTTGCTTCAACGCAGCAGCTAGACTTGCATTTGGCTCATAAAAATTTGACCATATCTCACCACACATGAAGGCCTTCAACTGGCTTCCCCTTGAAGGCAGAATTCAACTCAAGCTGGCCTGCATCACTCACAAAGCCTTGTACACAAACTCCCTGGCATATCTTGCCCAGAAAATTGTGTTATCTGAGAGATCCCGAAACTCAAGATCTTCTAGAGACTGTGTGCTCCAGCCACCCCGCTTCCGCAAGGTAAAAGCACACAATTGTGCATTCTCCAGGGCTGCACCAAGAATCTGGAACTTGCTACCCTCCTCCATCAGAAGATTACCTTCTCTGGCGCTCTTCAAAAAAGAAGCTAAAACATTCTTAATGGACAAAATCCTCCAATAACGCTCCCTTGGTGCACACACTGCCTTTTCTTGATTTATCTCAGCTTAATCTCCTTTTTTGATTTACCTTCCACATGTTACAACCCTCACTCCTTCTAATGCTCCCTGCACCATTTATTGTACATATCTCTTCTATGTCCTATTGTAATCAAGTTGCTAGCTAATTTTGGAACTGTATTGACTCGTGGATATATCCATGGCTTTGTCTCACTATTATCATTTCCCTAACCCCCTTCCTTGTATTTTGCCTAGGCCACCCTGTACTTGGAACTGTACTATTTATTGTATATATCTCTTTCTTGTGTCCTATAGTATTCAAGTCACTCACTGATTTTGGAACTGTTTTGACTCTTGTATATGTCCATGGCTTTGTCATTTCCCTAACCCCCCAACCCTGTATTTTACCTGTTTCATCCTGTATGTAACGTATCTATCCTTGTAAACCGCTCTGATACCAATTCAATTCAAAAGCTTTATTTCAACAGCTTGTCATAAAAGCTGCTCTGATACCCTAATGGGTCATGTTCGCCAAATATAAACTTAAAATAAAATAAAATAAAAATCAGTTATGCGTGATTGTTTTGCTGTGTATGGTTATTAGTGATTTGTTATGGAGTAAAAAGGTCTTCTTGCTCTCTAGCCCTAGTGCTGCAAAGCAGTCCTCCTCAGCATCTTCCTCAGGGTTATCACCCTCCATACCAGCGTTTAAACTCAAACTCGTATAGGGCATGGTGCAGGTCCTGCTTAGTAAACACTTTCTTCACAGTCAGCCCTCTCTCCTTGCAGACCCTCCCCAATTCCTTCATAGTGTAATATGACGGGTAGTTGGGATTCATTTGTATTCTGGCAAGGTATCACAGTTGCAACAACAAAAGAGTCCCAAGTGAATGAAGGTAAGGCAGAATTCAGATTTAGAAAAATTATCAAATGAGAGAAATAGGTTCTAGTTTGTGTTTTTTTTTAGCTTTAAAGGAGAGGAAAGAGAGCTGGGCTGGTTGGAATATTATTCAACAGGAGGGGTCAAGAAGCTCAAAGAATCTTTCAGGAGCTCATTGGGCTTTGACACAGTTAGTTAATGAAGGTTGGCTGAGCATTAGCTGCAGTCTAGGTGTTCTCCTGTGACACCAGTAGAGCACTGTAAGAGACGCTGCCAGGCCACCCCTCCCCCCTCCTTTTGCCCCTCACACACAGCCTGACAGACACTGTTCATTTTCAGGTCAGGCAGCCAGGAGCGAGACATGCGCTAAATGTGCAGGCTCCTGCCAGCCTGAACTGAACTTTGCTGGGCAGAGGAAGTCACAACTCCTGTGGGCATGACCTCCTCAGTGCAGCAAAGGTCTCTGAGGCCCTCCCCCTCAGTGACGAGGGGTAGCGTCACTGATTGCCTTGCACCTGCGAGCTTCAGTTTTAAGTCCTGAAGTGCCCAGGGTTAAGTGTCAATCGGTGACACTTCACCACAGAGTGGGGTGGGGTCAGCAGTCTTACTGATCCTATCCTCTATGATAACATTGGGACTGCTGCCTTCCCTCATTGGCTAATCTTAGATCATCCAATGAGGGAAGGCAGCAGTCCCAAGCCTCCTAGGACCTCCGAGGCGGAGCTGCAGGTAAGTGTGCATTTTTTACATTTTAATTATGTTTGGTGCGTGCATGTATGTATGAATGTTTGGTAATGAGTGTTGTGAATGGATGGGTTTGTGTGTGTGTGTGTGTGTTTGTGTGAATACATGGCTGTGAGTGTGTATGTGTGCGTGTGTGTCCCGTCCGTCCCCCCCCCCCAAAGCTTACTAGCCACCACTTCACTGTACATAAATGGCTTTCAAGAGTGTGATGAGTAGTCTGCATAGTTCGTTCATTTGATTATTGGCATCCAGTTCAATTTCTGTAGGCTGTGGTAGGTGTTAGTTTCGGCAGGTATTTAATGTGGTTGTGGCAAACGTAAAGATATATAACTGGGAAAAGAAGGAATATTGTGAGTGTCCCATAAATATAGTGTTATAATAGTCTAGTTTAATCATAAAAGATATTGATCAGGTTCTCAGCTACTGGGAAGTGGAGGCACTATCAGAATGTTTTGTGTTTGGAACCTAGCCGTTGCAACTACATTTATTTTGGCAAGAAATCCTTCATGGTTGAAACAGCAGATTTTCTTCTGGATAAAACTGACGCTTATTTGCATTCTATTTTGAATCTAGTTTAGTTGTATATATTCTAAATATAAACCACTTAAGAAAATAAATGGAAAAGCAGCAATGTCAGCCTGCCCGCATTTCTTGGATGGGTGTGGGTGGTAGGAATGGATCATTATAGAGGCCTAGCTGCATAGTTGACAAGCTTGACAGTGCCAGCTTTCTAGTTATTATGTGGAATATGATAATTTAATCTATGAATGCAGCATATCACAGTTTGCCTTTGTGTAACTTTTACTGAACACAAAAGCATGTTTTATCAATAACTTGTTGTGCCTTTAAAGTCAGTAACATTACTGAAAATAATTTTTCTTCACATCTGTTAAATCTCCATACTCTCCTGTAACAAATGATGCTCATATGTGAAACCCAGACTGACTACCATTGAGCTGCACTGAAGCATCGCCTCCCCACTGTACACTTGCACGACAAATGACCCCTTTTTTATGTTATCCTGCTGTTGGTGTATTGTGGCTAGTCGCCAAGCCCAGCTTACTATGATGTCAAAATGGGTTCTCTAAATGCTTTTTGGTGTGTCTGGGATCGACAATGTTTTGGTGTATTCTTACAGTGTGTTGTTTTTGTGTCCCATAGATTAAGATAGCTTTTCAGACATTCATTTTATGGAGAAAGGAATAGGCATTTAATAGTTCTACTGGTGGTCGGGATTCTCTTTCTGCTGATTGCACTACGTTCTACAGATGTTTTCCCACACCACATTTGCCTTGTAAGGGCTGAGAATTGTTATCTAAAGTATAAGCACCTGCAATGGTCTTGAGGCATATATTAGTGCTCTAGAGGCACTTTGGTATATTAGAAAGAGTTGCAGCCATTTGTGCAGCCCATTCTTAATATCCGTTTTGGGGGGAAAAGTTAGCACCTGGGCAACAAAAAGTGGTCACTGCCTAACAGGCACAGAGGTTTCTCCCCGTGGAAATGGGAGAATGTTTTTGTGAGGTTTGCTGTCTGCTACAGAAGCAGGCATGTGGGCAAAAGACTAGCTGCAGAGCATATACTGATCACGAGGATAACTGTAAGGGCTCTAGCTAGGTTTGGGGCTGGGCAAAGTACCAGAGGGGAGCTTGCTGTCTGCAGGGACAAGAGAGTTCCTGAGAAGGGATATAATTTAAGCAACAGAGTACCTGAAGGCTGAAGGGAGGCAGGACAGAAGCTGAGGACTGAAGCAGGTTGGAACAGGCAGTGAATAGTGAACTGTGAGTCTGCAGGGGCCGCTCAGAAGATAATAAGTCCAAATAACTGTGAACAATAGACAAACTATCATAACATTTGTTTCAATCAAGATGGTAATCTAACACATAAGAAAAGGCAAGAGGGACAGAACAAAGAACATAAAACAGAAATTGGGTTCAAGGAAAAATAGGACACGCGTTAGGGTCAGGAATAGGAATGGAATGCACAGAACTGTAAATTCTGAAAGCAAGACTAGGAAAAATCTACAAAATAACAAGGCTAGACAGAAATAGGCAGACAAACAGGAATACAGAAAAAAGGCAAGATGCCTGCATATAACAGGGCAGATCAGGAAGAGTGCAGACAAGAGACGAGGAACAAAGGCTAACACAGGAACAGAGATCCAGAAACAAGAGACAGAAGCAGATACTTCAAAATAGCCAAAAAACAAGAAAATTGGCTCATAAAATAGGGGAAACAGAACCAAAGAACAAGCATTGATTGACAGTAGCAGGAATATAACAGAGCATAGAGACTCAGCAGAAGCAAATTGCAAGCTCCGCGTATTGGGCTCAGAGGGCTGAAGTATCTAGAAATTCTTGGGAGAAGCAGAGGTGTAGGTTGTGACCTAAGTTCAAAGAATAAGCCACGTACAAGGAATCAGGGAACTAGACATAAGACAGGGAATGGAAATGCTTGGAGTGAAGAGTGGTTTGGAGCCAAGAGTGAAGAACCGGGTTTTAGAACCCAGCGGCGCCAGGGGAAAACGCCCGATGTCTTCGGATTCACCTGTCTTAGAGTACAGAGACACAGGACACTTCTTGATGACGTCAAAGACCAAAGTTTATTGGCTGCAACCAGGAACAGAGGTCTACGAAGCACACACAGGTGGTTCACTAGAGACTGCACAAATTCAATGAGCGGAGCATGGTCTTTTATGCCAAAAATCACATTCCAAAGGTGGCATCGATTACATACAAACTAGCCATTCACATGGTGACATTTCAAACATATTGGATGACGACAATCCCACTTTTCGTTGTCCAGCCCACCAGAAATGACCAAGCACATTCCAATTTCTTGTTCGATCAGGCCGGACAAACCCATCATAAAACCTCAACCCAAATCAGTGATTATGTCGTAAAGGAAGGAGCAGAAACAGATTGGAAGCAAGATAGAAAGGTGGATGCAGTGTACCGTATACTTCGGCACGTCCTGCTCTTTGATCTTTATCTGACCAGCTGCTAACAAGGAACTAGCTTAGCGAGGTCAGCCTCGGGCAAGGGAATCAGTTCGGCCAGGTCATTAAGAAGTCAGCTAAGGTGTACGTGTCCCAAAGACTCGCTCGGCCGTAGTCATCGGCCTATGTGAGGGCAACCACACAAAATGGCTGACACACACAAAATGGAACCCGAAGGTTCAAACGAAATCCCTAAATACATAGTGTTCTCATTGATCGATTAATGCGAAAACACTCGTACATACCGCATTCGTGATTTGCGGTCCGCTGACACCAAAATCGTCTATTTCCTATGACCTTTATTGAACGGGTTCGGAACACCGAACCACAGACCCTTAAACTACGGAACTACAGACCCTCCTTTTACCCTTACATAGGCAACAGACCGAAACCCATGTTAATCTGAATCTAGGTCTATCATCATCAGATCATCGATATGTTGCTGTAGCATCATCCTAGTACTTAGTACCTCTCTCTGGACAGGTCTCCTAGCACACGAAGTAGCACAGAGGCCACAAATAGCAGGAGCACACTGTACACAGAGACAGAACAGGAAAAGGATAGCCAACACCATCCCAATGACCATCAGAATCTTCCATCCCCATGTGGATATCAATCCCCATAACCATCACATCAACGACCAGTCTCCTTTGTCCAAATGGACAGAATCGGAGATCTTATGTAGCTTGGAAATGGCCTGGAAGACTGACGGAGCGTTGTCTGGAATGAAAACGCAGCAGCTCGATTGAATCAGTTTACATACTCCACCTCTGTCTGCTAGTATGACATCAAGAGCAACTCTATTCTGAAGTGTCATAAGTCTGTCCGACTGGAGCTCAGCAGTCAAGTTACTAAGGGCACCGGCAGTTTCAACTATGGTGGACTCAACCACTCTCGTCAACTGGCGAATGTTCCTGCTGTTTGCCATTGGTCCCCAAAACTGCAGAAAACCCTTAAAGAAATCTCCCAACTCTTCCCCTGCGGTATCTTCCTGACTAAAGACACCTCTAGCAACTCTCGTCTTATGGTAATCTGCCGCAGCTGTAAAAGTGGGAGGCAACAGGAAGGAAACAAAACATGTGCCTGAAAAGTCAGGGGGCAACCATGTATATGCTTTATCGTAGCAGACAAAATAAGTACCCTTAGCGGCTAGAAATGCTGGGGAAGACTGAGACGTAAATACATAAGTGTCGGTACAAACGCTTTTCCCTAGCTGAGCTCTCGGATTCTTGCCATTACCCTGCAGACAATAGCGACCCTGATGGGGCACTATCCAGATTGGTGGAGAACTTTTCGCTCGCTGGTTAACACTCAGACTAACTCCATATCCAGTAACGTCCCAACCACTATATGGTTGTCACTCATCCTTCGGAATAGTCTCAATTGCATTAGTCTCTTTAACCATGTCGACTATGCCTCTAGCTAAAGCACTATTCTTTGGATTGTCTTTCGGTGAACGTAGGGAATAGACGCTATGGGCATAGATAAACATCGTTCTGTAAGCCCAAATAGAACCATTTAAACTGAAAGGCAAAACCAAGTACGGAATACCTTTATCGGTCGTATGGGGCATTAGACCACAAATCCAACAATTTGTTGTATTCATCACTAACTGGTGTTGATGCAAAAGTTGAATTAGGAATTATTGGCAAATTCCAGTCGTCTAACTACCTCGTGTTCAGGAAATGGGTGAAAAGAATGAGAAGAAATAGTAGGTGGAAGTGTAGGTTGCACAGTGGGAATAAACGTCACTTTAAAAGAGAATGTCACATAACCAATTATAAATATCATTAAACTCAATAGCAAAAACAAGTATAATATTAAAAATCTTTTCTATGTGATTAGCTTTTGTATCTTATTCTTGAAACTCATTGTCCTTACAGGTCTCTCCAACTCGAAGAAATCCATCCTAACTAAATATGCTGCTCGCAATGGTAGGGTGTTCTATGCTAAGGAATGCCTCTGTCAACCCAGGGCAACTCCCTTAGGCCAACCAGAACCTTCGACCTAGTGTCTTAGGCTTGCACTCCAAAGACTTCGGCAACCGCGACCCTACAGCTGAACCCGGATGGCGGTTCGAAAAACAAAAATGAGTAGATCTTTGGTGGAGAGTTAACCTGCAAACAGAAAAATCATAAAAAACTTTTTTTATTTTATTTGTCCCACGACTCTTGGTCGCAAATTATAACGATCTTTCCCAGGCAATGTCTGGTCTTGAAACAGGAGTTAAGGCTCAGTAGTGTTCAATCGATTCAAAGGAGGCACAGCTTGTTGCAAAAGATCGTCACTTTCTTTCTCAGGGTTTGTTCCAATCAGACGGGCATCGCTGAATGGCAAAAATCGTGGCACAGTTTCTGTTTCAGAGTCTGGGAGTCCTTCCTGGACCCACCGGTCGTACAGTAAGGGCAACGGAGCCCGTTTGCAGTGTACGCCGTGGATCCAGTGTTTCTTGCCTTGCACTCAAACTGCAGAACGTGTAGACAGGAGAACTAGATGGGGTCCTGTCCAACGGGGCTGCTCGTTCTTGCTCCGCTGGAGGTTTTTCGTGAAGATCCAATCACCGGGTTGAATAACGTGGCCTGGATCTTCAGAAGCCTGTGGCAAACTGTCATGCACCTGTTGATGTAAAGCACGCAGTTTAGCCGTCAGTTCGTGCAAGTAATCAAGCAACACAGGGTATTCAAGATCACTAAACTTTGTTGGTCTTGGTACGCCCCAAATATTCGCCGGGTGACCAAACACAACCTTATACGAACTCAAACCCATTCGCGAATGCACAGTCATTCTTGTGGACAAAAGCGCTAAAGGCAAAGCATCTGGCCATTGTAAACCAGTGCTCTCTTGGATTTTGGCCAACTTTAACTTTAGAGTGCCATTATAGCACTCAACTAAACCAGCTGATTGGGGGTGATTTGCAGCGTGGAACTTCTGCCGGATTCCTAATCCCTCGCATACTTTCTTCATTACTTGACCCACAAATTCACTCCCATTGTCACTCCAGATAATTCTCGGCAATCCAAATCTTGGGAAAAAGTTTTTGATAAGGGGTTTAGCTGTGGACAAGGCAGTATTGTCCTTCAAAGGGTAGGCTTCCACCCATCTAGAAAAGGAGCAAACAACCACAAGAACATATTTCAGGTTGTTGTACCTCTCCATGTGGATAAAATCTAGCTTCAAAGCCTTGAACGGATACGTAGGAGGAGCAAAATGACCAGCTGGTGTTGGAGTTCCCTTACCAGGATTGTACATCAAACACACCATAACGTTCTTAACCAAATTCTCTGCACATTTGGGAATTCCCGCATTCTGCCAAACCGGAGCCAACAACTTACAAATCCCCTTCACGCTGATATGTGCCATCCCATGAGCCATTGTAACAACTGGAAGCACATATGCGTCAGGTAGCAACAATCTTTGATGCTCGGACAAATCAGTCCAACAACCATTCAAGTCCAATCTACCCTTACTTTCTCTCCATTCATTCAACTCTTTCTCTGTAGCTTCAGCTTGGATGGATTTCACACTCTCAATCATATCTTCACACATACTTTTCTCTGGAACCCATCTCGCTGGACCTGCAACATACATTCGGCTCATCACATTTCTCGCAGTTTCTTTCGCGACTTCATCCGCAAACGCATTTCCGCGATCAACATCATCCGTAACTTTCTTATGGGCACTGCATTTCACAATTGCTACTTGTAATGGCAACGTAAGTGATTCAAGGAGATCATTTACCAACTGCCCATGCTGAATCTTCGTTCCATGCGAAGTCAAAAACCCACGTTCACGCCACAAACGTCCAAAACTATGAGCCACACCGAACGCATACTGGCTGTCAGTGTACACATTCACTCGTTTTCCTTTTGCCAACACACATGCTCTCGTTAATGCAATCAACTCTGCTGCTTGCGCTGAGTTATGTGGAATACGTGCAGCTTCAACAATCGTATGCAAAGTCGTAACAGCATATGCCGCAGTCGTATCACCATTCGGCAACTTAAAGCATGAACCATCAACCCACAAACTACCATCACACTCTGGAAGAGGAGTATCCCTAAGGTCTATTCTCCCTTTCGTTTCTTCCTCAGTTCTCAGAAAACAATCATGTTGCTCTTCAATATCATTATCTGTCTCGACTGAAATTGGCAACAACGTGGCTGGATTCAACGTGTTGCATCGTTTAATGTGCACATGACTCGCTAACAAGGTCAACTCGTAACCCGACAACCGAGCACTAGTTAAGTGCTGTGTCTTGGTACGGTTCAACAAGGTATCCACTGCATGTAGAACCATTACGACTAACGTGTTGTCCATAACCAAACCAGCAGACTGTCGAATCGAAAGAGCCGCTGCCGCCGTAGCTCTCAAGCAACTCGGCAACGCTCTAGCTACCGGATCTAAAGTCGACGAAAAGTAAGCACATGGGCGTTGCTTATCGCCAAACTGTTGAGTCAACACTGACAATGCACATCCCTCTCTCTCGTGGACATACAATGTGAAAGGCTTACTGTAGTCGGGAATACCCAACACAGGAGCCGAACACAACGCATTGCGTAATTCGGAAAAGCTCTTATGACATTCGTCAGTCCAAGGAATAGGATTTGGAGTATCCTTAACAGTAAGAGCTATCAAAGGCTTCGCTAGCAAAGAAAAATTAGGGATCCACTGTCTACAGTACGACGTAATACCCAAAAACGCACGTACTTCTCTCTGTGTTATAGGAACACTCATTTTCGGAATAGCTTGAATTCTTTCTGGGGTCAGTTTGCTTCCCTCCTTCGATAAGAGGTGACCTAAGTAGGTTACTTCTTGTCGACAATATTGCAACTTGGAGAGAGAAACTTTACGATGAAAATCAGACAAGTGGCGTAACAACGACAAAGTGGCTTCTCTACAAATCTCTTCATTGTCAGCAGCGACTAACAAGTCGTCAACATACTGAATAAGGGCAGCACCATCAGGTAAAACCAACAGATCAAGTTGTGTTTTCAAAGCTTGACTATAGATCGATGGACTCTCGCAATAGCCTTGAGGAGCGCGCTTAAAGCGGAAACTTCGTCCTCCTAAAGAGAATCCAAAGATATCTCTACTTTCCACGGCAATCGGGATGCTGAAGAAAGCATTCTTTAAGTCAATCACCGAAAACCATGTGGCTGTAGCCGGAATCAACGTCAACAAAGCAGTGATGTCAGGTACAACAGGGAATTGTGGAACAACAATCTTGTTTAATTTCGCGAAGATCGATCACAAACCTATATACAGGAGGCTGTGAAGAATGAGTTCTCTTCAGAACAGACAAAACAGGACTATTGCACACATTACCTCTTGTTTCCTCAATCACATCCTTTTCGATCAAATCATAAATAATCGCCAAAAGTGCACGTTCACCATCGCTTGAAATAAGATATTGGGGAATGCGTGGTAACTTAGCATTCGCCTTCAGTGTCACAACATAAGGAGGAATCTCTAAAAGACCTACATCGTTCGGACCAACAGCCCACAACAAATCTGGTAAAGAAAACAATTCAGATGGAAGTCTGTCTTTCGATATGTGCATCGGAGAGATCACTCTCTCAACCAACGTAAGATGTACTCTTGACGGAGAACAATACAACGTAGCATACAATCTCTTCAATAAATCCAATCCCAATAAGTTCTCACCACAACCTGTAGTCAAAATGAGGGGTGCTTCAAATTTACGAGGTCCAACAGACAGAGACAACGGAGCAGAAATTGGATTTGTAACCGGGGCGCCAACCCTACAGAAACGTTCTCAAAGCCAGACAAAGGTGCGCCAGGGAGTTTAGAGTGTATTATAGAACTCTTCGTAGCACCAGTGTCTAACAGAAAAGGCTCTGACACACCTGATGCAATCACTTCAACATAGGGTCCACTCTGATCTACTGGAACTGAAACAACTCCCTCCCTTTGTCCATGGCTGTCCTAACAATCATTACCATCCACTTCCTCACCTTCGACGTAGTAATCGTCCATATAATACTGAGCTGTCCTACCAGACAAACCTTGCTGCTGATCAAAACTATTCATTGAGTTATGTGGAGGCAAAGAACGTAGATTCTGTCCTCGACCTCTACCTATAGGCGCTTGTTGAGCACCTCGACCTCTTACACCAGAAGCACCATTCGTGCGCTGCAACAAAACCGGACAACTATTCTTGAAATGGCCCTCTTCTTTACAATATGCACACTGATTAGGCCCATACGGAAAACACTGTTGAGAAGACTCGTTTCTTTGCGAGTTTCTCGAATATTGCTGATTCAGCTGATAATCGTGTTGATTATTAGTACGGGGTGGATAAGCTTGTTGTAGAAGAACTTTAGTCTTCAATTCCTTGGTCTTCTTAACCGCTTTCTCTAACTCATCTTTGTGCCTATTTTCGTAGTACTGGGCCGTAGCTAAAATCTGCGCTGACGTGGAAACAGCCCAAGCTCTCTCTGAATCTTTCAGCTTATTACATAATTAGGGAAGCAGATTATGTACAAATTTGTCGACGAACAATCTCTGACCACCCTCAGTAGCCATATCCTGACCACTATGATCTACAAAGGTCTCTTCAAACCGTGTGAAAAAGTCAGACACCGTCTCATCTTTCTTCTGATTACACGCAGACAACTTGTCCCAATTAACACACACTTCAGGCATCAAGGTCTTCATGTAATTAATTATCCTACCAGGGAGTTGAGTAATGATATCTTCAGGCTTAGCACCTTCTACTTGTCTATCATTCGCAGCACGAAGATTAACCCATGTATCACCCAATTCTTGGTCATGATCCGTATGTCGAATCTTACTCCAAATAGGCTGTGGGACAACATTTCCAAACAACATATCTATATCTGCTAAGTTGATGATGCATAAACCCACGGTCTGAGTGAGCTCTTTATAATATCCAGCTGGATTTTTGCGCGGATCAGGCAAAGACTGCTTAATTGCCAAAACTTCAACACGCTTCCAAGGAACATGTACACATACTCGTTGAAAGTGTGCAGCAACATTTCCATCAGTAGGTCTCCAAACTGGAGGAACCTCTCGCATCGGATATTGACGCGCTGCTCTCCTAACTGATGAATCAGACTCAAACAATCGCTCAGAAGGAGTGTCACTACGAAACGACAAAATAGTCGCAACAGCTCTCCCAATATCACGAGGACCCACAACGGTCCCTTTCGCAAACTCAGAACGTATTCTGTACAACTCATCAGGAGCCTTACCTACTTCTTCAACCCATTGTTCATAGAGGAACCCCCACATCATTTCAAAAACGTACCGTTGCTTTGGTGCTTCCCATTGAAGGAAGACATCCATAACACCCTCAAAGTCATACTAAGAAGCGTACGTAATCCATTTATGCGCCAAATGATCCAAATCTGTACGTTCATCTGTATCAGGCAACTGACTATGTGATTGTCTACGCTCACTAACAGGAGACACACCCAATTGTCCCAACAAAGGAGAAAGAAAACCAGAAAAAGCAGCAGTCATTCTCTGTCTAGCAGAAGGAGAAGGTGAAAGAATAAGAGAAGACGGAACAATAGTAGAAGAATCCAAAGTCGGAACAGAAGGAGTATTATAGGTAGGCGTAGAAGTGGCAAACGAAGAAGGAAGCAAAGTTGGCGGCCCCTGAGGAGGCTGCGCCAAAGGAACAGTAGCCAACGGAAGAGGAGCTGGCTGTGGAGGAATTGCAGGTGGCACTACAATCGGAGGTTGTGGAACTACAACTGGTAGTGGTGGTGCCGTAGCATCTTGTGCATAAGGGGGTGGCGAACTCAGTAGATGTGACATTAAAGGATCTTTCGCAAGATCTTTCTTTTCTTCCTGCTCATTAAGCGGCAAAACTGGGTAGCATTACCTACCACTAACTTCCTAACCCTAAGCATCTGTTCGCTCTCTTGCTCTTCCTCATTATCCCTAAACGCTATAGCAGCTTGCACCATTGACAAACCTCGTTCTCTCTTGTTTTTCTTTGCTAATTTAATTTCTTTCTGTTTGGCTTCTTTGCGCCATATGCGGAAAGAGTCAAACATTGCCGGCCGGGCTTTCTTTTTGAACAGTTTCACTTCGAGATTATCTAAAATTTCAGTTTCAAAACTACCATAACGGGGCCACTGTAGGACACCATCTTTCTTCGTATATTTTACCCAGATGTCAATATAACCGATAGGACCTACTCCATGTTTAATATAAAGTTCATAGGTCGGAGTCCCAATCGGAGGAACCGGACACGAATCCTCTAATCGGGAATCCTTAGAACAACCACAACCAAATATCTTTCTAAAACTGCTAAGACCAGGCATCTTCGCTCACTAGTCTAGCTTCAAACTACAAGGGAAAATCTGAAAACGATAGTCTCGTGAATACACGAATCCCTTGGCTTTGGGGCCTGCAGGTACCAAATCAAAGCGATCTACTAAGGGATACCAAAACAAACTAAGGACTGGGAGACGCTCCACTCATACTTAACTGAAATGTCGATGGCGTCACCAGAAGACCCGTCAATCGTCTCGCTCTACAAATCGTCTAGGCTCCAAGACAGGGCAACAGTCAGGGCAGCAGTCCTTCGTAGCCGTCGGAAAGCGGGGAACCTCGCAGCAAAGACTTTCGGACCACTACGACATACAGGGGTCAATGAAGTGGCAGGCCTACCTCCAGAATTTCCACACGAAGCTCTCCACGATCTTCGGGCTTGGACCGGTACCGCTGAAGTCGCCCCATGTTGAAGAACCGGGTTTTAGAACCCAGCGGCGCCAGGGGAAAACGCCTGATGTCTTCGGATTCACCTGTCTTAGAGTACAGAGACACGGGACACTTCTTGATGACGTCAAAGACCAAAGTGTATTGGCTGCAACCAGGAACAGAGGTCTACGAAGCACACACAGGTGGTTCGCTAGAGACTGCACAAATTCAATGAGCGGAGCATGGTCTTTTATGCCAAAAATCACATTCCAAAGGTGGCATCGATTACATACAAACTAGCCAATCACATGGTGACATTTCAAACATATCGCATGACGACAATCCCACTTTTCGTTGTCCAGCCCACCAGAATGACCAAGCACATTCCAATTTCAAAATCATAAAACCTCAATCCAAATCAGTGATTATGTCGTAAAGG
Organism: Lissotriton vulgaris; assembly: GCF_964263255.1. Lineage (NCBI taxonomy): Eukaryota > Metazoa > Chordata > Amphibia > Caudata > Salamandridae > Lissotriton > Lissotriton vulgaris. Next base: position 666,661,770 of record NC_141696.1, read on the forward strand.
AAGGAGCAGAAACAGATTGGAAGCAAGATAGAAAGGTGGATGCAGTGTACCGTAAACTTCGGCACGTCCTGCTCTTTGATCTTTATCTGACCAGCTGCTAACAAGGAACTAGCTTAGCGAGGTCAGCCTCGGGCAAGGGAATCAGTTCGGCCAGGTCATTCAGAAGTCAGCTAAGGTGTACGTGTCCCAAAGACTCGCTCGGCCGTAGTCATCCGCCTATGTGAGGGCAACCACACAAAATGGCTGCCACACACAAAATGGAACCCGAAGGTTCAAACGAAATCCCTAAATACATAATGTTCTCATTGATCGATTAATGCGAAAACACTCGTACATACCGCATTCGTGATTTGCTGTCCGCTGACACCAAAATCATCTATTTCCTACGACCTTTATTGAACGGGTTCGGAACACCGAACCACAGACCCTTAAACTACGGAACTACAAGAGGGAGAAAAGTCCAGAATGTAGATATAATGGGGCCAGAATAACCATAATTTCCTAGAACCAAGCTAGTGAAAAGGAAACAGGGTGTTATCTAGGAAGGTCTAAAGACAGAGGGAACTACAAGGAACATAATGGATCATGGAAGTGAAACAAAATACTAGACTGAAATGTGAAGAGAAACTAAGTATGGTAAGTGTAGATGTGTAAGGCAGGTCCACTAATGGCCCTTGTGAGAGACAGTGACAGATTGGCAGAATCCTGACAATAACAGATCTCCTGTGCACAACACTTTTTACCTTTTAGCAGTGGGCGTCACGGCCTCAGTGTGCCCTGTGCGTGCCCATTCAGTATGTGTGCCAGTCCACCAGTGCAATGCACCCATTCTGCAATATTGGTTACATTGAAGAGGTTTCATTGCAGCTTTTCAAGAGAATGTGACTGGGCCAAAAAAAAAAAATGTAATAGAAGATTATAAGGATAAAGATCAAAATAGGAAGATGGACACCAAGCTAAAGGCAATGATGACAATAAAGAAATAATGGTAAGAAAGCTAAGAGAATATATTAAGGAAAAAATGATAAATAGAGGGACAAACCTCAAAAGCAGGGAGAGGAAAATGAGAGAAACAGCTGAAATAGTTGAATGTGGAAATGAAAGACCATATAGATAGTCAGGCAGAAGTAGCAAAGTAAAAGGAGAGACCCAGTGAAGCACACACAAACATTTAACAGCATGGGAATTTAAATAGAACATAATTAGGAAGAAGGGTGAAGAGAGTCAAGGTAAAATGGCATGAACTTTGATCAATGACTTAGAATAGAGTATAATCATGGAATAAATACACAAGAGGAAACTGTCACGAATGGGGACACAGAGACACAATCAAGTGGCTGATGAAATACTTTTGGAAATGATAAATGGAAAAAGATAATGAAAAAAATGGTATTGTCCCAAGTGTTTATTGTGCATGTTGTTATCCATATTTTTTTAAACTGAAAGTTGCTAGTTTTGTGCTACCCTTATCATAAGAGAGCATAAGCAGCAAATTGAACATAAGGTATCATGGATAGCTAGAAGATTAGCCATCATTTTCAAATATATTCCATGATGATGTAAGGTCGTGCTGGAATGTACATGGGATGGGGAAGATCGGGGATCTGCTTGATCCAAGCCAACTAGTGCCATTTGAGAAGGTCCAGCTGTCTTTTAACGTTGATCGGAAAGATTTTCTTAAATATCACAGGTTCCGAGTTATATAGCTAAAAAGAAAGGGGGGAAAGAGCTTTTAGTTCGGACCGCATAGGGAAGGCAATTAGGGGTCCAGAGGTTTGTACTATCACTCACATATATGGAGGGCTGAGACGGTTGATGTCTGCTTATTTAGAGAAATACTGTGAGAAGTGGGAGCAAAGATTAGGTATTGATGGCGCCGAGTTTTTTACTCACTCACTCTGTGCCACTCCATTTTGAGATCGGCTGGTCTCCAAACGCAGCATTATAAAACAATCTTTTCGCTATATTATATGCCAGCCAAGATTGCTCAATGGGATAGGACAGAAGGAGCCCTCTGCCCCCGATGCTGCAGGAAAGAAGCTGACATTGTCCATATGTTCTCGATTTGTCCGATCTTAGAAACCCTCAAGACAGCTGAGGCAGTCTCTGAGGATTCATATAAAGCTTACATCAGAATTAATGTTTTTGGGGTTACGAAGGAAGGAGTGCAAGAGGCACAGTGAGATTTTGTTTTTCTGGCTAAGGCAGTAGTAAGATTATGTACATCATCTGCATGGTTAAAACCAGCGCCTCCTTCATTTCAACAGTAACGTTAATAGCTTTTAGCTATTTACAATCTCGAAAAGGGCATATATGAAAGGAAAGGATGGAGGGCTAAAAAACTAGGGGAACATATTGGGCCCCCATACACAAATTGAAAATTGATAGTGAGGCTGGTTAAGCTTTAGCTTAAATGGATTTGGAATCCTTGGTATCCTGAATACTGGCAAATAATATTTTACTGTCAGATATAAAATGTTGAAAAAGTGCTTTTATTCTCCCTTTTATAACCTATTTATTATTGGAATTGTTTTCTCATGTATTCATGTATGAATTTTCCTATATGTATTTCATTGATGGTGGCAAAAATAAAAATAAAAATAATGACATTAAAAAAAATAGAACATGATAGCGAGAAAGGTGCAGAGACTCAAGGGAAAATTGCATGAACTTTGATCAGTGACTAAGAAGAGAGTACAATGATGGAGTGCATACACAAGAGGAAACTGTCACAAATGGGGACGCAGACACAATCAAGTGACTGATAAAATACTTTGGAAATTATATATGGAAAAAGATGATGAAGAAAATAGTATTGTCCCAAGTGTTTATTATGTATGTTATCCATCATTTTTCAACTGAAAGTTGGTAGTTTTGCGCCCCACTTATCATAAGAGAACATTGGGTATCAAATTGAACATAAGGTATCATGGACAGCTAGGAGATTAGCCTCATAGCAGGAGAAGCATTGAAGGCTAAAAGGTGCTATAACAAGGTTCCTACTAGATCTAAACACAGTTAATTCACTGACAGTTATAACATGTCTCCACATAGTAGCCTTGACTGGCTGTTAGGTCACTTGCATGAGCTTTAAGGCTGAAATCTGCTATGGGTACAACATACCTCAATTGAAAACAATCAAAGAGATAAAAACATAATGTATATAGAAATGAATTACAAAACTAATAAGAATATTTGAAAAGCCATAACATACATTTACAATTGGGCAGTGGGTGTTTTGACATGATCTTTGAATGATATTTATTCTTAGCAACCTTTAATGTCATGGTTGGTGACTAAGTAACTGAAAAATTAGGGTGTCCTGATTATTACTGTTTTTCTGAAGAAAGGGTTTTCAAGTGGGAGCTGAAAGTTGAAGGTATCTAATGAAGGTCCTTGAATCAATCACATTAGCTAAGAAAACAGAAGTTCATCGTAGAGCGTGATATAAAGGTGCAAAATGATCAGATTGACTCGCTGTCGGTGCCCAATCAAATTCCATTCAGACATTGGACATGATTTTCTCACTCTGAATTGGAAGCTTCCAGCTTGTTTTAGTATTGGATCATACAAAGAACACACAATTGTTCTTGGTGTGGATTCCTAATTGTAGACAAGTTGGATGAGGTAGAGATTATCTTACAATTCTTGTATTTTGACTTAGCGAAGACTCAGTTGAAGCTTTATGATTTTTACCCTCCTATTGACATTTAGAGTCTTGGATTACTTAGCTACTGAATGTAAGACCTTAATGCGAAAGATACAAAAAAGAAGCACATGTTTGACTTTTAAAGGTAACATCTGGTATAAGATTTGTCTTGTATCATTTTCTCCCCATGACTTTAAGCCATAGATTTAAGGCAAAAAAATAACAGCATAAATGCCTTCCTTACTATAGTTTGCATGAAGATCATATCAGACCACGTCCTGTCATACATTTTGTTCTCCTGAATGGTGGCACTTTGCCCTTTAGTGCATGGTGCTTGCATACCCACACTTTGTCTTATACCTCCCAAGGTATAATAACAATCATGTCAAAGTAGAGGCAGCTATTGCCCCGATATTATCTTTTTTTTTGGACCAACTAATTTTTTATTAGTTTTGATAAAACATGGAATACTGGCCATAGCATGTATGACACAAAAATATCAATCATCTCATAAGTAGCTAGTAACTAAGGGCCGCATTTATGGGGATTTGGCGTAGGACAGCATAGGAAGTCACCTTACTGTGCTGCCCTATTTCAAAGTGAAAGGGTAGGAATGCATTGAATTTATCTAATTCAGTGCATTCCTGTATTTTCTTCCAATGCTGGCGTAGTTTCAGCAGTCTAGTGCAAATGCAGGCACCCTTGCACCATTGTGTAAGGGTGCCCATGTTGTAAACAGGATTGTTTTTGTGCAAGAAGGGCCAACTTCTTGCACAAAAACAATCCTGGGAGGCTTTCTCCCCTTTCTATGTGTGCTGCAGGATGCAGCACACATAGAAAGAGGTAAAACAAGGCAAAATAAAGTTATTTCTCCTCATTGTGCCTCCCGTGCAGAGGTGTAATGTATTGGTGCATCACCAGGTTTACTAAGTTTTGTAAATCTGGAGAAGCATCAAAATCCATAGGTGTTACGTGGGAACACCCACTGCATTGCCCATGGAACGGGTCGCTAGCGCAGAGTAAGGCAGTACAACGATTTGCGCTGCCATGCCTTACTCCATATCAATGAGACCATTAAAAGCCATGCAAAATGACTTTGCATGACCTCAGAAATATGATTTTGTGATTTGCACTGCTCGGGCATCACAAAAAGTGATGCTAGGTCAGCAAAAGGGACTCACAAATATGCCCCTAAGTAACTAAAAAAATTATATTGTCAGATATAGCCCTGTCAAAACTCATTCACAAGCCCATGGTATTCCCACCAGCGCCCCAAATCTTGGCATATTTCTGTGAGCATCCCCATCCCTGGTAAATTGGATGCCCCATCTTGACACACAAGTTCACTTCTCACCTCCAGTCATCCAAGGATGGGGTTGTTCCACCTGATAGCAATGTCTCTTTTGGCAACCACTGTGGCCATTCCTGCCATTGTCCGTTCGTAACAAGGAACACCCAAGTCCTCCAGTATACCTAGTAAGTCAACCATCAGACTCATTTCTATGGGTCTACTCAGGACATAAGAGTGTTTTCTCAACCTCCTTTGCCTTAATCCCAGAATTGTTGAGATGTAAAATACTTAGCGGCAGATTTATGAGGCCGTTGCGCCTCTTTGCGCCGCAATTGCATCACTTTATTTGACGCAACTGCGGCGCAAACAATGCGCCCTATTTACAACATGACGCATCTAGGAGATGCGTCACGTTGTGAAGCACTGCGCCATTAAGAGGCGTTCCTGTGCAGGGGGGGCGTTCCTGCGCATAAACGCCTCCTGAAAGTGGCTGAGTGAAATCTATGAGATTTCACTAAGTCACTTTCAGGGCAATGCTGCGTCAAAACCCTGCGCCTGCTTGAAGCAGGCGTAGGTCTTGACGCAGCATTGTGCAGATGGTGTACCCCCGAGCCTTGCTGGAGCTGCGTTGCGCTTGCGACGCAACTCCAGCAATGCGCCACATTTCCGGCACAGATGTGCCAGTTAACATAAATCTGCCCTTTAGTGTGTAGGTAGTGTCACTGGTTCACTGTCAGAGTAGAAGAAATAACTAGTTCCTGGGGAGACATGCATGTGTCTCATCAGTCGTTATCATCCTCTCCATTCCTCCCACTTCCGCTTAGGCACTAGGAACTCCTCTAGGGCATTAACCACCACTGTTCATTAAATACTAGAAATTGCACCTATGCTGTGGTGGCCTGTAAGAAGTTTAGCTTCAAGAGGGCAAAAGTCGGGGAGGTTAGTAAAGTCTCGTAGGTGATATGACAAGATGTGGTGGAGCTGCAGGTATTTGTGAAGCTGTGTGCAGTGCAGAAAGAACTGTTGTTGCAAGTATTGAAAGAAACAAGTATGTCTGTTTTGTCAAACATCTACTAGAGTTGTAATGGCAATTTTGTCCCATTTCTTGACACCCTCAAGATGGCTGTGTGATGTGGCCAGATCCCCTGCCACTGTGGAGCGAGCTGTGTGTGCGTGTCTTTTACCACCCTGTGAAGTGTAGCACAGCTCTCAACACCCTATTAATGACTGCTGTCCTTTCTGGGAGATTGCAAGGGATATAGTTCCCATAGAGAAGGCCTATTATAAAATTGAGTCCTAGGTTTAAGAATTCCAGTCGATAGGCTGGGTCATCCCACCTCCTAGACAACCAATTATTGACCACCTGGACCTCCATCGTGAAAATGCAATTGTATGTGGCCAATTTCAAACATAAAATCTTCTGGATCAATGCATTGAGCATTGGGAACCAATAAACCGGGATTCTATATGGGAAGTGTTAAAGAGTGTAGTAGAATCTAAGAAGGACTAACATCTCGAATAGGGCCACTCATGCTGAGACGTTGAAAGGGAGCCAATATCATTTTTGGAGGTCTCGTTTTGTTCTGCCCACAAGTGGTGTAAGGTTTAAATTCCAGGCAAGATCGGGGTCTCAATAGATGTGAAAATCCAGATATGTAAAACTGCGCTACCTGACTGGAATAACTGATTGCCAGGTCATGGTTCTCTAATCACAATGAATAGGGACCAGGAGCTGAAACTAACTTTTTATAAATGTTGCTGGAGGCAGTATATGTACATTTAGAGGTTTTTACGTATAGTGTTCAAGATGTGCCTTACTTTAAAATCTCCAAGTCAACATGAGCAAGAGATCAATTTGCTTTGGCTTGACATATTTTAGCCCTTATTAGGATTGTTCGAAATTGTTGCTGACAATTTGGACCAAATGCTTCAAAGATGATTTAGTTTATAGCTACCTACAAAGGCTCATATATAGGAGAATGGTGTTTCAGCGTGGGAGTAAAAATAATTAACACAATTGTTCCATCCAGCATTCTGTCATTTCTGCTAGCTGACTTCTTAAATTTCTATAGGCTGTGGACCATATAAGAGCTAAACGTTTCCTTGCCCTCTTCTTTTCTTAGGTTTAGTCACTAGTTTATGCAACCTATTAGGTTTGATTTCAGGAAAAATAAACAATTTTATAGGATGCTGGTGACATAATGACTTCCATGTAGCCCAGAATGTGTTGAACGCTTGAACTCTTGAAGATCTCACTTATATTGATACAGATAATAGGTTTTGAATGTTAGTGCTGCTAAGTGTGGTCTGGAGCAGACAGCTAATGATTTCTGATGATTCAATTGAGCTTTAATAACAAAGGTACATTGATTGACAAGGGTAAATAGATCTACTGCTGGCAAGTAGTTTTTCCCCCAAGTGTTTCAGCATGTTCCAGTATGTTTGAAAACCCCCAAAAATAAAGCAGCACGCAAGTGACCTGGGTTAACAGTCCTTTGTAAAAGGTGGCAGAAATCTTTTTCTTCACCTACTTCTTGTATCAATTTTCTCAACTGTGCTTTAAGTACTGACAAGTCACTCTTTTGATGTCACAATTTTGTACAAAATGAGAAAAAGAATCTCAACAATGTCTGGTCTTGTTTTAAAGGAATATTCTTCTGCCAGAGTAAGAGTGGGTAACATTAAAGATTACAATATTTTACAATACTTGTACAATAGTACCACTCGCATCCATCAAGAGCTGCGATAACACATCTACAAGCAGTGCTACTAATAACGATGAGTGCCAGCCAGCTTCAATTAAAATTACAAAATGGATCATACTAATCTTAACAGTACTCCATCCCCATGCCAGTTACGTTATTCAGCAGAGACGGTAAAGATGAATATGCTGTTCTGGTTTTGGGCTCCAATACAGTTTGCCTGCAGTCCTACTGCAGGTAGATTGTATCCACCCATGGTCCTAGTTCATCTCTAGTAGCAGGCCTGAAGCCAGAAGTATATTTTTAGGTGGTCATGGCCCTCAACTGTAATTGAACATTAAAGCTGTGCTATATAGGTGCATTTCCCAAATACTGGTTGTATTACTAAATAATGACCCTCAGATTATTGTGGTACAAGACTATTGTAGCCAGAATATTGATAGGTTAGTGCATATAGGGAAGCATAGATTTACTATTCCTAGCTCCACATCTACATACCTTGAAGATACATATATCACGTAGGTACATATATGTGGAATATGGTATAGAAAATCTATACTTAAATATCAATATTTTGGATCCGATATTCTGTCATCAATATTCTGTTGTATCAATATTCTGGATTTCAGATTTAGGGTGCACACTGTGTGGTTCTATGTGAAAGAATATGTGATTTTTTTAAGCTATATATTAAAGTACACTCTATCAACTTTCTTCAATTTAAATATAAATCCTATCAATTAGATTGGTTTTAAAGTAGAGGGGTTTAAAGTTGTAAAGTAGTCTGGCTTGCAGCTTTGTGTATTTTCTAAGCTGTTCAAGAAGGGAAACAACCTTTACAACGCAGTTATTACATTGCAACATTTACATCGTATATCATTACAACGCAGCCATTACATTGCATGTCACTACAACACATGTCATTACAATGCATGTCATTACAATGCAGGCATTACATCGCAAGTCATTAGTATTACAAGGAAAACCATTAAAACGAATAGTACCCTTACACTATCCAACACGTACCCTATTGTTGTACTCACTGGAGTTAGAATAGTCATTTTTACCCCACACTATCCAACACTTACCCTACTGTTGCACTCACTGGAGTTAGAATAGTAATTTTCTACCCCTACACTATCCAACACTTACCCTACTGTTGCACTCACTGGAGTTAGAATAGTAATTATTACTCCTATACTATCCAATACTTACCTTAAATGCATTGTAATGGTATGCATTGTAATGGTATGCATTGTGAAGGCATAATGCGATGTAACGGAAGGTGTTGTAAAGGTAGTTTCTGAATATGCGATGTAATGGCATGCTATGTAAAATAATGCGTTGTAAAGGATGTTGCGATGTAAAAACTGCGTTGTAAAGGCATGCATTGTAAATGTATCCGTTGCAACGTCATACATTCGTTCAGGAATTGCAAAAGTTACAAAGTTCTTTTAAAAAATGTATAGGCTGGCATCATCTCTCAGTCCTCCTTCTGACAAATAAAACCTCCGTTGATACATTTCCAGCCCCCACCATCAACTTTTTTTGCTAGAGTATCACCTACCTGGGGCATTCTACATCAGGAAATTATCATATCTGGAAGGCCCAAAAAGATAAACCTTAACATAGATAAAGTTAGAAAACTTAATTTGCTTTGTAAAGTGTGGAGTTTCCTAATTCCGCCAACTTCGTAAATGGAGTTTTAATTTAACTCCTCACTAATTTAAAATAACTTTAGCGAGAGCTTGAAGCATATCCATCAAGAACAGTTGGGTAATCAGTGACAACCAGCATGTTTTAAACATTCATAGGGGATTTACCAGGATGGGTCTGCAGTCTATGGCATGGCTGAGGACACTAGTTCCATCTCTAGTTGGAGGAGCCATAGATGGGCAAGCAGTAGTACTGCCTCTAATGGCTTATTGTGGTGGTTTTATGGTTTGCATCTAGGATCCTGCTCCATGAGAAAATCTCTCTTCGATGCTGATTCTGTTTGCATGGTACCCCCACCCATTTGAATGCTACAGAGTCCTCCACTTTGACAATTATGGACATTTTAAACTCTTCCACATGTAGTAGACGCCTTGTGCAGGATCCTCAAGGTGCCGCCCTCTCTGCATCTAACATTGCTTGGACGAGCATGTACTTTTCTGAGTGGTGAATACAAAAAGCACGGAAGCCTATCATGTGCACTAGAAATATTTACTTGCAAAGGGATTGTTCAGAATTGCTACAAATGCAGATAAAAGTCAGGCTTCTTGTAATAAAACAGTTAAGAGACTGCAATATTTAAATGTACACTAGAAAGCCACCTCTTGATTAGAACTTGGACTTCTCAGAAAGTAGGTTGTACTTTTCAGTGACAATACCATCAAATGTAGACATGGCTCATTTGCAGTAAAAGACAAGGCATCAGCACTTCTCACCAAGGGCATACAGTAGCAAATAACAAGGAGGAGCCATTGTTAAGCAATTTTCAAAATGCAATGTGGATCAAGTAACAATGGTTGGACCTTAGTAGGACTTTAAAGACCACTATGAGAGGTGATTCTACTACACGAAAACATAGCAGCCACCATAATCATGATAGATGCAGAAAAAGCTTTTGATTTAGTCCCTTGGGAGAGTCTGTTCGCAATTTTAACAAAATGTAATTTTTCTTTACAACTTGTCAATTTATTAAATAATCTTTACAATAATGCTGAAGCAAAGATCATAATAAATTCCCAAACCATTGGATTACTACAAATAAATGAGGCAATCAGCAAGGATGCCCAATGTCACCAATGCTTTTTGCATTATTCATAGAACCACTAGCATCTTAATTACAACAAGATCCTCAAATTAAAGCACCCTTGCCGGGCACTCTAAAAGTAAAACTTTTTGCAGATGACATCATTTTATACTTGTCTGCTGAGCAACACAATATTTTGAATGTCTTTAAAATAATCCAATTGCTTTTGGATTTAGGGGGATATAAGATCAATCACTCTAAATCTGAAATTTTGCTTTTTAATTGCTCTGACCAGGTCCTTCTATTAGATATGCGTAATCAGGTTCGATGGACCGAGGCAAACAGATAGTTAGGGATATATGTATCACACAACCCTTCTCATCTCTGCCAGCTCAATTACGAAAGTACGCTTACTAGACTAAAAGTCTGTTAAAGCAGTGGCAGAATTTACCCCTCTCGTTGAAAGGGAGAATTGCTGTTGTCAAAATGATGATTTTGCCATTATTTCTTTTCATTTTCTCAAATCTTTTAATTAAAGTTTCCTCAAAATTTTTCAACAGGGTAGATCAAATGATTTGTTTCTTTGTTTGGCCTGGTAAGAAACCTCGGACAAAATTAGAGACTTTGCAATTACCGATTCCAGACGGTGGCTTCGCACTTCCTCATTTCAAAAAGTATTACCAAGCAGCTTTTTTCAATTGGTGCACAAGGTCTCTTACTAGACGTGATATGGGCTGCAATTATTACTTCAAACAAATGCTTTTGAATCTGGTTTCAACCTTGTTCCTTTTATTAAAGTTCCGAGGCCCCCCAAGTGCAGAAGATACAAGACACCTCAAATCATTCCTGACAGATTCCTCCAATTGAAGCAGGAATACCAGTTGATCGTTTTCCACCCAGAAATGTTAATTTCCCATAGTAGGGAGATAGGTCTTCAAATAAGTCAAAAAAGTATAACCGTTTGGGAAAAATTTGGAGTTCTTTGTTTCAGGGAGTTTCTTCTAGGAGATCAAATGAATTCCTGGAATCAAATAAAACAGTCTAATCCCCGACTTTCATCTTCATTAATATTTTCTTTTTTTTCATTTTAGGAACTTTCTAAGTAGTTTACAAGTCTCCCCCAGATCCCCAAGCAAATTTGATTAGTTTTAATTATTATGGTAAAGAGACCCGAGGGATCGATAACTGGTATGAAGTCTTACTTGGGCAGCTTCAGGCTAAAATGTTGCCACAAGCTTTACAAAAGATCCACAATTCTACAGGTTGTTGGATAGATATCCAAAAATGGAGATTATATAACACCTTGGCGCACAAAGCCATACGGGGCGCCAATTTTAAATGGATTCATTTTTTTTTTTTAAATGGCACTCTATTATACTCCATCTCGACTCATCAAAATGTACCCCTCTATTTCGGTAGCATGTTTCAGATGCAACCATCTTATTGGGGACTGGTTTCATATATATTTTGCATGTCCAGTTTTAAATAAATATTGGAACCAAATATATCAGTGGCTTAGCAACAAGCTTGATATTAATTTGGTGCCCTAACCCAGCACGGTTCTTCTCGGAATGACCAATATATCAGGTTTACTTATGCGAAAGCAACTGTATGTTTTCATTGCATCGCTTGTTGCTAGATCACTGATCTTGGAAAGATGGAGAGAGGCCAACTCTCCAACATTCTCGCAGTGGTTTCTTAAGATGTCCCAAATTGAGATGAAAGAGAAGTTATATTCCCAAAGAGTAGGAGCCTTAACAAAATGTTATAAAATATGGGGAGGGGATTAGGTCTAAGTCTGCTCATATCTATGAAATACCTAAATATAGATTCAGAATTCAGATTCAATGAGTATTTACTATGTATATCAATTACATTACTATTCACATTCATTGTTTATTTATTGATGTTTGCTTTTACTAACTGCAAAATAAATAAATGTATAACAAAAATAAAAGAAGGTGATTCTTGTATCTTACACCAGGATCTCTTTTACAAATAAAGTGCAAAATTAAGCATTGAAATCACACTGGTCCAGGTGAATTGGTCAAAACATAATAAACTTAAAATCTCCAATCAACTTTTCTCCATTTGTCTCTACTTCTCATTTTGATCCTTTGGGCTCTTTTTAACTTTCTCTTTACTCTCCCCATCTCCTAATCTCTGTTGTCACTCTCTCTCAACCTTTTCCCCATGATCCTGTCCTATCTCTTCTGCTCTCTATCTTGCTTTTTCTATTTACTCTCCTTTCTTTGCCTCAACACTCTCTCCTTTTTCTAGAACAACTTCCCTCAATCTTCTCCTATCTTCTTTCTACTTTTCAATATTTTTTACTTGCTCTTTAGCCCTTTCTATAGTCCATGTATGGCAACTGAAACTTTCCTCTGACTTTGAATAGCCATTAGCAAGAGCTGTCACCTTTCTTTAATCACTGTGGGGCAGATTTACAATAACTGGCGCATCCCCAGGGATGCACCAGTTATTGTGCACCGCAGCTCCGCCACCCATGGTGCGCCGCATTTACAATACGGTGCACCATGGGGCAAAAATGGCACAGATGCATGCCGCATCTGTGCCGTAAAGGCGGCGCATTGCTGGAGTTGCGTCGTAAGCTCGACGCAGCTCCAGCAATGCTCTGGGGGGCCCTATCTGTCCAATGCTGCGTCAGGCCTTACGCCTGCTTCAAGCAGGCGCAGGGTTTTGACGCAGCATTGGCCTAAAAGTGACTGAGTGAAATCTTGTAGATTTCACTCAGCCACTTTTAGGAGGCGTTCCTGCGCAGGAACGCCCCCCCTTGCACCGGAACGCCTCCTTATAGCGCAGGGCTTTACAACGTGACGCAGCTCCCAGATGTGTCACGTTGTAAATACCCCGCACCATGGCGCATCTTTCGCGCCGCTGTTGCGTCACAAAAGTGACGCAATGGCGGCGTAAATGAGGCGCAAGGGGCTTGTGAATCTGCCCCTGTGCTTTTTACTGTTAACCAGTCACAGAAGCCTACCAACCTGGGGGGCTCCCAGTACTGGAGAACTCCCCTGTGGTCATGGAACAAAGAAGCTAGTGCAACATGGCCATCATATCCTTACAGTTTGTTGTCAATTCTTGTTGGACAAGACATCAGGCTGCTTAGAGGTGGTAGGTTTGAACTGTTTTAGGGCAGATGACGACTTGTTGATGCCTACTACACTACATTCATGGTGTGGTGGACTTCAACAGAAGGTCCACAGTGCTGGAATCGAAAATATTTCTGGTAAAAAAAAAAAAACAGAACCATTTTCTTTTCCAGAATCAAAGTCAGTATGCAATGATAATGCTTCCTACGAGTTTCAAGTTTGATTTTTCATTTTGCTACATTGTGCATCACACTGTGAACGCTGACATAACACGGTGATACAAAAGTGAAAGCAGACTGAGCTAATGAAATCTGCAGGGATCCACAAATATCCACCACATACATCCTACACTTCTCTTGATAACATTACTACTCCACTTCAATCAATCAATAAAAGACTTTATTTCGGTTTTTGTACAAACCATAAAAGTACATATACAGTAATAAAACAATTTAAAACACATTAATTGTAAACACATATCAGATAAAGTGCCAACGGTGAAGGAATGTGCTATCTTACGTACAATGGAATCAGGAAAAAATGATTCATCACAGGGGACCATTACCAGTCCATACAATTTCTCAGCTTAACAGTCAATTTTAAAAATTCAGTAATTTGGAGAATACTGTCACTATGCAAAAGTTGTAAATACATTAATGCCGGTCTGATCTGAGTAAAATTAAGTTTTTTTAAAAGAGTTACCAGATAGCGCATGCATGGGTATTCATAAAACCTACATAAAAATATAAAATGCAGCATATCCTGCGGAGACTTTCCGTCGCAGCCGCAGGGTGCTGCAAACTTATTAAAAATATCAGTTTTTGGCCTAATCAGCAGATGATGAAATAGATTTAACCTAAACCTTGTTAGCAGGAACTTTTCATGAGAGGTCAGTGAGCCCGTCAAATACGGCTCTGTAGTTTCACACGTTTTCAGCATGACAAATTTTCTCACACTTTGTTTCTGGAGCTCCACTCCTTCCCTCTGGGTCTTCCTGTCCATAAGGAAGGCCCGTTTAATTAACTCCAGATCCCCCTTTACAATCTGACTTGGGTGTTCAAACAGATCCAGACGGCCAAGCCTAGCAAAGCTGGATTTCAGGTATTTTATCCATGGGGTGCTGCACATTGCCTTGTCCTGGATCAAATAGTCCCTCACAATCAAATGTGTCAGTGGTATATCCTGATTCAACCACAGTTTTAACCAACAGGTCAACGGGCGTAAGGAAAAAGTGTCACTTAGGTATTGCGTCCCTAGCTCTTCGTGTACTGCAAGATTGGACGTACCTGCAGGGACACACAGGAGACACTTCATGAAGAAGTTTTCAGCAATCTGCAGCTGCTCACCGACAACATACCCCCGAATTTCACTACCATATATAGCAGTTGCCACTGATTTTGCATTATAAAGTTTCAACATGGCACTGGTAGGTTTTTTTCCCCAGTTTCGATGCAAAATTAAAAATGGGAGCATTGACCCTGACCAATTCCCCTTTCTTTTTTACAAGATGAGGACCCCAGTTAAGTTTAGTATCAAAAAGAACCCCAAGATACGAGAACGTTTTTGATATGGAGATTACTACTTCATGAATTTTGAATGAAAAGTTCCTTCTTGGTCGGTGGCCTACTTGCATAACAAATGATTTCGAAATGTTGACCAAAAGGTCTCTTTCCGTCATGAACAGTTTAAAAGCATTTAATAGAGCTTGAAGACCCCTCTCAGTTCTGGAAATTAAAACCGCATCATCTGAGTATAAAAGTACAGGAATTCCCCGCCAGCCGACTCTGGGGCAGTCAGCCGGTACGTTCTGCGACACGCTATCTAGCTCATTAATATAAAAATTAAAAAGGAAGGGGGCCAAGATACATCCTTGGCGGACACCCTTTCGGATGTCAAAATTATTTTTTGTGCTCAGATCTTGAGAATATCTCACATTTGCTCTAGTATTGCTATGTAGATCAACAAGAAAATCAGAAATTCCACTATCTACACCCTTCACCCTCATGGACTACCATAACTTTCCTCTGTTTACACAGTCGAAATCTGAGGACAAGTCCATGAAGGCGAGGTGGATGGTACCCCTTTGAGCCACAGTGTACTTACTTAATATTAATACTACTCCACTTGTATGACTGGGCTATCACTGAGAAAAGAAAGGATCCCTAAGCCCCCTAAGACACAAGGAAACATTAAGATTCTACCTTGGTAATTGACCAATTCTGGATATATAGGTAGCTGTGGTATTAAGGCCCAGGCTCCGTAGGCACAGAGGAAATCCTGCCAGGCCCAGACATGTCTGAAAACAAAGCACCTTGTGTAGTCTGGGGAGGTGTGGCTTGCATTGATTCCAATATATTGTCTTACCCAAAATACCCGGCAAACAACAAACTTTAGTTGAATCACAGATTTCCTCATATTTTGGTGAAAGAAAATGACTGAATCTGTGAGGATCCATAAAATTCCTCCTACCCAGTGTTCCCACACTTCTCCCAGTAATAAAACTATCCAAGTGTTTACCAAGTATTATGCATTTAATATATTATTACATAGGACCTCATAGGAGCAATGTATTTGTTATGACCATAAATTAGATAAAGTAGAAGTTCAAAGGTGTCAATACATTTGAAAAAGGAGATTCATAATACATAGATCTTAAATTACAATATATAAAAATCTGAAAATATTAGTTGATGTCTAGAAAGGTCAATTGAAATACAAATTCTTTCTGCCTCAGATGTCATGATTATGGTTTCCTTTTTATTTGGTTCAAGAGATTAATCCTCAGTGTATTGATCCAGTTATCAAGATATTAAACCACTTTTGAAAGATAGTCTTTTAAGCAGCCCTTTGTGACATGACAGGCTATACTAGGTCATTGCAGATTCACACTACTACTAGTTAGGGTATTTGCACCCCTCTGCAGCAGTCACATTAACATAACAAACTATCTGACTTCTGCAAACAAAATAACATTCTGCAGTGCAGATACATGTCATGATTATGGTTTCCTTTTTATTTGGTTCAAGAGATTAATCCTCAGTGTATTGATCCAGTTATCAAGATATTAAACCACTTTTGAAAGATAGTCTTTTAAGCAGCCCTTTGTGACATGACAGGCTATACTAGGTCATTGCAGATTCACACTACTACTAGTTAGGGTATTTGCACCCCTCTGCAGCAGTCACATTAACATAACAAACTATCTGACTTCTGCAAACAAAATAACATTCTGCAGTGCAGATACATGATCTAACCAGGCTATATTTACAACGGGTCAATGTAAGGTGGAGCAATGACATTGAAATGTAAGTCACACCTGTCTTTTGATGACTTAGTCCCAGCACAATAGACTAATCAAAGCAATATGGCATATTGAAATTTGGAGTTTCCGGATTGGACGTTGCATCTAAATGGCTAGTAGATTTACGTAGTGACACCCTTAAGTATCAGGAACAGGAAACAGCATGAAACTTCTTGCCTTAAGAACAGCATAATAACAACAATGTCCCATACAGTTGTGAAATTGTTTCACTCAGCAAATTCTTGCTTGACATAACATATGTAAAAGGTAGGAAGGGAGTTCAGTTAATGCCCATTGGATTATTGGTCCCTCAGCTGTGACTGTGAACTAGTGGTGATATGAACTTTCACATCAGCTCCTTGCACACATCGCTGTGACATTTCTCAGGGGTCCATCTTCTCCCCTCTATTGTTCAACATCTACCGAACCCCCTTACCAAACCTGATTAAATCTTTCAACCTCACCTGTTACAAATATACACATGAGTTCCAAATCATTCAAAAAATGAATTGTCTTGAAGACTTCTACAATTTAAAACTTGACGACTGCCTCCGGGCCTTAAACACTTGGCTGATGATTCACCATTTAAAGCTAAATTCAACGGACAGAGAATATGAGCTGCAGTCAATGGTAAAAATTCCAGCCTAGTGTCATATGGCCTGGGTAACATGAGGCATCTCCAACAATATCAAGAGGAGTCAGAAACCCTTGGGTAACCATGAATTCAGGCCAATACTTGATACCACACGTTAATAATATCAAACAGAGTGCCTTCTATTATGTTGCATCCTCCCATACCTTGGATACTAACAGAAACTGCAAGCTGTACTCACACTCATACCCTCCAAGCTTGACTATGCCAACAGTCTTTTCCTTGGCGCACCTGCATTTATCATATGCAAAATACAACTCATCCAAAATGCTGCTGCAAGACGTCTTCCCTGCCTTCACTCAAGAGAGCTCAAGACTCCTGTCTTGCAATCACTCCACTGTCTACCTATAGCAGGAAAGGCAATGTTTTAGGCACTTGAACACTGACTCTCCAAGGAAAAGGACCGCTACACCTTAAAGTAATTTCAAGGACTTCTGGCTTGCACCACTTATAGCCATACCACCTTACCATAAGAAATCTGTAGGAGGCACTGCTTTTTCAGTAAAAGCCGCCAAGCTCTGGAACTCACTAGCAGCCAGCATTTGAAGCACCCAGGAGCAAATGTACTTCAGAAGACAGTTGAAAACAAGGCTATTTTCAAGCCAACTACTTCCACACATTCCAGCAATTAAACCCAGAAAGACATCCACACCCTCAAATTCAAACTTCAGCTTACTATCCACAGATTGGAAGTAACCCAACTAGCAATCTACTTTCGATAGTCAGGTAAGTTAAGGAGGGCTGACCTATTTTCGCTAGGGTAATGTATAGGTATATAACTTCATATATAACATTTCTAGCCCACTCTAATACTAATATCATCACACTCTACAGTCGACCAGTTGCCAACTATAACTTACACACCTTATATTCACATAAGACATATCTACTATGAGGATTGACCAACACCAGTACTGTACAACCAATAAACGAGCCATCACTAAATGAACAGGCATGGAGTAAATGAAAAGATCTGTTGCTCGCTGTGGTTCAATCAGTGGGATTTCATGTAGCCCAGCACTGCAATGTAAATACACTAGGGCTGCTTCTTTACATCTCACAATGACATTCAGATATGGGATGACAGTAACAATGCACATCCCAGCAGATCTCTCCACTTCTCTCTCCCTTCAGCCATGCCATTCAGGCCCACAACAACACACAAAATATCTGAGTGGACAACCCAATGCTGTAATTATCTAAGCAGACTATAATCATAGTTAATACTTTAAATGGACTGCACAGCTGCGCAAAGCTGCCAACATACTTAAACACCCTAAACTGTGCATATGTATCTCTCTCACCTCATCATCCACCACACTACTACATGATGCGTCACTTAACACAATTGTGCACTTTGTAGTCATCATGCATGACATGGAAGCACTTCCCTCATAGAATCACAAAACAAAGATTCCAACCACACATCACTGTATATGGCATAGGTTACTGCCCATGTAAGTATGCACTTAAGTGCCACACATAGGGGTTGTAAGCACTATATAAATGTTGCAATACAATATAATACAATATTTATCATGTAAGCAGCACCAAGATTTGTTTTGGTCCTGTTGAAATCTTTTGTTGTTTCCATCACACTTCCGAATTATAAACAAAATGTCCTTCATTTCTGCTTTCATAATTGCTGACATATGTTGAAATATTTGCACAGCTCATGTACAGGTATTTACATTTTTGTGTATTAGAAACAAATTGACATCCTGCAGCCACTGGAATTATGGCATTCTGCAGTCATGTAGTTTTCCACATGATTACGAATTTGCTGCATTTGCCACATAATCCACCACCTGAGGCATAATTTGCACATTTAAAAAGAAATTGTTTCTAGCTCAAACAGATCCTCAGTCACTAAAACAAATCATGTGCTGCTGCGCAGTGGAACGTCCTTCGCAAATGTTGACCGGTCTCCTTTCAATTGATGATAGCTGTATGTGGATGTGGAACTGGTCGTAATAAAGTAAAACCTTTGCCTAGACAGTGCTAACTTATAAAAATTGCAAAATAATGAATTACTGCTATCGCAAAATGTGCTGCATTAAGCTGCATAATTTGTGTTTTTGCTTGCCACCTAATTTATTCAACGTTACCATGTAATTATAATTTGAGCCTCTCCTGCCACATAATTCCAGTTGCTCTGCCTGTACCCTAGTGAGATTGTTACATAGTTCATATTAAAAATCCTCTCACTTTGCAGTCAGAGAAAGAAAAGAAAACAATATTTTGACATTAAGAGTAAGCATCGATTTGTCAGAAGACATAGCCTGATATTTAACCTCTGTCTTTTAACGTGCAGTCGATGTATCAAGATAAAAGAAAAATAATGCATTTTATGGCTAATTCACCTTATGAACTCCAGCGTTGTTTTTCCACTTACACTGTATGCATTCAAAAGTGAATGCAGTTCATTAAGATAAACTGATTGTAAACTGAGGTTTTCATAAATACTGTGGTAGCTGTCTCCTACATTTTGGGGTGGGGGGGCAAAGATGAAAATGGGCTGGCCCAGCCCCCTAATCCCCCTAGTGGCTACGGCCCTGTCTAGGGTGAAATGCCTCACCTAAGTTTCTGCTTCCTATTGCCTTATGGGTCAGATGTTCCCTCCAGCTGTATCTACTTCCTGCCACTGACATCTGCTCTTTCGTAACAGCGCAAAATGTAGTCATCATCTACACTTAGGGACAGATTAGGATTGCGTTTTTTCCGCATCCTCCTGGCCGGCGGAAGCCACCGCCGGCCCGGAGGATGCGGAAAAACCGCAGCGGACCCACCAAAGACCCACCGCCACATTAGGATCGCTGGTGGGTCCTGGTGTCTGTCCGCAGCTTTTCCGCCGCGGTTGGCTTACAACCGCGGTGGAAAAGCCCTAATATGGTGGCGGTGTCTCTCAGACACCGCCAGCCATATTAGGATGCCCAAAAAGAAAAGCTTTTTCACTGCGGGTTTTCCGCCGTGGAAAAGCATACGGAGCTTCACTGCGGGGGCCCGTTTTACGGGCCCCCTGGGTGAAGGGGGGGCGGGGGTGCACATGGGGAGTGCCTATGGTACCCCCTGCATTTGTATGCAGTAATCGGCAGGCACAGCGCGGTGCCTGCCGCTTTCTGCATACAAATGCAATGTATGCATTTTTAACATTGCGGCGGTTGCAGCTTGAAGCCGCACCCGCCGCAATGTTAAAAATAGAGGATGTGACCGCCAGGGTGGCGGTCACATCCTAATTGGACAGGAGGGAACTCCGCAGGCCATGCGGAGATTCCCTCCTCCTCGATGGTCGTGGACGGACTCAAGTCCGTCCGCGATCATAATGAGCCCCATATTGTGGTTGTTTGCACTGTCAATAGCAGGTTGGTTAGAAAAAATAAATACCACATGCAAATCTTCAGTTGTAAGGAATCCTAATATAAGATACTTAAAAGGAAGGAAGAGGTAGCATTGAATGGCACCTGAATTTACTACGAATTTACTATAGGTTTATAAAGTAGAGAACGCTCCCTGTGTTATAATACATCTGATGAAATTCTATCTAAGTATGTGTGTGTGTGTGTGTGCCTATTACAGCCCCTTCTGGTGCATGAATCACTGAAACTTGCTTTGAATGCATCTAGAAGCACATAAGGTGTGTTATGAATTGATGGTGATAGCACTCCCTGTTGTGTTGTAATGTCTATTTATTGTCAGAGTGTCAGCAGGGCGCATATTGCATTACATTTAATTTCTAATTCTAATTCCATTTACTCAAGACTAGCTGCTGTCGTTATCCAGTAAATGTAATTTTGTTTACAGGAATGTTCTTTCCATTCATTATTTTTCTCATACTATGATAAAAACAGCATGTTTGATGTGAGGAAAAAGAAATCCACGGATGTCAAATTTAGCAAATTTGACCTCTATGTAATAGAGGAAAGCTAGATTTGAAAACCTCTGAACTTGTATGAATAAAGCATCTTTAAAGAAGTGATGGAATGTATTGATATAAATAGTTATAGATGGGTGGCAGTAAATTACTGGGATGTTTTTCATTGAGTGGTTCTGAATGACATCAAATAGACAAGGAGAGCGAAGCTTAAGTTGTCTAGGGTGTCACTCAGAACCATGAGGTGAAAAAACATCCCATAACTCGCTTTTTACCTATGTATATAGCCGTGGCCCGTCCTACTGGGTTGAGGAGTCACCCCCCTCACCCTTTGCCCATTATAAAGAATATTTATTTATTTATTATTTATAAAGTTTTATATAGCGTGAACTTGACCCAAGAGGATATCAGAGCGCTTTACATTTAGGATCATTGCGTTACAAGTTACATCAGAAATAAAAGCATAGTAATGAACAGTACACATAAAACAATGTTACAGTAATTCGGAGGAGGGAGGGAAGGAAGGAGTAATAGCGGGGAGACGAGGAGGAACAATGCCCAATGTCCAGCTGGGTCGGTGACGGTCAAGGGGGAAAACCAGGGCCAGACTCCTCATTAGCTGCTCCACTGAACATCAGCCATGTTGCTCAGGTCTCAACGTTCAGGAAAAGCCAATTTTTAGTTTATTTGCTATGCGAAGGTTATATGGCGCTATCTAGACCCGGAGGTATCAGAGAGCATAACCAGGGGAACGTTGAATTATAAGGTACATCAAAAAGGATTATAAAGCGCTAGCTAGACCTGTAGGTATCAGAGCACTATAGCAGAGGAAGATTGCGTTACAAATTATATCAGTTACAATAAACAAACAACGAGAGGAAGGAGTAATAGTGGGTAGACAAGGAGGAACAATACCCAATGTCCGGCTGGGTAGGTGATGGTCAAGGGAAAACACCAGGGCCAGACTCCTCATTAGCTGTCAAGCAGCTGCACTGGTCATCAACCATGTTACTCAGGTCTCAGCGTTTCAGGAAAAAACTGTTTTAGTTTAATTGATTTGCGAAGGTTATAAAGCGCTATCTAGACCCGGAGGTATCAGAGCGCATAACCAGGGGAAATGTTGCATTATAAGATACATCAAAAGGATTATAAAGCACTTGCTAGACCCGTAGGTATCAGAGCGCTATGGCAGAGGAAGATTGCGTTACAAAGTACATCAGTTACAATGGTGTAGAAAGGTACAGTAAACAAACAACGAGGTTGAGAGAATTTATAGGAAAAGGAGGGGAGGAAGGAGCCTTAGGAGGGAGACGAGGAAGAACTGTGTCCAAAAGTCCAGAGAGACAAATAGAGAGGGAAAGGGGAGAGGTGGAGTGAGAGGGGAGAGGACGAGGGGGAAAACGGAAAGGAGTTAAAGGGAAAGTCAGCCCAAGGACCGTGTGGGTAGGTGACGGCCGAGAAGTTCATCAGAAGCGCCAGCCGGTAGCAGCGGCACCTGCTCTCTGCCAGGGTCCCGTCCGCCTGCTTCTCCAGCGGCAGGCTGGCATCCCTCCAGGGGGCAGTGAGGATGGCGCCGGCAGGCAGCGGTGTTCCGGGGTGGCGGACAGGACAACCGCCGAGAGCCCGTTGAAGCCGTTGGGGATGATGCCGGCGCTGAGCAGGAAGAAGATGGTGCGCTGGAAGGGCCCCCACTCTCCCAGGAAGCAAAGGTCAGCCTGTCAGACACTTTTTATTTTCAGTTCCTGGCAGCCAGAAGCCATAAACGTGCTAAATGTGCATGCTCCTGGCTGCCCAAGCTGAATTTTCCCTCGCTGATGAAGTCACAGCTCCTGTGGGCGTGACATCTTCAGTCTGGCAAAGCACCTCGAGGCTCTTCCCCTCATGATGAGAGCATCACTGATTGCCTCAGGCCTAGGTGCTTCAGTTCTGAGCCATGAAGTGCCCAGGGATGAATGTCAATCACTGACACCTCATCACAGAGTGGGGTGGGGTCATCAGTCTCACTGGCCCAATCCTACTCTGTGACGAACAAGGGACCGCTCCCATCCTTCATTCATGATCTGCCAATGAGGGAGGGCAGCAGTCCTAAGCCTCTTGGAACGTCCATTCATACAATCAGTCATTAACAGTGTGGTTTGTCTCTTTGGAACTTTTACCAATGTATAAATAAAAATTAATCCAAAAATACGGTCTACCCATAAATTTCAAAGTTTATTTCTGGACTCTATATTTATGAAGTCAGATCACTCAGAGTCCAAACTTTAAGAGTAAATCAAGGTTTCATGCCTTGATCCAGTTAATTTCAAAATCATAATCAATCTGCATGTTCTTGCTCCAAGACAACAATTTAAAGTGCTCCACATTCATAATCCAAATGTGTGCCAAAGCTCCACAACAACACGGCGTGTTTCAGGGAACAGCCTCTGACTTCCTCGGGGTTTCATTGGAGAGTACGTGACAAAGCAAAATATTACTGCATGGTAATATAATGTGTATATTACAAAACAGCATGAAAAAAACTGTTTATAAACTACAAACAAAAACATCCTTATGTATATTTAAAGTACTTTGTATCTGATGTAATTAATTAGAAATAATAAAATATAGTTTATAGCAAGCATCCTGGTTGCTCTCGGCATAATTACAACTCCATAATACAAGTGATAAAAACCTCAGAAACAGACTAGTACACAAACGTGTGCAGCCTAAACCAGACATTCAGTAGAAACCTGCTTACAGCAAAGACAATGGGTTTGGTGTATCTGTCTTTAAGATCCTAAAAGCAACCCAATAATGTCTGATTGCCAAATCCCAGCAAATTAGTTAAATCCACTTTCTTTGAGGAAGGCCATATTCAGTGCAATAGAACAAAATATGTTTGTCAGTCTCCAAGGCATAACCACATGTGGTGCAAGTAACTGAGTCTGAGTTAAAGGCCCAGGTGTTAAAGGACCTTAATGGTAGGCAGCCCAGGCAAAATCTCACCTAAAGACCTTTTGCTAGTGGTGGTGAAATCAAATTAAAAAAAGGCTTAAACTTAGGATGTCACTTAAAGGTTACAAACTCAGTGGTTAGACGCCCTGTAGTCATACTTGTAACATACTCATTGGCCACATATACCAAATATTTAATTTTTGAGATTAGGTAGATTTTTTACTGATCTGCTCTGGGAAATCACTTAAACTAGTCAATCCCAGGAATCAGCATCAAGTTGCAATGTGGAGTAGCCATGGAATCAGCTTAGCACCACTCATATTTAGGACTTCCCTCGGCAATTCCCAATAATTGCTTAACTCCAGTGTGGTCTACAGTGACAGCCAGTACATCAAGGGTTTTATTGAGGCCACGTCCCCAATTCTCTTCATCCTAAGAACAAAAACCATGGGGTCAGCGGGGTGCTAACCCGGACAGAGACAAGGGATCTAGCGTATATATTCACACAGACTACCAACTTGTGCATGTCAATGCGGACCCATATCTGCTCCATATAGTGCCACATTCTGAGCTTTCTCCCAATAGACCTCCATAGCAGGGTTATTGACCGAATCTGGGCCTGTCTATGGAATTGGATTTTGGATTAGATTTGTTACACAGGGTGAAATAACTTTTGTTGAGCTGTGGATCCCAGTCAAGCGGGTCAGTCAGCCTAACCCCAAGGTAATCAAAGGTGGTCACTCTATCTAGCTGTTTCTCTGCTATTCTCAACTCCCTTGTTGGGCCCTTCCTCTTGCCAAACACCATAAATTTGTTTTTTTCTGCATTTAGTTCCAGGCCTCTAGATACACAGAATATATCTATTGTATCTGAAGGCCCATTGGGGTCCTGGAAATAGGTAGGGAGTCATCTGCGAACAGTAGAATTGGTTGTTTCCTGCCATTCAGAACCAGATAATCGTTTGTACAGTCCCTCAGTTCATTGACTACTTCATTAACATACAGGGAAAATAATGTGGATGCTAATACAAATCATTGGCACATCCAGTGCTGGTTAGGAATCTTGGCAGTTAGTTCTCCCTGTTTCCCCCACCTAATCTATGCATAGATTTTCTCATACAGTCTTGCTAGCATATTTACCAAGTTCACGGGAGCTCCATCCATCCCTGAAAGAACTTTTCAGAGCAATTCTTGGGGCAAAAGTTCAAAAGCAGCTCACAGATCGACAAAAGTTACTTACAGTTCATGTTTTTTTAGTAGTACTTATTTCCAGGTAAGTATTGAGAACCTAAAAACCTGGTTGCCTGTGCTAGTTTTGGTATGAAAACCAGATTGATAATGTGACAAGATCTCATTATCTTCCATCCATGCTAGTAGTTTATCCAGGACTTGCCTAGCAAAGATTTCTTGCAGGTTGTCTAATAAGCTAATCAGCCTATAATTTGAGGGAACTGAAGCATCTCCTTTCTTGGAAATAGCAATTATCTCCGCCTCTCTCTAAGTCTCCAGGATTTCTCCCCCATCAGTTATAACATTTAACAGGAGGTTGATGTATGGGGCCCATACCCGAGGCTCATATTTATACAGGTCGCCAGGGCTCTGGTCAGTCCTTTGCTGTTTTTAATCTATCTACAGCTTTAAGAGATTTGTCCAAACTAAAAAGTGGGTCAATGTTATTGTAACTGGGTGCCTTACCAATGGATGGACATTGGGTTTGATCCCAGGTAGCATCCTCAGGAAGAACAGCTTCTCTTTTGTCATAAAACATGATAAAATGGTCACGCCATTTCTCAGGCTGGATATGATAATATGGAGTAGGAGCACCTTCCAAGCTCCCATGGGCTATGATATGCCAGGATGAGCTATTTTATTTATGTGTTTAATTACTTATAAAGTTGTATATAGCGCGAACATGATCCCGAAGCAAATCAGAGGGCTTTACACTTCGGGGGAGAGGATGGTAATAGTAGCAGTACAATCATATTAGGGGGTACCAACCTGGACAAATCACTTATGCATATCAAACAGGAGGTTACAACCGAAAGGAACAGTAAGGGTAAGAAAATACTAATGGAACATAGTGAACTGGGAGGAGGGCAAGTGAACAATAAAGCAGAATAACACCAAATGCAGTATTTAGGGTGCATGTCCAAGCATTAGAGCAGAGGATCTGAGACCCTTGTGAAGTAGGAACTTGTTCTTGAGGAATGTTTTTACTTCCAATTTGAAGGTAACCTTGGAGGAGAACACTCGATAAGGGTGCAAGTATCATTCAAGTCTCTTATCTTTGGTCTTAGACAGTTGTGAGGTAAATTCAAACATATGTTCTAACAAGCAACTACTCAATATGCTATTTCATTCACAAAACGTGTCAGGATATTCACGATAACTCGCAGAAAAGCATAGTGATTTAAATCTTATGATAAACCTTGTGGTATACCAGCATGGTTATGCAAATTTGTTTTTTTATATATGATCCATATTTTCCACACAAATGTTATAGCATCCTAAAGAAAGCATGAATATTGTAATGTATGTGTTGAATCAACTTTATTTAAATGCACAATTTCTGAATGAGATAACAGTTTATAGAAGAGATTATTTAGGACTGATTAGTTTTTGTTTACTTTATAGACCCCTGAGGAAGGGTCAATCAGAGTGACCCGAAATGCATTGGGATTTGGTTTGAATTATGAATCATGAGATTGAAAGGAATGACCGATATTTGAACAAAAGAAAAAATCATGAATAAAATATTGTAAGCATCTGCTACAAGTATTGGATTTATTTTGGATTTACTTTGAAAAAGTTTGTTACAGAGTTGATAAGGAACAAAAACAGTTCCAAGAAAGAGTGCGCATATTCCACGGAATAGGATTCTCCTAACCGATCTTTTTGAATATATAGTAAGGCACTGTGACTAGGTGCAGCGGATGTAGCAGCACAAAACGAATTTCAATAAAAATCAACTATAAAAGCGAGTGCACAGAGAACCCACTTTGGATGTTAGAGATAGGACAGAAGTTGTTAAGGTCCGTACTATTAGCTGTAGGCTTTTTCAGGATAGGTGTTACCTGAGCAGCTTTTAGACAATCCGGTATTGTACCTTGTGCGAGAGACGCATTGACAATCTTTGTCCATATGGGGGTGAGGAACTCTTTCAGTTCTTTGAAGATGGACGGTGGTAACGGGTCGCTAAAATGATTAGAATGGTTGATACTCTGAAGAATCTTGTTGGTGTCTTTTTCACTGAGGAGAGTGAAGGTGTCCCAAAAGGCATTGTTCTTTGAGCTCAGACCGGTTGGTTTGAACTTCTCAGATAAGGTGGAAGGGGGCGCCGATGCCCAGGCTAGCAAGAGCGCTTTCCTGGAATCAAGGTCAATATTGATGAGTCTGAATTTCTCAGTAAAGAAGACGGCCAGATCCTCGCAAGAAGGTGGGTGGACCTTAGAGACAGAGCGCTTTGATGTTTCCACCGATTGTTGTTTCACCAACTCAAAAAGTTTCTTGGGGCGATTAGCTGCTTCATTAAGTTGGGATCTGAAGTAGTCGGCCTTAGCAATCTTGATTTGTTTGTTATAGAAGCTCCTAATTGTTCTAAGGATTGTTAATTGGTACAAGGATAGATTCAATTCCTATGAGCGTTCAACTGCCCTGAGGTGGCGGCGTTTCGTGTTTAGGTTGTCGTTAAACCATGGTTTGGAAATTTTAGTTGAGGCTTTTTTTTTGTTGGAGTGGGCAATGGAATCCATGATGCTAGAAATAGTAGAGTTGTAGATGTTGGTGAGTGCATGTACCTCGGTCATGTCAGCTTGTGGAGAGAGGGCAGATATACAGTGGGTTGCTAGATCGGCTGTATTGAAATTTCTGAGGTCCCTTTTCCAAATCTTCGATTTCTCTGGTTGAGCCTTCCTCAGAGAGACTTCCAAGTTGATAAAAAAGAAGATGCTATCATGATCGGACCAATCGCACGGGGAAATGGTGTCCAGTGTGATGGTGTGACCTTTGGAGATGATGAGGTCCAGAATTTCTCTTTTATTATGGGTTGGCTGGTCACAGTGTTGGGTCAGATCATGATCATTTAAGAATGATGTGAGGCATGTAACAGCTTGAACATTGAGGTTGGACCAGTGCAAGTTGAAATCGCCAAGGAAGATTTGAGCCATAGCGGAATCAACATTGCCAAAAATGATTTCCATTAATTGCTTAATGAAGGGGAGGTTGTCCCCAGGTGGGTGGTATAATGTGTGTAGTATGCACACCGGAAGGTTGTGACTAAAGATATTGAGACAAGGTTATTCGCATGAGGTTGGGGAAGCGAACTCAGAGTGGGAGACCGATAGTGAGCTCCGATGTATGCAAGCTAGGCCACCACCTGTCTTCAAAGCTCTGTCTAGACGGATTATGTCATAGGTAGGAGGCACTAAGAGGTCTAGGAAGGGAGTGAAAGCGGGATTGAGCCAAGTTTGTGAGGATGATGATATCTATCTCATTGTGTTGGATGAGGTTGAATATGTCAGAGGCGTGTTTGCTGGCTGACCTGCAGTTGAGTAGTACGCATTGGACCAGAGAATGCCGGCTGTCCCTGATTTCTTTGAGGCTAGTGCTTCAACGCTTTATGTAGTGTAGCCTATCTGTAGCCCATGTCTCTTAGAAAATGCAAACATAATTTCCTCCAATAAAAGTAAACAACAGTAAGATTCAGGTTTTAGAGAAAGATAAGGCTGACTCAGCATCAAAGTTGTAAAGAAGCTCAGGTTTATTCCAGGAAAGAGAGACACATCCAGATCCCATCCAAGTGCAGGGCAGTAACAGTCTGTGCTTCAAAACATACATTCTAGTAACTGTGGTTACAACATAGATTCTATGACATCACTCTGTACACTCCACAGCTAAGCCTGAGAGTGAAGGATGCTACACATCTTCCCCCCATAATAAAACAAGCATTGGAAATGCAATAGGTCTCGCACCATTAGAGTTAGTGCTTTTAGAATTGTTTATGGGTTTTTTTTGTAAATGTTTAGCATTTTTGTTTCCTGTAGCCAATGCTAAAGAATTACAAATAAAAAAAGCCATAAACATTTCTTAAAGCTCTAACTGAAATGGTCTGAGACCTATTGCACTGTGTGAAGGTGAGGGGTTGAGGGTGAGTGAGGGTGAGGGTGAGGGTGGGTGAGGGTGAGTGAGGGTGAGGGGTTGAGGGTGAGTGAGGGTGAGTGAGGGTGAGGGGTTGAGGGTGAGTGAGAGTGAGGGTGAGTGAGGGTGAGGGTGAGTGAGGGTGAGGGTGAGTGAGGGTGAGGGGTTGAGGTTGAGGGTGAGGTGTTGAGGGTGAGTGAGGGTGAGGGTGAGTGAGGTGTTGAGGGTGAGTGAGGGTGAGGGTGAGTTAGGGTGAGGGGTTGAGGGTGAGTGAGAGTAGTTGAGGCTGAGTGAGGGTGAGTGAGGGTGAGTGAGGGGTTGAGGGTGAAGGTTTGAGGGTGAGGGGTTGAGGGTGAGTGAGGGTGAGGGGTTGAGGGAGGGTGAGTGTGGGTGAGGGTGAGTGAGGGTGAGGGTGAGTGAGGGTGAGGAGTTGAGGGTGAGTGAGGGTGAGGGTGAGTGAGTGTGAGGGGTTGAGGGTGAGTGAGGGTGAGGGTGAGTGAGGGTGAGGCTGAGGTGTTGAGGGTGAGTGAGGGTGAGTGGGGGTGAGTGAGAGGTTGAGGGTGAAGGGTTGAGGGTGTGAGGGTGAGGGGTTGAGGGTGAGTGAGGGTGGAGGGTGAGGGGGTGAGGGTGTGGTCACTAGTTAGGAAGGAATGTTTCCACCGCTCCAGGAGTCGTAAATCTAAAATAGGCTCAAGTATGACTCACGTGGGGGTCGTTAAAATGACCACAGCTAGTTCATTGTGGCTCGCAGCGCATAGGGCAAAGCGGAATAAAAGGAGGTGTGTGCCTGCCTGCCTGATGCCGAAGGAACTAATTTATGTTCCAGCCGCACTGTTACTTTGAGAAAGTTTTGCTTTCACTGGTTTATTAATTGGAGTCAGGATGTCTGACAGCGAGCACGGAGACTAAGCAAAGTAGACAAGGCAAACTGTGAAGGGAGCCGGAGCGCGCGCTAAAAATAGCTGCGCAGCTTTCAAACCTGTTTGAAACCCTACATGTGGAAAAGACTCGCCTCCTAGAAATGCTGTCGCCTAAAGTTTATAAATCGGCGAATGCCCGTGTGTGTTTTCTGTGCCTTTTTGGCGTGCAAAACCGTTAACTACGCTTTCCCACACCCTTTGTGTTTTTCTCTGGAAATGAGCCGTGTTTTCGTAGCGATTGTGCTCCGTCAGTGCGCAACAATTTTTAATCTCTATTGAAGCACAATATTAGCCGCGATTTGCTGGGCAAGAGACATCTCCAGAGTTCATCTGTGCGCGCTCTATCGCCCGTTCCAAAAGGGTGCCCCGCAAACAGGCACGATCAGCGACTTGAACAGTAAACTCTAACTCACATTTTGGTTTTCATCATGTTTTTAAAATCTTCAGCATGAAGCTGCGCTCGGTATCAGGCGATTCTACGGCCAAGACGCAACCAGTTAAAGAACAGGAGAAAACACAAGCAGTGGGTGAATATGTTAAGAAAAAGAGGCATCACATGGGTAATGCGACAAGTCGGAGCACTGCAGGAAACTTAACAAGCAAATTAACCCATGAACACAAGGGGCTGTGCAATCACCGCGGAGAAGAGGAAGGCGTCGCGTGCTGGGGGAGGGGGGAGGAGAAATGCGACGCGACATGGCAGGCAGGGGAGGGGGTGGAGCGGGGGTGTGGGAGGAGTGCGGGAACAGACGGCGAGGGGAGGAGAGTAGGAGGAGGAGAGTAGGGGAGGCACGGCCTAGCGGCCGTGCAATCAAGAAGTGAGGGGGCGGGAGAGTAGGCAAGGCAGGCGGCTGGGGGCATGTGCACGCGCTTTTAAGCTCAATGCGCATGCGCATTGAGCTTAAAAGTCACGGGCACTGCAAGGAATCGCCACGATTCCTTGCAAGTTGGACAAAGAGTGGATAAGCCCCCATAGTCTCGCTTGCTCGATGCGCATGCGCATCGACAGGCGAGACCTAAAAACAAGAGAAACAGAGAAAAGAAAAAAAAACATTTTACCCCAGACTATTCATAAACATATACAGAAAGTAACCATCATGTAAATCAAGACAAATAGTCCTTCAAATGAGAAGGTTTCCTGACAATTCTGGATGAGCGTCGAAATACCCTTGGACTTTCATTGTTTGTGTCATACTCAGAATCACCAACTTTCGAGTCAAATTCAGAATCACAAAGTTGATGATTGCCTGAGAAAACACAAACTCTATTCAAGTTCCAGATTGTATGATCCAAAGTTCTCACAGCATTTTTAAATACTTTTATCACTTTTATTGGTTCAGAAAATTTAACTTTTTTACCTGGAAGCTTAATCACAACCAAATCACCAACCTTTACAGATGTAACTTTTGCAGCATGTTTAGAACCAAAATAAAGTTTCCTGTTGGAAGAATTCAGCATCTCTTTCTCACGCCAGTCTAAATCATCACTTACATTGCAATCCCTAGAGCAATTAGTAATTTCTTCTCCAAGATCTCTCACCCAGGTTGGTTCTAACAAGGTACAAGGTGATCTTCCTTTAAAGAGAACGAAAGGTGATTTACCAGTGGAGGTGTGAGGAGTGAGTCTATAGCTCTCTACCTTTTTAAGAACTTGTTCTTTCCAACTAAGGCCTGCCCCTTTAGCCCAAGAGATGGTTTCCTTAAGTACCTTATTAAATCTTTCCACCATTCCATTGGTTTCAGGGTGATAAAGGGCACATTTCTTATACCTTATACCACACTTATGTAGGAAAGACTCCATTTCTTTCGAAACCAATTGGACCCCATTATCAGTGAGGATGGATTGTGGAAAACCTTCGCTTGCAAATAGGGCCTCTAAAAATTTTACAACACTGCTAGTCTCAATGCTCGATGTGAAGTGTATCTCAGGCCATCTGGAAAATAAATCCATTAACACAAAAATGAAAACCTGTTGGCCATCAGTATAAATGGGACCCAGAATATCAAACGAGATCTCTTTCCAAGGACCACTTGGGAGGTCCCTGATGACCATAGGTTGCACTCTCACAACTTTAGACTTATCACTCAAATTACAAATCACACAATCCCTTATGACCCGCTCAATGTGCAAATCCATAACAGGCCACCAGTATGATGAGCGAACTCTTTCTTTTGTTTTGGTCATTCCAGAGTGTGATTCATGAGCCAACTCAATAATGTTCTTACGCAGTTCAGAAGGAGGAACTAATCTAGTCCCACGAACCAAAAGATCATTGCACACTGCCAACTCATCTTTGACCCCCCAGAACTTAGCACACTCAATAGAGGCCTGTTTCTTAGAATGCCAACCCTTCTGCAAAAGAGAAATTACACATGAGAGAATTGGATCAGAAAACAATTTTGAGCGCCATTCAGCCTCATCAATAACTTCCACAGACACTGGGCAAACTTGATACCTATCTTCATCACTGTCACATTCCAAAGGCTCATCATGAGAAACATCAACCAACCTTGACAGGGTGTCAGCCACACAATTATCAACACCAGGAATGTACTTTATAGTAAAATCATATTCTTGCAACGCAATGACCCATCTGGTTATTCTGCTGGACACTAAATCAATACCCTTCTTAGCGAAGATTTCACACAATGGTTTGTGATCAGTTTTAATTATAAACCTGCTTCCCCACAAGAATTTTTTGGATTTTTTGACAGACCAAAACACAGCAAGCGCTTCCCTTTCAATAACAGAATAGCGGGTCTCAGGGTCTTTGAGACCACGTGAGGCAAGCATAATAGTGTCCAAAACACCAACATTCTCCTGTTGAAGAACTGCACCAAGTCCCTTGAGACTGGCATCAGTGGTGAGAATAGAAACCTTTTGAGGATCAAAGCTTCTAAGATTAGGAGCTTTCTCAAGCCTTTTTTTTAGAGATTTGAATTCTGATTCACAATCAGCATTCCAAATAAACTCAGACCCCTTTTTCAGCAGACTTCTTAAACCGACACACTGTTCAGCAAAACCTTTTACAAATTTATTGTAGTACTCAATCATTCCAAAGAATTTCATGAGTTCCTCTCTAGAAGAGGGAGGAGGCATCCTAGTTATAGTATCCACCAAGTTTGCCTTTGGTGCAATTCCATCTTTGGAAATGGTGTGACCCAAATAATGGATTGAGGAGACTCCAAAATGACACTTATCAATCTTGATCGTGAGATTGGCCCTTTCAAGTCTACTCAGCACATCAAAAAGAATACACTCATGCTCCTCATCATTCTTTCCAAAAACTAAAATGTCGTCTTGGTACACACACACTCCTTTGCAACCTTTAAGTACCCTCTCCATGATGCGCTGAAAAACAGAAGCTGCTGAGACAAGCCCAAATGGCATTCTGATGAACCTATACGTCCCAAAAGGCGTAGTAAAAGACGTAAGGTTTCTTGAAGATTCTTCTAGCTCGATCTGGTGATAGGAGGAACCCAAATCTAATGTACTAAACATTTTGGCACCACCCACTTTAGTTAAAAGATCTGAGATGTTAGGCAGGGGATATTTGTCACTAATGACACACTTGTTAAGCTGCCTCAAATCAATGCATAGACGCAATGACCCGTTGGCTTTGCGAGCAGCCACCACGGGTGCAATCCAATCAGTTCCAGTGACCTCTTCAATAATCCCTCCTAACTTCAATTTTTCCAACTCACTTATCATTTCATCTCTTAGAGCTATGGGAACAGGTCTAGGCTTGCAAGAATAAGGTTGAGAATCAGCTCTTATGGGAATCTCCAGTTTGAAATCTTTGAGACATCCTAGTTCATCCCTAAATACTTTAGGAAATTGTATTCTAATGCGACGCAATAAATTAACATTAGAATCCGTTTGAACAGAACTAACCAGTTCCTTGAGTATATTAGGATTAGGAGAACTAGGATCAAGCATTATATTTAGATCACCCTGATGGAACCAACTGATGATACTGTCCCCTTTTTGCGAAACATAGAATTTCCCTACAGTATAACGATCCTTATATTCTATGCGTCCTGTAAAACATCCCAATAAAGGTATGAGTTTACCTCCATATGCTAAAGGACGAATGTCAGCTCTTGACAACTGAACTTTGTTGGTTAGTTTTCCCAAATAGAAATTTCTAGATATAATTGTTTTTTTGGCCCCAGAATCAAAAAGGACATCAGTTGACTCACCCTCAATGAGAATTTTGTGAACCGGACAGTTTCTAAGATCAGCTGTAGAAGTGACTTGGACTACAACCTGTCCACAAACAAAATCCATACACCCACAGTTTTCACTTTTTCCCTTTTTTTTTTAAGAGTCCGAGCACAGATGTCATCATCAAACTGATTAATGGCACATCACACGGGAACACAATGGGGTTCTGGGGCTAGTCGCACGCAATACTGGTCCAATGAGTTTAACTTAGAGATAGTTGAAATATAGTTGAATATTTTATAATGCAGCCGCTGGTGCGATCAAAGCACTCCCATTTAGACTAAACAAGTCTGAGTTATCAGCCGCTGGTGCAATCACAAACACAGTTGAAGACAGTAATTTAAGATGCAGTCACTGGTGCAATCAGTTTAATTTAGAGAGTGGAAATATTTTATAAAGCAGCCGCTGGTGAGATCAATGCACTCCCATTTAGACTAAGCAAGTCAGAATTATCAGCCGCTGGTGTAATCATAAACACAGAAAGAAGGTGAAAAGAGTACCTTGAAAATTGTTGAGATTGTTGAGCCTCTCTTTTCCTCAGCTGCCGACTACGCCAATGTAAGATTCAGGTTTTAGAGAAAGATAAGGCTGACTCAGCATCAAAGTTGTAAAGAAGCTCAGGTTTATTCCAGAAAAGAGAGACACATCCAGATCCCATGCAAGTGCAGGGCAGTAACAGTCTGTGCTTCAAAACATACATTCTAGTAACTGTGGTTACAACATAGATTCTATGACATCACACTGTGCACTCCACAGCTAAGCCTGAGAGTGAAGGATGCTACACCAACCCTGGGTCAAAGAGTTTTAAATGAATCCCTGCCACATTCAAGGAAATAATAGACAAGCTGGAATTAACTACAGGGTCTACCGCAACACTACAAGAATAAACCCTATCTTCAAACATGTAATTAGAATTGTGTTAGGATTAACCTTGTTAGGGGCCCACTCGTGATTATTTGTATTAGAAGAGAAGTTAGCTGAGACTTCTTTGGACATTTTAGACATGATGGCGCTTATTTTTGACATTCGGAGACATAGACCTTAATAATGTTGCACTGTTTTTAAAATGTACTCTCATTAACTGGGAGCAAATGCAGATGATTAATTTACTTGTGAAGATAGAGTATTATCAGTATTAGGTGAAACCATTCTTTCAAGATAATTATTTGGAAACATATTCTAATTATTCTAAGATGTTACTGATAAGAGTTGGCATGTTAGAAAGCTGTGTCATAACACCTTAATGTTATTACTTACATGGAAACAAAATAGTGATAACCACAAACACACACAAAAACGATGAATGGATTTATCTGGGAGTTTAGAGCATAGAAAGTGTAAAAGGTCCCATACTCTCCTGCTGATCATATTTAAAAAGGTTAACAATTGGTCACACACTTTTCAAATACTTCAAGTTTATAGTAAGTAGTACGATTTGCGCCTTTTTATATACTATTCAGGAAGATAGGGCTCATGTTTACAAATATATGAAGCTGGTAACTAATTCAGAGCTTGTTTCATATTTAATGGACCTGTGATTGAATGCAATTTGTTAATTTTAGGTAACAAACAACTAGTTATTTAACTATGATCACATCTTAGCTGAAAAATACCGATACATCAGAGTTCAGTTTTGTCTGGTGCAATATATCCCGCCCCTTGTGAATTCTGCATATCAGGTTGGGGGGAGGGGTAAGAGTAACACAATGATTGTGCATGTTTCCCCCTTTCTCAGCTTCAAATCAGTAGTCAGCAGAGGAAACTACGACACCTTATTGAGGTTGTTCCTATAATATAACTGCATCTATTATATCATTTAACAACCACTGTAGGAAAGTAGGATCTACTGCTTATGGTTACCCCCACTTTTTGCTAGCTGTGTGTTTTTTTCGACTAATCTGACTGGAATCCTGCTAATCAGGACCCCAGTCTATCTGCTTTCTCCTTACACTGTAATGTTATGTACTTAGGTACACCCCAGATTAGATCCTGGGGTATCCTTGTCAGTCCCTAATATATGGTACACAGATACCCAGGGAATAAGTGCCCCAGAGGTCTCCAATGGGCTACAGCATGTATTATGCCCACCATGAGAGACCATTCAAAATGGAACCACAGGCCTACCATTGCAGCCTGTGTAAGTTGGTGCATGCACCACTTACTGAAGATATAGGTTTACTATATCTAAGGGTCACTCCTAGAGCAGGCTTTTACAATCCTGAAGGCAGGATGCTTGGTTCTAAGTGAGAGGGTGCCCCTGCATAAGCAGGACACCCCTGCAGCCTATGGAGTCCATTCTCCCGGGTTGTCGGTAAAGCAGCCATATACTATATATAGAGGGGCATTATGCGGCAGCGTGATGACCATCTCGAAAACGGCTGCAACTAACTCTATTGTGTTTGGAGTCAAGCATGTTAGAATCATACCCCCACACCGGTAACTGGTGTGGGAGGTATAATTCCACCCACCAGGAAGGACTTTCATGGGCTCTCGGTGTTCCCGGTACTAACCTTCTAGCTCTGAACAGCATAAAATGGTTGCTGCCGACCAGAGACACATTTCTGCCCTCCTGCTGCTGAGCCAAGGTCGAGCAGAGGAAGACAGGACAATAGGCATCCTGTCACAGGGAGGTGTGAACACCTCCTAGACATGATTTAGTGTATTAGGACTGGGTGGGTGTCCTTGCCAGCAACTTAAAGTCTGCATGAGGGGCACATTTGTTGGCCCTGTGCATAGTACAGTTCATCTCAGTCCTGGGAGCTGTTGGCTCCTGCTCTGGTGCGAAACTGAACACTTTTTCGACTGCGGTTTCCGACGCCACTTTACAACTATGCACCAGGCTTCCCTGGATTAGGTAACTTGGGTACTTCGGTATCCACGGGTGGGGTGGCTTTCTGTCTTCCTCGGGGTTTCTTCGAAGTCCACTGGGAAGGGTCCTTAAACTTTAAAAATCCAACTGCGACTTTCACATAGACTTGTATGGAGCACGTGGTCGTGTTTACACACTGCACACTCACTCCGTGGGTTCCCTATCTACTCACCTTGGTTGGTTCCTTGGGGTCCCAGCAATTCTACGTCTCTCAACATTGTCCAGACTCGAGTCTTGGTTCGTATACACTTTCTTAATATATGGTTTGGTCCCCCCCCGGGGCCCACTGTGTATTAGTGCTATTTACTATTATTTCTTTGCTTAAGTATTGTGTACTTTGTGTCTATCTCCATATAGGAGATACTGGAACGTACTAGATAGTGTGATATAATAAATACATATTTTTTATAACTACTGTGTGGTTCTCTTTTCATTTAATCTATACTATAAGATTGAATTCTGGTAAAACAAGCTGCTTTACACTCCTTCAAGACTAAGCCTGAAGGATGCTCCCCACAGCTACCACCTGGATAGCTTTCTAAGGTTGTGTGTGACCTCTTAAATCACCATAAGGGTCGTCTGAACTGGTGTAAGGTGCCCACTTTAATTAGTGGACATCATATACCAGGCCTGCTTCTCACAACCACATGAAAATGAAATTATATATGTACTTGTATTAATGCCACCCATGCTTCCATGATCAATCAATCAATCAATGATAGGTAGGTATAAGTGGAGGTAGGAATAGTAAGTATATACTTACCTTTCAAATTAGTGATATGTGATGTCTGGGACACATTTTTTTAATTAATTGATTACACAATATGTGTGCATTAGATTTTTTTGCACTACACCTAGTTATAAATTGAAGCACAGCAAGATCACTTGAATAATATTAAATTACATAATTTTTTAATAAATGGCCAAAGTTCCTGGGTCCAAAATCTGCAAGATCAGCAGCCTACCCAAAATACCACATTTTTAATTCTCCACTAGTTTCATTACCAGTTTACTTGTACTTCCGTTTATACCAACAATGTGATTTACTCACATATATAACTACACTACTATTGTGTAACTTTGCTCATGAAGAAAGCAATCTACCTATTATGGAGAAGAATAGGTGTTTCAGTACGGGCTGTCTTGGAAATTATATGTACTCCCAAAGATTTCCAAGATTTCAATTAGTAGCTAACCTTTGCAATGCACATTCCTACCACAAATATGGTTATGGATGTACCCCTGTCAGGGCAAGAGTAAATACAATTCCAGGGTGGCACTGAATGGACATTCTTTGTACAGCATATGTGGGGAGGGTTTTCTCAAAAGGGAAGTTACTTTGCAATTTTTTTATAAAATATTCAGACATCCATAAATGTACACATACAATATTTATACAGGCAACAATGATTTTACATGTGAGAAATTAGGAGTAATTCTGGATTTCTCCATAAATTCCAGAACTACTTCCGGGAACTTGTAAGTGTAGAAGCTTCCCAGGGATACTCTTGGAATTTTCTATAAATTCTAAAAATGTCTGAACTCTTATCCAAACTTTAGTCTTAACCCCATGCCGTAAATATCAGAATTTAATTTTTTTAAGAATCTGAACTGAAGTGCATAAAGAAACATTATCAATGCGGCATATAACACATCTTAACTCTGCCTATAGATTTTAATGTGTTCGCTACATCCTTCTCTCCCCACTTAGCCACGACACTTGCCCAATTCTTTAGCCTTATTTAATTAACTATCTCCCTATGTCCCAGCCTGCTCTCATTTCTTGAAATATTTTACATATGAAATTGTATATTTTACAGATTTATCATCTTTTGTTTTGGTGAATGAATGGAAATTTTTCTGCATGCAATTCCAGTGACATTTTTCCTCTATATAAAAACATGCCTCCTAACTTCACGAGAGCATTCATAACTTTTTCATATATCGAAATATATTAACAAATGCATGTTTCACCATGTTACTAAAACAGCTTTTATATTGTATTCCTATGTGAAAGCCACGTGGCATGAACCTGAGTTGCACAAGGACTGACTGTTAGACAAAAAGAAGAGGGAGTCTAAGGGTTCCGTTTGAGAGTAGGAGCAGAAACTGGCTCGCCCGCATCTTCAAGCAGAGGTACATTTGGATCCCTGGAAACAAAACTAGCCTCCATTTAAGGGGGAAAAAGCTAAAGGTTGGTGGGTCTTTTAGGAGGTGTGGGCCCATTGGACAGCAACAGGGATTGGTGGGCCCTCCTTGTCACACATTATTGTAAAAGAAGAACACCAATGAGAAGGACTCCCAATCCCAAATATCTCCGTATAAAAGTCAGAACCAGACAGACAGATGCGAGTGCAGTCAGGACCTGAGAGTCACATGGCAACAGACACTCCCTTTTCTTTTCTTCAGGCAAGTGGGACTTACTCAGGGCCTGAAGGGGGAGCAGTCAGAGCCTCAGATGCATTTGGAGGCTGATACTTTCTTTAATTTTCTCCAAAAGTACACAGATCTCCAGTCTGCCAAGGGTGAGCATCTCAAGCATTCTGTATCACCCGAGATGTAACTTTGTTGGACGAAAAGCGGAGTTAGGCTTGTCCGTATCCTTGAATAATAGAGTATGAATGAATACACCCACATTAGCCCCTTCGTTGCGCACGTCGGCCAAAGGCCGTCGCGAGCACTACCTTGGTCCGTTGGCCGACGCGGCCCGCCCACTCTCTTAAACCTCCGCACTGCGGGGGAATTCGCGCCGCGGTTAAGGTTCCTTGCTACAGCAGGAACTGGTGCTGTGTGAGTAACTGACAAAATACAACTCATATAAAGCAGATGTGTAATAAGAATGTTTTTGTCCTCAGGTTTGCTCCAGCATCTCCGCTTCCATTGTTGAGGGAGTTCAAAAGGTAGCATTGTTATTATTCAAAAGACAGCAGCGTAAAGGTGCATTATGGTATTCATGATATAATCATGTGATAGACTAGTTGATTTCCAACTCACTGCTATTTTACATTCAATAT
Source organism: Lissotriton vulgaris (assembly GCF_964263255.1). Classification (NCBI taxonomy): domain Eukaryota; kingdom Metazoa; phylum Chordata; class Amphibia; order Caudata; family Salamandridae; genus Lissotriton; species Lissotriton vulgaris. Next base: position 666,702,185 of record NC_141696.1, read on the forward strand.
TTGAGTGGTAACCAAAAGTCTTCAGTTTATTTAGTTCTTTAGACTGAATACTAAATAACACAAATCATTACTTTACCCCTATAGAAAATTTGAATATATTTGACGGTAGTCTCGTCCTACCAGTACATGGTGAAATAAACGGTTTATTTTTAGCAGGTTTAATACTTTTGTATGAAAGGTCAATAGAATATTTACACTCAATGTCTATCACTGGTAAGCAATCCACTCACGATTTCAATGTGGCGTCCATATTTAATCGATTTCACACTGGTGGTTGCATCTTTTTACAATTTGTTTTTGTAACTTTCCTTTTTAGGTCAAGCATTTGAGACCTCTTGTATATACTTTAGTAAATACTTATTTACTTTAGTACATACTTATATGTGTATGTGTATGTACTTTGTGGGCTCTGGAGATCAGCCCTAGGACTTGTCTGCTTCCGCTTAGGGAATTTTTTTTTCTGTTCAACTGCCTCTATTTAACTGTCTTGATAGAAAACGACCAGCAGAGGTCAGTAAATTACCAGAATTGGTTTCTGCTGAGGGACTTTATTTTTTCTATTTTGCTGGCAACTGCCTCTATTTAACTTTCTTGATAGAAAACGACCAGCAGAGGTCAGTAAAATAACAGAATCACTTTAGCATTCTCTATATTCCAGATCATAGAAATTGTCTTCCACGAGCACCCGTAGACAATATGTAACTTGCGGGGCAGGGAAAGGCAGGAGACGTGTTCTTGTTAAGGTACTACCAGGTTTTATTTGGTGGAAAAGTAGGTCGGTACAGGTTTTCCTGGGAACTGCTCTCCTTGGGGATCGGCTCCTCTCCAGGCGATCCTTTCTTAGCACCCCTTCCTCCCTTCGCCTCGTCGAACTACTTCTCCGGGTTCCTTCGTCTGGCTCCGTTTTGACCCCGTCTCCGCCGGGGGGGAAAGACAAGAGAGGGAAGTATCAGGATAGGTGCTTTCAGTACTAATAGTTTTGGGGAGGGGAAAGTGAGGACAACCCAGTGCTCGAGAGTTGCTAGTGAAAGTGAGTGATGTGGAAACCATCAATTAAAAAGGGCTCATGGGATGCTTTTACCCTTCCCTTTCCGTCCAACCCAGCCCGCTATACGTTCACGCACCTCGGTTAGCCACACCCCTCCGGGGGAGCGGCTGGGCGACCCGTAGTACCGTTGGCCTCCTGGCTTCTGTTTTACAGCTGGGCTCCGTCGGGTCTCTTCCTCCGCGTATTCTCATCTCTCCTCCTCCTCGACTCCTGGTCCTCGCGTCTCCTCCTCCGTTACCGATGTTCCCCGCGTCTCCTCCTCTGTTACCAATGTTTCCCGCGTCTCCTCCTCCTTCTGTTTCAACGTTCCGATCTCTCCTTCACTCTTGCTCCACGCCGCACCTCTCCACTCACTGACCGCTCCTCCGGTGTAAAGACACACCTGTACGCTCTCTCCGACGTCATTTAAGGCGGCGCCGGACTCCTCCTCTGCAACTCTCCCACCAGACCAGTTAAAGGGCCCGATACCTGCGTCCTCCTCGTCACAGCTGTACCGCTCCTCGTACCTGTTCAACGTAGGGGTAGGTGTGGGCTGTGGAAACAAGAGGGAGGGGTCACAAGTTACAGGCTCGAACGGGGGTACAGGGGGGGGAGGCCACCCGTCCCCGTTACACAATATTTTTTTCAAATATTGTATTTTCAGTGATAGGCCTTAATTTTATATTGAAAACAAAGCTTTGGACTATACCATTTCCTGCTGAAAGGCAATATTTCTAACCATTTGTTCCCATACCTGTCATGTCACGCAGTTTGGTGCTTACTTTTCCTCCATGTTAAAGAACAGTAGATGTTTCAGCGCTAAGGCTAATGTGCTGCATAGATAAATGTGTATAATGTCCCAAAGGCGAGACTGATTGAATTGCAAATGTTTGTTTATTATTTCCTGCTACAATTCTTCCCTTGGTTTATTATTTTCCCCAGCTGTAGTGACTGCAGTGTTGTGGAGAGTTTGATATACTTGAATTCAGTGATCATTTTTCCAGTTTTGAAAGATTGGCCATCTGTGTAAAGTACAACTGTCCAGTAAATTTCCTGGTGCCTGATAATCTACTTTATGCAATGGAAGGCTAAGCATGTCCTTGAACGATACTAGTGTGCCAGGCAAATGCCAAAATAAATTATATAGGACCGAAAATATGAAAATCTACTCGATTCTTTCTCTCATGCCATATTTTGTTTGCAGCTGATCTGATAACATATATGCCTAGATGCATGAGTATCTTATGGGGTCAACCTTTTCCATGCACATCTCTATCTGTAATGGACATAACAGAGCCACTGCCAGCATTGATATCAACATGTGTCACGTGACCTCGCTTTGCAGAATATTCAAGTGCTGAATTCTCTTTCCTTCTCCCAGAATCCAAGCCTATTGTTTTGTTGTTCATTATTTTGATAACACCTGTACCTTCTGAATACAAATTACAAGAGCGTTGAGTTGCTTTTGCCTTTGTGGTTACAAGAATGACACGACCTAATGATTGGGTTATCTCCTGTTTGTGTGTTACTGTGTGAACATGGCAGTGCTCTGTCAAGGATAGAATGGGTCTCATTTATTCACAATTTCTGACATAACTTCGGAAAATCAGAACTGTGCTTTTAACATAGCGCTTGGCCCTGTAGCCTGGATGAGTGAGTGGAGCTGTGACATAACAAAGGCAGTTTGCATATATTTTCTTTTCCACCATGCACCCATACATGGTTTCAAAAACCCAAACACCTCCTCATATTCAAAATACATTTTCTCCATATAGGTGCCAATCCGAACCAACAATTCATATAAGTATCAACAATAAAGATATTCCAAGATCAGTCTGTTCCACTAAGCAAAACATATAGCAGCAGTGTTACTATGGATTTATAAGAGATTTGAGGGGGTTCAAGGGAAGCCTACTCTACCTTATAACAAGTTTAGAACGCTCTTGGTGCTTTAAAATGAGACAACAAATGAACACTTCTCACATGTGCAAAACCAGCACTTCAGAAGCTGTGGTGTGTAAAAAAAAGCTATAGCAACATGTTTGTTGATATGAACACATCCCCTGGTTGTCCCAGGTTGGCCAATTCTGACCAAGAGCAGAAAGGCTCTTTGTATTAATTAACTGGAGCTTGTCACAATTTGCCATGTTGCCTGGGACATCCTGTGAAGTAAAAATAGGATAGCATATAGAGGTCCATACAAAAACCATGTTGTGTGTAGCAGATAAGATGGGATTGAGATGCTGAAACATCTCCATCTTGGGTAGGGCAAGCATGCAGTATGGTAGAGTCGTGGTCAGTCTTCAATGTATCTTTGTTTCCATCTGCCCAAGCAAAGGTGTGTGTCCTCTACTATAGCAAGAAGAAAGGTTGTCTTGTGCAGCATGTGTCCTCTCCAAGCAATGTTAAGAGCCAACATGTTAATACTGTTGGCCTGAGACAAATCAAGCCACCGTTATCGAGGGGTAATAACAGTTGTTTACTCAGATAGGAGCATGCTTATACACATCATTTGACCAGGTTGAGCCCAATCTGCTTTGGAAAATTGACAGTGAGGTACTACAACAAGCATGTGCAATGCAATAGGAATTTGAGCTATTGGCATTGTAAATGACAATGTCTTTTATTTATGTTTTGGGTTTTAAAACATAAATAAAAGGCATTGTCTTTTACAATACTAATAGCTTAAACCCTCGCAAATGCAAGACCTATTGCACTGCAATAAAGGGCCTTCTCGGCCGCTTGTTAGACTGTAAATATCAGAGGAAGAGACCAGCCTGCGATGTCTTCAAAGTAGTGATGAATAGGGCAGTGAAGAAGATGTGTAAGAGTTGTAAATTACACAGACACAAAGTTTGAAGTGAGAGTTATAAATGATCCGAGCAATAAACAATAAAAAAGTGCTCCAACACCTTTGGCTCTGTGATTACACTGTCCCGGCTCTGGAGAAAGTGCGGGAGGGGGGCTAGTTCCTGCCCTCTCCGTAATTTGAGTGTGCAGTGTGGCATTGCGTAATGTCATTGCTATATTTGGCCTAATAAAAACACTCCATCTGTAGTTGGGCCCTGGCTTCACCTCCTGGTGCAGGGAAGGCTTTGCTTTATCGCAGGAATGGACGGAGGGAATGATGGTCTTGGCTGCAGCTCTGGCCTCGTACAGTGCCTCTGCTATTACTGGTGAGCGAGAGGCTCGGAGGTGGTGTCAGTGGTATTGGTGGTGGTGGTGGTGTTATTTGTGGTATTGGTGGTGCTGGTATTGGTGGTATTAGTGGTGGTATTGGTATAGCTATTGGTGGTAATGGTGGTGGTGTTATTGGTGGTATTGGTGGTGGTATTGGTGATGGTATTGGTGGTGGTGGTATTGGTGGTGGTATTGGTATAGGTGGTGGTGGTATTGGTATAAGCGGTGGTGGTATTGGTATAGGTGGTGGTATTGGTGGTGGTTGTGGTTGTATTGAAGGTGGTGGTATTGGTGGTGGTATTGGTATTGGTGGTGGTTGTATTGGTGGTGGTATTGGTGGTGGTGGTACTGGTGGTATTGGTTGTGATGGTATTGGTTGTGATGGTATTGGTGGTGGTATTGGTATTGGTGGTGGTGGTATTGGTGGTGGTGGTATTGGTTGTGGTGGTATTCGTGACGGTGGTGATATTGGTGGTATTGGTGGTGGTGGAGGTGGTGGTATTGATGGTGGTGATGGTATTGGTGGTGGTGTTCATATTTGTAGAAGGTGGTTTGGTGGTATTGGTGTTCTTGGTGGTGGTGGTGTTGTTGTTAATAAAACAGTCTTTTGAAAACAACCCATCAGGTGGCTTAGTGCAGATGACATGTAACTCAGATGTGCTGTGGAAAACTTTAGCCCATTAGCTCATGATTATGTGCTACCTGGAATTCACATGACTTAATTCGCTAATCATTTCTAAATCCATTTTACTGGGGGGTTGAAACAGACATGAGATAAAGCCGGGTTAAAGTTATTGAAAGCGTGCACCTGTGTTACGGGGCGGACCGCTGCTTAAAAAAAACACTAGCAGTTTTAGCTGAAGTAGCGTATGTCAGGCCTGCAGTAAGAGAAACTCAACAAAGTAAATAGTGTTTATAGACAGGTCCCACGTAACAACCGAAGTAAAGGGGCCAGTAGCCATGGGAGGTTCAAATGAAGACGAGGCTGTACTAAGGAGGGACTAACAAGCCTATCAACGAATCAGAAGGCAGCATTTACGAAAGACAATAGCACAAGCCAATAAAAAATATGGGAGGAGAGTGGGCACAGCTTCTCTCCCATACTCTACTACAGCAATCTCGCAGAGTGAGCAGTGCATGCGCGCTGCAGCTAGGCTCGACCTAAAAAAGTGAGAAAGACAGGACTGACTATTGGTAGATGGTTCAAAGAGATTTACAAGGAGAGGCAATGAGAAAGTAGGGATGGCTGGAGACAAATGAATACTTATAAGCACAAGGTGCATAAGGCCAAATTATGAGACATGCACAAAACATAAAAGGTGGAAGGAAAGGTAAATGGAAAGAAATCCCTTCATATTAATAAATCAATGGCAAAAAAAGAAAGCAGAAAGAAAATGCTACAGATATTGGTTTGATAGAGTGTGTGAAAGGCGAAAACAAATGTGAAGGCATGAACATTTTTAAGTCTATGCAAAGAGGAATGTAAAATTAAAATAAAAGCAAAATCGAACAGACAGCAACCGAATAGCCGGCTATTCCGCTCTAATTAAAGCTATACAAAAAATGCACACATATGATATCTTTGTACAAGTAGATCATGAAGCAAATAAAAACACCTACATTCATATGTATGAATCTATTGCACCAGTGAGAGATGTGCTCCCTCTGTTGCTGACATTTGAGAGAAGCAAGTATTTTCTGAGTGTTTGTGTGTTTATCTCTGATTAACTTTTATAGCAAATGAGATGATCCATTATTTCATTTCACTTGTTTGTTTTTTCACAGAAGGATATTATTCTGTCAGTGATAATTATAGAAACGCTTTCTACACGTTGTTTGACGGTTGGTCATTACAGGACATTACCTAGAAAATTCAGTGGGTGAGGAATTACGGTCACGGGGTTGTTCGTGTCACATTATTTTCATCATATGATCATTATTTAACTGCATGCGCGCTAGCGGGTTTTCCCGCTGCGCGCTGAAGATTCGAAATTCGCGAGTTACGTGACAAAGCCAGCTCGTCATGCGCGCAGCGCAGGTAACGCCCATTACGAGCTGGCTTTGTCATCCGCATCGAAGGGGTTAAGCCTCAGCTTCAGGGGCCATAGAAAGGCATCCTGCTCTTTGCAATACGTTCTAACATGGGGACTTTCAAACCTGCACATTGGGTCAGCATTTTGTCTTCTATTTTAAGGCTTATATAAAAATCAATCCACAGCGAAACTGCATACTTTAAATGTTCTTGTTGTCTCCCTTTCAGATCAGGGTACTGTAGCGTCCAGCTACCAATAATCACAAACACCTTGATTTTAGATTCAAGAGCTTTATTTAGTACAGCCTGCTTACTCGGTGTCCCTACTCTAACTGCGCACTTCCTACGTCCGCTCCTCCTCTTCCTCTGACCCCCTGGCTCCGCCCACACCCAACTACTGGTATGCTGACTTCACAACATCTCCCCCCTTTGTAACAAAACAAATAAAATAAACTGACTTCTCAGTCCATCTCCACTATCAGTCTCTGGGATGGACGTATGTCGTGATAAGTATTCGCCAATGGTTCGTCTTTGACTAGACAAGCTCTGTTGTGGATGTCTGGAGGGATGGGGCCTTCAATGTCTGGGGTGCCTCCGGTGAGCTCAGTTTGATATCGGCAGTCTGTCCCCCATTGTGACTCTCGCTCACTTGACGCTCGGCCTCTTTTCCACGGGGAGGTTACTTTAGTTCCCTTCCTAGTATCTGTATGTGTTGTCGCTTCATTTTGCCTTGTCAGGTCGAGATCAACACTGTCTTCCTGTTTCGAGTCTGGGATGCCAGCCGGTGGAGTATGACTTGGGGAGGCCATCTTGGCATGACTCGGAGATCGAGTGGTTGCCTCGGGTTGCTTCTCCCACTCCTGCTCGCACCTGATCCAAACAAACTTTGGAACCGGCTGGATAGTTGTGTGTTTCGTTCTTGTCTGATGATGACTTGGCTCTCCAGGCGGGCCCGACTTCCTTTGCGGATCAACTGGTTGGTCCATCCTTATTTGAGTGCTACTGGCCACGATGTCTGTTTCCCCTTTGTGGGACCAGGACCAGGACCTTCGAGTCAGCCTTTCTGCCCCTACCCGGGGGGACGGTTTAGTCTTTGCGTCGTAAGGCACTTGTGCTCGATGTGGCAGGTTGTCTGGTGGAGTAATCGAGTGTGCATTGTCATTGGGGCTAGACGCGTTGTTCTGAACGGGAAAAGTGTCCCTTGGCTCGCTGATGTGTTCAGGTGCTTGGCGCCATGGCCGTTGTCGGGACCACGATTCTGTCGACTCAACAGATCGGATCGAGATGTTATCTAAGTCAGAGGGGTCCTCACTCACTTCCCGATGATGATGTTTCTTTAAAATTGTTGCGTGTGGTCGTTGTCGGGACCACGATTCTCCTGATTCAAAGGATCGGACCGACATGCTCTCTGAATCAGAGGGGTGCTCCTTTGGGAATGTCTTACCCGGTGGTCTTCGGAACCGGGTAGTCCGTGACAAGCTGCTTTCCGTCTCGGAATTGCCTTTGCAAGGCTTCTTCGTGTGTCGGTGTCGTAACATTTTCACGGTTGTCTCATTTGGGAGACTGTTTGAAGATTCCGCGCTTGTTCCTTGCGCTTGATCCCAGGCGGTTGTCTCTTCGTTCTCCTCGTCTGATGTTATCCATCCACGCTCTGTTTCTACGTTGTCGCGGGGCCCAGGGATGCTTTGAGGCCCATGACTGTGTGGGTCTTTTCCTCTCCATTTGTTTGGTGATCTAGTGTCTCTGATCGGTGGGGGGTGCATCCTTCTGCTAGCTGTTTCCTCGGGCTTATCTTTGCCCCTTGGTGATTGATGTTCCAACGTCGATTTCCTGTCTTGATCACTGCCGCTCCTCCTATTGTTTGTCTCTCTCCCCCACTGGTTGTGCAGACTGTCGTTTTGCCCAGGAGTGCAGTCTGTCCCACTGGACGCTCCCTCTTTGTCAGAGTGACGTGTGTTGTGCGGTGACTGACTTCTTGAGGGACTCCTGGAGGATGGATGATTCTGGGGTGACTCCGAGTATTCTTTGGTTCTCTCCGAGTGGCCAGACGCTGAGTAGTCTGACTCTGAGCATTCCATGTTACTGTGCCTCCTCCGCTGTCTTTTTTGTCTTTTCTCTGGCCTGCCTTCTCTCTCTCTCTTTTTGTGGTTGTTGGAATTCTGGGTTCTCACTTCCCAGGTATTTCGAAGTTTTGTACTCAGATGCACATCCCTCCATTTGCCTCTTGTATGGACGTGCATCCCAATTTCAGCTTTCTTGATAATTTCATTTAGCGACCAATGTCCTCTAAGTATCTTGCGGCTTGTTTCGGGGTTTTCACAGCCTTCGATTATTCTGAGCCGAACGGCATCCTCATTCGTAAACGTGTTGAAATGACAGCCTTGAACCAGACTTTGCAACCGAATGATGAAATGCGGCAATGGTTCGCCTGGTTCCTGCCGTGCCGTGTTGAAGACCATGCGATTGTGATCTACCTCTGCCTGTGCATTGAGATGGGCATGGAGTTCCTCTTGGAGTTTGTCATAAGTGTCTGCTTCTTCCTTGGAAAATGTTCTAATTGGGCATCGGCCCCCGGGACCCACCAGACGGAGGAGTAACAGTAGACATTTTCTTTCCCTTTGCTCACCGTTGGCTTTCAAGAAATCATCCAATGCTTCCAGCCACCAGTGCCGTTTGAGGTCCTCAATCCAATCGTCACTCTGTGCCACTGGGGGCGATACTTCAAGATGTGGAGTGAAGCATTGATTTACGTCTCCTCCCGCCCTGAGAGAAGGAAGTCCTGACCGGTCGTAGACGCGGGACCTTGTGCTATCCATGCTGCCTTGGATTTCCCTTGCTTGTTGTGTGTGGTCATTGGCTGCCCCACATGCGCATTGGCTCGTGCTTGTTGCTGATTCAGGAGTAATCACTTATGCTTTGTCGTGGTTTATATTTGTTTGTGGCCTCCTCTATTTGACGGACGCGCGTTACTTCCTGACGTTCGCCACTGCACAGTCACTTGCGTATCCCACTGTTCGTGTTTCCACCCGTGCTGACCTTAGTTTTGTCGCTGCTTGTTCGTTGAGTCACTCTTGTGGTTGCTCGTGCTTGTTGATTGATACACTCTCGCGTTAGCATGTGTTTACTCTGGTTGGTTGCCAAGATTCGTGCAATGTTGTCCACGTGTCGTTGTCCTCGCTTACTGCTTTTGCATTTACCAGCATTTGTTTAGTGGCACATACCAAGGCTTGTTGAGTTGTACGCACCAACACGTGGTTGTTTGCCTGCACCAGTGCTTGTTTACTTGTCTTCCCTCGTGTTAGTTTGGTCACTGTCAACGCTGCTTCCGTTTGTTGATTTGCACGTGTCAGTGCTTGTTTGTTTGCATGTATCAATGTTTGTTCGCTCTGGGCCAATGCTTGCCCTTACAGGCACCAATGCTTGGTGACTTTCCTTTACCAATGCTCGTCTTCTTAGATTGCTTCTTGCATTTGCATGGGCTGGTTTGTCGTCTTTTCGGCACTTTATTAATATCCACTTGCATGCACCAACGCTTGTTTGCATGCGTCAATGTTTGTACTGTTGCCGTCACCAATGCTTGCTTCCTCTGACAGGTGCCAATGTCTGTTTATTCTTCACTTGCATTTGCCAATGTTTGTTTGCATGGGTCAATGTTTGTATTGTTAGTCACTAATGCTTGCTTCACTTGCCTTTGCATGCACCAATGCTCGTTGATTTGCATGTAGCAATGCTTGTTTACTGGCATGTACCAATGCTTGTTTCTTGTAGTCGCCAGTGCTTATTTATTTTGCCAAAGTTTGTCTCTTGTAGTCGCCAGTGTTTGTTTATTTTGCCAATGCTTGTTTCTTGTAGTCGCCAGGGCTTATTTATTTTGCCAAGGTTTGTCTCTTGCAGTCGCCAGTGTTTGTTTATTTTGCCAATGCTTGTTTCTTGTAGTCGCCAGTGCTTGTTTGTTTTGCCAATGCTTGTTTCTTGTAGTCGCCAGTGCTTGTTTGGATGTCTGTTGCCTTTGCCAATGGTTGTTTGGTCTTTGCCAATGTTTGTCCTTTGTCAATGCTTATTCCCACTGTTCGCCTGACTTAAAGATGGCCGCCGCTAAATTTCACAGGGATGTCCTTCCAGCTGCCTGACTCTAAGATGGCCGCCGCGCTTGAAATCTCGTTTCCCACGAGATTTGGCTCCTGCACCGGGCATTCAACCACCGGTAACTTCAGACACTCACCGGTCGGGCAAGGTCCACGCAGGAGGTCGGGCCCTCGTTTCCAGGATCAGGATGTCTTCTCAGCGGGTAGGACCGGGGTGAGCTCCCGACGTCGCTACCACATCTCCGCTTCCTCACGCATCTGGCGTGATCACCGCCAGCGCGCGAACACCGGCCAGGCACGGAGCTTCACGCTAGCTCAGCGCTCCACACAGCTTTCCCCGCCGCGGAGTTTCAGGTAAGGTGGGGATGGGCTCCCACTTTGTCTCTCTGAGTCCCGCACTCAATTGGCGATAACTTGCTGAGTCCCACGCATCGGGGGTGAGGTCCCGATGTCGTGTATCGCTCCAACTCTGTCTTTCTGGCGCTCGATAGCGCTGATCAGCAGGGCTTTCCCGAGGGCACCAGGCAGCATCAGGGGGCACTCCTTCGTGGATTATTGCGGTAGGCAGAGTCGGGGTGAGCTCCCGACCTCTGCTCGTTCAGCGCGTGCCAACTTGCACGCATTGGGGGTGAGTCGCGTTTTTGGCGCGATCGGACGCACCTCTTCTCAGTGCTCCAGCGCTTCTTGTTTTCCGCTCCTTCTGTGCTCTACACAGTGGCCTAACTGTGGAGCAGGGCATGTGCTGCTGGCCTCTCAATCTAGGCGGCAGCCTCGCTTCCCACGGCAGCGTTTCTTCCTTTTCTCACGCTGCTCGGGACAGGGCACTCCTTCAGGGTTCTGTGGGTGGCAGATGTGCCAGATCCCACCCTCGTCGCCAGCTGTAGCGTCCAGCTACCAATAATCACAAACACCTTGATTTTAGATTCAAGAGCTTTATTTAGTACAGCCTGCTTACTCGGTGTCCCTACTCTAACTGCGCACTTCCTACGTCCGCTCCTCCTCTTCCTCTGACCCCCTGGCTCCGCCCACACCCAACTACTGGTATGCTGACTTCACAACAGGTACCTTTTTGAATTCCTACCTCCTGCCTCCAAGCAGATGCATTGATCTTGTTTAACAATCGGCTCCCTCAGCAATCATTCCTCAGAGAGGAGTGATTAATAATTAATGAATAATTCATGTACTAAATCATGTGAAAAATCCCCCAGGATTCTATATAATGGGCAAGGGACATACCAGTCATTTCACTCATGTAGAAGGAAAAGACACATTTATCACCATATGACAGCACAGGATTTAATGATAAAAAGTTTTGACTGTGCAATTGTGTGAAATGGGAATGTACTCAAGGGACTGCAATGCCATATAGTTTACATTCACTTAGTGGTGATAGCTAAATCTGTTTTACTGGTACCTGTGATTGCGCAGCCACTCTTTAGTTAATCAGACCAAAATGAAGAAGGCGCCAGATTTCTTGAAACTCGTGTGATACATCATACCTGGAATCATAAAAATAGCTTTACATTTCTGTGATTGTAGAGGAACGTTGTTAGACCGAAAAGACTATATTAGTCGCTCATATAGTGTATTGAGCCGTTTTTTTCAGTACAGACAATTTCCACAAAAACGCGATGGTCTTCTTGCCGAATTTGCGAAACTTGGCCTTTTCATGCTTTCATTGCTGCAAAACACCATTTCAACGCTTATTAGCTGGAGTGTTGTGGGACCAATGAAGGAAGCTTAGGAAAGTCGGTAAAATCATAAAGGCAGGTCTCAGATTCACAAAATAACATATTCTCACATTTTAAAATTCATACATATTTATCTGTAAGTTCACATTGTTGTTCCGTCTCGTTTATTGCATTCATGTCTCGTTTAATGATTCAGTCAATAACTTTATTTTCTAACCACATCTCGTCCATATGCACATCTTATCTTCAGTAACCTCCTTTCACTAACTCCTGAATTAACTTCCTGATATCTCCTTTACTTCACAACCCCCAAATACACAACAAACCAGCTCACATGTAAACACTGCGATAATGGAACTTTGCAAAATGTGTTCAGCAGAGAGGCCATGGATTGAAAGACCAAGTATTCTGAACACCGTTTTGACCCATTGACAGGCACTGTAAGAAATTTGCACTGCTTTCAGCCTTTGCTCCAGAGCTCTCAATGGTGCCCCCTTATAAATGCCTGTAGTCAACTCAGTTCAAAGTATGCACTGTAGAAGAGAAAAGAGATTGCATGGCAAGCTAAGGTCGGCAACTCAAAACTTCAGACCACAGAAACACCATGGTTTTTTTAACCCCTTCGCTGCGGGGGATATTCCCCCGCTGTGCTGGGGGGAGGGGGGAGCGCACAGCGCTCCCATGCTCATGACGAGCTGAGCTCGTCATGAGCTACGGCGCTCCTGTGCACATGACGAGCCAGCTCATCACAGGTGCATTGGCTCCCGTGGAACGCTCAGCACAGCAGGGGAATTCTCCCCGCACCTGAGCGTTCCAGGGACCATGACGAGCTGAGCTCGTCATGAGCACCGGAGCGCCGTGGCTCATGACGAGCTCAGCTCGCCATGAGCACCGAAAATGCTAAATCGGGTAAACACAACCTTACTATATACGTGTGATGACATGCATTGAGGGAGCTGGGGCGAGACGTAATAGTTGCCTTTGATGTTGCTAACAAGCGATGGGTGCATTATGCAGTGGTACGAATAGGCCACACTTGTATGAGACTTTTAGGGTGTTAAGGTCATCTGAGTCTCGATGTAGAGGTCAGAGAAATGTTGTGCAAAATTAAGACCCCAAGCATTCCGTGCATCCAAGCAACGCAAAGATCACCTCACTTGTTGTTCCTGGAAACAATAATTCCTGTATCTAGCTGTGCAACCTTCATTTGTCAGCACTGCGGCAGCTGCCCCTGTGATCTTGTGCAATTTCATTAGGCTTTTGATTTCATGAAACAAAGTGCTCCAATACAATGATATATTAGTAAAAACAAACAAATGTAAGTATGACATCCAAGCCTAACCCTGTTTTCCTAATTAGTGTCCATTTTAATTTACAATGTTTATAATTTTCCTATGGAACTTAAATTAAGTGCAGACATTATTTTATCTGTATTCAAAGAATACTAGAGCTCTTTTAAAATATAATTTAACAATAAATAGCTGACTACCTAGACAACATTAGCTGTGCCCGGCTTGAACATGACTAGTGTTAGACCTGGCCCTTTTTGCAGGTTTATCCCCAAACATTTTTGTCTTTAGCTTCCTATTTTTCTGACCCTATTTTCGTTGGTTATAGGATTCTGGGCACTTTACCACTGCTCATCAGTGCTAAAGTGCACATGCTCTCTGTGTAAATTGTGATAATGATTGATTATCCATGATTGGCATATTTGATTTACTATTGATGGTAGTTGTGTTGTATCTGGCTCGCTATTTCTTGCTGATCTTCTTATGTCTGAGACCTTCTGCCCCCGTTCTCGCACAGTATCTATACTATAATTGGTTTCCTGAAAAATTTGTACCCTGGACTCCACATAACGATTGGCTACCTTCGAATCTTTGTGATCTATCTTTTTTGAATTTTGACTTTGCAATATACATTTCTTCTCATCGGCATCAAACATAGCCTCTGAAAATAATTGTTCTAAAGGAATTAAGTGCTAAAAATATTCAAGTCATCTTGAACTGTGAAGAATCTGCACATAAACTTTGGTTTTCCTTGCGCCCTGACGGGCTTGGATATATTGTCCTTTTCCGAAACGCGCGTCGGTGCTTTGTTGTGTTTTTGTTTGTATCTTCTGTCTTAGGTTTTTTGGTTCTGTGATTATGATATTCTCTTTTTGTAGTGTATGACGTTGTGATTGGTTGGGAGGATGTTTGAATGTGTGTTTGATTAGGGGTTATTTGCTATGTTTATTTGATTAATTGCATTGTATATATATATATATGTAAATGTCTTTTATGAATCTGTGCTCCTTGATGGACTTGAAAAAATATATATTACCTTCTGTTATATAAGCTTCTATGAGAGGTTTTTCTATGTTTTTTGGATTGTTTTTCACTGCTTACTCTCCTAGTATTTAGCCTACAGGGACCCTCTTTTGTGTTTGCCCTAACACACTCATCACAACATCAAGAGTATTAATGTGAGCTTTTTAAATACTATTAAAATTATTTTATGTGTCTTTAGTATTGTTTACCATAACGTTGAGTAGCATATTCTTCCTCTTTCTGGATAGAGACACAACACAATCACCACCAAACCTCCCTGAGCACTCACGTTATTTCCAGCGCCATTCCTAGTTTCTATATCACTGTTGTATGATCCATTTCTTTTTAGAGATCTTCATTTTGCAGCCTCGTCACAGCGCCCTGTGCCATGTGCCCACTTACAGGAACAATGCCACCATTTCTCTCTCCTATCCTCTATCTATGCATTTCACCAACCATCCCCGGCCTCCTGCTAATCCTGTGGCCCTCTCTTGGACTTTTGGCCTGCCTCCCGACCTGCTGCTAGTTTCCTGTTATTTCCACGCATAAGTATTAAGATGGAAATATTGTGCTGTGGGAATTTATGACCTTGAGAAAAACTTTCAAAACAACGAGGTTTCCTGAAGTCTGTCACGTGACATGACCAGTGCGAGCCGCCTAAATCCAAAATACTAGACTATCACCAAGCGCGGAGAGAAACTTGGAGACAGAGAGCTCACTTGGTTGCTGCTGGGATTGAGATTTCCGTCATGACTTCAAACAAATTAGTTGTAAAGGGGCAGCTGAAATTCCAGGAGCCTAGTCCCGACAGCTCGACGACTTCGGAGGGCTGGAAGAGGTCCCCCGCTACACGGCGGAGGAGGGCACTGGACATCGAATGCTGTCTTATGTAAAGCGCTCTGATAACCTAATCGGTTCAAGATCCTGAAATGTGCAACGTAACTGATTCTATGTAAACTGCTGTGATAACATGTAACGGAACTGGTGCTATGTAAAGCGCTCTGATAACCTAATCGGTTCAAGTTCGCGCTATAGAAAACTCTAAAAATAAATAAAATAAATAAATTCTGTTGGTCCCCATCACTGAGCACCTCTCCTTCATTACTTCATCTTTCTCCTCTCATTCTGGACGCCATTGCTATGTTATATTCATACCATTTGTTATCAAAACCTCTACCCAAATCCCCTACTGGTCCTTGTCTTTCAGCACCTTCCTTTTCACCCATTTTCAATGCTTCTGTCCATTTTCAAAAAACATCCCTGTAGCCACCCCCACCCAAGCATACAGGAAGGAACACCTTCCTCGACAAAAACCCATCCTGGGAGGCGTATTCTTCCTTCTAGGTGTGCTGCAGAGGCAGAACTGAGAAGAAAGAGATATTTGTTCTTGTTAAGCCTCCCAAGGTAACGTGTACATTTTTGGCACATTCTCAGGTTTATAGGTTTTTGTAAATTTGGGGATGCATCAAGGTCTACGGGAGTTGAGTGGTAACACACATGCAATGCACATGGAGCGGCTACCCAGGGCAGAGTAACCAATACCGCGATTTGTGCTGCATTGTGTCAATCCATATTATTTAAGATTTCTCAGAGCCACACAAAGGGGCTTTACATGGCTTCAAAAATGTTGCTATGTTTGGGGTGAGACACTGTAAAAGTACTTTAAAGGAAGGAGCAGGTTTGAATTGTAAAAAAATTGTCAGGTTTGAATTGTAGGAAATTGTCAGTCAAAGTGACCTTGTGCAGTTTTGGGTTATGAAAAGATGTCATAGAATCTCAAGTCAGAGATATGGCATGTAATGGTGTGTGTGTTTTCTCCTGATGATGACTGCCTGCGGTAAGTATTTCTTTGTTCTATAAGCAAATATCCTTGTTGATTCTTCTAATGAGGCATTGACATCATGGCTGCTTTCTTGCCCACACCTTCTACTCCTCTGAGCTTTTAGGTTCTTTGCTTCAATATGTATGCTTGTGGAGTATTTGATAAGCATGAATCTAGCTGCAGATTCACAGGGTATTGAGTCCTGGTTGGGAAATTAAGATAGATTACAAGAAAGAAGGTACACGCATATTCCTACAATGTGGACAGGGAGCTGTTTAAGAAGAGTTGGGGATTAATTTTCTTTCTGAATTACTTAAGCCATTTGGATGCTTATATTGTTCCAGGTTTGGGTGTATGGCTGAAGAAAGCCTGCTATCTGGTCTTCTTACATTTTTTAAAATTTCATTCTGTGGATGTCCTGGGTCCCAATTTGGTGCTGACGGCCTGAGGTACTAATCCTCAAAGCCAGGTCTGCCAGCGTGTGGTTTGTGATGGGTTTGTAGGTGATTCAGGTGTTCTTCAAGATAATGTAGCCTTTGTGAGGGGCCAAAGTAGTGCCTTCCGTGGTGGGATGATGTGATTGACCTTTGCCAGGTAAATAATTAGGCCTGCTGTAGTGTGTAGGAGACTTTTGAGGGGGTTCCAGGATCTTTCCTTATGCTCCAGTCATCCATGTTCCAGTTATCTTCAAATGCTGTGGTCCTATTATTTCCTGGCACATCCGCATACTGACAACTTTAGTGCAACTCTAATTAACCATTAAAAATCCTGATCATTTTACGAAAAAGACCCCACCATGTGGAAAAGACTTTAATCCAGAATATGTGTATGTCTTTCTGCCATTTTCCAGGTGGTGCAATTTGTTACTACTTTGCAAGCGATAGCGTCTGAAATATAAGTTACAGTAAAAACTGACATCGGTGTGTTACAGCTTCTAACATGCACCGCTAGAGCATAGATTGGAGACTAGGAAATGTAAGGTACATGGCAAATCTACAAGTTAAAGGAGACAGTCTCTAAGAAATAGGAGAAGTTGACTTGCTTCGACTTCATTGAAGGGAATTGGAGTTAAATGGAAATATATCGATCACCAGTTTTCCTGCATCACTGTGTTAACCATAATTGAATTCATAGAATCATTTTCATTACAGGCCTCAGTCCTGACACTCTAACTAAAAGAAAATTAATTGTGGCGCCAAGAAGAGGGTCCTGGGAATGAGGTCTTACATTGTCTCATTTTCTTTCCCAGCAGCAACGTGCAGGCGAGGGGGTCTTTGTAATTTAAATTCCTGCTAGACCCAAACAAAGGACGACTTTCAGGGGACATCAAGCCTCTTTAGTTTGAGTATCGTGGCTAGGTGATATCTGGAGCCTCACACCTAGGTGCAGATCAATGGAGGGGAAACAAAGTCACACAACTTGTTATCACTTAACAAGTACTTAGAGAGGCATGGTTTTGTCTTTGTTCAATCCATGTATATAAACGGTATGCATGCAGTGTAAGGACGACATATATCTTGGTCTATCCAAGTATTTACACAAATCCCAATTTATGTTAGAAATTGGGTTACCGGGTGACTGGGGTATGAGCCCTGGTCAAACAGCCACCACATTCCTAGTCAGGGTAAGGCAAAAGCAAACCCCAAATTAACCTGTGTTCAACCCCCTAGTAGTTTGGCACAGAGAAATCAGGCTTCACTTAGAGGCAATGTGTAATGTATTTGTGCAGCACTTCAAAGAGTAAAACAGTGAAAACATGACACACAAAGATCCCACGCCAGATTAGAACAATAGAGCAACATTTTATAAATAAAGCAAGACCAAAACAACAAAAATCCAATCAGTAGAACTGAGTTATGAATTTTAAAAAAGACGACCTGTAAAATAGCATCTAAAAGCAGGAAATGGCAATTGTGGCTTTCTGGTGCCCTGGACCGGATCAAAGTCATGAGTTCAGGCCAACCCCAATGGATTGAGGGCCGGATACAAGTCCAGATTAGTCCAGTTGATGTTTTACTACTCAAGTTTTGTGCCAAGAGTCTTGTTTGCATTGGAGAGGGACGCAGGGAGTTTGAAGAACATCACTGGCATTGGTAGGCATAGCGCGAGGAGCTGGCTTAATGTCACACACAAGCAAAACAGAGCCTTGTGTTACGTCTTCCATGATGATTGATGCTTGCTATGCAAAGAAATGGACTGGCAGCAGCTATAGCTGATTTTCGATGTGAGTGGCATGGTTACCATGCAAAGGGAACATTTGCGGTCACAGAGAACCCAAAGACTTAAATTCAATTGTTTGCAAGCCACACCAAGGGCTCAGGACCTAAATGGCACGACTTGGGGTCAGGAACTCTTTGAAGACTGACCCTGGAGATGTTAGGGAGCCATTTATGTCCCGAAGGCACAGATCAAGAGGCCAGCAGACTAGCCCTTTGAGTCACTCTGGGATCCTGGGTTCAAGATTAGGTTGCAGGTCTATTTCTTCCTCCCCAGGCAAGAGGGCAGCAAGCAGCAGGCCAGTAGGGCAGGAGCTCCTTGTGAGAAGCTAGCCTGGTACATGATGTCCACTAATGTAAGTGGGTACCCTGCGCCAGTCCAAACAACCCTTATGGTGATTTACAGCACAGGGAGCACTCCCAAGCCAGAAGCTACATTCAGCTAGCCCTAGAATATACCAAACTCACTGAACTCTGGGATGTGCAAATTGGCTACCCCAATTTAAAAAAACTGGTATGGAAAACCTTTAAACAAATTTCTTTGGTGGAGGACAAAGCAAGCTTCTCAAATACATCGCATGCCTGGATGCACCTTAACTCCTATAAATTACTGGCCCCACAACCATTCTTCAACCAGGTTTACCCGAAGTCCATAATAATGAACTTTCTGAGACACTGGTTGGGAATCTTTTGGTGCGTTCAGCATTTTCCACCTTGGCTAAGGACACAAGCACAAGAGCCGTGCAGGTTGTGCAAAACCAAACAAGGCGACATAGTTAATCTAATTTGCTTATGCAAGGAACTGCACCAAGTACGCTGACATGAACATGCCCCAAATCAGCCCACTATAAGGAGATAATGCCAGCAGTAAAGAGATAATCCTCGCAACAAGTGGAGAAAATGGTTGGTCCAAAGGAACACAGCACTACAATTTATAGCTTTCAGCTATATAAGGACATATATGTCTAAAATCTAAGTCTGATTTTATATCTGTAAAGAGTTATCCAACAATGCGTTTTATTTGGTTTTAATTTGAAGCTTGCCATCATAATAATTTAAAAAAGACAACAAAAAGGCAGCAAAAATGTAGGAACTCATATACACATTGTGAAATGTTATATATACTGTTGTTTTTTATGTTCTAATTTTGTATTTCATGCACCAATATTGCAATGGTTTTAAGTACCTATGCAGGAAATAAAGAAACTTGAAACTTATGGTGATTTAAGAGGCCTTAGACACCCTTAAAAAGCTCTCTAAGAGGTAGCTTTGGAGAGCAACTTTTAGGCTTAGTCCAGAAGGAGTGTAAGGCAGCTTGTTTTACCAGAATGCAATCTTTTATTATAGAGTAAGTGAAAAAGAACCAAACAAGGTATTTATAAAAATATATATTCATTATATAATACTCTCTAACACGTTTAGATATCTCCAACCCAGTGATAAAGACAATTCACACAATACTTTGCAAGGAAATACAGTAACTAGCACAGAATACACAGTGGACCCGGGGGGGACCAAACCATATACAAAGAAAGTGGTATAAGAATCACAACTTGGGTCAAGACAATGTCGAGAGGATGTAGAAGTGCTGGGGACCCAAGGAACCGCCAATGGTGAGTAGATAGGGATCCCACGGAGAGCGTGTGCAATGTGGGAACAAGACTGCGTGCTCCGTACAAATCACTGTGTAAGTCTCGGTTGGAATTTTAAAGATTAAGGACCCTTTCCAGTGGACCCTGAAGAAACCCGTGGAAAACAGAAGGTTGGAGAGCCACCCCACCCATGGATACCCTAGTATCCACGTTACCTACACCAGGGAAGCCGGGTGCATAGGTGTGAAGTGGTGTTGGAAACCGCCATCGAATCCAATGGAGGACTTCTGGAAAGTGCTGCTGTGAAAGAGGGAGGAAGTGTCCGGTTGAATCTGAAGATGGATTCTAGTTGAGGGGTACCTGCAAGCAGAGGGGACAGAGTCCATGTCGCTCAGGAGTAACCAGGAGATGCGGAAGACAAATATCCACCAGTGTCTGGTGTTGCAGGTGAGTTGATGAGGACCTTGACTTTGCAGCTGTGAGGACCAGGCGATGCTGAGGAAGACCAGGAGCCATGCACAAACTGTCCCAAGTTGAATGTCGAATGCTGAGGGGTTGGTCTCCGGCAGGAGCACCAACAAGCCTTGGCAAAAGCATCCCACACAGAAGTTAAAGAAGGTGCAATATCTAGACCAGCAAGGTCCAGGTGACTCACCACAAGAAGGGGAGTTAGGGCAGGGCCAAGAAATCAGAGAAACAAAAAATGTAGGCCACAATTTGTGTGTCCAAAGATTCTGGTCACTGGAGATGTTTGAGGTTGGGGCTACTTGGAAGAAAGCCAAAAAGACTTTGCATCTGAAAGTTGATGCGGTGGACAGGGGGTTGGTTTTTGCAGCCCCCACGAGGGATACTGGCCTCAAACTTGGTGGGAGGGCAGGCTTTGAGAGCTATGGAGAATCACCACCTGTGTTGCAGACCGGTTGACTTGGTTGCAGTGTTCGAATGCAGGGAAGTGACTCCTTCACTTCAAGGGAGATTCCTTCGGGTGTCTCTGATGCCCACAGGCCTTGGAAGGTTCCTGTATGGTGCACAGGCAGAAACAATGCAGCAGGTTGGGAGGGAGACAAAGTCGAGCCCAAAGGAAGTCCAGCCAAGTCCAGAGTGCCCAGATGGTAGAAGAAGTGGTGTCTGATTTGAATCTTGTCCCACAATTGATCTAGGGACCCAACCACAGGTGAGCCATTAAGTACCCTAAGGAAAGGGTTGGAACGATTCATGGGACCCTCCCAGGGGAGGGTCTGGACAGTGGGGAGGTTACTCCCATGTCCTGAATCCAGTTTTGTGGCAGAGCTGGTTTGAACCTGACTATGCTTTGGGATACCAAATGTGCCCCTCATGCAGACTGCGTGGCGCTGCCAAGCATACCCACCATGCCCCAGTGCACTAAATCCTGTCTGGGAGGTGGTCACACTTTCCTGTGACAGGATGCCTATAGTTCTGCCTCCCCCTGCTCGAGCTTGGTCCGCAGCAGCGGGGCAGAATCGTGTCGCTGGTCGGCAGCAACCATTTTGTGCTGTCCAGGTCTAGAAGACTGGTACCGGGAACACCGAGAGCCTAACCAGGGCTCTGCCAGTGCTTGGAATCATACCTCCCACAATGTTTATGGACTACTTAGGCTGCAGGGGTGTCCTGCTCATGCAGGGGCACACTCACACTTTTAATCAAGCACCCTGCCTTCAGGATTGCAAAGGCTTGCTATAAGGGAGACTTATAGGTTTTACGTGCAGTGACCCTAGATATAGGAAACCTATGTATTTAGTAAGTGGTGCTAGAATAAGCTTACACAGGCTGCAATGGCAGGCCTGCAGTTCCATTTTGAATGGTCTCTCATGGGTGGCATAATTCATGCTTCAGCTCATGGGGGAGCTCTGGGGTACCTATGCCCTTGGTGTCTTAGTACCGTATACTATGGACTGATAAGGGTACCCCAGTATCCAATCCGGAATGTACCTGAGTCCTAAACATAAGAGTTTAAGGGAGTAAGCCGATAGACTGGGGTCCTGAGTAGCAGGATCCCAGTCATACTTGTAAATAATAGCTTAGCACCAGGCAAAAAGTGGGGGTAATCATGCAGAAGGAACTTACCTCCTTCATAACAGCAGTCCAGCGGAGTGGCAGTCCTTTCAGCAACACAGCAGCCGGTCTTCCTGGCAGAGTATCCACAGGTCCAGAAGTGTACTGAAGAGTTGGTGTCTGAGGTCCTTCATTATACTCTTGTGCCCTGGTTCAGGAAGGGGAGAGAAGCTTCTAGACATTGGATTTGAAGTGCATGGACTTCCATGCCTCTTCTGCCCTGGATCCAAGTTGGCTCACATTACAGTGCAGGATTGTTTTGCCCCTGGTTTGGAGACAGGACTCAGCCTATTCAAGTGTGAGTGGGGCTGTGCCCGGCTCCTTCCTCTCATCCTGCCAGTGACGGCCCATTCAGTCATGCCTAAGCTCCCCATTGTGTGTGGCTGTGTAGGAGGAATACACAATGTCAAACTGCCAACTTCACCCAGTCATGTGATCAGAGAGAGGCTGCAGGCACCAAATGGATGAGGCAAGAAAATGCCAACTTTCGAAAAGTGTCATTTACAGAATTGCAATTTAAAATCGGACTTCACCATCAGTTTGGATTTGAAATTCTGATTCCTGAGACACCATGCTTGAAGAGATCATCTCTTCCCATTTGGAAATTACACTTAAGATGTAATAAGGTAACTCCAATGTTATCCTATGGGAAAGATAAAGCTTGCAGGAGTGAAGAACAAATATTTAACCCTGCCCTTGGGGCTGTCCTGGGCCTACCTTAGGGGTTACTTATATGTACTGAAAATGAAGGTTTGAGTCTGGCGAAAGGTTTATTTTGCTAGTTTGAAAGGGCATTTTAAACTGCACACACTGCTTCTACAGTAGCAGGCCTGAGACATGTTTAAAGGGCTACTTGAATGAGTTTCACAGATTGTGCTGCAGACGGACTAGTAGCATTTAATTACCAGGCCCTCGGTACATATAGTACCACTTTACTATGGACTTACATATCATCAAGTATGCCTGTGTTACCAGGTTTTAAGGAGTGAGTACATGCACTTTAGCACCTATTGGTAGTGGTAAAGTGCTCAGAGTCTCAAGGCAAACAAAAATAGGTCCACAAGAATGGAGGAGAGGGAAATGTTTAGGAGAAGACCACCAGAAGGCTGACAGATCTAACAAAATTCCACTATTTTGCTTTCTTTGATTTGCAGCTCTATTCATCCCAAAGCAGGCTGTCACAGCACTTTACATCACACTTACACATTATACATTGACAGTAAACCGTATGTTTGTAAATCAATGTGCAGGATATGTTACATAACGCAGTGAGGGTTTACTGGGCACCCAAAGATCTCTGCAGTAGGTGTCCTAACCACACAAGATATTTCAAAATGCAGACTTTGCAACTACAAGAGCAGAACAGATTGACTGCCACATTTCTTCTTGCTGCCAATTTCTTTGTGGCAGAGTTAAAAAAAAAGGAAATTGAGGCCCAGATTTTGCATCGCAGTTGTGTCACTTTTTAGCACAGCCTCGACCAAAATCTCATTTGTTACATACAGTAATGTGCTAACATTTACTCATGATAGACCTGCTAAACATATGTGAGAGCTTAAGATCAGTTCTTGTGAGGTCACTTCCTGTAAAAACATTGGTTGTGATGTCACTTCCTAGGATGCCACATGCCATGTCACGTGCCTTAATTTCACTTGCATGCTGCCTAGTCCCACCACTTCTGTTTTTTAGGACTTGTTCCCTGCACAAATACTAGATAATTGACTTTTCTTTCTCTTCCTATTACCATGTACTTCTGCATTTGCTGCTCTGCACACCACGCCTTCTGACCATGGGAAATTTACTGTCCTGTTTACGCTCCTTTGAACGCTGTTGTCACAAAGTGCATGGCACCACCACTGCAGAAATAAGACCATGGGTTGGGTCCAACTGTCTTGGATGTATTCTTCTCCCTATTTTCACTCTTTTGAACAAGGGGGATGATTCCGACCAATTTTCTCAAACCATTGATTTTAACTCTAGCAATTGTCTTATTTTATGAAAGGGCCTGCTGCGTTATAAGGATACTGCAAAAACATTAGGAGTTGTGTATCAATATATAGGTAAAAAAGCCAAAGGGCGAGTTATTTCAATAAATTACTGCTTCTCTGAAGTGAAATGCAATATGTATTTACATATTATAGGTGATGGCGTTAATTATTGAAATGTACAGGGACTCATTAATAAATTTCCAATCGAAATGGTATTATGTGCCATCTGATAAAGGAGACCTGCCAGGAGCTGACACACAGAGAGTAATTAAAATACATACTACAGAAACGAACAGCCTGAATTTTCAGGAAACCATATGTTTGAAGCCGTTTGATGTTACAGTCCTTGGAAAGCCAATTTTACTATTTTTATTAAGATGCAAATAGATTCCTGCGATCACACATGGATTTCCAGCAGACGGCAGAAGAGCAACTGAGCGTTTATTAATTCAAGATTAATTCAATCATTCCATTCATCGTTTTTTTCTTTTTTAGTTTCTTTAGATTTCCAGCAGTACATCAAATAAAATCATAAATGTGTCCTTGTTGGCTAAAAACAAAACAAAAGCTTGAACTTTTGTTTTTATGGGATAGGAAACCACTTGTTTAGCTCAGCTCACCAGTGCAATAAATGAAAAATGTAGAAACTGGACTGGTAAACTCAGCTGGAACGGTTCACAATTTTAATGTGAGTTTAGGCGAACACCACACAAATACAGGAAGTGGCAGAGGTAATTGTTGCAATAGAAGTGACCTTTGCTCGCATTTTGTAGGATGGTCTGAAGAACAAGACTACTCTCACGGAAAAGGGGAATCTAAAAGTAGCAGCCAAACTGCACTAGTTAAAGAAATAAGAACATAAATCTCTGCACCAAGTTGAAGTAAAAAGACAAACATATTGATAAGACAATAAACAGAACAAATCGGATAAATCCTGAGGTTAGTTAAAAGGGAAATTATTCCATTAAAATGACATGCAAACATCATTTCATTATAAATGAATGAAAACTGTAAAACTAGACAAAATGTCTTACAGAGGTTCAAATGAGATGCAGGCACCTCATGTGAACAACCCACAAATGCAGGCAGTCAGATTAAAGTTGATGAGTGGGCCTGGTTAAGAATTTTACATTTTCACTTAGCAGTTAATTTGGAGCAAGGAACAATTGCAGCAGGAGCAATCTGACGGAAGTGTTTTAACAGGTCTTCAGTAGACTCATATATTCAAAGAGGACTCCTTTGGTTAGTTCCTTCCATCAAGTTGCAAATTGTAAGTAAAAGTGATTATTAAATGGTATTTCATTCATCCATTTAATCAACAGAGGTAACTGTGTCCTGTGTAGAAAGTCTTTGTAAAATCTAAAATGACAGCTTGCGAATCCCAGCCATTTGCAGTTGGTACCTGGAAATATCCCAGTACAAGCGTGCAAATATCTCGCTAATTCTGACTTGGCTGCCTAAGGCACTACAGTTGCAGACACATAACTCGAGGGGACATAACTGCCAAGAGACTCTGTTTGATGCACGCATATAACCCAAATGGAAATATTAGGTTGATACGGATGAATATTTTGATTTTGGCACTTAAGATAATTTTTGAAGGGGGCGTGGCCAGGCTGCCAACCAAGGTGGCTGCGCAGCACTGAAGCTCTGCCAGGATTTCCCAGTAATGTCCCACTATCTCCAGATCCTGCCTCACTAATGCAGCCAGAACCAGATCAGTGTGTCCCCGAAACAATGAAGACTGCGGCGTAGATGACCCCTGTGCCCGCACCTTATTGCCTGTGTGGAGCCACTAGCGGTATCGCGGCCTGGAGGCCTTCCTGCATG
This sequence comes from Lissotriton vulgaris, assembly GCF_964263255.1. Classification (NCBI taxonomy): domain Eukaryota; kingdom Metazoa; phylum Chordata; class Amphibia; order Caudata; family Salamandridae; genus Lissotriton; species Lissotriton vulgaris. The sequence continues at coordinate 666,728,033 of NC_141696.1, forward strand.
ACCCCGAGCCTTGGTGAATTTCCTCTGACCATGGAGCCTTGAAGATCTGAGCCCGGCCAGCACGCCAATCCTGGTGAGTGCGATGGGAGTGAGCCTACTACCTTCCCCCCACCCCCCTTGACAGCAGCCACAGCACGCTCCTCCGCCTCTGTTGGGTTGGAGGAGCGCTTGCGACTTGTGCTGATCCCTGAGGCCCTGTGGTGACAGGGACTGCAGGCGAGCCTGGGAGGCCCCACCCGGCTGTCCGCACGAGCGCACTGGGGGTGTGCGGCTCAGATTGACTTACCTTTTGATCCCGGCAGCCCAATGCCGTGTCCCGTCGCAATTTGAGGCACCTCGCGAGGGGCAGAGCGGAGTTCCATTAGAATTCACCCTGTGACTCCATTTCCACAGTGCCTTGGATGGCCGCCATTTTGCTGACGCCTGAGTGTGTCTGAACACTTGGCTGTAGGACTGGAGGCCTGCTGCCTGCGCTTGATCCCACAGCCTGTTAAATGGTGACACAACATTCATTCACCCACTAGCCCTGCTTAAAACCACGCTACTTCAGTCAGTCACTCAATCCTGCAATCAACCCTATACAATTAATTCACTGCTGCCAATTGAGGACACACTGCACAACAGCCCTTCTTGTAGGGGGATCATTTTGCTGGTACCCCGCCGCTACATTTTCGGAAGGTGTGGGACTGCTGCCCAGTTGAGCCACCAATTACACTTTCCACCCCAGAAGTTTCCTCCTAATTACCTGCACAACAGCATGGACCGCAAAGACCCTAAGCAAAGAGTATTGCCGTTTGGGAAACTAATGGAAAAGGCGCAGGAAACAGGCCCTGACATGGAGGAGGGTGGCCAAGACTGCGACCCAAACCTCCCTACTGCAGGAACTTAGAGCCGACTTCAGGGCGCTAGATGGCCAATTAAACGCTCTAGAAAAAAGTCTTGCGACCCTGAGGGCTAAAATCAAATTCACGACAAGAGAGTAGACCATGCAGGAGAGAGACGGCGTAGCTCAGTCTCTCAAACGATAGGAACGAATGGAAAGAATCCTCAAAGAAGTTGCAATAAAAATGAAGATTTGGAAGCGAGCAGCAGACGCAATAATCTTCGCCTTCTCGAAGTCCCGGAATCAACCTATACTGGCCGCATAGATCTCTTCGTGGAGTCCCTGCTCGCCGACCTCTTTGGCAGGGAAGCCTTCACGCCTGGCTTTGTTGTCGAACGGGCACACCACTCCTTGGGTCCTCGCCCAAATCCAGGCTGTCCTCCCAGACCCATTATCACACGTATAATGAACCTCCGTGACAGGGACACTGCTCTGCAAGTTTGCCAGAGAACAGGGCAAAACTACCTGGCAGGGATCAACAGTTGCACTCTATCCAGATTTTACAACAATGGTGCAGGATGCACAGCAGAAATACAACGGTGTAAAGGCCACTCTCAGGAACTCGGGTCTCAAATAAGGCATGCTATAGCCTGCACGCCTACGAGTGGACACTGAGGGCAGGTCTTTCATATTTGACACATCCACCGCTGTGCAGAAATTTTGCAGACCTTACAAAAACAATGGAGGCCAACAAAAACCCACTGGGCCTGGGTCTTCCCCTCCTCTCAGCAGCTCGATCGCCAGCATCGAACTTTTCTCCACAGAATGAACATGTTCCCCAAGTTTTGTGGCACTGTTTGCTGGTCTGCTGTGTTTTTTTACATTGAGACAGTATGAACACCACTTTTCAGTTGATCGCATTAGTATACTGGGTTACTGACGGGGCGTAGCCTCCCCCCGGTGTGTATATCACGTCATAGGTATCACTGATTATAATGTATCTTACTGTACACTTGCCTTTTCATCCAGGTTGTTCGCAGGATGCATTTGGTTATTGTTTGAGCGGTTTGGTTCCTTGCGTCAAGGTACGTGAGGCTGGGTGGGGGGTGGAGGGGGGGGGGGGTTAGGCACAGACCTTATCATTGTTACTTGTTTATCACTATGCTCACTGTTAAGCCAGACATTTTTTTTTCAAGATACCAATCCTATATTCACTGCACGATCGCCTAGGTGGCAACGTTAGGCAACCTGCCCAGCCCCCTCTGGCCTGTCACTGATCTGGTGGAATGTTAGGGGCCTTAACAACAATAGGAAAGGGAAACATGTACTACATTATTTGCAGAGGCACCAAATAGATGTAGCATTTTTTTAAGAAACTCATTTGCCCAAATCAGACACCACGCATTTCGCATCAAGTTGGGGACAATATTGCTATTTTTCTCATTTCAGCACATACCCAAGGGGTACAGTGATACTGATCCATAAACGGCGCCCCTTTCACTTATACAAAGCCTACGGGGATGATGCCGGCCACTACACAATAGCGACAGGAAAGCTGATGGGCTATAGTATGGCGTTAGTATACTCCCAACACTGACAGCCCTGAACTCTTCCATAGCTTACACTCTCAAATCTAAGGCTGGGCGCAGACCACACGAATATGGGCGGGATTTTAATCTGCTCCTAAATCCCTCACTAGACTGCTCCTCCTCCTCCCCGGACACAAACTGCATGCACATAGGGCGCTTTTGGAACTCTGTGATTCTTTGACTTCATTGGACATAAGGTGGCGTTGTAACCCGTCCGTTGCTCCTTACACACACTACTCATTTCCACACGGTACGTGGACCAGGTTGGATTACTGGCGTATCTCTCCTGGCCTATGCCCATGGTATGAGGCCATCAAGACACTCCCTAGGACATACTCTGACCACTCCCCTGTGGTACTAAAGGTTTGTGTCCCCAGGCTGGATGGATACGAGCGACAATGGCGGTTTCCAACCCGGGCCCTCAATGATGATCTGTTCTACTCCGAGATTGGACTGGCAATAGAAGACTACTTTGACTTAAATACTAGCTTAGTTGACACTTGGGCTGTTCTCTGGAAGGCTTTGAAGTCCTACATTCGGGGGTCTGTATAGCTAAGCAGGCTGGAGTGTTGAAGGACCTGAGGGCTATTTTGGCCTGCATCGAGCAACAATAAGAGGCACTTGACAAGAAATTGCTTCTCCTCCCAGACCCAGAAGGGTCGCGACAATGCTTAATGCTCCTCACCGAATTTCGGGAAGCAGCGGACCGGAAAGCCCTCTTCTTGAGAAAATATATAACTTCTCGCCGCTATGGAGAGGGTGAACGGCCAGGACGCACTTTATCACAACTTCTGCGGCCCCCATATAGTAAGTCCTGTATAACAGAACTCAGATCCTCCTCAGGGCAACTCTTGACCTACACCACAAGATCCGTGACGCTCTCCTAACATTATAAGATGCTTTTTATACCTCTAAAGTCACACAAGAATTTGCAGTCCACGAGGAATACCTTGCAGAAATAGCATTAGTATTCATGGAAAAATTGATGCAAAACTTCCTGACCGAACCCTTCTCGGCTGACGAGATTGTCAGTACGATTGAGGCACTGAATGGTTCTACTGCACCGGGCCTGGATGGCTTTACCGGTGATTTCTACAAATCTTAAAGGACCTACTAGCCTCTTGGCTACTTGAGGTATACAATGAAGCACTTAAGCAGAGGGAATTGCCCCCCTCCCTCAGGGAGGCAGTTATTCTTGTGCTGCCTAAGCCGGGTAAGGATCCTGTACTGTGTGGGCCTTACAGACTGCTTTCCCTGTTAAATCTAGATTACAAAATCCTCGCTAAAATGATTGCCCTAAGACTTGCCCTATTGATGGATAGAATTATCTCCCCTGCCCAATAGGGGTTTGTACCCAACAGAACCACCTTCTTAAACCTCAGATCTCGGTCCTGCACAGAATAAGCCTGGATGTCTCAGCAGCAGCGGTTCTACTAGATACCGAAAAAGTGTTTGATCCCCTCAAGTGGTCCTTCTTTCTTTCGGCGATGCATATGATGGGTATGCCCAAGGGGTTTATTGATGTTACGGTACTCCTGTACAGCGGTCCAACCGCAAGACTGCACCTCAGCGGCACGTTATTCCACTCATTTACTCTCTCGCAGGGCACCAGACAGGCTTACCCCCTGTCACTGCACCCCATTTATATTTGCTATGAATCTGCTGGTCAGGCATTTTCAGGAGAACACCGATCCCTCCTTGTGTCCTTATACGCTCACGATATTATTCTGTATGTCCGGAAGCCGCAGGTAAATTTGTATTCCCTGATAAGTGAAATCATCAGATTCGGCCGCTCTCTAGACTGGGAATTAATAGGCACAAATCAATAATATTTCCCCTTACCACCAGCACTAAACAGTGGGATTGTGAATTCCGACTTGAATGGTGTGATGACTCGACTAAATATTTGGGTATCCATATCCACATAGACACGGCCCAAATAATCAGATTGAACTACGGCCAGGCTGTTCACAAGCTTGAGTCACAGATTGAGAAATGGCTATGACTTCCGCTCAAGCTCGCGGGTCGGTGGCCCTTATAAAAATAATTATTCTCCTTAAATTTCCGTATCTTTTCAACAACAACCCCTATTCCACTACCGAACAGCTTCTTTTTAACATTGCGCTCTCATTTCATTAGACTGACTTGGCGGGTTAAGAGGCCTAGGGCTCGCTGGAAGGTCATGACCCTTCCTTATGATAGAGGTGGCTTTGGGGTTCCAAACCTTCAGCTATATTATTTGGCCACACAATGTAGCTATGCACACACCTGGTTTCATCCAAATGCCAGAATTCCTTACTTACGGCCAGAAGCAGATTTGGTCCTGCCTGGCTCTCTGAATGTTGTTTTACCTCAAGGCGTCCCCTGGGATTCGCGTGATATCCAAACAATATCAACCACGAGATGGGCCTGGAAAAAACTACTCTGAATCACAGGAGCTCCCATGTTATACACGTCGGCCCTTCCGATCATAAATAATCTTTGGGTTCCAATTATGGGCGAGAGATTGGTACAGCGTACACTCACTACTTACGACATGAGCAAAGTGGGGGATTTATTTCCTGGTGAGCATGTATTCTCGGTTATGGAAGAGGAGAGGTTCAACACTGCATCATTTATGGATACATTTGTACTTAACCGGGTTCGCTCGGCATTGAGGACGACTATGCCAGACTTTCCCCTTAAACCTGAATCATTACCCCCACTTACCATGATAATCGAGAACACAGGGAGAGAAAATCTAATTTCTAAACTATACAGAGCGTATGCAGCAATAATTCCCGTTGACGATACCAAAATCCGAGAAGACTGGGAGGTGGACCTAGGGCATCCCATCCTTGACGAACAATGGGCAGAGTGCTGCTCCCAGATTAAGGAAGTCTCTTTAAATAGTCGTCACAAACTGATTCACTTCAAATTTCTGCGACAAAGCTACATTACTCCCAAGAAAACACATAGAATTGACCCAAACAGGCCCCATAGTTTCTTAAAATGTGGGGCTCCACATGCAGACTCCACACACCTCACCTGGAACTGTTCTAAAATCCAAAACTATTGGGCGGCAATGTTTCGGACGCTGGGGGAAATGGTGGAATTGGAGTTCACGCCGACTCCTGAGGTAGCTTTAATGGGCTACATGACAAACTACCCCAAAGCGGTCCGGATATTCATTGCCATTGGCTTGTTACTGGCAAATAGAGAGTTTGCCATTAAATGGGGACGTAAGTCAGCTCCTACATTAACGATCTGGTTAAGCAGCTTAACATATTGCAACACAAACAGCGATCTGTATGCCTGCACCTTGCCACGATCTAAACGCCCAAAATATATCTGGGGCCCCCTTAAAAAATATCGGGGTACATCACGTTTGCCTACCACCTCTCAATTGGAACAGGGAATAGTCCCTTGCAGGAGTGGGTTGATAGGATACAATTTGTTTAATGTGATGGTTGGCACATTGCTCGGTCTAGGCTCCATACAGCTTGATGTTAAGTTAATGCCTGAATGCGGAAGAGAATTCACTGGGGCGGGCGGGGCGGGTGGTAAAATTAGAGTCAGCATCCCTCAGACCTATGTATAACGGTTGTCTATTCTGTACTGTATTAATCTTTTGTATCTGACTGTTTTTCTATTGTTTTCTTTTCTTAATTGATATGCACTAGACAGTAAGCATTCATAACCCTTGGTATTAGTATGATCAAAAGGTAAATACAGTTTTTTAAAATATATACTTTTTGAAGCTTCTAGTGGTATTGTGGCTGAAGCTGAAGACTCTATCTAACAAGTCCAAAAATTCAGCATTTCCTTATAGGAGACCCTGGTGAATGCCATTTGCAGGAACTGAAATGCTCCAAGCAGTACATGATGGTGTTGCTAATTTGTGAAGTTGTACTTTGTCAGATAAAGGTACCTTGTTCACCAGGAAAATCCACTACCTGCTAATTTTGATCATTTTCCTATAATCAAGAAAAATGCCCCACAAAGTTAAGTTTTATAGGCAAAATATTCCCTCTGAGCAATGTTTGAGACTAGTTATTATTCGACTAATCCCACTGACCTAAATCCTGTTTAAATCAACTTTAGAACTACTGTTGAAGTTCTCTGTAAGTTCACGACAGGCAGTGTTTTGGGTGAGAGAGATGCTTTGACGAATGTTTGACTACAAGTCCTCCTCCCCTCCTGTGTTGAAGCTAATGGGGCCCTAATTAGGCAACCAAAGTATAGCTTTTAAAGAGAATACCAAGTAGGTATTGGATGAATGCATAACACAGATGCATATTAGCCTTTGACATTGACTAGGCTGACCACACTAGTCAGAGTGGTAAAAGGGATCAACATCCTAGGTCCTGAAGAGAAGCTTAGGGGTAGACCCGTGAGGAAACTGCTCATTGTAGCACTTTTTCCTCCTTTTCCCCACTTTTATTAATACCAGCTATAGGGACTATTAAAGTTTAGTTTTCCATGCAGCCAGGTATTTTTAAACTTACTTATCTTCTGACCCTTCCACTCTCACACCAAACACATTATTTCACTTCACTTGAAAGTGCTCCCACGTATCCGTAGGTCGTAGCACGCCCCGTCCTGCAGCGGGGCGGGAAGCAGATGATGATAAATCATGCCACCAAGAGACCTTTTGGTGGGTGAGGGTTATTTTAGAACACATATTGTTTCTCTCATGCCAGAAACCGAATGGTTCTCTTGGGTTTAGTCACTGTTTGTAAGGATAGCACGGCTTTTGGAATTAGGAGTGGACTCAGTTTGTTTTTTCATAACTTGTAGAGGAGGCCAAGTCCACGACTTATTATACCTCTTCACTCCCTTCCTTGTTTTTCGAGAAGTTCTCTGTAGCCCATCCTGTATGGGACTTTTTCAGCATCCTGTGATCCAGGATCTCTGAAGATGCCTTCTCCATCAGGAAAACAGCTATCATCCAGTAGGCAAGTTATGTTCGTTTGGCCAGGGAAATGTTTCTCTTTGTTTGGAAAAACTCAACAAATGTTTATAATAGGCCGCTGTGTATGTTCACAATCCAACAGACAAGAGGCATTTCTTCCTCCTTGGTTTGAAGAAAGTGACCCGATTAGGGCCACCCGGGTCACTTGCGACCACCTCTTAGCCTTCCTCACAAATGAAGAGTCGGTCAGACAGAAGAGAATACAAACCAAAGATATTTATTGAAAGTACACTTGAGTGGAGTCCAGTCTGACCAGCCTCCTTAGATTGCTGCAGAGGGACTGACTTCTACCAGCAGGACATTGTATAATGTACCCTTTCAGGATCACTAGAGACATGCCCAAACTGGAAATTTCCCGTTGGTAGCTAGTGTACAATGAAGATACTGAAGGATGAGTTTGCAATCTCAGGACCGGGTACATGTTATTTCAGAGCCAGGATTACTTGACCTGCACCCGCGGCTGTTAGGGTGGGAGCAGGAGTATCTAGTGAGAAACACCAAATTTTGAGAAATAAATGCTCAGGATCCTGGCTGTTCTGGACCTATGATTCCTGATAGGAACACTAGGAACCCTTGGTTGAAAATTGGCATCTGGCCAATGAAATACTTGTATATAGTTGTACATAGGAACTCTTGTTACACTGTATATTTTTTCACTCATTGAGACTATTCACCAAAAAGTCACGCTATTGCACTTTTTCTGACGGTCATTTCATGCATTGAATGTTGTTCTTGAATGATTCTAATTCAGATACTAAATGAATGAATTGTGTTGTAAATTGTACAATACAATCGCTTGATCGCACAACATTGTATTTTGAGCATTTATTTTTCAAAATTTGGTGTGTACCAGAGAGCGATTGTTGTTGACTGCATTAATAAGCATTTTTCAAAACAATTGGTCTTACCCAACAGAGCCACTCTTTGTTCAACTATAAATACCCAGGCACAAATAGATTATAATCCCCTTTGAGACCCTTCAAAAAGTTATCCAAATCACTTTGCATCAATGTCATTACTTTACATTTTGTTTTGTTAAAAATATTGTTATAACAATTTATTATAACAAATGCCTGACTTTCGAGCGAGTGGAGTTCCAAAAATTGGTAGTATTCGGACGAAACAAAGGTTTACTTAAGGACAGTGGTGAAGTGACTGGAATCAAAGTAGCGAGGCCACCTTTTGCACTTCCCATACTTGATGGCTAGCATTAGTGCTGATTGTTTGAAAGCCATCTATAAAGAAAGGCTCAGTACACCATGTCTCTTGGATTAGGATGATCATATATCCAACTAGAGAATTTAGCCAATCCTCGTCCTTAAGTTTACTTTTAAAGCCTGCTATATTCCAGGTCATAAGTTTAACATTTTCGCCAATAGGTAGCAAAAGTTCACCACTCTCCTGATCTCCCTTTGGTGGATGTTTAATAACATGGGTATGTAATTTAACTATATTCTCTTGTGTACCCAAGGCCACTTGATTTTCTTGTTCTTTATTAATGGTCAAGTTTATTCCATTGAGGATGTCTTCGCTAACAAGCATGTGATCCATTTCACCCATCCCCTCTGATTGAATAGTTATATGCATATCGGACGACCAAGGATTAAAGTTATCACCCAGGTTCAATCCCCTTTGGTCACCCCTTGTCCATCTAAGTCAGTCCACTTCGCTACATCTGCGGAGTGGAGAGAATCTGTTGTACAAAGGGAAATTAAGCATTGGTTGGTATCTCTGTTTTATAGGTTGTTTATTTGGAATAGGTTTGTAAAAGAAACCAATTGGAACTGCCATAACACGATCATTAGTGGCTAGACAAAATCCACTATAATTATCCGCAAAAAGATTTAACAAGTTGCCCACAAGCTTATGGTTCAGAAAATTAACCACTACACACTCTCCATCGCATGCTTTTCTAGAATCGCCCACCCAATTGAATCTCCTTAGCATGATTATGTCTTGATAGAGAGTATGCGCCCCGACAACACTATTTGTGGCAAACCAGTGAACTACTTGATTTTTTAATGTATCATACGTTTCTCTCTGGTTTGTATTTAGCTTTGGGAAATTTTTTAAAACAATGACATATGGTGTAGCCTGGGGCGGAAGATTAAACAGTACTTTGCGATTGGGGCCCTCCTCACCAGGTAATGCTGTGCTAGTTAGGGGTAGAATATTAATTCCCCAGTAGAATGAAATAAATCATGAGATCCAACTTCTTTATCCGATCTCTACCCTAGGACCGGTCTTGCAATAGTTTCTTTTTTCAAAATTGACATATTTATCTTGTGTGACTCTCTATGTACAACCTTGTCTATAGTGGTTACACTATCTCTGTCCTCTATGTCTCTACTAGGTAGATTTCGATCTAATCCCATAACACCAGTTGTTTTATTTTTAGTATTTGGCGATTGTTTATTAAGGACCAGGTCTGTTAATAGAGCCACGTCTTTCTGTAACAATTTAATTTCAGTCATAAAACGTCTTTCGATGTTATATAATTTACTGTGGAGTCTTTTAAATAACTTTTCATGATCATGTTCCACCTGGCTCTCCTTTTTACGATCATCCCTTTTAAATGCAGATTTAATGACCCCCTTTTATTCTTAAGTATAGGTTTTATCGTGGGGGTGGAAATAGGCTTATTTGCCTGCCCCTCAGCCAGCTCTTCCATCAGAGGGATAGTGACAATTTTCAATTGATTCTTTTTCTTTTTTGCCGGAGGGGATATTGGTGATGTAACATTAGTCAACAATGAAATCTCTATTGGTGAAGTAAACACACAAGGGTTGAGATGTCTATTTTATTGACCATAAGAGTGTTCATGATCAAGATCAGTACCTCTACTACGAGCTTTCTCCTTGGCCTTTTCACCCTTCTCATAGGCACATGTTTGTGGTACAACTTCGCCCTCTAGTACATTGTCCCTTATCACGGCATTAAGAGCAGTTTTGGTAGTCGCCAGTTGTTCCTCAACTTGTACAATTTTGCTGTCAGTGATGCCCACTGCACTTTTCAGATAATTTGTTATGGGGGCAGTTTTTGGGGGTAATTTTCCTCCAATCATAGGTAATTTCCCTTTGCCCAGATTAGATGGTCGTAGCGTGGTCAAACGAAACAAACAGTAGGTTCCTTACCGTCCTATTCGATCACACGGGCACGGGGCTGGCCCTACCCTGCTACGTCCTGTCGCGGACGGGCGCAGATGGGCCCGCCCTTGGCCCCCCTTGGCCCGGGCACTTCCGCGCGGATCCCGTGCTTCGTGAGCCCTGCCCGGGATTTAAAGCACCTCCTGCGCTGACAGGCTGTTGACGCACCTCCTAGGTGCCTTGCGTTGCAGCTTGGGGGGTTGTAGTTTCGCTCCCCCAAGCTGATCCTTCGATGGTAGTAGCGGCTGCTTTAGCACGGGCACAAAGAAGTCAGCCAATCAGCCAAGATGTAGATAAAGAATACTGGGCTCCCGCGCTGCGTGAGCCCTGCCCGGGATTGAAAAGCTCCTCTGGCACTGACGGTGACAGGTTTTTGACGCGCTTCCTGGGCATACTGTACATTATCTTTGATCAGGCAGGTCCGTGGATCTTCTATCTTCTTCTTGTGGAGAAGTGTGGCTCAGGGGTTAGAGGCGGCAGACCCGGAAGCTGAGATCGGTCCTGGACCAGGGTTCAATTCCCCGCCTCGGCGGGTCTTGGGCTCAAAAATTCCACGGACTCGATAATTCTCGTTCCGGTGCCTACTCGACTCATGGGTTCACACTCTGCGACTCTGGGCAACAGGCCCCTCGCGGCGGGATGCCTGGCTTTCACCTTGTGGATACCCTGCTGGGGTTATCTCACAGGGGAATACCAGGACGGGTTCCCAAGGCAAGCGCCTTGATGCCTTTGGGTGATACGTGCGCTATATAAATCGCAATACAAATCTATGAGTGTTAAATATACATCATTTCTGAACCATGATTGCTCCAAAAGTACTGTACTGATTTACACCAAATTATATAAAACACACTTTCTGGGCAAAGATCTAGTCTTCAGGGAAATTCCATTCAGCTGTTTTGGCTGTACTTATGTCTAATGCTCTTTTGGTAAATTGCATGGGAAAATTTATTTTGGGGCGTTAACCCCCCGGACCCCACCCCCAGTTTGACGGATCACCCTGAGGGTGTGAGTTATAATCACTTTAGGGCACTAGTTATAGTTACTTTAGGGCCCAACTATACTATAAGTGGTGAATTTCAGTGGTTTTGTTTGTTTAAAATGATATGTTTAAATTGACATTTTTATCTATAACGTCAATTCAACCTCTCTTTTTCCAGTGCCTTTCTAAGGGTTTTTTGAATACAAAGTAACATATTATTACAATTCCTAACTCTAATGCTACTTTAACCTTTCCTAACTCTAATGCTACTTTAACCTTTGCCCAATGGGAGCAGTTAAGTTCAGAGAAGGGCATTATGGCATCATTGGGCATAATAAAGTAATTTTCAAACTACAGGCACAATTTGACATCAGAATACGCCTGTTTTAAGAAAGTATTTTACAATGAGGGATGTTATGGCCTCCCATGTAGTATTTCTTTCTATTATTTTCATTGTTTTTATTAAACAAATCCTATGTATAGCGCTGTGCCACCTACGGATTCATATTTGTGCTACAGAAAATTGCCAACAAGTAAATAAATAATAAATAAATAATCATTTGTACAGAAGAAGTCAGATCTCCAAATACAGTTGCTTTCGTAATTCTATATAGAATATTCAACCTGAATGTTTGAAGACATTTGTGTGTGATCTCTATGTTCAGGAAGTATTGAGCATTTAAGGGCCGTCACATATGTTTGTTAGCACTAAGTGGAGGTTCCTCTTTCTCTTTGAGGCACCATGACCGAAGAAACTTGGGGCTGAGGGTCTCAAATCCAACAGCGCTTGAGGTCTTTGAGGTGGTGACATAACCCTGAAGGAATAGTTCATAGCGTCTGAGCAGCCACAGAGTGTGCATAGGTAGTGTACATGACCTTAAGAACATATCAGTTAAAAAAAACTTAGAAGGACAGTAGGCCATTAGTCACGGCCCTCCTAACAAGGGGGCACCCTTTCTGCAACTGGGAATGAAGATTGCATTCTCTGTCTCTTTGGCATTCCTTTAGTTTAAAACATCCATAGGTCAATTAGAAGAAAGTGCTAATGATATTCTTTCTTCTGTGTGAAGACAGCAGAGGACTCACTGCTGAAGCCTTGAGAAGCGCAGATCAATATGCGTTATTAAAACAGAGGATGAAATGCCATTACTGCTCCAGTGCAGATGACAAATAGGAAAACCTAAATAAAGTAGTTTACTTGTTCTTTTGTCAGGTCATATATTATGTATGTTCGATTTCCCCCGGCTTCACCACCGAGTGTGAGGAGAAGTTAAAGAATCCAGTGAAATTAGCCTGAAATCGTTGGCCATAAATTAGTCATTCGTTTAGGCTAATTATGTTATCAATGCTGGCCTGCTTTCTGTTGGCAGCCATTCTTAGGTCTTTATTGTGATAAATTAATTTATTTATTTGTAAAGAAAAGGGGAAGCATCTTTGGATGCCATTTACCTCATAAATACCAGCAAACAAGTTTCAGTCAATGCGAAAACTTAAAAAAAGACAAAGAAACTCCTTCGTGCTTCAATAGGATAGGACTTTTCACATAGCAGTGGTGTTTTTAAAGTGCAAAAATGTAGTAGTCTTTTCCTTACTTCACTCCCCATAATCTTGAGCCCTCGAATAAGGAAAATGGTGTATCCTATTTGGTGGATCATCAATTATCTGATGTATGAATATTTTACAGCAGTCTATAGGTGAGCCCCCAGTCAATTCTATTGTAGGTGCAAGACGAGGACATAAGCCAGCCTACCGCATCAGTTTACTGCAGGTCACAGGTTTGGATATCAATATGTTAAATCGATCATTCGTAAACCCCTGTGTTATAAGTTCCATTGGTTGGATAACATTGTTAAATGCTGTCTGAGAGACACCCAGTCTAGTTCGCAGTGTGTCTTATACAAATGTGCCCTCTATATACCCTTGTATCAGAATAATGATAAATGCATACCCTTGATTAAAAGTGGTAATTAATATCCTTATAGTTTTGTTTTAAAGTGACCTGTTAAGCTACATATGAAAGATTACCAGACATTACGAGTGTGTTCTGCCTTAAATCAAGACACATTTTCCTGCCACGAAATAATGATCACAGTGAGATCCAGAAGACTCTAGCTATGCTTGCTTTCAGACATTTCTAGACTATTTACTGCCAACAATAACTAGATGAAAAGTTCAAAGTACATTTGCGTGAGCTGAAAATGGCAGTTGTCTGATCCATTATTGCTGAGGCCCAAAAAATAGGTTAACTTTATATGCCCCTACATTTAGAGGCTGGAGACCATTCAGAAGTAGCTTAACTCCTAAAGATTTAGAGCCTAATTTAATGTGTGGCCGGTGGACCGACGCTCATCAGGGAGGCAGAGTAATTATCTTTATCACTCCCACCCACCTTATCTAGGGATCACAGCCGGCCCTTTGGTGATCTCTGTCCCTTCAACGGAGCAGCCATTGCGGGGGACTCCTGTGAAGGCACAAAAAGTTTGGTCTGCATCTGCAGGTTTCTGATGGCCGTGCGCCAAGCTGTTCTGCATTTCAGAGACAAACTCCCAATGCAAGAGTTCATTACTGAAAAAATCTACTGTCCCCATGCCCAAATAGTTTTCTTGCAGAGTCGATCAACAGACTCCTTACTGGAGATCAGTCTAAACATCACCAATTCTGCCAATTAAGAGCACTGGTATTCAATTCCTAGCCAAGGGCATCAAATGGGTGGCCGACAAACTTGATATGCATTAACAAATACAACTTACCTTGGCTTTGTCCGGTCAGCTTCAGATTTTGGATTGCGTCCATATATTGATGCTTCTCTGGTCATTTAGAAAGGGGCTGCATTTCTTGCATTTATTGACTCTTTCTAGAACATTGGAAACATTGGCACACACGGTCCTACTTCAGAGGCTTTCAAGCACATCTCACCTAAAGGCGCCTCCTCTTGCCTAGGCTTCATGATTCTTCAATGTTAAAAAGCAGAGCTTGCATTTGGGGCTCAGGAGTGCCTCTGGAATTGGAAGCATTGTTCACAGGCATTTTGGATATTTCTGTCCAGCCACCAGTGATAAACTGCTGGCTCTGTAATACTGGCGGCTAACATTTGTATATGAGCTGCTTGTCAAGTGTTTGAATCTCAGCAGGGTTGAGTCAGCCTTTCTTTTTTAAAGTTAACAAATCGAATACCATAAAATCGATGCATACTCTGATGCAATACGCCTCCATGACTGGAAAGTGAATGGTTCTGTATGGCTGTTAATCAAAGATTTGGCTGCATCGTCACTGAGCAAAACAAAACATTCAGCTATGCACCAGCCTCCTTCAGAGATCCCCCCCTCCACCTGCGAAATATGCGGCAGGATACATTCTAACTGCTTTACCTGCTTGACCATGGGGCGTAGCCGAGCCAGCAGCAGTTGCACTCTTGCATGTGAGCTTTATTGTCTGCTACTTTTTCACCCTTTCACTTCAAAAGTATTTACCACTATTTAATTCCTGCAAAGCTTGGCCACCACCTCATTCCAGGTCACTATGGACACTTTCTTCAGTCCTGAGCTTTCATCTACAAATCATTGATTTCATTTGTGTCAGTTTAATTAATTCAAGGTAAGGAAAACAAGTCTACAACACTCTGAATACATTAAGCTGTCACACAAAAGTCCAAGAATGGAAACAGGTGCAATAATGCTGTGGGGTGGTGATCCTATTCCCACATCTATCCGCATCTAGCATTTAAATGTGACTTTCACTCAGGTTTGCAAAGGAACACTTTGTCTGTCATTGACTATAATGCAGCAGAAATAATCGCCTAACCACTGTCCCCTACCCCCATGGAGATGGTTCATCACAGCCTTCTTATGCCCCACTCCGCTCTCTTCGTTCTTCTTCTCTCTCTCTTCTTCACGTTCCCCGCTTCCGCAAATCCCGCACCGGAGGCACCCGCTTCTCGGTGCGGGCCCCTCAGATCTGGAATACTCTCCCTCTCTCTATTCGCTCCATTCCTATCTTTTCACACTTCCGTAAAGCTCTTAAAACTTTTCTTTTTCTTCAGGCTTTCCCTGGCTAATTCCTCTGGACTCCTCGGCAGATACGGTTGTGTTCCTCAGCGCCAGGAAGCCGCTTGGCCGCAGTGCGCTTTATAAGTTTCTTTTTCATTTCATTTCATTTCATATTCCTGTATTGTGATCTGGTCCATGATGCAGGTCAGACTGCAAAATGCTGGTCATAAGTTTAATATCCTACATGGATAAGCACTTTTTCCATTACAGACCGACACACTTATTTTTCTCTTTCTGTTCATCATAATTATTTTTTTATCCAATGTCTAGTGACTTAAAGTGTATCAGATGCCGCGATGATTGGGGTTCATAATTGAACAATGTGGCTAAAATATCTCCACTGAACTAGATAACATTTTAGTGGACAGGGTCCTCTGTTTCGCACGCTTGGATGTCAGAGGAGCACTTCACTCATCAGACTGTGATTTTTCTCTTCCTGTTGTTTAAAATTGATGTTTTCGATTTACATTGATCAAAAGGGTATCACATTCAACCATTTGCGTGGTTTATAATTCAGCAAAATGGCTAAAAGTGTTAAACAGTTTTACACTTCATGTGATCCAGTTGATATCTCAGAAACGCAAATGCAAAAATGTGAATTGGTCACAAAAGTGCAGTTTACTGATATTGTGTTTGCAGATAGAGATGGTGAATGTGTAAACTCCATTACAAATGTCTCTGCCCACTAATCCACAGACTGAACTGCATTCAGATTTCTAAATTCTGCCCCCATATTGCAATGCAAAGGCAGGAGTACCATTTCAGTTAACCTGTTGATCAAAGTGCTGTACAGTTGGATCGCGCGAGGCACTAAGCACGGCATGCAGGTGGAACGAGGGGAAAAGTGCTCTGCCCTTGCACTCACTCGCAGGACGATCGCCGAAAGGGTGAATTGTGGCCAGCGATCCACTGCTGTCTGGATGGGGTGATTGGTTCTTTCTCACACACTCAGAAGCAAAAATTGTTTGGAAATGTCTGCTAATGGTATTCTGTGTGTGGACCATGCATAATAGAGTCAATATAATCTATAGTGCTCCTGTTAGGCTAGAAATAAGATCTTGTTTGGGCAACCCTTGCTCACTAGATGAAAATATTTCACAATGTGTTGCTGCACTATGTGTCTCCCATCATTGACTAAAGTTCCTATTCCCTTAGCGCCTAAAGGCCCAGTATAGTTCAGATGGCACAATGAGATCCGCTGTGCTTACCAGAACTGCCAGGGTAGTGTTCCCCAAACCAGAATGAATAGAGCATAGAAAGTGTGATTGCTCCATGTGAAAATAAACTGCAAATATAGTAAGAATTCCATTACAGCATTCTCCACCTATGTTAGCATTTATTGCAGATTGCAGGACTTTTCATTATCAGAAACTCATAATACTTTCGAAATAAGACATTTTATAACACTGATGCTCTCAGATTTGAAAACGTGGTCTAGAGAAGTTCTCCTAATAACTGAAAACTGCTGACAGCTAGCTGTGAAAATATTGGGGCATTAATTCCAATACTGGTAATCGCAATGGAATTAGATTGCGTCCTCGATGGCAACCCAAGTACAACTGAGTCATATTAAATGTGTTACATTGTTCATTCATGTTAATGTAATACAGGATTGGATGATTGATGAGGTTGATTTACCTATACATTCTAGCAGTCAAGGAGACAAAGTAGTGAAAATCAAATCAGTCATTTCAGTGACGAACTTTCAATGTGTATGAACATCGAAGAGCCTTTAATGTATATTATTTAATCTGGTAAAATTGATCATTCCAGCCATGATTAAAGCTGTCTTGCTGGTCTATATATTTGCCACTTGGTCTTGCCTGGTCTTGTTATTGAAGCATAAAAAATCATTATATAACTTGCTGTGTATTAGAAGTGGTAGAATAACTGGATAGAGAACACAACACTGGATATTTGTGTAACTGACACTTTTTGCATAACTTAAAATGTTTGAGATAAGCTACTGGATTTGCTTGTCAAATGCACTAGGCTCCGGCAGAAAATTCTGATATTTCAACTTTTGTTATATATCACGCAGAACTTGTATACATGACAATACCTGTCTGATAAACTGTGTGCATCATAAATTATGTATCACATGTACATATTATAAGGGATAAAGCACTCCCTGGCATACATTGTAGGGATATTGTAAGTCACCGAGGTGTTCCATAACCATATAGATGAATGAGGCTGAAGGCTGATGTCCTTTATAAGGCTATGGAACTCCGAGGTGACTTGCAATAATCTTATCATGTATGTCAGGGGGCACTTTATCCAATTTAATACCTGGTCACACCTTCAACTTTCCCACAAACCACTTAAAACCTTGGTGTGTATCTCTTTCATATGAAAGAGAAAGCATGTTTGCAAACATGAAGAATAAAAATAAAATCTTTAGTGTAAAATTAAACACATCAAAAACCTGGGAATTATATGTTGCAAACAAATATTGGAAACAGTTCAATAAAAGTCAGTTTTTTTTCAAAGGCTGCAGTAGATCAGAATGTGTAGCAACATGCAGAAAGATTTTAGATTTTCTCTATCTAATGGGAGCAAACAATAAACATGTTCTTTCTGCTTGTCATTGTAAGCTACAAAATAGAGGAGAAGAAAGAAAAACAACATTCTGTTTTGTGACCGTACCTGCCTTTCTCTTCGGCCCCTGACTCTGGCAGCAGCAGTTGTGATATCAGAACTCGACTGTAATAACGTATGATAGTAGCGTTCTGACTTATTTTCTTTATAATCGGCGACTCAGTGTGTCAGAAGTCGATGATTATAAAGAATTTAGAGACTGGCGTTTACACAAAAATTACAGAATCCCATGGATTAAAAAGCAATATACACCCATGTTAAAGCATGGTTATGATGCCCCTGAGGACCTCCCGCCAAATATTCTTGTTCTGCCACACTGCTGTGTACTGCACTCAGAATGTTGGCAATAGCTCAGAGATTCATTAGTGTGGAAGGCCATACACTAGCCTTTTCAAATCGCATGAAAACAGTGGGTCTTCTGGGAAATACACGTCAATTAATTTCTAGTACACCACCAAATGGTAGTACAACAAAACATGTTAACATGAATTTAAGTTAACTGTAATGTCAGTCTGATAATTAAATATTCACCATCTACAGATTGTTTCTGTAGAAGCTAATTTGTGTTTTTGTGAGTGAATTGCTGTCATTATCAAAATGAATGAAATGAGCCGATTTTCTTCCTAAAATTCCACGCACACAAAAATATCCATAAATTTGCCTGGCCATAAATTTGCCTGGCACAACGAAGCACCAGCAAAAGCTCATTATGATGCTCTACTGTTCGGAAACATTCTTTTCTATTGTTTGCCAGTGGTTTTGGAGTTCCTTTTTCTTTTGCTAAAAAGAAAAAGGAATATGGCTGCTGTCCACTACGAAATACGTTTGGGAGAAAGTGGATGGAGTACAAAAAATATTTTAGAAGGCTGAAAAAAGTAAATCTATGCCCCTCTGAATGAACCTTTTCCCCTCTTGTACGCATTACTCATTTTCAGTTGTCAGCATTTTAAAATAATTTTAAAGGGACACTCGAATCAGGCTGAAATTAGGAAGAACATGTTCAATCTGAGACAAGGTACTTTCCTGGTACATTCTAAATAGCATTAACATTGCTCTTCATCTTAATTCACAGGCCTTCAGGAGAGAGGTAAAAGCGAAGGAACCCGTTACTATGAGTGCGCTGGAGATGGTGCGGTGCTTTCTGGCGGATCAGCCTTTGGAAGGCCTGGAGAAGCTCTACCAGGAGCCTAGAGGTAATTGAAATTGGAACTGTAATAACATATTCATGGCAGATCAGAGATGATGGAGCGATCAATGTATTTCCACTGACTCTGTCAGCGTAGCACTCACACGTTTTGGACAGAAATACTCGATCTCATATTAAGCTTAAAAAGTTTTTGAAGTAATATTGGAAACTTCTAAAATGTCCTGGATGTGTTGTATAGTACACATTGAGAAGTGTATTGTTTCTGCCTTGCACACATACACAAGTTAATAACAATATCATGGATGCTGTGAGAAATTGAGTTATTGGTTGAGGGGGGTGGAAGCTCCACTCAGGTAGCAACCACAGCCCTTGTCAAAGTGAACCAAAAAGTCACTACACTAACCTGTGCTTAATCCTCTGGTAGTTTGGCACAAAAGCAGTTTGGCTTAAATTAGACCTAAAGTGTAAAGTATTCATGAAGCACACAAAAAGTAATACATTACAGGCAAAACATAAGAAAGATTGTATACCAACTTGGAACAAATGGAGTACGTTTTAATGAATAAAATGATACCAGAACAACAAAAATCCAATCAGTAGAACCAGAGATATTTATGTTTATAGTCTTTTGTGAAATTAGCGCCTAAAAGCACAAAGTGTCACTTGCGATAATGTGGTTGTACTAGACCAAGGCGAAAGTTACAAGATCAGGCCAACCGAGGGCGCGGTCGGATACACAGACCAGGTAAGTCCCACTAAAAAATTGCTTTCATAGCCCAGCAAAAAGAGTTCAGTTCGCGTTGGAAGAGGCCACAAGGAGAAGGCTGGGCATTGTGGACGGTTTTCTCTATAGCGCAAAAAGGATCATTGTCGTAGACTGTCATCACTAGCAGGGAGAGCGAGTCGGCCAGTATGGGCAACTGTTGCTGGAGCTTCGCAGCTGGCGGTCGAAGCAGGCCGTCATTTTATAGCTGTAGTGCAAAGTGCAGGTCTGGCTTTGCCAGTTATTGCTCGTGGTTGCTGTCTTTGCAAAGAGCAGGTCTTATTGGAGTTTTGCATTGTCAGTTGTCGCAAGCCCCAGAGTATGGGTGTCAATTGACCTGCTCAGGGTCGCGAGGAGCCCAAACTTCAGGATTTTCACCTTTTCTTTGGGAGGAATACACTCTGACGCCAGGCATGGGTCCAGGACTGGAGGAGGCTACTTTTGGGGATCAGGGACTAACTTCAGCAGAGGTCAGGGGGGCTCAGGCAGGTCCGATTGCAGTTTCAGTTACAGCAGATCAGTTGGGCATTTACTGAGTAACTCTGGAGGTCTAATATTTATACCTCGTGGCAGCCTTGTGTGGGGAAACTCTCTGTCCTATCCCCATATCTACTTCTGGTAAGTTCTTCCCCTTTCCCTGTCAAAGCACCAGCCTGTCTGGGGTGGCAAAAAGCAGGACAGGCCTGGGGTCTGGTTTGTGTGTGCTGGAGGCAAAGCCCTTTGAAATGTGAATGGGGCTGAGTACAGCCCATCCTCACTCAGCCTGCCAGGCTTGCCATACTGCCCACACCTAAGCCCCGTTTGTGTCACTCTCTGGAAGCAGTACAGAAGCCCCAACAGCAAAGCCATTCACAGTCATGTGACCTATGACACTGGCAGAAGGCATAGTTTGTTTGGACAAGAATATGCCAACTTTCTAAAAGTTAGAGCAGAAAAAGGCTTGGGTCCTATCACTATCTGGCCTAGACCTCTATAATGTACCTAACAAGAAAATTACCAGAAAGGTTATTCAAAAGTTATTTGGTACAACCTAGACAATAAATCCTAAGTATGAATGATTTATTTCACAATGATTTTCAAATTCAAAACATTTATACATGAAAATATTTCATCATGTCGTCCAAAGAGATACAAACTGCAAAATAATACATTTATCAACAAAGTGCCTGTGATTCCTAACACAAAATACTAATGCAGACGTATACAAAACATACACACCGTACAAAATATCAATTGACCCCAAAATTCGTTAGAGGACACCAGTCCTTGTATAACATATGAAAAAACAGGCGGACATAGCCCAGTTCAAGCAAACCTGCCTGTTTGCTGAGCTGAAGGCAGCTCGATATTGAATGGGGTCATTCCACCAGTGGGAAATACATTTCTTTTTTTGAGTCCCAACAGTGCCCCACAAATATTCTAGCCATACGTAAGGTTTATTGAGAGGGAGTTGGAACAGAGAACCTTTAGCGATTTAGGAAAATGCCATTGTAGCCTAGCATGAATGAGAAAAATTCAAATCCATTTTAAGCTCTTGGTGGTGAATGAGTTGCTGCTATGCATACTTCGTTAATTTTGAACATTGTTATCCGGTTCTCTATTGCTAGCTGGTCAATTCCTAGAGCTGCAACTCAGTTTAGCTGCTGTCGGTTATTTCATGTTCACAATGGCCTCTTAATATTTCCCATCCAGAAATACCACCTGAGGAGAGAGCCCAGAATATCACCAGGGTCCTCCGAAAGCAGTCAGAAGAGGTAAAGACAGAGTGGGACAAACTCAATCTATGCTCTGCAGACTGGCAGAAAAGGATTGACGAGGCACTGGAGAGGCTGCAGGAGCTGCAGGAAGCCATGGACGAGCTGGGCCTTAAGCTGCGCCAGGCGGAGGCCATGCAGGGCTCTTGGCAGCCGGTGGGCGATCTTTTGATTGACTCTCTGCAGGACCACATAGGAAAAGTCAAGGTAGGTCCTTGGGTTTGTGTTTCTGTACTAAAGCTTCCCCAAAAAACGATGTGGTGTTTAAATGTGGCTTCAATAGACTTATTATATTACTACACAGACATGTTTTAGCAAATTAGTATTTAATGTATGACTGCTATCTAATATTAATGCATCTTGTCGTTCACTAAAATTGTATTTTATGTTTCTTTGATGTGTTTAGCACTATCTTTGTTTTGTAAAACTCAACTTCTGGCCAGATTGTCATGCAGGCATTCTCTTCTGCTGCATTGGAACCTACATGTTCTAAATCTGCTGATGTGAAAAGATTAAATCTTGATTATTACAAAAACAGTTTAGCTGCTAAATTAATATTTCCCGCCCGCCATTGATGCCAATGTAATGCCTTCCAAAGTAATCGGAGCTTCTAAAGCAGACTGCATTTTCAATACCATTATACTCAGTAAACTGCGATGTAGTTAAAGGGTGGCAATGCAGTGTAGAGAAACAACACTGTTCTCTTACCTAGTGACCAACAGTAGGCATACCAGATTGCCCCTTTGGTAATATGTGTTTTGAGGCCCAGTGTGACATTATTCAGTGACTGGCCCCTTTAAAGAAAACAATCTAAATACTGACAAACGGCTGTAGCTAAATACTTTGACCCAAACACAACACATTTTCCAGTCTCCATTAACCATTCCGAACTAGATCTCAGAAAAGGTACCTGTTTAAATGATTGACTACAGAGAAGGAACAGTTTGAATTGCATGCATACATATAGAAATTAACCCCAACATGTGTCAGTTATGTCATTTGTCTGTAAAAGCAGTTACTTCAAATCTGTTGGTTGAGAAAAGTAAGAAAATAGGGTCTCAATATGATGAGGTCAAATAGGTTTGGACAGCATTGGTCGAAAATGGTGGAAGCATGCAAGTTTTTCAGTATATCCACATGACTTTAACTAGGAGTAATGTCAATAACTGTAATTTTAAATGTGTACGGATTCAATCCTCTACAGCCCCATTAGACACCCGTGGCCCATTGTTAGTGGAATGATTTCTAGCAGGCCGCTGCATCTGCAAGACAGAGGGCTGTGCACGTCATCTGTGCTTGTCTTGACCCATCCCTATCAGCAATCCAGACACCCCGGGACTCACCAGACTCCCATATAAAAACAACCCATTTGAGCATCACTAACCTTGAGGCAGTAGGAGCTAGAACCATCGTAATACTATATTCATATTATTTGACCAATAATTTGTGTGCGACTAATCTGATGTAGGATTGTAATTTCATCCACCAGTTGTAAATATATTCTGTTTCTGTGGAATGTACTTCATCTCAAACAGTTTCATTCAAGTGAGTAAAAAATGAAAACATTTATAGTTTTACTGAAGTAAAAATCCCAAGAGCATCAGCGATTAGGTGTCCTGACTTTAGCTGTCTTCCACAGTTTTCACTTAATAAACTCAGTTTGATTCCGGAAGTAAGTACCAGACTAGTCAGAGTTTGTTTCCTTCCTCAATATGGAGGAAACATTTATTTGTGCTCCAAGGACTCAGTGTGTCTGTCTTTTATACATCCTACCTATCAGACTAGCAACAGTTTCTCTTGCTGGATATTTGCTGGAATTTTGATGTACATATCCTTTATAAAGTGCAACTTTATTTCTTTACTGTTGTCTCTTATTACAGTTTGAAAACAAACTTGACCTCGTTATGCCTTTCTCTACTTTTCACACAAGTGTGGGTTACAGTGTTAATTTCGCTATATAACTAGAAAAAAGATCCAAATATAAAAACACTCTTTTTAACAAAGCTTTGGGAATTTTTTAGCCAGTGTGTTGCAGGTTTCAAGTAGCCTAACTATTATCATGTGGTAACCTTGCCCAAGTAGCATGGTGGTTCCCTAGTTTTGAGAATGAGTATGATCTGGTTAGGGGTAGTCTTGGTTGTTCAGAAGATAAGTCATGGAAATGTGGGTGGTTCGGTGGCAAGAAGTGCAGTTGTATTTGGGGCAAACTCTATAGGGACATGGGCTATGGGGATACCTATTACTGGGGAATTCCCATATTCAAGTCTTGATATGACCAATGTTGATTTAGCATGGCATTGTAGCGGAATATAAACTTGACTATAAATAAAATTGGCACATGCAAGTCTTGACTTATTCCTCTGAGAACCACAGCATAAATAGATAAAAAACATGAAGGATTTCATGTTGGGGTTTAACTTGACATTGTAATCAATCAAATAGTGTTTTTTACAGAGGTGTTGGTCATTAAAAGTTTTGGAATATATTACTCCATTGAATATTTAATAGTTTCTAAGAGGAAAGTCATGCAATTGCACATTTAGTTTTGTTCAAACTCCTTTATGACTTTCAATACTCTATAAAGTTAATTATATAAAATAATATACATTAGAATTTTTGCAACACAGTATGTTGTGGCCTTCATATAAATACTGACCAAAGCACTGTTTAAACACCTCCCATTATCTCCATCCATCATACACCTATAAACAACTAATTGTTTCTTTGAATATTTCATTATTACAGTAAGCAACTAGGAGCACATATAGGTGGTTGTAGAGGCAATGACATTTAAGTAGAAATGATTACAACAGTAAAGTTAAGCGCTGTACAGCCTTTACAATAGTTTAAATACTGATTTTCTTTACTTACCTCCCTTATAAATGTGTGGACCTGTTTTGGTTTAAAAAGACACCTGTGTTTGGTAAAATGTTACTATAAAAAAATAATGAAAGAGGCTATCAATAATGTACTGCATTTTTAAAGAAGGTATACCGGCTATCACAGATTGCCTGTCTAAGAAAATTTGGTGAAGTAAACAACTAGAAATTGGCAAGGAATAAATTTGCATTTTTGGGAAATTCTTGTAAGTGTTGAAAAATGGATCGGTGTAACTTTGTTTATTTGATGGGTTAGTAAAACCCAATAATTCAAACAAAAAAGAGTCATTCATATGCTGCTTTAAAATCCTTCAAACTAAATTCAGACCTCTAAAATTCAATGTGATCTGGATTACACAGTGACATTCCTCAACAATCAATTCTTAATACAATATATTAATGTTTCTTCCTTTTAGCAGCTTTTAAGTGTGACACCTGTGTAAAAATCTGTGCTGGTCTTTAAATTAATTGCTAAACCATCTCAACCAACAAACGTATGTATATTTAGAGAATAATGACTTCAAAGGCAGCATTAAACTAAAGAGAGTTTGACACATGTTAATATCTATCTAACAAATAGTCCAACTAATCTATATTTTGTAAAATACTTTTGTGTGCATTCACTCATGAGGCTGAATGCCAAAATGTCCATGGTATATTTTATCAGTTTAATAGAAACCAGGCTTACTGAATTTGAGATAGAAGATGTTACTGTCACTATTGGCTTAGTGGTTGTCTTCTTGGAGTTGCACTCAGAGGTTTTTATGTTCTATTTTCTGAAATGTTAAAAGGAAAACAGCATGTTCACAAAATGTATTAAACTGTTATGATAGATAAGCCTTATCCTAAAATTGACTGATCTCACACCAATGCTTTTTCTTATCCTCCTAGAAAGTTTGTCTTTAAGAACAACAATGGATATCAAAGAAAAAAGCATTTGACTTACATATCTAAAATTGTTTTACAGTTTTGGATGGAGGGTTTGCTGATGCAATATGTTATTAGGCAGATGGGTGCATATGGTACAATTACCCACAATTAATATTTTTTGGGGCTTTTCAGTGTACTGCCATGTAATGTGTTTTTCCTATATTGAAACATGTATCTGAGACCATTTATGGATGAAAAGACCGCAGGCAGCATATGCTCCCTCTGGAAAGTATTAGCTTATGTTATGTGCTATGGTCTGTCCCCAAAGTCAACAAGAAATTACCACAGTAGCATCAGCATCAAGACAATCTTGTACATGAACCCAAAAGACTTAACGCATTTGTTTTTTTCTAGTGAACACAGTTTCAAAGTATATTTAAGTTTCTATATATTACATGGATTAAATAAATAACTTCTCAACGAGCAATAATTCGAACAAATGTCTAGCTCACATGGGGTATGTAATATCAGTGCATGAAGTTGTACTTAAATTCAACCATTTTTGTGAACTATCGGCCGGCGCAGGTAAGTGCAGTGGGGCGGGCCGAGTGGGGGTTGGGAGGGGTGGTAAGTCGACAGATGACGGAATCGGTAACAATAAATAAAACGATGAAACCTATTCCATCGTCTGTCTACTTTCCCACGCCCCACCCCGCCCTGCTCCACCGCCCCACCTCGCTTACCTGCACCAGCTACGACTGCCATTGTAAAACGAAGTTTCTTGTGTGGTATATAGGGGCCCATAGAAAATTATGCATCAAAATACGCAGGATTCTCGATACAAATATTATAGCACCATAAGTTGCCTAGTATCAGGCAGAGAGAATTCCATAAGCGAGTTATTTTTTTGCATGTCCAGCATATACATTCAAGTATATAGTGTAAGGGTATGCCAAGGGGTGTCAATGTGGATCAGGAGAGTTTCATGATCCATGTTCCGTCAGGGCGTTACTTCTCAAATGCATTGTCAGCACATTTCAACACTGTGATAGCTTAGGGTATTCTCAGAACAGGGTCTTAAGGGGCAAAGAATGAGGCAGACAACCAGTGAGTGATTCTATTTACAGTGGTTTATGTAAAGCAATGAGGTGTAAGCCACCCAGGCCTGTGCACCATAAATGGAATGCTGTTGAAATCCTATGTAGTGGCATTTGCTAGTTCTGTAATACTGTCATGGCATGATTGTTTTTTTCTGGCAGACACTAAAATATTAGGACCTCTAAAAGATTGACCGCCTTAGGTTTCTTTCAGTTTGTCTCATTGATATTCAATTCATATTTATTGGTACTTTAGATTGTAATGTGTGCACTAAAACATTTATTTTTGTCATCATTATAAACTCAGTATATCTATATGGACTTTGAAAATAATGCCCCCAACAAATGTGGAAAAAAAGTGAGAATTTACTTGAAGTTGCAAATTGAGCCCTTGGCTTCCGTTTTTGTGTTACAAATAAGGAAGAAATCGTTAAACCCCATAGCATTTCAACTACTCATACACAGTGGTTGTTATGAAATGTAACATCTATTTCGGGCTACAAAATTAGGGATTGAGAATGCAGGCTTGTCAGGTGTTTCTTTGAGATTCAGGACACAAATGTGATATGGGACCCTATTTGGTTTTATGACAAGAACTAGTGACAGCTAAGGCTACCTCCCTAATGAGACTATATATACCCAAACGCTGGCTCAGCCTGCTTTTGTGACTTGTAAATAGGTTCACCAATGGAAGCATGGGGGCCTCAAAAGAGTGGAGCCTGGGGCAATTTGTCCCAGCTACTTCTTCACTGTTACAGCACTATGAGAATGTGCTAAAGGTGACTCAGAAAGATGACTTTAAAAAGTCCAGTTTCATCCTGCTCTACCAAATCCTCCTACCATCAAATATTTTGACCCGACACACCCGAACTATGGAGGCTGGGAATCGCTTTAAGTGTAACTTCAATATATAGTTAAATGGCATTTTGACTGGTGTGTAATTCGGTTAAATGTGGTTGTTGTTTGATACAGAGCATCTCCTTTTGATGTGCCCTTGGTGGTTTGCAATTGCCATTCAATAGAGAAGGGAGCTACTGTAGTCTCTATTGTGATGTGTCAGCGAATGTATTAATATTATCTGAATTAAACAATTTTAACAACAGTAATAGACAAATAACTATAGCTGGGCTTATCGACCTTCTTAAATACATTTTCAGCATTACTTATCTGACCATGACATTGCCTAATGCCGGATTGCACTTGCTGTGTAATCTTGGGAATTCACAATTTCAATTATTAATATTTATGTGTAAGGTCAGGCTTTCAATATTCAGTGAAATTGTTTGTTCAGTTATAACTCAATAAACTTGATAAGCAATGAAAACTATATCAATTCATAAGTAAATATGTTGATCATTGTTATGCTAAATTCTAAAGGTATTTAGTAATACACATCACATAGATTACACAGGTAATAATTTGTACCACTAAATTGCTATTACTCAAAACTTTTATTGTGCACTATCTACATTTCATAAATGTATTTCAAACAGTTTGAATCAAATGCAATACTGAAATCACAGCATCTGGCCTGCTAGAACAATCACTTTCTTCTCATCCTCCATGATTAAACGTTGATAACAGTGAAATCCTTGCAAAGTGACAAAGGGTATAACACAGAAGAAAAGGGGTTCTTACATGGCTGAGTCTACTGTCCTCGCAGATTCTGGGGCAGAAGGGCCTACAACGCACTTCAGTCCCCGAATATAATGGGACAGATTACAGCCACAGTTAACTTCTGTTCCAGCAAATGCGGTGAAAGATTGGCCCCACAAAGCACTTTCTGGACAATGAAATGCAAGTAGGCGGAGTCTCCTGTCCCCACAGATGCTGGGACAGAATGTACAGTAAAAGTGCTTTGTTCCCTGCACAAAACCACTGAAAGCCTAGCCAATAAAATGTGTTAACGCGTGCACCTCTTGCTGCAAGCTTGTTTCCAATTTAACACCACACCTCTTGATGCTAGTGGCCACAAGGCCTTCAATCTGTAGCAGCACGTAAAAGCGCTACTATAAGTAATTGGGTTGCTGGTTGTCCAGGGTGTGAGCCGTGGTCAAGCAGCAACCACAATCCTTGTCAGAGTAATGTACAAGCAAACCCAAAATTAACCTGTGCTAACCTTTACTCTTCGTAGCTTGGTGCAGAGCAGTCAAGCTTAAATTTGAGGCAATGTGTAAAGTATTTGTGTAACACTTCAAACAGTTAAAAAGTGAAAATACCACACACAAAGTATCCCAAGCCAGGTTGAAAAAATAGGGTAACATTTAATAAATAAAACATGAATAAAATGACAAAAATCCAATTGCAGAATTGGAGTTATCAATCTTTGAAGAATAAAGTGTAAAATAGAAACAAAAAGCATAAAGCGCCAACCATGGTTTTCTGGTCGTGCGGCATCGGGTCAAAGTCCCCAGTTCAGGTGAACCCCTATGGAATGCTGGTCAGATACAGTCCCAGATTAGTCCTGCTGAATGTTTACCTTCTCAAGTTTTGGGCCAATAGTCCAGTTCAAGTTGCATAGAGTCTTGGAGAGCAAAGAGAGAGTCGCAATGGTTGTTGGTTAGGGGCGAAGAGCAGGTCCGGCATCGCGTACCAGCAGCTGGTGCATCACAGTGGTGATCCCCCGCAGTCGGTTGATGCTGCAGTGTGACAGGATGGGCTGGCAGCGGCTCGCGATTTCTGTGCAATGGTGTGTTCTTGGTGCAAGCTGGCCTGTTTGCTGTTGCGAAGCGCCCAAAAGCAAAGTTTAGGGGTCTGTGAGCCACACAAAGTGTCAGGACCTGTGGGCCACCACTTGGAGGTCAAGAACTCACTGCAGATACTTCCAGGAGCTGGCTGGTCAGCCTTTGATGTCCCTGAGGTTCAGACCTGGAGGCCAGCAAACTAGCCCTTTGAGTCACTCTGGGGCTCTGGGTTCAAGATGAAGTTGCAGGTCCAGTTCTTCTTCCCCAGGCAAAAGAACAACAGACAGCAGTTTGGCACAACACATCAGTAGTTCCTTTAGAGTAGCAGTCCATCAGAGTGGCAGTCCTTGTAGCAGCACAGCAATCCTTCTTCCTGGTAGAGTAGCCACAGTACCAGAAGTGTAATGAAGAGTTGGTGTCTAAGGTCTTTCTTTTATACACAGTTGTGCCTTTAAAGTGGGGAGAAGTTCTGGAGGCATGCCTTTGAAGTGCACAGATGCCTTGCCTTCCTGACCCTGGCTCCTGACTAACTGCAGGGGTTATGCAGTCCTTTGTGTGGACACATGACACAACCTATTCAAGTGTAAGTGGGGCTGCACTCAGCTCCTCCCATTCTCCCTTACTGCCAGTGATGGCCCATCCAGTCATACCTAAGCTCCCCATTGTGTGTGGCTGTCTGGGACAGAAGCCCAACTACACCCAGTCATGCGATCAGAGACAGGTTGGAGCCACCAAATGGCTGAGGCAAGAAAATTGCAAGTTTCTAAAAGTAGAATTTTTTAATTAAATTTTAAAATTTGACTGCACCATAAGTTAGGATTTTGAACTGTGATTCCTTGGACACCAAACACTAACTACACTCTTCCCATTTGGAAATTACACTTATAAACAGTAATAGGGCAACCTCAATGTTACCCTATAGAAGAGATAGGTCAAGCAGTAGTGAAAAACAAATTGAGAGTTTTTCACTAGTAGGAGCTGGAAAACTTAAAAGTACGTGCCCAACTTTTCACACACATTGCACCCTGCCCTCTAGACTGTCCAGGCAGTACTCTAGGGGTGACTTATATGTGTTTAAAAGGAAGGTTTGGGCCTGGAAAAAGGTTTACTTTGCCAGGTCGACATGGCAATTGAAAACTGCACACACAGGCTCTGCAAAGGCAGGCCTGAGGCATGTTTTAAGTAGGGGTCGGCGATAAACTCCGCTCTGCTGGCAGAGTTGGCCCATTCCTAATGGAATGCAGAGTTCAAGCAAGACTCCATCAACTGCCTCATGGCAGAGTTTTTGCTTGTACGCGGCTCACCAAACATTAAGTTGGCAAGCAAGAATTTGTGTCCCCTAGCATGATTTACAGGCTCTAGAACACCTTCCACTGAGATTTCTCAATGTGGGTGGTAGCTGCAGTTCACAACCGTTTGCATTGAGAAAGCTGCAGCTCAAGTAGCGAACTACTTAAGAGGCAGAAAGAAACAGCGCCCCCTGGCGCGCTAAATTAACTGAATGGAACAAGCTTCAGGGTTCTAAAAATTACAGTGAGCTGAACAACATGCCGAATTGCATCCGTTTGCAGAACTCCACAGAATTCCGCTGAGTTTGTTTGTAACTCCGAATAATTCTGCTAAGTGAAACTCTGCGAGTTCCGCCCACACCTAGTTTTAAGTACTACTTCGGTGGGTGGCACAATCAGTGTTGCAGGCCCACTAGTAGCAGTTAATGTACAAGCCCTGGGCATTTGAACTGCCATTGTACTAGGGACTTACCAGCAAATGAAATAGGCCAGTTGGGCACAAGACAGTGTTATTATGTTTTAAAGGGAGAGCACAAGCACTTTAGCTCTGATTAACTGTGGTAAGGTGCACAGAGTCCTAAGGCCATCAAATACAAATTTGGCATAAATAGGTGGAGTGAAGGTTAGAAGTTTGGGGCTCACCCTGCACAAAGGGAGAAGTCCAACCAATGACAGCACTGGTTTAAATGTATTGGTTTGCCCCTCCTTCTTTCACCCTCTAATTGAAAAGCTCCCTTCACCTGTGGTCTTGTGGTCATCTAGAGTTTGATGTCATCACCTACTGCTTGGCTCCATCGCTTAAGGTGTAATGCACTATCTGGGCCATAGTAGCAGGTGGTGGTGGTATTCGGTAATCGATAATTTAAGTAATTGGGATCAAAAAATGATTCCTTGTTTTATAGTGCCCATTCTGAGATCCTAATCTTAAATTTCAAGGTGCTTTCATACGGGTTCATGACTTTTTTAGCTCATATAAGACCACTTTGAATACTAAAAGTGAAACATTAATGCCACTACCCCACCCTGATGATGATACAGTTTGTGAAGTAAACATGTTTGTTGTCATCTGTATACCATATGTGGCATAGAATCCTAGGTTAGAATGTGCAACATTATAGTCTATTAAATCAAACTCAAAAGGTTTTTGTACAGCGCATATCCTGAGTTCACGGATTTCAAGGCTCTATTCTATGTGCTAATGATATAGATTAGTAAAGTCACTCAAAAGTGTAAGATTCATTTTACACATGTATATTTATTAGTGTAATTTTATTTTTCATGTTTATAAAAATATTATATCTTTCATAAGAAAGAGCATCAAACCAAAGATTTAAGTGGTTTGTGGGAAGGGTTCTAAAATGACCATTTAGTTTTAAGGAATGTAATACTCCCAGCTGTACATTTTAAGGATAATTCAAGTCACCCCAGAGTTACATGAACTCATAAAGAACTCGACCTTAGACCGCATTCCTCTTAATGATCACAGCACCCATCAGCAACATGCTATATCCTTATAAGTTACAGCAGGATGTACTTTATCCCATATGTAATGAAGTTCGTCACATGTGGCACTAAAAAGCAGCTACTATATGAATCATGGGCTACCATCAGATTCTGTTGACCCATCGTAAAGCTTAATTAAATATGTATGGTTGAACTTCCATCATTTGCTGAGCTTTGTGCCATGAGCGTGTTTGCTAGCCAATGTTCTAATGGTGGACAGCTGCCTGTGATTATGCATGTCACTATCAAAATAAAAATAAAAAAATCCAACCAAACAACTCCTGCCTGGTAAATAATACGTTGCGAGAGATGGGGAGATGAAGTAGCCTACTGAATTTTTTATAAAACACAAATAAAAAAACAAGAAATTGGATATCTCATTAGGACTTATTGTTATGTTAAGTTCAATATTTGTGGAATGACTTATGACATGTAAAGTTGCTTCAAAGCACCGTGGAGAAAAAGAAAGGAAGGGCCAGAGAGAAAAATGGAGGTGAAACTAAGAGTGTGGGAAGGTGAAGCCTTGTAGTGGAGAGGATTTTTTTCTTTTTTTAAACTGTGCAAGGTCGGCATGGGACAAAAACTAGGCATGGGCACCAAAATAATGGTTGCATCTGTTAGCGATCCAGATAGCACCTATTAGCGATCCAGATAGCTATAAAGTCTCCGACATATGCAATTCATGCAAGCTTTGAACATGTAAATTCACGCTGTGTGGTTCTTTTATAAGGCATGTGAGGCTGCAAGCATTTTTGTGTGCTGCAAGCAATGCCTGTGGTAATATCAGGGAAATCAACAATAAAAACTGGCCCACTTGACCATAAAATAGGCCCACAAACTGCTCGAAAAAAATAGGGCCCACACACTGATTTATCAGAGCAACCAATTCTATATTCTTAACTATTTTCAAGTAATTGCTGCTCATACCTACAAGCCACATCCAGGTGTTTGTATATCAAGATTTAAAATGCATATAATAGCACTAAAAATGTTAGTGTGGTATCACATACCACAAAGTTTTATCATCGTAAATTGTCTTCACAGTCGAAATCAAATAAAACATTTCCATCCATGATTTAGCACTCGGACAGGGATGTAGTATGAATTGATGGCTACGTCGGATTTGTATTTGTGTTTGCTTTTGTTTGGGATGAATGGCTATACTGTAACCTTTGAGCGGACACAATGTTAGCAGCAACTAAAAACACATTATTGTGTTTACCTTATTATGTAACGTTTTGTTCACATCTTTGTACAATTTTATTAGTTCAACTTGCTAACCTCCCCTACCCTCTCTTCAACGTCCCCTTACTTTGTTCCTCCCGCTCTACTGTGAAGCGCTCTGATACCCTTCGGGGTCTTGTTCGCACTATACAAAACTTTATATAAATAAATAAACCCATTGGGCACTCCCTGGTTCCCCCACACCCCAGTCCGACCCTTAACACAGTTATAACCTGTACAGAGCGACAGCGCATGCCACAGCTTATTGCGGTAGGAGCGTGTTGCTGAGATCTGTATACAGGACCCGCTTCACAGGTTCAAATCTTGTGAGGGTACGCAGCCTCTCATCCTTCTGATGTTGGGTTCTGCTGAACAATGCTAACATCTGGCACGTATCCCTCTACAGCTGTAAATGGCTACGCACTGAGCAAACTGGTAGAAGTAAAACAGCTCTAATTCAAAGGAACAGGTGATGAAAGGGGGCATTTGAAAGGGCCAAGTAGTCAAGGGCATCTTCCTAGTGGAATTATTAAACGAAGGAAGGATCACTGAGATAGCACAAACAGATCATCTGCTCAATATTAAATGTGCTGAAATTTCCAATTAGACCATCAAAGTGCATGCCGGAATTGTCAACACACGGGCAAAACTAGGACTACACAATATAATCATTTAAAGTCATTTTGAAATGCCATTCCATAATTGTGCCCCATTATAGCATAGTAGATTGCCTTTAAAAGAAAGGTGATAAATTAGTATTCTCTGAGTTAACGCAAGCACAACAAGACACCAGTTCCCTGTTCCGCTCCCAGAGTGATATTGGCTTCTGTGAAAGTACAGTGCGCGCGCTAATTGTTTGCGACATCTGCTTAGCATACTTTGAAAGGCACAGAAGTTATTTTCAGTTTCATTTCAACTCCAGCTGTCTGCACCCAAGTCTATAATCAATCTGAATTAAGTTGCCCCATTTCTCCTAATAAGTCCCTTATTAGGTTCTGTGCTGGCTTGCCAGTGTGTCCTGAAAGCGAATTCATGTTACAATTGCCATTTTCTGCTAATTTAATTGTCAGCTGTTCCCGCCCTGACTAAAAACAATCCATGATGCAATTAGCAGATCTCCTCGTTAACAGCTTTTGTAGGAAGCGCTTAGGTATGTGGTGAAGCAAATTACTGTTTGGTAATAGCCTCTGTTATTTGGAAGGATTCTTTCGAGGTTTTAATGAAGTCGTCCTTTTGAAGGCGGACTTGGAACTGTGCATCATAAAGAACAAATGAACAGTCTAGTTTACTTTCCTTGCCCCTTCGCCAAACCATGCTGTGATTTCTGAAACTGGATTAGGTGACATTGTGCGGCTGGAAAACATAATGAAGGCTTTGGAGCCCTGTTGAGAGGCGTTAGTATATCTTAGCGAAAAACAGCAAGTAGCGGTAGCTAGAGTTTGAAACTGTGCAATGGTACCTTCTCAGGTAAAGCACACATTATTGTGCACGACAGTGTACCTATAGGATATTTGTGGGATCTATGTATTGAATTCGAACGACGTAGTGAGTTTAGAAACCTTGTAAATTGGTTTAACCCCTATGATGCTTGTGACGGAACGGTTCCGTCACGAGCGCCGGTTGGGCTGTGCTTATGACGGAACCGTTCCGTCACGGCCACGCCCGTTTCTTAGAACCTTCAGCACAGCGCGAGAATTCGCGCCGCGCTGAAGGTGTTAATGGACTTGTGCAAATAAGCCTCATAGATGATTTATTTTTTGCAAGCAAAGGTTCCCTTAATTGTGGATGCCGGATCTGAAGTGGTTGGTTTACCACATATTACTAATCTGAATGATTTGTTTAAGAAGCCTCTAAACACAACTATGAACTCATAATTGGTGATCAAGAGCTCGGAGAAAGCTTTGAAAAACCATGGGGCATATTATCAAGGGGGTTTATCTCCGCTTTTTTGGCTTTAAAAGCCAAGAAAGCGGAGATAAAATTATCTCCCTATTACCTAGCTGCCGCTAACACCAGTTAGCGACAGCTAGTAGGAGATAGCGACCATCTTGGGCCCCACTTTGCATGTCAGTGATATTTATCACTAATGAGATGCAAAGTGGGCGTGCCAAGATGTTAGAGACTGAAAACAGTCGCTAACATCGCTATCTCCTATTACCAACTTTTGGAGATATTCGCGCTAAGCGGGAATATCTCCAAAAGCTAACACCTGCCCTGAGCAGTTCTTAGCCATGTTATCCAATGGGAGGTGGATAACATGGCTAAGAGCATTAGCTCGCTAATGCATGAATATCGCTGACTTTTCAGCGATATTCATGCTTTGCGGCGATTTTTCCCGCATTTGCGTTAAACCTTGGTAATACCAAGGTTTATTTGCGGTAAAAATCACCGCAGCGCTGCGGTAAATTTTTGTCTCTAACCAAGCAATAGCGATAATTATCGCTATTGCTTGGTAATATGCCCCCAGGTTTTAAGTCTGTAATTTGACTGATGATGATCTGCAGCGTCTTCCTGGCATTGATAGTCCTCAAGGAGGTGGAGAGATGGCTGCCCCATGTTCCCTGCTTTCGCTCAATTCTCTGGCGACACGGGATATCCGAGGCAGGTACAGAAAAGTGGGTGAAGCTCTGACATCACCAAAGGCCCTCTTCCTTGCCTGCCACAATTCAGTGATGAGTCATGGATGGCCGAGGATGGTGACAGCAGCTCTGAACAACAGCAGTGGTTGTTCCTCCCAATGACATCACAGCAGTCGACAATGACTCATTACCATTGTCTACAGTCACAATGCCCTCTGTCACAGTCAGGCCCTCTGTGTTATACTCTTTTACAATGAAAGGGGGAACTAATTTTCGCAATCGTGTTTGTGTTGGAGGGAAGAGATCTTAAAGGGAAGTGAGTTGGTGAGGCAAGACACCAAGCATATGTGTGGTCTTAAGGGCAGATGGGGTAAAAAACAGAAGTGGGAGTGGTAGAAGCATTCCATTCATTTTGGTTTGTATCAGGAGGCATGCATGGAGCTGGTGGCACAATAAACACTTAAGGGGAAATTTCATGATTAAATCATATTTTAATCCTGCAGTCATCAACCGCATTTATAAAGTTATTAAAGTTGGAAAGGTGCGATGACAGATAATTTGAGACAACATTTATTTAAACAAGCTTACCTATGATATGTGAATGGAAGCTGCCATTCAGTTCCACTGTTGTTTACCAGCTTTCACGTTCACAAAATATCTCAGTTCTCTTCCGCTGTCCCTTCACCAGGAGACTGATGTAAGGAAATACTGGAAATATTAGAGTATTAGAGATTGGTGTTACAACCCTGACCGTTTCTCCATCAGAAAGGACTTTCAATCTACTATGCTGTTGTGTCAGAGACGTACAACAACTTTCAATGAATTTATAGTTCCAGTAAACGTATTACAAAAAGCGTACTCCTGTTCTGCATGAGATGTTGATCAAGCTTCAAGGAATCCTGTTGTTGGTCGGTGGTAGCTTGAATATCTGAACATCTGCAACAGTACAATTATCAATCACGTTTTCAAATTGAACAGAGAAATGCTTATAAGTCATTGTATGATAAAAAAGGTTAACATTTACTGTTCCCACTCCAACATTATCAACAGCAGGGAAATTGTTGGACTCAGGGAGGTCAGATTTACTATTGCAGCTCCAGCCTGAGCAACAGTAAGGCCAGTGTTGGACTTTGGAGAGGTTCAAACTATTCCCACTGCAACACAAGCAACCATAGCAAAACTGTTGGACTCTCGAGGGGTCTGACTTATAATTTCCACTCCAATCTGGGCAATAGCAGAGAAAGGGTTGTACTTTGGAGGTATCAGGTTTACTATTCCCGATACAATGTAAGCAACGGGGGTTAGATTTCCACTTCCACTACAAACTTAAGCATGTAGGCAAAGTGCTGGACTTTGGAGGGATACGATTTACTATTCTCACTCCAACTTCTGCAACACGAGGGACAGTGTTAGACTTTGAACAGTCCAAAAGAAGCAAACAAAGAGAAAGTGTTAGATTTTGGAGGATCAGAGCTACTTTTCTTACTTCAGTACTACGATAGGGAAAATATTAAACGTAAGAAAGCTCTGATTAAAGTTTGCTATAATGAAGTAATACAAAATTATACATATCTTTGACCCTGTGGAAGGCTACAACTGTGTTTGCGTCTGTCAGGTAGTATCTTGTTTTTAATGGAATTGATTACAAAAATAAACTATGCTGAATTACCAGAGTTGTGCCGCTTGTCTCTTTGAGTCCCATTTCAAAGAAATATATATATATGTTCACCGAATAAAACAAAGATTAAAGTATAGTTATAGTTAGATGAATTAGTCAGTGACAACATTACCATTTTGAACAAAAAAAGACAGATATTTACCAGTTATAGTTAGTAGAACTAACTATAACTTGCGCCCCTACCACACCCTGCTTATGACCTCACATATGACATCACTTATGATATGTTCTATGGCATCATTTATGACATCACTGAGGGAATCTCAAATTACATCATTGAAGGCAGGGAAGCGTCAATGCTCCAGAGCCATTAATGACGGGGGGCCTTGTGACCCCCCTCATTTAAAGTAATCAACCCTGAGGGTGGGCTCCCCGGGACCATTTGAGGCCTGGGGAGGGGGTCACAGAGCCCCCATACCCATTTTTTTAAGTTTCAGCCCCATAGGTGGGCTCCCCAGGAACTTTAGAGGCTCATACAAGAGGCCTGCACAGTCCCCCTCCCCATATAAATTAATATTGGTCCCAGGGTGGGCTGCCTAGGGCCTCTGGAGGTTCGGAGGATAGTCACATTGCCCTCCTCCCCATAAACTATTGTTGGCCTATGGGTGGGCTCCTTGGGGTTACTGCAGGCTTGGGGAGTGGCAGACGGTTATTAAATTTGGCCCGGCCACGCTTTTTTCCTATTTTTTTTTCATCCCTGTGGATTGCAGCATTTTGTGCTATTTGTTTCTTCTAATTGGCCTCAGGGGGTGCCTCTAGATCCCTCCATGGGACTTAGGGAGTCAGGGTATCCCTACCCTGT
This sequence comes from Lissotriton vulgaris, assembly GCF_964263255.1. Taxonomy (NCBI): domain Eukaryota; kingdom Metazoa; phylum Chordata; class Amphibia; order Caudata; family Salamandridae; genus Lissotriton; species Lissotriton vulgaris. Next base: position 666,766,443 of record NC_141696.1, read on the forward strand.
CCCCTTATATTAGTATGATCATTTTTTTAACTTCATGACAGGGGACTAACTCTTGAGTCCTGTAATGGCTGCCAGCAACATTTTTCTCATGTTGCTGGAAGTCAAACAGAGCACTTGCTAGAGAGATGGCCCATGGGAAATAAAGCTCCCTTGGCCAATCAGAACGCTCTATTTTAAATTGGCATTCCCACAAGAGTCTTTCGAGACTCTCACAGATGCAACCATCTAGATAAGCAATTATTTTTGCCACTTGATTTGTTAAAAACGTTTTAACTAATGTAGACCAAATCACCAAAAGCACAGTCTGAGGACCAAGATCTAGCTTCCTGACAAATTTGGTGAAATTCCATTCAGCAGTTTTTGTTGCCGCCTTATCTACAGGAGTCTATGGAAAATGCATGTGTATTTTGTGTTTTGGGACCCTCCCCCTTTTTTTATATCAAAGAAAAATGTAAAACTAGATTTAAACATACTGAAACAAATTGTTAATAACAGAAAAGAATCACAAAACAGAACTTTAAAAAAATAACACTACAAAGTGAATGATTGTAAAACACCTTAAAATATAATTAATTCATTTTCCTATTATTAAAAAACACAATAATTGACACAATCAAATATCTAATTAAGAAATAAAAAATATATTACCACAGGTTTACAATAATCTATTAAATAAGTGAAAAAATATAATTATCTAATTAGTCAAATACATGTTTGACTAAATATTATAGTAAAATAAATATTTGAAGAACTCTCCACCCTATTCACCTACAAACTCCACAATCCATCATAAAATAACATAAAATAAAACCTTGTAGTACAATACCAAACAATACTTAACATTTGACGCCACAACATTTTGTACACAATATTTGTATCATGATATTTTTGAAACAATATTTTGGTGGAATACCCTTTTAAACACTGGTCTCTAAATCTTGTAATCCCAGAATCTCACAGTTGACAACTCACTCCTACTTCACTGTCTTTCCTACTCTCCTTCTGACTACAAGTACGAGTGTTAGGGTTAAAGGAGTAATTACTGTGATAGTGTGTGAAAATTTCTTGATTTAGCAGGAACTAAATTACCAAATTGAGGACTTGTTTCTGATTTTGTGGAGACGTTTTTCTTTGCGGGGTTAATGATTTGATGATGTTGGGTCTGTAAATTGCAGATTATATGTTGTCTCCAGATGCTGTGGCAATATGTGAAGAACTGGTGAACCTCTTATACCTTACTGTTGACTTTTTCTTATCTTTGTGCTTTGTAATCCTAGGTGCCCTCTAGGGTCCTTGAATCTGCTTTTATCTAGTAAATAAATAATACTTGCTCCATTAACAAATTGCCAATCAACATTGTATCATGGGGCACAAGGGTGCTCCACAGATGATTTCAATTCCTGGAACAACCTTCCGCAAGAACATTTATTTTATTGTGTTTCCTACTGATCGACAAAAAAATACAGGATGTAGGATTGAAAAGACCCATTTGAACTAAACACAATGACGATGAAAATGGGCAGTTTGGTGTGATGCCTAGAATGGTTTTAGCATCATTATTCCTTAATGAAGAAAATGGTGGTCTGAAAGGGAGGTGGGATTCAGCACATCCCAGCTTCTACTGTCAAGTGGTAATGCACCCTGGAGTGCCAGACATGGTCCCAGTGGTAGATCAAAGCCTGTCCCCACGCTCCAGCAGTTGTGAATTAAAACATACGGGAACATAGAATTTCCACGGTTTCGGGGGGCAAGATGGCCGCCGAGCTGTTGTGCTGAGAGGTCGCACTCTCCTTCTCTCACAAAATGAACGGAAGATAATTTTGTGCCACCCATGAAGAAAGGATCTAATGGAGACCGGGCGTTGCTGGCTTGAAAGGATATCCCTCAAGAAGAAACTGCTACGGATTGGGCAGGCTTGGAGGCTGCTGAAAGAAGGACTCTTGCACTTTGGTAAAACGCGCCGGCATATGGCTCCCAAACCACCCACACGAATGGTTAATCAAGAAAAAGAAAAGGAAAAGGAAAAAGTAACCGATAGAACAAGGAAACCCCCCGAAACTCCGATTGCTATGAAGACAGGGGGAGCTGGTAGTGGGAAAGGGGATCCCCTGCCAGCAAGGAATACAGGTGCGATCAAAAAACTAATTCCTCCACCAGCGGAAAAAAGTAAGAAGAGTGACATGCGGAAACAGAACTTGATCGGTAAAGCAACCAGTACGGCGGGTAAAAGCATGTCACAGCCGGCGAAGGGAGACGAGCAAAAGGTTCGGGACATAATTATGCGTCAACCCACCGTGGCAGAGATGCTAGCGGGAAAACCCTTGGAACCAGCGACGGAATCTGTAGATGCAGGAAACCCGAGTATTCTTCACAATTCAGGCGCTGACACTCCTGCTGCTGCTGCTGGAAACGTCCTCGAGGACGCAACTAACATGAACACGGAAGACGCGAAGGTGGTTGCTAGGCAACGGGCTGAGGCAGCGCGGAGAGAGGCACAGAAGGCTGTAACACCGCAGACAGACGGTGAACATGCAGGAGCTCGCGCTGAGGACGAAATAACAGCGGAAGATAGAGGTAAAGGGGTGAATGTCAGTGGAAAAGTCGAGAAAGAGAATACAGGTACCAGGGGAGGAACTACAGCAGACATGCTTGGCGCATTAATGCAGGTTGAAAAAGAAATTAATGAGTCCCGGAAAGTGACTGGTTCCTGGGGGAGCAGAGAAAGTATAGCAAGCTCTACAAAAGCAAGTCTTGAGGAGGGGACCAATGTAACTAAACAGCCCCATGGGGGTGACTGTACATCCCTAGAAGGGGAGGGAGAGTTCTTCTCTGTAAATGAAGATTCTGAGTCATTGTCATCAGCAGAATCAAGTACAGAGGAAGATGAAGGCACAGAGTCAGGCATAAGCACCTCTGGTAAAGAGTCTACAATGAAAAAGAGGAAACACACTAAAGTAGAGAAACGTCTCCTATGGGATTACTCAGCAACCTCTCAAGTGTACCAGGAGGAAGATATGCATGCTAATATGGCTGAGAGAACCACAAGTGGCAATATACCTCCCCCACAAGACCCCTTCCAGGCTTTATTCTCAACGCTGAGGCAGATGCAACACGAAGCAAGAACAGAAAGCCGCAGAGCAAGGCAAGCATCAAAGAAAATACAGAATAGCCTAAGGAAGGTCAATAAACTGTATGACGAGTTGGTTGACAGAGTTACTGAGGTGGAGGAGCGGACAGGGAAGCTTGAGGACGACGTGGGGAGCTGGCAAACATTTAAGACTGAACATGAGAAAATGGCGGAGGATATGCGCTGGAAGATGGAGGATTTTGAGAATCGGCAGAGGAGGAACAATGTCCGCCTTTTGGGTGTGGAGGAAGGGGCAGAGGGGCAGGACACCAGAGAGTTTGTGATAAATCTTTTGAGGGGCGCATTCCCAGAGTCCCAGTGGCAGTGGGAAACAGAAATACAAAGGGCGCACAGGTTCCCTTTTGCATTAAAGAGGGGGGGAGAAGTAGGGGGAGCAGGCAGAGGTGGGCAAAAAAACCAGCCAAGGGCTATACTAGTCTATGTTGGGAATTTTTTGCTCAGGGAAGAGATCCTAGCCAAAGCAAGGCCAGAGAGTAGGAGAACTTTTGAGAATAATACCTTTTTCGCCAGGCCTGACTTCTGCCATTTCACTGTAGAGAGGAGGTGGAAGATGAGGCAGCTGATTGCACCATTTCAGGCTCTTGGTTCTGAGGCGTATTTACTATACCCTGCTAGACTAAAGGTAATTGTCAGAGGGAAAACCTGGATGTTTAACTCAGAAATCAAAGCAGGAATCTTTCTAGAGGAAATGAAGAAACAAAAAGGAGCATGAGTGCCCGGGGGAGTATATAGGATATAAAGGGATCAGTGGGTGACGCGAAAAAGAAAATAGTTGGATGAGAGAAGGAAGCGATTTGCGCAACACAAGGCGGGCACACATAGGTCGGCTGACCTATTTGCCTGTGAAGGGGGGGGGGGATGGGGAGGGGTGAGTAGAGCAGGGGCGGCAAGGGAGGGGGGCGTGGGGGGGGTGAATAACAATTGGTTGATTATGATTTTGCACATTGTCATGTTGTTGGGGTACAGAGGAGATATACAGATTGGTTTGAGGCTGACAAAGATTGCCTGTTTTAGCTGGTATATACACTTGTTAATGCAATGGTATGTAGGATAGCATCAATTAATGTGTGTGGCTTAAATGATTTGAATAAGAGAATGAAGGTAGCTGCATATCTAAAAACCCTGCGGTTGGACTTGGTATGTCTGCAGGAAACCCATATTGAGGCGAGCAAGATGTATCTAATGGAACAACTTGGGTTCAGGGTATTGGCCAGCTCTAAACAAGAAACCAGGACTAGAGGAGTGGCAATTTTGGGTAGACACAGGGATATGGTAGTGGGGAAAAAGAAGGAGGATAAATGGGGAAGATGGGCTATAGCGGAAATTTCCTTTCGGGGGCAGAAAATATCATTAGCCACCATCTATGGATCCACTGAAGATGATCCTGAGGTATTTCAGTTTCTTGATGCAGAGCTGGCTCAGTGGCCTGAACCCATAATCTGTTGTGGTGATCTCAATATACACGATTTAGAGAGCTCATTTACACAGATAGATACAATTTATAGAGGGAGAAAAAGGAAGGTGTTCAGGGCGCTGGCGGATATGGTTAGGAATAATTCTTTGATTGATCCTTGGATAAAATTACATCCATATCTTGATGGAAGTACCTATTTCTCGGCCCCACATAAAATATTGGTTAGGCTGGACTATTTTCTTATAACTAGTAGCTTGTTAGCTGGGACACAGATTGAGAAACTTCCAAGGGTGATCTCAGATCACAGCCCAGTAATACTTACCATTGAAAATAATTACTTACAAAGACCACCTGCACAATGGACGTTTGAGAGGGGACTTTTAAGGGATCTTGCATATAAGGAGCACATGTCAAAATGGATTAAAGGGTTTTGGGATATTAATAGGGGGACGGCAGCTATAGGAGTAGTTTGGGATGCATTTAAGGCAGGAATAAGGGGTGAAACTTTGAGTTTTGTGTTGGGTAGACAAAAAAGAGAAAGGGTAAGGAGAGAGCTGGTAGAGCATAATTTACTAAGGGAGGAGGAGAATCTAAGTAGGTTAATTAGGAATAATAGTCCTCTGGAGAATTGTCTGCTTAGAATAATAGCATTAAAGGCAGAGGTAGTGGAAGGCCTGGCTAGACAGGCGGTAGACAAATTTTTGTCCAACAAGGAAAAGACATATGAGCTTAGTGAAAAGGTAGGGCGGGTGCTGGCAGCCAGAACTAGGCAGAGAGCAGCCGAAACAGGAGTAAAAGAAATACGGGATATACAGGGAAATCTGGTTACGGAGACTGATGCAGTAAGAGAGGTATTTAGGAAGTTCTACGCAGATTTATATACTCCAGAAGAGGTACCAAACCTGGGGGAGATTGAGGAGTATTTGGATAACATACCCCCTTCGGCGATTTCAGAAGAGGATAAAGAAATATTGGACAGTCCAATACTGCTAGGAGAGGTGGAGGAAGCTCTTGATAATTTGCCGAAAGGTAAAGCAACAGGGCCAGACCAAATTCCGTTAGAATTTTATCAGATTTTCAAAAACGAACTATTAGCAGACATGTGTATAATTATGCAACAAGCACAGGTAGGAGACATTAGCCCAGAGTCATGGGGGGGGGCTAATATAATAGTAATTTTAAAAAAAGGAAAGTCACCAGAAATGCCAGGATCATACAGGCCAATTACATTAATGAACTCGGATATTAAAATATATTCTAAGATTTTAGCAAAGAGACTTGCAGGAGTGATCGAGCAGTTAGTGACCCCTATCCAGCATGGCTTTATACCAGGGAAAGGGACTACGCAACATGTAAGAACTGTAATTACAGTATTCGATCACGCAGAAATACTAGGAGATCCTGTAGCAGCACTTTTCCTCGATGCCGAGAAGGCATTCGATAGGGTGGACTGGAAATATCTTTGGAGTGTAATGAGATGGTGTGGGTTGGGTGAATCCTTTATAAAAGCGATCCAGGTACTGTATAAGAATCCAGCAGCGAGGATAAGGGTGAATGGGGGGCTTTCAGATGGAGTAAAAATAGCCAGGGGGACCAGACAGGGATGCCCTTCATCTCCCCTATTGTTCGCACTATATCTGGAACCCTTATTACGGAGGTTGGAGGAGAATGTAAGGATACCTCCAATGAAAAGAAATGAAAATGTGGTGAAGTCCTTGGCCTACGCAGATGATGTGGCAATTTTAACTCCGAACCCTACTCTAGCTATAAAGGAGATAGAGTTAGAGGCTCAGAAATTTGGGAAACTATCAGGGTACAGTTTAAATAGAACAAAGACCCAGATTATTAAGAATAGATATACTCCGTGTGTGGATAGCAGGGTGGTTGATTCAGCAGTATATCTAGGAGTAGCATTAACTGCAAAGCTGGAGAGAGTAGTAGAGTTAAATCTGGATCCTCTAATAGGCAAAGTTAAAAAAGAACTTGAAAGAATGAATAACCTACACCTTTCCCTTATGGGATGCACAAATGTTGTGAAAATGCTAATCTTACCTAAATTCTTATATTTTTTTCGTACTATTCCTTTAGTTTTCGAAGCCAGATGGTTTAATTTAATAGAAAGGATACTGAACAGATTTATCTGGGCACATGGAAAGACCCGTAGAGCGTATAGGTACATGACTTTACCCAGAGAGAGAGGGGGCTGGGGAGCCCCTGACTTTCGGATGTATCAGATGGCTGCTGCATTACAATACATGCAGGGAATAATTGGGGGTGGAGGAAGTGATGCAAGGGTTGGGACCATGTCCACGGAAGTGTATGCTATTATACTGGGGGCAGAGGCAGAAAATAATTTGTTAAATAGAGTAGAATTTGGATATTATAAAAGAACAAGGTTTAAGACCATGATGGCAGCAACTAGAATATGGAATACATTTCTTAAGAGAATGTGAATGGGCAGATATAATAGGTATGTAAGGCTTTACAAAAACTGTTCCTTTCCGATGGAAATTTTTGGTGACTCAACAATGTCGGGATGGACACAGAAAGGGATAGAGCAGATTGGGGATATAATAGATGGGGATGGGGTAGTCCAGTTCATAGATCTTTGTGCTAAATATGGGATTGAGAGAAAGGATTTCTTCAAATACCTGCAGGTACGGAGTTTTTTATTACACAAGCAAGGTGGCAGGGAGGGGTTTAATAAAAATGAACTCTTGGAAAAGATAAAAGCAGGAGGGGATTGCACAATTAGATCTTTCTATGCAATACTAACCAAAGGGAAGATGGATGATCTAGAGAAAGTTAGCACTAAGTGGGTCGGAAAGCTGGGAGAGGATGCAGGAAGTTTTCAAGATTCTTTAAACTGGGGATGTACCATCCTGCGCTCTGGACCCTTGCAATCGCAACACTATAAGACGCTATTCTCACTGTATTATACCCCAGCGAGGCTAGCTAAGTGGGGAGGGTCCACTGGAATTACTTGTCCACGGTGTAATGCAGCAGCTGCCGACATTATCCATATGTTTGCTACTTGCCCTCAGTTATATACCTTGATCCGAAGTATAGAAGATTTTATTAACAATACGCTGGATATAAGAGTTAAACTAACGCCTAGGATGATTTTGTTTGGAGTAGATAATCAAGTTGGATTGGATCATAAAGAATTTATGTTTGTAGCAATGGCAGTACTGAGATTAATAATTGCAAGAGTATGGCTGGACAAGGTACCCCCTGATTTACAAGTATGGCTATCAAATTTGCTAGCTAGCTATAATCTTGAGAGAGCTATATATGCTCGGAAGGGGAAGAGGGGAAGGAGATTGGGGTTGAAAATTTGGGAACCAATAAACATATGGAAAGAGAGGATGGCATAGTAACTGATGAAGATTAAAGGTTAGGTCCTTTTGCTATATGATCTGGTGTTATAAATGTACTTTGGTCTTTTGATTTGAAAAGCGTCAAACCAGTGATATTCTGAAAAATGTATATATAAAAAAAAAATGTTTTGTTTTGTTTTGTAATTCAATGTGCAAGTTAACAAGAAAAAGGGGAAAAATAAAAATATTTAAAAAAAAAAAGTGAATTAAAACATATGCCATGGAACATAATAGCTGACATTTCTATGCTAAGCTTTTTGAAACCTTATCAAAGAATGACAACATCCACAAAATCTCCTATTCTTGTTGGAAAAAAGCATGTACGAGAGAAAGAGTCTGGGCAAGAAATGTTCTTATTAAAAATACCAGAGAAGAACAAGTGATGTGGGGAGAAAGAGGCTCTTGGGGCCCCTTTCCATCAAATGATCTTGGAAATCATTCAACATTAACTCGTTCTGTAAAAATAGACCCAAATATTTGTATTGTAAGCCTTAGATTGCTCCCATATTCGTTTTGACAACAATAGTGTACATCCATATTTGACAGACCGACTGACAATTGGTTAAGGGTGAAATCAATGAATACTTATTATTTATGTCCTCTTAGAGCAAAATAATAAACTATGCACTTATTAATGGACTCCCCAATCATGTTAAAAGTCCTTAAAAGATTTTTGAAGCCCTTGTTTTTTTTTAAAAAAAAATCACTAACTCGAATGACAGCTGTAAGAAATTAAGGTATTGGTTGAGGGGGGTGAAACCCTACTCAAGCAACAACCACAATCCTTGTCAGTGTGAACCACAAAAGTCACTCAATTAGCCAGCTTTTAACACTCTGGGAGCTTGGCACAAAAGTAGTCAGGCTTAATTGAGAGGCACTATGTAAAGTATTAATGGAGTACAAACAGTAGCAAAGTGAAAACACAACACAAGAAAAATCCCAAACCAATTAGGAAAAATGTATTACATAAAATGACACCAAAGCTAATTTAATCCAATCAGTAGACCCAGAGTTATTAATTTTTAGAGTTTTTAGTGAAAAGTAGTACCTAAAGATCAAAGCGCACCCGCAGGTATCTGGTTGGGCGAGACAGATGTAAAGTCAAAAGTTAAGGCTGACAGTAATGAAACATGGGTCGGGCACACAAGGTGGATTGGGCTTGTTCTCACCTTATGTTCAGTCTTATAAAATGTCTTGAAAAAAAGTACAGGAGAAGGTAGAGCTAAATCAGCAGGGTGTGTCTGAGGAGGAGTTTTCGTTGTCATCAGGGAGCTGCTGAAAGGAGTCCCAGTGAAGCCATTGATGTTGGTGGGAAAAGTGGGAATAAATAGACTTTGAGTCCAAGAGGGTTGTCATGGTAGATGGTGAACATGCCGCCATTGAGCCCAGTGAAGATATTTACCTTTAGATTTAGGGCCTACTTATGACTACAGCTGTGCGATGATTCGCTGTAGCCACAGTGGCGGTGCGGGCACTGCAGCACCAGCGGTCTGACCTCCCTATTACAAGTTGGATGGTCGTACTGCCATGGGGCTGCCGCAAACGCCAGTGATCAGAGATTCCTGGCTGTGTTGCTGCTGCATTGAGGCCACAATATGCTTGGCAGTCCTGCTGTGGCACAGCAAAGCATATTATAAGTTTCCTTTCCGCCACAGTTTCCATGGTGGTGAGCCCATCATGAAAATTTGGGGGATAGGAAACAAAGAGAGCCCTACAGGGCCCCCCTGTTGCCTCAGGGCCATGGTGTGCATGCAGGGTGGCACATGGTGTACACCCCTGGGTGCATACACCCATGTTCTTGCACGGTACAGACTTTACAGTCCATGCCATGCAGGAACAGGCTTATGCGTTCCCATTGCAATGCCTTTTTAATAGGCATCAATGTGGGAATGCCAAAGGACCGCCTGCCAGACCACAAGATTACTCATAATCTGGTTAGTCGGTTGGCTTTTGAGTTTGGGGGTCCTGGATTGGGGTGGTGGCGTGGTGGTCCACTCCAGCACTTTCAAACTCGTAATCAGACCCTCAGACAACTTTTGGGAAGTTGAAAACATCCATAGGGACGAAGCTGCAGGCTGTAGACGAAGAGGGCTCCACGAAGCCAGACACCATTGCTGGGAGTTAGTTACTGCTGAACAAGATATGCTGCTGCAGAGAAGTATTTAGTGGGACCTACCGCTAAATCAGGCAGGCCAATGATTCACTTTGGGTGGATGAGCTGGTAGGTAGGTCTTGGTCTTCTGTCAGTTTTCGTGGCACTATTTGTTGAAAATGTTTCTAAGTCTCAAGTTTTAAGGCTAGTCAGGAACAGCAACTCTAACACCACTTCCAAGGGGCCACGACCTGGAGGACCACTTGGGGGGTTAGGATGCACTTCAGCAGAGGCCAAGTGCAAGGTTCAAGGTCTCTGGAGCTTGTGATGTCCCTGTAAATAATACAGGAGGTGAGCCAGCTAGCAATTAGAGTCACATCTGGTGATCCTGGGCTCAAGGAGATGGTCCAGTTTTCCTTCAAGCAGCAAGGCAGACATTCAAGTAGCAGAGAAGTCCTCTGGTATCAGTGGGGGTTCCTCTGGGGGTAATGGAAGTCCTTCTGAAGTCTTCCACAGGTCCAGGAATGTACTAAAGAGTTGTTCTGAGGGTCCAGAATATTATGGATTCCATAGGTAACCCTCCACCCACATCTAGTTCTGTAAAGTTCTTCCAGAATTCCAGGTTCCTTTGTATGTGCTACATGCTCTTTGATGTTTATGTGTAGCAGGGAGCAGCTCCACACTTAGCCACCCAGGCAGGATGGCCCATCCTGCTAAAACCTAGTCCCCTTTTGTGTCACTGTTTGTGAAGAATACACAAAGCCCACAATCATAGCCATTCCCATGTGTGTGTCCCAGGGCAATGCCAGAAGGCACAAATGGTTAAGACAAGAAAATGCCTACTTTCTATAACTCACATTTACAGAATTAGACTCAAAATCCTGTTTTACCATTTAAATGGTTATAAATGAAAATGTATTTAAGTCTAAACATGAAATTCCTATCTTCTACCAATCAAAGGTTTGCACTTGTTAAATGTAACAAGGCAACTCAATATTTTTCACTACCAGGAGATGTCAAACGTAAACCCTCCTGTCCTAATTTTTAAAAACAATGCACTCAGCCCTATGGTCCTTTAGAGCCTGCCTTAGGTGTGACCTATGGATTAGAAAGGAAGGTTTAGGGCTGGCACGAAGTTTATTTTTTTCTAGGTCAAATTGGCAGTTTAAAACTGTCCCACAGGCTGCAATGGTAAACCAGAGGCATGTTTTAAAGGGCAACTTTATTGGGTGGCACAAGAGTGCTGCAGGCCTATTGGTATATTTTAATTTATAGGCCCTAGATATGTAGTACCATAGACTAGGGACTTAGAACTGAATTAAATGTCTAATCAGGTGCTAGCCAATCCTACCATGTTTTAGGGAGAGTGGTTAGCAGTGGTAATGTGCATAAAGTAATGAAGCCCAAAAAAATAAAAATCAGCAAAACAGAAGGGGTGAAGGCAAAATGCTGGGGGAAAGACCTCACCAAGATTGTCAGGTCTAACATTAGCTCTGAAACTTTTATTGGTACTAATGCTTTATTTGTATATATAAGTTTGGATTAATTGTTTATGATTGATCCCGAACCTGAACCTTAAGTTTTGCTAAATGCAATAATAAATGTTTCAGTACATTGCTGGGTTTGATTCATTTTCATTGAATTTAAAAGAGCAACGTTTGTGAATAGTTTGCAATTTATGACACAACTTCTTTGATTTGACCTTAATTGTATCTATATGTTTTTTCGTTGATGAGAGCCAACATTTGAAGTGTCTCTGTTTTAATTTCTTTATAACCATTTAAAAACAAGAGGCTGTGCCTTGTTGTTTGCATGATCCCTGATTACAAGCCTCATTGCATTACTGTTGTGGGCACTCTACGATGTTGTTTTGATAATCAATATGAGCATTATTTAAAAAGTGGAAACAAACTGCACATTTGGGGACGATGATGTTCAGCAATGTAGTGGCCATAAATAACCTGAATAAGCTAAGTGCTAAAATTAGTGTATTAGGTCCTTCAAAAACACTACTAACCACAGCATCATTGCTAATGAGTATAATTACTAAGACATAGTAACAATATATATCTATATGAACAATAAACATTTCAGGATAATAGTTGAAATCCTATACGCTTGTGTGTTTGTATCTCCAAATGCACTGTATTTATCCATTAATAGCCTTATCAATTTACATCTTGATATTACTACTTCCTTCTAAAATAGCAATCACACAAGATTCAGCCATAAAGTCCTTTACAAGGCTTCCTTTCCCTGAAAGCTAAATTGACAGTTGTATTGACATCCCAGTTGTACAGCAGAATATATTGTACAGTATTATTGTCTGAAACTTATATAGTGTCATAAATATAATTTAAGCTGTGTTCCAATTGGGTGCACATTTTCTAATAACTCGAATTGGGAAATATTTTTGTAGACTATAAGACAAATAGAGAACAATTTAACAAATAAAACAAGATAAAAATGACAAGAATCCAACATGTAGAACCGGAAATATTCAATTTCAAATGTTTTAGTAAAAATAGTGCCAAAAGGCATAAAGCACCAGCTGTGGATATCAAGTTGCGCTGGACCAGGACAAAGTCACAATTTCAGGCTAACCGTGTGGGCCGGGTATAGGGGACCGGTTAGGCTCACTGAACACAGTACCTTAAAACTTGGTTTGCAGACTGTTTCCCGGATTTGCATCAAAGATGAGTTTGACAGCTGAGGTGATGTGTCAGTTCTGAGAAGCCGTGAGACTGCAATGTGAGGGCCTGCATCATTGTCGAGTATTCCGTTGATGGCGCTTGTGATGCAAGCTGCAGTATCGAGGATGTCAGGGCGATATACCGGTTCGGGGGAGCTGGGGAGGTTGCAATGCAGAGTTCGGCATTGTTGTCAAGCTGCTGACAATGAGGGATGCGATGGCCTGCGTCGAGCAGTGGCGGTTCCGATGTAGTGATGGACTGCGATGTGGGTCTTTGCAGAGGGTCAAAACCCACGCAGCAGCAGTGATGCGTCAGTTCTGCTATGGTTGGTGCAGTGTAACAGAGCATATGTGTCGCTCCCACTGGATCCACAAGCTGGAAGAGCACTTTAGGACCAGTTCCAAGCGTCCAAGACTGGGGTGGCACCACTTGGGAGCGATGTCTAACACATGACAGAGTCCAGGTGCAGAAGCACAGTTGTTGGAAGCCTGCTATGTCCCTGAGGCTTCAAATCAGGAGGCCAGAGAACTTGCCTTCGGAAGAACTCTGGGCTCTGGGTTTAAGAAATGCAGGTCCAGTCTTTCTCACCCAGGCAGTGGGGCAGTAGGTCAGCTCAGAAAAGCAGGAGCCCAGCAGAGTCCAGTCCAGAAGAGTGGCGGCGTTTCAGCAGCATCCAGTCCCTCTTCCTGGCAGAGTATCCACAGGTCCAGAAGTGCAGTGAAGTGGTGGTGTCTGAGATCCTACTTTTATACACATTTGTGCTTTTGTAGTGTGGAGAAGCTTCTAGAGGCACACCTTTGAAGTACACAGATGCCCTGCCTTTCCTGCTGTCTCTCCAGACTAAGCACAAGAGACAGGACAGGTTTGAGGGTGGACCCAGCTCCCCCCTCCCATCCTGCCAGTGATGGCCCATTTAGTCACATCTCAGTTCCCATTGTCTATGGCTGTTTAGGTGGAAAACACAAAGTCCAACTGCCAACTACACCCAGTCATGTGACCAGAGACAGGCTGCGGGCACCAAATGACTAAGATAAGAAAACTGCACCTTTCTAAAAAAGCAATTTTCAGAATTGTAGTTTAAAATCTGACTTCACGATAAGTTAGGATTCTAAATTAGGATTTCAGAGACGCCAAACAGAACCAGTCATCTCTTCTCTTTTGGAAATGACACTTATAAAGTGTAATAAGGCAAATCCATTGTTATCCTATGGGAGAGACAGGCCTTGGAGTAGTGAAAAACAAGTTTTAGAGTTTTTCACTACCAGGACATGTTAAACTCAAAAAGGGCAGGACCAACATTTCAAATTCAGTGCACCCTGTTTTTAGGGTTGTCTACGGCTAACTTTAGGGGTGACTTATATGTATTAAAAAGTATGTTTTGGGTCTATCAAAAGGTTTGTTTTGCCAGGTCAAAATGGCAGGTTAAACTGCACACACATGCTCTGCAATGGCAGGCCTGTTACGTGTTAAGGGGCTACTTAAGTGGGTGGCACAATCAGTGCTGCTGGCCCACTAATAGTATTCAATTTACAGGTCCTGGGAACATATAGTACCACTTTACTAGGGACTTATAAGTAAATTAATTATGCCAATTGGGTATAAGCCAATATTACCATGTTTAGAAGAGGGAGCACATGCACTTTAGCAATGGTTACATGTGGTAAATTGCTCAGAGTAAGAGGCCAGCAAAACTGAGGTCAGACAAATTGGAAGAGGAAGGCCAATAGTTGGGGAAAGACCACTGTAAGGCTGACAGGTCTAACGTAGGCAGTAGTTAGGGCGCATTACTTATTTTAGATGATATTCTGTTAATGATATGATGGCACCTCATGTGTTCCTCTGTATTACCCCCAATGATTGAATGAATGAAACTGCATTTGTAGAGTGCATGCCTGCTCTGAGGAGTGTCCCGGTGCTGGAAAAGGTAATCTGCACCCTAGAAACCGGACAATTCCCTCACTTGCTAAACAGCCAGGTGTAATGGCCGGATTTTCCGCTTAGATGGGATCAGCCCCTAGGGGCCCCTATAACCCAGCCAGAACGTACTCACCTCCCTCCTTAGAGCGTATTCACAATGGATATAGGTATATGTACAAGTCGTACCTAAGGATGGGGAAATAGCAATAAACATGCATAGGTTTTCTACCATATCTTATTCACATCAGTTAGTCTCGCGGCCACTCCGACCCAGACTGATCTACCCCAGGGCAGATATGACACACAATCTGGTGTGTCTACACATGGGCCTGCAGAACCCAATGCTCTCTTTTCCAAACGGTTTACAATCCGGCAAACCTCCACGTTGGTAATCCTCCCCAACGCTCTCACTTACACAAGCCACAATTCTGTGGGTATACACGCTGGTAATCCACCCCAGCGCTCTCACTAACGCCGTATATCAACGACGACCACATTCCTATGAGCACCTATCGGAACAATTTCTCCTTTGTCTACTTGGGATACAACTATAATAATAGAATTTAGTATGGTTTCCAAATAGTATAATGTGCCTCTTATCCTTGGCATCAAAGGTCCACTTCGCTCCCTATTTATGTGATCACCACTTACCTGATTGGGGTTACTCATCCATTCACATAAACAACAACCACCTAGAAGCCACGTTTACCAAGATTGAACAAGAATACTCGGCACACATCCGTTCACTAAGAACTAGGGTATTTATTGTCAATAAACATATAACACAATACTATGCAACATGGATTATGCAAAGAAAAGGTAAAGATTAGAATGCGCGCTTATTATAAAGAGGGCGGATATCACCTTATTAATGTGAAGTCGGGACTCGGCAGTCATCTAGGTTCCCTTCTCGTCTCTGTGTCCTGGCTCGTCTTGCAGTCACACCCCAGCCGTCACAAGTACACGTCTGCACCGCTAGTCTCAACCTCGTCTGCTTCCCTCCAGGCCACTGGAACCTTGCTGGTTATTAGCTACCGTATCTCTCTCTCTCTCTGTTTCAGTGCGCTCCGCGCTAATTCTCCTTCAGTCCTTCTCAGAGAGTTTCGGTCTTAAATCTTTCTTGGACTTCAAAGATGGCGACTGTCCGCCATGAAATGATTAATGGCAGAGATGCTAACGGCTAGATGCCGCCTACGAACTGACTATCGACTAACTAACACCTTCGCTAATATCAAAGCCTGTTCCTTCATGGAAAGCTACGGCCAGTAACCTGCCGCCCACCAAATTCTTGTACCTCCCCGTACCAAGGACACGTTCCCAGCCGGCCGGCCTGAAGTTGTGTCTTCGGAGTGGAGAAAAATACATTCCTTCGATAAGGGCCAGCCTGAGCCAGTTCTCTCCAAGCGAAAACAGCTTGAAACTAAAACATTACACTTGACCTAGAAGGCCTCTCGAGCTACCAGGCAGAGGGCAAGATGGAGTCTGTCTCGTTTAAGGCCTACAGGGCCCACAATACGCATAACTCCATGGAAAATATCCTAGCACGTTAGCAAATGGGCAAATCATGATTAATACTTATATATCTATCCCCTAGCTTGAATTCATAAGCCCTACTCTAAAGAAAAGGACACGAAAATACTCTACTATATAAAAGGCAGAGATCCTATCTATAGTCCTAATCCCTATGCTATAAGGGTGATAGACTGGAGTCACTCTCCATCATTCTCCCTCTTAAAGGAGCCAAAAAAGGTCAGCCATTACATTACACCCCTTGACTCCAGTCTATTAACTACAATCTATATAGAACTCACATCAGTAGAAGAATAATAGGAAACAAAATTAACTGACCTATGTCTCTTGCCAAGTCTACAAAACTGGAGCAGGGAAGGAATGCACTGAATAAAGCAACAAACAGCTATTAAAACACAAATGGCAACAATAACTCCCCCTAAAATCTGTCGTAAAGAATGCAAGTCAGGTAACCAATTAAAGAGCCAGTCAAATAAGCCCTGATCAATGTGTTGTCTAATTTCTGCAGTCAAGTCGTGGAGTTTGTCAATATGGGCTTGGATTGATTTGGAATGGTCGGACAAATTAAAACAGCATAGGCCCTCAAAATCAGAACATTCATGTCCATGTTTTAACAAAAGATAATCAATAGCTGCGCGATTCTGTAAAATAGCTCTACGTTCACCCTGGGCATCTAATAACAGATCAGACAAAACAGTAGAGGTTTGGTTGATGGATTTAACCATCCAGCAGGCCATCTTACCAATTGTTTTGGCATTATAAACAGCCAATGCAGGGACTCCAATAATAGAAAAAGCTAAACCAAGATATTCCGATTTGGAGTAAAGGTGAACGGAGGAATCACAGTCCTCATGTAATGACATTGAATCTCGTACCATACGGGAATGTGAACTAGGATGTGAAGAAAACATTAATAAACTCAATCTAGTGATGGCACATGGACCACCGGAAATATTTGCGGGAATATATGGCCAAGACGAATTCCCGCAGGAGAAGAGCCAGCCAGAAGGTAATAACATGGAACGATAATAACTAGGGGCAACCAATAAACGTTTACAGGTCATATTGTTCTTAACAGAAACACACGAATTTGGAAGTCTTTTTAAACACAGCAATCGTTGATGAGCTGAAAAAGAAGTTGCAGCCTGTATCTTTAACCTAAGACATTCGGTGATAGCTTTGGGATCACATGTCATCATAAAACATAAATCACCTGGTGTGATATTGAAAGTAGTAATTCGGGAATGAATAGGGGTATCGAGGTCAGGAAGAACAGTACATAAGGGACAAAATTCATGGGCCGCGAAATCGCCCAGAATAACATTTGGTCGGGCATTCGAAATATTAAAAATATGCCGTAAAGTCTCAGTAGACGCTGGGACGGCAACCAGGCAGGTCGCCAAAATGTCAGTCACAGACCTCATGGGGGTAAGACAGAAATGTGGAGAGTTCGTCACTCTCTTAGCCAAAGTTATCCAGAAATTGGAAGAGGAGGTCCATGCAGAAAAAGAACGCGGAACTCGGGATTTCCAATCAACCGAAGTCGGTGGATCCTCTCCTCTCCCGGCGTAGCAGGCCAAAAGGAGTCCAATGGCGACACATCCTGCAACAGCAGTCCAGAGAATGATCTGAAAAAACACAAACACAGGCCTTAATCATTCTCGTAGGTAACATTTATCAGCTGGGACAGCTTCCCAGCTATCTTTCCCTGGCTTCATCACCAAAACGGTGTTGTCATGACCGGTCGCAATAATATCAGCCTGTTCAGGGGGATTTTTAGGCGATTGCACCCATATTTTAGCTCCAGGAAGATCAGACGATCCGAAGCCTTTTTGTCCTCGCACAGTTAGCAACGTTGGGGCAGAGCCTTTCTTGATCTCACCACTGAAGACAGGCATAATCAGTAACTGAGCAACACGGTCAGACTTTTTGATCAATAAGTCAGTCTCACTGCTATTAAGCAAGAGAACCTTAATCTCTCCCTGATAGTCACTGTCAATTACTCCTCCGAGTACTTGAATACCTTTCAGGGCAAGGCCTGATCTGGGGGCAATTAATCCAAAACTACCGGCAGGTATACAGACACCAATGCCAGTTTCTACAATGATTCGGTCTCTTCCATGTAATTTTGCATCATTTAAAGCATGCAGGTCTAGGCCTGCGGAACCTGGGGTCGCTCTACATGGAGCCAAAGCACCGGGGGTAATTTCCCAATACATGACAGTGTTGGACAAGGAATTAGGCTTCACATCAACATTTGGAGGAAACAAACGCATCAAAGGGGATTCAGCATGTAACAAAGGGCGATTATTTAAAATTAACAATGCCTGAAACAAAAAGTCTCTCCAATTTTTATAATGGTCATCCGTCAATTTACGCAATTGTTCTTTTAGCAAACCATTCATTCTCTCAATCAGTCCCGAAGCCTGTGGATAATATGGAATGTGAAACACCCAATCAATGTTATTTTCTACACAGAATTCCTGTACCAATCTTCCACGAAAGTGGGATGCGTTATCAGATTGAATTTGGAATGGAACACCATAATACAAAATAAGCAACTCCAGGGTCTTAATGGTATTCACTTGGGTAGCGTTCTTGCAAGGGAAAGCGACCAAAAGGCCACTATAAGTATCAACAACTGTACAGACATACTGACAATTTTTGCTCATAGGGAGCGGGCCAATATAATCAATCTGCCAAATTTGAGCGGGCAATTTTCCTCGATGTAACTGGCCTCGAACAATTTGAGGCACCTGCTTCTTTCTAGAATGCTGGCAAATGGGACAATGCAGAATGACATCTTTAATCAAAGAAAAGGGAATATGAATTCCTCGATCGGCAGCCCACCTGCTAGTGGCTTTCTCTCCAAAATGTCCTGCTTTCTGGTGGGCCCATTTCGCCAGTCCCGCCAAATCAGAATCTTGCATGTCCACCACTGCCTCAGCAATTTTAGATTTCTCATCTGCAATGTTATGAAAGAATTTATCAAGGGAGTCTATCGGAGTATGAGCATCCACGTGAAAGATTGTTACAGTACTCTGTGGGAGCAACCCCCAAATTTCTTGCCATAATTCTTTTCCCCACAGTTCTTTTGAATGCAATTCCCAATTATGAGAATGCCATGTTGGTAACCACACCGCCAGTCCATTAGCAGTGGACCAGGAATCAGTAAAAATATGACATGTGCCAGGCAATTCTTGTTTCAAAACTTGGTAAACTGCATAGAGTTCAGCATATTGACTACTCTTACCATCACCAGTTGTACTCAATAATTTCTGCGTGATTGGGTTATAGGAGACGGCTTTCCAATGTCTTTTCTCACCAATGAACTTCGCTGAACCATCCGTAAACCACACATGTTTTCTATCCTCCGCGGACAGATCATCAAATGATTTACCCCACTTGACGGGAGATTCCTGTAGTACGGGTACGGAACAATCACTTCCAGTCTCATTGGAGGGCGCCTGCGCCACTCGCTCATGTAAAACTGCCACACCTTTCGGACCCACACGTGCCCTGTCCTGAATGTACCACTTCCATTTAATCACGCTCGCCTCTTGAGCATGTCCAATTCGATGAGATTTCGGCGAACTCAAAACCCACTGCATAATAGGAATTTCAGGTCTCAAAACCACAGCATGGCCTAGGGTCAATTGCTCAGTATCCACCAGAGCCCAGTAACATGCAAGTAATTGTTTTTCAAAAGGTGAGTAACGCTCACCAGCCTCAGGTAACTTTTTAGTCCAAAAACCTAATGGCACTTTTTGTCTGCCCTGCTTTTGCCACAGACTCCAATTGGCATACAGACCTTCCACGGACACATTCAAGTCCACATCACCTTCACCCACCGGCCACAAATCCAAAGCATACTGAATTGCTTCTTTCGCCAAATTAAAAGCATTCTGTTGTGGTTCACCCCATTCAAACGCATTCTTCTTACGAGTGACTCGATATAACGGAGCCAAAATCTGACTCAAATGGGGAATATGCTGACGCCAAAAGCCAAACAAACCAATGAAAGACTGAGCCTCTTTCCTGTTCTTTGGAACTGCAAAATCTAGGATTTTTCGCTTCACCTGTGGGATCACTTCTCTGTGACCTTCATGCCAATTAATTCCTAAAAATTTTACATTTTGGGATGGACCTTGTAGTTTATCAGGATTAATTTCCCAACCTTTTGCTCGCAAACAATCAAGGATCTGATCTAAATGGGACTGTACCTGATCTTGCGTCTCACCTTGAATCAAAATGTCATCAATATAATGACACACCTGTATTTGTGGATTAACGGGCACTTCAGACAAATGCTCTGCCACCAGCCGGTGACAGATCGTGGGACTATGTACATAACCTTGAGGAAGACTCCGGAACGTCATTTGACGTCCATTCCATGTAAAACTGAATTGTTCCTTACACTCGGGGGCAATCGGAATTGAAAAGAAAGCATTAGCAATATCAATAGAAGCATACCATGTACCTGGATGCTTTTGAATTCTCTCAATCAAAGTGACAATGTCTGGTACCTCAACAGCCAATTTAGGTGTATGTTTATTCAATTCTCGATAATCAACAGTCATGCGCCAAGAATTATCACTTTTGCGCACGGGCCAGACGGGATTATTCCAAGCAGACGTGACCGGAGTTATAACTCCCGCGTCAACCAAATCCTGAATTGTAGCATTAATTTCTTCATGACCACCTGGGATACGATATTGCTTCTGAGAAACCACTTTCGTGGCTAGAGGAATTTTAATAGGGGGCATTCGCAAACGGCCAACCCGTACGGGTCTGGTCGAAATGTACTGTCTAGTTCCAAATTGATAACAACCATCATCCAGATGCAAAGTCATTCCTTTTAAAATATCAATTCCAATTATATACTCCAAAAGTGGTACAACTAACACAGAGTATTCTCTACGAGGAATCCTACCAATTTTAATTTCAAGTGTAGTTTGTACTGCGGGGTTTCTTTTCCACCTAAACCAGTAATTGTGAAAAACTGTCCTTTAAATTTCTTTGATTTTCCATGAATTAAAGTGGCCTCCGCTCCCGTATCAACTAGTGCTCGGGCCCTTTGGATATTACGATGTTTCCAAAAAATCTTAATATCTACATAGGGTCTGTTGTCTCTGTGAGCCCACTTGTGTACTGGAGCTTGACCTATTTCCTAGTCATTTTTCCTGCGTTCTGTTAACCAAGACAAATCAGGGTAAATGCTCTCTGTCTTCTTTGGTATCAAAATGTCTTGTTCATATCCGTCTCCATTACGAAACTGATTTTTGTCATTTTCAAAATACTGTGAATTACGGTCAGAAAGTCTGTTACGATCCTCCCTTCTTCTCATTTCAGGGGAATAACTCCTCTCCTCTCTATGTTGGTTGGAAACACGATCATCTCTCCCCCTTTCATGTTCACCCTCTCTCCCGATCATCACGGCGATCAGAATCCACACGTCGTCTCTCATCACCACTGTCATCAGAACCACGGTCATACTCATTCTTTCGCACACGACGGGCACCCTCCTTCCGATCTAAGCCACGCTTACGAAACATATCCCATAAGCGATTGTTAGGCTCACCGTCAATGTCCTCCCTTTTGACACCATCAGCAATAAGAGCAAGAAACATGTCACGTCTAGAGAACTTATAGTCCCCAGCAGTACGACCCTCAGGTCGAGATTGTCTTTCAGGTTTAAACCACTCACCCAGCTCACCAAGCTGACGAACAGATTCAAGCACAGCAGACAAAGGATTGCCAGTTTGATTAATCAACAAAGTCATCATGACCTGCTTATAAGCAACAGGCGAAGAACGGATAATGCGATTACGCACAGAAGATGTTAAAAGACCATCCAGCAATCTGTCAGAAGTACTAAGAAAGATAGCAGTTTTCATGACTTCCTCCTTCAAACGTTGCGACGCATCGCGCAAAGTGTACCATGGCTTGTCATTAACAGGCCAATCCGATTCAGTAGGATATTTATGGTTACAGCCGTCAGACGCAAGCTGGAGCAAAGTAATTTGACCAGCACCATTATAGTTCCGAAAATGATCTTGAATAGTGGAATCAGAACTCAAAGAGCAAAAGCGTAAGCAATCAACAGCATCAAGCATAATACCAGCAGCGCCGAGTTCATAAAGGCGCACCATCCAAGTAAGCAAGGCCTCACCAGGCCGTTGACAAAATTGTTGTAAAATGTCACTAACCTCCTGTTGAGTAAAGTCTTCAATACAATCCAAAGCAATACCAGCTGGATTACCAGGGGCTTGTTGTAATTTGCGACGAAACACGGGGTGAGCAGAAACCTCAGGAAGAGCTTCCGAGGAAGCCCGCATCTTAGATTTAGCAGAACAATCGGGGCAAGATATATCATCCGAATGGGAAGAGCGAGCACGGTCGCTGTGAATAACAGTATCAGTATAAGAAGCAGATTTACAATCACGTCCGGAGCGAGAAGATTCACGCTTATCACCCTCCTCAGCCGAGGAGTCTGAAGCATTTGAATCCCAGATATTACCATCCCACTCATCAGGGTTCCAATCCATTCCGGCTTTTGCTACGACCAGACGCACTTTCCGTGTAGATACACGACCACGACAATGTTTGTACTTATATCGTGCAATGCGGACCGCAGCTCTTTCGGCTATAGTCTGATATGTTTCAAGTTTGTCGGCAAGCAATTTATTTTGACAGCGCAAAAGAGTATGCGCATTTTGCAACTCAACACACTGTCCTTCCATGTCCTTAAACTGCTTCTGCAGCTGAACAAACTTCTCATGAAGAATTCTGTATGCATTAAGAACAATCCAACCTCCGCGTCCTAAAATAGGAAGTTCATCACCTTTCACCACTGGCGCTTTCTGTAAGCACGATACCACATCAGCAGGCTGCGCCTGCTCCAAACAAGAAGACCAATTTTCACTCAAACCAGTAGAATCGGCCCACTCACGGGCCAATGCCTCGTAAGGCGTAGACTCCCAGCCGGGAATCTGAATAGGCAACTTAAAAACCGACGGAGATTTTTTCGCAAACATATTGACACACAAAAATTATATACACAATTATACACAAAATATTATACGTACGAGCCGAGCGCAAACCAACAAGATCAAAACAATACAGCGCACACAGGCTTCGTAAACAGTTCGTGACGCCAGATGTAATGGCCGGATTTTCAGCTTAGATGGGATCAGCCCCTAGGGGCCCCTATAACCCAGCCAGAACGTACTCACCTCCCTCCTTAGAGCGTATTCACAATGGATATAGGTATATGTACAAGTCGTACCTAAGGATGGGGAAATAGCAATAAACATGCATAGGTTTTCTACCATATCTTATTCACATCAGTTAGTCTCGCGGCCACTCCGACCCAGACTGATCTACCCCAGGGCAGATATGACACACAATCCGGTGTGTCTACACATGGGCCTGCAGAACCCAATGCTCTCTTTTCCAAACGGTTTACAATCCGGCAAACCTCCACGTTGGTAATCCTCCCCAACGCTCTCACTTACACAAGCCACAATCCTGTGGGTATACACGCTGGTAATCCACCCCAGCGCTCTCACTAACGCCGTATATCAACGACGACCACATTCCTATGAGCACCTATCGGAACAATTTCTCCTTTGTCTACTTGGGATAAAACTATAATAATAGAATTTAGTATGGTTTCCAAATAGTATAATGTGCCTCTTATCCTTGGCATCAAAGGTCCACTTCGCTCCCTATTTATGTGATCACCACTTACCTGATTGGGGTTACTCATCCATTCACATAAACAACAACCACCTAGAAGCCACGTTTACCAAGATTGAACAAGAATACTCGGCACACATCCGTTCACTAAGAACTAGGGTATTTATTGTCAATAAACATATAACACAATACTATGCAACATGGATTATGCAAAGAAAAGGTAAAGATTAGAATGCGCGCTTATTATAAAGAGGGCGGATATCACCTTATTAATGTGAAGTCGGGACTCGGCAGTCATCTAGGTTCCCTTCTCGTCTCTGTGTCCTGGCTCGTCTTGCAGTCACACCCCAGCCGTCACAAGTACACGTCTGCACCGCTAGGCTCAACCTCGTCTGCTTCCCTCCAGGCCACTGGAACCTTGCTGGTTATTAGCTACCGTATCTCTCTCTCTCTCTGTTTCAGTGCGCTCCGCGCTAATTCTCCTTCAGTCCTTCTCAGAGAGTTTCGGTCTTAAATCTTTCTTGGACTTCAAAGATGGCGACTGTCCGCCATGAAATGATTAATGGCAGAGATGCTAACGGCTAGATGCCGCCTACGAACTGACTGTCGACTAACTAACACCTTCGCTAATATCAAAGCCTGTTCCTTCATGGAAAGCTACGGCCAGTAACCTGCCGCCCACCAAATTCTTGTACCTCCCCGTACCAAGGACACGTTCCCAGCCGGCCGGCCTGAAGTTGTGTCTTCGGAGTGGAGAAAAATACATTCCTTCGATTAGGGCCAGCCTGAGCCGGTTCTCTCCAAGCGAACAACAGCTTGAAGCTAAAACATTACACTTGACCTAGAAGGCCTCTCGAGCTACCAGGCAGAGGGCAAGATGGAGTCTGTCTCGTTTAAGGCCTACAGGGCCCACAATACGCATAACTCCATGGAAAATATCCTAGCACGTTAGCAAATGGGCAAATCATGATTAATACTTATATATCTATCCCCTAGCTTGAATTCATAAGCCCTACTCTAAAGAAAAGGACACGAAAATACTCTACTATATAAAAGGCAGAGATCCTATCTATAGTCCTAATCCCTATGCTATAAGGGTGATAGACTGGAGTCACTCTCCATCATTCTCCCTCTTAAAGGAGCCAAAAAAGGTCAGCCATTAAACCAGGTTTTCAGCTTCTTCCTGAAAATAGAAAGTTCCGGGGTGGCGCGAAGTGCTGTCGAAGTTGATTCCAGGCTTTAGCACTGAGATACACAAATGATCGTCCGCATAAGAAGCTACAACAACTTGCTTCCTTTCCAGATACTTCCACAAATCATATTCTCTCCGTGCATCTTTTCTCCATGTTATTATTCAATATTTTACTGTTCATTTCGTAAGTTCAGCGACACACAGACACATTTTTGCTGTCATCAACACAAGGATAGAAACTGAGTCCCTGGCATGTGCTTCCAAAGGTTTTTTTTTGTCAGCAAACTTATCACATGTAGCCCTTTGCAAAGGTTGTAACGTTTCCACTTTTTATTGTTGACTTTGCCTGAGCAAAGCTACACTAAATAAACGGAGAGAAATAGGTAGTTGAGTAATGGTGTCCGATCCGGATCCAGGTACGCCACATTCTGGTCAGATAGACCAACCACTGAATATGTAGATCAATTCCATTTAGATTCATTGTTAACAATTGTATTTTACGCAAATAATCTGAACATCTGGCATGGATCCACCTCTCCATGGCCTACCTTGTGCACCCTTTTGGAAAATAACTTACAGTATCAAAGAAAAGTATAAACCGGGTTTCTGAGGAAAACATTATTTTAAAAGAAGAATACGCCTACACTTAGCAGCAAGATATTGAATTTTTTTTTGTTTTTATAGAAAAATAATTGAATTGATAGAAATAGGTAACAGCAGAAGCAAGGGGACCAAATGTAGCTTAATTTAGAAGGTCAAGGTCTGACACAAGGGAACAAATGTAGCTTAATTTAGAAGGTCACGGTCTGACAAAAAGGAACACATGTAGCTGAATTTAGAAGGTCAAGGTCGGACACAGGAGTGCAGGTAATATGAAGAGGTGCTTTAGCAGACCATGTAAGTTTGACAGGAACCATGCAAGGATTTTGGCACTCCAAACAACCCTGCTGCTTACCTTTGGTGTGCGTCCCTGTCATCTCATGAAAACATTCTCTCCCTTTTCCAATAATTTTGGTAGCACCACATGTTAACCCAACACAGCTGTTTGCTAAGGTATATAGAAGCGATGGACTTTCTATGTATAAAGGCTTTCGAATAATTGTCAATGGTATTCTGCATTAGTTTTCATATTTATTCTTTCAGTTTCTCTTTGCAAGTACCTGAGACGTCGGTCTCACTATGAGGACAATCCCATAAAGCTGCTTTTCCTGGTGCAAGAGGCATGCTTTTTGTTTGCAAGCTTGTCAGGCAGGTGGGTATTTTCCAAGGCAAAGAAAGCAGAGCGCTGTCACATGTCTTACGTTACAATCGTAGTCATTCAAGTATGTGTTTAGATTACAACGCTAATGCTCACTTCTGAAGTTTCCCCGACAGTACTGTCAGGGATTGAATCGAAAAGTCATAACCTCAAATCATATGACAGTTGCAGTTTATGGGATGTACGTTTGAAGCTTTTTAAGCGATTTTGACAAAATGAGCACTGTTTAATTAATTGGTCCGTTTTATATATTAAGAATAACAGCCCCTATGATAGGACCTTCTGTTTGGAAACTGGAAACTGTGGAGGCAACCGGAAGAGTCGTTGAACCTAATAAAACGCCTTTAGCATCCGAAAAAGTACACATGCTTTCATAAAACAGAGTTACGAGAAACAGCACAGTAGACTGACAACAGACACAGCTCTAAAATAAAAATAACAGTGTTGTGATTTTACAAACACAACATTAGCAATAGTATTGATACACAATCATGAAACAATACAGTAGTATTATTGGGGAGCAGCAGAACGCACACTGTGCCATCCCAGGTAACCAAGACCTCAGGAAAGAAAGCCCTTAAACTTCATGTAACAATAATTTTGGACGAGACAATGGTCGCACAAACCCCAATAATAAAAACAATGTAAGCAGTTTAATTTCATCCATATATATTGTAATCTCAATATCATTAAACAAAATATTGTTCTATTTGGTGTCGACCTTATATTATTAGCTTCAAGGGGATGATAGTTCCGTAAAAGATCATTTAGGACAATATGTTTTTTCGAACGATATATAGTCCTGATGTTCTGGTGCAAAACTATGCACAAATTACCATTTTTACATTTCAGATTTAAGAACAATGCAATCAAGGCTGACTTTTCATGGCACACTTACTGCTCAATTGCACATGGTTAAAGATAATATTTAAATCTAAAAATGGATAGTGCTTTACTTCTGACATCTAGATCAAACCTATAAAGCTACAGGGCTGGTCTTAAGCTTGCGTCACAGAGTTTGCTCCAAATGTGACAAGGAAAAACTTTGCCTCCAATCACACTTTTTGTAAAGTTTACCACTGAAGAAGATTACTCCATTTGTATACATTTTACAGATAGATGACTTTCAAATATGTCAAATAGGCCAGTTTAATTGCAAAATGGTTTCCTTGTACAGAAAGGGCACATGCAGTTAGGGACCTATTTGAAAGCCCAGGCTGCCCAGTGGTGAACACACCAGTTATCTAGAGCTTTAACATCAAAGGATTTAAGATCAGAAACAGGGGACCTTGAATCCAGTGGTACAGGGCCCAAGGGATAGCTGTTACCATGGAATGTGGGTGATAAATTAGCATTCATCAGTGTACAATGGTTGGATACTCCTCAAAATTCTCAAAGTTCCCTCCCATCACCCCTGTTTTTTCACACGTACATGCAGCCACTGGTGGTCCTTCGGTGTACATTGGGAGTGAATGACTGTTTGTTTTATATCCTGCTTGGCTATGGTCTACTGGTGGATATCAACTGACACGTAATCCTTCCAAAATTGTAGTATTGATGATATTAACAGAGATTCGGAGTTGGCCCACGCACATAAGACTACAATCAATGGGGTTTAAACATACCATGGATATGTAGAGATGTAATTTGGGGGCAGATTATGTATTACAGTCTGATGTTATAAATCTAGGACTTGGTTTTTTTTAGTCTCAAGATCTATGAAAAATTATTCAGTTTGTCAGTCTTAATTACACGTACCCGATTGCAAATGCTTTCCTGCAACTGAGGCTTGACATTGTGACCGATACACTATACGATCTAGGCACACTTCTTTCCTGACCTCATAAGATCCGAATAGATGAGATTCTATTACTGGCAGCATTTCCAATTGAGGATCGGGCCAATAACAACTACAGTTATATATGCGAATGGAGATGTCTTCTTGTAGGACTGCAGAGACAAGACGACTGCTATCTGATACTGGACATTAATTCTGAGACTGATATGACGAAGGACACTTCTTCAGAATTTTCTGTAGATCTATAACACCACAGTGACTAGACCACCATTGCATAATGCAAGATAGACCAACCCGAGGATCCTGGTCATTCTGACCATACCCCAATAGGGGAGAACAATCAAATGAGCTTTGAAAAATGCCCCTGCTTTTCTGGCTGCAGGGGAGTGAAACAAGTGTTGGCTGTACATAGATACGTTGAACATAAAGAAGAATGATGCATGCAATCTGATTTCAAAGACTGTACATCATTTCATTACTTTTTGTTTTAATGCATAAAAACATTCACCTAAAACTTGAACAACATAATCATGATTATATCTTGGAATAGAAATAGCACAGAATCATAGGAAAAAGACAAAATAACAGAACATATCAGGGAATAAACACTCCATTCATAGGCACATTGACATTGGAACCTACATCAACCTGGGTACTTGTTAGACCTGGCATCCTTGATGGGGTTTCCCAGTCCTATTTGCCTCTACCGCCTGTATTTTTGCTTGTGTGCTGGACTTAGGTTTTGCTGGTGTGTTTACCTCGGGCACTTTACCACTGCTAAAGTGCAAATGTTCTCTGTGTAAATTTTGATTCTGATTCGTTATCCAGAATTGCCATATTTGATTTACTGGTAAGTCCCCAGTAAAGTGCTTTGTGTGTGCCCAGGGCCTGTAAATCAAATGCTACTAGTGGGCCTGTAGCACTGGTTGTACCACCCACAAGTAGCCCTGTAAACCTGCTTCTGACATGCCATTGCAGTGTCTGTGAGTGCAGTTGTAAATTGCCATGTCGACCTGGCAAGTGCATCCACTTGCCAGGCCCAACACTTCCCTTTTACTACATGTAAGGGGCCCCTAAGTTAGGCCCAAGGTACCCCCATGGGCAGGGCGGAGTGTATGTGAAAGGTAGTACATGTACTGGTGTATTTTACACGTCCTGATAGTGAAATACTGCTAATTTTGTTTTTTCACGATTGCATTGACTAGCTCACATACGTTATCATTAGAGCTACCTTGTAACATCTTACAAGTGTTACCTTCAATTAGGAAGCGCTACAGAAATGCGGGTTTCGGCTCTCCGAGCTCAGAATTTAAAAACACATCTTTTAGTGAAGGTGGTTTTTAAATTGTGTGTTTGAAAATGCCACTTTTAGGAAGTGGGCATTTTCTTGCTTTACCATCCTGTGCCTCTGCCTGCATGTGGATTCAACATCTGGTTTAGACTGACTGCTGGGTTGTGTGTGCATTCATTCTAGACAGTCACACACATGGAGCTGAGGCATGTCCTGGATATCCTTATGGCCCATCACCAGTCTGATGGGCCATCCTGAGCTAGAGTGATGGGAGGAGCTGTCACTGACACCTAAATAGGGCTATGCTTGGCCTCTCAAAATGCTGTTTCCATCCATTGTAGTGTGTTTGGAGCCAAGGCAGGGCAAGGCAGGAAAAAGACTTTCCTTTGAAGTATGCCTACTTCAAAGGTCATGAAGGGTATAAGTATTGGACATGTGACTCCACATTTTAGCACTTCTGGATCAATAGGAGACTCTGCCAAGATGAAGAGCTGGAGTGCTGTCAGAAGTACTACCCCTTTGCTGTGCTGCTTTACTGGGTTGGCCTGCCATTGTTCTTCTGTCTTGGAGAGGACAAAGACTGGGCTTTGCTTTGATATCCTGCTTAGGTAGATTCTCCAATGGCGTGTGTGCGCTTCACACCTGTTAAGAAGACTCAGAGCCATCTTCACCTGCAGCCTCCTTGGACTCCACTGCTGGGGGTTTTGACCTGCCATTTGGTACCAATTCCAGTTCTGGGCATTTGGAGGTGGTCCCTGCTGCAAAAGACTCAAAAATCAATGCTTCGCCCTTCCAGTGCCTGTTTTTCCAAGAAATCAACGTAGTGCCTGTCCGCAGCTGAAAGAACCGCCGCAACATGAGTCTGGTGCACCAGGTCTCCGACATCCGAGACCACAGTGTTGCCTCCAACGCTGGCCCTGCTGCGCAGATTAAAGGATCAACGCATCACTGATCCATGGCTGAAGGAATCAATGTAATGCCTGTTTATCCGTCACTATATCGACCTCCAGCACGGCCAGATTTCCACGCATCGCACATGTGCACCCAAGTTTCACCCCGAGAAAGGAGTCACTCTGAAAATGTACGCATCGCTTTTCCCCGCAGTCCGGAATCGTCACAACACTTCTACTGTGTTCCTCAGAACTGACGCATTCATTCCCTAAGGACTTAAGAACCAACACATCACTGTGCTTTATGATGCTTCCTCTTCGGCATCTGTTTTAAGACTTGGATATTGACGCATCAAAGGTGCTTTGTGCTAAAATCACCACATCCATAGAGTTCTATGAACAGACATGCTTAAATCTTTTAAAAGTGATATTTTGAGTTATGTATGTTAGATTTTTGTCGTTTTTGTGTTGTTTGAATTAGATCAAGATTGTTTATTTTTGTAAACTGGTGTATTGTCAATTTGTAGGGGTTTCACTGTGTTACTGTGTGTTTATTTGGTTTCCGTTCACATATTTGTCTTTGTTGGGAAATGCCAGGGGTGAACATGCTACCACTGCACACAACACACAGAAGGGAAAGCTTTGGGAGTTGAAGTGTCTCTGGAATCATCCAAGGGTATATCTGAAAATGTCTAGCAGTCCAACTGGCTTGAGCGATTGGTTGCTGCTTGAAAATACATAATGTCTCACAGTTAAGGGTGTGTGAAGCTGTAAATTCGTTCTCTCTTCCCACACTTACAATCTGTAGTTCTCAAAAGATCTGTATATTGCTTTCATGCACTTTTTAAGCTGTTTAAAAAAAACTGATCGCTAACATCCATCTAGATTTAAAGTAACAGTCTTACAGTTAACTCTTCTCAAACCGAGACATCCATGCTCTGTACTTCCTAGCACTCATAGTGAAATACTGACATTTGTGAAGAAATACTGGCAGTTTGCAAGAACAATCTGAGTCCATAGATGTATGAAATGAGGGAAATGCTGCAAACTATGATAGGCCAATAATTGTAAACTTCCTAATGCTACGCAAGTCTAAGATACTCAGGGACATATTTACATGGGGATTGTGCCACTCGAACGTCACTTTTACCGTCTTTCCGGTGCTACAATGCTATGCACCATATTTACATAGTGGTGTTAAGCCACTTTCCATGGCTTAACGCCACTTTGTAAATATGGTACCCTTCCACGCAGATATCTGCATTGACGTGGCGTACTATGGGTGTTGCTGTGAGTATTCCAGCGCAGCACTCATTGCTTTTTGACACTGCCCCGGATGTACAAGGATCTGTGAATCTGAGGCAGTACCAAAAACTAACGCCATGCAATAGCAGGAGTTAGAATGCGCAACAAGGAGAAATACTTTTATTTGTCGTTGTTCTTGCTTTTTCTGCAGCACACATAGAAAGAGCAAAACACCATTGATGATTGCTTGTGTGTGCAGGAAGGTGTCCCTTCCTGCACATGAATAATCATTAAATAATGAGGATTTGCTACTTCTTTGTGTGTTGCAGTGCACACATAGAAGTAACGAATCACCATTATTGCAGGAAGGGACACCTTCCTGCACCTAAACAATCATTCCCTGCAATGCAGGCGCCCTTGCGCAATAGGGTGTCTGTGTTGGCGCTAGCAGCTATTTTTTGCACCAGCACTAGGGAAAACACAGGGGTGTGCCGTGTTGTTGTGAAAACGGTGCATCCCTGCATTTTGGGAATGTTGGAGCGCGGAGCTGCGAAATCTGCAACAGCGCTGCTCTACTTCTATTTCCTTGTAAATATGCCCCTGACAATGGCCTGTTGTCAAATGAAATTTTTTCAACCAATAGAATAAAATAATTGTATATAGATCTACAACTTGTCCGTCGTTGGAATTTATGGTGAATATGCAGAAGAGAGTATCTGTTCTGAGGAAAGAGGTTGTTTATGAAAGTGCAATGCTGTGCATAAGTTATGCTGCTACACATTTGGAACAGCAATGTGCGACACCTACCACCCTGGTGCTATGCCCAGTTAATTGGACAGCTTGCTTTATTACATATGTTGTGCAATAGATTGGTAGCATCCAATCTTAGTTTGTGCTGGCAGGCATTACTAAAAATAGGAACGCCTCCCAGTCCTCAGACAATTGCATTCGGCAGCCAAGAAACCCAGCAAGGTTACATTGCGTGACAACAATTCAGAGCAGCGTGGTGTTTTTTTTTTTTTTTGCAAAGGGAAATCGGTTGTTTCTTTGTAATCGATGGCGAAAGAAAATTGTACTTTTCTTAATTGACTGCATCTTGAGAATACACCGGAGGGGGCTTTATTGCAAGGCCGCTGCTACAATGCTTTGATTGTTGTGGCTGCCACAGTAAAGCGCATTATTCTCACTGGCACAACACAGAGCACGGGCTGTGGAAGCCAGCGGTGTAGAATTACATATTTAGCATTTGCGTTTTGTGTGCCAAGTGACATCATTATGTTTCTCCGGTCTAACTTGGCTTGCTTTCCTGTTGCAAGCTGCTTCTTGGAGCACGCGCATTTAAAATGGGAGTAGGAAAGAGCAGTGAACGCCAGTGTTCAGCGAACAAAGCACCCAAAGAGGACAGTCTTTGTCACAGCACAATAGAGCTTTGTGTGCTGAGAGTTCCCTGTATTTCAGTTTCAACCCTCTGTCGAGGGGGCGCGAGTAGTTATGAGTTCAGTTAGTTGTTGAGTAAATAAAGCAATGATGTTAGGCAAAAAATGTTAGTTCTTGACGCTTGGCAGATATATCTACTAAAACAAATCGCAATATTTGATAGCAAAGTGAGAGGTGGAATCTTTTCTGGAAAAGAGACAAAATTCTATCGAAAAAATGAATAAAACATGTCTTTGGCTTGCTTTTTCCCGTTGGTGCTTATTTTGAAAAAATAATTAAGGTATACATCACAAATTTATTGTAAACTTTATTACTCAGTTTCTGTGGTATGTCATTACAGATGGCTTTACTGCACTTAATGGGCATATATCCTCCGTTCCCAAATACAAATGAGACTGCAATGAGAACTGTAATTCCTGAGTTGAGTTAGAGATATGGGTGATATGCCTAGGGTGGCTCGGTTGGATGCACAGGCTATAAGGCTCTACTGAGCTGGAAACCCTTAACATGTGTTATGTTACCTAATGGTATGTTACTATCGTTCAGGCATTCTGGTTCTTGCCTAAGAATGTGTTGTGTCCAATATGTGATGTGAAGGTTGAGCATGGGGTTAGATTGAATCTTAGACTGCTGGGTGGCAGTGTCTTATTCACTGAGATCTAATAGTGTGTGTACATGGCTTTAGAGTGAGAGAGGTGTGGCTGGAAGGTTTAGCCATCTGTTGCCAGGATTGACCTAAAACTGTGAGTGGTTTTGCTGCTTCTGCCACAAGTATGATCTATGTTGGATGATTCTCTCTTATGTGTTCTGTTGTGTTTGGTATTTGTGAACAAAAATAACAAACAAACTTCTGCCAGTGTCATATGTGTACTATGCCAGGCCTTTTTCTGTATTTCATTAATATATAATAATGCAACATATAAACAAGGAACTGGTGCTAGCACTAGGGAAAGATTAGCCTAATTAAAGACTGAGAAACCTACCATATCCAATTAAAATAGAAAAAGAGGGCATGTAACAGGTCAAATACTTGTTCCAGCTTTTCCATCTAATTCAACTACTCAAAAAATGAGTATAGAAAAATCATGTTTGTGATAATAGATACCTCAAGCTTTATTCATATAAAGGATCATCCATGAAATCATATTAGACACCTGCAGCCATGTCACAACTCGGACGTGACAATTCGTACAAAACATGCTTACGCTTACCCCTCATTGCATCACATAAAAGAGAGAACATGATGGACCCAAATTCTTGCAGTAAGGATCTTGGCTTTACACATTTAAAGACTTCAACCCCAACTGGCCAATGCTTTCCAAGATAGTCAAGTGCAGACTGTGTGGCTACAAATCCGAAACCTTTTTACATCTACTTTGCAGTTGTGCGATGTTGCTCGAGCCCCGGTGAACATCATTGAAGCCAATTTTTTTAACCCATGGCATAAGAACATGCAACAACGCAATGAACTGGGTTTTTAGTACCTTGGTTCCCATTGAATTGGTAAGAATAGGCACATTTTTCAAAGCAGTGCAGGACCTTCTTAAAAACACACAACCAAGCAAAGAGATGCTTGTGGGTTGACACTTCTTAGTTCTTGCACCTCGGACATTAGGCATAGTAATGTTTGACCTCCTTGCACTTGAGTTTTAATATCTGTCATGCATTCACTCTATTTTGCAGTTGATTTGAAAAATGTTTACTTCTTGTATAAAAAATTGAAACTAGCTTTCTCAAACCAGTTTAAATAGTCAAAAAACCTTAAATTTAATGACAACTGTCTGCATACCTTGAATGTTACATTTGGGCACCAAGTGTCAGCTACTGCCACAACCCATCATTCTCCTTTTTTCTTAGCCTAATATGCCTTTTAAATGTTTTATATTGTCTTGGTTGTAAGTAATCTACACAATAAACTTTGTATTGACTGACTGAGAGAACATGATAGAGTTAATGTCCTATTATCATACCAGCACTACTGTTGGCATATACCAGTACCTATATACCCTCTACCTTTCTCTAGATCCTTGCCTTCAGCTCGGGTCTTTAACTTCGGCAAAGGGCCTTTAATCACTTGCACTGCCCTTTGCAGCAGGCGCTAATCCTATAATATCCATAAAATGATGGTTGTGAACTTTTATTATATAATGTGTTTGTGAGTAGAATCAGAAAGACAAACTGAAAAGCGTTTTTGAAATTGTTGTATGTGCCCTTCTGCAATCCCTCTTGATGTTATTAATTGGACTGGCATCTTTTTAAATTAATTTTCACCATTAGCCATTAACTAAGCTCATCACTCCTTAGTGATTGAAGAAACACTTTTTAAGATTTCAGATGTAATGTAATGTAATGTAATGTATTGCGATTTATATAGCGCACGTATCACCCGAAGGCATCAAGGCGCTTGCCTTGGGAACCCGTCCTGGTATTCCCCTATGAGATAACCCCAGCAGGGTATCCACAAGGTGAAAGCCAGGCATCCCACCGCAAGGGGCCGTAGTGGAGATTAAGCAAGCTATTGCCCAGAGTCGCAGAGTGTGAACCCGTGAGTCGAGTAGGCACCGGAACGAGAATTATCGAGTCCGTGGAATTTTTGAGCCCAAGACCCGCCGAGGCGGGGAATTGAACCCTGGTCCAGGACCGATCTCAGCTTCCGGGTCTGCCGCCTCTAACCCCTGAGCCACACTTCTCCACGTCACGGGTGAAACCTTCTCGTTCTCAACGTCATTCGAGCCTTACTTCTATGTTGCTATTCAGTGCCTAGAATTAAGGATATGAATGATACACCGCTTCCCTACAGAAGGGACGGAGGATTCTTACAGGGGCTTTTGATCATATCCTGGGAACCAAAAGCTGAACTATTTTCTGTTGTAAGCAAATCATGCGGAAAAGTATTTTTATTTTCAAAGACAACTAAGTCCCTTTTGAAAGTATTAATTTTACACCTTCAGCTTTAACTGCATGAAACATTTGACTAGAACAACTGTCACATTCAGGGGGTGAATAATGGGGAGCGGATTTGATTGACACTCGTGGGTTGGGGAAGCAGGGGAAGATACAGGTATAAATTTTGCGCATATACATTTTTGCACGTATACATTTTGTATTTGCATGTTTTATATATGTTGAAGGTTAACAGTGAATAGCCAACTGAATGTATTTTATTTTTGTAGCGACCCCTGAAGAAGAACCAATTTGGTTCGAAATGCATTGGGTAATTTAGACGTATCAACTTGGATGTTTGTTTTACTTCTGTATTTCACGAGTCTCTGTTCAAAGCCTGGATTGGCAAACAGAAGTTACTTGCAAAGGTGAAAAATAAAGCCGGAAGTTGTTATTGACACTGTCTCCTGGGTGGTTTTACAAGCGTGTTTGACTGATAAAATTTCGAGCAAATATTAGTTAGCATTGTCAAAAG
The DNA here is from genome assembly GCF_964263255.1 of Lissotriton vulgaris. NCBI lineage: Eukaryota > Metazoa > Chordata > Amphibia > Caudata > Salamandridae > Lissotriton > Lissotriton vulgaris. The sequence continues at coordinate 666,802,847 of NC_141696.1, forward strand.
ATTTAAAAAATGGTTCTAAGGGGTTAAAAAATGGGAAGGTTTCACCCGTGACGCAGTGCGACAGAAGGGACACGTAATGAGTGTCCCATGTACATTTCCAGTATGAAAGGCTGTGAAGGGGACGGATCACAGAGTTCTGGACTGCACGCATTTTAAATGACGACAGTAATTACGTGAACGAACAAATAAGGGAAGGAGTGCATCCTTTAACCTCAGTTTCTTACTTTCTAAAAGTGGCATTTTCAAACACACAATTTATAAACCATCTCCCTAAAAAGATGTGTTATTAAATTCTGAGTTCAGAGAGCCTAAACCCCACTCCTCTATCTTGTCCCACTGGGAAATTATACTTGTAAAATATTACAAAGCAACTCCCATGTTAGCCTATGGGACAGATTGCCTTTCGAAAGTGAAAATCTAAATACACAGTATTTCACTATCAGGACATGTCACACACACCAGCAAATGTCCTACCTTTCACATACACTGCACCCTGCCCATGGGGGCACCTTGGACCTACCAGAGGGCTGCCTCACATGTAAGAAAAGGGAAGGTTATGGGCCTGGCAAGTGGGTGCACTTGCCAGGTCAACAACTGCATGCACAGTCACTACAGTGGTAGGTCTGATACACATTTATAGGTCTACTCATGTGAGTGGCACAATCAGTGCTGCTGACCTACTAGTAGCATTTGATTAACAGGCCCTAGGACACTCAGTGCCCATTACTAGGGACTTACCAGTAAATCAAATATGCCAATCAGGTATAACCAATCATATTCATAATATACTCACAGAGCATATGTACTGAACATAAAGTTCTCAGAGTCCTAAAGCCAACAAAAACAGATCAGGAAAATGGAAAGAAAAAAAGCAAAACATTTGGGGCATAACCCTGCAAAAAGGGCAATTTCCATCAAATGTATAGCTGGGTGTTATTAGCATGACCTTGCTTATAAAAGCGATTGTATCACTCCGGCACATCTGAAAAAATCCAATGGCTTGGAGGAAGGCACTCCCTCACTTTCAGAGGAGTAGTGTGCATTTGTGCCACTGGGGATGGAAGTGAAATTGTGTGATGCCGCTTGTGAAAGTGTTATCACAACACGCATCAACCCGATTTCTCACTGTTTAAATCCGGTTATTTTCTATCTGCCTCGATTTGGTATTTGTTGCAACCTCTGCCTTAGCAATAAGCATATGAGTAAACTATGCAAAGGGCGGCAATAAAAAGGTTTAAGAACATGCATTGGATTTCTCTTGTCAAGACAGAGACCTACTCACTAAGAAAGTAGTAAAACTACACCTAAAGGTTTAAATCTATGTCCTAGTATAATATTACTACTTTCTGGAATTCACCAATTCTGATTGAAATTCTCTTGGAAAGCTTCACCTCTTGCAGGTTTCAGTGTAGATTCCATTGGAAATCATGTGCTTTCCACTTAAGATTCAATTATCTTTGTACAATATTCTCCCTGCAGAGATCTCAGCACTGGGGTATTATTAGGAAAACTATTTTTACCATGGAGAAACCCATTTCTCTACATCTCAACCAAATTTGGGGTGATCCATTTCCCTTTCCGCCCTTTAAAGAGATTTATTTTCTGCACTTGGTGGCGTAAATTGCCTGGGATAGTTTCCAGGCTCGAAAGGGGAATATGAGGAGTCTGTGAGTCAGTGGCTGCTCTTCCGCTATTGCGGAGGAGCGTCAACTCCCGTCAGCCACAAACTTGAAAGATAAAATGATAATAAAACTGGTTTATTATCGTTTTCTTTTTCAGGTTCTAGTCTTCGGGGCAGGCCCATCATGGGGGCAGACAGGAGATGGGGTAGTGGGCCATCTCAGGTCGGCCAAACCGACATGTGCACTGAGCTGTCTCCAACCCAGCTGCGTTGCTGGGTTGAAGACAGCAAAGCACAAGCTCCCAGTCTCTCTGTGAGCGCAAATTCACAGCATTCAGGCCAATCCTGACGTTGCTTTCAAACATCAGAGCAGCATCAGGATTTGCCGCAGGGGAGCATGTGTGCCAGCAAGGACTTGGAGGAGAAGAGCAGCAGGCGCTGCACCTGTTGCACTAATTGCAGCTGTGCCCATGCCACGTAACTTTAAGGGTCCATCCCGAAAAACATCAGAGTAAGACTGAAGAAGAAATTAAATCCTATAAGCTAGCATTTATCCCGTACATGTGCGTTGGTTTGTAGGGAACTCTTCTGGAAGGAGTTATGTGCATTGTGCCCTCACTGGCACAAGTCCTACAGTTAGAACGAGCAAAGGTGACTGCAATATGCAGACGGTGCACATGTACCTGGATCCCTTATTAAATGAGAGATATCCACGTTGATACGCACCTGCCACATGCTCTGCCCCACCTACCACTGCTATTTTACAAGCACTCCACATACATCTGCACAGATTAATTTGTGCAAACACATAGTGTGGTGAATTTTGCAAGTGGGTAAATTATCTTTGCCAAAATGCATCTTTGTTCACAGTCTCTACCTGTACAAAATGGGGAAATCATGTTGGGAATGTCGCAAAAATCTGTGGTAACTGAGAATAAGACAGAAAAGTATGAAATACAAGCAACTAATGCCTCGTGCCAGCACATATCCATTACAATTTCAACACAATGTCACGATATTGGTAGATAAATCACCGACAGACAAACAGAACTTTATTTAAAAGTAAGCTTCAATAGAAATTGTAAAATTGGATCTGCTTCCAACTGTCATGATTGAGTTAAATAGTAACTCCCCTAAAAGAAACAGAATGTAATATGAATTCATTGATTTCATCGAGTGGGGCAAACATCAAATATCACATTCATTGGGTGGGTAGTTTTTATTCTGGCTATAAAACAAACGTACACACTTCATCCCAGAAAGAAAGAAAGGAATGTTTATAATGCGCCCACGATCTCTGAAGAAGATTTGACGGCTGCCTACAAGGCGAGAAAAACAAGCAGGTAAATTATGCGACGTCAGACCAAAATGAATGAAGCCAACCAGCGGATGATTACCCCGTGCGTTACCAAACCTGGGGACGAGCAGAAATCCACGGGGTTGGGCTGCGTCTTCCTCGCCGCCCTCCAGATAATAATTGTACTATCTGCGCAATTTGTCTCCTGGTCTGAGGCGAACATTACTCACCGCGCGATTTGCCGTAAAACTGTGGACGGCTTCTTTTATCATGTCGTGAATATTTGCCTGACTTTGCAAAAAGCCTCGTTTGCGTCGCGCGGTGTTGTGATTGCGGAACGCTCTGAAGGTTACCAGGATTAAATAAAAACAGCGTTCAGGGCGCCTCGATCCCTCTTACACCGTGGTGATTAGTTTGGGCATAGCAGACGCCGAAAAAACACAGTAAGAAACACCTTTGCTCTGTCCTCACATATTATTACCTTGGGCCCACGGCTTCTGTCGTTTGCAAGCACTCAGAGGGCTAATTTAGGTATTGTACCTATCACGCATGCAAATTCCGTAATGGTGATTTTACCACTGCATACGCGAGTCAATGAGCGAAATAAAATCAATTTGTCAAGCTCATATGCCAACATACAGTAATTAGTTAGGGACTGCAGGGAGGAGAGACTGGAATGAGAATGAGGCTGCTCTGGTTAGCCGATCCACTGATACCGAGGCCTGCAGTGGCCACTGTGTCCTCTGTTTTTTTTTTAACGAGATACTTATAATCTCTGTTATGTTTGATGCTGCTGATGGCCTATCATTTGGCTTGGGAAGAGGACACTCCTAAACGCTGGCACAGAAATGCAACCATTACTGTCAAAAAGGAAGTGGGACGTCCTGTGAATGATACATTTGTAAACTAAAATTCAATTTGCTGCGATGGTCTAGACTTTCCATTTCCTACTGTCATGTATGTAGTTGAAAAGTAAGTGCAGAGGCCAACTTGCACTGCTGAATGTTTGGGTTTCCGAATACCAAAATTGACTAGTGTTTATATATTTTTTATTTTATTTAATGCGATTTTATATAGCGCGAACTTTACCCGAAGGTGTCAGAGCGCTTTACATAAGAACCAGTTGCAAAACATAAGGACTAAGGATTACATGCGTTACATAAAAGATACAAACAGAAAAAATTGCAAATGTACAAGATGTAGAGTCACACAAAGAAGAGACTGGTGATTAGAGTTATCTCTATATACGTAGGGAAGGGTGCTACGGATGGATATACTCTAAGAGTCACATACGGATTGTAGAGAGTACAAAGGTCTACTGCATATACTAGTGATTAGTTTTGTCTCTATATACATAGGGAAGGGATACGGATGGATATACTCTAAGAGTCACATAGGAATGGTAGAGAGTACAAAGGTCTACTGCATATACTAGTGATTATTTTTGTCTCTATATACATAGGGAAGGGATACGGATGGATATATTCTTAAGAGTCACATAGGAATGGTAGAGAGTACAAAGGTCTACTGCAAATACTAATGATTAGAGTTATCTCTATATACATAGGGAAGGGATATGAATGGATATACTCTAAGAGTCACATAGGAGTGGTAGAGAGTACAAATGTCTACTGCAAATACTAATGATTAGAGTTATCTCTATATAGAGAAAAGCAGAGTTCCATTAAGTGGGGTCGGAGGGGGGATGCAGTCGGAGGGGGGATGCAGTCCTGATTCTACCTCGTGACTCTTTCACCACCCTACACGTCCTGACTCTTCATCTCATCCTTGCTGGTTCTTTTTTCGTCCCTAGTTTTCCCTTTCTCTGTGTTTCCTCATCCTACTCTTCCTCCTTTTTCTTGTCCATCTTCCTCTTTCTTTCCTGCTTTGGGATAACGCCTGATAATGAGAAATAAGTCCCAGTCATTAAAAGTGAGTTTTGGTGTGCACCATCTCCAACCACTTGCACAAATGGGTTGACCACCGTCCCAGTCCTGGACATTTGTGTGATAGGTTAATGCACTCTGGGTGTGGTAGCCCTTTTGTGCTTCCATTGACTAGTTACTGTAAATACACCTAAATTGTTGATTTGTAGGTGAAAATATCAGAACTGGGGGCAGTGTCCCTAATGAATTGAAGTGAGGGGATCACCTTAGGCACACATTAAGCATTGTATGTACAGCTACTTCAGAATCGTTGCCTCTTTCTAAGCAGCTCAAGAGCAACTAACATATACAATTGATATATCTTCACCTTTCTACTGGTCCACTGAAACGTTTTGAAACAATAACCACTTATAATATCAAAGCGAAGCTCTGGCTAAATCACTGCTAATATGCCTAAACCCACACATTCATTGGAACAGCTAGCAAAATATAAAGAGTGTGTTCTCCAGGTTTTTTCTTTAACCCAAGTTTAGTGATAATTGTTGGGGGGGAAAGTTTTTGCATGTTGTTGGTGTACTTTGGGCCTGGTTTCTTATTTCGATTTTAATGTAAATGTAGTTTCATGGTCGGTTTGTGTGGTCCTGATAATCACACTGAGCATGACTTGAATTGAATGCAGTGCAAGGGAGCGTTTGCACATTAAGTGCATGACTCTTGAGCAGGGTCGGATTGAGATCATAATTTGGCCCGGGCACTGACAAAAAAAAGTGGCCCACATTTGCGGGGCATGACCCATATTCGTGGGGCGTGACCCACATTCACGGGCGCGGCCCGCATTCGCAGAAACACACAAGTAATATAAGTGGGAGGATATTGTTCTTGGGAAGGACACAGGGCCAAGGTGACAATGTCCTACAAGCTGAGCACCTGAAAATCAGCCAGGCCCCTTTCTATTACCAAATTATTCCCAGCCCTCCAGCGCAGGAGTATCTGAAAACAGCGAGGCCCATTTCTCTTAAAAAATTATTTCCCAGCCCTCCAGGGCAGGAGCACCTGAAAACAGTGAGGCCTATTTCTCTGAAAATATTATTCCCTAGCCCTCCAGCGCAGGAGCACCTGAAAACAGCAAGGCGCCTTTCGCTTAAAAAATGATTCCCCAGCCCTCCAGCGCAGGAGCACCTGAAAACAGCGAGGCGCCTTTCGCTTAAAAAATGATTCCCCAGCCCTCCAGCGCAGGAGCACCCGAAAACAGCGAGGCCCCTTTCTATTAAAAAATTATTCCCCAGCCCTCCAGTGCAGAAGCATCTGAAAACAACAAGGCCCCTTTCTATTCCAAAATGATTCCCCAGCCCTCCAGCGCAGGAGCATCTGAAAACAACGAGGCCCCTTTCCATTAAAAAATGATTCCCCAGCCCTCCAGCACAGTAACACCCGAAAAACAGCGAGGCCCCTTTCTATTAAAAAATTATTCCCCAGCCCTCCAGCGCAGGAGCACCTGAAAACAGCGAGGACCCTTTCTCTTAAAGAATTATTCCCCAGCCCTCCAGTGCAGGAGCACCCGAAAATAGCAAGACCCCTTTCTCTTAAAAATTATTCCGCAGCCCTTCAGTGCAGGAGCACCCGAAAACAGCGAGGCCCCTTTCTATTAAAACATTATTCCCCAGCCCTCCAGCGCAGGAGGAACCGAAAACAGCGAGGCCCTTTTCTCCTAAAAAAGTATTCCGCAGCCCTCCAGCGCAGGAGCACCTGAAATACAGCGAGGCCCCTTTCTATTACAAAATTATTCCCCAGCCTTCCAGCGCAGGAGCACCTGAAAACAGCGAGGCCCCTTTCTCTTAAAAAATTATTCCCCAGCCCTCCAGCGCAGGAGCACCTGAAAACAGCGAGGCGCCTTTCGCTTAAAAAATGATTCCCCAGCCCTCCAGCGCAGGAGCATCTGAAAACAACGAGGCCCCTTTCCATTAAAAAATGATTCCCCAGCCCTCCAGCACAGTAACACCCGAAAAACAGCGAGGCCCCTTTCTATTAAAAAATTATTCCCCAGCCCTCCAGCGCAGGAGCACCTGAAAACAGCGAGGCCCCTTTCTCTTAAAGAATTATTCCCCAGCCCTCCAGCGCTGGAGCACCCGAAAATAGCAAGACCCCTTTCTCTTAAAAATTATTCCGCAGCCCTCCAGTGCAGGAGCACCTGAAAAACAGCGAGGCCCCTTTCTATTACAAAATTATTCCCCAGCCTTCCAGCGCAGGAGCACCTGAAAACAGCGAGGCCCCTTTCTCTTAAAAAATTATTCCCCAGCCCTCCAGTGCAGGAGCACCTGAAAAACAGCGAGGCCTCAGCTATTTGTAAATTACTCAGCCCTCCCCAGACCTTCAGTGCCTCAGGGCAATGGCGTGGCAGGAGAGGGGCTGCTTCTGGGCCATCCATAGAGGTGGGGGGGAGGCTAAGGTGATTATTGTGCGAGTTCCCCACATCACCTGGCCCCAATAGTGAGACCCATTCTTCCTCGCCCACTATGCCCTGAATGGGAAGGGCTGAGGGCGAGGACTAATGCAAGCACTGTTTCTGGGTTGCGTGGGCCCCAGGGGGGCCTAGGTGAAAATGGCTCATAGGCCTGAGCAACACCTGGCCCCCAGAAAGGCCGATTCTGGCACAGAATCACACCTCCCCAGCCTTCCATCAGCATGATTGCTTTACAGAGCAGGGGGTCAAGGAGAGGCCACAGCTGATCATTGCTGAACGGGTGACCTCACAGCGAAGCTGCTTTCCTCTCCCTGTCAGTGCTCTCTGTGGACTGGTAAAGAGGGAAAAAAACGGCCCACAGAGTGCAGTGAGACACCGGCCCTTCAGCCCATGCCCGAGGGTCCGCAGTGCCAATCCGCCCCTGCTCTTAGGGGACCATCTGTGCGCACTGAGGTTGAAGCTAAGTTGGGCACACTCTTAGCTTGCTCAGAGTACTGGAGGAGGATGAGCCTAAGCACCATTGTTGAATGCAAATGTTTAATTTCCACAATGGAGTTAGTATAGAGTTCAAGTCTACCAAGCCTGGATTCTAAAATGAAGCTCCTTTATTGCAGTAAACTTAATTTCTGAAATATCACAAAAGCCTTTCAGAGTAGAGAAATCTAGGCCTAAATGTTTGAGTGTCTTTTCCCTTAGAATGGAAAGCAATGGTTGAGGAAGATATTTTAAAATTAACCTAAGGCCCAATTACAAATGGAAGTTTCTTATCTTATGCACAGCTTTTTCGCTGTAGCTTGTGCATTCTGTTCACCAAAACCACTATTATGTTTATTTAACCTTGAATTTATCTCCATGCCTGCTCTCAGTTAAAACCAAAGCAGGACATTTTGGGTCTGGCATTAGTCAAAATCTTTTGATTTTACTAACATCATTTATATTTGGTACTTCTAGGGGATCTCAGCCAGCCATATTCATCCATTGTTCTGTTGTTGTATCATTCACATTTTACCCACCTGCTACAGCATGCAGAATGCGGCAGTTTCATCTGCTGTCTAGCTTCACTGTGACTAAATGCATTCTATTCTTTCACAAAAAGCACATCCACGCAAAAAGTTGTTCCCTTGAGTGCCAGAGACTATTGTGGCAATGTGTGCCTTTTAAGACCCAAAATAATATTTTGACTTTTGTCCAGTAATATTTTTAGACCAACATGGGCCTGACAGCTCACTCAGCACTGCTGCCAGACTGTTTACATCCATCAGATGCACATATTGCTTGCAAAATGAATGAAAAAGAAATCAAAATAGGCTTGCCATGTGCATGCCTCCAAAAGTATGGTTTCCTATTGCTGAATGTTATTTCCCTCAATAAAAACATTAATTTATGGCTGCCTTTACGTGCGCTACACATATTTGAATGGTTTTATTATAATTTTATTACAAAACAATTTCCGTATGGTCTCTTATGCATGTGTATGCACATATAGGCGACCTTTTTCGTAATATTTTTTATAGTAAAGTTTTACAAAAATTATTACAAAACTAAACAATTTTTGGAAATGCGAAATGTAGGCAGTCAACACCAGATGTATTGACTTTATCCAATACTTCTTTTTATGACAGCTGAATAAAAAATGTGTTAATGGTTTTGTGATGTAAAGTTGGCTGAAGCAAGAAAGTGACATCCTTGACTTTTAGTCTAATTTGAAATTTGTTGCTGAAGAAATGTTTAAGATATTTGCTAACAGACCTCGATGGTGGGAGCGTTCTAGTAACCAATATAATGACCACTGTGTTCTCTGCATTCAGATGCGTGCAACAGTCATAAATGCTTTATTTGATGGAGGCAAGTCACATAGCAAGGGCATTTTGTTTATGTGGTGTTAGACCTTACAACCTTGGTGTGGTCTTCCCCATACTGTTTACCCCCCCCCCGTTTTATGAACTAATTTGGTTGGCATTAGGACTCTGTGTACTCTACCACTGTTAACCAGTGCTAAAGTGCTTGTGCTCACTGCCTTAAACATGGTAAAATTGTCCCACTTCGGACTAGAACATTTAATTTACTTTAGGGTGCCTAGTAAAGTGGTACTGCACTTACCCAGAGCCTATTAATGAAATGCTACCAGGGTGCCTTTAGCACTCATTGTGCCACCCATTAAAGAAGCACATTCCTCAGAACTGTAGCACAGTGTTGAACTGCCAATTCAACCACCTGGCAAAATAAACATTTTGCCAGGCTTAAACTTCCTTTCTAATACATATGTTATCCCTAAGGTAGGCCCCAAAGGCTCATGGGGCAGAGTGCATTGTTTTTTTTATGTTTAAAAATCTTTATTAAATAACATGAAAAAGATACATAGGGCCAGCCAGTATACATTAGAAATATTAAGCATTGAAGTATAAAGTACAGCAAGCATTAAAAATAAAGAGGAAAGCTATTTATATTTCATAACGACAACAAGGGCAGGAAAATAAAGGGAAAGAAGGGAGGGAGGAAGGAGGGAGAAAGAGCTCTTACAAATGAGGAACATGTTACATTGCCGAACATTGAATGATTATAAAAAGAATCTTATAATAATTAGAAAAACAATGTGCCAACAAGAAATCAGATAAAAAAGATCAGAGAAATAAAACAATTACGGATGTTTAAAATTTTCAGCACGTATACAAGAACTTTTTACATTTTTATCTAGATATAATGTAAGTGGCCACCAGAAGAGGTCTCTATTCACAAATAGTTTACAGGAGGAGGCAAAAGCAATATTTAGTTGATGATAATGGCACAGATTATTCCACCAGTGTTGAATCGAGAGTTTTAATGAGTTAATGAGTTTTTCCAATCAAGTGCAATTTGATGAAAAGCTAAAGCCAGCATAAGGTCAAATAGACCATTTTGATAAGTAGGGAGATCTAGAGAGTCAAATAATCTCCCCGAGAAAAGAGTGACATTAGAAAGGGGAAGGTGTACTTTAAATATAAGAGAGCTATAGTACCAAATTTTCATTAAAAAAGAGATAACATTAGGGCAAAGGAAGAGAAGGTGCATTAGATCAGCTGAGGGGGATCCACATCTCCAACAGTTTGTGTTAGATGAATGGGAAAAAGTAGCCATAGGTGTAGGAGTAAAGTATAGTCTATGATATAGGGAAAACATAGATTGAGTGACAGATGCTGATCTAGAAATTTTGAGAGAACGGCTCCAAAGTTTGTCCCAGAAGATGATGCTCCATTCACAGTCCAGATCAGATTCTAAGGAACTAAGGAAATGAACAAGGGGACATGCCATCAAATAGATCTTTGACCAAAGCTATTCCCTTCAATCTCCAGGATTTCCAAAAGAGAGTTCTGTTATTAATGGTAATAACGCAATTGTGCCATAATGGTGAAAATAAAAAGGATTCCCTCAAGTTAATCATTGACTGGGTAAGCGGTTTCAATAAGGAACATGTATGTTTGAATAGAAGAGAAGCTTGAGGAGTTTTGGCTGAAAAGGCCAGTACCTCCTTTATAGAAAAGGGTAGAATCAAAGGGCGTTCAGTAGTAAGTCAAAGAGGTGTGAAGTGGGAGGAATCTGAGAGGATCCATTTAGAGGCTTGGCAGAGCCAAAAGGATTTATGATAATCTCGAAAATCAGGAAAATTAACACCTCCATTGGATTTTGTCTTCCAAAGAAATGATGAGGATATTCTACCTTTTTTTTGTACCTTTCTAAAGAAATTTGGAGAGGAGAGAATCTATCTTCTTAAAATAAGAAGATGGAATAAAAGTAGGAAGCTTGAAAAAATATAAAGTGAAATAGGAGTAATCATCATTTAATGGAATCAAGCCTTTCCCGCCACAAGAGAAATAGGGGATTCCTAGAGGAAGGTAGTTTGTCAATGCGGGACAGAGCTTCTGTCATATTCAGTGTGACTGAGGAAGAAATGGATATAGAGAACCATATTCCTAAATACTTAATTTTAGATCTATTCCACAAAAACCCAGTTGAAGAAAAAAATGTTGAGTACCAAATTTTCTAAGAGGGAGAATTTCTGGGGGAACATGGCGTCTGCTAGCTGAGCAGCCGCGAGTGTCCGTGCTGCCACTCTACGCCGAGTAATGGTTATCTGGTTGTTACCTTGTACCTTAGGTTTCTGGTGCTGGCGTTTCTCCCCCCTGGAGATCCTGGGGCGTCCCCGGGATCGTAGAGGCGGTTTGCAGGCCTGAGGCGGAGTGGTTTCTGAGCCGAGTTGAGCGGGGAGACGGATGCATTGGAGGCCGGACGGCGCTCTCCACCTGCCTTGCTTCCTGCGTTGGCGTTTGACCCCCCTGGAGCTGAGGCGCGTTTGCAAAGTGGTGGCCGAGAGCTCCTTCGGGTCGAAGGCGGCAGCGCCAGTATCGGGCGCTTTTTTGGACCAGGTACAGGCAGAACGGGGAGCGAGAGCGCGGCGGAGCGGGCGATCCTGGGCTGTATGGTCGCTGTGGAATCGGGGGATTCGGAGGCGCTTCCTGGCAGAGTGGAGACTGCATTTTCCCTGGAGCTCCCCACTTCAAGTTTGATTACAAATAAAGCAATTGATACGCAGGTAGGCGTTGAAGACACCAAAAAGGGAGACAATCAAGGTAAACCTGAGGGAAAAAAAGCAAAAAAAAGCAGGAAACGTGGGAACGTGCCTGGGATTAATAAAAGTAAAAATAAAACAAAGGAAGGGGAGAGTGGAGGGCTAGGAAATCAAGCAGGAGAGAGGGTGGCTCAGAGAGAGGCAAACAGCCTTACTAGTGCTTGTGGTGTTTCTAACGCTCCTAGCGTTCTTAGTGTCATTGGATTCCCTAGCGTTCCTAGTCTGCATAAAGAGAAGCTGGTATCACAAGTTGGTCAGTTTAAGGTTAAGCGTACAAAGGGGGGGAGAAATAAGAATACTTCTGTACAAAATAAGGTGTCTAATAAAATTAAGATCACCCCCTCGCTGAGATCTTTCTTTAGATTACAGCCAGAGATTCTGGACATCACTAAACAGCTGGCTCAACACAGAGAGAACGCTGGATTAGAAGTAGCTGAGTTATTAGGCTCAGCTGGCTTACCTAGCATAATTAGCCTAAGTGGCCCTTTAGAGGTCATATCAGACGGTCTCGGGATATGATGGAACCCGTTGAAACATTGCGTATTGAAACACTGCCTCTTGAAAAAGAGATTCCCGAATTGGTGTTTACGGAAGGGGCAGTACCAGGTCCTCAGAGTTTAACTGTAACTAACGGTGGGAGCTCGTCAGAAGGATGGAAAGTTTCAGGAAGGCTGGGGCGGTTGTACAACTCAAATTCCCAGCTTTCCTTAAAATCATGCACAAAAACCAAAATGCACAATATCAGGTTGGTTCAGGAGGCAGACGAGCTACTGGCCACCATCGGCTCGGGGGGCCTTTAAACTCCTAAGTTGGGAAGAACAAGAGAAGAGAGAGTAGAGTGGTATAGAATATGATTTCTATGGCTCTGCAACTATTCTTATAAGTTTACAAAGAGAAAAAAAAGGAGAATTGAAGAAAAAATAGTGAAGAATAAAAATAATAATAATGAATTTAAAGGGAAAAGGGAAAATATATATATATATATATATACCCCTCACTTTAGATTTACAGCACTGTTTTTTTTTCTCTCTCTCTTTCTTTTTTTGGATAGATTGAGACACTTTGTATGGTAACACACATATTAAATAGGGCATAGAGGGGGGTAGCTCACGGACACCACACCTGGACAACAACTAGTCCAGAAAGATGGGGGAAGGGTTCTCCAGAGGGTGGGGGGGGGATCGGGGAGCACAGGGGGATAAATGAAAAAATTACCTCATTTGCTGCGATCTTGTTAGGCTGTTCAGATCTGCTAGTTTTATGGGGCAGGGCACGGCTGGCACACAAAAATCTGGGCAAAGGAAGGACGGAGCCTTAGCAGCATGATGACATTGCAGATGCTGTCCTGGAATGTGAATGGCCTGCGTGTGAGGTCAAGATTTTGGAGTACCTAAAACATTCCCCAGCGCAGGCCACGGTCATCCAGGAGACACATCTCCTCGAGGCAGAAACAAAAGAAATGTTGAAATCTCAGAGATGGGTGGATTCTTTTGTGTGTACCGACCAGACGGCTAATATTAGGGGAGTGCTTATTCTCTTTAAAAAAATCGGCTAAAGTACAGATCGCACAACATAAGGGCGACCAAGGATGGTTAATAGCGAAGATCATTTTTAGGGGCACCCTCCTTACGCTAGTTGGTTATTATGGGCTGAATCAGGACGATCCCTCAAGTCTTCATACTATTTCTTCGCACTTACTGGATTTTCCAGAGCCTGTGATTTGGGCAGGTGATTTTAATGTTTTCTTAGATCCCAAATTAGATAAATCTTCTAACAGTAGGGCTATAGTACCTTCGAGATCCAGGGCGTCTCTTCTGTAAATAATGTCTCAAATGGATCTTAGCGACATTTGGAGAGAGAGGTCTGGTCAACAACTGAGAGTATCTTATAGGATTTTTAAATATAAACATAAGTCTCGTATCGACTATATCCTGCTTAGCTACAGCCTTAGGGACAGAGTAAAGGATATAAAATATCTGCCATCTCATCTGTCGGATCATTCAGGTATCTTGCTGACCTTAGACTGTATACAGGTACAACAGCTCAGAATGTGGTCCTTTGATCGCACTCTGTTACTCGTAGAGGAGGAAACATGCTTTCTCTTCAGCGAAGTCAGTTTTTTTGTGGAGACTAATTTGGGTACAGCTAATATCAATATAATATGGGAAACCCTTAAATCTTTTCTTTGGGGTTTCATAACTAGTAGATCAAGTTATAGGCATAGAAAATATAAGGAAGAGATTTCAGTTCTGGAACAAGAAATGAGGATAGTCGAGGGTAGAATGAACAGTCGGGTGGGAATAGGCCAAAATGAGGATATCAACAAATGTAAAATTCTGAAGGAAAAGTTAGAAGGTATCCTTCAGGGGAGGCTAATGTGTAAATGGGAGGCTAGCAAGATCGCCCATTTTGAGTATGGGGAAGGAGCTGGGAAGCTATTGGCTTGGAAAACTAAGACTGACCAGCTCCGGAACTATATAAAGGAAGTCTCTGAAGGGGCAGCCTCCACATCCTTGGGTGAAGGTATTGGAGAGGCCTTCCTGGAATATTTTCAGGAGATATATAAAGAGACCTCTATAGAGAATAAGACTAAGATAAGATCATGGTTGGAAAAAATCACTTTAACATCTATTAGTGCTGGGCAACAGTTAGACCTTGAACAGAGTATAATGCAAGAGGAAGTAAGGAAGGCATTGGCAGAGGGCAAAAGGGGGAAAGCGGCTGGTCCTGATGGACTACCTGTTGAATTATATAGATCACTTGGGGAGAGTATAATCCCTATTTTAACCCATTTATTCAACAGAATCTGTTTGGAAGGATCTAGTCCACCTGCATCATAGAATGACGCCACAGTGGTCCTGATTTTAAATCCAGGGAAAAACCCCTCCAGCTGTGGATCATATCGCCCAATTTTGCTTTTAAATGCAGACTAAAAGATTTTTACTTCCATTTTGGCCGCTAGGTTAGGGGTGGTGGCGAAGGATATTCTTCATCCCGACCAAAAGGAGTTTGTAAAAAGGAGACAGCTGGCAAACCTTACACAAGATCTGGTCGGTGCAATAGATATTGCTTCTACCTACTCACTCCCCCTGGCTGCGTTAACTCTGGATGCTACCAAAGCATTTGACAGGGTAAATTGGAACTACCTGGCAGAAGTTATGGAAAAATTTAATTTGGGTGCCAAGTTTTGTCGTACCGTACAATTGCTATACCAGGCACCGTAAGCCAAGCTTTTGGTTCATGGTAGTCTTACCAAGGCATCCCAATTACCTTTGTCTACCATCAAGAGAATTAAACAGGACCCTCCCTCCAAATCTGCCTCTACTGTCTCCTTGGGCATCATTTTGAAATAAATTTGTGCTCTAAGACCATTCATTGAGGAAACAAATTCTCGTCTGCAGACTCTGGATAATAAGTGGTCGTCTATGGATTCCCGCCTTTCTGTGGTAGAACAACAAATCAAGGGCAGGGTGCATTAGCACATGTGGGTTTCAGACGTAAATGTCCTGCTAGTGACAAAGTCCTAAATTTGTTTTTCACTGCTTTAATGCCTATCTCTCTCATCGGATAACACTGGATTACCTTATTACTTTTAATAAGTGCTAATATTTGATTGGAAGCAGGTAAAAATGTCATTTTAGAGCGCAAATAAATTGTAATTTAAAACCCTCTTTAATGGTAAAGTCTGATATTCTGTCACAATTCTAAAAATGACACTTTGATAGAGTTGGAATTTTCTTCTCCTAACTATTAGATGACTGCTGGTAGTTTTCTGGGTCACATGACTGAGAATGGGTCTAATGCTGGGGTTTCTGTATTGCTGTCAGAGAGTGAGACAAAGGGGACTTGGTGTAGGTAGGATGGGCAATCCTGCCAGGATGGCTGGGGCGGAGCTGCTCCCTGCCCTACTTACAATTCAAAGGGCTTGCCTCCAGCACACGCAAAGGGACCTGACACCAGCGTTTGTCACCCAAGACTTCTTGAATCCTAGGCAAAGGAAGGGAAGAACTTTCCAGAACCAGTTGTGAGGGTAGCCCAAGATGTCCCCCCACTTCAAAGGCTGCCACCATGTATAATTGGATCCTCTGAGTAATGCTTCAGTACACTCCTAGACCTTTGGAAGTCTTCAG
Source organism: Lissotriton vulgaris (assembly GCF_964263255.1). Taxonomy (NCBI): domain Eukaryota; kingdom Metazoa; phylum Chordata; class Amphibia; order Caudata; family Salamandridae; genus Lissotriton; species Lissotriton vulgaris. The sequence continues at coordinate 666,818,845 of NC_141696.1, forward strand.
AAAGACTGCCTAGAATCCCAGGGGGCTGCCCTGCTGCTACAAGAGGACTGACATGCTCCTTTAAGGCCTGCCTTGTTGCTTGAAGGAGACCTGACTCATATCTTTGAACCCAGGACCACCAGAAGCTACTCAAAATGCCAGTTGGCTCACCTATTGTGTGAGCTACAGGAACAACTCCAGATCCTTCAATCATGCACTTGGCCTCTGCTGATGTGAGTCCTAACCCCATAAGTGGTGCCCCTTCCCCCAGCTCCTGGACCAGTGGAAGTGGTATTAGAGGTGTTGCTCCTGATTAGCCCAAAATCTTGGGACTTGGAAAAAATGTCACCCATAAGTGCCCTTGGAGCCAACAGAAGACCAGGACCGACCTTCCAGCTGATCTGCCCAAAGTGCATCGCCGGTCGGCCTAACTTTGTGATTGCTCCTCCTAAATAATTTTCTACAGCAGCCAATCCTATCAGCAGGACGTCTCAGCAAAGGTATCCAACCTCATGGAATCCTTGTCACCCACAGCCTGCAGCTTCATCCAACTGGAGATTTTTGATTCGTAAAAAAGTGACAAAGTTTGAAAGTAAAAATCTTCCCCACAACTCCATCCAGCGACTCCCTGATAATGACGCCTCCTCCTTGAGCACTGTCTGCTGCCTTGCACTGCTGAACTTTACCTTCTCATGAACTTCTCTTCAAAATGTCTTCTAAGTCTAAAGGTAAGTCGAAGCCTGGCTCAGTCCACCCCTTGTATCTCCATTGTGATGGGTCTTAACTTTTGACTTTGCCTCGGTCTCATGTGACCACATACCCATGGTTGGCACTTTAATCTTTTAGGTGGTATTTTGCAATAAAACCTTTAATCATTCATATCTCCAGTTCTACTCATTGGATACTATTCACTTTGGTGTCATTCTATTCATTATAATTTAATATTTTTTTCTAAAATGGTTTGAGATTTTTCTTATGTTGTGTATTCACGTAATTAATGTTTGTGCAGCAAAAAATACTTTACACCTTACCTTTAAGTTAAGCGTGACTGTTTTTATGCCAAGCTACCACAGGGTTAAGCACAGGTACATTTTGTGACTTTTGTGGTTCACCCTGACAAAGACTGTGGTTGTTGCCTGAGGCGGGTTTTCACACTCCTCAAACAGTAACCCATTTCTTACATTTGATATATAATTTACTGAGAAATTCCGTAGAGAGTCTTCACATCACCAATCACCCTTGGGGAGACTTATTCCACGGTTAACTGAAATGCTGATCATAATTTGACATTCAGTTATATCATATTCACCTGCGATGTCTCAAAATTTAGCATATGGAGACTCCCAATATCAACATGTGCTTGCTTTTGTGCATCCTTTATGAATTCTCAAATAGTTGACTCCTTAAATAAAATGAGAACATTTTGATACTTATTAAATTATCTGCTACAGGAATGTCATCTCACACTCACAACAGATGCCTGTTTCTTGCTGAGTTCTAAAAGTGCACATGTCCAGAATTCAGAAGATTTATTCAACTGCTCTTGGTGATGCTGTAACTGCCTGTGATTTGGTCCTGATAGAAAGAATGGCTCTTAGAAATTAGCTTCAATTAAGCGTTTAAGATGACAACTACCTCCTGAAAGAGGTGGTTGTAATAAATATATTCCTACCGAGCCCCCATTTTAAAGAGCCAAGCAAGATTCGGGGCTATTCATTCTTAAGTATGTTTTGTTCTTTTTCACAGAGGTCAGCCGTAGCTCATGAGTTCTAATTAGAAAATGAAAGAGATCCTTCCACTAGTCTGTAAGGTGTATCTGATGAGATAGGAATTTCTCCTGGATTTTCCTTTGGGCTACTGCAGATTTTACAGAGATAACTTCATCAAGGCCTTCACATATTATTCCCATTGTCAATATTGTCAGGCCTAAATTTGTCCCCCCTCACTCGCCTTGTTCCATTCAGGCATCCACCACCCTTCCCAAATACTCTTTAGTTCCCTTGCTTCCATATAGCCACTCCAACCACAAATCCATTTAATTGTTATGCCTTTATTCTTGTTCAGTGCTTTATGTTGACTGCATGTGCTTCAAACTGCAGCAGCTCAATGGAGATGAGACAAATTAAGAGCAGGATGGTCCAGTATGTGGGACAGAGCTGGGCAATAACTCTGGCAATGGATGTGGAAACGTCTAGCCCAGTTGTGGAAAAACACTTTTTTATAATCATCTTAATGCTGACAGTAAAGCCTTGATCATGGGGAGGGAAGGAAATCAACCTAATTTCCACCTTTTTTTGTGTGCAACTTACCTGGCAAGTGACCTTCTAGTCGGATATACCTTTGAAGCAGTTTGCCAACTTGATGATGTCAGATAATTACTATTTGGGTGTATATACATATGTATAATGACCTTCCTCTAAATGTATTTAGCTAGTTCGATGGTCGTAGAGGAAGGAGAGCATAGAAGACCGGATGTTGTATGTTGCTTATATGGCTACAATGGGAATGTTCCTTTTCCGTTAGAGATACAGGCTTAATTTGTCCAATTTCATACCCCTGGTACCTATTTCTTTGCAGGGACCCAACTGTCCCCATCATACCCTCTATCTCCACTTCCATTCAAGAGGCCAACCACCCCACTATTCTCACCCCTGTCTGCTTCCCTTCAGCACAGCACCTTAATTTCTGGTGTGCAATAATAGGCACACAGCTGACATTTGCATCCTTTTCTATGTTGATTCTTTATCACCTGTTCATTTTTTATTTTATTTGCAGTCAAATGTGTCCTTTTCTTTGGTCTGACGTTATGATATCTGATAACCACAGCAGTTATCCTTTTCTACAATATCATGTGCAAATCATGTAACTTCTGAGATTTAAAAAAGTTAGCAAACACTCTTGTGATAGGCGGGTTGAAGCTCCACAAACAAATCTTAACGCATCCACACTACAAGCTATTGATAGAAGGTTTCCCTGCAGGAAACCTGAAATCCTGTATATTTTAATTCCTAGTTGAACGTTTTCTTCGTCCTGGAAGCACTTAGACGTGTATGGATTTAAGTGCTGCATAAAACCTCATTAACATTAATATGTAATGTCACTAATCGATAGTCCGGTAAAATGTGCATTAACGTTTGCTTATCTATTTTAAGCAGGTTTTCAGTATTAATTGTGATTTTGCTGGTCGTGCTAATGTTTACAGTGTATTATAAAAGAAAAACCTATAGAACAAATACAGAATTTTCAAAGATGAAGTATTTTAAGAATTGAATGGTGTTACTTTGTGTGTCAGTATGTGAAACAGGAAATATCCTCTATGGGACATGTAGGAAGCTTAGTGCTAAAAGCTCCTTCAAAAACGAGTGGCTAGCGATACCCCCAGGATGGGGCAGCTCCTCCGCAATGGCGGTGGAACTTCACCCCCGGTGGCTCAGAGCCAGCAGCTAAAAAAATAAAACGATAATTTACTATTGTTTTATTTTTTAGCTGCTGGCTGAGCCAGAGATGTAGGGAGGGGCAGGGTTGGGCGTGGTTAGGTTTCTCCAACCCAGCTGTATTTCACAGCCGGGTTGGAGAACCAGCAGAATCCCTGTGCCTCAGCGAGCGTTAAACTAGTCCGCTCAGGCCAATCCCTGTGCTGCTTTCCTGCTATTGGTAATAGCATGAAAGCAGCGCAGGGATTGCACAAGGAGTCTATGATGCTGTCCCAGTGTCTTCTGGGACCAGGAAGTAGCAGAACACAGAAGCGCGAGGCAGGAAGCTTCAGGTAATTTTTTTTTTTTAAATATTAAATCCACCCCTCTTCCACCTGCACTACCTCAAACCACCTTCACTCATTCAGCACTTTCTGATTATGTCGTCCGCCACTGCCCCTAGGTTCTATCCGGCATGGTCAAACAGCGCATTGGTCCTCTGGGTCTATACTGGCCCCTTTGGCCAGAACAAACTCTTCCTCATATCAGGCAGACAATTTTAAAAACGCATATATTAATTTTGACCCAACATTTGCTGGAACTGCGACAGCGATAATGGAGACCTAGCCCACCTCATCTTCTACTGCCCCCAAGTGAAAACCTTCTGGGAAAAAATCTTCGTTTTCATTAAAAAAAGTGTTGGGGTGCACACTGACACCAGAGTTCTCTACCCTTACCACCACATTCATTACTACAGCACTTGACTCACAACATGGCAGAGACCTGCGAGACCTCCTTTTGACCTTGGCAGTGAAGATGGTCCTGTCCAACTGGAAGGACACAGCAAAGACATCTTTCAAGGGCTGGCTCAATTGGGTGACACACCTCAGGGGCGCTGATAGCATCGGACTGCAAACCTCACCCTAGAGGCCAGCTACTAGGGGGATGTGGAAACGGCTGGATGAGTATCTGGATCCCTATGAAACCCGTGAGAGCACGGGGGCGGCTGTCCGCAAAACAAAACGATACAACCCCAGCATAGGCCGCTACGAAAGTAGTCTTCTTGGAGCTTTCCTCTCCCTCTCTTCTCTACTCTTTCCTTCTCTCTCATCTTCTAACAAGACATTGGAATGGGGTACAGTCTAACATATATATCACCTGCCAGTAAACATGACATCACCCAAGCTTGACCAGTACCCTGTAACAGTAAAGCAAATGTACCTATATGGAAAACACAATAAAATACTTTGAAATCAGGAAAAAACTCCCCTGCCATCATCAGGTGTAGGGATATGACAACATTGAGTTGTCCAACGAATGTCACGTTGAAGCTTGCTTTATAATGATTTCTAAATAGGGCTGGGAACATGAGTGTGACTTAAAAAAAAGGATGTAAATGTGGCTTTAACCGCTGGTCCATGTTGTTCAGAGGCGAACAACCAGGGCTAATAGAGTACTTTTGTAGAGACCCTATCATTTTATTTATTCTATTTTCTTGAAATATGTTCACACCCATCAACTGCCACTCATTGTGATGGATTCTCACTCCATCAGTGTGTCATTTCCTAGTGTCACTGCAGTATTCGTCATCACAGGCGTGACGGACAAGGAGGCCTATCAATAATGGAAATGATTTCAAAATGCATGTCAAAAAGGCCCGTCAACATCCTCACTCCTGGAGAGCTTCTACTTCGCTCGAATATCAGCAAATAAACCGTTATTCCTCAGCGAGGATCTAGAGGAGCCTTCGAAATATGTCACCAATATTTTATGGATAAATAATGTCTACGCTGGTAAAGAGTAGCTGTCAAGTGCCATCTTTCTATATCAGTGGGAACTCTTAAGGTGTTACCACTATGTTCGGCCCATTTAACCTTGAAAACTCATTTTTTAAAATACCAAAATCTATGTGTAAAAAAGAGAGGTGCTAATGCATGTGTTTGCTGGAAAAGTGAAAAAAGCATTAATGATTGTTTAAACAATGAGAGCAAATATATTTTTTTAATGTTATGAATACAGTTTTTTATGTATTTATAATTATACTTTGAAACGGATGTGAAACTTCAAGTTAATCAATTAGGTAATTTCCCAGTAATATCCCACTAAATTTGCTACATTTGCTGAAGCCTGCTTTCTCACCATTAAAATGTGCTGTGAGACACAGAGAGAGCCAAAGGTTTCACTCCCATTAGATGCACAACAACCTGATTTTGCAGAACTGAATACGGATCATTAACACAATTGCCTTGTTTTTATTTTTTTTATTTTGCAGTAAGATTGACCCTAGCCAAGTAGTAACGAGACATATTTGCCATCATTGTGCACAAATGTATTGTGTGTCAAGTATCTTTTAGAAGGTATTGGGCATAACATTTTTACATAAGTGGGCCTTGTTCCACAAAGTTTGGTTTCGATACAATGCTAACATAGGCCATTGTGTATTGAACACATTTATACCTCCATGAATTATACACTGATGCACTTTTAACATGCAGCCTAGTAGCCCCCTGATATGCTATACTTATAACTTCTATACAAGTACACTTCTGACTTGTACATACGCACACGCAGGACCCAAACAGTTCTACACTTCTGACATGTACACTGGTATATATATATATATATATACCGTGATCAAGAACAGTCTTTTGTTCGAAACGCGTAGGTGAGGAAGTTTTACTTGAGATGGATTAAACAAGCTTGAAAACCTCCGAGAAGAGTGCGGTGTCTTTTTGAAATTGCTCGGAAAATATATATAATATATATATATATATATATATATATATATATATATATATATATATATATATATATATATATATGTGAGTTGCATTATAGCAAACTCAATACTGGAACCATTAGGACTTACACACTGACAAGCATGTAACTCTTACAGGTTTATGGGTAGGTCATAGACTACAATCATGGTGATTACTACATTTGTACCTTCCAAAGATAGACACTAGTAGGCTTAGGACTCGTACACTAATACACTGATACACTTGTGAAGTACGCATTCATACATTTAGGATTTTTGACAGTTACACTGGTACACAAATGGCTTGTGCTTTGGTACTTCAACTGTACTAAATAATTCTTCTTTTCTTGGCTGAAATGGTGCTGAGCATAGTCATAAAATATGGTAGGGATATCCCTGGTGCAAGGTGAAAAGTCTACGACATCCATTATCTGTGGTTAATACGTAAAAAAGAAAGGAAAAAAAAGATAGCTATCGGTGTCAAAAGATTTTTTAGGAGCCTGCCAAATGGCCGGGGCCGGACTGGCTTTTTATTCCATCAGGATTTTCCTGGTGGTAGGTTTTGAAAAGTTCAGGGTCGCTGCTGGTGCCTCTGTCGCTATCCCCTGCTCCCTGACATTAATTAAACAGGCAAGGGTTGGTGTGGGAGGGGGGCAAAGAAAGAGACAGGAGGAGAGAGGGATGGAGAGAGAGAGATCCGAGAGGGAGAAGAATAGAGGAGAGAGGAAAGAGAGAGAATGGATGGATAAAAAGAGAGCAATAAAGAGAGTAGAGAAATGGAGAGGGCTAGTCTGAGCATTTTTTGCCAGGACTGCTTTTAGTTCTCCAGTCCAGCCCTGTCAGATGCTGTGGCTGTCTAGCTATGCTTCAACCTCTTGCCCCTCTCCTCGACCATCCTAAATGTCTTATCTCTATAACTCACTCTTACCAGTTTTTTCCATGCCTCTTTTTTTTATCTGTCACTGTTGTCCAATCTTTCTCTTCCTCCTTCATTCTCCCTTTTTCTGCCTTATGTCTACATGAAGGTCAAACTGTCATGATGAAAAAATGTCCTAGTTCACATAAATAAATGCTAGTCTCCGCACTTGCAACCACCGGAACAAATAAACCAATGTTTAGTCTGTTGAAGCTTAAGCTCACAACCTAAAAACTGCAACATGGGAAAGTTACAAAAAACAACGAAAAAATCGGAATAATCGCTCTTTTATGCCACAGGGAAAGTAGGGGCATCTTACCAACAACTAGCGATAATTATCGCTATGTTGGCTTAGCGGGAATATTCCTATCGCCGCACTTCTCCTGTTTTAATCGCTGAGATACCTTGCTATTATCAAGGTTTATCTCAGAAGCGATAAAAAATGGGCGAAATGCATGAATATCGCTGTCAATACAGCGATATTCAGGCATTACCCTGACAATGCTCTTAGCCATGTTATCCACCTCTCATTGGATAACATGGCTAAGAACTGGTCAGGGCAGGCGTTAGCTTTTGGAGATATTTGCGCTTAGCGCGAATATTTCCAAAACTAAGCCATTGTTGGTAATAGGAGATAGCGATATTAGCGACTGTTTCCAGTCGCTAACATCTTGGCACGCCCACTTTGCATGTCATTAGCGATAATTATCGCTGACATGCAAAGTGGGCCCCAAGATGATCGCTATCGCCTATTAGCTGTCGCTAACTGGTGTTAGCGACAGCTTGGTAATAGGGCGATGAAATTATCGCCGTTTTAGCGGGGAAAAGTCCCTCTAAAGCGGCGATAATGGCCCTTGGTAATATGCCCCGTAGTCCCTTCATATGCTACCATCAGTATCCTGTAGGTAAAACTCTTGTAATCAAAATATTGATTCAGAATAAATCTATGGATTTCATTTTTCTAGCGATTTTCGACTAGCCTGTTGTAACAGCAACACATTTTCCCAGGTACCGAGCCTGTAGAAAGTTAAGAGGATACTTCAGTTTGTTTAGGTGGCAAAGTCGAAATTCAACAACTTAGTTTTGGGAGTCTGCCAAATTAAAGCCTTCGAAGAAAGACCATAAAAGACCAAGAGACTGGCTTCTCACATTGCATTAAATCTTGAAGGAAAGCTTTGTTATCTAACATTGACTCGCCCCCATTCGAATTTGGCAATGCGATGCTGATTTTCAAAGGTCTAAAAGTGCTTTAGGCTACTACGCCATATCACGCAAATATATGTGACCGTTTTCAGTTCAATGGTAGACAATGGAGCCATAGAATGGATTGGGTTTAGCTTTGCTAACAAAGACTAAAATAAATCGGTCAATCGCCTTCCAACGCAGTTTGGTTAAAATGTTTTCTGACTGCAGAACACAAATTCAACGGAATAAAGAAGCATGGTGATGTTTCCATTGGGATGTTGAGGCAAGGGATCATGGCGGCATTCTTTCCTGATAAGCGGGATACCCCAGTGCCTTTCGGGGTCACACACCACACTGCTCTCCCAACCACTACCCGAGAGGCATCATCAATGACTGATAGAATCAGAGACCATTCAAAGAGGGTCAATCCCAATTTGCATACTATGTGGAACACGTACAACTTGTTGCAAATGCTGAATAGCAATGTTCTCACTCAAACAGACCTGATACTGCTCCACTTTGACAGAACCCCTCTGTTAGTTGCCCTTAATGCTGCAAATGTTTATTGTCCTATGCACATTTGGAGAAACCAGACTGCCCAGCATATTTCATGGCGCCTGGCACTCTGCTTGCACTACATTTAAGCCTTCATTCTCAGTGAGTCGCAGTTACTGATGTGGCTGGTAACCAAATTGCTTCCTGACTCAGGAATTACAAGTAATTAGGAATATTGATCTCCCCGTGTCCCCCACATTTTGGGAAACACTAAATAAATAGGTAGGTTGATCCCCACTGTGGGCATCTATTTCTGAATACACCCCTCAGGTCTCAATCTGAATAATTTCCACCTCCATAATTACCAATGCCCGCATTATCAGCAACCCCGATGAAGTATGCCCAGTGCGCTCAGGATGACACCGTTTTCTCCAAAGTAGTTCCATGAGACCATGCCACATTATCAGGATGTCCACATTGGATACATTTATGTAAAATGGATGTGAATCTCAACAATTATATATTCCTTGATTATCCAGCAGGCTCAAGCCCTTACAGACGTACGATGAGCAAACCTGAACTCGGTAGTGTAAGGTCAATAAACATATAACCTTTGATCAAGAAGTGCTTAGACGAAGCCAAGAGTGCCTACATTTTTATTGAGTGTAAAATCCAGAATGGTGTTTTATTAAATATGTGAGCACTTTGATGAATTTAGAAATAAGATTGCCCAAAAATGGTAAGACTATGAAATTCAAGGGATTTGAATATTACGTTATATAAAGCTATGCCTAAATTCTATTCTGTTTGTGAGCTTTATGTATGTTGTTTTTGGGGTGTGCATGGTAAATATTGAAGTGAGAGCATCGAAGGTACTAACTATCGAGGACAAAATATTGAAAAAAAATATTGACAGGTTCTGTCTTTCTATAGCTAATTCCACTAAGTACCTATACAGTACATATACCTTCAAGGTACATAGATGTGAAGTTAGGACTTCTTCATATATGCGCTTAACTTTCAATATTTTGTCCCAAGATATTTTTCCATGTCGTTATTCTTCCTATCGATAATCAGTAGTACAATTGTTTTATGTATGCACGGTTTGTAGGGCATTAGAAAAAGGGAAATATGCTTATATTTAAAGGTGGGTAATCGCCATCATTGCAGTCCATGGGGTGGCTTCACTAATAGGTGATAAATATGCCCAAATATTGCTTGCATCAACACCAGTTGAAAGCATCAACAATAGTTAAATTGATTAATACTCATTTTCGTTCCTCACCTTCTATAATGACTTTATTTGTCGTAGGTGCGTTCATTGACCATCAGGTAGCATGGCTCACTCTGAGAGGTGCTTCCCTTAATTTACTGCTAACCATCTCATGTTTTATTTCTTGCCTATTATCCTCATTTTCTGTAGTTTAGCAAGGGAATAGTGAGTTTCAGAGTTGGTACATAAGGTGTCTCTGATGAATCAAAGATAGCAATGCTTCCACCAGGTGCGCTTCAAGGAGCGCGGCTGCAGGGTGAGTACTGGGACCACTCAGGGCTGACTAGAAAAGACATGGTGCTGCACAGACATTAGCAGCCATGGTCCTTCAGGCCCTGGAAGGCGGGCTGGGACAGCAGGTGGGAAGACTGAAGAAGGCAGCAGGCAATAGCATATGTCGACCATGTCCAGAATGTACTGGCAGCCTGTTGCTGATAGTGGTATTTGGTTAATAAAGTTTGTTCCTGTTATAAAAAAGTGTTACCTGAGTAAGTGCCTCCAATAACATAGAGGGAGTGTTCTTCAGTAACTTAGCCTTTTGGTCCTCCGCGCACGCGCGCAATGTAGAGTTCCTGTGTGGAGATCTGCTTTGGCTGTTGATTGCGCAGTTTCTCATTCTGAAGATTGACCGTACAACTCAGCAAGTCATTCTGTCGACGAAGGCTCCTTACAAAGTCTGAGATTAGGTTCATGTTGTAAGATCATTCTTAGAAATTTGTCAGCGCGATTGTAATAGAAATGCTGACTACAGGCTCAATGACAAAATGTTTCATTTGTTAAGGGCGCGCGCAGAAGCTAAAAGTCACATCATCAGTGGCGATTTTGCACACGTTGTTTACCTGTTATTGCCCCCAGGCACAAAGCCCGGATAATCATTCTGCCTTGGTGGATGACATTTTAGAAGGGGCTTTATTGCAAAGCATCGTGAACTGTAAAATTAAAACCAAAGTAAGCATTTATTTGCCATTATTTTTATGTGTTTCTGCGTGCTGTAGGTTGTCATGGAGATTGCTTTAGTGAGCATTTCTGAAGAGGGTGCCTGGAGCAGCTAATCTCGAAAGGCGACGGTGGTGCGTGGGGGAGGAGGGAGGTCTGCACCTAGTTAGTTTGCTTTTAGTTTTACGCTTTATCAACAAAGAAGTGGCGCTAAGAGCACCAGGGATGCGTTGAGGCATGGGCGCCAATTCAAAATGTCAGGAGAAGCGAAAGTGGCATCACACACCCTTTCATTACTAATGACCTTCCAGTGTTGACCCTTTGTCCTTTTCCTAGCCCCTCAGCTCCATAGCAGCTTAATGTTTGTTGCCTGGGGAGGGGTGGAGGTGGGGGGGGGGGGGGGGGGAGGACATATAGAAAAAATGGCTCATATATCCCTGTGTACTTTCTGCTGAACTGCTTCCCTCATGGCCCTGACGCTTGGGGTAGAAAGGGAATTGCCGAGATACCAAAGGGAGGATCAGAAGAAACAGTTTCCACCTGTGGCTACAAGATTCAAATGGGATTCATTTAAGGTGGAAGGGAAAGAGGGATAAAGGAATAAAATCAAAAGGATGGGAATGGATGGAGTAAAATGGGACAGAGGATGGAGGAGACAAGGATGACACAGAGAAAGGTTTTGTCGGATCCTTGAACAAGACTCATCAGAATCGAAATGATACACAAAGGGGTTCACCTCCTTTTAGCCCCAACTCTGAGAATAATCATACACAGAGCAGAAGGGTGAGCAGGCGAGGGAAAAGGTAGTGGGAAAAGGAACAGCAGGGGATTGAGGCTGTAGGGAACAAGAAAAATACACATTAACTCTGGGTATAAATTACTACTCTCAGTTATGTCTTGCTCATATGCAATGTATACCTTTAGGAAACCAGGCAGAACAAACTTCTGGGATACTCACAGTCCTAAAACAAATTATTCCCTGCTGATGCCTGTTGGTACAAGAACAAGAAATCAAAATCATCTAAACACCCACAATCCACAACTCCTAAACTGTTGGAAATAGAGTCAGGAATCACACATACCTCATACAACATAAAATAGAGCAAAATAAAAAAAGGTAGAATGTAAATGTAAATGTATTTGAGCTTATATAGCGCACAGCTACCCGCAGTGGGTTTCCCGGCGCTTGCTTAGGGAACCCGTCCTGGTATTCCCCTGTGAGATAGCCCCGGCAGGGTATCCACAAGGTGAAAGCCAGGAATCCCGCTGCGAGGGGCCGTTGTGGAGATTAAGCAAGCTATTGCCCAGAGTTGCAGAGTGTGAACCTGTGAGTCGAGAAGGCACCAAAGCGAGAATTATCGAATCCGTGGAATTTTTAGCCCAAGACCCGCCGAGGCGGGGAATTGAACCCTGGTCCAGGGCCGATCTCAGCTTCCGGGTCCGCCGCCTCTAACCCCTGACATACCTCATACAACATAAAATAGAGCAAAATGAAAAAAGGTAGAACGAAAAATAGTATGGAAAAGTCTTGTAAGGAAAAAAGAACTTCTGCTGTACACAGTGAAATCCTTGTACAAGATGGAGTCTCATAGTACTTCCTAATCTTCACGTTCACTATTGGACTCTAATCCAATAGGCGGTCAATTTTCTCCTGAGTGTTCAAAATAAAGGTAAGGCCAAAACAAATGTACCAAATAAGTAGAATACATATCCACAAAGAAACAAGAGGTGTAAAAGCAAGAACAACACTTCCTACCTGGAAGCTGTTTTATTCACCTTTATCCTGGTCCCCTTGTTTCCGAATGACAACCCATATGAAGAAAAAAAAGCAGTATCTCCTCTGATACTACTTTCTGTAATTCAAAGGAGGAATGCTTTCTTTCCTGCACTTCCTAGGCAGGAAACAAAACAGAACACCAAGAAACCAAGAAACAGAGAGCAGCCCACCTAGGCAGACTTTCATTGACTGGAGCCCACCGTGGCTAATAACCCGGTAAACTTGCTGCTTCAGTTCAGACGCTGCATTTTCTGGAACAATGAAGAAAATCAGAGAACAGCCCTCCTAGGCCAACTCTCCAGTATAGGAACCTTTGAGGCTCCAAAACCATCAAAGTCGGAATACTCCACTAGAGGAGCAGATCACACTCCAGTGTTTCCCCCTTCTCTTAGCAGCAGGAAGGTAGGAAGGAACAAGTATGGTGCAGATACTCTCTCGCCTACAGCCGTAGGAGGAATCCTGATGAATTCTGTGCGCCGGGTATGGCCAGAGGTGGGTTCGGGGCTCCCTGTGCCATTGGATTCGAGCTAGCCTGGCTGATGAGGGGTGGTGCCCAAAACTGGTCCCGAGATGCTTTTTTCCGTTCCAGGGAGGACCTGGCTTTGGCAGTTCGGTCTGGACTGTTCCCATGAGGCACAGGGTCAAGACTGATTTGCATATGGCTAGGTCTAAACTAGGTGAGCAAAAGAAGAATGGATTTAACCCAGAGATATTGACTGGGGGAGAATGTTTGATTTGTTCTGCAGACTTTTCTTCCTTTTATTATGCACTACCACTGTGAGGACAGGCAATTGCTGAGGATTGTTAGGTGGCTCAAAAAAGAGATTCTCACCCTCAACTTAAGTTGATCATCAGCTACATTAAACCATATAGGTAGCCACTGGAGCAGCTGTACTTGTTTGATGGATTTGTGCAATGTTTGCTCAGTTCCTGCATAAAAAAGAGCAGAGTTGCTGGTCTCATTTAGGAGGACTTGAGTAAAATCAGATCACCCCATTATTAACATAAACAAAAATCCAGTCCTGGACCCTTGAAAGGTAACTTCTACAATGCAAAGCCATCAAAATCAGCGCAGTGATGACTTTGCACCAATGGTTACCAACCCGTTTTCTTTTGATGCCGACTCTGGAGCTGTTCAGCGACATCGCTTCAATGAACTGCACGGCTCGGCGATGATGGGCAGCGTGGCTCAATGGCGATGCAGTGCCTGCATCTTAAAGGGGTTAGTTGGCAAAGCTTTCATCACCAACGCATCAAGTCTTCGACATTGATGCTTGCTGAAGCCAAGGAACTTTTTCAGTGAGACCTGCATTAGCCAGCCTTCCTCCAACACAGTTGGCCTGGGCATTGGATTTACCCTGGTGCAAAGCAACCTCAAGTAACCCCTAAGCGCTCTCTGACTCTTTAATTTAATCTTTCAAAATTCATAACTTCAGTTTTATTTATTGAATTTTTGTCATTTTGGTCTTGTTTCAATCATAACCATAAAATCTATTCTTCTAACTGTGTGTGGAGTATTTTTGTGGTGTATTCATTGTGTTACTGTGTGTTTGTGTTGTACAAATACTTTACACATTGCCTCTTTGGATAGACCTGACTACTCTGTGCCTAGCTACAAGAGGGTGAGCACAGGTTATCTTTTAGTGTGTATCTAGGTTAACCTGACTAGAGTGGTGGTTCCTGCTTGTACAGGGTGCATTCCTCTGCCAACCAGAAACCCAATTTCTAACAAGAATATATTTAATTTACACTTTAAGTAGGGCAGACAGGACATTTTCCAATATGCAGAGAATGCCCATCATCCTCCAGACTCCAAGCAAGTCCCTACATAGTTACTACTCAGTGCAAAATGTTCAATCACATCAATACACCCTGAGGACGTGGAGACAAGATTGCTGGAGATAAGATGGAAGAATCACAAGCCTACTCTCAACACCCTTATCAGCATGTATAGGCTATTTTTGTCCACCTTAACAGGTGTCCTGGTGTCTTTGGAGTGGTGTTCTGTTGCTGCTGCATGTGGCCTGGGGGTATGTAGAATGAGATCTTTATCTCTGTCATCCAACTACTTACAGGTGTAGGATCTGAACAGCCACTATCCTTGTCACTATTCCTCCTCACCAGCTGCAGGAAAATGTTATCAGGCAGTCAAAGAGTGGAGAGCATACTACTTCTGGGGCAAGGACCCAACTGGCACCGAACAATCAACAATCAGATAATCGGCATCATGCAGCTAGAGAGGTGGAGACATGATATTCAGCTGGCCAAAGCAGGTGTGTTCCCTGAGCTGATACTGAAATTAAACAATTCCATGGCACTCATTGAATGAATGCCTGGTGATTCAGGATTTAATATTGTGCAGCCCACAAGAATCAATGGTCTTAAAATGGAAAATTGATCTACTTACTTGAAGAAAATGCCAATAATGGGACAATCTTCCAGTAACAACTGGGATAATGAATGAGCTGATGCAATGAGTTAATCCAGAGACATTGAAGTCAATGTGATTACTTTAGTGGATTAACAGTAGAATTAGGGGAACTTTGGTGGCAGTTCATCTTTGGTTTCATAAAAGGATCTGAAGAATATTTGTAATCCAAGTATTGCATTTTAGAGCACTTAATTGTGCCACTATTTAAAAATATATAATTGTAATAGTTGTTTTAATTTACTTGTTATTTATTTATATATGAGGCTATGAAAGTGGCAAGACCACCTTGCTACTCAAAAAATGTTGAAACCTAGCACATTTATAGTGATTATCTGTCATCAGTACAGGGGAGGAGGTAGTACAGCAGCACTTGGACCCAGGGGCGGGAGGCCCCTCCTCCCCCGAACCAAAATTATGGCTGTTGTTTACTACCTAACTGGGACACATGCACCAATAGTCCTTGCCTGCTTTAGGATGCACGCGACCCTTGCTATGCCGCCGCACATTTGCAACGACACGTGCTAAATTGAATTCATGAAGTCAACAACAAAATTGGAATTCTAGAATGGATGTAAAAGAGCCACCACGCTTTACGACTGCAGCGAGCAGATTGCCATTAATCTATGGTTGCGTTTTACATTAAGCAACCAGAGTTGATGATGTTAGTTATAAAGGTAAATCTATGCGGCAACGTCAAGCAACACTCTAACAGCTGGCCCGTTTCATGATCCCAGCTGTCATAACAGAGCGAGATGGATGCAAACTAAAGTTATGGTGTTATTTTCACAGCCTGGATGTCCTCTCCTGCAGCACGTTGTTCATTATGTATGTGTCTGTCGAATCAAAGGGTGTAAAGTTATGTAAAGGGGCGCACATGATGAGATGTTCCAATGGATCAGATGTCACATCCCTGGACCCGCTGTTGCCATGGTGCCTCTGACTTGATCAACTACGCTCTGCCCCATTGGGCTAGATTTATAACTGTATCCAATAGCCAGAAAACATAGTCCGC
Organism: Lissotriton vulgaris; assembly: GCF_964263255.1. NCBI lineage: Eukaryota > Metazoa > Chordata > Amphibia > Caudata > Salamandridae > Lissotriton > Lissotriton vulgaris. Next base: position 666,835,020 of record NC_141696.1, read on the forward strand.
GCTATGCCTCTTGGCCGGATGCGCCTCATCGCACATGGTCTTTGCAAGTTCTCAGTGCACCTTGGCGGCTCAATGACTGACACACACAGGCAATGCGAGACCTCTAAATATTAGGAAACGGGTTTTCGGTTCCCTGCAAATTAGTAACAGTGACATTTCCGAAAGTGCCTCTACGACCAGTGCCAGAATAAATATTTCAAAAGCTATTATCTACTCTGAGTGGACTACTGAGTCGTACCAAAATTAACTTTAATGGTTTCTGGCAGACTTGTCATCAATGTGAACTGAAATATCCCAGCAAATTAGGTAATTAATGTATCAAGCGCGAGCGATCACACTAGTTGTATCTGTGAAGGATACTGTGTCTTTCTGAGGCACTGCAAGCCCAGCTTTTGAAAACTAGCAAGAGAGGTTAGGTTCCCCCTGCAGTGCAGGAGCTTGCTTCTGGAACAGAAACGTTTCACTCATGAAACACACAAAATCAGCTTATTACAAATGGACAACTCAAAGGCCGGTAGAAAAAAAATGTAAACTAAAACTTTTTGTGAAAGTTAATAGCCGAGCCAGTAATGCAGAAAACTGTAAATGTCATGTTCAAATAATATATTGCGATTTTGTAAAAGATCAAGATGACATTTACAGAACTTTCGTCCAAAATAAATAAGTCTGAACTAAATGAGTCCACCGTTACAGAAAAAAATGAAATTGGAATTTTTAGTCATGTTGATGAAATAGCCCGTATTGTCTGTTTTTTTGCATATTGCAAGCAATCTGTTCCTTAACAATAAATAATGCTTTAATTAACAAGAAAAGAGCGGCGGTGGACGTTCTATCAAAGGATATGTTGCTTTTGGAAGGCCGCCGCTTATCGCTTTGAAGAATAAAGGGCCCGAGGACGCAGGGGCATACTGAGGGAGAAAGAAAGAGTGAAAGGGGCCTTATCAAGGGTACTGGGTATCTCTCTCACATATAAGACACACCACTAGTAAGTGTAGTGGTGAGTTTGGAGTATAAGTTGGGGCAGGTGGGCCGTACGGTGATAAGAAGCTTTAACCCCATCCCTGCTCATGACGGAACCACGCCATCATGAGCCACGGGCGGCGTGTGCTCATGACGGCGTTGTTCCGTCAAGCTGTGGCCGCTCCGCCCACACAGGCGAATCAGTTAGTGGACGGAGTCGTGACGGAACCACCCATCATGAGCACAGCTCGCCCGTGGCTCATGACGGCGTGATTCCGTCACGAGCACGGCGGCGCCCTATTCCCCCCCTCTCTCCCCCGGCGCCGCAGCAGAATTACCGCCGCGGCCAAGGGGTTAAAATGATCTAGAATCCTGATAATTGCCCTACTATAGCTCATGGATTTTCCCGCTTTCCCTACATTTCCATCAAGGCATAGGTTTTCCCCAAACATCGGTAGCAGTTCCTCATTAGTGCTATTTAGTGCTGAAAATAAATTAGCTGTTTTCCTGAACGTTATCTTTTAAGCTTTGTATTTGAAACTTTGAAACTAAATGGATGTTGGCAATATTTTCTTTTGTTAGGTCTGCTACTAGTCAAGATCTTTTGATTTTATGTAAATTATACATAAAATATTCTCGCTTATGTGAGCTTCCTAACAACCCTCTACATCAATTGGTCTGTTATTGTATCATTCACATTTTTCTTCTACCCACTTCCACATACAGCCTAGGGTGATCGGTTATCCCACTTCAGCCATTGGCTGACTTCATTGGCATTCTACTTTTTCCCAAAGAACACATTTCCACAAAATAGTTCCATAAGTACCAGTTACTGTTACAGCAAAGTGTGTTTTGTGACGCAAACAATATAATTGCTTTTAGACAATATATATGTTATTTTGTTTTGCAAAACTCGTGGCGGCCGTTATTTACAGTGGGAGGGTCATAAATGGGGGGGACCCAACCACTTACCTTCAGGCCGCTCCTCTCGGTCTGCTCACCACCACAGCCTCTCGCTCTTCTAAGCAAAAACAGGAAGGAACCAGGCTCCAGACTCCTCTAGCCCATCACAGCGCTGCAATGCAGCGTTGTGAGTGGTCTGAGTGCTGTGGATGGGCGCTCAGGCAGGGAATGGGAGCCTGGGGATGTTCTGCAACCCGGATGTAATGCAGCCTGGGTGCAGAACATGCAGACTGATCATGACTGTTTAGCTGGCACAAGAGGGCTGGTCAAAACATAATTGTGCACTTTTGAGTAAGCAAACCACTCCTTCCCTGCCCTGCTCTGGCAGTCCAGTCCAGCCCTGCCCGCCCCGCACTAGGAAATGAAAACTAAAATTATAATAACGCTAGTTATTATCATGTTAGTTTTCTTTAACTACTGCTCTGTAAGCAGTGGGGTGACGCTCCTCTGCCTTACAAGAGGAGCCGCCACTGGGCAAAACAAACATTCCAAATCTAAAGGAGTGGTAGACAGTACAAACATATTGGCTTTGTCAATATCTTTTTTAGCAGCAATTTGTGTGGGGCACACATGTCCCAAACTTAATGTGGAAACTGACAAAAATAACTTTGTGACCTATAACTGGTAATCATAGTAATCATAGTTTTCATGGTAATAAGAGGAATTTTGTGAGAGACGAACTGTGCACACCCTTAATATTAACGAAGACATTTCTGTGGACTCTCCTGGACTGACTGGAATATTTTTTTAAAACTCTAAAGCAACATGGCTTTTGTGCACTGGTAGAATCATGCAGTCGACATTGTGAAATAGTAAACTCTACACACTGTGCTTTGCTCAAGTGATGACAGCAGTTTGCATTATGACGTTCTCGACATCTCACACAATGTGTGCGCCTATTTTAATAGCTGTATGTGTTTGACTATGCAGTTCTGAAACTAAAATCAGAAATGTGCCAACATACCAAGCCTTACTAGCTATTGGGTATAGCTTAATAGCCCCTGTGGTTCATAGAGGGGAAACAACTGGAGACTGTGCCTACATATAAATATCTAGGCGTCTGGATTGACCACAAAGGTAGATGCTTGGTGCATACAACTGAGATGCTGACAGTGGCTCGCCGTCTTGAGTCTTGAGGGGGTCTTTATGAGAACAAAGAACGCTCTACACTCCCAGGATTTTGTTCCATTAATAAAATTGATTAATGCAAAACTTTTGCCCACAATTGCCTTTGGAGCAATCATCTTCAAGGACAAACTGAATAACTGGCTCGATAGAGCGCAATCATCATGTTACCGCCGGGTCTTTCGACTACCAAATTCGACTTCCCATGCCCAAATACGGAAATAATTTTTTCTATCCTCCATGCTTTGGATTATGGCTGCGAGATTCGTTACATATTGCTTATAAGCGAAACAAGCAAATTCTCACACGCTTAAGAGCTGTATATGCTGGTCCTCAACAACCCCGCTACATCATGGATCAAATACCTAACGTTCTGCCTCAAAATGCTTGAAGCGGAGGATATATGGCTTTCTTCTCTGCCCAACGAAACGAAAGGTAATCTCTTAATCAAGCAAGCAAAAATCCTTTCAAACCAATCGGACACACAACTGGTACGTAAGCTTTCACACGGTACCTGGGCCGCCAAATTATATGCTCCGAAAACCCTCCCATCCTACCTTGCATCAGCAATGCAACAGTATATTAAACATCAGCTAATGAGATTTCGATTTGGCCTAATCCCGCTGAAAGCTTACAAGTTTGGGCAAGGATATAAGACAGGAGCCTCCTCCCAATGACGGTTTTGCAAACGGGGAGAGGAAAACCTAATTCACATTTTGTGCATTTGCCATCAACTGCGGCCACAAAGAAAATTCTGGCTGAAACCGATCTGGCTCCTTCTAGGCATTAGGACATGCCAAGAAGCACTTGAGGAATGTATGAGGGGGGATTCGCCTCAAATGGCGACCCGCTTTGTCAAATTCATTACTGAAATTAATTCCATGACTTTTGAATTTGAATTTGAATTTAAAATATTTCTATAGCGCGGCGTTCACCCAACGGTTTCTTGGCGCTTTAGGAACATGGAAGGCAGAAGCAGAGAGATAACAGGAGACGGATTCACTGTGGAAAGGCTTGGCTAAACAGAAAGGTCTTCAAGCCCTTGCGGAAGAGAGAGTAGTCTTTGACCAATCGTAAATGGGCGGGGAGGGAATTCCAAAATGTAGGTGCCAGGAATGAAAAATTTGACCCACCCCATTTTTTTCTCTTAAAACGGGGTACCTGTAGGAGGGCTTGGGACGATGACCGGAGCTCCCTAGTGGGGACATATTCCTTTATCAGGGAGGAGATAAAAGCAGGGGCAGATCCCTGGCGTGCCTGAAAGACCATGCAGCTGATTTTAAAAAGAGAGCGTTGCCGAACAGGCAGCCAGTGTAAGGCCTTTAGAAGTGGCGTAGAATGATGCAAGCGGGAAAGGCCGTACACTAACCGAGCCGCCTGATTTTGCACTAGCTGGAGTTTCCGTAGACTGTAGGCTGGAATGCCGTTGTACAGGGCATTGGCATAGTCCAGCCGGGAGATCACAAGGGCAGATATAATCAATTTTAGTGCCAGAGGGGAAAAAAAACGGGAGACAGTGCGAATAGTGCGAAGAGTGAAAAAGCAGGAAGAGACGACAGAACTAACTTGTGAGTGAAGGGTGAGGTGGTTATTCATTTTTATGCCTAGGGTCTTGACTGTAGGAGAGGGAGTGGGAGGGGGACCAAAGGAAGAGGGCCAAGCCTGAATTTAATTCCCTCCAAGTAACTGATTTTTGACTTTCCTTGTCTTTTTACTTTTCTTTCCCACCCATTCATTGTTTGAGTTTTTAACAGCCTCAAATGTTTTTACTACTGTCCTTGTGCTTTCTTGCATATTGCAATGATTTTAATTAATTGTGCAATAAAAACTTTACTTACTTACTTACTTAATAGCTATTTGCAAAATCCAACATGTGTTACTGCCGATATGACTACTGTGATGTAAAAAGAAATATGGAAGTAGGACCGAATGGACACTTACCTTTCAGTTTGATGCAAACAGCGTCATTTGTGCCAACACAATGTGAGAGTAGAGAAGTGGTCAGAGTGTCAAAGTGAATGATAGTTCTGAACAGAAACAAAGTACTATAGAGAACCTCAGTACACGTTATTGATGTGCTGTTTTGTATTGCTCTGTTCTGGGCAAATTGATACCACTGACTAATAAAAATAAATTACTTTTTTTTCTGGGCAAATTACTTTTTTTTTTTAAATGATTCTACAGCTCTGTGAAGCTGGTTGTCTTCTCTGGCCCTGCCACTGGGCCATCACTCCTAAGCCTGAGGCACAAAGCAGATATTCCACCCCTTTGTTTGAAAGGAAACTCACAGCCTAAACCTCACCCTGTTGCGTGGGTTCTGTTCTATTCTTAGCAAGGGGAACATGAGCCATATTAATATTAGAACGGAAATGGGCCCTCACACCTCTTTTTGATAGCTAGACAGCTATAGGGTTGCAGTGGTCACTCACACTCATGCCTCCAATGTTATAACACCTGCCGTACTAACAGTAGTGATGGCTTTTTCTAAGAAACATATTTCACTGCTCCCACCCCTTTTGCCTGTGTGCATCTCTACAAGGTAGATGTCTCTGTCTGTTTGTAAACACAAAATGAGGCACCACATGCACTATCTCTTTGACACTATCCAGGGATCCGGCCTCTTCCTTCTTTCTCCAGGACCATTACTCTGAGGCCCCAGGTTTCCGGAGGATCAGGCCTTTATATCGAAATGCACCACTGCTGGACTCCTCCCCACCACCTCCTGTATTTACCCCTTTACAAGAACAATAGCAACCATACCTGATAGTTCATGCCAGATCTTGAGCTTCCTCTGCCTGAATGTGAAAGGGGAGGGGGCTTTTGTGTTGAACTCCATGGTGACAAATATTGTTTCTTCTTGAGAAATTATATACAAGTGTTACCAGCCAAGTTCTGGAGTGCGTTCTTTTATTGGCTACTTAGAGAAATGTTTCTCGGTACCATCTGATCATTTATCACTAACGTGTGTGTGTGTATATATATATATGACTGTGAACAAGGGCAACTGCCCGAAACGCGTCAGTCTCGTATGCTGCCTCTGCCTTAAGAAAATAAAAAGAACTTGCCTTGACTTTGGGACTCGTGTCGTTTTCTGGGTCTGGGGCTCCAGATTTCAGTCTTCGTGCTTTGCCTGCATATATATATATATATATATATATATATATATATATATATATATATATATATATATACATTTTTTTTAAGGCTCTATAGAAAGCCTACGGCTGGTAATACAGTGTTGCACGCCACCAGCCACCACCCAGCCCATCTAATAAAGAGCATCCCTACGGAGAAATGCTCCTCATCAGGAGAATCTGCAGCAATTAAACAGGATGTCTTCAGGCCCAAAATGAGAGCAAGATCAGATTCCTAGCCAGAGGGCTACTATTGATGAGGCCATCACTAGAGCCAATAGGCAGGATAGAATGAAGCTCCTGTGCCCAGCAGATGATGGTGTTAGAATTTCTAAATTGAAATCTGCCAATGAAATACGCTTAATCATTGGTTACAGTAATCAACACAAGTCAATCCGTAAGATAGCCAAAGAAAATTGGTCATTAATAACCAGTGACCCAATAGTTGGCAACATGGTTACCAAAACACCTAGCATAACATATAGGAAAGCTAGGTCAATGCAGGACAGTTTGGTCTCAAGTAGCCCTCAAGTAGTCACGGGCTCGTGGCTAGGAGGAAGTAAGGGATTTCTGAGGTGTGCTTCCTGCAAAGCTTGTAAAAATGGTGTCAGTAGAACAGAATACACAACACCACTTTCTCCCAAACCTATGAAAATCAGAGACAAACTAAATTGCAGGTCAGAATACGCAGTGTACGTTTTAGTCCTTGCGGTTTAAGATATCTAGGGAGCACAAGACCACAAGTGCATTAAAGGATTCTGCAGCATTTAAGAGTGATTAGTAATGCAGACCCTGCTTATCCTGTGGCCAGGCACTTTGAAAAAATACATGGGAAAAATCCAACTGGGCTAGTTTACTTCGTAATAGATTGTGTGCCCCCTCAGAGAAGGGGTGGTGATAGAGAAATCCTACTACGTAAACTAGAAACCAGGTATATTATCATGCTTGAAACAAAGATGCCTAACAGGCTGAATAACAGCGAGGACTGTCACACTTACCTGTAATTAGTACAATTTGTCATCACTATTGTATCAATATATAATTATGCCTATAGATCTGAAGCTGTATTCGTAATAACTATAGAACCACCCTTGTCCTTCACATTTTGTACTAAATCCTTTTTGAAACTTGAGATACTTTATCTATTTCTATTATTATGGTTCACACATTTTTATTTACACTGGTAGCACATTGATTTTACTGTTGCGTATTTTGCACATATAGCAGAGTTTGCACAAATAATAGGAGTAGCCCACATGGGCAAGACTTTTTTCACAGATTATAATGATGGAACGTGTTATTTTGCATGTTTTGCACTAAAACCCCTATATTTAAACTACAGTATACAGTGGGCTTTTTTAGCATTTAGTTATACCGTGACCTCTAAGTATTTATTAAGACATCAGTACAGATTAGTAATATTTATACGTTTTAAAACATTTTTACTATTTATGTTTTATCGTGTTCATTCTGTACTGTTCATATTGTCTGTAACTCTCCATTGTGCGATACTTGTTACTCTGATTTTAGCGTCATAAGGTGTTATTAATGTATTATACAGTTACAAACACTTTTTGTATTGCCATTTGCACATTACGCTATATGCATTTATGCAATTATCTTCGTAGTATTTTTACTATGTCTATCACGCAACAGGCACTCTTGCACTTTAAAAATGGGTGGCCAGCCCCCATGACTGTGTCATGTGATAAAGGCTTTTGGTAGCTGAAACGCGTCATGGCTGACTGGTGTTGGGCAATAAAATAACTTCACCAAGAATTGGGTCTCGCTTCATCCTTCTGCTCGGCTGAGTAGCTGTGTTTGGACGACTACATACCGTATATATATATATATATACCACTTCAAATTTTCACACGAACGAATGAAGCATGGACCACAGCGTTTGTGCAGCAAAACAATATTTTATTGCTAGAAGACCTCTCAGCCATGACGCGTTTCAGCCCGTCACGGGCCTTGATAACATGACATGCTCTGACAGGTGAGCAGATTTTTTTACCGTTTTTTTCCTCTTTTTTTCTCTTTTGCTCAACAAGTGTTTATTTAAAGTGACAAGTGCGTACGTTTTAAACCATGGAAACAGAAGAGAAAATCAAAAGGAACTAGGTGAATTTGGGCAAAACAGTTCTTTTTAAAATGTAGATGTTCAGGTAATATACCATCCATACTAATAATATAAAGAGAGAGTCCAAACCGTTGAGGCGGGTAAGCTTCGGAACCGCAGCGCCAACCGGATCACCACATACAGCATTGGAAAGGTGAGGCAAAGCAGATAGACATAGGCTATACACCAGCGCAAAATTTAGTTTGGAAGGGACAAAGCACGTTGCGGGACAAAGTAGTCCGTTGGATGTAGCACCAGCTATGAGGTGGATGTGTGCGTTCAGCATTGTGGTGGGCGTGTGCGTTCAGCATTTTAAAGCATCAGAATAGCGTTCTATCACGTCGAGAGAATAGCGTTCTATCACATAGAAAATGTGTGGCAGCTGAGTACGCCGTCGGGTGATGTTGACGCGGCGTGTGACGTCTCAGTGCACCACGCCGTGTTGTTGAAGTGCGTGAATGTACGAAGACACCCGGGCAGAATGTGCACGGCAGGACGGCTGTGCCCATTTGCAGACTGTGAGGCCAGACAATTTGGGAGCGGGCACACATGCTTAACGTAATCGCTGTGCCGTATATACAGACTGTGAAGCAACACACATTGGGAGGGGGTAATCGCTGTGCTGTATTTGCAGACTGTGAGGTCACACAAGCGGAGGGGCGGGCAGAGACTTAGGCCCCCATTAGGATGGCGGGCGGACTTTGCCCGCCCGCCATCCCCATGCAAAATGGGACCGCCCGCCATAGGAGTGGTGGTCCCGCCTTGGCAATTAGGATGCGCTCGCCACCCTGGCGGGCGCATCCTGTATTTTTACCATTGCGGCGGGCTGTGCTGAAAGCGCCGCCCGCCGCAATGGTAAAAATGCACGTTGTACAACATGACAGGCACTTTGCGGTGCCTGCCATGTTGCACTTTGAAATGCGGGGGTACGATAGGTACCCCCATGTGCACCCCCCCCCCCCCCGGATTCTCTGCATGCCTTTCTGTGGCGGCATTGCGCCACGGAAAGGCATTCAAATTTGCCCCATCATAATATGGCTGGCGGTGTCTCATAGACACCGCCATCATATTATACCTTTTCTGGGGGGGGAAAGCGGCGGACGGTCTTACCGTCCGCCACGGTCCCCCCGCCATCCTAATATGGCAGGGGTTCTTTAGAGCAAGGATGGCGGGCAGATCGCCCCCGCCAGGCCGGCGGTGGCTACCGCCAGCCTGGCGGGGGCGATCCGCCCGCCATCCTAATGGGCCCCTTAGTGTGCTGCCACAAAGGCGAAGCAAGGACGACTGAGTCACAGTACTGAGGTGCGCAGGACCACAAAAGGGAAACCGTTCCCAGATGAGCCACAAACGGCCACAAGTTCAGCTGCAAGTAACACCCAGCCTTAGCGTGTCTGCATGGATCAAAAACACAGGTAACAGACAATTTCGGGAATGTGGTATACCATGAGGTTTTGTGATAAAATATTCATACCTATTCGAACCATTGCAGACATTTCTTTCATACCCGGACAACGTCGGGACGGACCGCTAGTAAATAAATAATTTTGAATAAAATTCCCAACAATTGATCAAGAGTTATCTCACACAATTTCATTCTATCTGTATTGCCTCTTTGCTAAAACCTTTAAAACTAATTTTTAAAAGGCCCAACTCATATGTTACATAAAATCATTAATGTAAAACATATCGGTATAAATACCTTAATCAGAATAAATAGTCCTTTCACCATATCACTAAGTGCAAATTTCGCAGTTGATATATTCAGTTCCACGTAAACATATAGACTTAAAGTGCATGTGCTTGTGCAAAACTAATGATTTAGAGATAAAAGATACTAAAACCATGTATAAAAAACCTATTACCTCACCCTATGTGTTAAAACTTGTGTAGATTGCGGCAGGCAGAGTGTATTGATTAATATCTAAAATATGATGCAGCTTGTAGACACTAGTTTGTAGAAGGCCTATTGAAAGTGTTACTGTGTCGCGTGGCAATTACAAACAAGTATATAGTTCCTCAGTTGCCTTCAGACCTCTTGGGTGTTTTGCATCGAGTTAAATGACGTAGTTGGCCTCTAGTATTCTGAGTGCTCTGTCCCTATCACCCCCTCTTTTAATGGGCGTGACCGAATCTATCAGAAAGTATCTCAGGCCATTGGGGTCCGCTTTGTGTGACTCACTGAAATGCCTGGCTACTGGATATGCTTGATCTTGATTTTTATCGCTCTTAAGTGCTGGAGTACCCTCCTGTGTGCTTGTAATATTGTGCTACCAACGTAGCGCAGCCCACAGGGGCACTCCAGCACGTAGGCAGAATAGTCAGTTTTGTAATTGAGGGACTTAATTCTGGGATGTTCCTTGTCACTGAAAGGGGTTTTGTATGTAGTCTGGTTGCTGCCGTGCTGGCACGCTTTACCTACTCTACATTTAAAAAATATATATATACATGTATATATGTGCATACATATATACGTATATACATGTACATGGAAAAAAACACAAATATGGCATCCATAGAAAACAACATTTGGCGAAGAAAGGTAGCAGTTCTCTGTCGCTATAAATGGCAAGGAACCCCACCAGTGGGAGTGAGGTTGTGACTTCTTAAAACCTCGAGTTTTGTGTATCATTCTGCATGGAATTTTTAAAAAAGCATTGTTAAAGGCTTGAAGCCGAAACACATCTGCAAAAATAAAAAGGATCACCGTCTTACCCCATGAGTGCTCTGCAATTTTCTTGGAATATACATATGAATGTCTGACATAAAATCAACGTTAAAATATCGACGTCAAAAATATTGGAGGTGGAATATCAATGTCAAGAATATCGAAGTCCTATCACCATTAAGGTGAATACAAAAATATTGGGAAAAAAATATTGTAAAAAATATCGTTATAAAAAATATAGTTTTTTTAATGTTTGAAAATAATGTAAAATTAAATAATTAATACTTATAATTAAAATAAACATAGTTAAAAATATGTTTTAAATTATAAGTAATACATATAATGTAAAAATAATTAACATATACATATAACATTGAATATATATACTTACATAATATTTACAAAGAATTACTCTAATTACTTATAAATTGATAAATAACATTTTATAAATTATAAATACATACATACACATACAACAATAATATAAATAAAAATATCAAAACAATATATAACAAATTATAAATAATTATTTTGAATAAATGATACACTACATTAACTAAAACAGTAAATATCTGATAGCATAGAAGTAAACATCACTGTTCCAACTCCAGAGAGTGCAACAGTAGGGAAAGTGTTGGATAGCGTAGGGGTTAAAATTACTATTCCAACTCCAAAGGGTGCAAAAGTACGGAAAGTGTTGGATAGCGTAGGGGTTTAATTTACTATTCCAACTCCAAAGGGTGCAACAGTACGGAAAGTGTTGGATAGCGTAGGGGTTGAATTTACTATTCAAACTCCAAAGGGTGCAACAGTAGGGAAAGTGTTGGATAGCTTAGGGGTCAAAATACTTTACTAAGAGTTATAATAGTTTTTTCTTTAAAAATTATAATTTCATTATTAAATTACAATAAATTAATTAACAATACCAATAAATAATTGTTTAAAAATAATTACCAATTAAAAAATATTTAATTGAAATAAATATAATCAAATAAGAACTATTAAAAATGTATTACCAAATAATAATAGAATAAAATACAAAAATTCAATACAATACCAAAAACAATAATTATTGAAAAACATTTTCCAAATAATAAATAATTCACGATAAAGTGTAGATAAATACCAATAAATTATACATAATCAAATGTAATTACCACTTAATAATTAATTAACAATACATTAATTTAATATGTTTTTTAATTATTACAAAGTTATTGCCTAATAATAATCTATTAAACCATAATTTAATTATCAATACTCAACACTAAAATAAATACTTAATTACAATTAAATTAATTCCCACCTTATTGCCCTATAACCTAACAACACACTTCAATAATAAATGAATACACTTAATCTAATTAAGAATTAATACATTAATAAAAATGAATTACCAAATAATATTGATTAATTAATAAAAAATAATTACCAATAATAACAATTAATTACCAATTAATAATTATTTAACATAAAATTAATTATCAATAATAATACATAAAAATTAAATATTACTTAATTACAAATAAATTACTTCCCACCCTATTCCCCTATAATCCCACAATCCGCTAGAGAACTAAAACGCAAAATTTACTTACAAATATTTAATAATTCCTAAAAAATATTTAATTAATTTACTATGATTAAAATTACTTCTTGCCCTATTCCCCTTTAAACCCACAACCCGCCACGGTACTAAAACACATAATTTACTTAAAAAAATTATTATTAACTTTTAAAAATGTGATACATATATTTTAAAACTAGTACAATGATTAACAAAAATTATAAAAAATAAAATATAAAATACATAATAAATACATAACACTAATATTAATATCAATATTAGTAACATCGATATTTTTGCTATCGAAATTACTAACTTCGATATTAAATTTCTTACCTTGAGGTCGATATTCTGGTTGTCGATATTCTTGATTTTGATATTCTGTGTCCCTCGATAAAAAAAATCGATATTTAGACTGTTTACCATACTTATATATATATGATGAATTACATAACAGCCTGGAAATGCGGCAAATAAATAAGGTCACTCTTTCAGGCTATCCTAATTTACTGCTTCTTGTACAAGCATTTTCGCCCCTTGGGAAAGTAGCCTCAGACGCCACGGGGCACACCCTACAGTTAAAAATCTCCAATGTAGCTAATAAATATGGGGCGGGATGATCGAGTTAATAATTTGGCCATGGTTGCACCAGAGGGTAATCTGTACATGGAGGATTAGAGATCGCTTGAAGCCTTTCAGAATTGGTAATATTCAGAAATCTACTCCAGTCATAAGCTTGGGTTTCTTCTTTTTTTTGTATCAGCCCCAAGGTAAGCAATAACTTACCGGATGGCATGACAATGACATTTCAGGTCACTATCTTGGCCACGTAGTAATCCCTGGTCATTCTTTGGCTGTTCAGGGGTGGACAGAAGCAGTAACACCGGCTTAACATATGAATTGACTGATTGAAAACGCTAATTTAACTATGGAAGCTGAAACAAGAAAACCAGTTCACAAACCCTGTGGTTTTTAAAAATGTATTGTTCTGCTTCTTCGTCGGACTGTTTGCAACAATTTGCACGTATGTAGGTGCTACAAATGAACCTTATGTGCACCTGGCCAGAATCAAACTGGTGAGAAACCGCGCCATGGACGCCCACGTGATCCCTGTCAGAGGCCCCAGCTACTTGAAAAGGACAACAGAGTACATTGCTTTATGTATTAGCTTAGTCTGCTGCGAGGGAAGAGTGCAAGGTAACATTGCTCAAAGCCTGATCAAAACAGATTATTTTCAGCATTGCATTGGACAGTGTGCTCACTTTGAATCCATGGGGCACAGAGGTAGGACGTGTTGTGCAGGTAGTTCCAGGCTGTCTGAATCACAACTGAAGCGTGAGCCCAGTCCGGTCATACTGGAGTGTAGAGTATGCTGGATACGCACAAGTAAACTTAACTACATTTGCTAACTAACTTTAATACGATACACATGAAGAATAAAACATATTTGTATACCCTCTGTCTTTTGAGAGGATTTATGAACACCTGAAGACGCATTCATTACCAGATAAAAACAAAGTGAAGAGGGTGATAATAGATCCTGCCCTTGACCTAGGCAGCCAGGTGAGCAGAACTGTTTCCACCTGTTGGGGCCTGATTCACACCCTCCGTAGGGTCAGGAAATATCTTTCCCTCCAGGCAAGAAAACAAATAGCTGTTGCTCTCATCGGCTCGCGTTTGGACTATTGCAATGCGCTGTATGCTGGACTTAATAAAGGACAGCTGCAGCGCCTACAGGTAGTCCAAAACGCCATAGCCAGATTCGTCCTGGACATCCCCAGACGCTCTTCAGCCACTGCAGCCAGGAAAACACTGCACTGGCTGCCGGTAGAACAGCGTATCCGGTTTAAGGTCCTGTGTATGACCTACAGAGCCATTGCTAAAAAGAGCGACACTGGAATTGGATCCATTATTTCCCACTATGTCCCCCGAAGAAACCTGCGTTCCTCTGGGAAATTGCTTCTAGCAGCCCCCCGTGTACGAAAAGCCAGGTGGGGCGGCAGAGCCTTTTCCACCCTTGCTCCTAAGTGGTGGAACGAACTTCCTTTGGATCTGAGATCCCTCCCGTCCCTACAGAATTTTCGCACTGCCTTAAAAACCCTTCTCTTCAAGCAAGCATATGTCTAAGGTCTTAATGTCTCCTTTTCTGGTCTTTCTTGACCTTTCGCTAGGCGCCTTGATACCTTCGGGTTATTGTTCTGCACAATACAAATTATTTTTCAATTCAATTCAATTCAATTTCCCAACCCATGCCTGTATGCTTATGGCATTTGCTACTGAAAACTGCAGACAAGATATGTTTACCAAGACACCATTTAACTCTGAAAGGGAGATGAAGTGGAGACTGTGAAGTTGTTAAACGAGTGAAATTCAGTAGCTCTCTTCCAAACTGTCTTTTGTTTTGTTTCTTGTTATCCCAGAATCCACAGGATGATTTATACTTTTCTCAGCGGGCAATTCCTCCATTTTCATGAGTAGGCAGGTGAATTCCACTTCAGGTCTGGTAACTATAAACTCAGATTAAAAAAAAAATACTAAAAAGTTACAATGCTAACTGTTTCAGTTAGAACTATACCACCGAGAGTTGGATTACATTGCACGTCCTCCAAAAACATTACAAAAGAACAAAAAAGATGGTATAATGAATATGTTTATTTACTTTACTGTCTTGCAATGGCCTGATCATATAGAAAATACAGTATATATTGGATAAGAAAGCCTCACCCACACTTATGTGTCATGCTTTACCAAAGGCAACCTCAGATGGTCCTACTAGGATGGACTCAACCTTTGTGCGAGGTTGTTTCTAGTAATAATGACTGGATAATGTAGGGAACCAGAGCTTGCATAAAAATATTACAAGGTAAACTCAAATCGTATTTCTTTATTGGTGGGTTTCCAGGACATGACTAAAATTTAAAAAGGTAAACGAATAACAAGTAAAATGACGCAGTCATCCTCTTTAGTGTCAACTGGTTTCGGTCCTCATGTTCCGAAATGGGATCCCTATTTTTAGGTCTCGCGCCTAGCGATGCACTGTGCAGCAGTGCACGCGCAGCGAGAGTTCTTTTATCCGGGGTTCAGAAATGGACCCTGGAATTGTACACGCTCGTGCATGTGTTTTTAGTGTTGTCATCTGTAATTGGACTTTGAGTGCGTCTTTATTTTTAGCAGAGCACGCAATAGGCCAAAGGCGGGTGCATTGCTCCGCCCACGGCCTATTGGTGTCTGTTACGCGTACCAAAGCCCATGTGGTTTCAATTATTGTGCCCAGACACGGGCGCAATAATTGAAAGCACATGTGCGCTGTGGCACGCCCGCGTGAACCACTCGCGGGCGTGTTTTTTTTTTTTACAATAGCGATCGCAAAAGTGATCGCTTTCAGTGCCGCTTGTTCTTGTTGCTGTGCCTTTTTCGCTTTACGAATAATCACCTGCACTGTCCCTTCACCTGCAGCAGCTATCTGTTCTTTAAAGTGTTGGTTTTTTGAATATCTTCTTATACAATACATTGCCCCTAATGCATGTTCGACAACTGATTGCTTGTGAGTTATTTACTTTTGTATTCATTTGGCGTCCCCTTCTGTGAGGTGACTTTATTTTCTTGATTCTGAGGGGACTGTGTGTGTCTTTGGATACCTGCCCTGCACAAGTGGTGGTGATGCTCCTGTACTGTGTAAGAGGTGTTACTTCTTGGCTGTGTGAGGTGGGGGGCTGCTTCTATAGTGCATAGTGTTGCCTCTAGGCGGTATGAAGGCCAGTGTTCGTGTACCAAACAAGGACAGGCTGTGCTCCTGTGCCGCATGATAGGCCTTCCTCCTGTCTGTGCTGCTGTGTGTGCTCTCCCTGTGGATTGGATGAGGGGGCGTTGTCTCTGTACTGCCTGCCCTGAGGCCTGTGCTGCTCCTATGCTGCATCAGGGTTTTCCTCCAGCCCACGCAGCTGCATGCGGGCTGTAAGAGGGGAGCATGCCCTGTGCTTCCCGAGGGCACGTGCTGCTCCCTTGCTGCATAAGGCGTCTGTTTCACTGCAGGCAGTAGAGCTGCCTGGAAGCCTGTGCTGCTGTCCCTATGCATCATGAAGGGGCATCGTTTCTGTTTCTTTGCGGAGTGCTGCTTCAGTGCTGCACGAGGACGTGTGGTGCTGTTGTACTGCACGAGGAGACCTACTACTGCCCCCGTGCTTGTGACGTGTCCACGAGCAGAGCGTCTCACCTCGAGCTGCAAGCTACGGCTGTCAGGCCGCTGCCATGATGGAGATGCGATGACGGACAGACTGAGAGCTTCCATCCCACAAGCCCCTTGTATGGCAGCGCATGGGGAGCCTCTCGGCAAACAAATGGCCGGCGTCATGGAGCGCTGCGGACACGTTGAGAGCTGCTATTCGGTGCACAGAGAGCTAGGGGGGTAAAAGTGAGGAGGACTGATACTGGAGCATAGATAGGGATGAGGGCTGGGGTGTGGGTGGCGTGAGAGGTGACTGGGTCTGGATGGAGGAGGGAAGGAGGGCGTCAAGAAACACACAGGGCTTCCCTCACTGACATCATGTGCATCAGGCTGATGAAAACGAGACTGCGGGAGCTCCGGCCCCTGGAATAAAAGCTGGGAAGAGAGCATCATTTCATGGTCTCGAGCCGCAGGGGCCGCGAGACGAACCTACTACTGCTGCGCGCCTGAGCAGAGCTCGTCGCTTCTTGTCCTACTGCTACCGCTCTGTCCCCGGACATAGTCCAGCAATACCTTACACGTGTGCTGTTCCTGGACAGAGCCAACGGTATTTACCTTACACCTGCCCTGTCCCCGGACAGAGCCGCCATCTTTACCCTACAGGTGCGCTGTCCCCAGACAGAGCCACCATCTTTACCCTTCAGGTGCGCTGTCCCCAGACAGAGCCACCATCTTTACCCTACAGATGAGCTGTACCCGGACAGAGCCAACGGTATTTACCTTACACCTGCGCTGTCCCCGGACAGAGCAACCGGTCTTTACCCTATAGCTGCGCTGTCCCCGGACAGAGGCCCCATATTTACCCTACAGCTGCGCTGTCCCCGGACAGAGACAACGGTATTTACCTTACACCTGTGCTGTCCCCGGACAGAGCCACCAGTCTTTACCTTACACCTGCGCTGTCCCCGGACAGAGCCACCGGTTTTTACCCTACAGCTGCGCTGTCCCCGGACGGAGCCACCATCTTTACCCTACAGCTGCGCTGTCCCCAGACAGAGCCAACGGTATTTACCTTACACCTGCGCTGTCCCCGGACAGAGTCACCGTTCTTTACCTTACACCTGCGCTGTCCCCAGACAGAGCCACCGGTCTTTACCTTACACCTGCGCTGTCCCCGGACAGAGCCATCAGCTGTTACCCTTCGGCTACGAGCCCACCGGTCTTTACCCTACACCTGCGCTGTCCCCGTACAGGGCCCACCGGGCTTTACTCTACAGTTGCGCTGATACCGGGCAGGTTCCAACCGTCCTTACCTATGCCACACCTCCCTCGGGCAGAGCCCAAGCTGTTTCTACCTCATCCATACCACCCCCCGGCACCATAGCTGCTAAGTTTTCAGTTTATTTATGTGCGCCATTTCCAGGATTTTACTTTTAGTGTGGTTTTGTGTAACATGCCAATGCCTTTCGTACAACACTTTAAGAGACACTTCATAAGTGCTCTGCAATCTGATAAATGTCAGAAATTAGCCTCTTCTTTCCACTGTAAATGAAAAGGACACCTGCAGTGTTCCTGAAGTAATCACACTTCTATCAATGCCAAGTGCTTTTGAATAAGAAACAAGCATTTGCAATGCAATAGGTCACGCATTATTAAAGTTTGAGCTATTGGTGTTGCATTATTTAGCAATGCCAATAGCTCAATCTTTAATAATGTGAGACCTATTGCATTGCAAATGCTTGTTGTATCTAGCTACAAATTCGTACTTAGTTAAGATTATCTACTTTGGAAAAAGAGTGAGAAGTGCGCTTTCACATTTTGTCAAGTAAAACTTTGCAACAACTTGTGCTTTTGACAGCACATATACAGTTCCTGTCATTGTTCCAATTTGCATTGTTTAACATATCATATTTCTTTATATTTTAGGTTTTACATGTCTATTTTCAAGGTTGAACATAATCTTACTTATGTATGATGGAATAGATAGGTACAATCTTAGGGATCGTACCTGCCTTGATGAAAGTCCTTGGCACATAGCGGGTTGAATCATGTGTGATCTACAGAGGATGGCCGAGTCATAGTACTCATTATTCATCTAACGTCCTTATTTTTCATTGTACCCTGGGTACACACCAATGAAAGAATGCCCTTTGGCTTTACCTTGAAGTATGGTTATGAAAGATTTGGATTCCAGGACGATAAACCGGTTCTTATTAAGGTGTTCCTTTTCAAATATTCGTCCTTCCAATTTTAAATCATTCTATGACTATTTCTACCCTCCACTGTTTGCACTTTCTATTTTTTTCAACGAAATGGGGACAACAGCATTTATGTAGCTGCTGATCCAGGAAGTGAGAAATAAGCTAGATAACTTACCAATGCAAAATGGTGGTTACTGCTCTGTCTGTGACCAGCACACCCTCACGAGGGTAGTTTTCCCAAAGGATAAAGCACAGAATCTTGGAGAGCTAAAGTCAGCCTGCCTATTTACATTGGCATGGGCCAATGCAATTCACAGGAATCTGCTTCAAATGCAAGCACTCCTCAAGTTCTCCAGGTTTGACTGTCATCCAGAAATACACTACAATTTAGACGCAACTGTGGGAAGTAAATGCCAAAATAATAGCACTGTGCCCACTCGCTGGACCTCCAAAGGTGAAATAGGAAGCAACAGTGAATCGAGTGGGTCTAATTTGTTTGCCATGGCGCAATCAGCAATATAATTGTGGTAATTATGTCGCCCCTTCCCATATGGTGCAGAAAAAGGCACAGAACGTGTGAAATGAAAAGAAACTTGTGTGACCAATAAGCAGCAGTCAGTAGACATGTGCTGGGCTTAATAGGCCACCAGACAAAGCAATAGTTTCTAAGCTTTACGGCAGCCCATGGGAGTTTGTTATTTTATCCATTTTCTCCTCATGCTCCCGTAAGTACATCAACACACATCATAAACACATAATAACTAATTACGTCTCTTGTTCTTGGCAGCTATCATCAAAAACCCATACAGTGGGGATGCCAGAATTCCTGTGTGAACATATTTTACAAGCCGTTTGTGGCATTAAAGGCCTTGCTGTAAGTTAATAACCTACGAATATGAAACCTGCTGATAAAAACATGCCACTGCAACCGGAGTTTTAGGCACATACTAATCAGTAATCAGGAGTCAGGTGAAGGTTGTAAAATGGTTGGGATTCGAAATGACATCCTGCCTAAAATTCAGCTGCAATTAGCAGGGATGCAGTAGACCAGCGAAGAGCAAGTTTATTGCTGCCCCAATAGAAACAAACATTGCCAAACCAGTAGGTCTGGCCTTGGCAAGCAGCTGCGATGGCTAATTAAAAAAATGAACATATGCCAATAACATAAAATTGAAAAAAAAGAAAATATGCTGTCTCTTAAACGTGGCTGCTCTAGGCTTACAATAAATAGATTTGCATTTAAAAAACATTCACTGATTTGGCAGTTCTACTAGCAATACTTTCTAAACAACAAGAATTTCAGTTGTATCATGTATTTTAGTAATATTTATGAAGGAGTAAATAATAATAATATTTATGGAGTAAATATTAACTGAGGAGCTAAACCCTCAAATGTGTAGGCAGATACACCGTTACAATGCCACTCTAACACTTTATAGCCCCTGTTTAATTATATTTGTTGGGATCGCTGCTCCCTATATTCGGACTCTGCCAGTGAGTATAGTGTGTTTTTCATTCCGTTATGGGAAAACCAAGGCAGCTTAAAGTCCAATAGTCTATTCAAAAATATAAAAAGAGATCAAACATGCTGCTGAAAATTGTATAATCAACGAGATTGATAATTTTACTGAGGAAGCTGATTTCATGTTAACTAAAAAGGAAATTACCCACGCAGCCTCTAGAGTCAATAAAAAAGTAGCAAAACGTTTTAAAAAATATCTAAGGTAAGTGTATTCCAGCCCTTAAGCTCTTACCAATGGAACCATTCAGCAGCTGTAACAGTATTTCAGTTTGCCTAGCACTACAAAATAACAGGGTGAATGTGTTCACGTTGAACATAATGTTATTTATCAGAATAAATGTGATGACCATGACCTCCTACAGCCTGAGTCACAGGAATCCTTGGAAAGTAATTGAGCTCCTCTTCCGAGGTTCTTCTAGTCTTGGACAAGAGTGGTTACATTCTCAGTGGCGCAGCTAGACCTTTGACTGCCTGGGCAGTCCCAGCGTTTAACGACCCATGGCGGCCGCATTGAGGGTAGGGGCGTGGGTGCTAGCAATAACTTGGATTGCCGCCCCACGACGGCCGCACTGAAGAGCGAGGGCGAAGGGATGCTGGCAATTGCCACATGAGATGGCAGGTAAGAGCTAGGGGGAGGCCGCCAACCCCAAATTTCATGCTGGCCAGGGTGGAGTGCCCCCTGCACCCCACTTGCTACGCAGTTGTACATTGTTCTCACTCATTCAGTGACGTATATTGGTTGAATACTCCACAGAAAAAAGAGATGTTTGAACTTAGGCTAGTGAGAAATGGCTTATCTGATTTGACAGATAAACATATAATTGAAGTAATTAAGGAAAGTGCTGAAACTTTAGGATTTGTCTCTACTAGGGTGGTATTACAGGAGACCGCTGGCTTTGTTTTCTTTGCCCACATGAGGGGGCCGGCACCACAAGCCCCAGTATTCTTCACGGCCAACGCAGCTGACACCTGTACTCTCGCACCATGAGGCTCTCCTGCAGCGCGGGAGACTGCTGACATGGTTTTCTTCACCCGCAGAAGTGGGCCGGCACCACAAGCCCTAGTATTCCTTGTGGTGATGCTGCTACTCTCGTGTCAGGAGGCGCTTAAAGCATGCACAGGTCTCACGACGTGCGGGAGACCACTGACATCGTTTTCTTCGCCCGCAGGAGAGGGCTGGCACCAGAAGCCGTGGTCGATGCCGCTGACGCCCATATTCTCGTGCCAGTAGGCGTTTAAAGCCTGCACAGATCACTGGCAGCGCGGGACATGCGCAGGCGTGTCCTGGACGCATGCTCGGGCCGTGCGTCCGTCTGCGCCCGTCGGCTGCCATTTGAGACCAGGCTGGTCCCACTCTCTTGGCTGGTGGGTCGAGCGAGGTCTCACAGGGTGTGTTCACTGAAACAGCCACGGGCCGGGAGTATTCTTGCTGTATCTGTGATCAAAGCAGCTCGGGGGGCCAGAAGATAGCCATGTTTCAAGCTTTCAGCGCCCAGCATACATGTGATACCTCCCCAGTAGAACAAAGTCTGCATGCAGAAGGGGAATAGGCTGATTTTATCCTTCCTGCACCCCCCAGAAACCTAGCTCAAAGTGGACGTTGACTGATTAGATAAATATAAGGTACTTTCTCTTGTCTGATTTTGAATTATCTGGTGTTAACTTGAAAGTATGGGGAAAAGGAAAGCTGTTGATGGTGGTTTGGGTGCAGCCCAAAAAAGGAAATCAAAAAAGAAAGTTTTGAGTTGTAGCCAGACTGTTAAGAAAGGGGTTTTGGGTCGTATAGATAGTCTAATATTAGAAGTGACGTTCTACTTGATCCAGCCACCATGAGTAATCCGCCAGCATCGCCTACACAGCCTGACCCCTGCACACCTGCCGACACAATGCGGGTACCTACTATGTTCATGAAGGCCAAAAATACAGGCACACAGCCGACAACCTTAAATGTGCTTCCTTCCACCCTAACTTCCCATGACAATACTGCTTTGTCTAGTTATTTATATCTCCTCCTCCCAGCTCTTCCAAGCGACAACAACCATCACCATCTACAATAACGGAACCATCCTCATGCAATCCGCAGACCGCAGTTTAAATCTCCTGGATAACATCTTCCCCATTATTAAAGACCATGTGTCTAAACCCCAAACTGTCACCCAGGCTACTCCCTCCACCAGTACACAATATATCACATCGCCAATCCCTTCTGACAACCAAGGCCCACTACCATTCAGAACATTACTTGCATCTGAATCATAAGCTACTTTCACCCAGACTACCCCTTCCACCAACACACATCACATCACTTCACCAAACCCTCCCACTAACCATGCTCCTCTATTACACCAACCATTATTCACATTGGAGACACATGCTACTACCACACCGACTGACCCACACATAATACATTCACCCGCACGACTGCGGCAGCATACACACCCCCAACAGATATTGAATTCCCTCTGTTTAAGATCACAGGGCCCCCCTTGTTAACATCATCCCTTCCATAACCAACACTCCCACTACCTCATCCTTGCTGCACACTGATACTCCTAGCACATACATCCCCAATCCCAGCCCACCCCTCCCAGTTCAGGTGTTGGAACATAATAGGACACTCCATTACCAAATAGAAGACACACTGCCCTCCGATCACACATGGACCCAAGTACACTTCCCAAACCCACAACCCAGCCATCCACATCCACAACTTAGCCATCCACATCCACAACTCAGCCATCGACATCCATAACACAGCCTCCACCTCTACTCATACCTGCACCAGACCCCCGACTTGACCAGACCACAACACAACCATCCACATCCATAACACAGCCTCCAACCCTACTCATAACTTCACCAGACCCCAGACTTGATGAGAACTACAAGACAGTCTAAATCTAGCGGGCACCTGAACCACCTAACAGTCACTTCGAAACTTACTCTACTGTGGCGGGTAGGAGAAAGGGACCCGGAGACTGGATCGAGGTATATACAGCTTTTATTTTTAATAAACGACTTCTTTTTCGTAACAGACAGTCTTTCCCTTGAAAATCTAGCTGGGTCTGTTGTTGCAGCTAATCTTGAGGACCTTCTCCTGCTATTCGCTTCCTTCGTGGGATGCCCTTGGGTCGGCTTGGTTTGAGCCTCTCCAACATACGACATGCAGAAGAGAAAAGGATATAGATGGCCGTCAGGCAATAGTCCTCTTTATACAATGCCCAAGGGTAAACCAGGGAGTGAGGGACCACAGCTGTTTGTGTATATACAGAACACTATATATAAAAGGGAACAATGGTGAACAACAGTGCAGGAGGTGAAGTATGGAAAACACGGGGGAAGGAAGAAACCCGCGGAAGTGTGGCTAAGTATATACAAAAAGTGCTCCCAGGCGGAAGCCCTTTTTACAAGCACTCTCACTTCCTGAAGTCTCCCCGCCTCCCCACCCAACTTGACACTCGCTGCCGTACCTGGCTTAGCCACACTCGATTCTCAAACTTCACTCGCTCGGCTTCCTCCTCGGTGACGTCACACGCCAAGTCTTGTGCACCCCCTTTTTGACGAATCGGATTGTAACTGCTTCCTCCATGGGCGGGGCTTCGAACGTTGAATAGGCACAATTAAAGACGCCGTCCTCATCCACATCGCTTTGATTATTCCAAAGTTGTTCCGTTTCCGTTGTCCACTCGCTCTGCGGTAAGTGGAGAGAGGGGAGAGTTGCAGAATCAGCGTCCCAACCATTCCGTTGTTAAGGGGGCATTTTCTAGGGACGGGGTCCCCTTGCTACATACTTCCCCCCTGGTTTCTCCCGATCGGGTAGAAAAAAAGACCGAGATAGAAGGTCTGCATTACAGTTTTCTTTGCCCTTCTTGGGCCTGACTTTCGTGGAGAATGGCTGTAGAAACAAGAACCACCTAAGTATCCTGGGATTCTGTGATTGAGCATGATCAGTAAAGAGAACAAAGGGTTGCCCTTCCAGCTAATACTTCAGTTTGTCCACGGCCCATCCTATGGCCAAACATTCCCTTTCGATAGTAGGGTACCGGGTTTCGCGAGGGTGCAACTTCCTACTTATGAAGAGAATAGGGTGTTCTAGTTCATCGGGGCCTATTTGAGACAATACGGCCCCTATGCTAGTATTGGAGGCATCGGTGGCTAATAAGAAGGGTTTGTCAAAATTTGGAGATATGAGTACAGGACTAGTGGTAATGGCCTGTTTTAGGTTTTCAAATGCTCGTCTGGCAGACTCATTGGGATGTTTTAGCTCTGTATTGCGTTTGTTCTTTTTTAGGAGATCAGTGAGGGGACTAGCTATTTTGGCAAAGTTAGGAAGGAATCTTCTATAGTATCCGATTAACCCCAAAAAGGCTCTTAATTCCTTTTTGGAGGATGGGAAAGGGGTATTTACTATTGCCTTGACCTTTTCCTTTTGTGGCGCAATTACTCCATCTCCCAACATGTATCTAAGGTATTTCACTTTGGAGAAGGCTGCCCTGGACTTTTGGGCGTTTATATGCAGACGACTGCGTTCAGGGCTGTTAGAATGGCTTGAATATGTTGCAAATGTTCAGTCCATGATGCGCTTATACAGAGCAAAACTTCTTATAAGGCTCTAGTATGTCATTCATCAGTCTCTGGAAGGTTGCCGGTGCGCCATGGAGCCCGAATGGAGTACATTAAATTCGAAAAGTCCCTCGTTGGTGGAAAATGTGGTTTTACACTTGTCTTCTTCCCTGAGGGGCACTTGCCAGTAACCCTTCTTTAGGTCCAGTGTTGTGATGAAATGAGCTTCTCCGATCTTCTCTATCAGTTCATCAACCCTAGGTATGGGGTATGCGTCACATGAGGATATTGCATTAAGGGAGCGGAAGTCCATGCAGAACCCTGTGGAGCCGTCTGGTTTCGGTATCATGACAATCGGCAACGACCAACTACTTCTAGAAGGCTGTATCACTCCCAACGTTAACATTTATTTTACTTCTCTCCTGATGTCCTGCCTTCTGGTCGCAGGTATTCTGTATGGTCTTACCTTGACATGTTTACCTTCCTCCGTTTCAATTCGATGCTCAATGAGATGAGTACGTCCCGGTGTGTCGGAGAACATCGGGGCAAAAGGCTGGAGGGTTATCTGTAGCTCTTCTTTCATTTCCTGTGATAATGTCTCATTCACTGGTAACTGTCCTAGTGTTGTTGTCTTACTTGAGACGGGCAATACGAACTGGGAGGATTTTGGAATCGGGCCCAACCATTTTTTAAGGAGATTTATGTGAAAACATTGGGTTCTCGAAGGAGAAATCTGCAACCTGTAGGTGGTATTGCCCAATGTTTCTATGACTGGATAAGGTCCCATCCATTCACTCTAGAACTTTTTGTTGGAAGACAGCAAAAGAACGAAAGCCCAGTCACCTATTTTCATGCTTTTGCATTTTTTTCCACGGTTGTAATGTAGTGCTTGTCACTGTTGCTTTTTTTCGAGGTTTGAATATGCCAGGTCTCTTAACTTTCCTAACTTGCTTTTTAATTGTTGAATAATTTCCAATATCGATCTTTGTTCCTCTCTTTATTCTTTCTCCCATGCTCCTTTTGTTATTTCCAATAACGTTCTGGGCTGTCGGCCATACAATAACTCGAAAGCGGAATACCCTGTACTGCTTTGAGTCTGCGCCCTGAGGACATAAAGGGCCAAATGCAAGAGTAGATCAAATCTTTGGTTTCTAGTGATAGCATTTTACGTAAGGTGGTCTTTAGGGAGCGGTTATACCATTCCACCAGACCATGGGTCTGGGGATGGTAGGCTGAGGCTCGTATCTGTATAAGATTTAGCGACCTACAGACCTCTTTCATAAGCCGCGATACAAACGGGGTTACCTGGTCAGTTAGAATTTCTTTGGGGAACCCCACCCTTGAAAACATTTCCGAGAACTTCTCAGCTATATTCCTAGTGGTAGGGGCTCGTAGGGCAAATGCCTCAGGAAAGCGAGTGGTATAGTCAACTATGACTAGCGCGTAAGTGTGTCCCTTAGCTGTCTTTGTAAGGGGCCCAATGATGTCCATACCCACTCTATCAAATGGAGTCCCTATGATAGGAAGTGGCTGCAATGTTACAGCTGGGGGTTTACATAAATTCCTTTTTTGACACACCTCGCATGTTTAACAATAGTCAGAGGCTTCCTTATAAATGCCTGGCCATTAAAAACTTTTTACTATATTCTGTAGTGTTTTCCTCCCACCAGAATGTCCAGCCATTAAGTGGGTATGAGCATAGAAAAGGATTTGCTCCCTAAAGGCTTTTGGTACCAATAGCTGTCTTGATTCCCCTGGTTTTTCCTCTCTATACAATAAATAATTTTCTATTACGAACCTAGGGTAGGGGCATTTGCGATTGGTCTGGGCGACATGAGCCAGTTCCCATGCATTGAACAGGGTGACCTCATTAGCTTGCGCAAATCTAAAATTTCGGTCTAATACCAAGGGTTCCGAAGCAATTAGGGCCGGTGATAGGTGCTCCTTTCCTTTCGTTACCTCCCTTATCTCAGATTGAAACATGGACAGGAAATCAGGATTATCCACCCCTAAGATTAGGTCCTACGGTAAATAGAGTCTATTACTCCTACCTTTACCTTACAGGGAGACCTTCCCCTGGGACAGAGGGGTACTATGGCCAATGAGTAGGGTTTTACATCACCATGGACACATCAGATGTGTACTATCTGGTCTGGGAGAACCTGTTCGGGAAGGACTAACGCTTTTTGTATTACCGATTGCCTGCACCCTGAGTCTAATAGAGCCCTTATCTCCTTGCTGTTAATGGTGACACGTACATAAAAGGAAGGCCCCATCTTGGCGGTGTACATCACGGCTCTTGGGACGTAGCCCACCTCCATGGGCTCTTCAGGGGCTTTTCTCCGGGGACATAGGCGTGCAATATGTCCCCATTTCCCACAATCAAAACATTGTGGACCCTTCATCATGGGAACTTCCATCTTGTTGGGGGGGTGATCTTAATGGTTCCAGTCCTGGTTTGCTTTTTTTTCTGGTTTTGGGGGCTGTGTTGTTTTCGTCGTCTTTCCACTTTCCCAGGGAAGACTCCGGGGTTGCGCCCTGGAATAATTAGCAGCCATTTCTATGGCTTGTGCTGGGGTTAATACAGAATGTTGCCTCAGCCATCTTTGTGTACCATAGGGAAGGGCTTCCATAAATTGTTCAAGATATATACTGTCCATAATTTCTTCTTTGCTTCTTCTGTCTGGGCATAGCCATTTGTCAGCAGCAACTTTAAACCTAAAGAATAGGGTTTTGGGGTTTTCTCCCTGCACCCCTTCTCTTTCCTGAATCTGACTCTATAAGCTTCGTTGTCTAGCCCTAGGTGGTCCAGGACAAGAGTGTTGATGTCTTTATATGGAGTGTCCCCTGTCGGATTCGCTACTTGGTATGCCTCCTGAGCTGGCCCCGACAACAGAGGGGCTAAGAAAAAGGGCCACTTATCTTCGGGCCACCCACAGGCTCTCGCGGCCCTTGCAAAGTTGGTGAAGAAGGCGTCAGGGTCATCTCCTACCACATACTTCTAGAGTGCTACTCCTGATGGGTGGGGCATGGGAGGACGACGCTCTGTTACTAGAGGTGTTCCAGGTTCTTGAATTGCTTTCTGTAATCCTTCTATCTGGGCAGCCATGGCATTTTAAAGAACTTCTCTGTCCGCCTGCGCCGACGTCATTTGGCGCTCTATGGCCCACTCCAGCTTTTCCTGTCCCTTGATTAGGTGTTGAATGAATTGGTCCATCTCAGGTGACGGGATGGTGAGGGGAGATCCTACTTCTGACACCAGTTGTGGCGGGGTAGGAGAAAGGGACCGGAGACTGGATCGAGGTATAAACGGCTTTATTTTTATAAACAACTTATTTTTCGTAACAGACAGTCTTTCCCTTGAAAATCTAGCTGGGTCCTTTGTTGCAGCTAATCTCGGGGACCTTCTCCTGCTGTGCGCTTCCTTCGTTGGACGCCCTTGGGTCGGATTGGTTTGAGCCTCTCCACCATACGACATGCAGAAGAGAAAAGGATATAGGTGGCCATCAGGCAATAGTCCTCTTTATACAATGCCCAGGGAGTGAGGGACCACCGCTGTTTGTGTATATACAGAATACTATATACAAAAGGGAACGATGGTGAACAACAGTGCAGGAGGTGAAGTATGGAAAACAGGGGCGAAGGAAGAAACCCGCGGAAGTGTGGCTAAGTATATATAATCAGTGCTCCCAGGTGCCAGCCCTTTTTACAAGCACTCTCACTTCCCAAAGTCTCCCCGCCTCCCCACCCAGCTTGACACTCGCTGCTGTACCTGGCTTAGCCACACTCCTCCAGGAGTGCGGCTGGGCGAATCGTGGGGATGGTGGCCTCCTGGCTTCTCTGCGTCGTTGGTTCTTCCTTCGTATTCTCCCAATAGTCCTTCCGCTCTCCCCCTCACTCGATTCTCAAACTTCACTCGCTCGGCTTCCTCCTCGGTAACGTCACACGCCGAGTCTTGTGCTTCCCCCTTTTTGACGAATCCGGTTGTACCTGCTTGCTCCATGGGCAGGGATTCAAACGTTGAATAGGTACAAATAAAGGCGTCGTCATCATCCACATCGCTTTGATTATTCCAAAGTTGTTCCGTGTCCGTTGTCCACTCACTCTGCGGTAAGTGGAGAGAGGGGAGAGTTGCAGAATCAGCGACCCACCATTCCGTTGTTAAGGGGGTATTTTCTAGGGACGAGGTCCACTTGCTACATCTACCCAGCTGGAAATCAGTTCCCTCCTGTAATGAATCAACTAGCCCAATCCATAGCACCAATTTGCTTTCGAAGAGTGATGTAGTTTCTCTACTACACTCATATGAACCCTCTCTCACTAACCTTCTTACTCCCACTTCAATGACTATCCCAACTATCCCCCCCAACCCTCACAGGACCACTAAACACAACACTAGAGACGTAATTGACAACAACCTAAGAAGAGTACCCCTCATTCAGGAACCTACTTCATCCCTCATCACGCCCCGTCTGAAATGCATACTCCTAAATTGTAGATTGGCCTCTAGACACGCAGCGGACATAGCTGACTTCCTTCTCACACAAGAACCGGACCTGATAATGTTAACCAAAACTTGGCTGAAGGAATTCTCCACACTAATCATTGACATACTAGTACTAAGTATGGGCGGAAAATCCGTTCCGCTTGCGGATTTTGCGGATTTTCGGTAACTTCGCAATCCGCGAGATTCGCGAATTTCCCGCAAAATCCGCAAATCCGCGAGCAGCGGATTTTATAGCTTGCTCGCACTGTTCGCGTGAGTTCGCGGCTTCCCAGTTCAACTTCGCGCCCCGCGAATAAGCGCTAAATTGCAGAAATACGATCTTAGCAAAACTGAAACTACTTACCAGGTTCAAAAGTTCAAGCTCCTCATTAGTAGCCATTTCCTGTAGTGCTTCCTGAGGGGTCCCTCCAGAGTTCAGTTGCCTACTTGCAACTATTATGTGACCCTGCTCTGACCCTCAGAATAGTTACACATATGCCACAAAGGTCCTGAATTACAGCTAAGTGAGACAAGCAGGAGCCAGGCTGGAAGTTCAAATCCAGTGACACATTAATCAGCCCCTAATTCATTATTGTCAGTTGGGGCAGGGCAGGTGTTGTAACTAATTTTGCAACAATGAAAGCACTTAGCAAGTGCAAAAGATCACTAATCAGGAAGCACTAAGGAAGCAGGTGCCAGCTAAAAAAATATTCTGTGACACATTAATCAGCCCCAAATTAATTCAGGTCACTTGAGGCAGGGAAGGTGTGCTTTGCTTTGCCACAATAATGTACACTGGACAACCAGAGGGTGCTGTGATGAAACAGAGGGTGGCATGGGTGAGCCAGAGGGTGGCATGGGAAAACCAGAGAGTGGCAGTGGTGACAGAGGGTGGCAGTAATGAAGAAGAGTGTCCCAAACAGGCTGGACACGTAGAAACAACAAGTTCGCAAAACTTACGACCCGACAGGTAAGTTCGCGTTTGCGAAACTGTACAGAAACCCTCGCAACCTGGCAGAAACCCGCGCGAACACAAAAAAAACCCCGCAAATTTGCGAGAATTCGCGGATTTTGCGAATTGCGAGTTCGCAAATCCGCAAAATTCGCCCATGCTTAACTAGTACCCCCAAACTACCACATCATCAAACTTGACAGAACTGATAAGACGGGTGTATCACCTGTATACATAGTAGCAATATCTCAGTAGACAGATACATATCCCCTGTATTCCCTTCTTGCGAATACATATGCCTCAACATCACCAGTAATGGCAAACCATTATGCTCTTTACACACCATCTATCATCCAACAGGTGACAACCTCGCCTTCACCGAACATTTAATGGATATGGTCTCATCGAACACTGGATGTCAAAATACCCAAATATTCCTTGGAGACTTCAATCTCCACAGGAACGACCACAATGATGCAGTGGTCAATAGTCTCAAAAACGTCCTCGATGACCTAGACCTCACCCACATTTGTAACAGCCCTACAAACGATAAAGGTTCAATCCTGGATATAATAATCTCTAAAAGACATTCCATTCAGCTAGAGTCTATCCAACCCTGTGACTGGTCAGACCATCATATTATCACCTTCTTTATCAAGGAAATGGTGAAGATTAACTCGGTTCAATCCACAAGACCAAAAGCATGGAAAAGAGACCTGAAAAAAATCAACCCTAACATATTACCATCTTCCAGCTACAACCTACTTCTGCCCCTTGCAGGGACATCCGAAGTCCATGATCTCCCCAATCATTACCTCAATTCCATTAGCTCGATAATAAATGAGGTAGCCCCCCTTCAACTAAAGAGAGTCTCCATAAAGGATTCTAAGTCCTGGTACAATGGAATACTCAACAAGGACAGACGTTCTCTCAGAACTTCTAAACGCACATGGAGATCAGTTCCATCCGCCAATCACCTAAAGATTCTAAGGAAAAAGAGAAATGCATATTATAGAAAGATCAAGCGCACTAAAGCAGACTTTTTCAGCTACCAACTAGACCAAGCAAAAAATCATCCAAAAAAACTCTTTGAATTAATCAAAACCCAATCTAACGATGCACCTCAACGTCTGCAAGACATAGCTTGCCCGCAACCTAACTGTGAAGAATGTATTGCCTTTTTTACTCAGAAGACTGACAACATCAAGAAGGACCCCCTCAATTATCTAATCTTACACTCTGGACCTCATGTGAAAACCTCCCTATCACTTCCAATGGTGCCACACCAAATCCCCTCAAAGTTTGACCTAAAAAATGACGCAGCTTGGTCATCCTTTGCTACTTACTCTGAAGAAGCTATATGCAAAATACTTAGTGCCCTGAATCCTGCCAATCACTTCACCGATCCTCTCCCCGCAAACGCTGTTAAAGACTTAATTCCACTGCTTCTGCCTCTCTGGACCAAGATCATAAATAGCTCACTACAACAAGGTTGCATCCCGGACACCCTTAAAGCCGGACAGGTATCACCCATTCTATAGAAACCCACGGCCGACCCAACGGACCTAAACAACTATTACCCTATTTCAATATTTCTACCTTGGCTAAACTATTGGAAAAATGTGTACACCTCCAGCTGACAAGGCATATTGATCACTTTGACCTTCTTAACAAATACCAAATTAGGTTTCCGAGCAGGTCACAGCACAGAATCAGCCATGACACATATAATTGACGACACGCTACAAATCCTTGATCAGAATGGAACCTGCCTACTCATCCTGCTGGACCTCTCCTCAGCCTTTGATACTGTCAAACATGAGAATCTGATAGATCTTCTGAAACACAAAATGGGATTATCAGGGTCAGTGCTAAATTGGTTTACCTAATTTCTCCAAAACCGGACACAACAATTCAAGGTCAATAACTCCCTGTCCAAACCCGTCCCAGAAACTTTGGGAGTCCCGCAAGGGTCCTCACTAGCCCTGACATATTTAATCTTTACATGGAACCCCTCAACGAAATTCTACACGCGTCTAACGTGCATTATCACATGTATGCTGATGACACACAACTATACCTTAAGATCCATACCTTAGAAGACATCAAATTGCTTAACACAACTCTTGGGACTACCCAGACATGGCTGGCAGAAAACCATCTCAAATTGAATGCCCTAAAAACGGATTTCCTCCTAATAGCTCCACCCGCCCAAGTCCCCATAATGTAAGACTGGACCAAACATCTTACGGCACTCAACCTTCAACCAACCATCGTGGATTCACCAAAATTACTGGGTCTAACTCTTGACAGTAACCTCAATATGCAAAAACATATCAGCACCGCAACAAAGAGAGCAAACCTCCAGATAAACACACTGAGGAAGCTGACACCCTTCCTGCCAGTCAATGACTTCCAGCAGGCAGTTCAAGTTCTAGTTATCCCTAGAGTGGAGTACGGAAGAGTCTCTCCTGCCCAAAGCTACAACAGCACCTGTAAGAGCTTCAATCAATGCTGCAGCGAGACTCATCACTGGTTCTAAAAGAAGTTCCCACATCTCCCCGGACCTAAAATCCTTGAATTGGCTACCTCTGAAAGCCAGAATTAATTTGAAAATAGCGTGTATGACGCATAAAGCCATGCATCACAAGGCACCCAGCTATCTGTCACAGAAACAAACGATCTCTGGTGAGATCAGATCTTCAAGAAATGCGGAAAACTTACTACTGAAACTGAAAAGATTCAACAAGAAGAAAACATATAACCGAACCTTTTCAGGGATGGCGCCCAGAATCTGGAATGCCTTACCCCCAGAAACCGGACCTAGCTCTTCTATTGCACCTTTCAAAAAGGAAGTAAAATCCTTTCTCATGGCCAAATTCATCTGAGCATGGTCTAAAGAGATTTCGAGACCAAACGTACCCTCTCCTCTAACCCTCATTATTACAAGGGACCATCTAGGCAACCTAGACATTATATCTACCCTTTACCTAACTCACCGGGATAGGATTGTGTTGTACCTTACTACTTTGCTTTTACAAGATGTTATGTATACGTGCTTTTACTTGCATTTAACGGATGCATAAAGAACTTTAATTACTGTAAAGCGCTCTGATATCCGCAAGGGTCTTGTTCGCGCTCTATAAAACTTTCAAAATAAAAATAAATAAACTGTGTTACAGGCCCAGGTTTATCCTACCCCGAGGCCATACTGAATAGTCAGGTTGGTCTTGCAACTGATAAGAGGAAGGAGAGCGGCATGTCTACCGAGAATTTAAAGCAAAGCCTTGTTACTAACCTCTCACCCATTGCTCTAGTAGCGCACTCAATCGAGACAAGCCCTATAACCCCCGACCGTTGATCCATATGTCGAAGAACCTCCCCACAGGTCTCTCAAGTTCCAAATCCTGGACCCGGCCCAGGAGGTCAAAGATCTTAAAACTCTTGTTAACAGTCTTTCTGACTCACTCTCTACGGCACTCTTTAATAAATAAGAGTATTCAATGGATCCGACAAGTAAGAGGCTGCCGGTTGGTCATTAGGGAAGATGTAAAAGGGGCTAATAGATGTCCAGTAAAGGGTGACTCCCAGGATGCTATAGCTCTCATATTCTACTGCTCAAATATAGTTGAAAACCTGGTGTCATTCGATCTACGTACCAATCATCTAACAAAATCTAATATTCGTATCAAGCATTCACACCCTGAGGCAACCCCATTAATTAATTATTCCCCCGCTTTACCCTCTGACACCAGGTCATCACCGCTGAGGGAAATAGACTGACTACTACACTCCCCCTTTTGCACAACAAAGCGACCCTTCCATTGGCCCAGACAGAGCACTCCACCACCCATCTAGCAAGTACAACTCTTAACCCAGGGAAAACTTGCAACTTTACTAGGTGGAGTCCTACGAGACCCTCTGCAGGGAAGTCAGACATTAGGGTTGGTATTTAGTCCACATCATCTTTTGTTTTGCAACAAACATCCGTATTGTCATGGAATATCGCAGGGCTTAGGTCTAGGACAGTCTCCAAAAACTGAAACACCTTTATTGAACAACAAACACAACGTCCGCCTATTCCAGGAAACATAATCAGTTGTTCCAGTTTTCTGCCCATGATATCTACATTTTTACACCCCGGCCATCACAGGATGCAAGGGTCATACATCTGGGGGCTGACTATCTGGATTCACCAAGCTATTTGCCTTGCGGTCCGGGAGCTCCAAAAAGGAGCCCTGACATCCTTGCCATTTGACTGAGTAACAGTCCTTTTGGCGGCATTGATATTCACAACATATATGCAAGAGGAGTTGGAGGTGGGAGGAAATCAGACACCATAGCGGCCCTAGACGAGCTTATGGACAAAAGGGCAGGTGAATCCTCAGTTATAATAGCAGGTGACTCTAACGTAACCTTCGGGCCGTTGGACAGTGAGGATAGTTGCCTTTCAGCGGACGAAGATGCTGCTTGGGATACACCCAAGCTAGAATTAACCCCAGTAAAACGATGGTCAGAAGCAGGGATACAATTAAAGCCATTCTGTCTAGAAAGAGGTATTAAGGCACCTAACGGCAGAACTACTTCTGACAGAAAAGGGGTAGTAATTAATTAATTAATTATGTGCTTATATAGCGCAGGACTCACTCCCGAAGGGGTACCTCCGCGCTTCGACCGCTGCGAAACCCTTCCTGGCTTCCCTGAGAGATGGTCCCTTAATGGGTATCTCCAGGGTGAGACCAGGCATCCCCGGCGGTCTGGTGGGGCCGTTAGTGAAGATGAGGCAAGCTAGTGCCCAGAGTTGCCGAGTGTGATCGCTGATCAGAGTGGGCACCGAGGCGAGAGAATTATCGAGTCCGCTGACCCTGGTCCGGAAACCTGCCGCGTCGGGAATCGAACCCTGGTCCCGGGCCGTCCTCTGCTCTCGGGCCTCCACTCTAGTCATATCAATTTCCTCCATATTGACTTAAATCTATGGCACAGCGTTTGTGACATGGCTGTTATAGATCGAGTGGAGAATGACCACAACCCACTTTCATCTTCCCTTCGCCTCCTGCAATTGAAAGAACCAGTTCATCCTCCTGTTTTAGCCTTACTTTGATAACTTTATTTCAGTCATAGACCATAAAAGTGCAGATAAAATACATACAAAGCACAATAATAAAAACCATAAATATAAACAGTTGGAGTATACAATAAAATGTTATTAAACAGTAAGTTATCAAAATGGACACAGATAATAAAACTTGTATATTAAAAAGAGACGAGGAGGAAGGGGTGCAGTTAGTTCAAGTCATTTCCATTCGACCTTCAATAAAGCCATTCCTTCTGCGCCACATACCATGTAAGAAACGGGAAACAGCGAAGACAATGGGGTGGGAGGTATCATATGTTAAAACCCTGCACGCCTTCACACATTGCCTAAGTCCCAAGTTTTTACATAGGGGAATCAGCCAGCATTTTCGTATTTTGCTGTACGCCGGGCAAAAAAACATGACATGCACAACATCTTCTCAGGTACAGTTACAAGCTGGGCAGGTTCCCTCATCGGTATTGGCCCATTTGGAAGTAAACGCCCTAATGGGTGGGCAGCCGTGTCTCAGTTGGGTGTATAATTACCTTGCGAGGGGGGGTTGCACTAGGTCTAAAAATTCCTCCCTCTGAGAATCAACTTTTACCAACAGAAATGCAGTAGAAAGTCTGCCCAGGGTTGTCGAGCACTGTAGTGCACAGGTGTTTTGATATCTCACATAGACCATCAACTCTGATATAGGTATCCCCTGACAACTCAGCTCGGGGGTCTCCCATAGCTGGGGCAAACCTACATAATGGGAGAGAGCCTTGATGTGGGATAACCAGGGAATATTTTTGTTCTTTATTTGTCCCCAAACCACAAGAAATTCCGCTCTATAGGCTGAGAGCTCGGGTACGGACCAGAGCCTTCTCCAGTAGGGCAGGGGTCATGCGGCTACCAGTTCCTTAATTGACTCCAGACCCAGATCCAGTCGCAAAGGTGTAAGCGGTGTACTCTGAGGAAGGCCCACCAGAATTCTCATAAAGGACTGTTCAACCTTCAAGAGGCTCAGTGTGTTCTTGTGTCCCCAGAGTTCTGCTCCATATACGGCTGCTGTCCTGGCCTGGAGTCTATATATCTCAAGGACGGGAGCAACAGGTTTGAATTCCGATGTTTTGTGAAGTTTACCAATACCCCCTATAATCTGAGAGAGTCTCAGGGCAGATTTAGATATTTGGTGGCCCCAATCAAAATCATCTGTCAACGTAACACCAAGGTAAACAAAGGTTTTCACCCGTTCAAGGGGGGTGCTGTTCAGAACAGGGTTAGGGCGGGTGTGCCTCGGGGGATTGAAGATCATAAACTTCGCTTTCTCCAAGTTTACCTCCAATCCCCGTGAGGCACAGAAAGTTACAAACCCGTCCAGTACCCGCTGGATGCCCGTTGACGTTCGGGATAGCAGCAAAGTGTCATCCGCGAACATCAGAGCGGGCACCCGACCAGTAGCTAACCAGGGAGCGTTGTTATCCTTGACACCATTTAAGGCATCCACCAAGCCATTGATGTAGAAGCTGAATAAAGTTGGAGCCAGGACGCAGCCCTGCTATAGGGAAACGGCCCGAATGGTCCCCATTCCTTCCACACCTAACCTGGGCATAGTTCCCTGCATGAAATCTAATCAGGACGTCGATACGACGGGAGGCCCAATTCTTCCAACACCTTCCACAATCTTTCTCTGGGCACAAGATCGAATGCGGCCCGCAGGTCCACAAAAACAAGGTAGAGGCTGCCACCCTCCACTCTTGCAGTTTTCCAGAATAGGACCTGGAGCCTAAAAATTTGGTCCAGAGTCGAGATGCCAGATCTAACACCTGAGTGGAGAGTAGTCAGTATTTGATGTACCTCCATCCATCCCTGTATCCTGTCCAATATGATCCTACCCATTAGTTTTTGAGTTGTATCTATAAGGCTAATGGGCCTATAGTTAGATGGGGTTAACTGGCAACCCTTCTTATAGATGGGGACGATCTCAGCTCCCAACCAGGTGTCCGGTAGGTCAGACCCCTTAAGGACCACTTTCAATCAATCAATCGATCATTCACAGCATTTATATAGCGCGCTACTCACCCGGAGGGTCTCAAGGCGCTTGGGGAGGGGGGGGTCCGCTACTGCTCGAACAGCCAGGTCTTGAGCTGCTTCCTGAAGGCGAGGTGGTCTTGGGCCAGGCGGAGGTGGGTCGGGAGGGAGTTCCACGTCTTGGCGGTGAGGTAGGAGAAGGATCTTCCTCCTTTTGTGGCTCTTCGGATGCGGGGGACGGCGGCGAGGGCGTGGTTGGTTGACCGAAGCTGGCGTGTGGGAGTGTAGAAGTTGATGCGGCTGTTGAGGTATCTTGGGCCTTGGTTGTGTAGGGCTTTGTGTGCATGGGTGAGGAGTCGGAAAGTGATTCTTTTGTTGACCGGGAGCCAGTGCAGGTCTCTCAGGTGACCGGAGATGTGGCTGTGTCGGGGGATATCCAGGATAAGTCTTGCTGAGGCGTTCTGGATTCGCTGGAGTCTCTTCTGAGTCTGGCAGTGGTTCCGGTGTAGAGGGAGTTGCCATAGTTTAGTTGGCTGGTGACGAGAGCCTGGGTGACCGTCTTCCTGGTCTCGGTGGAGATCCACCGGAAGATCTTACGTAGCATGCGCAGGATGTTGAAGCATGACGAGGAGACGGCGTTGACTTGTCTGGCCATGGAGAGGGAGGAGTCCAGGATGAAGCCCAGGTTGCATGCGTGGTCTGTTGGTGTGGGTGCGCTGCCCAGGGCGGGGGGCCACCAGGAGCCGTCCCAGGCGGAGGGCGCAGATCCCAGGATGAGGACTTCCGTCTTGTCTGAGTTCAGGTTCAGGCAGCTGTTCTTCATCCACACAGCTACGTCTTTCCCCTCGTGTAGGCTGGCTCTGGCGGTGGCGGGATTGTTGGTGAGGGAGAGGATCAGCTGGGTGTCGTCGGCGTAAGAGATGATGTTGAGGTTGTGTTGGCGTGCGATGGCCGCAAGGGGGCTCATGAAGACATTGAAGAGGGTGGGGCTGAGCGAGGAGCCTTGGGGAACGCCGCAGATGACTTCGGTGGCTTCTGATCTGAACGGGGGAGGCGGACTCTCTGGGTCCTTCCGGCGAGGAAGAAGATGATCCATTCTAGTGCCTTCTCTTGGATTCCGACATTGCTGAGGCGCTGCTCTAGGGTGCGGTGGCAGACAGTGTTGAAAGCCGCGGAAAGGTCCAGGAGGATGAGGGCCGCTGTTTCCCCGTTGTCGAGCAGGGCTCGGATGTCATCAGTGGCAGCGATGAGGGCGGTCTCGGTGCTGTGGTTGGCCCGGAAGCTGGACTGCGAGTGGTCGAGGGATCCATTCGTCTCGAGGAAGGCGGCCAGCTGCTTGTTGACGGTCTTCTCGATGACTTTGGCCGGAAACGGGAGGAGCGAAATGGGGCGGTAGTTTTTGAGTTCGGTGGGGTCCGCTGATGGTTTCTTCAGTAGAGCGCTGAGTTCGGCATGCTTCCAGCTCTCTGGGAAAGTCGCTGTGTCGAAGGAGGTGTTGATGATGTCCCGCAGGTGGGGTGCGATGACGGAGTCGTCCTTGATGAAGACGTGGTGAGGGCAAGGGTCGGTTGGAGATCCGGAGTGGATGGAGTTCATCGTGCGTAGGGTTTTCTCGGTGTTGATCGGGGTCCATGCGCGGAGGGTGGTGGTGGGGGGTGCAGGTGCTGTTGTGGGGTGCGTCGGCTCTGCTGAAGCTGTTGAAATGAAATGAATGAAACTTATATAGCGCACGACTTACCCTGGGGCATCTCCGCGCTTGCTTAGGGAACCCGTCCTGGTATTCCCCTGTGAGATAACCCTGGCAGGGTATCCACAAGGTGAAAGCCAGGCATCCCACCGCGAGGGGCCGTTGCGGAGATTAAGCAAGCTATTGCCCAGAGTCGCAGAGTGTGAACCCGTGAGTCGAGAAGGCACCGGAGCGAGAATTAACGAGTCCGTGGAATTTTTGAGCCCAAGACCCGCCGAGGCGGGGAATTGAACCCTGGTCCAGGGCCAAACTCAAGCTCCAGGTCTGCCGCCTCTAACCCCTGAGCCACACTTCCCCACTGTTGTGTATGTCCGCGATCTTGTTGTGGAAGTAGGAGGCGAGGGAGTTGCAGAGGTCTTGTGATGGGGTGATGTCGTTGTTTCCAGCGCTGGGGTTGGAGAGCTCTTTGACGATGTTGAAAAGTTCCTTGCTGTTGTGGGCGTTGTTGTCCAATCGTTCCTTGAATGTGGTTTTCTTGGTGGTGTGGATCAGTTGGTGGTGTTTTCGAGTGGCGAGCTTGAGGGTGGTCATGTTGTCTGGTGTTGGGTCTCTGTGCCAGGCTCTCTCGCGGGCTTGGCAGTTCCTCTTGGAGCTCTTGAGTTCGTCGGTGAACCATGGTGCTTTCTTACTGCCGGGTCTGCTGGGCGGGGTCCTTAATGGGGCGAGGTCGTCTGCGCAGTTGCTGATCCACTTCGTGAAGTTGTTGGCGGCCTGACTGGGGTTCGCTGAGCTGGCGGGGGGGTCCTGGCTCAAGGAAGCAGCGAACTGGTCGGCTGTGATCTTGTTCCATCTTCTGCGTGCAACCTGTTGCTGGTGAAGGTGTATCGTGTTCTTTCTGTAGCTGAAGTGGACGCAGCTGTGGTCCGTCCAGTGGAGTCCGGTGGCGTGGCTGATGGAGATGTCCTTGCTGGAGGAGAAGACGGGGTCGAGTGTGTGTCCGGCGTAGTGGGTGGTGGTGGTCACCAGCTGCTTGAGACCGAGGGTGGCGAGGTTGTCCAGCAGGGTGGCGGTGTTGCGGTCGTTGTTGTTCTCCAGGTGGAAGTTGAGGTCCCCGAGGAGGATATAGTCAGCGGAGGGGAGGGGGTTGCGGGCTGATGAAGTCGGCGATGTCTTCGCTGAATTGTGTGCAAGGTCCCGGGGGTCTGTAGATGAGGGTGCCTCTGAGGGTGGTCTTGGGGTCGGTGTGGATCTGGAAGTGCAGGTGTTCGGCGGTTGTGAGGGTGTCGTTGGAGTTGCTCATGATGTGGATGGTGTTCCTGTGGATGATGGCGATGCCTCCTCCGGTCTGGTTGACGAGGTCCCTCCGGATGATCTTGTAGCCGTCTGGGATGGCGATGTCGGGCGCTGAGGAGGCGTTCATCCAGGTTTCCGTGAGGAAGGCGACGTCTGGTGATGTTGTGTCGAGGAGGTTCCAGAGCTCCATGGCGTGTCTGTGGACGGAGCGTATGTTGAGCAGGATGCACTTCAGGTGGTTGCTGCTGGATCTCGGCTTGGTGGGTGCGGGTGCAGTGCAGGTCCGGATGCAGGAGAACTTGCAGGAGTGGCAGCTGAAGGGTCCGTGGGTGTGCCTTGGGGTGGCTCGGTAGCATCCGGGGATCCCGCCGGTGTTGAGTGCGATGAGTTTGGTGGCGTCGTAGGTCAGTTGGGTCGTCTTGCGTCAGTGGGGGCCAGGGGTCCTGGCACTGGGCGCGGTCCAGGCTTTGAACAGGATTACAAGGAAGGGTGCCCAGATTTTAGGCTGGGAGCAAAACAAATCACCTGGCAATCTATCAAGTCCTGGGGCTTTGTTTGGGAGAAGTCTTTCAATTGCAGATTCCACTTCCTTAAGGGAAATACCCTCTCCAATTTCGGTGGGGATCGCCTCCCGCTTATCCAGGTGGTCCAACCATAATCCCGCGCCCACGACCCCGAGTGGTCGAGACTCATATGAGAGGTCTAGGGCCGGGAATAACGGAGGGACCATGGCCCCATCTAACAACTGATCCAGACCAAGGGTCACATGATCGTCACACCCAAGACATGTGTAGAGTTCACCAAAATGTGCCTCCCACACTGCAGGAGCAATATTTGGAGAAATGGCCTCACCTCCCCCTCTTATACCTGAGTTAACTATGGCCCAAAACAACTTGGCATCCTTTAGGAGGAGCGCGGATCTCAGCTCTTCCCACCTTGTTTCCTCCCACTCTCTCTTACCCCTAATGATTTCCTTTTTGTAGAGCAGTCTGGATGACCTCATTTTTACCCTGTCTTTGAATTTAACTGCTATGAGGAGATCCCTTTTTGCCTTCTTGCAGGTGTCATCAAACCACGCCGTTTATTTCCACCCACTGGGTAAACACATCCCCAAGTGCCACGGCTAACTGCCTATGTATTTCAACGGCTTGATGGTTTAAGGCCGCGTCACCCATCTCGATGATCCGAGGAACATTTTAGCAAGCCTACTAGGGGAATCCAGGAAATAGGGCCATTTAACCCTTCGCCTGTTGTTCGTTAGCATAAGAGGTGTGGTCACTGTGTTAGGATTAGGCTCGAGGTTTGTTAGACCAAAGGACCCGGGCTTGAGAGTTAGGACTAAGGCATTGTGATCGCTATCTTGCCTCGGCAAAACCCTAAATTCTTTCAGTCTGCCCCAGTGTTTTGTTTCCATCATAACATAGTCAATGGTGGAAATTTGGTCTGTCCTATTGAATGTAACTGCCCGCAGAGACATTGCAAGGGAGAAGGACTTTATTTGAAGGACCAACGGGGTCCATGCCCTGACCGGGGGGCTCTTGGGATCGGGAATGTGCCAAAACAAATCTTCTTCATCCTGGTCCCACACCTCAGCACTACCCAAAGGCTCGAATTGGCAATTAAAATCACCTCAGAGGATTATCACGATTGAGGGGTCTAGTGCCTGAATAAAGATGTCCAGTGCTTTGATTGTACTCGATTCCTGCCCGTTCCTAACTGGCCTCGAGTAAATGTTAATTATAGCTACCGTAGGCTTATTTTGTGGGGATAGTAGCACACATTGGACATCTGGGGAGTTTGTATTTGAGTGGCCTGGGTGCCCAAATGAGTGCCTATCCATATCGTTAGACCACCCGATGGGCGGCTTCTGCCCCTAGATGTTGCCAGGATATCGAAAGTTGCATAGCCGGGGCTCGCACTTCCCTCGAGCGCCCAAGTCTCCTGCATCATGCAGATATCGTGTGCTGACATAAAGGAGACCCACTCTGGTGTGAGCAGTTCATTTTTTAACCCGGCTATATTCCAAGAGAGTATTTTTAGACATCCTTCCACTGTCTCAGCGGTTCCTTGTGGTTCCCTTAGTTCGTATGCAGGGGGGCTAACGCTAGTAGGGGTCTTAGGCGGGGATGTTTTAGCATCTACCAGAGATCTACTGGTCAGTAATAATATGAGGAGGCTTAAATGGTCCAAAATATTAAAAAATCCTAAACTACTGTCCACTATCAGCAGGGATGTGGATGACCCGGTTGCCGCGATGTAGGCCCTCCATGTTAGTACCCAATTGGTAGGCCTGACAACTACCATTCATATCTCTCTATTCAATAAAGTATGGTCTCACTTTCAGAGACCACATAGTGAAAAAGGCCTCCATATTCAAACCCGTCAAAATTGGTACAACAAAGAATGCAGGCTAGCTCGTAATTCCCTTGGGGGAGCCATCAGAACTAAAAACATGAACACTATAAGGGATGCCAGGAAGTCTTATAAAATGACCCAAACTAAAGCCAAAAAAAGAGTGGGCTGAGGGAAGGTGGCAGGAATTGAAATCAGCATGTGCAAGGAATAATTTGCAACTCTTCTGGGCTCTCGTAAAATGGGGCAGGGGTGCACATACCCCTCCCCCAGACAATCATTTTGCCCAAGAATCATGGGTAAAATACTTTTCCCTCCAGTATTGTATTAGTGCCAATGAGGATTATGAACCTCTAGTAATGGCCCCTAGAAAGCCGTTAGGCCTGGTATTTGAGTCGTCAGGCGTAATGGTGGCCCTCAATGAGAGCCCCGGGCATAGACAGCATTCCAGCAGATGTATTCTTATATGTTACGGGGAAGTGGTGTAGGTATATAATGCTGTTAGCAAACGCCTCGCCCAGGGCGCCCCCATCCCAGATTCGTGGTAGGGTGCAGAGATCATACCAGTCTACAAGAAGGGGGACAGATCACGACCCGAGAACTACCGGCCCATCAGCCTCTTTGACTCTACCCAAAAAAGTGGTGGCACGCCTTGCCCTAGGAAAGGTACAAGAATGAATAGATGACAACAATATCCTAACTCCTCACCAGGCAGGGTTCCGTGCTCACATTAGGACAATAGACCAGGTCTTCAGATTCATTCTGATATATTGGCGAAAGTGGTGCTCGGCGATGGCAGCATGTATGCAGCATTCGTCGACCTCAAATCAGCTTTTGATCTAGTTTCCCGCAATAAGTTATAGTTCGTCTTCATGACA
This sequence comes from Lissotriton vulgaris, assembly GCF_964263255.1. Lineage (NCBI taxonomy): Eukaryota > Metazoa > Chordata > Amphibia > Caudata > Salamandridae > Lissotriton > Lissotriton vulgaris. The sequence goes on from NC_141696.1 coordinate 666,878,745, forward strand.
ACAACTTTGCTCACATACGCAGGGGCACACAAGGGAACATCACTGACCCATTCCTGGTCAAAAATAAAGTGCGCCAATGGAGCGTTTTGGCACCCACGTTGTTCTCCCTTTTCATCAATGAGGTTGCTAAATTCTAGTCTTTCACACCAACCGATGCCCCGACCCTAGCTGGCTCCAAGGTTCCTATCCTAATGTTTGCAGATGACACGCTTATTATTTCAAGGACACCTAGTGGATTACAGCGTGCATTGTCTTTGAAGACTTGTGCAAGCTTAGAGAGCTGAAGATAAATGCAGATAAAACTAAACTCATGATTTTTAACAAACATCGATCATTTAGGGGCAAAATTATCATGGAGGGTGTTCCACTAGAGGAAGTGGATGCCTTCATGTACTTAGGCATCACCTTGGAGAGAAAGATGAAATGGAGGCCCCGCAAGGAAAAATGGCATTAAAACATAGACAACTAGTGGGAGCCCTAAGTAACCTCTGACAAAAACAGTAAGTCCCTTAACACAGATTTATAGGGAAAGGTAGTTAGCTCAGTCTTGTATGGTCCAGAGCTTTGGGGGTTTGGAAATCTGACACAGCTAGCTTCTGCTGAAAATAAGTTCTTACAAACAATCACCAGCCTCCCCAAAAGCACCCTTTCCCTCCAACTGCTTAGTGATATGGGAAGGCATTCATTGGCCAATCTAGCTAGGCTTCGTCCCATATTCTACTGGCACAGAATATGGAGTACCCCCGAGCTGTCCATCTATGCAAGTGGTCTTAGGGATGTTTTAAAGCAGACCGCTTCTACAAAATAGGATGGCTCAGATATATCAAAGGGGCACTGATCACAATAGGCCTGACCAATTTGTGGGACAATCCAACTAATTTTCAGTCTATACCCAAGGAAGCAATGAAGGAAAGATACTGAGAAATGGTGCGACTAAATAGTATCAGAGCAAGTGACAGCACCACGCTAACTGGGAGGTTCTTATTAGCAAGACCTTGCCTCGTCTCGAATCTTACTGGGACATTATATCCAAGCCCCTTGACTGCAAACTTTATTTTCATGTCAGAGTGGGTACCCTGCCCCTAAAATCTTTCACTGCAAAATGGATACTACTGGGAGACAACAAGTGCCCACACGGTGCTGAACATGCTGAAACGTATTCACATATACTCTTTGTCTGTCCTGCTTATTCTGCTCCCCGTAAGATCTGGCTAGTGCCAAAATGTAAGAACTTGGGCGCTAGGCAAAGTAGAGAAGCATTGAGAATCTTGATGATGGCCACCTCACCTTGCTATGCAATTCTACTAGCTAAATTTCTAATGTGGATGTGGTGTATCAGAATGAAATCTGTAACAATTGAGAATAATTTATCATCTTCTCAAGCTGGTTTTTCCTCTGATGGGACATTGATTTGATCTCCTTGTTGGATGCTATCTTAAACTCTATTGTATTAGTAGAGTACTTGTCCATCTGCATTTTTATACACATTTTTACTCTTTATCCATGTTGGTATTTTAACTATATGTCCGATTTTATGTTTATTTGTTGTCCTGTGATATTATTGCCAGTTGTATGTCCCACAGATTGCCCACCTCTGTGCTGAGGCTCCTAATGTACTTGAACACTATGTTATTATTTTATATTGTGTATTCGTTGTGTCTCAGTGTTTTTTTATTATTTGATTTGACTTTCGACTTTTAAGCTTTATCTTGATGAATTGATCAATTCTAAAAATTTGAATGTATTGACCTGAAGGATTAATCCTTTGATTAAAAAAATTATTTGACGCTGTAACTACTTTTATGACAAATCTGTTGAAATAAAGCTTTTTGAATTGAATTGAAACAATTATCTTCCTTGTACACCAACAGGGTTTTAAGAAAAAACAAATGCAAAATCAAACCGAAGGCAAACAGGCTGCAAAAGTAGTACATGTCCAGCCATGGGTTACAGAAAGGCCTCCATTGTAGACTACAGATTGCACTTACAACATAGGCAGGCACAGGCACCCCTTTCACCACATAAGAAATAATACAGATTGATTATCTAGTTGACAGAATTACACCAAAATACATTTAAACTGAACTACCTAAACCCAAAGGGAGAAGCTCCAGACCAACACAAAAAGTACATGGCTCCTAGGTTCTTCATGTATGTGAGAATTTGGGTTTTCTGGTTGGCTAGGGTATGCACCTAAGCCAGGCAGAACCCACCACTCTAGTCATGTCAGGTCAGTTACACGCCAAAGATAACCTGTGCTTACCCTCTGTTAGCTTGGCATATAGCAGGTATGCTTATCAGAGGCAATGTGTGAAGTGTTTGTGCAACACACTCACACTGCAACACACTGAATAAACCACAAAAGAGACTCCACACAGGATTATGTACAAATAGATTTCTATACTGTACTTCAAACAAAAACAATATAAATCATACCATTAGTGCAAATAAAGCAAGTTTGTCTGATAAAAACACATAAATTACCATAAAAACATAAGGTATGGCATCCCTGCCGTCCTATTACACTTTATACAGTAATTGTAGTGAACCCAGTTGAAGTGATTAGATTCTCGCACACACCGTAGGGTACAGTAGCACCTGTGAGCCTACTACATGTGATACAGTGATATAGTACCTGTTAGAACTGGGGGTCTCTAGTTGGCTGAGGTAGGTACCTTAGTCCAAATATGGACCCTTGCTTCTAGTCAGGGAAAGGAGGTACACCCCTGCTCACCCTCCGCTAGCTTGGGACGAGCAGCCAGGCTTATCTCCAAGGCAATGTGTAAAGTATTTGTAACCACACTCCCAGTAACACAGTGATAAAACCACAAATGGACACCACACTGACTTTATAAAAATAGCGGTATCTTTATCAAAAGAAATAAGATGAGACCAAATGATTGAAATCCTACAGATGTGTATTGGTAATATTTCACTTTGCCCGTTATAGGCCATCAATCACTTTTAGGTTTTTGCTGTATTATTGAGCAGTTCATGATGATCTAATGCAGTTCTAATGCAATGCTATGCAGTTCGTAATGCAGTTCTTAATGTAGAAATAAGACAGTCCTTAATGCAAGAATAAGGCAGTTCGTAACGCAGGAATAATACAGTTCATGATGCAAGAATAATGCAGTTCTTAAGGCAAGGTATGATGCTATAAGCCAATCTGCACGATCAGCTTGGGCACCACTAGGCCCCAACAAGAGAGACAAAGGTCGTAAACTTAAAGGGGCGGCCCGGTACTGCTGGGCAGGTATGGGCTGCTCGGGGACTCAGCGCGTCTAACGCGCTGCAGCGGGCGAGAGATCGGCGCACTCCTGTACTCCTCCTACACTCCTCCCCAGGCCACATAACGCTAAGTCCAAGCCTTACCTGGGGGGTGCGCTGCCTCACTCTCTCTCTCTGTCCCCACTCCTCGGATGTCCTGCTGGGCCGTCCAAATAGCGATGCAGCTTCGTTGCTAGTGACGCTGTAGCCGGACTGGTTATGGTGATGCCTTCTCCTTCATTGACTATCTTGGGCAGATTCCTCTTGGCAAAGAGCGATGACAATCCCTTTCACCTTGCAGCTTCCTTAGCTTCTGAAATCCATTAGCATGTTGCGGCTCGGGCCGGAAGGGGGCAATCCTTACTCACAGCCTCAGTTACGATGCAGGATTGGGCCACAAAAAGCAATGCAGCAGCGTGGACGATGTTTCACGCTGCGAGGGCAATGCAGTCAGGGGCCACCTTGTAAACATTACCACAGACCACACAGCAGTCTCCGGCATGCAAAAGCAGACGCACCAAGCATTCGTTGAGACACGGTTGGAAACTTTGATGTTCCTGAGTTTCCACAACAGGGGACCAGCTCTCCTCGGGCCATTGGAGACAAGTGACTTCAGAACACAGCACACAGCACCCCACCGACCTCAAAAACTACAGACCCATCTCCCTGCTCCCGTTCCCAGCGAAAGTCATCGAGAAAGCCATCAACAGCCAACTCGCCACATTCATTGAAGAACACAACATCCTCGACTCCTCCCAATCCGGCTTCAGAAAAAAACACAGTACGGAAACCGCCCTCCTCGCCGCAACACACGACATCCGCACCTTACTGGACAAAGGAGAAATAGTAGCCCTCATCCTCCTCGACCTATCAGCGGCGTTCGACACAGTCTCCCACCGCACCCTAATACGCAGACTCTACGATGCAGGAATCCAGGACAAGGCCCTCGACTGGATCTGCTCCTTCCTCTCCGGCAGGACGCAGCGGGTGAGACTCCCCCCTTTCCTCTCGGACCCCACACCGATCACCTGCGGAGTCCCCCAGGGCTCCTCCCTCAGCCCGACGCTCTTCAACGTCTACATGGCTCCACTTGCCCCCATCGTCAGAACCTACGGACTCAACATCGTGTCATATGCAGACGACACCCAGCTCATCCTCTCCCTATCCAACGAGCCCAACACCGCTAGACGCAACTTTCGAGAAGGCATGGAAGCCGTCGCCGAATGGATGAAAAACAACTGCCTTCAACTAAACACCAACAAAACAGAAGTACTCATCATGGGCCCAAACCCCGACGCCTGGAGCGACACCTGGTGGCCCACCGCCCTCGGAAACCCGCCAACCCCCACAGACCACACACGCAACCTGGGAATCATCCTGGACTCTGAGCTCAAAATGGACCGCCAGATCAACTCTGTCTCATCTTCCTGCTTCCACACCCTCCGCCTCCTTCGTAAGACCTTCAAATGGATCCCACTCGAACACCGAAAGACAGTCACTCACGCCCTGGTCACCAGCAGACTCGACTACGGCAACGCACTCTATGCCGGAATAAACAAAAACCTCATCTGCAAGCTACAGAACATCCAGAACGCCGCCGCAAGACTGGTCCTTAACCTGCCAAAACACTGCCACATCTCCCAGCACCTGCGCACACTCCACTGGCTCCCCGTCGAGGCGAGAATCACCTTTAAGATGCTCACCCACGCACACAAGGCCCTCCACGGCACCGGACCAGCATACCTGAACAGCCGACTCAAATTCCACGCACCCCAAAGGACCCTACGATCAGCCCAGCTTTCCTACGCCGTGGTCCCCCGCACCAGAAAGACCAGATCGGGAGGCCGCTCCTTCTCCTTCCTCGCGGCCAAAGCATGGAACGCCATTCCGCTCCACCTCAGACAGACAACATCGCTCCCCATCTTCGCAAGAAACCTCAAAACCTGGCTCTTCGACAGACCCCCTCCTTGATGAAATGGAACCTGCACCCCCCCACCGCCCCCACCCCTAGCGCCTTGAGACCCTTACGGGTGAGTAGCCGCGCTTTAACAAACTCCTGATTGATTGATTGACAGCAAAGTCCTTCAAGCAGGGGGACACAGCATACAGCAAAGTCCCTTGTCCGCTCCTTAGTCAAATCAGAAAACTACAGACCAGCCCCAGAACACACAGCAGGGGCTGTCCTTCTCTTCAGTCTGTTCATGTGTTCTTCTTTGGCAGAGGTTGCTCTTGATCACAAAGTAGTTTAAAACCTTTTTCAGTCTTGAGTTCAGGGGTTTCAGCTCTCACATGTATAACCCTAAATGCACTTGAATTCTTTGTGTTCAGGGGGGTCTGACCCTGGTCCAAAACAAAATCCTGGGTGTCTTCCTGTCAGTGCACACCCTCTTCCTTTGATAGTGAGGGTCTGGGCCTCAGGCGCTCCGCAGGAGGTGGAACCATCCTTTTGTGGCAGCAGCACAACCCTCTTCACATCCAGGGGGCTACTCCTCCCACCACACCAAATGCAGGCTAGCCTGTTGCTGTCTCTCCTACTCCTCCCTAGTGTCAGGACACCTCCCCAGACCCTGTCACATCCAAATCCCGATAGTCAATACACAACCAGGCAGAGGCACGCAGGATGGTTAGGACAAGAAACCAGCCATCTTCTAAAAGTGTGGTTTCTAGACACACTATTTAAAAACCATCTTTACAAAAAGATGTGTTATTAAATTCTGAGTTCAGGCGCACTAAACTCCATATCTCCATCTTATGCCAATTGGAAGAAATGTTAGAAACATGTTACACAGCATTCCCCATCTTGTCCTACAGGCAAGATGGCCTTGCAACAGTGAAAAACGAACGTGGCAGTATTTCACTGTCAGGACATGATACACACCTCAGTACATGTTCTACCTTTCACATACACTGCACACTGCCCAGAGGGGTATCTTGGGCCTACTATAGGAGTGTCTGATGTGCATAAAAAAGATACGGGTAAGGCCTGACAAGTGGGTGCACTTGGGCCAAGTCCAACAGTACCGCACTCAACTGATCCCAAGTGCAAAACGGGGCACTCACTTTCAATCATATTCTAACACTCTTTCCAACCAGTCTGCACAGCTTCTGCCACCTGGCAGAGGCTTGCTTAAAGGGTTCAGTGGTAACTGCTCTAGCAAGTCATCTCCCCAACGTGGAGAACGTGTGGTGAACCGTCACCCGGTGTCCTGTGACAGTGCGGTGGAGACAGTTTACGGGATTGGTTAGAGCGAGTATGAGGGAAGCCACAGAGACCTCTTGGGCCTGACAGAACACAGTACCTGCTCCAGGTAGCTTCACTGGATCAAGGCAGGCCACCAGTGCCTAAGTTCCAAACTGTCCCAGGGCTGCACTGATCAGCTGGGCTTGAGGGACCGGGCGTCATCAGCGGAGGTGGCACCAGGCGTTGCCCAGCAACAGCATGATCACTTCCCTCTGCTTGGCTGCGTCGTCCTCGGGGACAGGCACACATATACTCCCCAAAAAGAGGGGAAAAGCACTCAACCCCCCTCTCTCTCTGCAAAGTGTACTTTGGTCAGTGACCCCAGTGGCCATCAGGCACAGTCATCTCAGGGGCCAGTTATAACTGCCGGACTCACAACAGCAGAGTCCTATGGCAGGAAAGGGGGAAATGAGCACCTGCTCTGCTCGCAGCTACCCAGTAATGAGGGGTAATACTGATCCTTGTCCCCTTTGGCTGACAGACACAGGAGACACAGAGTCCCACAGCAGAACCAAGGGATGGAGGTCTGTGCTGATCCTGAGACCTCTTGAACAGGGGGCAAGCCAACAAGCCCTTGAAGAACACTTGGGGGGCACAAAGTGAGCGGCAGGCAGCTCATGAAGACAGGTTGCAATGAGGCAGTCCCTCCTGCAGCCCAGAAGTCAGCAGGCCAACACCGCAAAGCAGTCAGCCAAAGTGACAATTTCTCCTGGCAGCACCACAGTCCTCCTGGCAATGTGCAGATGTAGAGCTAGCAGCGTCTGGTTACAAGTCCCACTCAGTGTCTAAAAACATGGGATCAGAGCCTCAGTACTTATAGTCTAAAATGTCTTTGATGTAGGGTGGGACTTCAAAGGATCCCTTATAAGTGCACAAAGATCCCGTTCAGCTCAGCCCTGGCTCCAGACAATCAGTAGGGGTAAATCAGCCCTTTGTGTGAGGGCAGGACACAACCTATTCAAATGTAAGTGTGAACCATGCTCCCTCTCCTAACCCAGAAACACTATCAGTATGCAGATGAATGACCTGTCATACCCAGCTTTTCCTGGGATGTTGCTGTCTAGAGAGTATGCACAAAGTATAGCTGTCATCCGCACCAGATATGTATTGCAGGCTGCAAAGCACTAAGAATTATGAGCTCAGAGAAATGCCCAGTTTCTAAAGTTCTGACAGCCAAATGAAAGAGGCTGACCTTGGCTGCCCTTTCTTCAACGTGGATAGTCTTACTACCATGGTAAGCAGCTGATTGATTGCAGCTCTTTTCTCTTGAATCAAGACAGTGACCCATTGTCATTTCCTGTCTGTCGTGACATGAGAGGGGCTTTCATTAGTGCTCCTGCATTTGATCTACATTTTGGCAGTGCAGAATTGTGAAACATGCCATAGAAATTGTCAGCTCTCCCTTCAACGGGTGGCCAGCTGCGCCCCATGTGAGTAATCGCTACCTTTGTTTTCACTCACATTACTGGTGTGCACAACTGTCTGACAATTCATTACCCATCTATTTTCATCTATTTTCATGTGTTCCCGCTTGTTAGGTCCTGATGAGACCCCTTACTGGATGTAGGGTCAAAACGTCATTGACATATTGAAACTAACTATTTTATAGCCTTCACAAAAGTAGTGGAAGGCTAGTAATAATGACTATATATTGAATACCAGTTGTTTTCTTTGATTTTGAATCCTCAAATTATTTTATAAATTGTCACTCTGGTGATATAGGTTCTAAGTTCACTTGGGACACTCAGCACCCATTTTCCTATGGTAGGATAATATGAATATAATATTTGCACAAATATTATTGTCCTGTGAATTGCATTCTGTGTGATTGGTCTTCTATTTCCACATCACTATACCAATGGTAATTGCCATTGTGCATCAATAATATTAAGTATTCTGTATGTTGTCCACATGAACCACTGTATCTTTAATACATGGTAATTGCCTTGGTTCCTTGTGAGTAGGGTCTCCCTTGTTGCTTATTTATGACACGTTCTAAAAGCGGCATTTCTAAAATAGCAATGTGAAATTCAACTACACCAGTAAGTAGGATTTATCACTGCTATGCTAAACATACCAAACATGGCAACACCACTCCTTTCTGATCCGGAATTACCACTTAAAAGTAGATAAGGGCATTCCCAATGCTAGCCTATGAGAGGAGCAGGCCTCACAGCAATGTAAAAGGAAATAGGCTGTTTGCCACTACCAGGACATGCAAAACATAAAGGTACGTGCCTTACCTTTTACCTACACAGCACCTTGCCCATAGGGCTACCTAGGGCCTAACTTAGGGTGACCTAAGTGTAATAAAAGAGGAGTTTAAGGTTTGGCAAGTAGTTTTAAATGCCAAGTCAAAGTGGCAGTAAACTCCGCACACAGGCCCTGCGATAATCAATGTGAGGCTAGCCCAGCCTGGGTCCATCCAGCAGTAGAAGCGAGGGGTAGGTGATCCCCACTGGTAGAAGGCCATTCATATATGAGAAAAGGCAGGTAGGAGGCTAGAGGTCATCTTATCCCCGCCAAGCCTCGAGCCAGCACCAGCACGGGGACATGAGCAGACTTCATGGAAAGGCTGGTATCAGGCAGTCATAGAGTGGTAAGGCTGCGGGTTTATGCAAAGTAGACTGGGCAGGTGTTGTAGGCAGATCCCGTTGGAGGCATGGAAGACTGTTGGGGGTGGAAATATATTAGTGCCACCTTTACGCAACCCTGTGCAATGGTATAGTCAGTGTAGCTGGCCAAAGCTGTAGCACTAAGATTGGGGCCTACTCGCAGGTATTGTCTTCTCAAGGTGTTCCTTTGAATAGTAATTATGTTGCCATACTCAAATCACTATCCGCAAGTCTGCTGGGAATCGAATGGTGAGTTATCGGAGCAAATTACCATAAGCAGGGGAGTGCGACAGGGTTGTGTTCACACACCCACACTTTTCATTCTCTTTGTAAATGGCTTTTTGGGCATCTTTTTGGGCTGTGAAAATGATTATCTATAACTCGCCAAAAAGTCCCAGACAACACATTACAGAGTTTTAAGACACCTAAGGGTACAGAAATCATACTTTCAGACAGTTTTGTTGAATCCATGGTAGGCGCAGCTCATTCCAGGGAAAACAGGCATGTGGGGAGGAAAGGGGGTGCTGGGAAGGGGAACGAAACACATAAATGTTAAAGAAAACACAAAAAAAAACATACTTGCTGCCCTCCATCGCGTCGCGCATGTCTGTTTCTCTCCTCTTCCAAAGGCACGGCTCACAGAATGCTGTGCGGCCAACCCTAAAGCTGCTCTCAAGAGAGTAGCTTCAGGTTTGGCCTGAGCACCCTAGATTTGCGCTCCAGGACAGACTGTGAGTCTATGCCTTCTCTCTGCAACTCAGCAGTGTTGCTGGGTTGGAGAAAACTTTCACTGCGCATGATGGTTCTGCGGCGAGCCAACCATCATGTGTAGTGAAGGGAGTGCACATACCACTCCCTTTAGTGCCTGTCATCACTGTGGCCCCATACCAAAGACTAAGCACAAGGAAAATAAAACAATAATGTAATGGTTTTGAAACCTATGACATTATCGTTTTATTGTTCATGATTTGGAGGGAGCTGGCAAAGGAGGGCAACACACCTCTACCATAGCGGAGGAGCTGCCCCTGACCCATGGACTAGAAATCAATGCTACCAATACTAAATGTATCCCTACTGATCTTTCTGTGACTCAATACAAATTGTAATACAAAGCGTGACACTATATTAGAGAGTTTTTTAGAATTTGATTACCTGGGTGTCAGATTGTCAAATTCTCCTTCATATCCACACCAAATTACAAAAAGCCAATTGCTCTTAAATCATGGGGCATAGAATATTTGTATATAGCTTTAGCTTTCATTCCATATAATTGGACCTGTAAATCCTCTGTGCTTAAGCCATATATCCCAAAATAAGGGGCACAGAAATCCCCAAGAGTGTTATCTGGTTTTATAGCAAGGTCTATTGTCATTAAATGATTGTCACACAAAAACAAATATTTATAAGGCTTGTCAGCAAACCACACAGTATGATTAATCCTATGAACCAAGAGAAATTATATTAAAAAAAATCATATATTTATTACAATCAAAAGGTTAAAAACATAAGTACATAAAAACATTTCATTACAGTATTTTTAGAAAACATAGTCGACGCAGCGTTTCGGTGAGTTAGTGATGTTCACCTTCTTCAGGACAGTTTTCGAGACAATGGAAACATTTTATTATGTATATAAACTTGTGTTGCTGACACCACCTCTACATCAATAATGTATACTATCATATTAACATTGAACAAGGATCAAGGACATTATCTTAGTCACCTTAACTCCCCATAGACATTGTCATGTGATCAAAACAGAATTTGTATTAAAAACACAGTATTATCTTAAAAAACATAGATTGCAATAACTAATATCTAGTAGTTCAGTATGAATTTAATAACAGTTTACCTCAACATCAGTAAACACAGCACATCAATTTGGATATCATACCTCTATTCTTAACAACGCTGAGTTTTTATTCTTTCTGTACATAACACACACTAATAAAGTGAAAACTCTACAAACGGGCACCACGCCAGTTTAGAAAAGTACATTATCTTTATCTAAACCAAACAAGATCAAAATGGCAAAAGTCCAACATACTCAACTCAAAATATCACTTTTAAAAGGTTTTAAGGAATTATGTTCATAGAACTAAATGGATGCAGTGATTTCACACAAATAACCTCAAATGCCTAAAAATCCACACGGCAAAACAGCTGCAGGGGAGGGAAGTGTCAGAAATCACAGCCATGCTTTGATTCCTGAGTCTACGGAGAGGCAATGTGTCAGTTCTGCTGCACGCATGATAAGTCTTGCTTTGAATCCGGACTGTTGGGGAAGCGATGTGTGGAAATCCAAACGGTTCTGGTCTGCAGGTGATCCATCGGACAAATGTGGTGCACAGGTAGAATTGGATGCTCTGGAGGTCGATGCAGCAGTGGCAAACAGGTGCTGCGTCGATTTCATAAACCACATCTCATGATGTGTTGATTCTTTGAGCCGCACAACAGAACCTGCATCAGAGTTAGTGTGGGGGTCTCAGACTTCAGAGACAAGGAGTGCTGAACTCGGGCTGCTGTAGTTTCTTCGGCTGCTGACACATCAATTTCTTCGGCCACATGGCGGCGTTGTGTGGAAATTTCTACTGCATGGCTATGCTGCATCGGAAAAACAGATGCTTGAAGGGCGATCTGCCAATTTTGATGGTTTCAAGCAGGTCTTTGCTGCAAGAACAACCTCCATGGCCCAGAACTGGAATTGGCACCAGAAGACAGGTCAGAAATCCCAGCAGGGATGCTGCAGATGAAGTCTTTGATGGCCATGAAACTTCCAATAGGAGGCAAGCACACACAAGCCCTTGGAGAAATGCCACAAGCAGGATACAAATCAAAGTCCAGTTCTTTTCCTCTCCAAAGCAGAAGCAGCAACTGCAGGCCAACCCAGCAAAACAACACACAGCAAAGAGGCTGTACTCCTCCTTGCAGCTCTTCAGCTCATAACATTGGCAGCGGATCAAGAAGTGTTATACAGTCTGGTGTTTTAGGTCCAAATGATATACCCCTTTTGGCCTTTGAAGTAGGCATTCTTCAAAGGATTGTCTTTGTATTGTACACGTTCTTGTTCTGCCTGATCTTGACTCCAGACACACTCCAGGTGGTGGAGACAGCATAGTGAAAGGCCAGGCACAGCCCTTTACAGATGCAGGTGACAGCTCTTACCACCACTCTAGCTCAGGAAGGACCATCAATCTGGTGATGGACCATCAGGATAAGCAGGGAACACTTCAATTCTCGTTGTGTGTGACGTTCTAGAGTGAATGCAGTCTAAACCAGATGTTGCTTCCCCAGACAGGCAGAGGTACAGGATAGCAAAGCAAGAAAAGGCCCACTTTCCAAAAGTGGCATTCTCAAACACACAATTTAAAAACCATCAAAAAGATGTATTTTAAAATTCTGAGCTCAGAGGCAACTTCAATGAGAGCCTATGGGAGAGCTAGTCTTGCAATAGCGAACAACATAATTTTAGTATTTCACTATTAGGACATGTAAAACACTCCAGTACCTATCCTACCTTTCACATACACTGCACCCTGTCCATGGTGGTACTTTGGGCCTACATAAGGGGTGCCTTACATGTAGTGAAAGGGAAGGTTAGGGCCTGGTAAGTGGGTGCACTCAGCAGGTCGACATGGCAGACTAAAACTGCCCACACAGACACTGCATGAGAACGTTTACATGGCTACTCATATGGATGGCACTACCAGTGCTGCATGCCCAATAGTAGCATTTGATTTACAGGCCCCAAGTACACCAAGGGCACTTTACTAGGGACTTTCCAGTAGATCAAATATGCCAATCATGGATAACCAATCATAATCACAATTTACACAGGAGAGCATATGCATGTTAGCACTGATTAACAATAATAAAGTGCCAAGAGTCCTACCAAAAAAAACAGGGTCAGAAAAATAGGAGGCAAAAGCCAAACATTTGGAGATAACATGCAAAAAGGGCCAGGTCCAACACAACCCCCTCCAGCCAACACCCAGGGGAGACCAATTAATACCTTGATTGACTTCCCTGATTGGGGTGATAGAGCATGGACCCTCACCCGGAGCACCTGGTGCACATTCCAGTTCTACGCCTTCCTGAACCCAGCTGGATTCCTCTGTCCATGCTCTAGGGGCCCACCAAGTTAACCCATAGGGAATCCTTCTCCGCATCCGTCTGTGCAGCATCAAACCTTACTTTGCTCTCAAATGTCCCCCAGTAGCAGACAGTACCACCATGGCCAACACGGTGCTGTGGCCCCGCCCTCCCTTGGGGTATGACTCCTGTCCCAGGAACAACTGTGTCCACCAGGACACCAAGTCACAGTGGCTTGTCACTGACAGCTGTCAGGCTTCTCAGGGCTCTCTAACCTCTGTGGCATTTGAGAGTGGAGGGCAGTGCTACAGGTGCTTGGCACCCTTTGTCCACTCTCTCTACAGCCAGATCAGGGATGGAATCCTGACACGGGTCCATCTGCCCAGGGTTCCTACCCTGAAGCTGGACAGGAGACTCTCCCCCTCCCCTCTGGGGTCTAGTACCCTCCACTGTGGAGAGGTACCCCTAAACTCCAGAACTGTTGGGGCACTTGTGGCAAGTCTCCTGCATAGTCACCCACAATTTTAGGGGTACTATCCTTCAACTGGTCTCCCAACCTAGGGTCTGGACAGGAGTCAGGGGTGAGTCCTCCCTCCTCTGCACTCACTCCTGGGGCTCTGCGCCCTCCCACCTGGAGTGGTACCCCCAAAAAAGACCAAACAATAGGTACACTGATAGCAATCGTCCCTCCCTCCAAGTCAGGTTGTGACACCTTGAATCTGGCTCTCCAACCCAGGGTCTGTACCCTTAGTCTGAACCTGTGTCTGGCAAGCCAGGACTTCCAGGGAGTGAACCCCCCCCCCCCAAAAGAAACCCATTCCTCATGTATTGTGTGAGAGTCTGCATTGCGCAGGCCTCCAGCCTCCTGTCAATCTGACAGTGCATGAAGACCCCCCAGGCCAGAAGTGGCCTCACCAGGGTCAGTCCTGGGGTGCTCTGACTTCGGAGATAGAAACCCCTGACCAACTGGTTCCCTAACTGCAGACTGTCTCCCCCGTCACCCCTTTCTCTGGGCTTCTGCACATGCCACCCGTTTCAGCATCACTCCCAAGAGCTTCCTCAGACCATCTGAAATCCACTAAAAGGTCTGAATCCAGTGCAAGCCCCCTGGAGTCAGCGAAAGTACACTTCACCAGGTGTTGGCAAAGCTCTGGAAAACAGGGACTGAACATATGCTCTCCAACAGTTACATTGCACAGCCCCACGCATGTGTTAACCAAGCTACCAAGGAGGTGAGAAGGGGTTGTCTGGGTGTCTAATTCTGTTATCCTGACTAGAAGGAAGGGTACTATTTGGACAGGGTGCCAACCACTGCCAACTAGAGACCCTCAATTCTGACAGGGATCAAAACATGAGAGACTTTCAGAGCTCATTTAAAGTAAAGATTTTAAATCTACAAAGTTTAACTTCTTAGGATATGCTTGATCATTTCAATCCATATTGCATAGTCTTTGTCATTTTTTACCCTTGCGTATGTGTCCTATATTGATGACTTCTTAAATGCTTTGAATAACGTTCAAGATGAAATGATTAATTAGAAATTGCAAGATCAGAGCACCTGGGGGGAAACTCTCCTGTACCTTTACAATTTGTCATGTACCTGTATAATGGTTATTGGGTTCTGCCCACCTGGTACTACAGAAAATCAATAAAAACTGCTGTTGAAAAAGAAAAAAAAGAAATTGCAAGGTAACTTTGGAAAATCAATGCTAATACAATCTGTAAGATATTACGCACAACCGATTTGAGAAAAATGTTTTATTAACTATAATCTTTATTATGCCTGAAGAAAAAGAAAAGGTTGTCTGTAGTATCTCTTGTTACTGCTTTTGGTTTGGTGGTTAAAACCATTATTTAATGTATAAACAGAATGATATAAGTGGAGTGGATCTGGGGCCATACATTTGATTTTGAGTTTGGCCTGCAGATTGGTTGTTCACTCTTTTGAAGAAGGTTCATCTCTCCTGAGGTGGCATTTGAAAGGTTGTCTGTTAGGGGGAAAGTTGCTTCAGTGCCATAGTGACAGTGGCTACCACAGGAGGAATTGCCTTGAGGGCCAAATTTCCCAGTCTAGCATTCTCTAATTTAATCAATGCTGGTGGATATTTCTTATGTGAACTCTGGAAATATCCCCAAAATGGAAATAAGTGGTTAGTGCACCTATAGAAACTGTATAACTTGATGTGGTGGTATATTCGCTCATTCCTTAAACACTTTACTTCCCTTATGAGAAATCTTCGCCACCTTTTCCATGGTGAGCTTTAATAGAGTTAAGTCCAAAAGATATGTTGGCGAACGAGACACCTTAGATTGTTTGGCACTTTCACATCCATGTCTAAAGGAGGCAAATCCAGAACTTGGTGGAACCTGAGGTACCCATCCATCTGTATTACTCTCTTCAAGGACAGACTAAACCTGATGGTAAAAACATTGGAAGTGCAAGCGTAGAATCTGCTCTTTCAAAATCTGGAATGTAGATGGGGTAGGGTTTGTTATTTTTTCTGTCACCACAGTCTAGTAATATCTTACCATAGAGTCACATGTATGAATTAGTATGAGAAAATTAGCTACAGTGTGCCTTAAAACAGAACTGCGCCTCGGTCTATTGGTAACTTTTAATATCTAAGGTACTCAGATAATAGCTTTCGTCTAGAGTAAGATCAACAGCACATAGTCAACTCCTAGGGAAATGCTTTCTGTCTATGAGTGTAAGATTATTAAGGGTCCATTCAAAACAAATGATGTTATCTGGGGCAAACCACTTGTACTCAAGAATGTGTTCTTGTGGAGCACTATTTATAAGTGTCTTTCCCAAATCACTATTTTGCAAGAATGTTTTGGTGCATACTATTCGAGCAGCAGCTTTCTTTAAAGTATCTCAGTATATGGCTTCTTCTAATTTTGTCTTCATCTTTATTCATTGTTTCTAATGTTTCCATAAGTCTGGAACAGAACTTTCGGTTTCTGAAGCAAGTCTTGTAATTGCCGCGCAAAGTAGTGTTTTATCAATTTTCCAATCACCATCACAATGAAGTAGTTATTGACTACTCTGCTTTTAGATCCCTCATATGGGTGCTTGTGAGCTATTTTATTGACCTTTTATACCTGGGCATGGCTACTCTACCTATGGCAAATTGTCAATATACAAAAATATTCACTGCATAATTTGTGATGATAGGCTGATATAGCTATTTAATTAATGTTATTAAATCTTGAGACTCCTACCTGACATCTCTGTAATTATTGGTAATACCTGTTGAGATAATGAATTTCTTAAAGATTATATGGGCTCAATTGTGGTCAGCAATGTCTGAATTATGAATAGGGGATAGTGGTCAATTTCCAGTTCGGCAGTCTCTTCAAATTTTGAAAGTAAAATATCTGTACTTTTATGATTTTAGAGTAGGCTACCTGATGGGGAACTGCACATGCTCATATCAAGCCCTAAGCTTACTAACTAGAAATTAATAGAGTTCCACAACAAATGTACATCTAACTGCAGTATGAACTATAAGTCTTAAGAATACCTCACCTTTTATGCTCCTCAGAAAGATCTTTAAGATTTGAAACAGGCGTTAAAGTTGCAAGACAAATACAAGGCATTTCTTTCACTGCTGTGCCACAGTGCATTTGAATTCAAATCTGGAATTTGATTTATATGAGCAGATATAGGTCCTTTATTTACAATGTGGTGGATGGGACCCTCCATCGCAAATGTGTCACATATCATGTCTTCAAGTTTGCAAGTCCATTATAGCCTATAACAAAATTACAAATTGTCCCTGTAGGAGTTATTTAAATAGTTTTCTTCAATACTCTTTTAGTCACAACAGTGATCTAACATTCATATGAAAGCAAGGAGGATACAGTCTTTTACTGTTATTTATTTTTATGCATTGTTTTCTTTATCAAAAATGACATGGCAACAAAAATACTACACAATGTACAGATTTGGTTTCTCGTAGTATTTGACACCTTATGTTCTTTACATGGGACATCAAGCTACCACGTGGAGAGGATTATATCTCAACATATTATATTCATTGTAACATCACACAAACAATGGTACAAATGAAAACAAAACGGTGTTGTGCGTCGACGTTTCGGTCCCTCGTCGGTTAAAGCAAATCCATAGGACCATCATCAGGACAAGTTGCACATATACATCTAAAAATTTACAATGCAAAGGTCTCGGCATCATTAAAGGTAGAGCTATTGGCATTGCTCATGACATTTTCTTTTTTTTAAAATCATCAATAAATGGCATTGTCATTTACATTGCCAATAGCTTAATCGTTAAATAAATGGCATTGTCATTTACAATGCCAATAGCTACATCCTACACAGAGCCACCCTCACACAGACAGAGCCACCAACACATAGAGCCACCTACAAAAAAAATAAATGGCATTGTCATTTACATTGCAAATAGCACAATTAGGGGAGCAGAGGCAATAAAAATGGCACAATCAGGGGACCAGAGGCAAGAAAAACGAGTGCAATCAGGGGGTAGAAGGCAAGAGAAACGAGTGCAATCAGGGGGCAGAAGGCAAGAAAACGAGCAAAATCAGGGGGGCAGAGGCAGGAAAAATGGCACAATTAGGGGAGCAGAGGCAAGAAAAAACGAGTGCAATCAGGCGACAGAAGGCAAGAAAACGAGCACAAACAGGGTGGCAAAGGCAAGAAAAACGGCACAAACAGGGTGGCAGCGGCAAGAAAAATGGCACAAACAGGGTGGCAGAGGCAAGAAAAACTGCAAAAACAGAGTGGCAGAGGCAAGAGAAACTGCACAAAGAGGTGGCAGAGGCAAGAAAAACGGCACAAACAGGGGGGCAGAGGCAAGAAAAACAGCACAAACAGGGTGGCAGAGGCAAGAAAAATGGCACAATCAGGGGCAGAAGGCAAGAAAAAAACAAGTGCAATCGGGGTAACATCTCAGGGTCATTAGACCTTGGATCAGTGAGAGGCAACTCACATTCAAGCATGCGTACTATATATAGGCTCATACCTGGTGGGTTCCGCTCTCCGATGTGTGGTGCAGTTTCTTCCGCTGTGCTTCCAGGTACTCGCCCCTCATCCTCCTTAGGATCTCAGGGTTATTGCACCACACGGTAGTAAGAGCAATAATAAACTATTTATCCTACCTGACACGGTATCTTGTTTCACCACAGAGCTGCGACAGCCGCCATTCACTCTACCAAAGATCGCCTGGGGCTTTTTCGAGGTGCTGCTCGCGGCCCCTCCGTTTCTTGGTGGGAGTGCCCGGAAGGTCCCGCCAACGAGGACACGGACAGCGGGAGGGGGGAGGGATCGAAAACACGGTTGCAAGTACTTTGTGTAAGTGACAAAGCTCCTAGACACACACGCACCATATAAAGGAGCGTAATAAACCCTACTATTAAGCGCCCCCTTAGGAGTCATTCTTTAGGTCCGGCCCCATTTGGCGTACATGAGTTCAACCAAAGGGCATTAAGGGGGCCCTCCACTAAATATCGCAGAGGATCACACATTCTGCTTTAAACCACTCACTGTATGTTTCACGGTTTCTATTTAGTCCTGTCGAATGTCGGCACGCATAGAACTGGTATATACAAATGTGTTCCTGTAAGCTAAGCGAGCTGTTCACATCCGAGTTTCGCTATTAATTTAAGACGCAATTCAAAAAGACTACTGGTCCCACCAAAACCTATCGTAATGCCAAAAAGGAGAAATAATGTACAGAAGGACACATAAAAAACGCGCAGACCTGCAAAAATGTAAAGGGCACAACATTGTCGGCAGGTTCGAGACTTCATAGCGTGAGAAGAGAATCACTCCACATGTTAAGTCGCCCAAAGCTCAGCTGAAAAAACTGTCTCCAGCACCCTGCAACAAATGGAAGGGTGGCCCCCGTACACCAGGAACCACAGCTGTGAAACAAAATCCTCGTCATTGATAAGCGAGCAGCCTGCTCCATCCTTGCAGCCCTTCCCAGGCATGGTTCAGACCTCACAACCACGCGGGCATGCACATACTATAGGCTGCGCCGCGCAACCCCATACATCTCTCAGAACGTATGAAAAACCTGCCAACCTAAAGAGCTGTATACATGTCAAGATGATATCCAGGGGTGGGGATTCATTAACAGCGAAGCACAGGTTATGTAAAGCCCCACTGACTAACTTGGTAAAGGCATTTTGAATCCTATGCCCACTGATTACCATAACAGGCCACTCAAACCATACCCAAGGTTAAAACAGGGCTGCGGGGTGCGAGGGTTAGGAGCTCTGCTTGGAGGGAGGGGGGGCTCTGCTTGGAGGGAGGGAGGGCTCGGGAAGGGACAAAGGGGGTTGGGTGCAGGACGGGCGGCTATACAAAAGGAACGGAATCAAGAGGGGATACTACATGCAGAGCACAGGGGGCAGAAGGCTCTGAAAGACGCAGGCAGGCTCATACCTGGGGGCTCCGCTCTCCGATGTGTGGTGCAGTTTCTTCTGCTGGGCTTCCAGGTACTCGCTGAACAGCTTCTGCAGCGAAGGACTGATGCTCGGCACAGCTCTGCGGAGGGAGGCCCATCCAGGGCAGAGAGACAACACGGCAACAAGGAAAAGGAGGGGGGGAAGTCATCCGCGCAGCACATGAGAGCCGAGGATATTCAAATGTCAGCCCGGGCCCTGTTTGAAGAGGTAAACGATTCGCGGTCTGTCGCGTCAGGCGGTCAGGCAGAAATGGCGGCGCAAAGCTCTGAAAATTTTCTGATTCGGGGGCGTGTTTTTGGCTTCTGAGTGACGGATGACGTCACAGGTGGAAAGAATGCCAAAAACACGCCCCCGAATCTGAAAGAGACGGGGCTTGATTGGAGTGACGCCCCTCTCCTCCAATGGCTGGCCTCCGTTTAGGAAGCCAGCCAATGGAGGAGAGGTGGAGGAGAGAGGCGGGTTCAAGCCCCGTCTAAAAAAACATTAAATTTCCGACCTAAGACTCCGCAAGCGCAGCCTTTAGGTCCTCAACCTAAAAACATACTGTTTGTCCAAAAACGATGGGATGAACTGCAACTGATGAATAAACCAGGAAATACACCACTTTCATAAAGTTCAAAGGAATTCTAAACAGAGAAAAGAGGGAAGACCTCACCCATGTCATTGACTTGTCACAGAAATGCTTTTATTGCTGGGTGGTCAAAATGTCATGTTCAGAGTGAAACTGCTTTGCAAACGTCAGTGCGCCAGGAATCCTATTCAAGCAGTGCACCAGTGGAGCAATGGACAAATGGGTATGCTTTTTGCCCCCCTGGGCACTTCCTTTCAGGTGTTTATGATAAGGCTGCATAGGCTGGTGAAGTCCCCTCTTTAATGCTGATCAAGTGGGTACACATTTTGCACCTGTGTACTCTTGAGGGGCATTCCCTTATTTTGAAAGGGGTGTGCTCCCAGGCAAAGGATGGAATTGGGTAGGTTAAGGTTGTTGATTGGCCCACAAACAGTTTGCCAGTTAGTAAGTGGAACCGTTAATGCACTCCTGATGGCACCTGTAGGAAAGTAGTATCTGCTTCTTATGGTTACCCCCACTTTTTGCTTGATGTCTCACTGTTTTGACTTGTCTGACTGGGATCCTGCTTATCAGGGCCCCGACTATCTGCTTTCTCCCTTAACTTGACATACCTGTACTTTGGTACACTCCAGATTGGATACTGGGGTACCCTTATCAGTCCCTAGTATATGTTACACATGTACCCAGGGCATAGCTACCCCAAAGGCCTTCCATGGGCTGCAGTATGTATTATGCCACCCATGAGAGGTCATGCAAAATGGAACTCTAGTTCTGCAATTGCAGCCTGTGTAAGATGGTGCTTGCACCACTTACTTTTGATATAGGTTCACTATATCTATTGGTCACTACATCTAAAACTTATAAGTCACCCTTATAGCAGGCCTTAACAATCCTGAAGGCAGGGTGCTGGGTTTTATGTGAGAGGGTGCCCCTGCATGAGCAGAGCCCCTCTTCAGCCTTCAGAGACCATTCTCCCAGGTTGTATGTAACTCAGCTGGACATATAGGTAGAGGTGCATTATAACTTCGCGGTAAATGCTATCTCGGAAACGGCTGCATAGAAACATATTGTGTTTGGTATCAAACACCTTGGAATCATACCTCCATTTCAGTAACTGATGTGGGATGTATGATACTCCCCTTCAGAAGCAAGCTTCATGGGGTGTCTGGTCTATCCGTCGCCAGCCTTCTCGACCCGGACAGCACAAAATTGATGCTGCCAGCCAGAGACACACTTCTGCCCTCCTGCTACTGAGCCAAGCTCGAGCAGAGGAAGGCAGCACAATAGGCATCCTTTCACAGGGAGGTGTTTCCACCTCCCAGACAGGGTTTAGTGTATTGGGGCTGGGTGGGTGCACTCTGAGAGCGCCTGAAAGTGTTCACTGGGGCACATTTGGTATCCCTGTGTATAGTCCAGCTCAAACCAGTTCTGGGAGCCATTGGCTCCTGCTCTGGTGCTAAACTGGACAAAGGACATGGGTGCAGCTACCCCTCTGTCCTGCCCCTCCTCTAGGAGGGTCCCCTGAGTCTGTCCAACCCTCCCCCATGGGTACAAAAGAGCGCACCTGGTTGTAACACTTTAGATTTTATGTGGACAAGATTCTAAAAAACAGAAACCACTGACCTTTGACTGTCTGGATACCTTGGACTTCGCTGGACCTCGACTGGGCTTGACTTCGTCCCCCTTTCCGTCCGAAGCTGAGTTTGTGAATTCTCTCCATACAGGCTCCGTGCAGGACCTGTGGTGCACTTAAGACAACAGAAGAATCTCCCTTGGAGTGAAGGAGTCACTCCCCTGCTTTGCAGGCACCTAAAGTGCAACTGACCAGTCTCCTGCTCCTGAGCTCCTGCGGACTCCGAATATTTCAGCAACACAATAGGTGTGTTTTTAAAAGTCCCTGAGGTTGATCTGCCCTCTCACTGAGTTTGAGGCCAGTATCCCTCGTGGGGCCTGCGTAACCCGAGCCACTGCGCTCCACGTCCATTTGCAAGCGCATATGCTTGTTGGCAATTCCTGAGCTTGTGCATTAGACTCTGTGTAGTCCTGACCCTGAGCAGTATTTCCACCGAAGAACTCTAGCCTCCTTGCACCGAGTGCACCGTGGGCTGGTGCTTTGCAATCTTGCTTGAGACCCCTTGCGACTCATGGTCATTCGGCCTGTGGGTCCTCCTGACGGCTATCTTGATTGTTCTTGGCCTTTCCTGGTTATTCTAGATGATCCCTGATTCCCCATTGCTTGATGAGTCCCCTGGACCCTGCTGGTCTATACGTAACCTGTTTGACCTTCCTGCGTGGATTGCTTTTGCCAAGGCTTATTCATTTATTTATTTATTTCCAAGGTTTTATATAGCGCTACTGGACCCAGGGGTATCAGAGCGCTTTACAAAATAGGTAAACAATTACAACACAGTAAAACAATGTGCATTAAAACACGAGTTACATAAAATAGGGTAATAGAATGTGCTGGGTGTTGGTGCTCCAGCTGGACATCGACCCCTCAGCATTCGACATTCAACGTGGTCAGCTCATCTCCGGCTCCTGGTCATCCTCGACATCTCCTGGTCCTCGTGGCTGCAGAGTCAAGCATCCCTTCTTCACACCTGAAGCACCCAACATTGGTGGGCATTCATCTACCTAGCCTCTTGTCACACTGAAGTGACCCAGACTCCGTCCCCTCTGCTTTCAGGTTCATTCCATCTAGAATCCAGGCTTGGATTCGACCTGACCTTTTCCACCTTCACTGCAGCAGTACTTCCTCACTCCCTTCCATAGAGAACGACTGAGGTTTCTGACACCACTTCAGACCTATGTACCCGGCTCCCCTGGGTTTGGTAACTCAGGTACTATGATATCCACTGGTGGGGCAGCTCTCTAAACTCTTAAGTTACAAAGGGTTTGCTCGAAGTCCTACTAGAAGGGTCCTTAAACTTTAAAATTCCAACCACGACTTCCCCATTGAATTGTACGGAGCCCGGGGTCGTCTTCCCACACAGCACCCATCCTCCGTGGGGGTCCCTGCCTACTCACCTTAGGGGGTTCCTTGGGGTCCCAGCGATTCTAGGTGCTCTAGACCTTGTCTTGATATAGTAGTGAGTGTTATATTATTGAATACATATTTTATAGGACTACTGTGTGGTTCTCCTTCATTTAGTCATTCAGGATGTGATATTCTGGTAAAACAAGCTGCTTCACATTCCTTCAAGATTAAGCCTGAAGGCTGCTCTCGATAGCTGCCCCTAGGATAGCTTTCTAAGACGTTAGTGTTGACCTCATACATCATATGGGTCGTTTGGACTGGTACAGGGTGCCCACTTTAATTAGTGGACAGTATATACCAGGCCACCTTCTCACATTGGTGGCAGCGGTGGGATTCAAGCTTGCTATTGTTTTACCAGATAAATCTCATTGATTTCCACAGACGACATCCGTAAACTACTCAACCAGGGACACACTGCAGCCCTCATCCTCCTAGACCTCTCAGCAGCCTTCGGCACTGTCTCTCATCACACGCTTGCAGCCAGACTTCACGACGCAGGGATACAAGGAGCCGCCCATGACTGGATCCAGTCCTTCCTCTCCGGTAGAACCCAGAGAATCAGACTCCCCCCTTCCACTCCAAACCCACCTACATCAACTGCAAAGTACCCCAAGGATCATCGCTCAGCCTGACGCTCTTCAATATCTACATGGCCCCCCTCACCGCCATCATCAGACAGCATGGGCTCAGCATAGTATCCTATTCTGACAACTCTCAGCTCATCCTCTCGCTCATGAAGTAGTCCGAGGAAACCAGACTCTGCTTCCACAAAGGAATTAAGGACATTGCAGCTTGGATGAAAGACAGCTGCTTGAAGCTCAACTCAGAGAAAACAGAGGTCCTCATCCTCGGCCCTTGCACCTCCGCTTGGGACAATACCTGGTGGCCCTCCACCCTCGGGAAGCCACCCACCCCTACAGACCACGCACTAAACCTCTGCATCATCCTCGACTCTTCCCTCTCCATGAACCGCCAGATAAACGCCGTTACCTCCACCAGCTTCAACTGCCAGCGCATCCTCTGCAAGACCTTCAAACTGATCCCCCCGATTGCAGAAGGACTGTCATCCACACGCTCATAACCAGCAGACTAGACTACGACAACACTCTATAGGCCGGAATCAACAGAACCCTTCTACACAAACTCAAAACCATCCAGAACCCCACAGCCAGACTGGTCCTCGGAACACCACGCCACGAACACATGACCCAACACCTACGAGACCTCCACTGGCTCCCTGTGTAGAAGAGGGTAACCTACAAGCTCTTCACCCACACCTACAAATCCCTCAACAACATCGGACCCAAATACCTCAACAAGAGAGTCTCCTTCCACATATCCAAGAGGAACCTCCGCTCTGCCGACCTCGCAGTGGCAGAGGTCCTGCGCACCCGCAGGAACAGAGCAGGGGAGAGAGCCTTCTCCTTCATCGCAGCCAAGACCTGGAACGAGCTCCCTGTGAACATCAGACGCTCCTCAACCCTGCACACCTTCAGTAAGGACCTCAAGACCTGGCTCTTCGACTGATCCGGGGCTGCCCCCCTCCCCCCTCCAGCTCCTGGAGACCCTCACGGGTGAGTAGCGCGCTTAATAAACCCCCTGAATACTTGATTGATTGAGTGATTAACTGAAAACCACTAAAGTTTTAGGCACATATAATACTTCAAAATTAGAATAAGTAAGTTATACTGAACTTGGGATTGGGTAAGTCAAGGGTCTAGCACACCCTTTCTCCAACCTATGAGAGTTTAGTTCCCACTAGTTTAGGTAGGTGCATACACCACACAACACTAGAATGTCTTCTAGAGGAGATGCCAGTGGCTCTCTGCCCTCTAGGTACAATTGACTCTCATTCCAGGAATTGAAAGCCATGTGTATGTTTAGGAATTTGAAGACAGGGAGAAATGCAAACACCCGTTTTATTGAGGTGTTACTCTTGGATGACCTCTTGAAAGACCCCAGGGTCTGATGAGGTAGATAGAGTTGGTGGAGCAGGGAATGAGGATAGGCCAGGAAGTGAAACCTTCTTTGACCTAGAATCAAAAAAAGACCAGGAGGATCAAAATGATTCCCAACTGGACAACTTAGATCTTCCAGCAGGTGGTGGAGAAGGCCCCAGTGGCCCTCTCTTCCCATTCCAGGGAGAGTACAGAGTTTACCTAGGAGATCTAGATCTCCCTTTGTAGAATCTCACCAGTCAGGAACATTTATAGGGACCTCCTTACCCAATAAGAAAGATAACTTTTATGATAGGCAGTGGCAATTTCTAGAGCTTGAAAGTCAAACTTAGGCTCAGGCAAGACCAAGTGGCACTAGATAAGGAATCCCTAGAACTCCAGAAGGCTAGAAAGAGATTGTGACTAGAGTCCCATGGTGGCAGCAACAGTGTCCCTAGGGTTAAGAAGTATACTTATGACCATAGGCACCTGAGCAAGATAGTCCCTCCCTGCCATGGTGGGATGACATCCACAAATGGATAACTGCTTTGGATAAGGCCTGAAAAGTACAGAGGGTCCCTCAAGAGCAGTGGCCAGCTATCTTGTGGCTCTCCTTTTGTGGTTCCGTAGTTTATGGGTCAGTGGTTCGTAGATTCTGAACCTGTGCAATAAAGGTCGTCGGATATAGACGATTTTGGTATCAGCGGACCGCAAATCACGAGTGCGGTGTGTACGAGTGTTTTCGTCGTAATCGATCAATGAGAACACTACGTATTCAGTGATTTCGTTTGAACCCTCGGGTTCTATTTTGTCTGTGGCAGCCATTTTGTGTGGTTGCCCTCACATAGGCCGATGACTATGGCCGAACGAGTCCTTGGGACACGTACACCTTAGCTGACTCTTGTGTGACCTGGCCGAACTGACTCCCTTGCCCGAGGCTGACCTCAGTGAGCCAGTTCCTTCTTAAACAGCTGGTCAGATAAAGATCAAAGAGCAGGACATTGCTGAGTTTATGGTACACTGCACCCACCCTTCTATCTTGCTTCTCATCTGTTTCTGTTCCTTCCTTTATGGCTTAATCACTGATTTGGGTTGAAGTTTTATGATGGGTTTGTCCGGCCTGATCGAACAGGATATTGGAATGTGCTTGGTCATTTCTGGTGTTCTGGACAACGGAAAGTGGGATTGTCGTCATGCGCTACTTTTGAAATGTCATGCTCCCATTGGTCAGTTTGTACGTAATTGATGCTAGCCAGGAATGTGATTTTTGGCATAAAAGACCATGCTCCGCTCATTGAATTTGTGCAGTCTCTAGCGAACCACCCGTGTTGTGCTTCGTAGACCTCTGTTCCTGGTTGCAGCCAATAAACTTGGTCTTTGACGTCATCAAGAAGTGTCCCGTTTCTCTGTTTGCCGAGACAGGGGAATCCGAAGACATCGGGCATTATCCCTGGCGCCGCTGGGTTCTAAAACCCGGTTCTTCACTTTCCTGACAAAGGTAAAGATAAGCTCCTCACTGCTAGAGAAGAGTATGCCGACAACTATTCAGTCCTGAAGAGTGCTCTCATTGATGGGTTTGGCTTAACCACTGAAAAATACAGGATTAGGTTCAGAGGCGCCCAAAAGACACAAACTCGGGACTGGGTAGACTTTGTAGATTATGCTAAGGCTCTGGAAGGTTGGTTACTTGGCAGCAAAGTAAATGATTTCAAAGGATTGTACAACTTAATTATGAGGGAGCAGATCCTTAATAATTGCCAGAATCAGCTGTTGCATCAATACCTGGTTGACTCGGATCTTATATCTCCCCCATAAGAATTGGGAAAGAAGGCAGATAGGTTGGTCAGAACCAGGGTGAAACAGAAAAGTCAGAACCAAGGTGGTGACCAAATGAAGCCTGATGCTAAACCAGCAGATAAGGGTGGGGAGAAGGGTAAATACCAGAAGTCTTCTTCAGGGCCCCAAAAACCTGCATCTGAGGATAGGTCACCATCTAAAAAAGGCAGAAAGAAACCTTGTTGTTTCCTGTGTAAGGAAAAGACATATTGGCCTAGGGATGCCAATTGTCCAAGAGCCAAGGATCCTCCTACCAACACCACTGCCACTAAGGATGTCCCCCCGAGTTCAGCTCCAAGTGGTGGTACTGGAAACAAGGGTATAGTAGGGTTAACCCTTGGATTTGAAATGGGTTCTGTCCTAGTCAGAACTCCAGCTCAGGCTGTTCTAGTCTGTTATGGAGGCATGGATATTGCCTCCCTATTTGTCAGTCCCAGAAACCTGAAAAAAGAGACAACAGCCTTTAATAAATGGTAAGGAGGCCATGGCATACAGGAACACAGGACCCAGTGTCACAATGGTGACTAAGGACCTTGTGAACCCTGACCAGATCATACTTGGTGAGATTAACCAAGTGACCAATGCTACCAGTGTCAGGACAGATCATTCCTTGCAGTTGTGAATACCAGCTGGGGAGGGGTAACTGGCACCAAAAAAGATTGTAGTTAGCTCAGACCTCCCTGTGGAATGCTTGTTGGGCAATGATTTGGAAACTTCAGCTTGGGCTGAAGTAGAACTCAGGACACATGCAGCAATGTTGGGCATCTCTGCAGATGTGTTTGCTGTGACCAGGTCACTGGCAAACAT
This sequence comes from Lissotriton vulgaris, assembly GCF_964263255.1. Taxonomy (NCBI): domain Eukaryota; kingdom Metazoa; phylum Chordata; class Amphibia; order Caudata; family Salamandridae; genus Lissotriton; species Lissotriton vulgaris. The sequence continues at coordinate 666,906,609 of NC_141696.1, forward strand.
GTCTTCCACTGAACAGGCCCTCCTGGATCCTGGAAAAATAGACCAGGGGCCTTCCAAGAGAAGAAGTAGCAGGGGTAAGGCAGTGTCTTCCCCCAGACTCAGAATGAGGATCGGTCTCCTGAGGAAGATGATCCCAGTCCCTGTGAAGGAACTGTCTCAGAGGAACTTTAACCTGATCAGGTTGAGTTCTTGGGGACAGGGGGCCCTTCCAGGGCAGATCAGAGTCAGGAGAAGCACATCTGCCACTCTCTTGAACCCCTCAGACAGAAACTGCTGCTGAGGCTGCTGGGAGTGCCAGTGGGTCCCACAGGATCTACTGGAATGAAGGACTCCTTTACTCTGAGGCTCTGAGGGTAGAGACCCCAAGCCTGGTGCCACCAGGAGGTTGGTCATACCTCTGAAGTTCAGGGGTTTCCTACTAACATTGGCACATGACATCTCTTTAGCAGGACACTAAGGCCAAAGCAAGACCTGGGACAGACTTGTCCCTCACTTTCACTGGCCTCATATGTCAGAGGACACAAAGGAGTTTTGTCGCTCCTTTACCACCCATCAAGCCAGTGGTAAGGCATGTGGTACTACAAAGCCCCCCTGATACCACTACCTCTGATGGGAGTTCCCTTTCAGAGGGTTGGGATTGATATAATTGGTCCCATGGATCCTCCAACAGCATCTGGGCACCAATATGTTCTAGTGATGGTGGTCCATGCCACTATGTACCCAGAAGCCCTTTAGAACCACCACAGGGCCCTCTTGGGGATTTTTTCCAGAGTATATTTCCCTAAGGAGGTCTTAACTGACAGAGGTGCAACCTTCATGTCAAGATACATAAGTGCTATATGGAAGGAGTGTGGAGTGAATTACAAATTCACCAAACCCTATCACCCCAATGCAATGGGTTGGTTGAAAGGTTCAGCAAAACCATGAAGGGCATGATCATGGGCCTCCCAGACATGCTTAGGCGAAAATGGGATGTCCTGCTGCCCTGCCTTCTCTTTGACTACAGAGAGGTTCCTCAGAAGGGAGGTGGTTACAGCCCTTTTGAACTTCTGTTTGGACATCCAGTTAGGGGTCCGTTGTGTCTAGTGAAGGAGGGATGGGAGTTACCTCTCAAACCACCTAAACAGGACATAGTTGACTAGGTACTTGGTCTCAGCTCCAGGATGGCTGAATACATGAAGAAGGCATCCAAAAACCTTGAGGCTAGCCAAGAATTACAGAAAGCTTGGAATGACCAAAAGGCTGTTCTGACTGTGTACCATATATCATAACAAACAGAGGAGGGGGGTCGTAGGGACACAAAATTATTTAGAGACCTCTCCTGGTTCAAATTCCCAAAAACAACATATGATTAACACGAAGAACACAGGGGGTCTATAAACCAACTTTCTGGCTAGCTATCCTTAACTCCAATGGGTGAGTTAGTGCCCAAGTCACCCTGGAAAGCCTGAGAAAAAGAAATGAAAGACATTCATGCGTGGGACCAAACATATACAGTACCGGTCGACCAGATCCAAACCACCCGAGTGTGGATTACCATCAAATGGACTTAGTGATCAGTCATATCATATGGTTCTCCAGCATATGAAATGGTAGGTCTCTTGATCATCGAGGCCGATTACCAATCAATAGGTAGTAGAGCTGGATCTAGCCCACAAGCACTTATGGACTGCCATATAACAGCTAATCATTGATGGCTGAAGAAGTGATAGACACGCAGTGCAACAAGAAAAAGTGGTGAATTTAAAATAAGGTGATGTGTCCTGAAAAAAACACTATTTTAATTAAAGTAAGGGCACATTCCCTAATTAAAAACAGAACAGTGCAAACGACAATGAGACCAAATATCTGTCTGAAAAAAAGGCCAACATGTTTCTGCCTAACGGGCCATAAGTCCCTCGGCTTTCGTCAGGGCCTCTGCTCTCAAAATTTTGCTACTGCTGCCAAAGTGATGTACAAATTATACCAAAATAAATGTATAAAGGATGTTAAAGGTTGGAACCAATACAACCTGTGACATGCTAATCCTCCATATCAGTGGATGCAAATGAACATCCAGTTTGACAGGGGACTGGAACTCACCTCATCTGGACCGTACTCAGGTATTCGAGGCTCCGCTCTATCCGTCGGTGCCTCAAAGCTCTGTCCTGAGGCACCGACGGATAGAGCAGGCTGACCCCCAGAGAGAAACGTTGGTCAGCTATTGAAAGGGAAGCCTTTGCTGTGGTTTGGGCTATGAAGAAGTTGAGGCCATACTTGTTTGGCACTCACTTCATCATTCAGACAGACCATAAGCCCCTCTTATGGCTTAAACAGATGAAGGATGATAACCCCAAACTTTTGAGGTGGTCATTTCCCTACAGGTGATGGACTATACAGTGGAACATAGACGTGGGCGTAACCATGCTAAAGCAGATGGATCTCAAGATGTTTCCACTTAGAAAATGAAGACTCAACTGGTCAAGGTTAGTTTCATGTCCTTTCATTTGGGGGCGGGGGGGGGGTGTAGGAAAGTAGCATCTGCTTGTTATGGTTACCCCCCACTTTTTGCTATCGTCTCCCTTTTTTTGACTAATCTGACTGGGATCCTGTTAATCAGGACCCCAGTCTATCTGCTTTCTCCCTTAACTTGACGTACATGTACTTTGGTACACGCCAGATTGGATACTGGAGTACCCTTATCAGTCCCTAGTATATGGTATACATGTACCCAGGGCATAGGTTCCCGAGAGGCCTCCCATGGGCTGCAGCATGAATTATGTTACCCATGACAGGTCATGCAAAATGGAACTTTAGGTCTGCTACTACAGCCTGTGTAAGATGGTGCTTGCACCACTTACTTTAGATATAAGTTCACTATATCTATTGGTAACTACACTTAAAACCTATAAGTCACCCCTATAGCAGGTCTTTACAATCCTGAAGGCAGGGTGCTGGGTTTTATGTTAGAGGGTGCCCCTGCATGAGCAGAGTCCCTCTGCAGCCTTCAGAGACCATTCTCCCGGGTTGTCTGTGACTCAGCTGGACATATAGGTAGAGGTGCATAATAACCTTGCAGTAAATGCTATCTCGAAAACGGCTGGATAGAAACATTTCGTGTTTGGTATCAAACACTTTGGAATTATATCGCCACACCAGTAACTGGTGTGAGAGGTATGATTCCACCCTCAGAAGCGAGCTTCGTGGTGTCACTGGTCTAACCAGTGCCAGCCTTATCGACCCGGACAGCACAAACTGGATGCTGCCAGCCAGAGACACATTTCTGCCCTCTTGATGCTGAGCCAAATTCGAGAAGAGGAAACCAGCACAAAAGGCATCCTTTCACAGGGCGGTGTGACCACCTCCCAGACAGGGTATAGTGTATTGGGGCTGGGTGGGTGCACTCTGAGATTGCCTGAAAGTATGCACTGGGGGCACAGTAGGTGTCCCTGTGCATAGTCCATCTCAAACCAGTTCTGGGAGCCATTGGTTCCTGTTTTGGTACGAAACTGGACAAAAGAAATGGGTGTAGCCACCCCTATGTCCTGCCCCTCCCCTAGGAGGGCCCGCTAAATCTGTCCAACCCTCTCCTGTGGGTACAAAAGGGCTTACCTGGCTGTAAGACTTTAAATTTTTTGTGGACAAGATTCTACAAGAAGAAACAACTGACCTTCGACCGTCTGGACACATTGGACTTCGCTGGACCTTGACTGGGCTCAACTTCGTCCCCCTTTCCGTCTGAAGCTTAATTTGTGCCTTTGCTCCATACAGGCTCATTTCAGGACCTGTGGTGCACTTAAGACACAAGAAGAATCTCCCTTGGAGTGAAGGAGTCACTCCCCTGCTTCGCAGGCACCTAAAGCGCAACTGACCGGTCTGTTGCTCCTGAGCTCTTGCGGACTCTGAAGATTTCAGGAACACAGGAGGTGGGTTCTTGAAGGTCCCTGAGGTTGATCTGCCCTCTCACTGAGTTTGAGGCCAGTATCCCTCGTGGGGGCTGCGTAACCCGAACCCCTGTGCACTGCATCCATTTGCAAGTGCATATGCTTGTTGGTGATTCCTGAGCTTATGCGTTGGACTCTGTGTAGTCCTGACCCTGAGCAGTATTTGCACCAAGGAATTCTGTCCTCCTCTCACTGAGTGCTATGTGGGCTGGTGTTTTGCAATCTTGTTTGAGGTCCCCTCGCTACTCCTGGTCATTCGGCCTGTGTGGTTCTCCTGAGGGTCATCTTGATTGTGTGTGGGCTTTCTTGGTTTCTCCAGACGTGCCCTGACTCCCCATTGCTTGGTGAGTCCCCTGGACCTTGCTGGTCCACACCATAACCTGTTTGACCTTCCTGCGTGGGTTGCTTTTGCCAGGGCTTGTTGGTGCTCCAGCCGGACATCGACCACTCAGCACTTGACATCCTTTATGAGACAGCTCACGTCCAGCTCCTGGTCATCCTTAACGTTTCCTGGTCCTCGTGGCGACAGAGTCAAGCATCCCTTCTTTGCACCTGAAGCACCCGACATCGGTGGGCATTCGTCTACTGAGCCTCTGGTCACTCTGAAGTGACCCAGTCTATGTCCTCTCTGCATTCAGGTTCCTTCCATCTAGGATCTAGTCTTGGATTCCACCAGACCCTTTCCACCCTCACGGCAGCAGTACTTCTTTACTCCCTTCCATAGAGAACAACAGAGGTTTGTGACACCACTTCAGACCTGTGCACCCGGCTTCCCTGGGATAGGTAACTCGGATACTACAGTATCCACGGGTGGTGTGGCTCTCTAAATTCTTAAGTTCCAAAGGGTTTACTCGAAATCCTCCTAGAAGGGTTTAAAATTGCAACCGCGACTTACCCATAGAATTGTACGGAGCCCGCGGTCATGTTCCCACACTTCACATGTCCTCCGTGGGGTCCCTGTCTACTCACCTTAGGGGGCTCCTTGGGGTCCCAGCAATTCTACGTGCGCTAGACTTTGGCTTGATCTCAGTCGTGACTGTTATACCACTATTTTAGAATATGGTTTGATCTCCCTCTGGAGCCCACTGTGTGTTGTGCTACTTACAACTGTTCTATTCATCTCTGGTTGTTTGCCATATAGTGTGTTGTAATGGGAGTGATTGGGGCTATAGTTCATAAATATTGATATAGTCTTGGTACTCTTGTGAGTTCAAATAGTGAAGGAGATCGAATGAGTTGTGTCGGGTGTGGTAAGATCAGACCTCTAGGAAAGTGTGCCTTGCGCCTTCACAATGGTATGGAGGCAGCAGGGAAGAGTTGGCCACTAGATTGGTGAATGCATCAGGTTGCAGTCTGTCAGGGTTCTTGGACCTCTTATGAAATAATCGTGCATCTGGGTCATATGCAGGTTTAGTTCCATTGGGGTACACCGTTCTACGTACTAGTAATTGTCATGTGATGTGCCTTTTGATGCACTCGTTATAGAGGAGGGTTGCACCACAGAGACCATTTAACCACCTGATTGGGGGTGCGTCATGGAATAGCGCCTTACACAAAACATGCACCAGGGTGACCAGGCTTCAAGCACTGTGTGTGAGATAAACAGCATATATAGTACCTAGGATCCCAGCACAAGTGATGGCCTGTTTTGGGACGTGCAATGGGCCCTCAGCCCTACACATCATTTAGACATGTGTGATGGTCTATATGTCAGGCATTGGAGGTGATAGGGTATTGAACAGGCACGACCTCTGTCTCATATTCTAGTTCAGGAGGTGCAGGGCAGCATGGAAATTGCGTCACTCAAGGAATGTAGTCTCATTGACTATCCTCTCTGCATTATCCATACTTTACATTAGTTCTTTACACTTATTAGGTCACAACATGCAGGCTTTACTATGCCTGTAAGTACTCCGAGGGCTCCCTGTGCAATACACTGGAGAAAATTTCCTGCACTACAAGTCCGTTACTGAAAACTATCCGAAAAACTTCTAAGGTATGCACTTGCTATGGTTTACAAGACTATCCTAGGGTGGGTCTGCCTTATAACACTGACTGCATTTGGGTTAGGCTTTTGGAGTCACCGTACGTTACATGTAGCCCCGTGCAATAATTTTACACTCTTGTTCATTTCTTGAGTTTAAGTGTGCATTGCTTACCACATTTGCCCCGTATGCTTTTATAATTACTCAAAACCCATAGATTAATTCAAATGGCACGTACACTATGGGTTGCCTACTACTGAGGCAATGCCATTTAATCAGTCAGCCTGGAGTGACGTGATGTGCCCTGCCTTGGGTACTTGTCCTTTGTACAGATGATGGCACGTACATGCCTCGCATGACCCTCATGCACTGTTCGTGATTTATATGTATTGACTAAATCATCTCCCCTACTAAGTGGGAGCACTCTTTGATGTCACTCTGTCATGATTATATGTGCTTTACTGTGTGTTCTTCCCTCTCGTTTTTATTGTGTACATATTAATGTGTTTTTAACTTGCAAGTATTTTAGTTAGTACCGTCATACCTTTTTAAATGTACGTTATGTCATGTGTCTAGTCTCATTGTGGAAGTAGTTGTGGGTTTATGTTTGGGTCTTGTGCCTTTTTGTAACACTTATTGTGGTTGCTATTCATGTATGTTTTTGTTTTGACTTATGTCATTTCACATGTCATTTTTTCAGTCCTGATGAAGTTCCCCAAGAGGGAATGAATCGCGTTGGCTAAGCTATGCTTACCATAGAAATACTGTATGAAATTACAAATGAAGAACGTTTTTGATACTACCTGTGGTCTATTGGACTTCATTGCCTGGCGCACACCCATTTGTAGTAATCAATAGTGGACAGCATATACCAAGCCACCTTCTCACAGCATCTTTCGTGAGGGTATCACTATTCTGACGGAGATGCCTAGGCACCCTTTCTGACTCGAGTCATGTGCACTACCAGTCTGAACATACCCACAGTGGCATCCCTGTTCATCTTTAACCCCTCCCATGCTCGTGACGGAACCGTTCCGTCACGAGCCTCGGGTGGGCTGTGCTGGTGACGGAACGGTTCCGTCACGGCCCGCTCGCCGCGCCTGCGCGACGCAAATTCCGCGTCTGCACTGACGTTTTGAGGAGCGGGCGGGGCCGTGACGGAATCGTTCCGCCACAAGCACAGCTCACCCGCGGGCTGTGACGGAGCGGTTCCGTCACGAGCACGGAAACGCCCCGCCTCCCCCTTAGCGCTGCGGCGGAATAGCCACCGCAGCGTAGGGGTTAAACAGAAGCTTCTGTTGCATGAAGTCAATGTCAGAGCAACATTTTCAAACTGCAGTGCTCTCCTCACCACAGCAGCGTAATGCAGAATGATATCTCTCCCCTGCAGAATGTGATCAGGCCCAATCCCCCTCCCCGGCCGGCACTGCAGGAGGTGGTCATGTTATGCCACTGCACAGGGGCAAACTCAGGAAACTGTGGAGACCTTTTTTTTGTTTTTTATGCAGCAAATATTCCAGGTTTGGATGAAGGTGTGTCTGGCACAGACCAGAACTGCCACATTGGTGAGGCAAGATCGTTTTCAACTGAGTCGGTAAGGGTCTATTACACAATAATACAGGAAAGCAGGCAGGAACAGTAGCACACCCTGTTTTACTCTTGCTCTTCGAAACTTCCAGGATGTACTTGAATAATTTCGGAAGCAATTACGACTTTGCTGAATAAAGACTTACTGTTGGCACTTCCTCATTTCTCTTGAATCAATACCAGTCCAGAATGCCTTTTGAAAGGCCCATTCTCCCAATTTCAGAGCAGGAGAAATTACTGTCTCCATCTCCGAAGCACTCGCCTAAAGTGAACACATAAACCTTCGCACTGCATTGCTGGGTCTGTAATGTTCCATTTCTTGCAGCGAGATGGAGGAGCCGAGGTAGAAGGGCGAGCCTCCAGGTAATCAGTTTCCTCTGGAAGCCAGGGCCTCCTAAGGGCTGTGCAAGTCTATAAATATCAGCCCTCGCTTTATGATTAAGTCCCTGATGTCCTTCTCTGTCCAATTTCATACTTTTGAATCAAAAACTATCGTAACATCGCACAGGGCGATGAGGGAAACCGAAAGAATGGAAGCTAAAACAGATAAACCCCGCTATGAATTTATTTTTCAGTTGAATATTTAAAGAATGTGAAAAGTAACAGATAAGAGGAAAGATATTTCTCTGCGGTTGTATCCTCCGCGCACAACGCCATAAATCCAATTTCAAAGAGCTAAGCGAGTTAAGGGGAGATGGAGTACTGCGGGGCTGCCGCCGGCCGTTACTGCGCAGGGGCGCAGGGGCGCAGGGGCGGCTCTTTCCGGCCGCCAGACCGAGGCTGAGGCCCTTCTGGGGTGGGCGGAGTCCGAGTGTGACGTCATCCATGCAGAGGGGAGCCCTGCAAAGAGCAGCATCAGACCCTGGGACCCTGCTCCCCTGGCACCCGAGCACGTCATCATTTATCAACAACGTTCGAGAAACTTGGTAATACGTCAGCATATGGATTAGTGTAACACACTATACAAAAAGCATTATAATCACGATTACTATCGTTAGTATTATTACTGGTGGTGGTAATGTTTTTGCTGCAGTATTATGATGATGATTATTTGTGGTGGTGTTGTTGTGGCTATTATATCAATTATTATTATTTTTGGAAGAGGTGTTGATGTCATTATCATTATTAATGTTAGTATTATTATTATTATTGGTGTTATATCAGTATTATTATTATTATTATTATTATTATTATTATTACTATTATTATCACCATTATTACGCCTAAGCAGCAGTTGTGCAGAACATCTGCACCCCCAGAGCCCCCTCCTTAGATGAATTCCAGCGCTATGAAGCAGCTCCCCAGGAGAGCATGTGTGTACTACATTTGAGTCTTAGATTGCACTTCTGTAGAATCTGTTTATAAATATATAAAAAGAGGACAGCAGTGATTATCCTTCATGAAAGAAGCTAAAATAACCTGTCTCTTCTCGGAAATGAGTGTGCCTCGTGCAGGTAATACATGCGCTAAATTTAAGTCGAACATAAGAAGGCCAGAGTGGCTTGAGCAGGCACGCACGCATCTTTACAGCAATTACTGTGGACTGATGCTAAAGGCAGTGCAGTGGGACGTGTTCGGAGGATTGATCGGCTAATAATAAATATTAACTCAGGGAAAGAGTAGCAGGAGGGAGACTCCTGTCTGAAGGAGCCTCACGTTCACATACATGGCTAGAGCGCATTGAAGCTGTGCCTGCAGAAGGAGTTCCTTTCATTGTGGCATTGGCAGTGTTGGTGAATCACCTATTGAGGTGTTCTTCAAGCAGACATAACGCATGATTGCTTCCAAAGATTGCCGCAAACTGGAGTGGGCATGGTATCGACCCTGTGCGCTGGCCTTTACACTTCGCGACCAGTTCAAGGTAAAAGGGTCAATTTGTAAAAAAAAAAAGTAAGTGCCAAGGCCCTTTGTGGGAGGCCACTGCAGCCTGCCCCACTCATTGCCTCTGCCAGCGCTGCCGTTGCCATCTCTTACACTAGTGATAACCTTCGCACTGCTATCAATGTGACAATTCAAACTATCCCAGGCCAACCAAAGCACAAATAATGTGTTATTCATTTTTAATGTATATTGACTTATGAAAAACTCCCAGGTGATTTGGTGGCCGTTGTGCCATTCTCACCTCAGGCTATGGTTGGCTGGGAGGGGGTAGTAGAATCGGCCAGGTGTTGTCACCACAGCCCCAGTGTCTTTTAGGCCTGTTGGGAGTGCCAGGTTTAAATAATTGGATATGGCATTAGGGTTAGTCCTGAAGCGCTGCACAAAACATGTGCCTTCAAAAGTGCAGAAAGCACTGAGTGGACCAATGTCAGTGCTGTAAACGAGCATTTACAACGCGACTTAAAATAAATGAACAGTATAATACATGAAGATGTCAGCGAGGCCTAAAGTAAGTGCACTCATGTAGCAAAACCATATGGGCACCAGATTGGGGATTATTGTGTAAAGCAGAATTAAATAGAGTATTATATTATGCACTGAACGTCACCTGAAAACCGTGAACAAAAAGGCAAGCTTCGTAGATCTAATGTTCAGAGGCTTCTATGCTGTCAGACAGGGAAGATGTTATGCAGCCATAGAAAGGGGGTCTTGAACCAGTGTGCCTCTAGAAGCTTTAAAATGTTTTATTTAGCAAACATTCTTTAAAAGAAGTAGTCTAGTGAGACTAACCAGATGGTGATTGATGAAAGGGACGATCGGGGAATGTGGGCCACTTTTTGGGTGAATGCCCAGGCCGAATTGTGATCCCAATCCGACCCTGCGATAAGGTCTAGCTCCAGCAGGGGCGTAACACAAGCCTGTGTAGCCCTTGCAATGTAGGGGGCTCCCATTCAGCCTGAGTCAAATGGATATGTGTGAGATATGTTATATTTAGGGGTCACTCAGCACATTCTGCAGGTGAACCCCATCATGTTGCGTTACTCCATTGTCTAGAAGGGTGACCAGATTGGGTACGGTTCCCAACTCTATTTGTCCAGACCGCCCACCTCCCTGGCCCCCTTGTGCCCATCACCACAGCTGCAGAATGTACCAAGAGGTGGCGCAGAAAAATTAGGACTGAATAGGTTAATTTGTCTAACCGCCTTTTATTGTAAAGTAGTGTTGTTTGCTTAAAATGTTTACATCTGGCTCTGTATAAGTTTGTGTATAGGTCAATACTAAATATACAGATATACACATACATGCAAAGTCGGATTTAAAATTTAAAGCAAATATCTATATACAAATTACACTGGCAGTACTAGTGTCACAGTAGATATAGTTAGGGCCGATTTTCCATAGGAAAGGTATATTTGTTTCATTAATAATTTTTATGCCTTTTGACAAATCTGCATGAAGCTTTGAAAAAAACACTCACCCAGCTTGGCTCCTTCATGGAAAGTTTTGCACCAATCTGTGAATGTGGACCAAGAAAAGGTGGGGTCCCAAAAGTGTGATTTCCCATGTTAATTCCCATAGCAAAATTTAGTCTCCGACACAGAAGAAACAGCTAAACAGAGTTTCACCAAATGTGACACAAAGTTAGAACTTTACTTAGAAAGCAAGAAGAGTATTGTCTGCCCCTGCCAAACCCCTTGCCTTTTTATAGCCCCACAACTCTGCTCCATAGAGCCCTGATGTGAGGGCTTGCGCTTGATATGCCTCAAAGAGGGGGGGAGGCTGATTGATCTGCAGCCCTAGGCTTTTGGCAAAACTCCCGATTCGACCAACATTTTTGCTCAGCATCTCCTACTTTTAAAATAAGTGGACCAACCAAGTCAGCTTTGAGTCGAACCTCAACGCAAGGTAGTCATAGTGTTTCACCCGATCCAAAGGAATTCCAGTGATTTTGAAGAAGCTCCTCAACACAGTACTGCTCTTTAAGATCATGTATTATGTTTTTGATGTGTTAATATGTAACTTCTTTGCAGTGCAATAGCATTTCAAAGCCTTCAGAAGTTTATGTACAGCCAACTCAGTATGTGACAGGATCACAGCATCATCGTCAAAAAGCAAGATTGCCTTTTTTTTGTCTCACAAACGGGCACATCGACGTTTAGGGACTTTAGATAACTGTCAATATTATTTAAAAAATAATAAACAAAGCTGGGGCCAAAATTACCCCCTTCCTGACCACAACGTTGATATCAAAGCAATCAGTTACGTCTCCGACCCTCGGTCTAGGTCCACTCTCTCCCCGCAGCTCTACTGTGCCGTCTCTTGCCTCCAGACCCCGACCTTCTCCTTGAGAGGTTCGAGGCTGCTGTCCTCTCCTGCACCCCCTGCCCACTCCAACTGGGACCAGACTGCCTGCAACCACCGTAAACTTTCTCAGCCGTTTTGTATCTTAATTTTTTCCTGTTGTGTCACTGTTATTGTGCCCATCTGCGTCTTGCTCTAATTCCGCCACTGTTTTTATTTTCTCATGCCTGCCTGTTCCTTTCGCCTTTCACCGCTGCGGCCCTTCACCCCGGAATTCCCCTTCGAATTTCCTCACTCATGCCTCCCAGCCTCTCCTCCCTCCCACCTCCTCTACTTAATGGCGGCCACTGCGCGGTTGCGCAGCAGACGCGCGCTGCAGGTGCGCTGAAATCTCGCCAAAGACAAGCCGACCGTGGCCGACGCCAGGAAACCTGGACCTCTCACTACCCATTGCTACGACACTGCCACCCTCCTCGCACTCAACCCTAAAAAACATAGAGAATGCCAAGAGGTCTCGCCGAACATGACCCACGGCCAGTTCTCCTGCCTCCACTGCCACCAGACCCTCAACGCCACCCCGGCCTCCAACACTGCCGATACCAGCACCTGCGACACCCTAAAATGCATCCTCCTCAACATACACAAACATGCCATGAAAATCTGGAACCTACTCGACTCTCTCACCCGACATCGCCTTCTTCACAGAGACCTGGACCAACACATCCTCCGTCCCGACATCAGCACCGCCGTCCCAGACGGATACAAGATCCAGAGGAAAGACCGCCCAACCACCCAGGAGGGGGACTCACCATCGCCCACAAGAGCACCCTCCACCTCACCACCTCCAGTGTAACCTTCTCCTCCGCCGAACACCTGCACTTCCAGATCCAGAATACCCTCGAAGCCACACTTAGAGGAACCCTCGTCTATAGACCCGCCGGCCCGAACACCCTTTGCCACCACCATCATCGACTTCATCGAACCCCACGCCATCGCCTCAATAAACTACATACTCATTGGAGACCTGAACTTCCACCTTGACAACCCCAGCGACCCCAACTCCACTATCCTCCGTGACAACCTCCCCACGATCGGATTTAAACAACTCATCATCACACTGACCCACAGAGCAGGACACACCCTCGACCCCATCTTTGTGGCAGGAAACAGCATCCAATTCGTCCACACAATGCAGCCAACCACCACGGCATACACTTCGCCATCAACAAACCCAAGGCACCCAACCCATCCCCACGACCACCACTAAGGAACTGGAGCAAGGTTACAGACAAGCAACTTAACTCCACCCTCACCTGAGACAACCACACCTGGGCACCCGACGCATATGACGCAGTCAGAGAACTCCACACCTGGATCTCCGACTGCACAGACGAGCTCGCCCACTCTGCAACCCTGACAGACAACGCCCCAGAAAAGCCGCCTGGTTCACCACCGCTCGCCAAGAAGCCAGACACACCTGCAGATGCCTGGAGAAACACCAAGACAACCGAAAACCACACCACCTACAAGGACACCATGATGGACTACCACAACCAGATCAGAGCCACCAAGAGGAACTTCATTCACAACAAAATCCTGGCCAACTCCACCAACTCCAAGGAACTTTTCTGTGTCATTCAAGAATTCACCAACCCACACAGCGGAGCCACAGACATCACCCCATCCCAAGTCCTCTGCGACAAGCTTGGAACCTTTTTCCAACTCAAGATCAAAAACCTCTACGACAACTTCATCGACTATCCACAGACACCACAAACGGCCCTCTGCCCCCCAGAAACACCAGCCAGCCCATCATCTCCAACTGGACACCGATCATAGCCGAAGACATTGCCTCGACCATGAATAGCATCCACTAGGGTCCCCACCGACCCTTGCCCCCTCACATCTACCACAGAGCTGTGGCCGCCATCGCACCCGAACTACAACGCACCATCAACACCACCTTCAAAACAGGCACCTTCCCAGACGACTGGAAGCACGCAGAAGTCAGACCAATGCTCAAGGAGCCCACAGTTGACCCCACCAACCTCAAGAACTATCAGCCCATCTCGCTTCTCCCCTTTGCTGCCAAAGTTGCAGAGAAAACAGTCAAAGGGAAACTGACATGATTCATTGAAGAGAATGCCGTCCTCGACCTGTCCCAATCCGGATTCCGAAGCAACCACAGCACAGAGACCGCCCAACTCGCAGCCATAGACGACATCCACACCTTCTTGGACCAAAGCCACTCCACAGCTCTCATCCTACTCGACCTATCAGCGGCCTTCTGCACCGTCTTCCACTGCAAACTAGTCGCCAGACTACACAACGCAGGCATACAAAGAACAGGATCCAATCATTCCTCACCGGAAGAAGACAAAGGATCAGACTCCCACCTTTCCACTCCGACCCCACAAAAACCACCTGCGGAGTCCCACAGGGTTCATCTCTGAGCCCCACCCTCTTCAACATCCACATGGCCCCCCTCGCAGCCATCATCCGACAACATGGCCTCAACATCACATCCTATGCTGACGACACCCAGCTCCTCCTCTCCCTCACCAAATACCCCACCATTGCCAAACTCAACTTCCAGAATGGAATGCAAGAGATCGCAGTCTGGATGACCAACAGTTGCCTCAAGCTCAACGCCGAGGAGACAGAAGTCCTCCTCCTCAGTACCACCCCTACTGCATGGGACAGCACCTAATGGCCAACTGCCCTTGGAAGTCCACCTACCCTCTCAGACCAGGCCAAGAATCTCGGCGTCGTACTCGACTCATCACTCACTATGAACCGACAGGTCAACGCCTTCACCTCCAGCTGCTTCAACACCCTCTGCATCTTCCACAAGACTTTCAAGTGGATTCCCCCTGAGTCAAGGAAGACAGTCACCCATGCACTCATCACCAGCAGACTGGACTATGGAGAAGCACTCTACACCGGCATCAACAAGTCCCTACTCTGTAAAGTCCAGACAATACAGAACGCCGCCGCCAGACTCGTCCTCGGCATCCCCCGACATGAACACATCAGCCAACACCTACAGCCTCCACTGGCTCCCCGTGGAGAAAAGAGTCACTTTCAAAATCCTCACTCGCGCCTACAAATGCCTACACAACAACAGACCCAAATACTTCAACAACAGAATCAACTTCCACGTACCCAAAAGAAACCTCCGATCTTCCAACCTCGCACTGACCGCAACCCCACGCATCTACAGAGTGAGAGCAGGCGGAAGATCCTTCTCTCACATTGCAGCTAAGACCTGGAACGAGCTACAGGCAGACATCAAACGTGTCCCTCCCTGAACACCTTCAGGAAGACCCTCAAGACCTGGCTCTTCGGCTAAACAGATCTGTGGACGCCCCACCCCTTCCTTCAGCGCCTTGAGACCCTCATGGTTGAGTAGCATGCTTACAATTCCCTGATTGATTGATTTCCTCTGGAGCCATATCTGCCTAAATACAGATTATTATTATAGTGGCTGATCCCAGTATTTCTAGGCAATCCTAGGAAAACAGTGTCCATCACAGCAACTCAATTTTATGGTATCAAAGGCCCTTATCAGATCAGTGTATCTCAAATTCCATTTAGATTTTGTAATGCCGGTGTATTTCAGGCTAATATTAAATAGCTGCATTGCTTTATCAATTGTTCCTTGGCCTCTCCTGAAGCCTGCATGTCAAACATTAATGATCCCATTATCAGACATCCAATTATCCAGACAAGTGTACAAAGGTTTTGCAGAGATTTTCCCTACTGCATCAAGCCAGGAAGTTGGTCAGTAATTGGCGTGATCATTTTATGGACCTTTCATATGAAGAAACAATTATGGCAGTCTTTTATGATGCTGGTACTATCTCCTGGTGCCAGATAGCATTATAGGCAAAAGTTAAATGGGTACAGAAGCTGTAAGGTCAGATCTAAATATGTAGCTCGTACCCCAGGGGCCTTATTTTGCCACTCTCTAAGGATTGCTACATGCAATTCACCTTCGTAGAATTTATTGCCCAGTGTGAAACTTACTTTTGAGTGAATTAGAGGTTAGAGGCGAAGTGTCCTCCGAGCCACCTTTCTTGTCTGCCAGAGTGGCACTCCGAGCTTCACTCCTTGGAGTGTTAGACTTTTTGTGGCTGGTAAAACTGTGCAATGATGAAATGTTCTTAAACCAGGTATGCAGGATTAAAGTTGGTTTCTCCAGTTTTTGGCATACCTTGCTATCCCCATCTGACTAGTTTCCCTAATAAATTTTGAAAAGAAGCTTTGGTTTTTCTCATATAATGTTTGGGAACAAGCTTTGGCTTCAAGCCACAACCTTCTATGAAACTCTGTAACCTACACCAGTTGAGCTCAGTCTATACCTTGCTTAACATGGCGTACTGCTTGTGCCTGAAACTTTACTGGTTTGTATACTATGCACCATATAACTTTCACCATTAACAGCCACACTGGGCTCCAAGGGCTATGTTAATTACATTATATGCATCCACACATATATACACAGAAATTCTACTATGCATATCATTGTAAGATCTTTTCAACAAACTTTCTAAGGCATTGTGTACTGTTGTGAATAGCAGTAACTTGAATGATGGGATGTGAACGGGAAGGCAGCCCACAGGGGAGAAAACAAGAAAACACATACACTCCCATGAAGTGCAAAAACCAAAGAAAAAAAAGTAATTCTTTGAAAGTAAGCTGTCTATTATACAAGGCATCCAGTCAAAAGGATGGTCTTGTAACAGTGATTGAGGAGAGAGACAAACACAAGAAAAGGTCGTCTCAACATTGAATAAAAAGGAAGCAAATGAGATGTATAAGAAAGTCAAACAATGGTAAGCAATCTAGTGACCTAAAGTCCACTTTAACTACTGGTGTTGTGCACTAAAGGTATTTGATCTTTAGGCGAGACCTTAAAAGTTTTAAATTGCCATGTTATTTTGCAGATCCTTCTCTTGATCATTGCAATGGGAATCTGTAATAATTAAAATTCTCTCCATGTTTGGTGGGTTATTGAAATGTAACGCTAATAATAGATTTGAGTGACTGCTTTGTAAGGAGGAAAATTGTTGGCCCGATAGGTAAAATCAGTTAGTCTTGAGTGTAAGGTGCTAATAAATGCACATGCTCAGTGGTCTAGGCAATCAGATTGAAAGGTAACTTGTATGTGTTTATGTATGTATGTATGTATATTATACTTCTATAGCGCGTACCAAGCCAAAAGGCATCAGAGCTTTGTACATGGTCAAAGAAAAGCACAAAGTCAATGAGTAATAGGAGAGGAAGTTGAGTTGTTAGCGGTTAATGCGTGTGCATAGGGGATTTTGTGGACAAAACTAGATTTATATACTTTTCAGAAGAAATTAAATGATTAAAAATAAAGTAAACATTTTGTTTAATGCTTAATTAATGCAGTAGGAACACAGTTAACGGTTTCAGAGTTCTTGACCTAAAATGTTAATAACGTTTTACAAGGGGTTGATGTTTCACATGATTTGATTAGTGCTGCTTTCAAATGCTTCCTCGAGAAAGAAGTACTGTGTCTACTCCATTGCAATTTTCAAACAGTTTGAAATATGTGCAGCTGAGTTTCCAAATGCAAAGGTGCATATAGAAAGGGGGCGCTAGGTGGCGCACACGCAAGATGGCCGCTCTGATGTGAGGCTCCTGCAGCCCTGCGTGCAATTCCTATATTTATCCTGCTTCAGAGCTACTGCTGACTGCTCAAAATAGTATCCAGCTGGAGGAATAGCATAATAGTAAACTTGCTGAAAAAATTGGCTGTTTTGAGGCGTTCCTACTCCTGCTGTGGCACCAAGAAGAGCCGGCGGGTGAGGGTGAAGGGACGGTGTGGAGCCCTGAATCGGCCTGCAGCACCATGCAAGACTGCTGCTGACCACGAGGCGCCAAGGCCTCAAGACGGAAGAGGTGCGGATACACAGGAGCCGCTGCGCCGATCACCGTGACTGATAACTGCGGCGTGAGGTTGGAGAGCGCAGCCTGTTAGGGATCTACTAGCTGCGGCGGCTGCTGGGAAAGTGCCAGAGGAGAGAGGTGAGCGGAGTCTTTAGCCCGGTGCTACTGCCACACTGGGGACATTGGCGGGTAGCGGCCGGCTGTCATACCTGCTACAAGTGTAACTGTGGCGCAGACAGTCAAGCTGGGGACCCTACGCCGCATCGGGGACGACATTCTGCGGGGGCATTGCATGCGGAACGGCCGCGTCCACCTGCCAAGGTGGGCGGTCGAAATCTAGGAGCCTGCAATACTGCCCGCGCTGCACCAGCGGTCCGGAGCTGTGGGACGAAATTAACACTATTAGGGGTCAGAAGTGCGGGCCCCACACGCAGGGCATCATGGAGAAACCGGATACCCGGCAGCCCAAGCTGAATTTTGAAGCGGAAAAAACGTGGTTCCCGAAACTTGCAGGAGACCCAGGCTTTGGATGGAGGAGAGATGGCCCAGGACAGCACAACCGCACAAAACACGGATGTGCAGAGTATCCTTATATCCTATATTTTTGAAAAACCTGAAACGCACAAATCGCACTAATGGATCATTGCCGTCATCGCAACAACAGGTATTGTTTGGCATGGGGCAGACTGGGCTCCGATTCAATAACACTAGCCTGCTGTTACGGACCCAATGTGGATGATATGGATTTTTACACTTGGGTTGTGGGCAAAAATCTTTGACATAGGCTCTAATCATATAATTTGGGGGGGAGACTTTAACGTCACTTGCAGCCCCGACATCGATAGGTCTCACCCGGCCCCCAATCACTATACCAAGGCACGTACGGTCCTGCAAAAGACAGTAACAGCCTATAGCTTGATAGATGCCTGGAGACATGCGCACCACAATAAGCTGGAGGAAACACACTACACAGCGCAGGCGCCATCATGGGCGCAGCTAGATTTTTTTTTTGTGTCCCGGGGGTTGGAACCCGCCATTTCCCAGGTGCAGCATCTGGCCCGCAAGTACTCAGACCATGTCCCTGTTAGTCTAACAATGACCTCGGCAGACTACGGCCCCTGCGCAATAGTTGGAGACTACATGCCCCTATCCTGCTAGGCTCAGTTTTTCAGGACGAGCTCAGGGACGAGGTGCGCGATTTCTTCGAGCAGAATAAGGACTCCGTTGAGAATGTCGAAACCATTTGGGAAGCCTTCAAAGTTACACTTAGGGGATATTGCATAGCAAAAGGAGCCGGGGTACTTAAAGATATCATGAACACGTTAAGCAAATTGGAAACAGACCTCAAAGCATTAGAAGCGAAGCTGGCGATACACCCGGATGGCCCCACACAACTTAAGTTCAGGGAGACACTCACAGAGTACCTGGACTGAGCACGGAGGGAGACATGCTTCAGGGGAAATATTGGGTGGCTCGGCGTTATGGGAAAGGGGAAAGACCGGGTAAAGCACTGGCTGACACAGTTCCGAAACCACGATATTCCAACAACGTACTAGAGCTTGAGGATGTGGGAGGAGTGGTGTTCAGGGACACTGGGAACATACTCAATGCGTTCACTGCGCATTACGCTCAGCTATACACCATTCATAGAGCAGACAAGCTAGACTTGGGGCAATATCTGGGGGATGTATCATTGGTGTGGCTGAGCGATGTGCACAGAAAGTTTTTATATGCCCCGTTTGAGCTGGATGAGGTCAGAGAAGCAATCATGCACATGCAGTCTAGGAGGGCAGCTGGCACAAATGGCATTCCTATAGAGTTTTGCAAAACCTATATTGACCAGATGGCCCCCATTCTGAGGGAAGTCTACGAGGATGCTTTGGACATGGGGTGCCTTCCCCCTTCAATGAGAGAAGCCCCCATTGTCTCGCTCTCAAAACCAGGAAAGATGCCTCGGCAGTGTGATTCCTATTGGCCATTGTCACTTCTCAACTGCGATATAAAAATTCTAGCCAAGCTTATAGCCACCCAACTCAGTCTGCTGATGTAAAATCTGATACACCCTGACCAGTCTGGCTTTGTACCTGGGAGAGCTACTTTCCTTAACCTAAGAACCCTTTTTACTGTATTAAATAACGTTTCTCCTGATTTGCCTTTGGCAGCTGTATTTTTAGATGCCACAAAAGCTTTTGATTCTATCGAACGGGATTTTATCTTTGGGGTGATATTGCGAATGGGCTTTCCGCCACTCTTTCTCTCCTGGATACAGCTACTGTACTGTTCCCCTGTCGCTAAAGTGCTTGTGAATGGCTGCATTTCCCGAGCTTTCTCGATCACGAGGGGCACCTGGCAAGGATGCCCACTTTCCCCCTTGCTTTTTGCGCTTGCAGTTGAGCCGCTGGAGGCGAAACTGCACCAGCATCATAAGGATAAGGCACTGCGGTGCAACATGAGGCAGATATTATTATCCTCATATGCGGACGATATTACTCTGAATATTCGCGACCCACAATATAATCTTAACCGAATACTTCGGGAGTTCATAGTGTGTGTGGGAGGCTCTCTGGGATCCAAATTAACTGGGGTAAGTCCTGTATTTTTCCCTTGACGGCGGCGGTGACTCGCTTTTCATTGGCTTACCCTTTGGAGTGGTGCAAGGACGAGTTGAGATATTTAGGCGTTTGTGTCACTAGGGACAGAGATGAACTGATGCGCCTTAATTACGGCACAGCACTGATGCGCATTACGGATAACGTCACCCGGTGGATCTCCCTCCCACTCTCAATGGCGGGATGGGCGTCACTCAATAAGATGGTGATTCTACCCCAGCTCCTGTGTCAGTTTCTGAACATACAGTTTCACCCAGGAACCTATTTTTTCAAAGCACTCAAATCTGGACTGATATGCCTAGTGTTGGGGGGAAAGCACCAGAGGCTGCAGTGGAATGTGCTCACTAGACCATTCTCACAGGGGGATTTGGGATACCCAACTTTGAATTATAACAAGCCCACTATGCATACTTTTGGGTACACCAACCGAGATAAATGCCACAAGTGACTGCGGAACACTGGCTCGCACATCCGGTTCCGCATGATGGCGCGCTGTATGATGAGCCCGCCGGAAGGGAAAAATGTCCACTACTGTTACATGCACTACTGCAGCTTGGAAACGCATAGGACAGATGTTAGAAACACCTCTGCTACTTTCCCCACTGTTACCGTTTACATACCATCCTAGTATGCCCCTTCTCCAGGAAACAGGATTTTGCAAATTCATGGAGCGCACACACATCAAAACTTGGGTGGACATGTAACATGAAGGTCAGTTTCGAAAGGTGGAACATTTCTTTCAGGGCTTGCAGCAGACACCGCTTTATGTCTTTATACATCCATCTCAGACAAGGCATTCGCTCCATCACGCTGGACTTCCCAACCGAACCCCTGGTCCTTGCCCCAATACAACTGACCCTTCAATGCGCGACGGCCAAGCGATTTTTTATCACTGATATACCACACAGTGCACATGCAGAGAGAGGAGCCGCTTGCACTAGCTAGAATGCGATGGAATTCAGAGTTGGGCCTCAACCTAACAGATGAACAATGGGAAGACTGCTTATCGCAGACAGAACAAGTTTCAGCTAGCAGTAGGCTCAGTATAATTCACTACAAATTTCTACACAGGTTGTATTACACTCCGGCGGGGATACACAGGTATAAGCTAAGGGATAACGATAGATGTGACAGATGCAGAGCCCCTGGTGCGGTTTCCTGCATCTGTCCTGGGAGTGCCCGGGAGTACATGACTACTGGAGACATGTTTTTGATGCCTTGAGTCTGATGGTGGACACACATATCAAACCAACGCCATTGCTGGCTCTGCTAGGGTATACGAAACCGATACGTGCGGTGCATCACATATATGTGACCCTTGCACTACTAATGGCAAAGAGAAGGGTGGCATGCCGATGGGGCAGGGGAAGGGCGCCCAAGTTCAAAGTCTGGATTGACGATTTGGTGTATTGTCAAGAGCAACTCACTACATATGCAGAATTGCTACCAGTAGCTTCTAGACCTAAGGACATTTGGGCCTCCCTGCAGGGTTATTTACTAACACACACGCGGACAGGCTCCACAGCAGAGTGATGGGGCGGCCTCAACGCGAGATGCCTCACGCACACATAGTGATATGAAATTTGGGTCGCTTTCGGAGGCGGGGTGTTGATACACCATGTTATACGCATTAAATACTGAGTTAGCTGAATAAACCGGGGGTGACCGGGATGGTCAGAGTGCAGCACAATGTACTAACAACTGATTACTGATGTAACGGGGAACAGTGCCGGGCACAGAGTGCTTTGATGACGCACTTGTGTAATGCCATGCAATTCTTAACGAGATGCCTCTAGCTTTATGTGTAGACACCTCCTTGTGTCATGCTGATTAATGATGTGCAACACTATGCTCTATGGAACTGTGATCTGGTAATAACTTGTGCTGTTTTTTTTCATTATCGGTGTCAATGACAAACATGTATGGTTTGTTTGAAAAAACAATAAAAAGAAGTTGAAAAAAAGGTTCATATAGAAATTTTAACTCATTTTAGTTCAAGCTACTTTGTTAAAAGTTATATGGATCAAATCAAATGTGGTGATGTTAAGTGCTAGGCACAACATATGTTTTTATACTTATCATTACTGTTATCAATCCATTGAATTTATTTGTGAGGTTTTGTCTCTTTTAGCCCATGTAGAGAGTTTAGATAGTACACTTGGGCGCTTTTTTATGGTCGTTAAGAAATATTAACTATGATGATTGGTTTTAAAAGGTGCTGTTGTCTGTAACGCTAAATAAACATCGGGGCCGCTCCTTTCAAACACTTGCTTTCTTCACCAACCTCTGTCAACGATTGATTTGAGACTTTGACTATCCCATCTTGGCTCAGCCTAGTGAAAATGTTATACCTAATGGAGTTGTCTGTTGGTTTTATCCTTCCATATCCATTTCAGTGTGTGTACCGAACTCTGTGAGTGACAAAAGCACTCTTTCATCTGTCCTGCAGATTCCTTCCCATGTGTTGGGCTCTTATCTGCTAATCCTGTATGTGTTAGCATAGTAAACCCTGACCTATTGTCTTTGCCATACTTGTTTTTACCGTATTTAAATATTGTGCAGAGCTCATGGCATAAATAAAGAAGAATTGGCAAGACCAATTTAGAACTATTGCCTCTGCCAATGCTTTTTGCAGATGCTGAAGAGTGTATGCACATGTGTCATGACTCTATGGTGGCAGCTGTTTGGTGGTGTATTAGCAACTGTGTTAATATGCATGCAAACGTATACCTCATGAAGCAGTGCCAATTTTTAGGTTGAGCCGAGCAGCAGCGCACATGCACTGCTTGCTCTGTGAGACATGCAGTAGTCGAGTATGCTGTGGAAACCTCACCTTCTCTCCGTCCATATTTTTGATTGGCTGGTGTCATTGTCCTTGGTAAATGCTGGCTTCCGATTGATAATGAAGCTTGTTAGTTCCTCCTTGTTACCGCCCTGTCGCCATTTGTTACCTCCTATGAGAGCTGGATCTTTTACTTGTGGCGTTTCACGGTCTCCTTCATAAGTCAGTAGGCACAATTTAATTTTTTTTGCAGCGCGGTCCACTTTCACTTTAGCGGCCGCGCGTGTACATTTAATTAATTTGCAGCGCAGGCCGAAAGGGAGCATTTCTACTCACTAATATAACAAGCATTTGCAATGCAATAGGTCTCGCATTTACTCGAGTTTGAGCTAGTGACATTGCAAATAACAATGCCTTTTATTTTTGTTTTTAAAACATAAATAAAAGAATTGTCATTTACAATGCCAATAGCTTAAACTGACGTAAATGCGAGACCTATTGTGTTGCAAATGCTTGTTATATTTACATTTATAAGATACTGAACACTCATGGAGCGATAAATGAAAAAAACATAAAAGGACTGGTAGTGCACATTTTTAAGCACTAGTCTACCACCAGCCAAGCGCCAGTCCATCCACACTGCGACACCAGTCCATGCACACCGTCAGCCAAGCGCCAGTCCACCACTCTGCTAGCCAAGCACCAGTCCACGCACACATCCCCCCAAGCACCAGTCCAAGTACACCACCAGCCCAGCACCAGTCCACACACAACGCATCACATTTTTTTTTTACAAAAAAGAAAATATAAACAAATTGTAAGTAGATATAGAACTACAAACACAAAAGCTATATCTAAATACATCACACTAATGGCAACCGTGAAGCTGAAAAAAAATAAAACAATACAGACTAGGCAGTTCACTTTTACACTCAAGGTTGCCCCCAAAAACTCTTTTGCGTGTGGAACATTCTAAAACAGGCAGGCAGACAGGACACTCAGAGCAGTACATACGAGTCTCCTTCCATGCACCTCTTTGCATACAGACTCTACATCTCCTACTGGGAAAGTCTTTTTTGGCCATGGGAGGATTGTGATCAGCAAAGTGGCAATCTTTCAATCTAGCAACACTTGCTTCTTCCACTACAATAAGGCTACCTATTACAGACTCCTAAAACTTAACAAATGTCATCTTTAACTCTGGAGAACAATCCTTAAATGCAACCAAAGCATTAAAGGTTGTTAAGTCTTACGAAGAGCAGTGTAAGGTTCCAACTTCTGATCTACTCAATCAACACCACCCATGTGCCGATATTAGTCTAAAATGTACCCCGATTTGCGCACTTCAGCAGCCTGATCCAAAACAGTCACAGGTGAAGTACTTTTATCATGAATGGTAGTCAGAATGTAGACATGTCTCCTGTCTTCAATTTTTACAGCTTTAGGTTCATCACTATGCAAAGCACTGCCCCCTCTCAAGGTATTTACAAACAAGTTATTTTGGGTAGCCTTTACAGTTAGAGCAGATTGTGCCACAAAGCAACAGTGTCCACTTTGACCAATTCCCTAAACAACTGCACACCAGTATAGAAGTTATCTACATATAAATGGTGACCTTTCTTTCCCTGGAACATAGATCTCTGAAAAACAATATACAAAGTTACCAAAGACAGGCCAAATCTTAAAACGACGGTTGCAATCAGGGTGATCTTGTTGCAACGCTAAACCATTATCAAGAAAACGCAGCATCCAAAGAAGAGGCAAATACCAATCATGACTCATGATTGCAGGAAATATAGCCGTTGCCATTAAGTCTGGCACTGTTGTCCCTCAAATACTGCTCAACATACAAATTAGTCTGCGCAACAATCTCATCCAAAAATACATCGTCCATATCAACTGAAAGAAAAGTGTATATGTAAAAGGTTTTCAGTGTTCACTCTACACCCCGTGACACCAGTAAAGGGCAGGCAACACCAGCTGGCACTATCAGCACACCAGTGTCCTCCATCCTGAGAATGGCTTCATCATCAGATGATTCCTCTTGGACAAGAAATCCACTGCCAGAATCTTCCACTTCCTCCTCTGCCTCAAATGCAGAGTCAGTCTCATTATCATAGTAAGAGGAAGTCTCGAAGAAGTATACCATCAACCTGCTGAGTGGTCATCTTGCAGCTAGCCACAACCCTTACTAAGAAAAGTAACTTCACAAACAAGTCAACAACAACCAACACTAGTAAAATAATTAATAAACAAAGTGTAGCTTTATCACAAAGACCTATATACTCAAAATTCATACCACTTACTAGCCAGAGACAGCTAAACTCACCACCACCTACGTAATACAGCAAGCACCAACGATATCCCATTGGAAAGAAAAACACAAAAGAATTACTCATAGGATAACACAATACACATTGTATACAAGTGCAAGGAGAATTTCACACACAATAAAACAGAAGCTAAACATGCTGCTGTTTTTGTACCATTTATAAAAACGCATTCATGCAGGCAAATGATACTCATTTAAAGTAAATAGTTACCAAGCAATTGCATCTATGATCAACCAGTGATGAAACTGCGAGCAGGAATAACAGCAAACAAAATCGAAAGCTTTGAACTAGAATAAAAAGGAGAAATAAAGCATTACAATCAGAAATGCAAATGACAAAAACTAAAACAGTTAACATTATAAAAACGCTATGTCACTACCCAAATGCCAGTCCACACACACCACCAGCCAAGCGCTAGTCCACACACACACCGCCAGCGGAACTCCAGACACATAAACAAAACCTGGTGTATAGTGGTTTTCTCCCTCTCTTGGGGACAGATGGGCCTACAAATATGGCCAATCTGCCCTCAAAGGGGACAGAAAAACAGTCAAAAGTAAATAACAACACATACCCTCCCAATTGGGGCAACCCTTACTCAAGGGGCCACCCCAAGCATAAATATATACATATACCTGGTGCTAGTGGGTTGTCTGCTCCCTATCCTCGGGGGTTGATGGGCATCTAAAAAATGGCTGATCCGCCCCCCCCTCCCCGAGGCAGAAAATATACAAAAGTTAAAAAAAAACATTAATCCCTAAATGGGGCAACTGGCCCCCCTTCATGATTAATATATACACATCCCTGGTGCTAGTGGGTTTTATGCCTCCCCTCGGGGCAGATGGGCCTCCAAATAGGGCCGATCTGCCCCCAGGGGAGGCATAAAATGGCCAAAGGTAATTTTAAAAAGTATTATCCCCAATAGGGGCAATCCTTGCCCAAGGGACACCCACAAACTTAACATGAAGGCGTCCCTGGTGCTAGTGGGTTTTCTGGCCCCCCTGGAGGCAGATGGGCCTCTGAAAAGGGCCGATATGCCTCAGGGGGAGCAGAAAATGGCCAAAAGTATTTTTTGAAAATGATTAGCCCCAGTAGAGGTGATCCTTGACCAAGACACCACCCCAAACATAATATGATGCCATCCCTTGTGCTAGTGGGTTTTCTGCCTCTCCGGGGGCAAATGGGGCTCCAAATAGGGCTGATATGCCCCGGAGGCAGAAAACTGCCCAAAAGTAATAAAAAAAAATATTAGTCTCATTAGGGGTGATCCTTGCCCAATGGGACTGCCCCAAACAAAATATAAGAACATCCCTAGTGCTAGTGGGTTTTCTGTCCCCTCTGGGGGGAGATGGGCCTCCAAATATGGCCGATTTGTCACCATGGTAGGCAGAAAATGGGCAAATTAATTTACCAATATTTTGGAAGCGACCCTTGTCTAAAATCAAATTTCTGGTGCTATTGGTGAAATTCCTGCTGCACGATCATAATCCCCTACGTGATTCTGCAGCAGGAATGCCCTGCAAAGAGACAACGGGGAGAGGAAACGCTCTTTCCTCTCCCCCAATGCTTCTGTGCATGCTGTAACCCCTCCCCGGCAGGGAAAACCTACCTGCCCCTCCAGCGCGCTAGAAGCCAATTGGCTTCCAGCTTGTTCGGCGACCTTTCATGACGGTTTGGCAACATCATCATATTGCAGAAGGGGGTGGGGTCTGGGGTGGCAGCGAAACCACTTTCGCTGCCATTCCTGTTTGCGAGGATTACATGGGCGGCCCTTGGGGGGGGGGGGGGGCACCAGCACTTCTCCCATGGGCAGGTGCGAGGACGGAATGGTTCCATCCTCAGCACACGCCCACCGTGGCTGAGGACGAAACCGTTCTGTCCTCAGCACGAACCCGGTCAAACTGCATTTAGAAAGTAAATAACATTTTCCTGGGGTATTTTTACATGGTCAGATTTGCTTCTCATACATGTTTGTTTTCTACAGGTTTTAAAGCACAAATTCATAGCACAAAAGCACAGCCGGTTGGCATTTCTTTACGTGAGAGAAGTGTTTCTAGCGTGAAGTTTCTTCCTACTTCGCAGATAAGATATTCAAAGATAAATGAATCCTCTCACAAATAAAGTGGATGCTACCATCTGAAAGGAGGGTTTAAGGACACTGAGGCCAAGTTACACACAACAATCTTTGTAAGTCTATGCAGCCGCATTGCTGGGGCACAAGGTGACACCTCTTGCCTCCTTCAGCCTTGTTTAAGGCCAACTGAGTCCCCTCTCTAAAAAAACAGTGGTAGAACCGCCTCACCAATGTCCACCCCCAATTTATGCTCTGGATAGCGGGTTCATTGGTTGGCTTCTCTCAGTTGTTTTTCTTTTGCAGCTTCTACAGAGCTCCCCTTTTATATTTTGCAAGCTCCTACAGAACACTATGAATAGCATGGTTACAAATACTCCTATGGTAGGAGAGGAATAGTGTAACTTTGAGAGTGGTGATCTGCATACTCTGTAAACAACATATTATCAGAAAATGGCAGCCAAAGTTCTGCTGACCATTGTACCTCCCCAAACAGTACTTGCAGCGTTCCCCATTCTGAGTCAATAAACGAACTTGTCTCTCTATATTGGTTATAGCGTTACTGTGATATTATAGTTTGCAATGCTTTTTCAATGTTGCACCTGGTTACATTTTTGGACGATTTTTCAATAACATAACCCTTTGAGGACGCATCAGCACTGACTCATCTGCAATTCTATTGTTGAACGTATTTTTTATTGCCAATGAACAATTCATTAGCTAACGAAATAAACAAATCTCTAAGATGCTAGCTTGATTCCATCAAGCTCATTTTGAAATGGGATAAGCGTATATTTTAAAACAGGATTTCATTGCACCTAGGACAGTGCACAGAATCAGAGCACCAGATGCCTTGGTTTATAGGTGAACCAGGGCTGATGGTTTTGTCAAACGATGAAAGCTTTTAGCAGGACTCCAGTACCTCAATTTATATTTTATTGCCAGTTGAATAAGTTTGATGAGTGTTGGGTAGTGTTCCAGAGGAGCGAGCAAAGAACCTCCAATGCCCAGTGAAGTGTTATTATCTCTTTAAATGATCTGTAATGGAATCCAAACAGAGCTTGACAGACAAAATGTAATGCTTGTGAAGAAAGTAAATGAGAAATGTGGCTGCTTAATATATTTTCTAAAATTCTACCAATTAAATTCCTCCCTTACTTTGTGAAATTGGGAAGGGTCAGTTAAAGGATGGTGTTCTTCCCTCTGTATATTTTGTTGGCATTGTTTCAATGGTAGTGATATTTTGTTTTCTTTTTTCTCTACCACTGTTGTAGCTAAGCTTGAAATACATTGAAGAATGTATAGCCATGGAATCCGATGAAGTGGTATTCTGTGTATAACTAAAGATGCTTAGTGACGAGGAGAATATTGCATACAAAATGTATATTATGGCTCTTACTTTTTATATCATATATCATTTCCAATGTCTTGATCTTTGTACTGTTGCCCAGTAAACTTCATCCTTTGCTTTTTTTCAGTTCTGCCATATCTTACACTATGAGCCTGTTGTTGTTGCTACTACTTTCAGTTGATTCATAATAGGTCACTCCTGTTCCTTCTGCACTTCCCCTCAAGTTTTTTTAATTTAGCTCATAGAAACATTCTTATACGCTGTACAACCTGTTTGCAGCCTTTTCTTATATATTTATTGTCTCTAGTGTGGAGTTTGAAGAGTTTTGGAGAGTAACAGCCTTTGCTTTACAGCCATCATATGTCACTAGAGTAAACTGCAAGGTTATCTATTTAGCTATCTTTCTATCCATCTATCTATCTATCTGACAATGTGTGTTTCTATTTGTCCTTCTTCGTGTATGTATTCAGGTTTGTCTTGAAGAAACAAGTTTTACACTTGAAAAGGAAAGAGTGATAGTTATAGGTTGTATACAGTTGG
Organism: Lissotriton vulgaris; assembly: GCF_964263255.1. Taxonomy (NCBI): domain Eukaryota; kingdom Metazoa; phylum Chordata; class Amphibia; order Caudata; family Salamandridae; genus Lissotriton; species Lissotriton vulgaris. The sequence goes on from NC_141696.1 coordinate 666,935,891, forward strand.
TTAGGGCACTTCAGATGTATGGAACACACCCAAAGAAGACCTTGGCCAAGTTATTTTGCTATTACTGATATTTCAACAATGGGAGGGGTTTCCATAATCCCTTCAGAGCTAGATCCACTGACCAGGCAGAGACTTTCCTGCAAGTAAATGGGCTGTTGACAGTAAATTGCATTATGACATATGAATTTCAGCTGGAGTCTGTTTAGTTGAATCTTTTGTGAAGAGATTTGGTTGAAGGTACCAGTAATGTGCTTATCTGAAGCTCGTGGTTTGGCTTTTGGTGGGAGCCACATGAATATGGCTCATGGAGATAGAATGTCTCTCCCATTCTCCATTAAACAGGCTACCTGTGATTGCACAATGCCTCTCTGTGTGCAAAAGTTAGCCTTTCTACATAGGTGTATTCGGTATTGGTCAAATGTATGAATTTTTTTTGCATGAGTGTTGAAGGAAGGATATTGTGTGAGCTGCTAACCAAATGGTTTACATGACATGCATGGGTATGAGAAGGCAGGAAGGGTGTTGGAGTTATATAATCCATCACGTGGTGAATCTTGATACAGAACTTAGGCTTTGGAGGAGATGAGGTTTAGGCAGTGCGTTGTCACTCAGCTCTCAATGGGTTTTATAAAGTACTAAAAAGGATGCCCAAGGAAGATACTTGTAGACACACAATGTTTGGGCCAAATAACAACTACCTGAGTGACTCTTTGCATAAATAAAATGTGACTAATGACAGGGTAAATCCCCTGTAAGATCTTTGAGGTGAGTAGAATGGGGGAACTCACTTGCTTTCATCCGAACAAACTGTGTGGCTGATTAGAATGAGGAGGAACAATGTATCTCCTTACCCACAGTCCCAAGCACATGGCTAAAGTCGCTAATAATGTTTCATGGTCAATTTTGTAGAAGACCTTTATCAGAGCTCTCGAGCAAGGAGACTGACATACAATGCCTTTGTCTAGTATGCAGAGGGTGTATTAATTATATAGGCAGACAGCTCTTTTCTGAATCCTTCCAAGACAGGAAGGTTTGCTCAGAAATGCTGAGATTCAAGCAAGACAACCACACAGTTAGTGACGACATATCTACACCATTGGGATTCCATTGGAATAACCCATTATTCTACGTTAAAAATGATTGTGTGCTGATGTAGGAAATGGATTTTAAAATCATTACCAGAATACAAGAACACACATAGTCTGACTGGTCAAGAAGCTTAGCCCATTAAACCATGAGAGACATGGCAATTGGTAAGGCCAACAAAGATAAAAGACATAAGGCGATGCTGTCCAGAGCAGGAACAATATGGCAAGAAGCAGTGGCTAAAACAACCCCCAGCTCTCCCCCCAGAGAAACCTAATCCCAACAGGAGAATACCCCAACTGAGCCCCATTTTAACTTGCTCATTGAGGGAAAAGCTGAGGGCTGCAGAAGCATTTCTTGTCCCTAGGTTAAAAGACATATCCAGAAACTCAAGCAAGATACAATGTATCAAGGAAACAGGGTCTCAACTTTAGAGACCACAGGGGATGCCAGGGAAGAGGCAGTCGCGGTCTTTCTACAGGAGTGCCTTTGTCTGAAGAAGCAAGCAGTGGATCTGCAGACACACCTAAAAGATAGTGAAAACCGTTTGAGGAATTAAAATGTAAGGAGCAAACAGGATTATGGGAGAGATTAACATAATGAGCCTAAATGTTAGAAGGTGAAATGCTGTAGCAAAATGAATGGCACTTCTAACACATGTAAGTGACTCCATCTTCAAGATATGCCTTCTACAGTATACCAATTTGGTCAAGCAAGATTGCCATAGAATGCGATCAAAGTGATTTTCCAAACAGTGTTTCTACTCTGACCCCACAGGAAAAGCAGGTGTGGTTATTCCACTGGTAAACTCCGTCAATGGTCAAATGAAAAATACAGTAACATGTTAAAGGCAGGGCACCGGCTATTAGGCTAACATGGGGGGAATACGTCTTTACCATAGCAAACGAGTATGCCATGAACACATTTAAATAAAAAATAATCAAATAATTAATTTGACTATTATATAAATTCCAGAAAAAGCTAGTATAATTGGAGAGGATCTGAATCTGAAAATGGATGGATCAGCACAAAGATTGAGGCCGATGGAGTGATGTCACCAGAGGGTATAGAGTGGCTGAGACATTTAGGCCTGGTAGAAACGTGGTGTACCAAACTTCCTGATACATAAGTCTTCACACGCTTTTCAACCACATTGTAGGAAGCTGGCTCTCTATATAGTGTGCTAAAAAGAAGTACACTGTGCGGAGAGTCCAGTGAGTCCCCAATTGGTTGACAGAGGCAAAAGTAGATAATACTAACGCTCTATTTGTGGTAGTTTGGGTGAGCAGTTAGGTTTGTCAGAGGGTAGTGCTAAGCATTTGTTGTACTCATAGAGGCACTAAATGAGACACACACTCAAAGAATAAATCTGAGAACAATTTAGAAAAATAACAATTCTTTTAATATATATTTTCGAACCAAGAACTATATTCAGTGGTAAGTACTGTATTTCTTATGAATTCTCAAAGTTAGGCAAATAGATAAAAGTTGTGCTCACTTATGCACCACACAGTTCTATAGAAGAAAAAGCAAGTAGGTAAAGCACACAACACAGACAGTTGTAGGGGATTCCCCTTCTAGGTTTGGGGTAGCAGGAAGCCAAGGTTCAAGGTTCTACCAATAGGTCATCGGGTGCATCCCGAATTTCACTGGGAGCCTGGTGTTGGTGTCGTTGATAGCTTGTGCGCTACGGGGAAGGGGACCCTCTAAAAACAGGCTGCATGGATGGCTTGCACACATCTCTGAGAGCTCCCATATAGGGCTAGGGTCCCAAGGGCCTTAAGGAGAAGGAAGCACAGCCAGTTCATCATTACCCAGTCCAGGCACGCTGGGTGCAGACCAGGTAGGTTGGTTGGCTTTGGTGCATAAAGGTGCTCCTCACAGTCAGGGGCCAACAGCTGGCAGGGACGAATTCAGGACTCCTGGGCCACTCTCAATGTGGGTCCCATGGGTCTTGATGTCCCTAGGTGGCTGCTAGGCTCTGGTACAGTTGGAGTCCCAACTGGACTCTTCATTGTCGGTCTTGGTTACAGGGCATCGACTACCGCAGGGATTAGTACTGCATGACTCCGGTCAATCTTGGATTCCCTACACTCGCCCGGGAGACAGGTCTATCCTTCCAGAGCGCATGTACCTCTTCCTAGTCGGTTGCTGCGGCGGTCGGGCCGGGGAGCTTCAAGCCGGTAGACCGGACTCTTCGGTTTAGGTGCATGTGGTCTGCAGGAGAGTAGATCCTCTTTACCAAGTGAGTTCTTGGCAATTGGCTAAGGCTGGTGGTCCTCTGGGGTTTTTATAGGCCACACAGCAGTAGGATAAGACCGTTCACCTTGATTGTCAAGTCTTGAAGCGGCAGGCAGGAATTTGTGCCAAAACTCTGCAGCAGGCACTCCTTTCTCAGGTTCAACAGTTATTCTTTGTCTGTTTCTTCTTTAGTTCTTTCAAATCTGATGTTCTGGGTCGAAGGGTGAAACATAAATACTCAATTTAGGGGCGTTAAGGAGAGTAGCAGGTAGTAGGCAATTGACTACCTACTTTTGGGTGACTACATTCTCTAAATGACCACTTTCCGGGAGTGGGCATAATCCTGTCCCTAAAAGGCTAATTCCCTCCCATGCAAGATAGAGGATTCCAAAAAGTGGGGACCACATCAACTGCTCCACCTTAGGGGTGGTGCTGGCTAGGTGTGGGTCCACCTCCTATCAGATTAATTTTCCCTCCGGTCTTCCCGCAAAAAGGTGGGGACAGGACAAGGGGGTTGGCATCTTTCATCTAACTGGAAAGTCCTGGGTCACATTTCAAAGGCAGCATGGCCTTTGAAGATTCCCACCCTGGAAGGCAATTCCTGCTTGGACGAGGTGGAAACACCTCCACCCAGAGCATGCTTTGTTCCTGGCCTCTGTGAGCGAAGGCTGTCCCCCCCAGAAGGCCAGAAACATGTCTAGTGCTGGCAGGCTGGCTGATCCAAGTCGGCAACCACACTAGTAGTCAGTAGGTTTTCAGGGGGCACCTCTAAATTGCCCTCTGTGTGCATTCCTTAATAAATCCGACACTGGCATCAGTGTGGATTTATTAAGGTGAGATGTTTGGTAAAAAACATCTTGGGTTACAGTGAAGCTATGATAGAGCTGTGGACTTTTTAATGATGAGTGTCCAGCTCATGTACTCGTTATGGCTTCCCTGTTCACTTACAATGTCTAAGAATGGACTTCAACATTGTAGGGTCCGAGCAGATATGTCCTTCGGGCTGTAAGGCCTGCTATAGGGGTGTCTTACCTATATATCATGCAGTGGCTACAACCATGGGTCACAGGGCTATGTGCCAGGTCTACTCTTCAGTTTTGTATGCACCAAGACGCGCAGTCTGTAATGTCAGTTAGCATGATCTTAATGAGGTGTCCCTATGGTGGCACAATTTGTACTGCAGCTTTAGTGTACGCTCTTCATTCCCAATTCCCTAGGTACCAGGTGTACCATTTACTAGGGACTTACTGGGGGTCTAAAGTCGTGTCAATTGTGGAACAATGGTACAGTTTTGGGAAAGAGCTCTGGCACTGGCGACCAGATTGGCAGGGACCCAGTTCACGCTCAGTCAAACTCACATCAGGTATCAGACAAAAACTGGGGGCGACCATGTCAAAAAGGGGCATTTTGCTAAACACATATAAAACATACATCAAATAAGGCAATTTCCTTGCCTCACCAATCTGATGAACCAGACAGTAACTACAGAAAAAGGAATAAAGTACTTGACAGACAATGCTCCGATTCAACTCACTGTACAATTCCCCGGCTCCCAAAAACTATTCAGCAGTTGGCATCATAGATGTTGTATGCTCTAGAGCAATAATAACAGAGAGAAAATTAAGAAGGCTATGAGTTTATATTTTGAGTTAAAAAACCAAGATGCTGTAGGATTACACTTTGTGGTGGGCTTTGAAGCGTCCATCGGGGACTCATGTCACTAGCAGCAAAGATTAATAAAGGCAGAATTGAAAAGACGACCAAGTGAAAGAACCAGAAGGGACACACAGAAAACTGGTTTGCAAACAATTTGGTGTAAGCTCACACAGCTAAAGTGCAGCTAAGGGCACTCAATACAGACAAGGGCAGAATATGCCTTTCTTAGACTGAATCAAAAATACTATAAAGGTGGTAAAAGATCAGGGAAGCTATTAGCCTGCAAACTCAGGTCTAAATTATCGAGAGATCATGTCTCTGCCATTAAGACCACATGAGAAGTGTTAACCACTTCAGACATAAGAATCAAACAAGCCTTTCTGGTTTCAGGAATTTTATTAAACTTTGTACAGAGCAGAAAAGATCCACAAAGATGCTATTGCAAACTTCTTGAAAGATGCCCCCCCACCCCCACGTAGACTGACTGACTTGCAGGCAGATAGTTAGAAAAACCTATCGCAACAGAAGAGGAAATTTGCTATTATCGCAAGGTTAAAATTGCAGAAATCCCGGGGCCAATGGGCTTTCCCCTCAGTTTAATAAGATCTTTTGCCATGTCCCGGCACTCTTTCTTGCATGCCTTTTAAGTGAGTTGGGAATAGCCCTCCCTCCTCCCCCATCAGTGCAAGAGGCCTTTATTACAGTCCTACCCAAGCCAGGCAAGGACTCTCAAATATATGCGTTTTGCAGGCAAATTCCTTACAAAATGTAGATGCAAAGCTGTTCATGAGAATTCTGGCCAGCTTGTTGGGCTCCTATATTCAGAGCCTTGTTGACCCTAACCAAACCAGGTCATCCTGGGCAGAAATTGTTCAAATAACACAAATCGCATCCTACATATCATTGATAATGTGAAGAGGACAAATAAGCCTGTGGTTTTGCTTTTGGTTGATGCTGAGAAGGCATTTGACCGGGTCCTTTACACGTTCCTGAAGGAAATGCTGAACCAGATAGATTTCAGCCCCAAATTCATGTCAAGGGAGAACTGACTGTACCATTCAAGGTGTGGAGGGGAACAAGAATGGTTGGCCCCACGTCACCCTTGCTTTTTGCTTAATACATAGTATGTGAAACCTTTAGTTATAGCGGTCAGGTTGGATGAGAACACTAAGGTAGTGATGTGGGCAGGCGTACGAGAGCTTGAAAATTCTCAATATAGAGAAATGTTCCATGAATGGAAAAGAAATATTAATTAAATACCACTAGCAAGTCGTGAAATAAAATAGCCAAACTGGATAAAATTAGGGCAATATATAGACAAATGGTCAGTGCATCCTTAGAGGCAAAAATAGGGGAGAGAGCATGGCCTGATCAGACATGGGGTGGCCAACGTTTTTATCACTTTGAGTGAATGCCCCAGAGCCCTTATTTAGAATGCCTGTTTGAGCTAGAGGCTTCACTTGTCGCCAACGTGAGAATAATACAGACATAAGTGTCCTTTTTTTCGTTTAAGAACATTCACTTTTAGAACACCAGTATCTTCCTTTCAATGGCCCTCAAAAAATGTTATTGCCATTTTTGCACATTTCATCCCCACACAAATTGCTGTAAAAAATCAAAGTATAAGTTATTAGGCTGGACCACAGCGATGAGTAGCTTTATCTGAAACATTTGGCAGAAAAACAGATCCCCGTATAGTCGGCCTTTCGCTGGCAGCAGCATTAGCAGAATATTAATTTGAAGATAATTCAAAGATATCATGTGGTAGCTTGGCTCATTAAAAAGAAAGGAAAGTCGTGGTCATTCAAAATTGCATTTTTCTAATGGTATATTTACATTCCCTTGACAGCGTGGCGTCGTTAATCTTGCAGCGCCTGTTGATTAGCCTTCGCAGGGCTATGAAAGGTCTGCCTCGTCTGGCGGGTTTGATTTTTGGCGCCGTGTGGCTCCAGTGCTTCATTTGTAATAAAGTGCCAGGGCCGAAGGTACTTACTAAAGGTCCACTACAGCTGACACACCCATACCTGCTAGTGATGCCGCCGAATGCCAGTGCCAGCATTCCGACTAAAGTGTGACATTTTGCGCTACTCCAGGTCACCTTAATTTGCTGTGGTGGCCTGCAAGTCCTAGTTTGATCATTTTTAAACCCATATTAAATAAATGTCCACTGATGTGCCCTTCTAAAAAAAAATGCATAGCGCCACCTTATGGTGGACTCTGAAACATATGTGCCGTTGTTTACTAATAAGTGATGGTGCATGCGCAAATTAAGCACTGCATGGCCACATCTCGCCACATCGAGACGCCAGGAACTGGAGAACGTACTGGTGCCACTGACCACCTTCATCAGCCAGGCTATTGTTGTGAAGTTAGAGAGAGATACTATGGAAAGACTGCACTGGCTTCAGATGAGGTGTGTATCTATTTGACCTTGGCCACCAAGGCTTGGGTAGCCTGAAGCTGTTGCTTAAATCCTCAGGATGCTGCATTCGTCCATGGTCTGGCCTGCAGCGACGTATTTCCCCAAGGCCTCATTCACAGGAGTAGCATTTGGCATATTTGGCCCTGTGCCTCCTGCCCCCATCCTCTCCCTCCCCAAAGACAAAAGACTGATTTAAAGTTGAAAGTAAATTTAAAATACTCTGATTTCTGGAAGCAGTGCGAAATCTCGAGGAGAATCCACCTCAGGAATGTTTATCAACATACTGACTATTTGGTGCAGGAAGTGCCTCCGGTGGATTCTCCTAACGATTGGCTGATTTCGCCCTTCCTCCAGAAGTCAAAGGATTTCCATTAGCTGCTACCTCTAAATCCTACCAAAAATGTCCACTATCAAGCACCTGTTACATGATGGTTAAGTGCCCTGTTGTGTCTCCTACAATGGTGGGTTCCGCCTCAAACGTGACAGAACGTTCACTTTACCTCAAACTCGTACAAGAATTGACAATTCTTATGTACACAATTGATATGCACACAGGACTGGCATAAAACATAGGAAAGACAGACTTCTGCAATGATGAAAATCTTCGCGTATACCACTGTCAACATGATGCATTCTGGGCATCTGTTTGTATTTGAACCACCTAGGAATTTCTGACTGCTGAGCGAATCATGGCATGTCAGACAGGCAGCCATTGCAATCTTTGCTCAAATGGATAGAGAATTCCGAAGTGCTCATCCAAGCATTAGCCCTCTGTTTGAAAAACTTAAGCTCTTCTAAACACTCTTTAGGCTGTGGTCTGCAGGCTTACGAGGCTCAGCCCTCTATCACAAGCCATGCCTATAGTAGAAATCGCTTCCATTGCTTGATGCAGCATTATGATACCTGACAGGTTAGTTATGCAGTAATGTTAAGGAAGAACAGCAATCAGACTTTAAAACATCTTAAAATACATCGAATATGACATCTACACAATAGCTCCTTGCAAATCTAGGGCCAGATGTACGACCATTGGAAATTGCGACTCGCAATTTGCGCTCGATTGCGAGTCACAAATTGTGAGGCGCAATTTCCAATGTACAACAGTATCTGAGACACTGTTTGTGATACTCAATGGGGTCGCAAATTGCATGCCTCATGAATATTAATGAGGCACTCGCAATTTGCGACCCAATTGAGAATGGCAGGCCCTCCCAGGTATGGTGGCCTGCTGGGCTCAGCAGACATCCATGTCTGGGACTGCTTTTAAATACAGCAATTATTTATGTATTTATTTATTTATTTTAATGCAGCCCATTTTCCTTAAAGGAAAACGGGTTACATTTAAAAAACAAAAAATGAAACGTGTTTGTTTCATTTTTTAAAGGCAGGTAGTGGTCCCTGTGACCACTGCCTGCCCCTAAAACATAATTTCTCCTGCATTTGCAAAGGGAAAGGGGTCCGCTGGGGAACCCTTCCCATTTGCGACTGCATTACCACCCTCTTGAAGAGGGCTGTAAATTGCGAGTGTGTTACGACTGCAATTGCGGTTGCAAAACATTCATACATAGGGTTGTTAGTCGCAATTAGGAAGGGATGCCCTTGTAACGCCCTTAATAATTGCATGTCGCTAAACACTATTTGGGAGTCGCAATTTTTTGCGACTTGCAAATGAGTGTTAGTACATGGCCTGCATGGATTTTGCATGTGCAAACGGGTCGCAAACCCGTTTGCGCATGCAAAATCCCATCATACATCTGGCCCCATGTCACATATTTTCTCTACCATTTGTAACACATCCAAACGCTGCATAGCCTTCTGCGTTACTCTGGCTTTGCCCCCAACTTCTCTGAGTGCAATGAGTTTCTAGATTTTCATCAAAAAAACATCATCCTCCCTCCGTTTGGAAATCACCACTTTGCATTCTGCACTTAGAAAGCCGGGCTTACTATTTTGGGTTTCTCTTCTAGCCTTGGGGCCAAATGTGATCTTTTACAAAAAAGGGAGCCGTCTGGAATTCGGTTTATACAGATCAAAAAACCTTCATTCCAGGGGTGGTGGGGTTGCTGTGCTACGTCTCAGCCGCGGCCCGTGCAGGTTAGAGCGGTGGGGTGGTGGGGCCGGGTGGGGTGGATTTCGACAAGCGGCGATGAGGGAAAATACATTTTTTATATTCATTTTCTCTCTTGGTGGTTTGTCGAATACCCCTCCAACCCGGCCCCACCACCCCACCACTCTTACCTGCGGGACCGCAGCTGCTACATCTCCTCTTTTAGGTGCATTTCCTATTGGAAAGAGTGACCCCATTTTTGTAGGTCTAGCCTGACCCAGCTCATGCGCTGGTCTGGCAAGACTTTTAGTGAGGGCTTAAAAAAATACGACCATCGGTCTACAGCTTGAGTGCATGTGCGTGGCCGAGCAGTTACAAGCAGAGGCGCCATATGGCTTTCCTCTGGCTCTCCCGCGCGCACGCCTTGCTCTGCCTCTCTGTCTTGCTTGCCCCTCCCCCTTCACAGAGCGGGGCTCGCGGCCGCTCGTCTTACGAAATCGCGGCCAATGCTTGTCACTTTTGCGGCAAGACCGCGCTTGTCTGAGTTGTGGGGAGGGTTGCAACCAAGGTACCCCTGGTGCTCCGAGATTCCGACGAAAATCTGGCTCAACGCTGGAGTGAACATTGACAAAATGAAGCTTGCTATATTACTGACAATGCTCACTTTAGTGCCCTTCATTATTTACACATCCACAATGGCCCCTCATTTGCAGCCACCTTCCCACAATCGCTAACCCAAAGCAGTTTTATCTTTGAGGCGTTTGGTTTCCAGTGCACATGTGAGCGCCACGGCATGCGTCATCCCTGTTGTCATACGGCCCACATGTGAGGTCACTGAGAGCGGGTTCCATCTTTGTCCCTCGGGAGTCAGCCTTCAGTGCAAGGCTGAGCCGATGTAAAGACGCCTGCTCCTGGTGGGGTGCTTGTGAGCAACCACTTGCGGCTCTCCGAACTTTACACCTATGAAGCCTGGAGATCTGCTTATTGCTGTGCGTCTCGGGAACCTAGCCGTGACAGCACCTCAGCATATTTCTGTAAGCTCTATTTCTTTCAGACATCAGCTTGTTGTAGGTAATGCTTGTCATGGAAGTATATTTATTAAGCAGTTCTTTTTTACTCAACTGGTTTAATCGATCTTTAAATGTTTTGCATTCTTGATTTAACCATCGTTCTTTGGCTGGACATTTGTTGTATTTGTGCTTTTACGCTATTTAGCATGTCTGTGTATTTATTGTAACATGGATGTGTTACTAGTGTGTAAATTATGTTCTTACTGTTGCTTACCTGCTGTATTCTTTTGATTGAGCGCCATGGCGTTCCTTTGCTATAGTGCTTGTTGAGTTGTGTGAGGCGTTCCACATTGGACTGGCCCACTGGATGGCAGCGAGATCTTTGGCCCCTGTTTGTTCTTTGTGGGCTGTTAATACTGTGACTCAAATAAAACCCTGAAGACCGTAGTTTTCTTAGCAGGCTCATTACTACTTGGATACTATATTTTATTTGCAACGAGTGGTGGACTGTTTTTTTTTTTCTTCAAGCGTCATTCTCTTAGAGTAACAGCAGCCCACTGAAACATTTTTTGACAAGTCGGGGATGGATACATGTGTGGGGCATTTTGTTAACAAGTGTAAGGAGTGTTTATTGTCTGATAAGCATTGGTAGCTCAGCCAGTGCAAAGCTGGAGTTAACACACTTCTAGAAAAGCCTTGGTATAAGTTAGCAGTTGACTTTTCAGGACCATTTCACAGATTACCCGTTGATAGGACATTTCTTAATATTATAGATTACTACTCTAAGTGGTTGGTCTGTGATTTGGTTTTTTAACACCATCGATGCTAGTGTTATTTTCCTCCTGTGCTGATATTCTCTGAATACCATTGTTCATGATGTAGGAAGGGGGAGTCTCTAGTTGGCGCAGTGAAACACTAGCGACAAGCAGGGACTCTCTCTTCCTCGTCAGGGCTGAGGGTTACCTTCAAGACAACCTCTGCTTACCCTCTAGGTAGTGTGGCTTAAGCAGTCTCAGGCTAATCTCTGGGGCACATAGGGCTAAACACTTGCAATGTCACACCATCACGACCAACCCACCACACAATGACACCAAACTGTATGTGTAAAAATATATATCTTTATATAAATTTCAAGCAGGTTTGTAAATACAGTTATCAAACTTTCAATAGCGGTTCCAGTTTACTTAAGTTCAGGTTGCCACAGTTCTTTCTTAGCAATAAGCAATCTTTTGGGCCTTCTGCCCAGGTTCAGCAAGGTTCAGTGTCTTGTAGCGCCTCAATGCGCTTTCCGCTGTCTCCGCTCGCTCCAGAGAGGAGATCGGGCCTGGCCGGCCAAAGCTCACGCTTCCCGCGTGGGCCTCGAGGACCAGGAGCTGTGCGAGCCTCGGTTTCAGAGGCGGCTCGCGTTGGGAGCAGATAGCGCGGTGCGAGCTCGAGTTGCAGGACGCTCGCACCGTGAGGATACAACACAGTACCTTTCAAATTCTTGTGGAGCGAGCGGCTTCCAGGGGAGCTGTCCCACGTCGCGTTGCTTTTCCGGGTCGCTGTTCGCTGCGGCTCTCAGCCGGGCAGGTCACGGGTCAGCCGGGGCGGCGGTGTTCAGTGGCGGCAGGGTCCTTCCTTCGTTGTTCGCTCCGACCCTGGAGGCGGCGGCTGTGTGGTGGCGGCCAGTGGCAGCACGGTCCCCAAGTGCAGGACGTACCCAGCCAAAGTGCCGGTTGCAGCTGTGCGCTCACAGCTGAGCTGTCGGGCAGGATACCGACCAGAGGGGGGTTATCACCGGGCGGCTGCCCGTCTTCGCAGGTGGATTGACGGCTCGATGCGTCGTCAATTCGGGAGCTTGGACCGGACGGGTCCTCCTTCGCGTTGCTCTCGGGCTCCCGGTGCAGAGGCGGTCAGGGTGTTCGGGCCAGCGGCGGCTGGACCTCACGTTGCTCTCGCTGTTGCTTTGGGCCCCGGTCACGGTGCTTGGGGGGATGTCGAGGCCTTGGATTACGGGGAGCGTGGCAGGATTGCCCAGCGCTCCCAGACTCCTCCGTCAGTACTGCAGCGATAAGCAGCACACACAGTCGCTTTCTTCAGGGTGTAGCGCCCACTGGTCCTGGGGCGCTGGTCAGGGGGCAAGTTCACAAGCAAGCCCTTGGAGATCTCTCAGCAAAGTTTGGCACAAAGTTTCACAAAGCCAAAGTCTTCTTGTAGTCTTTTCTTTTCCTCTCCTTCTGCAGCAAGGCACCAGACACAGGCAAGAGACAACACTCCTCCTTGTCCTTCCCGGTCCTTCTCGTCGGGCAGAGTTCCTTCTGTAGCACAAACAGGATCTAATTTACAAGGAGCAGGGCTCCTACTTTTATACTGCATTTCTTTTGTTCTTGCAGGCCAGGGGGGCCTTTGCATAGCCACTTTCAGTCCTTGAGTACTTTGTTGGGTGCAATACGGCTTCTGCTTTCAGTGTGAGGGGCAGGCACATCAGACGCCCCACAGGAGGTGGAGCCAGCATTGTGTGGACAGGGGCAGCCAGAAGTACCTTGTTGACGGGGCTACGCCCTTCCTGGGCCAGGTGTCGACTGAGTCATCAGTCGCCCCCCAGGAGGGTGGAGCCAGCATTGTGGTGGCAGAGCACAGCACGATTCAGAGTCAAGAGCCACTCCTACCTCACCACCTGTTATCCCCCAGCCCTGTCACTCACACATCCCAGACAGTCAGATACACATACCAGCAGAGGCGGGCTGAAATGGTTAGGCAAGCAAATGCTAACTTTCTAAAAGTAGTAAACACAACAATTGCCAGTGCTGGGGAATTTCTTTAGAACAAACTATTCAATAGTTTGTTCTAAAGAAATTCCCCAGCACTGGCAATTGTTGTGTTTACTACGTAGTACATTGGTTCAGCCTTGCTGTAGTTAGGAGCCAAGACCCTTTCGGTTTCCTAAACTTTCTAAAAGTAGCATTTGCAAACACAGGATATTAAAATAAACTTTACCAAAAGAAATATTTTATAATCCTGAGTTCAGGCATACTAAACATGACTCTCTACCATGCTCCCTGAGCCTGCTGGGATTATAGAGTGTAATAATTCCAGCAGCCCATTCTGGCCTAACGGGAGCAGGTAGCCTTCAATAGTGAAATACGAGTTTAGTTGTAATTCACTACTAGGACATGCCACACACATCAGGGCTTGTCCTACCTTATACCTACAATGCACCCTGCCCGCAGGCCTACCATAGGGGTGACTAATATGTAGTCAAGGGAAGGTTCAGGGGCTGGCGAGTGGGTGCACTTGCCCAGCCGGCATGACAGTACGAGACTGAGAGACGGAGAAAGAGAGCAAACACTGCAGAGAGCCGCCCAAAACCCGCCTGCTTGCCTTGCCGTGCCCTGTTGTCTTGCTGGCGGTTCGGCCACACAGGGGGTGCCACCGCTACGGCTACGGTTGCTGGAGGGTGCTGGAGGTGTTCCTGCTGGGAGCCAGCACCTGTGCCTGCCGCCGCTGGTGGAGCCCTGCTTTGAGCCCACCTCTCCGCAAGGAGCCCCACGGAGTGAAGCCAGCGCTGTGTCCACGGCCCACGCGCAACGGTGAGCTACCTCCGCTGAACCGCAGGATAGTGCAGCTGGGAGTGGGCGCGAGGGGGAAGAGTGGGAGAGCAGCAAGAGGCTCAAAGCAGACACAGCTTGACCCCCCAATGCCTACAGATACCAGAGACACTGCCTCAGTAAGGAGGAACTTTTATTGCAATTTCCGCCTCAACAATTTGAGCAATCTCTAGTGAAGTGCAGCACTGCAGTCTTTTAAGTACCCTTGGGTGAACTTGTTGAGCTTATTTGAAGCAGTGATAAGGACTGGAAGCAGTGACAAAGAGAGACCAAAAACTCCTTCTGACACCGAGTGAGGTACAAATACAGTATTACCGACCAGAGCCCTACCTGACAGCGCCTCGACGAGGGAGCGCTCGGAGAGCAACACTTTGCGGACCAGCAACCAACACCGGATTCCCGCTACCAGTCGCGCCGCCGCCTCGGGACTACGCTTCCCATCAGGCTCAGCGGCGGCGCGTTCCCCGACGCGGCAAAAGCACCGGGAGGGGCATTACTAATCTGTAAGCCCTCAGCGTCGTGGGACGCGAGCGGGACGCCCGGGGCGAAGCCCGGGCAAAGGGCGGGCCCTCTACGGCCCTCAAAGGCCAGATAAGGCCAGGCTGGGCCATATTCCTTTGCAGCTAGGATCATGCCTACTTCAGGATCTGCCGTTTTAATACCTGCGGGCGAAAAGAAGGAGTCAGGTCCTGATCGGGACTGAGGGGGGCTGGACCATACTATAGTGAAGGAGAAATAGAGAGTGCCCACACCTCAAGAAATGAACAACTTATTCAAAGAGGCACGTGTAACTGAATGACACATGTAGAGGTACATTTATTTATACCAGCAACTCATGTTATTTGTGGATTTTTCAACAAAATATTTTGAAAAGCAGAAAAAGAGGGATAAACCCAAACAATCAACACAGTAATTAAACAAATACAAACAGTTATTGACAGTGGTGAACAACAATAATCAATGAAAAACATGAAAACACAGAGCAAAAATATTAGCACATTTGACAATTCATAGTTCCATATATATGCCTAATTTGTAACCACCAAAGCGAAGTGAAACAAAAGGGGGGGGCAAGAGCTTGTACAATGTTCATTGGCATGGATACATTTAATGTATTACTATGCTCTTGCGCAGTGCCGACGCGTTTCAGGTTCGAGCAGAACGTAATCGAACCCTCATCAGGGCTTTGTGAATTGTCTGTGTGAAAAGAAAAATTGAAAGGATGTTGAAAGCCAAAGCTCACATTACTCATTTGGTTCATGAGATTGTAGGAAAAGAAGGGGGGGGGATACCTGTGGTTATCGGGCTCCGGAGAACTGATCACTGAACAGGGGGCGGTACCTCAAAGGTTTTAGTTCTAAAAATAAATGAATGGAGCATATGTTGTAAAAAACATTTCGTGTGATTGCAATTTCATTTGTGTCAAAGATGATTAGAAATCACAAATGATTGCCTACCTCTATGTGCACCGTCCGGCGCCTCTTAGAGGGAGGAGGTCGAGGTAAAAAATCTTTATATCCTGTCAAAAAAGGGCTAATGTTGTAGTATAGACCTCAAACGGATATCTTAATCATGTCAATAAAAGATGCATGGAACATGCAGCCCCATACCTTGCGTTATTGAGTATTCGAAAAACGATTTCCCTCTAAGCTGAAATTGACGTGGTGATTCTACCTAAAAAAATGCAAACATGCGTCACAATGGCTGTACGACGGACGGTGCACATAGAGGTAGGCACTCATTTGTGATTTCTAATCATCTTTGACACAAATGAAATTGCAATCACACGAAATGTTTTTTACAACATATGCTCCATTCATTTATTTTTAGAACTAAAACCTTTGAGGTACCGCCCCCTGTTCAGTGATCAGTTCTCCGGAGCCTGATAACCACAGGTATCCCCCCCCCTTCTTTTCCTACAATCTCATGAACCAAATGAGTAATGTGAGCTTTGGCTTTCAACATCCTTTCAATTTTTCTTTTCACACAGACAATTCACAAAGCCCTGATGAGGGTTCGATTACGTTCTGCTCGAACCTGAAACGCGTCGGCACTGCGCAAGAGCATAGTAATACATTAAATGTATCCATGCCAAT
Organism: Lissotriton vulgaris; assembly: GCF_964263255.1. Lineage (NCBI taxonomy): Eukaryota > Metazoa > Chordata > Amphibia > Caudata > Salamandridae > Lissotriton > Lissotriton vulgaris. The sequence continues at coordinate 666,952,039 of NC_141696.1, forward strand.
GAACATTGTACAAGCTCTTGCCCCCCCCTTTTGTTTCACTTCGCTTTGGTGGTTACAAATTAGGCATATATATGGAACTATGAATTGTCAAATGTGCTAATATTTTTGCTCTGTGTTTTCATGTTTTTCATTGATTATTGTTGTTCACCACTGTCAATAACTGTTTGTATTTGTTTAATTACTGTGTTGATTGTTTGGGTTTATCCCTCTTTTTCTGCTTTTCAAAATATTTTGTTGAAAAATCCACAAATAACATGAGTTGCTGGTATAAATAAATGTACCTCTACATGTGTCATTCAGTTACACGTGCCTCTTTGAATAAGTTGTTCATTTCTTGAGGTGTGGGCACTCTCTATTTCTCCTTCGTTTTAATACCTGCAGCAGAGACCCCTATTCTCGGACCCCTTGATAAATTCTTCTTCAAGGCAACAGGTAAAATTGACAGAGACCTGGCCCTGGCAGAGCGCCGTATTGCGCGGCGCCAATCCATAGAGTTATTAAAAAACATCACTCTATTACCAGATCCGACTCCTACTCCTGAGCCCCTTCCTCTTAACTCGACCCTAAAAAACATTGATGAAGATCTAATGAACACGGACAATGTTCCCTCAGTGTTCCGATCCTATTTTTCACCAAAAAATGGATCTTCTCTCCCATCCCCATTAAAATCCACTCACAATACTACCTCTGCATCACCCGATCTCATCGATTTGGTTACTCCAAATTTGCCAAAGATTGCAGAGTTTGTCCCTCCCGAAATAATTGAAATCCCTTCCTCTTTACCCACCCAAAAAGTAACCATGTTTCAACCTTTGCCACTTATTTTAAAGTTAGACAAACCTCAACTTTCTAAAAATCAACCCAATAAGAAACAGGTTACTATTAGATCTCCACCCAAAAAAAGACGTAAAAAAGCCGCTATGAAAACTATTCCTAAAAACCAAACTTCGGCTAAAGATCTATTGACCAAAGAACTACTACAAATTGTGGAAGGAACATCCAGACCATCTAGGGAAAGCTTTACTTCCTGCGTGCCCCCTACGATTAAAGATTTTGTAGACGCCATGGAACACCTTGTTAAGGCATTGCTAATACCCATACACGAGAGAGTCAAAAGAATAGCTACCCAACTTGACACTCTCTCAGAATCACTGACCCAAAAACAACCAACTAAGGGGGCCGCAAACGCAGTCTCAAATTTCACAGTTGGTAACAAACCTAGTCATGAACTAGAACTTAAAACTTCAAATACAAAACTCACTACATCGGCTGAGGGGGAAACAAATTCAAAAACAGAAAAAATCTCCAAAACACAGAAATCAAACAAGCAATCTATGGCTTCAAATCAGCAAAAAACCCATCCCCCAACACAAACAAAAAAGACAGTAACCACTCATAATCCTGTTCCCCCTCCAAAAGTGTCTTCTGATACTCATTCAACACAAATTAATTCCCTCATAGCTTCAGCAAAAATGGGCAAGGCACAAACCACTTCTGAAAAAATGCAGCCCGCAGCCCCACAGGAAAAACGTCCACCCAAAAGATATGTTGACTTACCCCCTGCTGCAGCACAGAACGTTATCGTTCTGACGGGAGTGTTACCATTACCTCCTACAGGAGGCTATGAAAACCATCACAGCCTAAAAAATAAGGTGATTTTTTGGCTCAGAGAAAATAGGCCCCTACCCCCTCACATAAATGGTGACATAATAATGGTCAAAAGAACCCATTGGATTGGGATCCGCCCCAAAGATATTGAAGGGGACGTAGTAATTGTTACTTTTAAAGACCCAAGGGTCATTACGCACATTATAGACTGGTTTTCGGGTCTTAACAGGGGTCCTATTTCACCAAAACCCCTAGCCTATTTTTATCCTGAGGCATTAATGCACCCTAAATTACATCAATCAAAACCTTACTATGATAATCCCACGCCTGTGCATTACAGGAATTACAACCGAAGGAACGGAATAAGAGAACAGCCATTTTTTCCTCTGATTGATTACACTCATCTGCCGACTCCACGGCATTACCCAGAGGGGTTCCTTCAAACCCCCCCCGTTCGTTAATCCAACATGGAATTTACCTTGCCACAACTACTATGAGACACTGTACGGGCTGGACGACGTAGAATGACTCAATCAACACAAGGAACTAAATCATGATAGGGGGAGTCGGGATCATATAATTACTTATACTGATGCCATACAGAACGATCCACTAGATGGGTCCATTAAAAACCTTACAGTAAACAAGTCTAGAAACAGAGTAACAATTTTAGAAAGGGGTAATCCCATAAGTCTATCCTGTCTTTCCTTAAATACATCTGACAACCTAATCTCCATCCAAAAGGCAGACCGAGACAATACGCTCATCCTCCAATTCCTTTCATGGAATCTGGCAGGACTCTCTTCAAAAACTACAATACCGGACTGGCTACAGGTTGTTAACCAATATTCCATCTTGTGTTTTCAGGAAACCTGGGCCATTTCTCCCATCCATCTCCAAGGTTTTCAGACATTTCACTCCCCGGCTGCCATGAGTAAACAGGGCAGACATAAAGGGGGGCTATGCTCTTATATTAGCGTAGAAGTTGCTCATAGGATTAGGAAAACAATACTGAGAGACTCTTTTCAGGTAATTGTACTGGACATTGCCCCGTCACTGTCATTGTTAATTGTCAACTTCTACAACAATCTCCCGGTAGAAAAATTGGGGGCTGACTTGGAAAATCTTCATCAAGCGTTGCTAAATATTAAAGAATCATCTGGCGGAGAGTGTGCAATAGCCTTCTTGGGCGATCTTAATTGCCATATTTGCCCACACATGGTTAGAGACGATTGTGACATCTTCGTGGCATATGATTCAGACTCTGTCAACGTTACGTTTAACCATTTTTTGCACACAATACCTGGGGATCTTTTCAATAATTTTGTGACCTCATTTAATCTACGTTTTGTAAATGAGCTTCTTCACACCCCGCGACCTCACAAATCAACCTTTCATGGCAGAGGTTTAAATACCACCATAGATTTTATTCTATTCTCAAAAACACACGCAACGTTAATACAAAACTGGAACACCCTTGACCACCTATACAGTGACCACTATCCTTTGTCCATGTCAATCGAGCTACCGGGTTCTATGAAAAATCAAAGCCCACACAAGGTTAATTATCAACAACCTATTATAATGGGAGCTACAAATGGATATTGTGTTAAATGGTCCAAAATCAATCCGAATAACCTTCTTAAAAACTTAGTCGAAAACAGGAAGGAGGAGACTATACCTGTCTTACTATTAATAACAACCCCGATGACATCTGTAAAGCCTTCATCAAAATTCAGGATACTCTGAAAGAACTTCTAACAAGACAGTTTAAACCAGGTCCCATTGAACATAAAGGATGGTTTGATGCAAATTGTTCGAAGGCTTTGAAATATCTAAAAAACCTACTGCATGTCATACCCAAACCCCAAACAGAAATACGTCTGGCAAGGACTCAATACCGTTTAGCCATAAAAAATAGGAAAAGGACACTAAAACAGGAAGCATGGCAGAACTTGGTCATAACATCAGAAATGGGTGATATGTCAGCCTTCTGGAGACTTATTAATTCCCCCTTACCATGGGTGAAAATACCTGAAAGGAACTTGGATATGGCAATAAGTGGAGAGACGTGGGTGGAACATTTCCAGAAGTTATATTCGAATCCCACATGTTCGAATACTCTGGAATTAGAATGCCTCTCTTTATTAAAGTCAATCCCACACCAAGAAAGTCCCCGGATAACCCCTTTTTCACTTGAGGAGGTGGAACTGGCGATCGCAGAAAGCCCTGCAGGGAAGGCACCTGGCCCGGATGCAATTCCTGCAGACGTATACAAGGCGGAAATGGAATTTTGGGTACCTCTTCTGACCTCTGTACTAAACTCGATAAATATGGTCGACCTCCTTCCAACATGGGGAGAGGCAATTGTAATTCCAATTTTTAAAAAAGGAGACAGACACTCGCCATCATGTTATCGGCCTATATCCTTCCTCGATACCCTGATGAAAATCGTCGGTCGAATAATTCTGAAAAGACTTACCATCTGGCTGGAGGAAAAAAACGTATTGTCGCAATTACAATATGGCTTTCGGACAGGTAGGGGGACGATTGAACAGGTCCTCAATCTGCATCTAATTAAATCCAAATACATCGATATTAAAAAATGCAGCCTGTACATAACGTACATAGACCTCACGTCAGCATTTGACTGCGTCCAGCATGACCTACTATGGGACACATTACAACAATTTGGGATAGATCCATCAATCCTACTATTCATTAAGGCGCTGTACAGAGAAGCCGGAGCTAGAGTTAGATTTGGTCTGAGGGGAGAGTGCTCGCCACGTTTTAACATCAATAGAGGGGTCAGACAGGGGTGCATTTTGGCACCTCTGCTCTTCTCCCTCTATATAAATGCGATTGGCGAGCATCTCAAAAACATCGAGTGTGATTTCACAAAAATAGGTGGACAACCGATTCCAATCCTGCTCTATGCAGACGATGCCGCAATCCTATCCCAGACTAGAATGGGCCTACAAAAGGCAGTCTCAGAGTTTACGGTATTCATGAAGAACATGGGTCTTAAGGTAAATATAGGCAAATCTTACTCCATGCTAAGCAATAAAGGACATAAAAAAAAACCCTGCCCTATCTACATCGAGGGCCAAAAATTGGAAACAGTGGAGGTATTCACCTACTTGGGTATCTGCCTTCATAGAAAGTTATCCTGGAAGGCGGCAATAGTCAAGAGGAAACTTGCTTTTGTGAGTGCAATTGGCGGGCTCCGTGATTTCGCAAGTAAAATAGGGGGAAGACCGGTGAAACAATTATTAACAGTATATAAAGCAAAATGTGTTAGCACTGCTACATATGGGGCAGGCCTTTGGGGAATTGACAAAAACCTCTCGCCAATACAAATTGTGGAAAATAATTTTCTTAGGTATCTCCTGGCCTCCTCAAAGGCAACTTCGGTGTATCAGATGCACATCGAATTGGATCTACCCTATATATCAGATCTTATAAAATCTGAACCTCCCCTTCTTTGGCACAAAATTTGGACTACACATGAGACTGATTTTAATAGAGAAGTGATACAAGACATCTTGAAATTGGAAGGGGCTAAACATTCTCTACCAAAATGGTTGGCCTACGTGAAAAAGTTCTTTCTGGAAATTGGGCGCCAAGAATGGTTTACAGATCCTTCTTCTTTAGAAAATATCTCACGGAAAGACCTAAGAAAGACGCTAATGGCCCACCTGGAAACAGCCAGATGGAATAAACAGAAGCACTGTGATACTATTCTGGCATATCAAAGGGTGACACCACACAAGGGCCTCCAGCTTTACCTTTCAACAGACTTCTCGTGTTATTCAAGGATGCTGCTTACCAGATTCAGACTGGGTTCTTTTTTTCGTTATGTAACATTTCCATTAAGTAATGATTGGTCTCGGACTCTTTGCTCCTGCCCCTGTGATAACATATCTCAACAAACTAATATCCATACCATTCTTTTTTGTAAATATTATGGGTTATTGAGAAAAGCTTTATTATTACCCCTGCTCAAAAGATGGAATCTCAGGTCATGTAAACTTGCCTATGAGCGGTTACAGGAACTCGAAGACAGGGAGGTGATAACAAAAATGGAACAGTTTTTAAAATTATTGATAAAATTTAGGAATACTTTAGACTAATATCGCAGAAAACAATCAGTCTTGTTTTTAACTGTCGTCTTTTACTCATTTTTAATAGTCTTTATACTAATGCTTTTTAATTTCTTTTCGACCATTGGATGATTTTTTATCTCTCGTATTTTTAATGTTTTACAAATCTGTATAACAATGTATGCTTATATGATATTTGTTTGAATATCGAATAAAGCTTATTTTGAACCTTTGAACCAGTACGAGACTGCACGCAGGGTCTGCAATGGCGGACCCTAGACACATCTTAAGGCTGCTTCTGTGGGTGGCGCAACAAGCGCTGCAGGCCCACTAGCAGTATTGGCATCTACAAGCCCTGGCACTCCTGGTGCGCTTTACTAGGGACTAACAGTAAATCCAATGCACCAATCATGGACATCAATCACATGTACTATTTACAGTAGGGAGCACTTGCACTGCGGCACGGGTCGGCCGTGGCGCAGTGCCCTGAGTATCGGAAAACCAGCAAAACATCGGAGGCACACCAGCAAAAAGTGGAAGGGAAACTCACGCCAAGGTGCCAGGTCTAACATGTGTCCCCTCCAGCTGAAATGTGGGGGGAACTACCCTTCCCCAGGGAGTTCCACATCACTAAGGCGGAAAAATCTGGACAGACCGTCAGCATTGGCGTGATCTGTGCCAGGGCGGTGTTCCACCGTAAAGTCCATACTCTGTAGAGAAATGGACCACCTCAACAGTTTCGGGTTCTCACCCCTCATCTGCATCAACCATCTGAGGGGCCTGTGGTCCGTCTGAACTCGGAAGTGAGACCCAAACAAGTAGGGTCTTAGCTTCTTCAGCGCCCAGACCACAGCAAATGCTTCTCGCTCTATTGCACTCAACCTACTTTCCCGTGGAAGTAACCTCCTACCGATGAAGGCTACGGGTTGGTCAAAGCCCTCCTCAGTCATCTGTGAAAGAACAGCCCCTACACCATGCTCTGAAGCGTCTGTTTGCACTATGAATTCCTTGGAGAAATCAGGAGCCAGGAGCACGGGCGCCGTGCACATGGCAGTCTTCAGGGTGTCAAAAGCCTTCTGACAGGTGTCAGTCCAAATCACATTCCTGGGCTGCTTCTTCGAAGTCAGCTCTGTCAAGGGGGTCACAATCGTGCCATAGCCCTTGACAAACCTCCTGTAATACCCAGTGAGCCCCAGGAAGGCTCTCACTGCAGTCTGGGTCTTGGGGGGTTCCCAAGCCAGGATGGTCTCAATTTTGGGTTGCAAGGGTGCCACCTTGCCACTCCCCACTTGGTGTCCCAAGTACACCACTGAACCCTGCCCAATCTGGCACTTGCTTGCCTTGATTGTGAGGCCTGCTCAGCGCAGGGCCATCAACACTTCCCAGAGGTGTCGCAGGTGTTCTGGCCAGGTGCCACTGAACACCGCGATGTCATCCAGGTAGGCGGCACTGAACTCATCCAGCCCAGCCAACACCTGGTTGACCAATCTCTGAAAGGTGGCAGGGGCATTCTTCATTCCAAATGGCAAAACCCGGAACTGGAAATGCCCATCTGGTGTAGAGAATGCTGACCTCTCCTTTGCCCCATCGGTCAAGGCGATCTGCCAGTACCCAGACGTTAAATCAAACGTACTGAGGAACTTGGCAGCCCCTAGCCGATCAATGAGCTCATCAGCTCTGGGGATGGGGTGCGCGTCAGTCTTGGTGACTGAATTGAGTCCTCTGTAGTCCACACAGAACCGGAGTTCGGGTCTGGCTCCCGGCGCAGCAGCCTTTGGGACCAAGACCACGGGGCTGGACCAAGGACTGCTGGAAGACTCAACCACCCCAAGGGCAAGCATCTTGGAGACCTCCTCCTTGATGCAGGCCCGGACCCTGTCAGTCACTCTGTAAGCCTTATGCTTCACAGGTAAGCTGTCTCCTGTGTCCACATCATGGACGCACCAATCTGTGACACTGGGAACCAGGGAGAACAGATCTGGAAACTGCCCCAGCAACTGGCGGCAGTCTTCCTGTTGTTCGGGGGTCAGGGTGGGTGAGAGGTTAACTCCATCCACTGACCCTTCTTTCTCACAGGCCACTAAGAGGTCAGGAAGAGGCTCCGACTCCTCCTCCATTCTATCATCAGTTGCCAACAACATGCCCACTTCGGACCTTCTTAAGTGGGGCTTGAGGCGGTTGACATGTAGGACCCTCAAAGGGTTCCTGGGCGTCTTCATGTCCACCAAGTATGTCACTGGGCTCTTGCGCTTCACAACCTCAAATGGACCTGTCCACTTATCTTGAAGGGCACAGGGTTTCACTGGGGCCAGGACATACACCTCTTGTCCAGGCTGAAGCTCGACCAGAGTGGCATTCTGGTCGTACCACCGCTTCATCTCCTCCTGGCTGGCTTCCAGATTTGCCTCGGCAAGTTGTCTGAAGCGCCTGGTTTGGTTTCTGAAGGCCAGCATGTAGCTATATACATTCTGGGGAGGTTTCCTGGGAGATTGCTCCCAGCCTTCCTTTACCAAACTCAGTGGTCCTCTCACGGGGTGACCGTACAGCAGTTCAAAGGGGCTGAACCCTAGGGACTTCTGTGGTACCTCGCGATATGCAAAGAGCAGGCATGGTAAGAGGACGTCCCACTTACGCCTCATTGGACCTTCCAGGCCCATGATCATGCCTTTCAGGGTTCGGTTGAATCTCTCAACCAACCCGTTACCTTGGGGATGGTAAGGCGTGGTGAACTTGTAAGTTACACCACACTCTTGCCAAAGGGACTTCATATACTTGGATATGAAGTTGGTCCCCCTGTCGCTCACCACCTCTAGAGGGAATCCTACTCGTGAGAAAATTCCCATCAGTGCACGTCCCACCACGGGGGCCGTCACTGTCCTCAGAGGGATGGCTTCAGGGTACCGGGTGGCATGATCCACCAAGACCAGGATGAACCTGTTGCCCATGGCTGTCTTGGGGTCCAGAGGCCCAACAATGTCAATACCCACTCGTTGGAATGGCGTACCGACCACAGGGAAGGGTTGGAGGGGAGCCTTGTTCTTCCCTCCGCTCTTCCCACTTACCTGGCAAGTCGGACAGGTCCTACAATGAGCGTCTGAGCTCTTGTGCATTTGGGGCCAGTAAAAGTGGGTGACAAGCCTGTCATAGGTCTTGTCCATCCCCAAATGTCCTGCTAAAGGCACATCGTGAGCCAGCCCCAGTAGGAAGGCTCTGAACTTCTGGGGTACCACCAGCACACGGGCTGACCCAGGTTCAGCAGCCTTAGGCTCTGAATACAGGAGGTCGTTCTCCCAGTACACATAATGTGTTTTGGCCTGAACACCATTGGCCTGGTCTGCAGCCTGCTGCCGCATACCCACGAGAGAAGGGCATTCTTTCTGCTCCTTGCAGAATTCCTCCCTGGAGGGTCCTCCTTCTTGCTGCCAATGGGTCAGCTCAGGCAGGTCCCCCAGTTCAGCAATCTGTTCCCCTGTAGGCTCCAGGGCATCCCCCTCAAGGTCTGCTTCCTCCTGGACCGTGGGAACTTCAGGGGCCGGTTTCCCGCGCCCCCTGCGCCTTCTCCCCAAGGCTGGTTCCTGGGCCTCTCCTTCAGGCCCCAGGACCTCTTGATCACCCCTACTGGCTGCCATCGACCGGGTGGTCACGCACGCCCAGTCAGGTAGACCCACCATCTTCAGGTGAGTCGTTTTCTCCACCTTTTCCCAAGGGGAGTGCTCCAAGTCATTCCCTAGCAAACAGTCAACAGGCATGGTTTTCCTCACACAGACCTGCAGAGTACCAGAGACCCCCCCCCCCACTCGAAGGGAACTTGAGCCATCGGACACTGACTCTCTGAATTATCAGCATTGATAACCCTACAGTAGGCATGGGGTTCAACCTGCTCTTGAGACACCAGGTGCTGCCTCACTGCAGTCACACTGGCTCCTGTGTCTCTAAGAGCCTCAGCTTCCCTACCATTGATGATCACCACCTGCCCATATTTCTTAGTGTTAGAGGGTAGGTAGTTTGTCGGGACCATCTCACTGTCTCCTAGCGAGACTAGGGTCATCTGAACGGGATCTCCACCCCCCGGGACCATCACTTCTTCTCCTAAGTGAACACTAGTCACTTGACGGGGCGGAGCTGGTTTCCCAAACAGGCGACACTTGGGGTCACTGGATATGTGCCCCGGCTCACCACATTTAAAACAATTGAAGGGCCCCTTTGGAACAGGTCTACCTGTCGGGGCCCCATTCTGCTTTGGGGGTGGGGGAGGCGGAGAACCTTTCTGCTGGTCCCCTTGGGGATTACTTTGGGGGCCTTTTTGGAACCCTTTCTGTTTTCCCTTGTCCCCCCCACTCTTCTGCTGGGGACCCTGCCCACCCTTGGCGGAGTCTCCCACTGGACCCTTGTGGACCCTGGTGCTGAGCCAGCGGTCCGCCTCCTCAGCAAGCTTCCTCGGGTTGGACAGCTTGCTATCGATCAGGTGTTGGCGTAACTCAGGAAAACAGTGATCAGACAAGTGCTCCCATGCAATTAAATCAAAGAGACCTTGAAAATCATTCACTTTGCTACCCTTCACCCAACCATCCAGTGCTCTGCAAAAAAAAGTCACATACTCCACATACGTATTCCCAGGCCGCTTAGTACACCCCCTAAACTTCTGTCTATACATTTCAGGGGTAAGCCCATACCTGTTCATTAAAGCTTCTTTCATGTGGGAATAGGATCTCTGGTTTTCAACGGGCAAATCTAGCAGGGTGTCCCGCCCTTCGCTAAGGAACCTCCCCCACAACCCCGCTCCCCAATCCTTGTCAGGGACCCGGTGGGAGGACATGGCTACCTCGTATGCCCTAAACCACTGTTCTATGTCATCCCCCTTAAAGAACTCTTTAACTACATCCTTGGGGATGTGCACTCTTGACTCTACCTGCACCGGCGTTGTGCTGCCACCAGAGGGAGGATGATCCAAGTTTCTCTCCTTTAGACTCATCTCCCTCATTTTCAATTCGTAATCCATTTAGTACTTTCGCTCTTCCAGCGCCATTCTTTTGGTTTCAAGCTCCGGTTGGATTTTTAATTCTGCCAGCTTTCTTTCATGATCCCTCGTTTCTTTCCTGTCCGCCAGCTCCTCTGGCGACAGGCCTCTACCAAAGCTGTGCACGCTGTCTTGCTTTTCGAGATCCACCAGATCCACAGGTGCCCCCTGCTCCTCAGTTGCATCCTGATCCTCAAGGGCATCTTGATCCTCGGGGGACTTTCTGGACTCTATCCAGGCTTTCAGGGCCTTGTAGAGCTCCGGTTTGTTCTTGCAACCGGCGTGCGGAACCTTGAGTTTCTTGCAAAAAAACTTCAGTTCAACTCTGGTGTATTTATCCAGCTTTGCTGCGTCCCATTCCACCTCCAACATCTCGGAGGTCGTGGACTCCGCTCCATCCAGGCTCTTCGTGCCCGGCATGGTTTATTCGCTAGGGATCTTCTCTCGGCAAAATTACTACAAAACCTGTGGCCAAGTAACTGGACTGAAATCACTGTGCAATGGTCAGAAGTTAAGGTATAAACACTGCAAATGTAAATTCGAAAATCCTCACCGCTGCGTCCAATGTAGGAAGGGGGAGTCTCTAGTTGGCGCAGTGAAACACTCGCGACAAGCAGGGACTCTCTCTTCCTCGTCAGGGCTGAGGGTTACCTTCAAGACAACCTCTGCTTACCCTCTAGGTAGTGTGGCTTAAGCAGTCTCAGGCTAATCTCTGGGGCACATAGGGCTAAACACTTGCAATGTCACACCATCACGACCAACCCACCACACAATGACACCAAACTGTATGTGTAAAAATATATATCTGTATATAAATTTCAATCAGGTTTGTAAATACAGTTATCAAACTTTCAATAGCGGTTCCAGTTTACTTAAGTTCAGGTTGCCACAGTTCTTTCTTAGCAATAAGCAATCTTTTGGGCCTTCTGCCCAGGTTCAGCAAGGTTCAGTGTCTTGTAGCGCCTCAATGCGCTTTCCGCTGACTCCGCTCGCTTCAGAGAGGAGATCGGGCCTGGCCGGCCAAAGCTCACGCTTCCTGCGTGGGCCTCGAGGACCAGGAGCTGTGCGAGCCTCGGTTTCAGAGGCGGCTCGCGTTGGGAGCAGATAGCGCGGTGCGAGCTCGAGTTGCAGGACGCTCGCACCGTGAGGATACAACACAGTACCTTTCAAATTCTTGTGGAGCGGGCGGCTTCCAGGGGAGCTGTCCCACGTCGCGTTGCTTTTCCGGGTCGCTGTTCGCTGCGGCTCTCAGCCGGGCAGGTCACGGGTCATCCGGGGCGGCGGTGTTCAGTGGCGGCAGGGTCCTTCCTTCGTCGTTCGCTCCGACCCTGGAGGCGGCGGCTGTGTGGTGGCGGCCAGTGGCAGTACGGTCCCCAAGTGCAGGACGTACCCAGCCAAAGTGCCGGTTGCAGCTGTGCGCTCACAGCTGAGCTGTCGGGCAGGATACCGACCAGAGGGGGGTTATCACCGGGCGGCTGCCCGTCTTCGCAGGTGGATTGACGGCTTGATGCGTCATCAATTCGGGAGCTTGGACCGGACGGGTCCTCCTTCGCGTTGCTCTCGGGCTCCCGGTGCAGAGGCGGTCACGGTGTTCGGGCCAGCGGCGGCTGGACCTCACGTTGCTCTCGCTGTTGCTTTGGGCCCCGGTCACGGTGCTTGGGGGGATGTCGATGCCTTGGATTACGGGGAGCGTGGCAGGATTGCCCAGCGCTCCCAGACTCCTCCGTCAGTACTGCAGCGATAAGCAGCACACACAGTCGCTTTCTTCAGGGTGTAGCGCCCACTGGTCCTGGGGCGCTGGTCAGGGGGCAAGTTCACAAGCAAGCCCTTGGAGATCTCTCAGCAAAGTTTGGCACAAAGTTTCACAAAGCCAAAGTCTTCTTGTAGTCTTTTCTTTTCCTCTCCTTCTGCAGCAAGGCACCAGACACAGGCAAGAGACAACACTCCTCCTTGTCCTTCCCGGTCCTTCTCGTTGGGCAGAGTTCCTTCTGTAGCACAAACAGGATCTAATTTACAAGGAGCAGGGCTCCTACTTTTATACTGCATTTCTTTTGTTCTTGCAGGCCAGGGGGGCCTTTGCATAGCCACTTTCAGTCCTTGAGTACTTTGTTGGGTGCAATCCGGCTTCTGCTTTCAGTGTGAGGGGCAGGCACATCAGACGCCCCACAGGAGGTGGAGCCAGCATTGTGTGGACAGGGGCAGCCAGAAGTACCTTGTTGACGGGGCTTCGCCCTTCCTGGGCCAGGTGTCGGCTGAGTCATCAGTCGCCCCCCAGGAGGGTGGAGCCAGCATTGTGGTGGCAGAGCACAGCACGATTCAGAGTCAAGAGCCACTCCTACCTCCCACTAAGGTGCAATCTACGCATTCACCACCTGTTATCCCCCAGCCCTGTCACTCACACATCCCAGACAGTCAGATACACATACCAGCAGAGGCGGGCTGAAATGGTTAGGCAAGCAAATGCTAACTTTCTAAAAGTAGCATTTGCAAACACAGGATATTAAAATAAACTTTACCAAAAGAAATATTTTATCATCCTGAGTTCAGGCATACTAAACATGACTCTCTACCATGCTCCCTGAGCCTGCTGGGATTATAGAGTGTAATAATTCCAGCAGCCCATTCTGGCCTAACGGGAGCAGGTAGCCTTCAATAGTGAAATACGAGTTTAGTTGTAATTCACTACTAGGACATGCCACACACATCAGGGCTTGTCCTACCTTATACCTACAATGCACCCTGCCCGCAGGCCTACCATAGGGGTGACTAATATGTAGTCAAGGGAAGGTTCAGGGGCTGGCGAGTGGGTGCACTTGCCCAGCCGGCATGACAGTACGAGACTGCACGCAGGGTCTGCAATGGCGGACCCTAGACACATCTTAAGGCTGCTTCTGTGGGTGGCGCAACCAGCGCTGCAGGCCCACTAGCAGTATTGGCATCTACAAGCCCTGGCACTCCTGGTGCGCTTTACTAGGGACTAACAGTAAATCCAATGCACCAATCATGGACATCAATCACATGTACTATTTACAGTAGAGAGCACTTGCACTGCGGCACGGGTCGGCCGTGGCGCAGTGCCCTGAGTATCGGAAAACCAGCAAAACATCGGAGGCACACCAGCAAAAAGTGGAAGGGAAACTCACGCCAAGGTGCCAGGTCTAACACATGACGAGCTCAGTTTGTCATGAGTGTATGGAGGTGTACATCATGACGAGCTGAGCTCATCATGAGCGTCAAAGGAGTTATTGCCCACTACTGATGTAGTCATTACATTTTTAGACAAAGTGTTCGCTGTTGAGGGAAGTCCAAATATTTTGGTTTCTGACTTTGGCACTTATTATTTTGTTTCAAAGAAAAAGGCTGCTTTTTTTTACTGAAACCATGGTATCAGACATGAACAAGCATTGGCATAGCCAATAGGTCTCGCCTTTGGGACCTTATAAGTGTTTAGCCATGCAACAGTTGATGTTGTTGCACCAAGGCTATTGTGCTGCATACCTAAATACTTATACGGTCCCAAAAGCGAGACCTATTGGCTATGCCAATGCTTGTTTAACATTTTCATTCAGTACTTCCATTTGCCATTCGTTCCTTTTCAAGGACGGTTTCATCAGTTTCTTGACATTAACAACTGGTGTCATACTTAACAAAATATATATTTAGAATAATAGTGCCTCAAAATGTCTCATAATTCTGTGAGTCTCAGACTACAATGTTTGCGTCTCAGGTTCTTTGAAGACCATCTGAATTACCAGGTAAAAGTGTAAAATAAAAATAATATAAATATAATTATGATTCAGTGGAGGTCTGGTAGAATTTTCTTTATATATTGATAACACCACCAAGCTAATCAGAGATAAACAGAAAACCTCGGTCTTTAATCCTTACAGTGCAACAAATCTTTTTCTACCTTGATCAACCAAATAACACAAACTAGCCTCATTCACACGCTCTTCGAGAAGGTGCTTCTTGCAAATCTCATTCACATATGTATGCAGTGGTGCCTTGGCACACGAGACTACTCCGAGACATTTGATAGTTTTGCACTTGCCTGCAGAGCTAGTTGAGATGAAAGCGTTGAAGATCACCGTAGAGATCGTGAGACAAAGCTTAGCAGCTGGGGTACAAAATCATGCTGTGCAGAAGAAAATATGCACTTAGTTTGGCAGAAGCTGTGAAAGTCAATCAGGGCACTCTTGATTTCACTAAAAACATTACTGTGGTCTTGGTCACAGATCCACACCCTATTTGTGTCCTTAGCAACATGCCTCCACAGACCACAACCAGTTCAGGCAACTTGTTCCATTCGCATTTGATAATGATTCATGGGTTAAAGTTTCTGGTCACAGTATGCGACCAGTCTTTTTGTGACTAGAAACGAGTTTTACGAATCGGCCTATGTACAAATAGGTTGGTGCACACAATAAGTAATCGCAGTGGGTGACAATTCACAGTAAAGCCATCAACAGTTATTATTCTCAGAAGAAACCTATTTGTTGCAATTTTTTAAACCTTTTCTATTTTTGGATTTTAAGAAAGACTTTCGTAAAAGATGGCTTTGCTGTGAATAATTACATTCAAGCACCCATTTAATAAAAATATTGTTTTGTTGTTTGTAATGGTATGAGAGAGGAACGAATGATGGCTTGAATGACGATCTTTCGAATTGTATATTTGAAATGTATTTTTTGTTATTGTAAATATGAATGTTGCTTTTCCTTTTTGTTGTGCACATAAGGTCTTAACAAATGTAAATTTGGAAAATTGATATACCAAATTGACGAGCATTGAATAAAACACAAAAACAAATAAAAGAAGTGATAATAAAAACACAAAACATGGTGTTCTATTTCGGATGTTTTGAAAAAATAGTCTAGGTCAAGTGAGAGCGGCACGTGCACCTTTTTCGTTCATTATAGGTAATGTATGGGGTCAAGGGGACATTGGGACAATGGCGCCAATGGACAGCGAAATTGGTGGGTGAGTTTATTACACATTGGTGGAGTTGGGGGACCTGTATTGAGGCACCTGAGACTCCTGGCAGACAAGATGAATCCTTCTTCACATGTGTCCGGGACTGATACGCACTTGAGGGCTCTTACAATAGTATTATCAGGAAGTGGGAGGGGGAGGGGAAGGAGACACCACGCTTCCCGCTTTCTTCATTTAGTTAATGTGTGTGGGCGACAGGCACTCTGCTTGTTGTGTCATGGGCAGTTTGAAATCCAGAGTGGAGGGGTGTAGGGAGGGGGTTGGTGGGATGGGTTGTTTCAGTTTAATAATTTTACATTGTTTGCAGTATTTGTTTCGTCTACAGCATTGGACAGGACTGCACTACAGGAGCAGCATTGCTATACGAGTCTAGATGGGTACATAGAGGGACATGGGGATTAAGATCCTCAGCTGGAACGTCCACGGTCTAGGAGATAAAATCAAGCGTAGCATGGTCCTTCAGTGCATCAAGAGGCAAGCCCCAGACGTTGTGCTCCTACAGGAGACACACTTAGTTGGGAATGTGTGTAAGGCTATGAATAGGGGAGGATATAAGCTTGTAGCACACGCTGGATTTACAACTTGGTCACAGAGAGTGGGCATATTACTTAATAACTTGTTTCCCTTCGCTCTGCAGTCCACATGGTCCGATAATAGGGGCAGATATATAGGTATTTCTGGTCTCTGGGAGGGCAGAACCATCACATTCGTTTCAATATATGTCCCCCCTGGCACTCAGAGTGACACATTTAAAGATCTAGTCTCAGTACTATTGACATTTCCAGAAGGTCTCCTCCTGTTGGGGGGCGACTTCAACGTGGTGGTGTCTGGCACACTGGATCATCACCCTCCGCGGGACATCAGACCCGCACATCGATGTTTGCCTGACTTTTTAGATGCCATGGGACTAGTAGATGGTTGGAGGACAAATAACCAAGACAGGGCTAAATATTCCTTCTAGTCAGGTGCCCATCGTAGTTTCTCTCGTATTGATTATATACTTGTTCCTGCTGCTCTGGCGCTAGTCATTCGAGAGATACGATATCTGAGTAGGGGTATTTCAGATCATTCACCGATCTGGACACAAGTAGTCCTGGGCCAGAGGAGAGCAGGGAAAATTGCCCCATTAACCCATGGTACCTTCGAGACCCTGACACCCGTAAAAAAATAATCCAGAGTACAGACCTGTACTTTCACAAAAACGAGGGCACGGTGGAGTCCTCCCAAATATTGTGGGTAGCCTATAAGTCTGTGATCCGCGGACAAGCCCTGTCGCTGATCTCAGGCAAGAAATAAGAGAAGCAGAAAGAATTGATTAAGGTAGAGGACAAAGTACTCAGGCTAGAGAGTGATTTAGAAGAATCAGTTACCCTCGAGAAGCTGCCTCTCTTGCAGCTCAAACAATTCAAGTACAAAGCCATTGCAACAGACAGAGCCAAAGTCCAAGGAAGGGAAACACAAAACAGGACCTACGAGCACTGAGATAAGGCAGGGAAGCTGATAGTATGGCTAGATAGGAAGGAATGGACTAGCTGCTTGGTTCCTGAGCTTCATGTAGAGGGAATTGGCCTGGTCACTGAACCCCAGGAAATCACTGACCAATTTGCTGAATACTACCAAACGGTATATGGTATGGAACGGAAATACTAATTTGAAGAGAATTGCTCTCTGATCCAAGATATCTTACTATCCACACTGACAACCGACGATAGGGAATATCTGGAGTCCGACTTCGCTATTGAAGAGGTAGCCCAAGCAATACAAGCGATTCCTTCTGGGAAAGCGTCAGGCCCCAACGGCCTGCCAGTCGAACTCTACAAACTTAGGCCAGACAAAATAGCCCCATATCTCCATTCGATGTTTAAAGACAGCAGGGACAAGGGAGTTCTCCCCTTGGACCAAAGGATAGCCAATATAGTAGTTATTCATAAGGAAGGAAAAACCCAGAACCAGTTGTATCTCCTATAGGCCAATATCCCTGCTCAACGCAGACCCCAAAATCCTCGCAAAGATCCTCGTGATCAGGTTGGTAAAGGAAATAGATAGTTTAGTGCATCCCTACCAATCTGGTTTCATGCCGCACTGTAATACAGCCTTTTGTTCACTTTGCGTTACGCATCCAGGTACTTTGTTGAGAACTTTGTCCCATTTATTATCAACTTGAACTAAGCAACGTCTTATCATCTTTAAGCAATCTTAAGTATAGTATTGTGGATTTTTGTCGTTTGTGGTCTTGTGTTAAGTCTATATAAAGAATACTTATTTTTATAAAACCTGAGTTGTGTCCATCTGTAGTGTTTTCACTGTATTACTGTGTATATTCACAAATGCTTAACACATTGCCTCTGAGATAAGCCTGTCTGCTCGTGCCAAGCTACCAAGGTGGTGAGTAGGGGTTATTAAGGAGTGTAATCCCCTTATCCTTACTTAGAAGTAAGGGTCCTTATTTGGACAAAGGTGAATACCATTGCAAACTAGAGACCCCCAGATCTAACATCTGATATTTATGCTGTCTCCTAATTATGTATAGTAATCGCTTGATTTGTCGATGTTCTGTAATAAAAAGAATTATTGAAAGAAGGGTATGCTTTGCATTGTCATTGTGTTAATGCCCCTAAACGTGGCAGGTTGTGAGAATTCACAAACGTTTATTCAACCCTACCCCCCGCCAGAAATGTTCAGAGGTTTACTCCAGAAAAGGGCTGAATTAGCTCCCCTTCCAGGGAGAGTAGAACGAATCAACTACAAATCGGTTGTTGATGAAGTAGTTTTTGAAAGGGAGAACATGCTTTCCTTGTTGTATTTTCTTCTGTGCTTAATGTTACGCTACATTCTGCTGTAGATGATATTCCCTGCTTTACAGACGTACTACTGAGAATGTTTATGGTTTCCCACAAAGTAGTAAAACTGCACTCATGAATAGGAGTTCTACTACGGGTGCAGCTTTACTAATTGTCTTTCTGAATTTTGCCTGCAGTAGTCAAGTTGTTATGTTTACATCTTCCATAGTTCAATACAGCAAACACCGTAGCCTTCATGTTTAATTTTCTTGCCTGACCCAAGGAAAATGTGTCTGAAAACGTTCACCATTACAGTTATTCAGGGATGCTTCGAACTGCTTGTTATATGAACCAACAGGCCTGCCAATAGAGGCTGTGCACAGGAGCCTGGAAATATACGAAGGACCTGCCGTCGTGCAAAAGAAAATAAGTATATAAATTTTGTTCTGCATGCAGCAGTTAAATACATGAATAGATAGATAAATTGTATTTTGCTTTTGTTAGAAGCAGAGGTTAACTGCTCTTTAATTGAACCACACGCGTGTGAGAGAGCAGATATTGCGATAAATGTCAATTTCTCAGATTTTATACAGTTTTTCATATTTTAGCTATCACTCAGTTACCTATTGCCAGGTAAACTGCCGAAGTGGATAAGTTAGTGAAGTTCACTGTGGTGTCGATGTGCTGTGTTAAAATATGCAGCATTTTTATATTGTGCCCTGTGACATGTTCTGAAGCATGGAGCAGAAACCTTTAGCTCACTGAGAAAATGAAAGCCATGCACTAAGTGAATTCCAATTAGCTCCAAAGGTTACTGACGAATCAATAAGACAGGCAATACCGCCAACCGGAGACGAATTGGGTTGACACGTTGAGTGGAATAATTTTTGTGATGTGGTCTAACACTTGCAGCTCAACTGAGGTGCCATTGGTGATTGACACCTGCTCTGGTGGCATTGTACCCCCCAAATCATTGCTTCATCCTAATTGCTGCAGCAGACACGGATTGAATAATCTTCAAATAATGTGTTTTTGCACAATTTATGATTTTCAATTTACTGGCCTTCGGGAGATTAAAAGAGTCGAGTGGCCGGCCAGGGACAGCGGGACTCGAACCAGTGCCCAGCCACTTAGTACTTTGTTCAATCGTCAACGTTAAGTTCATTGAGGTAGTACATATAGCTTCCCAAGTGGCAAAACAATGCAGTAGGACAGAGCAATTGCATAAAAAACGCATGGTCCTAGGTTCAATCGGAGTTCATCCAGTATGTTGATACATAGAGACTTATATGCATGGCAGAAAAATATTTTTAAAAGTCATTATTCGCTTTAAAAAAAAAATATATATATATATATATAAATATATATATATATATATCTTTTCGACAAATCACTTTCGCAAGTTTCTCTCTGCCACTTGCGACGGCGGGCTTCCGGCCAGGTTGCGAACCTAAGTATTCCAGCACCAAGTCCTTACATTTTGAGTAAGAAGAAACGCTGAGCCCCAATTCTTCAATGAAGCAGTTTATTTTTCAAACAGCAGTGGCAAACATACCCAACGCGTTTCGGAACCAGCCTGTTCCTTGACCAAGGAACCGGCTGGTTCCGAAACGCATCGGGTATGTTTGCCACTGCTGTTTGAAAAATAAACTGCTTCATTGAAGAATTGGGGCTCAGCGTTTCTTCTTACTCAAAATGTAAGGACTTGGTGCTGGAATATATATATATATATATATATATATATATATATATATATATATATATATATATATATATATATATATATATATATATATATATATATATATATTCTACTGCAGAAAAGAGATTTTCTTCTGCTAATCTGGTGCAAAAAGGTCAAGGGTACTTTAACAGTGCACAAGTCAGGGGTACATGTGGGGGGATGGCGTCCATCCACTATTTTCATAGGATGGACGCGGAGTTGGACGCCACTGTAAAATATGCAGGACCCGTCCTGGTGTAATTTTCAAACATGGGACACATTCACCAGTGCCTGCATGTTGTCTGCTTTACATCTGCAACACCCTGCAGAGGGGAGGGGGTTTTCTTATTCCAGACTTCAGCTGGACAGAGGCCAACAAAGGCCGAATTAGAGGGGTCATCAGGCCTCCTACTGTTCCAGTCTCCTGGCTGGGAGCTATCTGGAGCATCACACTTAGATGCAAATGCAGTGGAGGAGAAACAAAGATACCCACCTTGTTAGCACTTCCTACGTACTTAAGAGAGGCATGCTTTTGACTTTCTTCAGTCCCTGTATACGAGATATACATGCACTGTAAGAATGTCAGATGTGATAGTCTTTCCCAGTATTTACACAAAACAAATTGCATTTGTATAGTGCTTACTACCTCTGAAAAAGCGTTGAAATATCAATTTAAATACCACTATTTTTTATAGCACTGTTCACCCCAATGCAGATGTAAGATGGCTTTACATCACATGTACACATTATATATACCTTAAATAATATAGGGTTGTAAATCAATGTACAGGATATGCTACATAAGACAATGAGGTTTACGGGGTGAAGAAGTCATATTTCATCCATCATAGCTCACTGTGCTGTATTAGGATTACCGTGCAACCTCAAGCAACCTAAGGAACTCTTGGTTCACAGCAGTAACCCACTTACCTATCTGCATAAAATAAAGTCTATATCTGCATGTTACTTGATGTGTTTTGCAGGAGACACATTAACCCTCAATGCTACTTTGGGTCAAAACTGGGGCTAGACAAAACACAGATCTTTCCAGCAAGTGCATTAACCTCCAGAGTTACAGACCTCTGCAGCAGATGCCTTCACCCCATAAGATATTTTAAAATTTAGGCTTTGGAAACAAATAAGCAGAGGAAATTTACTGTCAGTTTTTTCTTTGTTGCAGAGTTAAAAAAAGAAAAGGTATAAGTTGAGGCCCAAATTTCGCGTTGGGGTTGCGTCACTTTTCTGACACAACCCTGGTGCAAAATCTATTTTGGGATTTACAGTGCCACACAAATTATGTTGGTGCGGCTTTATATGAAAAACAAAAAATGAGCACAAGGCAGCACATTGCCCTGCCTCACGTTACCTTATGTCAAGAGGAATTGCATGGGCTTTTCTGTGAAGCCATCCATGCATTTTGATGCAAACCCTTATTTTCACAGATTTGTAAACTTGTTTGCCATAGATGTGCAGCAAACTGGTGAGTCTACCTAAAGCTGGTGGAACAAGGAGAAATATCTTTATTTCTCTTTGTTATTACCTCTTTGCATGTATGTTACATTTTGCAGCACACATAAAAATAGGAAATAGCCTCAAAGAATAGGTTTTGTATTTCTATGTAATGTACACAGGCTTCCTAAGGCAGACACCCGAGCTCTTGAGTTCCGACCTCCCTGTAAAAGATCAAGGTTATTCCCTATTTATGTGAGGCGACATTCCTGCTAGGCCCCACTAGTGAGTTCAAGCCTTAGAAGTTTCATGATTGCTCTGAGAAAGTCAAAATGCCTCTGTGCTGTAGAGTGTCAGTTAGAGCAAACCCAGTATTGGTGGCCCAGTCTTCAGTTTTAGCTTCTCTCACTGGAGTGGAGGTTCAGAGTGCCCTGGCACATGTCTGTGGCCCAGTGGTGAGCATAACACTGGATGCTAAGGTAGAGGAAACAGGCATACGCATGCTCCTCCGCCTACGTGATAAGACTCCATGAATCCGCCTGCAGGTCTTGGGTCCGCCTGGACTGTTGGGTAGTTTAATCATGGTTCATCCTCCATTGGTAATGCATTGCTTCTCCTTCACAGCTAAATGATGCTCCAGGGCGACTGCCCTCATTTCACCATGCCCCCCTTCCTGACATACTGGGGTTGTGACAGCCTGCCCACACAGGAAAGTTGCCCCTTCAGGTCACAGCATTGCACAGAGCGATGCCGCTCTTCTTGATAGAGCAATGCACCAATCAATACCATGGCACCCAACCCAGCATACAGAGGTCCTAAGCAGCATACAAGATTTCAGCATTCATGTTGCACAATTCAGCCACTAAATGGATATCTCGGTATTTCTCTTTTTTTCACATCAGAAATCAATGTAAAATTCTTGGTGCGTGAGGTTAGCGTGCGGTCGGCATGAGGGCCCCTCCCCCCCCCCCCAAAAAAAAAAATATATATATATATATATATATAGTGGTGTGGTGGAGAGCAGAATAAAATAACCAGCACCAATTCCTGGGTTCGCCTCGTCATTTTTCTGCGTGGCTGCTGAGACGTTCGTATGCCTTATATATATATAGCCTAGATTCATATTACTTTATCCCAAGTTGGAGGGAGTGAGAAGTGATACAGAGGTTGATCACCTTTCCAAACACCTAAGAATACAAAAACAACAGGGGAGAACCTCTAGCGGGCTTAGCCTACTCTCCATAGCAGCCCAAAGGGATCACCCTATGGTATTAAAAGGACTCTCACCCACTGGAATTCCAAGTAGCATGCTTCATCAAAGAGTCCCCGTACAGGTACCTAGTGTATCTGGGTAGGCACAACATTGGTAGCCAAGGAAGCTCTTTGTTTATCGAGTGGGATCAAAGAGGGTTTATTTTAATTTGAAAGAGCACCCTGATGGAGTTAAAAAGCGGGTGGGCATGAACTAAGGAAATTAGTATCCCCTGTATCCCTGGGTCAGCACATTTCAGCAATCACACCAATGCCTCATTGAGCTAGTCCGCCTAGTCAGAACCTCAAAAGGATCCTATTATTATCCTATTTGTGTGCATTCAATTGTGAAATTTTCATTCCGCTTCCTCATACATGCCATACATACCTACCCATTTGGTGCCTTTGTTTGCATTTCTATTAACATGTATTAATATAATAAACTAGCTTGGTACATTCTGGGCAACGGCTTAGCACTTGCAGTGAAACTGATTAACCCTGGGAGCAATGTTGATGTGAAATGTTGCCTCAGCCCCTAACTAACATGAGTCAACCCATTTATGTTGGTTGAGTTGACATCATATTTCAATTTACACATTTATTTAAGATGTAAGCTCTTTAGTATCCGACTATCACATCCCTTAAAGCTTTCCCTTCTTCTATCACACAACCTTAATGCACTCAATGCCCATACCTATGCATGTTCATTACCCCAAGTGTGGCACTTGGCCTTGTACCATGACTGACCCTCTAGATAGTATGGATTTCTGTGTGCATGTATACTGTTGAGTGCAACTCTGTATCGCGAAAAACAATTTCTATCATTGGCATATTATTGTTCAGACTTTACGTGTGTGGTCAGACAACTGCTATTATGTGCTGCAGCGATACCTGCATCACAACACATATTTGTATGTTAATGGACAGGTGTAGTTTGAGCTTTGTGGTTTGTGTCTATCCATCTTATTCCCTCGTATGCTTTCACAAGCCGTCTGGCCCAATAAGGTAGCTTATTCTGTCGATGTTGTCTTTGTGGGTAACTGAGCATTTCACTAGTCTTGTCATGTCGTGCAACCCTCTTCCTTTGTTGCTGACAGATCTTTTTTCTTGAGCAGTATTATTTCAGGTCTAGAGTTAGTGTTTTGTGGTAGGAAAAGTATACCAACTATAGAAAAATCCTTGGCCTTTGTGGTTAATAAATCAACTTGAGTGTTTTGTGGTTGACACATCTTTTGTCAAGTGTATCCTGGAGCACCAAATTGTTTTTGATGGCTTAAAGATCTTTTCTATAGTACTCCTATCCAGGTCAACAACAACTTTGTCTCCATTTTAGTTTCTAAGTGAGAAGGTAAACTTTGCATGAGGACAAACCTGGTTTCTGTATCTGACCCACGCTCCATTGCCTTAACTCGCAGCTTTTACCTGGTCTCGTCCAGCGAATACTCATGGTTGGCGCTTTGTGCTTTTGGTGCTATTTTTCAATCAAAAATGTTAAAAGCCATGACTCAGTTCTACGTATTGGGTTTTTGTCATTTTATTGTATTTTTATTATTAATTATTCTCTATGTTTCTAAATTGGTTTACAATTGTGATTGCGATGTTACTGTTTAAGTGCTACTTAAATACGTTATACTATCCCTCTAAGTTAATCCTGGCTGCTCTGTCTATTTAGTGACTTTTGTGGTTCACCCTGACAAAGATTTACATTATTATTTGATGCGAGTTCTCACACTTTGAACTAATACTCCAATTTATTGCAGGCCAGAAGTGGCAGATGTTGCAGATTAGCAAAACACACACGGACGGAATGTTGCACAATGACAAAACATTCACCCCCAGTCACAGATCTGGGTTTAATCCATCGTTATTTTGCTCGCCAAGCCACCCCAGTTCAGACATGGCCATATGCAAATCAGTCTTGACCCTGTGCCTCATGGAAACAGTCCAGACCGAACTGCCAAGCCATGTCTTCCCTGGACCGGAATCAAGCATCCTAGGACCGTTTTTTGGCTATCAGCCGTCTTCAGCCAGGATAGCCTGACTCCAGTGGCGTAGTGAGTACGGGACCCACGTCTGGTCATACCCTACCCAAATAGGGTGAACAGCAAAACACACAAGATGATGGACGGAATGTTGCACAATGGCAAAACATTCACCCCCAGTCACAGATCTGCGTTTAATCCATCGTTATTTTGCTCACCAAGCCACCCCAGTTCAGACATGGCCATATGCAAATCAGTCTTGACCCTGTGCCTCATGGGAACAGTCCAGACCGAACTGCCAAGCCATGTCTTCCCTGGACCGGAATCAAGCATCCTAGGACCGGTTTCTGGCTATCCGGAAAGTCTGTCCGCCGCTTTTCCGCAGATCGGCACTCATTACGATTGCCAGCCGGGCGGACTTGACCACTGATATGGTGGCAGTGACTACCAGGCACCGCCGTCCATATTAGGATGGGTGTGGTAACTGTCCTTTCCATGGTGGAAGGGGATTGGCCCCCTGAGGGGTGGGGGTGCACTTGGGGGATACTCATGGTACCCCCCTGCAGTTCCCTGAACCAAGTGGTAGGCACTGTGTGGTGCCTGCCACGTGCTGCAGGGAAATGCAGTGCATGCCCTTTTACCATTGCAGATGGTGCTGCAGCCAGCAGCTCCGTCCGCAATGGTAAAAGGGCAGGGTGAGCCCTCCAGTATGGAGGGCGCATCCTAATTAGGCAGGTGGGTCTGCCCCACATCTGGCGGTTGGTCCCATCACCATTATGGTGGCGGGCGGACTGATATCCGCCTGCCTTCATAATGAGCCCCTTAGTTTGCATTTACTGGGTTGCAGCTGTTGGTACAATCAAAAAAACACGGATTGTGAACCTTTTTGGAGTTAGGTTTGACGAGGTAGTCTCGTTTTCTCCATACATCACAAAAAGTACAAACTTGCAGCAGACGTTGGAGAAAAGATATGCTGTTTACGTTGAAGAACGAATGAAATTAAACTCGGTCAAGCCTTTCTTTTATTTCGACTGGATTTAGTGCAAGATTGCCCATGCTGATGGGAAAGAGAAAGACGTCACAAGCATTACAGGATCCAAATCCAAGCAGCAAGTCTTTACCTGCATCTGGGAAGATATTATTTTAGACCTGTGAAAGCGTACCTGGCATTATAACTCTGCCAGTGCCTTTAGACCAGTCCAAGCATGTGACCCAACAAATCTTGAGCCAAAAGATATATGCATAATACCCCTAAAATGTTGTGGTCCAAGACTCTAGTTTGTGGGTATTCACAAACATTTGCCAAGGGGCCACAAAATACTGTCTGTGCTGTGACCGAGGACCGCACTGATGCCAGCAGGGTTGTGGTAGAGGGTCTGGGTGGGTCGGGCAGGCGCGCAATGCCCATTTGACTCAAAGGGCTTCAGCCCCCACGTCGTGTGTGGCAGCCCGGGATGAGACAGCTTCCTGGGCACACACACAGCCGCACCCGAGTACTTCACAGGTCTTTTAAAGACCTTTTGCTTGTTAATGAGGCTTTGATGTTTCCCCCCCTGCTTAGAGCCCCTGCAGCTCCCTGCTAGAAGAATCAGCCCCCCCGAAATGTTTATTTTCTTACCCTAGCCTCCCCCCCCCCCAAAAAAAATATTTTACTCTAGTTGCGCCTCTGGGGTCAGCGACAGTGTAAGGAGGTCTAAAACATGTTAAATGAACGGGTAAGCATTTATTTTCAGATTAATAAATGTTTTCCCATTTACCCATTTATTTAACATTTATTTTATTCTGAATGTTAGTGCTCATAAACTAAACAGAAACTCGTGCTGCTGTTCGCCGGGGGGGGGTGCATGTAATGGTCAATAGGGGCCGCAAGCAGCGTCCTGGCTGTACATTAAGTATCACTGCTCTAGACCTATCTAAACTTTCCTCTGTAGAACCTCCCATGCCTCAGATCTTTCATGGAAGGGAAGAAGAGTCATTTATTCCAGCAGGCTTTGGTTTTCCATTATAATTTCATCGCAACCATTGCTCCATTTCAAGGAGGTTTTTGCTTCTCATGATCACTCTAGATGGTTCCCCTATTTCAGTATGGGACCACACCAACAGCAACAGCGAGCAGAGATCAATAAACTTTCTACCTACTTCACTTCAGATGTTTGGTTCCCTTAAACATCTGTCCGAACTCGTGATTTATCACTGAAGGACATTGTCTTTATCTGCATCAGCTGATATTTTGAGTGCTGCAAAGTAGCCGAAGGTGTCATGGTCGTGCTAAAAACTCCCATAAATTAATAACGTATATTGGATTGTTTCAAAGTTTATTTCTCATCAGAGTTTAATACAATATACAGATTTCTCATATTTTTCTAATTTCTCTGATCAAAGTTTGTCCACTGATTTCAAATCCTGTATTTGCTTTACTTTCTGTTATATTTGCTGAGTACGTCCTGAGACAAGCGAAGTGTTGAAAAGCAAGCAGTTCAGTTCACACATGAAGAAGCCAGAAGAAAGATTATAAACAACCCCCCAAGATAAATATGTGGAAGGAAAGTTACAGAACGAAGAATGTGAATGACAAGTGAAATGGATTATTTTTGTTTGAGTGATGCTCTGGCCTTACTGAACGTTCCACAGCCGGTGCGTTCCATTTGTTTTCCAGCACAATAATAATCTTTATTTGACTGTCTCCAAGAAGACCAATGGATTTTTATGACTTTTCCAAAGTAATCTAAATGATAAATATCAAGCTGGAATTTAGGTGGCCAGGCTTCTGCAGCCGCTTGGATAACAAGCAATCTTATTTGATATTTAAGTCGCCCTGTATCTTTATATTTTTGTTTCCACTTAAAGTTTTACTCTGCATCGTTTTTAGATCTGATATGTATTGTCAAGTATGAGGAAAACAGAATAAGAAACCATAGTCCTCAGTCTCCAAAATATTTAGGAGGCTTATTTATGACACGGTTTGCGTCGCTCTTACACCATGCACTGTGGTGCAAGAGCAACATGAACCTTAAGTAACATTTTTGAAGCCTTCGAAAGTAATTTTGCATGACTGTGAGTGGCTTAAAAAATCTTGAATAATGCAATGCATCACAAATCACTGTTCTGCGTTGCTCTGCCCTGGGAATCCGTTGCATGAGTGTTCCCATGCAACTCCCATGGATATTGACGCATACCCAGGATTTCAAGAACTTGTAAACCTGGGGATGCATCAAAATCTTACACTTTCCCAGATGTCCCATCCTGCCTAAAAACAATCCTGAATGCTACACAGGCACCCTTGCACCGTTGTGTAAGCATGCCTGTGTTGGTGCTAGCAGCCCATTTTGAGCCAGAGCATGTGTAAGGACAGGAATGTGTTGTATTCCATTAAATAGGGTGATTTATTTTCCTTTCTCTCTCATGCAGGGCAGCGCACCAAGCTGACTAGCTGTGTTGCCCTGAGGGCCGGACTGACTACCGGGCAGTTTGGAATGCTGCCGAGCTGCGAGCTGATTTAATTGCAGTGGGGGCTGATTTCGTTCATGAAGACCTTCGTGTGCTTCGAAATAATTAAAGCAAAACGAATTTCGTTTAGCACACGCAGGTCTCCATGAACGAAATCAGCCACCAGCTCAGCAGCATTCCAAACTGCCCGGTGGCCAGTCCGGTCCTTGCTGCCTTGCGTCACAAAGCTCATAATTGAGCCCCCTAAGATTAATGCATCTCAGTATCGCACATCACGTTCTTTGAAGGTGTGAACACATTAAAGAGAAGTAGATGTGAACATATCAGAAGCAAACTTTAGATGGTGATTGATATTAGAGGCATTTAATGTTCATTATGAATTGTTATGCATTCCTAAAATGTTGATTAGATCGAAGAATCAAAGTATCCTGTGTTCATTTTGAATGATAGAATGACGGTCAATTACCGGATACATGAACATATATGGCAAGTCAAAAGATGTTGCCACTCTAATTCTCCATATTACCAGATGCCTCCATACCATTAGCTGGACAATGGTCCTTCCGTGCACCATTGTCACCTTGAACTTTAGCCCAAGGTTTTCAGATGATTTGAACATGGATTTCAAGTTCCAGAATTGCATTGTGAATGCGCATCATTGGGTACCCATATCCTCGGGTAGTCTTCCCACGACCCTATTGATTCTTTAGATAATGGTTATGCTATTATGTCAACAGTAGAAGAAAAGAGAATCAGTCTCAGATAATCACCGTACTTACTTTCAACACCCTGGGAAGACTGCAATTTGGCTGCTCGGTTTACATGTACATGTGTGTATATGGTATTTCTATAGCACAAACCTAGCCAAAAGACAAGAGAGCTCTGCACAGGGTAAACGATCTTTCCTAATTTGGAGCAGGTTACGGTGGTCCCGATGGATATTGGCATTTTGTTCCAGATCCTAGGTGCATAGATGGAAAAGGCCTGCTGTCTTGTTTTTATTTTCTTTTTTACACATCTTAGTCTGCAGTCTGATGATGTCCTGGCTGCAGGAGTGCCCAGATCCGCCAGATACAGTGCGCTTTCCTGAAAGATAAGCGAGGTGCTGATCATTAAGACTTTGCAAATGATTCAGCTGGTTTTGAAGATGGCGAGGGCTGGCAGGGGGAGCAAATGCAGTTCCATCCAGATGGAGGATGATGTGATCACATTTCTTCAGGCTGTGGATGAGGCATTCTGCAGCATGTAGAATGTATTTAAAGGGTGCTGAAGTGGAGTCTGGGAGGCCAAGGAGCAGGGCCTTACCACCATCCAGATGCAAAAGTATGAGGGCTTGAACAGGAGTTATGAAGTCGCTTCGTGCAAGAAATGGTTTTACTTTCTTTTTTGACAATGTGTTCCTTTTTAGGAATGTGTAACTTTACCGAGCATTAGTATCACATTTGTCCCAGTGTATTGCACTGTATTGTACTGTAATTACATTTACATTGTGTTCACTACCCTGATGTGTTATTATAGCGAATTACACCAAGTACCCAAGGTTTATTTTGAATCCTCTGGCTATTGTTGGTTATGTCAATATTTTGGCGTGTAAAGTATATGACATTGTTTCATATCAGCACATTTTGTTGTTTTGAGAGCTGGCATTAGCAGTGATATTGGTCCTTCATTCCATTATCATCAACACCTTAATGCAAGGTAAACTGGTCAGCTATGAGACAAGACACATTGAATGCTGAGGGATGCAATTTGGCTGCCTCTGCTTGTTGTTTTACTTTTGTGTCTCCATCTGTCTTTATGTTGCTCCAGGTGGAATCCGATTGGATCATGGAGGAATGAGGGGAGTCCATTTCAATAAAGAGTTTGCATGAAATTTCCAAAAGCTGCACATTTTCAATATGAGAATCAGTCTTTCACATCTACAAGAATGAGTCAGGAATTATATTTCTGATAAATATCCTCAAAGAGACAAAGTTTCATCCTACACACTATAGCCATACACAGGGTTCCCTACAAATGTAAGTGGGAGCTTTGAAACCATGTTCTGTTATTTTTTCTGGAGGGTGTCATGGGCAATCATTTCTGCTCTCCACCAAACTAGATTCTAACACGGTTTTGCCATAAATTATGCTTGCTTGTGATCATTCCAAATGGTTCTTTCCAATTGCACTTTTTAAGGTTTTCCATTTGTTAGACCTGGTCCTTTTTGGTCCTTTTTTACCTGGTTCTTTTACCTTCCTTCGCCTATTTTCTGGCCTTATTTTTGTTGGCTTTAGGACTCTGGGCACTTTATCACTGCTAACCAGTGCTAAAGTGCATATGCTCTCTCCTCTAAAACATGGTAAGATTTAGGTTCAATTGATTTTATTTCTGTGTGGATTTTTAATTGCAGTGACTTAATATATTGTAGTTGAAGTACTGCCTGGCTGGTCATCCCTATCGCTCGGATGGTTATCATCTACCACTATGCTGGATGTAGTCGGAATGCTTTATTCTACTGCCCACTATATGGGTGTGGCCGCTGTCGGTCATATGCCTTTTTAATTGTGATGACGTTTGTTTTTATGCCCTCCCTCCCCACTGCACTTTTCTTCACCACAAGCATAACATAACAGGTGTATTTGTAAAGAGCACGATTACCCGTACATGAACACTTGATCTTTTATAAGATTAAATGTAATTTGATACCACACATATGTAATGAATAAACTAATTGCAAAATAAACCTGACTAGATTTTATACCTTGATATTGTATAAATTAAGACACACTCTCCGTCTTCTACTACGAGGAGCGAGTTCCTCTTTGTATATAACGGCGATTAAAATCCTAGTGAACCATTGTTTTTTAAACATAGCATACTACCCCAAGTTCTCTAAAATGATGGGGTAACTCTTGTCAAACCTTATAAGTTTACAAAGTGGAATATTCATGTAGTTATAAATGAGAATATGAAATCTTTAATCATTAATAACCACACATTATAGGGTTCATTTCCCGCTAAATTCTGCTAAATGCATTGCACAAGGGTGCATTATAGCTCATCACCATACAATCTAAGCCTTTAGAAGCTAATATCCTCAATACAAATACTCCTGCAAAGAAAAACGTTAATATGCACACGTAGATCAAAAACACATCATTATTACACTTCACTATATATTCAGTGCACCATCTCTCAATTGTTAACATTGTATCACAGGAATATAATAGAATAGAATATATATGGCCTAGCCAAACGTATAGAGGGGGAGTCAAAATTAAGCTGCTCTACCTGGAATGTGGCCAGAGTCTTTGGCACAAGCTTTAAGTCTTCTCAGTGAGTTGAACCTACGATTACAAGGCATGTTATTTCAAGGACAATTTCCTGCCATCTTCTGATTGCTGTACTCTCCACAAGCTTTAGCAAGAAATGAAGCAGAGAGCACAGGTATTTTGAGTTAAAAATGAAAAATTGTCAAGCAGTTTTTACTCTCTCGGCTTCCCATTTAAGTTGAAAGGTGGTGAAATAATGCTGTGGCTAAAAGGATGTCGCAATTCACAGAGGACTGTTGTGACCATATAGGGACACGAGGACCAGGTTGAGTGCCTTTAGGAGGTCACTGTACTCCGGGGTGACTTCTAAAATCTTTCTTTAGCATACGCTTCGGGTATTTTGTTCCTTTTAATGCGTCGTGCTTATAGTTGGCAAAATGTTTTATGCCATATGTGGCAATTTTAACTGTCTAGAACATTTAAAGAACCATACTTTGCATTCTAGATTATGTAGTTCCAAACTAGTAATGTGAAATCCCACACTTATACTCCCAGAATACAAAGGACATTGGAAGATACGTCTGGACGTAATCCAGGGTATCATACTTATCAAGACAACACTTGCGTCTCACCCCTTCAACAAATAAGTCCTCCTAACATGGGTAATATAAGAACAAACTGTATATCTTAAGAAACATACATTTGAAAAAAGGCTGCTGCATATATGTGTGTTGCAGTCTGCCTTCATTACTGCTCATCCTACTCTATGCTACTATTTTATTGGATAGAGTACAGTTCTCGGGTAGAGGTAGGTGGAGACTGGACTGGTGTGGGTCCATTTCGTCAGCCCCCAGGCTCAGTGCGGTGTTCCCAGCACCGATTATACCGTTTACTTCATCGCAGGTTGAGAGAGGGAACTTTGTGTTGCTTGTTCTGATGTTAGAATGTGCATTTATTAAAAGAAATACTGACAAGCTTTTATGACCAGATTAGTGTCTCTCTCATATTATTTAAGGGATAAAGTATCCCCTGCTGTACATTATAAGGATATTGCAAGTCTCTGAGGAGTTCCATAAGTATATACAGGCATGAGGCTGAAGGCTGCTCTGCAGAGATTTCTAATATTCTTATCATGTACACCAGAGACTTGAAATATCCGTATCATGTATTCCAAGGGAACTTTATTCTAAATAATACTTGGTCACACCATCACCATCACCATTCCCACAAAACACTTAAAACCTTGATGCATTGTTCTTTCATATAAAAGAGCGAGGATGTGGGCAAACATAAAGGATAAAAATAAAACCACTAGTGAAAAATTAAACACATCAAAAACCTGTTACATATTTGTGGCAAACAGATATTAGAAACAGTTTGATGCAAGTACGTTTTTTTTTTAAAACTCCAGTAGCTTGGAATGTGTAGAAACATGCAAAAAGATTCTAGCTTTTCTCTATAAAAGGAGTGCAAAAAATAAACATATTCTCTTTGCTTGTCATTGTAAACTACTAAAATAGAGCAGAAGAAAAAAATACAATGTTCCATTTGTTGCTTTAATCAGCTGCTCTAAATATGCTCTGAAACTGCCTTACACCTCGGCTGGTGGCAGCAGTCACTGTGATGTCAGAATTTGAAGGCTATAATATTATAATCAGTGCCGGACTGGCCATAACAGGAACCAGGCATTTCCCTTGTAGGCAGGAAGGGTGGGGGCAGGTTTTGTACTGGTGGGAGCGTTTTTGTTGCTGGGGGCCGGTTTTGCAGCAGTGCTGCTAAACCGGCCCTTGTAAAAAAAAAGTGCAGCAGCAGTGTTGCATGGCAATTACGTACAACCGCCCCCGTCCCCGGGGGGGTGGACAAAATTGCCAGGGCCTGTTTGCAATTCCAGTCTGGCTCTTATTATAATAGTCAACGTCCTTCTTTATAATCAGCAATTTTGGGGATCACAGGTTATAAAGAAATTAGTGACTGCCACTTACACAGGGATTACAGAGTCCGATGGATTATAACTAAATTTTTCAAAT
This sequence comes from Lissotriton vulgaris, assembly GCF_964263255.1. Lineage (NCBI taxonomy): Eukaryota > Metazoa > Chordata > Amphibia > Caudata > Salamandridae > Lissotriton > Lissotriton vulgaris. The sequence continues at coordinate 666,985,672 of NC_141696.1, forward strand.
TGTTAAAATGCTTCCACTTTCCCTCACTGCTGATAATTTATCAGTAAGTCAATTGTGGTTGTATTTTTAATACCTGGAACTAAAATATAGCTTAGGCAAGTTATATAGCAATGGCGATTTAAAGTACTATGATTGCTTTTGTTCAGACAAATCATGCAACGATCCAAAAGGGGGGGGGTATCCTGATTTATCATTTTTGTATTGATTCTTACATATTATCTTGCTTCCAACTCTGGGTAAACACAAGTGCTGGGCAGTAACTAATAAAGGTGACAAATAGAGTAAATAGAGAGTAAAATTGGGCTACATGGGTAAATACGGTGAATTATTATTAGAGATAAACGTAAAATGTTGTTTTTATAGTACACTAATAATGGCTACATTAGATCTGTTCGATTCTGGTCATTGTAATATAAGATCTACTTGGAGCGTTCAAACATGTTTTGGGTTTGTCAAGAATGTGTTAGTACATGAGATGAGTGTATGTATGAATATGTTTCTGGTTAATAAGTTTAAGGGCATATCTACTTTGGCTTAATTTAGTTATATAGAGAATACGTTTAAATTGGGTCAATTGCTGTAGATAGCACATACTCCAATCATAGCAAAAGAAAAAATGATTATCATAGTTTGAAAATTGAATCAATAACGCTTTGATGATGAGTGGGTAAAGGACTTGGCATTCCTGTCTGAGAAAGACACCATTAAGCACTTAATGATAATACTATTTCTCCTGTTGTGCTTTGGCTTCACAGTGAATAACTCACTTGTGAAAGCACATTATGTTACCATATGAGAATTGAAGAACTATCATGTTATTATCTCCTCTCAGGCTCACAATGAGCCTGAGAGGAGCTCACAACAGATAGTACCAGTTTGAGATGGCACACCACTCCTCACAGTCAATATTTGTACTGGATCATATTGCAATGCACTATACCACTTTGGCTTGTGTCATCGAATTTGGAATGTATTTATTAAACTCTTTGATTAATTAAAATCATTGCAACAAAGATGAGCATCCCCCCAAGCCCACCACTCGTCCCCACCCAAGAACCTTAAAAAGCTCCTTACAAAATCTTAAAATAAATATTTACACATTTACTTTATGCGAGAAATTCAGATATTTTCAAAACATTTCCCTTGCACTAGTTATCCTTTAGTAAAAATGGTACCGTTCCCCTTATTGCACAAAGCCCACCCTAATAGACTGCTCTCATAAAACCTTCAATCGAAATTGTTCCAGCCATGATCACAACCAGGGATATACAGCCAGATGCATCAACCTAAAAAACTGTCCGTAAACGGGCAGATTCTCAGAATCTGCCCCTTTCCGACTGGTATTTTTGAATTTGGGATGCATCATCCCAAATGCAAAAATCACACTTTAAGGAATCTCTAAATTGAGATTCCTTAAATTGCGATTGCATTTAAGGAATCCCAAATTAAGATTCCTTAAATGCAATGCATCAAATACAAAAAATTCGCGATTTCGCTAATAGGAGTAGCAAATTACTATGAAGTTACACTTCATGGTAATTTGCAAAAACTTTGAAAAATGCACTTTTGTGCATTTTTCAAAGTTTCATGTTGCTCACTCACATGCCCTTAGGGCATGTGTGTGCACAACATATGTGCACAGATCAATTTCAGGGGTGCAACAGGGTGTCTTTTTGACACCCTGGCACCCTTGAAATTGCATTCTCAGTTTGCGATTCTCTAATTGAGAATCGCAAATTGAGAATGTCTTCCGATTCATTCCTATGCGGCCGGATTCATGAAAGACCCGTTTTGCGAGTCTGAAATAGCGATTCATAAGGAATCGCTATTACAGACTCGCGAAACGGGATTCATGTATGAATTGCAAAATTAAATGCGATTCCTACAGATTCCTTATTTGCGATTAGCAAATTGCTAATCGCAAATAAGGAATAACTCCCCATTCATTCCTATGGGCCAAAAGGCCCATAGGAATGAATGGGGAGTATTCCTTATTTGCGATTAGCAATTTGCTAATCGCAAATAAGATAGCGATTTAAAGGGTGCCAGGGGTGTCCAAAGGACACCCTGTAGCACCCCTTAAATGCACATTTCAACAGGTGTTGCGCACACACATGTCCAAAGGACATGTGTGTGTGTAACATGCAACTTAGAAAAATGCTTTTAAAAGCATTTTTCTAAGTTTTCGCTATTTACCACGAGGTTTGACCTCGCGGTAAATAGCGGCCGAAAATTGCGATTTCGCAATTTTAAAATGTTTCAAGAATAGCATTTAAGGAATCTCTAATAGAAGAATTTGTAGGAATCGCTATTTTTTTAGCGATTCCTACATGCATTGGCTTTTGAGATTCCTAAATAGTGATTCCTTAAAAATCGCTATTTAGCAATCGCAATTCCATCTGTTGATGCATCTGGCTGATAATTCACCTTAGAAAGATTCCAACTCAGAATCGGGTGGAAATTACACAACCTGCCAGTGCTTACTTTGTGTCTGTTGCTGCTGGTGTGCTCCAGTGGCACTTAATTTTTCCCACTGGTACTTTTCATGTCATCCAACTGATGGCAGTCAGGGTCAAAAAGAAAAGTTGAAAGTGCCTAGTACTTCCCTGTACAACTGCCTATGCCCTAATCCAATTAAAGAAGTCACTCTGCCGGGGGGAGGGGTTCATTATGACCTGTCACGACCGCCGCATGAGATTTATTGAACTTGAAGATGATGCTGTTGCTATGTTTGAGTGGTGAGTCAAGAGTGATAAGCCCTCTTGGGTGACAATGACTAACTCACTCAGGACTATACAGCACATAACTTACTCCACTTGGTCAGACTAAATATAGAGGGTTATGCGGGCTTTGGAAGATGATGCAGAGTACAGATAGTTTTAATGGCTGGGCTTCAACATGAAGATATTGTCTGCTCCTGCCGCTTGCCCTGCTACTGTCTTGTCCCACTCGTTCTATAATTTCCTCCTGCTTGAACCTTGGTTCATCCTGCTGCCTTTACCGTCAATGCCACAGAGAAAAAGCTCAACCTTGCCCTCCTGACATGCTCCATGCCTTTGGCTAGGATCTTTTCCATATCTGTGCTGTGTGACATATGTGACCCAAATCTACTCCTCGACTGGTGGCCCTGAACCTTCAAAGGCAATGAAAGATGTGTGTCACTGGTCTGAGTGGAAGTCTGCCAGTCCGCGACTCGATCGCCAAATGCATCACTGCAGGAGTTGAGGAGGAAATTGAGGACAGGGACTGACTCCTGGTGTGGCTGCAGACCATGCCAAAGCCTTTCTGAAGGTAGTCTGTCTCACCAACCTGCCTGAGAAGTTGACAGCAAAAGAGTTTCTGGGCATTTTGACATTTTTGATTGCAATTACCATAATTCTTTAGCTGGTGGTTATTTACCTTATTTGCGCAGGGTTACATGAGTTTTCTGAATCCTGATTGTGGCAAAATTGCTGTATTCACAGAACAGACTTACCATATGGCATACCCTCTCAGGGCCTGATTCACAGAGGGCCTCTGCACTCATGGCGGAGGCCTGCAGTGGCGGGGGAGGCATCGCACTCGGGGTAGAGTCTCTGCAATCCGAATTCTCATTACAGATATTCTGCCCCTGGCGCGTAGACTCCCCCACAAGTGCAGAGGTCCTTTGTGAATCAGGCCCTCAGTGCTCATGTGGGATTCTTAAGTGACCAAACTAAAGAGAGTTGCCTTTCCTTTGGAAAAAAAATAGTTATTAGGTATATTTGAATGCTTTACTGTGTACAATGGCTGTTTTATCTAGTGCTTAATTTGAGCCGGTGAGCATTGCAGAGAGACCATTTTGTTGACATATTCATGTTAACTACTGTCTGAAACGACCTAATTATTTTAACTGTAAAATGCAGGCATTTCTTTTAAAGCCTCCATGGTTTTCTTCTGTTTAACGTGGAGACTCACATGATAAATTGAAAGTAAGACTGTATTTGGGTCACAACGCAGCACAATTAGTGTGCAGTGCATGGCTGCGGTGGCGCCGGTATGTGATGTCCCAAAACTAGAACATTTCCATTACTCACTAGCAAGGAGGCTCAGCACGAAGGCTTCTTTGTTTTCAATTATGTGTATGCATGCACAGGAGTCTAAATGAAATATGAATGTTATACATATGGATTTTTACGGAACATTTGGAGCAGAAAAAATTAGCAAAACTAATTTTTGAAACTGGGACGATAGCTTGGTGAAATATATTTATTCTCTCTCTCTCTCTCTCTCTCTCTCTCTCTCTCTCTCTATATATATATATATATATATATATATATATATATATATATATATATATATATCTCTCTCTCTCTATATATATATATATATATATATATATATATATTCACTGAAAAAACCATAGGTTATAGACCATATATAGTTAGGGATTAGCATTTAAAAAACCTTATTTTATTTGCACAAAACCATTGAAATTCCATATATAGTTAGTTGCACTAACTATATATCGCGGACCCGCAATCCACTGCTAATGATGTCACATATTACATCATTCATGACATGGTCAGTGACATCACTGATGACATCACTGATGACATCTCAAATGACATCACTGATGACATCACTGATGACATCACTGATGACAACACCCAGTGACTGTATGTTTCTGTAAAGTTAAAATATGTCTTACATATTGAAGAATGAGTGGATGTATAAGTGTCTGGATGAAGGATTTAGTAGGTGCATGACTGACTGTATGAGAGAATGATTAAATGTGTCTCACTGAGTGTATGGGTTAGTGATTAAAGTGTCTTAATTTGGCAATCATTATTTATGTTGTTCTGTAAACTGCTGCATGTTTAAATCAGTAGCTATATCAGTAACTATATGGGTTATTGAATGGTTGCCCAAGTATTTGTATGGGAGACTGAGTATGTGTGTGGGTGGCTGGGAGGTGTATAACTCTGTGCATAGATGTGTGAGCAGTTGATTCCCTAGGTGTATGGGTTCAAAAGTGCATGTAGAAACAGCTGTATGGACAGTTGACTGTGTGCATGAGTATATTGGTGAGTGAATGGATATCTCAGTGCTACATGTCAAAGTAAGTACATATGTAAAACACACTCCATGTGAGAGTTGACATATATAAATAACTGAACATAAGAGCCAGTGAATGTGTGAGTGGCTGTATGAATCATTGTGAACTTGTATCAAGGATTGTATAAGAGAGTAAATATGTGTTACTATATGTTTGAATAAGTAAGGTGTGTATAACTGTATAGTTGAGGAAATGGAGATGTGATTGATTCTTTGCATGACTGACTAGGTGTGTGAGTAACTCCATGGATGTGTGACAGTCTGTGAGTGCCTGTTTACACTGAGTGTATCTAAGGTTATATTAGAGTCTGAAGATGTATTATCACATAAATGATATCATCAGTGATGTAATCAGTAATGTCAAATGAGATGTCAGTGATGTCATCAGTGATGTCATTTGAGATGTCATCAGTGATGTCATCAGTGATGTCATTTGAGATGTCATCAGTGATGTCATCAGTGATGTCACTGACCATGTCATGAATGATGTAATATGTGACATCATTAGCAGTGGATTGCGGGTCCGCGATATATAGTTAGTGCAACTAACTATATATGGAATTTCAATGGTTTTGTGCAAATAAAATAAGGTTTTTTAAATGCTAATCCCTAACTATATATGGTCTATAACCTATGGTTTTTTCAGTGAATTTTCAAGGTTTTGTAAATGCAAATTCCTAACTATATATGGTCTATAACCTATGGTTTTTTCTGTGAATTTCATTGGTTTTTTAAAAGCTAATATCTATAGCTGTAAAATATATTCTTTATTAAGTGACGTATCACGTAGCCCGTGAGACGCCTCATGATGCATCGCATAACCGTGACGTATCGTCTCTGCAGCGCAAACCAAACCCAAAACGTAAGCGCGCCAGAACACGCTTAATTAGACAAAATCCACACGTGCACATATCACAAACGTTCAAAAAACACAATATGTCGGACTCCCGTTACGCTGCCGGTTAGCTGCCCGGTTAACGTACCAGGAAGCACCTTTACCGCGAAAAATCGCAATTTTTTTTTTCTTTGGCCCCGCAGGGAACTTTAATAGCCCCCTCATCAATCCTAGGGGTTCAGGAGGGGTCTGCCTTACCCCTTTCATTCATTTACACCTTTTTTTTTTCCACCTCTTGTCTCTCGATCCTACCGAGAGACAAGATGGCGGCCGCTCTGGACTGTTTACAATGTTGACAGCCAATCAGCTACTCCTCAGGATTTTTTTTTTTTTGGGCCCCGCGTGGTTTTATAATATCCCCCTCATCAATCCTATGGGGTCATAAGGGGTCTACCTTGCCCTCTTTCCTTCATTTCCCCCTTTGTTTTGATCTCCTCTTGTCTCTTGATCCTACCGAGAGACAAGATGGCGGCCGCTCCGGACTGTTTACAATGTTGACAGCCAATCAGCTACTCCTCAGACTCCCGTTACACTGCCGGTTAGCTTCCCGGTTAGCTGCCCGGTTAGCTGCCCGGTTCGCTTACCAAGACGCGTCTCTACGGCGAAAAAATCGGATTTTTTTTTTTTGGGGCCCCGCGTGGCTCTATAATATCCCCCTCATCAATCCTAGGGGGTCAGAAGGGGTCTACCTTGCCCCCTTTCCTTCATTTCCCCCTTTGTTTTGGCCTCCTCTTGTCTCTCGATCCTACCGAGAGACAAGATGGCGGCCGCTCCGGACTGTTTAGAATGTTGACAGACACCGGAGGGCCAATCAGCTTCGCATCGCAAAGTTCCGATACGCGAAAAGTTCGCTAACCGGATCGCTGCCCGGAGCGCTGTTACAGATATATATCTTGATTTAAACGTTAATTTCTCAAAATCCACTGAAGCACATATATTGAGACCTAGCAAAGGCACATCGGGCTAACAGTCCCTACAATTTTGCCAAGTTTCGTGGAAATCCATTCAGCCGTTCGGGCTAAAAGTGAGTCCAACCGCCCTATGGAAATTAACATGGGAAAAACGCGTTTTGGGACCCCCCTTTTTTCTCGGCCCCCCCTTGACGAACCCCCCCCAAATTTCCAGGAGCTGCTCAGAAACAAAATGTGCCATTTTCCTGAAAATTTCAGCCGATTCCGTCCACAAACGCCAAAGTTATTAGACATAGAATTTTCAGAAATCCCATAGGGAAAAAATCCTAACTATATATACCTACTGGCGACCGCCAGTAGGTAATATATATATATATATATATATATATATATATATATATATTCAACGGCGCTTGCTCCAACTGCAACCAACTTCCTGCCGGATTCCCATGGAAGAAAAAGCAGGCCCAGTTTGGTGCTTTGATTTTATTTTTCAGACACCACCAAAGCCCTCACGACGCGTTTCGGCAGATCCCTGCCTCATATATATATTTTCGCCACAAAGTGATCCAGCAGATAGCGAGTGCGCTCACCAGCGTGTGCTCGGCTCAGGGGTCGGATCCTGACCCAAATTAAAGTTTCTATCACAAAAGGAGCGGCACAACCAATTCCTTATTGAAGCCTTTTAATCAGAGCTTGACCCCACCAACGCGTTTCAGCCACACAGGGCTTTGTTCACGGTCAGTTAGTCCTTCTACCATTTTCCTTTTAATACTCGCCCATGTTAGCCTTAGGTGGCATTATGGGAGTTGTAGTTTGGAAACAGTATTTACAAACAATTCACACATTAAAAGAAAGACTGGTGTGTCATTATATTACTAATGCATTTCTTAACATGTTACTTCACATGGGCAGAATAATTCTTTATAGTTCATGATTGGAATAGTTCCCAGTTATTATTACTTTTAGTTGTCGGGTATAGTACCCATTTAAAGTAAAAAGTATTTCAGCTGGTACTATCAAGTTCACCCTAAATGTATATGGAGGTCTTCCCCAAAGTTCATGCCTCTTGGTATTTTTGTTCGTAATCGGATGATTAAGCGAGATTCAATTTGTCGCAATTTACGAACAGTGTCGCCTCCTCTTTCCATTTTGGTTAACATTTTTAAACCATAGAATCTCATTGTTCTCCAATCTCCTTCCTGGCAAGCATTTATGTGTTTTGCTGTTGCGTAAAGCATATTTGTATTCTTTACCGCCCTGATGTGTTCTCGGATCCTCTTTTTTAGCATGCAGGTTGTACTGCCTACGTACTTGATCCCACATCTGCACTCGATGACATATACTACGTTCTTAGATGTGCACGGGATTTGTTGGTCAATGTATATGATATTTCCATTTGGTTCGTCAATGCTTTTCTTGCTGGTTCCTATTTTGCATGCTTTACACGTAGAGCATGGTTGAAATCCTTTACGTTGATCTTTTAGCCAGTTTGTCTGTGGTTTTCTTTGGAAATGACTTTTCACTAGGAGATCTTGAAGAGAGATATTCTTTTTGTAGGTTATTGCTGGTTGTTTGCCCGCTAGTTCTCCTATATCCGGGTCTCCAGATATGAGATGCCAGTATTTTTTCATTTTATTTCCAATGATTCCACTTTCTTTACTATATGTGGTCACAAATCTCGGTGGATCCTTTTCAGTGGTTTTTTTTGGTTTTTCTACCAAAATTTCTGCTCTTGTTTTTTGGTCAGCTTTCTGTTTACATTTCTTTAGGACACGGTCTTCGTATCCTCTTGATCTGAATCTTGTCTTACTTTCTTGAATTTTGATTTCAGCATCTTCAGGTTTAGAACAATTTTTTTTTAACCTTATGTATTCTCCATACGGAATGCTTTTTAAAAGTGCTTTAGGATGAAAGCTAGTACCGTGTAACACACTATTGGTGGCTGTTTTTTGCGGAACAGTGTGGATTCTAATTTGCCTTCAGATATATAGATCTTGGTGTTGAGGAAATCAATTTGTTTTTTACTTGTTGCACAGGTGAATTGCAGACCGACTTCATTTTCATTCAATCTTGAAAAATAATTTTGAAATTCAAGGTCAGATCCGTGCCAAATTATAAACAAATCGTCTATGTAGCGTACCCATAGAATTATTCGATCCAGGTCTTCTTGATTGTTACTGTTCCACGCAATTGTCTTTTCCCACCAGCCCATGGTGGTATTCGCATAGTTCGGCGAAAATGATATGCCCATGGCGGTGCCACACTCCTGTTTATATAGTTCTGTATTAAACAGGAAAACATTATTGGTTAGACACATATGCCTTGATCACATATATATATATATATATATATATCATGCAAATGTACCTCTCTCACCTGGGGTGGGAAACTTTCCTAGAATATGTTTTAGGATGTTCCTCATTTGTAGCCATGGGTAAAATGGCAACAAATACTAGTGTCCCACAGTCACCGTGCAATACAAAATACAAGGCAAAACTGCCCCGAAGAAGAACTTTCTTGCAATGCAATTTCACTGGATCCGTTGAAAAAAGTGTAGCGAGCCTGACATGCAGGGACTGATTTACATTGAAATGCAGCTACCAAAGTTGTGGTACTGATTTGCGGTAGAGGGAAAGAGCAACACAGCACCAGATCTACTCATATATGGCAATTCTTCTCTCCTCTTCGGCGCTGGCACACAAACAGGTTGCCTAGCGCAGCACACACACAACTGTGACCCATGATGCAATGTGTGTGCAAGCTGTCTAGCAACGAATCAGTAATGGAAGGGTACCCTTCGATGCAAAATTCTAAGCATCGATAAACTTTCAATCTTTTCACACATTGGATGTGTGTTGTATAGTGTAGCATGCATCCAATGTGTGAAAAGTTAGGAGAAATTAAAAGCTTTCCTCCCTAGGCACCTGCCAGAAGAGGGCTTTTATTTTTTGGTGCGAAGGTCTGTCTAATAATGGGCTTTGTATCAAATACCATAGGTGATATAGCATGTGAATGCCCATATACCACCCATAGAATTTTCCTTGAAGTAAAATATCGCAAAGCAGCTCAAAGTGCTATGGGTGTTCCATTAAGGACTGCTTTCCAGTACAAAATTCTTTTTTGTCTAGAAGGTTTATGCTTTATCAACACTTTGTGCCACTTTCCATCACTTTTCGCAACGTTGTAGTTGCACAAATGTTGATAAATCAGCCCCTCGGTGGCATCCATATGTGACAAGCCTCCTTGCCGCCTGAGAAGGATAGGCTGTGATGACATCCTTATAATCTCACTTTCCTGTGTGGTTCCAGATCAGGATGTCAACAGCATTTCAATAAACTACTGCCAGGTGCTAAAGTGATACATGAAATACAATATTCATAAACAAGGTACCAAATAAAACATGTATGGGTTGTTCTCGGCTCAGAATCTTGTAGCTGTATTTGACTATGCTATGTGCAAAGTCAGCTATGATAGTAGTGAAATAACATTCACAGCATACATTTCATAAAATGCTTCATTGTGTTGCCATTGTTGCATAACAGACAGCATAATTTGGTAACAGTAAAACAGAAAATAAAGTTTATGTTGCCGAACTGTGCTTGTGAGTGACGGAGATGTGATCGAAATGCTAAACAAAAGAGATCGAATTGAATGTGAATACAGTGCATTAAAAGTTCAAGAAAGTGATAAACGAGTGGAAAGGACGTCATGGAAAAGGAGGGCCTTAACAGATACCAGAGAAAAAAATGAAGAGTAGGGAGCCACCCACTCATGCACCCATCTCCCAAGTGAAAAGTAAATTTTAATATAAAAACATTAATGTTGACACACACAGAAGGTTTCCTATCGAAAATTACACAAAAACGTTTCTTGACACTAAGGGGGTCATTAGGATGACGGGCGGACTTAGTCCGCCCGCCATCCTATCGGATAATGGGACCGCCCGCCATAAGGGCGGGGGTCCCGCTGGGGGCATTAGGATGCGCCCGCCACAGTGGCTGGCGCATCCTGCATTTTTAACATCCTCACTTGCCTGCCACCCATTCCCCCCGCCATATTACTATGGCGGATGGGACCGTGGTGTGCCGAGGGTGCCTGCCGCATTGCGTATGCAAATGCAGGGGGTACCACAGGTAACCTCCATGTGTACCCCCCACCTCACCTTCACCATGGGGGTCCTCAGGGAGCCCCCGAAGTGAAGACCTCCTGCAATGCCGCCACGGAAAGGCATCTGTTTTGGCCCATGTTAATATGGCTGGCGGTGTCTGATAGACACCGCCACCATATTAAACCTTTTCCGCCCGGCGGAAAAGCGGCGGACAGTCTTTCCGTCCGCCACGGGTCCGTCCGCCATAGTAATATGGGGGGGTAAATGGGTGGCAGGCGGGTGAGGATGTCTGGCGGATCGCCACCGCCCGCATGGTGGTGGCGATCTGCCATACATCCTAATGGGCCCCTAGGGGTCTGATTCGGTTGGACCCTATAGTGCCGCATCCTATAGGTTTACTTTCTGACCCCCTCATTATGTTGGAGGTGTTCGGAAAGTAAACCTGCCAGTCATTTTGTCTGGATTTCAATGACTCGGAGAGCCCGTCCGCCAGTTAGAAGCGGGCAATAAATCTCAGGTGATTACGATCATGGTTTTCGATATGGTTTCCATGCCGGTCAGTCCGATATGGAAACCATGATGGAAAGCATGTTTGGGGGCGCCCAGCAGGGCCCCCTTTGGTGCAAGGCCTTCGGTTGGAGGCCGAGGGGGCCTTGATCCCTACACCTTGTGGCAGGCACGATGAGGTGCCTGCCACCGGGTGTATGGATGAACTGCAGCTCCCTTTTCTCAATGGGAGCTTTTGTTACGGTTGGTTTAAGGCCATAACACGAGCTCCCATTGAGAAAAGTGGAATGTGACCGAACAGTGTTCATTAGCATTATAATATGTAAGTCGGGACCACCGACCAGGTGTCGTGTCAGTCAAGAGGAATTCCACCCGACATTGAAATAACCCCCTTAGCTGTATTTGTAATAAACTAGGGTTGTTTGACCTGAACATCGAGATCTAATATTTCTACAAATATCAAGCCCCTGCTAATGCAGGTTTCCTTGACAGCCAAGCAATAATTAAACGCCCTGTCCATCTGCCTTTCAGTATTGATGATGCTATATTTCATGCCACGGTCCTTTGTTTTATTTGCACGGTTGTCTAGTCACACCCATGGTTTAGAACTGCATTTGCTTTTAACATGTTTTGCTGGAAGTTGCCATTATTGTCTCTTAGACTTATACAATGAGGGCCAGATGTACGATGCATTTTACTGGTTGCAAATGCCCTACCAGGTAATTAATTGCTGGTAAAATGCATTTTTCTATGTGCAAACCCTATTTTGCAAATCAGTAACCTATTATAAGTCGCTAATCGAAAGGGCCATGCTAAGGTCCCTTCCTAATAGCAAGTCGCAGTGGGATGTATAATTGATTTTTAACAAGAATGTGGTCGCTAAACAATCCCAGTTTACCACCTACTTCAAGAAAGTGGAAGCCAGCCACAAACGGGAAGGGGTCGCCAAGGTTCCCCTTTCCTTAGTGTATTGTAGCAAGAACATTTTTTAAGTGCTGGCAGTGGTCCCAAGGACCACGGACTACTCCAAAAATTAAACAGAAACCTTTTATTTTAAGTTTTTTTAATGCATCCTGTTTTCCTCTAAGGAACACGTACTGCATTTAAAAAAAACACCTGCTTTAATTAAAAAGCATTCACAGTCATGGTTGTCTGCAGACCCCAGAAGGCCGCCATCTCTGTGAGTGTCAGCCATTCCCAATGGGTCGCAATTTGCAACCTGCCTCATGAGCCAGGTTTCTTGCGACACATCTGGGAATCGCAAACAGTGTCTTAGACACTGTGGTACATCAGGTTTTGTGGCTCGCAAATTGTGAGTCACTAAAAATCACAATTTGCGAGTCGCAAAACCTGCCAGTCATACATGTGGCCCTGAATCTCTTATAGGCACAAACACACATCAGACCTCAGTGACATGGAAAGTGTGCCAGCATCCCTCATACAAGATGGAATATTGAACCACCCTAGCCACAGTTTGATAGCAAAAGAAAGCCATAATTGAGCACCAGGGAGCTCTTTGAGCTCCTCCCTGCTTCACTTTTGATAGCGTTGCTCCTGCTATACCGGTTACTCTTTTATGTGAGAGCAGGAACCTCCCCCGTTTTCCTCATTTTGTTAGCATCAAATGTTCTTCGCTAGACCTGTGTCCAGCTCACATAGTTGTATCTCTTGTAGGTGCATACATTGCCTGTGTTTAGATGTCCTTCTCAGTGTTACAACATTTCTATTTCAGTTGCAAAATGCAATGTAGTCTGTTTTTATGGCCCAAGACTGGGCATCGTTTATTTCAGTGGTCGTTCTGTTTAGTTTTGTTTTTGTAGAGAACAAAATTATATTGCCTTCTCTGGCCTTCAATGGCTCGTCTTTGTGTCTATCTATCCATTGTAAAATTTGTTTTCCATCTATTGTTGCATGATGGTGGTGTCTCTTTACTTTCTGTCTGGTTCTAAATGTATCTCATCTCTCTGAAACTTTTCTGAGATTGCGGGGTAAAATGCGACATGTTGTGCAGATGTGTTAAAGTTGATGTGTTCGTTGGGACACGTTCACAATGTTGTAAATGTTTGCTTGATGGGTTTATGCAGATGGTAATATGGTAAAAAATTGATTTAAGGAGAATATGTGCATCTAAAGGTATGGGTCAAGCAGTTAGGGAAATCAAACAGGTACACAGGAGAAAGCAAGCACATATCAAACATTCAGAAACTGAGGTGAAGGAGTTAATCACGCTTGGGATTCAAGCGTAGATCTTTGGTGGGATGGTGGGGTCTGTGGAAGCGACTGAACTTAAATGAAGGTTAGGACGTGGGGTCAAATTAGTTCCAATGGAAATATCGTTGATATCTTTAGTTTTGGATGTGGCAAAGGCTAGGGATGAAATACAGGTGTTGGAAGACAGGGCGGGTTGCATGAAGTGTGAAGGAGAGTTTGGCAACTTAGGAGAATCGAGTTCGAGAGACAGGTTGGATAAGGGAGGAGTGGGGAGGGAGCTGTAAACAGAAACAGAAGAGAAACTAGACAAAGACATATGGTCATGCTGATGTAAAGTTGTGCCCTCTGGCACACACAAATGACAGTGTGCCATTTTAAAATGAAATCTGCTGCCCCCAGTGCACAAACTTGTGCATAAACTGGGAGAAGCATAGCATTGAAAGATGGAATGGCGGTTTAAAAAAAAGACGGCAGATACCCTTTGATTTAGTTAATAATCTTTCAAGATACCTGTGCAGTTGGGCACACATCCTCACATACTGGAAATCCTAAAATATGCACCGTAATCTAGCAACATTGATCCCCGTATTCTTTTTTGAACAAGAGGAAAAGTCAAAGCCCCTGACATCTGCAACAACATTGAGGTTTCACACCACCCAACATGGCTGCCACCACTCAATCCCAGTAGGAAAAGAGTAACATATCTCAATCAGCAGAACATTTTTCCATATTTGCCCAACTGTAGAGTCATTTTGACTTCCATATCTGATTATTAGGCCCTTTAGAGGTCAAGAAGGTATTAAACAGTGACTAACAAATGTTCTTGATATGCGTGCGAGTCCCTTTTTGCGTTTGGTGATCACCCTCTCATCCATTCCCCATGAAGTTAAATGGCTGAGCATGAGCACATGGGAGAGGAGCCATTTTCACATACATGTTTTATTTCGTTCCTCCACTTAGGCTTTCCGAGCTGAAATTGCACCTATAAAAGAGAATGTAGACCATGTCAATGATCTTGCTCACCAGTTCACAGCCTCTGACATCCAGCTTTCTCCATACAATCTGAATTGCTTGGAAGACCTGAACACCAGGTGGAACCTTCTGCAGGTAAATTTGTTTGTGTGAATGCAGTGCTCTTTATTGAAAGCGCAAAGTCTCCCTAGCGATTTCCAACACTAACACAGAAATTGTCTCTGGCAATGTCCACTAATGTGTCTCAAGTGCATCTGCTTCTTTCATCATATTGCTTTAAATGTATCATCACGAAGTGGGATGGGACGAGGAGTATGACAATGCTTTTTGTGTTCACTCAATCAAATATAACCTCCAAATCAACGGTTTTAAACTCTAGCCAAGTCTAGTTAACAAGGTGTTAACCAATGCAAGAGAGAATTAATTCTTTTTTTTCCATGTGGACTACGGGTATTTTTCTAAAATAATTCAATTATCCAACAAGGGATATGCCAATAAATGTACTTTTCACTTTCTAACCAAAAGCAGGGGCAAGTGTTGAGCTTTGTTCGGAGTTTTGAGCTTTAATGTTGCAGAGAGTCCTGGGGCCCTGTTACAAGGATTGATGCCTTCTGCACCCAGCAATTTCTGCTGTTTGCCCTGTGAGTTTGTTGTACTAGCGATAGGGGTCTGTGGCTGTTCCAGTTATGTGGCACCCGTGTCGCCGCTTTCTGTGCCCACACATTCTGAATGAGGAATAACAAGACTTGCATGATTCGTTTACCACACAAAGGAGAGCATATGGTCTTGGCCTCCCTAATATTGACATTCTGGAAAATATTTGGGTTACTTATCCACCAAAAAGCGGAGGAAAATAGACACCGTCCAGAAGGTGATCTATGTTCTGTGCCACTCGCTCTTGATGAATACATTATGATCGGGCTTGGAAGGTGTTCAGGAAAGAGACAGCTTTCTAATGGGGTGCCCCTACAAATTGCTCACTGTAGAAGGGGGCCTACTTCTCTCTCAGCCAGAAGTGGGCGATCCCTGGTTAAAAGCAAGGCAACACACAGAGGGCTGGATCTCAGTCTGTTTCTGAATCAGTGCACTTCCCACCCACCAATGAAGGACTATCTTGAGGGTTTCAGTGAGATGAAGACCGTCATCCATCTTCCTGTGCACCAAGATATGTGCACACGTTGAAAGGGCAGAGAGTTGAACCACCGCTCTGCCAGGGAGCACAAAGCTTTCTACTGTGTTGCCAGTGATCAGGCTGGGCAGCAGATTTGCTGTATTTGTTTGCAGCGTGGATAAAAGCCAACATAATCGGGGGGACTACCATGTACCTGCTATTGATATGTCCACTCTGCAGATTTTCTCAAGGTGACCTTTGTTGAGGCAATATTCAACGTATTTTCAAACAGAGTTGCCACACATTTGAAAATGTAGATTCAGCTGCTATTGTTGCAGGAAAGAGCCAACACAGCACACAAATTGTAATTTCCACTATTTCATCCAGATCTAGCTTATTGAGCTACTGAATGTGTTATGTACGAACTACTTAATCCATTCTACAATATTCAACTTTAACTTTGATTTTTATTGCCTAAGATTAACTCGGTCAGCCTTCAAGCTCTTATCAATTCAAAATCAGTTACATCATCAATATCATTTGACCTGATTTATGTGATGTTGTAGAAGTTGCATCAAAGTCTGTCGAGCAGCCATCTGCCCTTTCTGCCATTCCTTCCCTGAAACTATGTAATCACAAAGTGAATTTGGCTCCGAGACATGCATAGAAGAGGGAATTCCACTGGCTGTATATTTGATCGAAGAAGAACATTCTAGTTAAGTAATGACAAAAAGGAAATATGTTCTCTCTTGAATGCCATCCACACTCAGGCCCTCCCACCTGATCATTCCCTGTGCAGATTTTACAGGTATTGCCTGTACCGAGAATATTTGCAAAAACTGTACTGAGGTGAACACCACTGCTGGCGCAAAGCCTCCCAGATAGACAAGCGCGTATAACTGCAGAGGTATATACAGCACTAAGGTGAAGGACATGGGGTAAACAGGGAAGCAAAATTGGGGAAGGTCAAGGGTGAAAAAAAGGTCGTGATATCAATAATTGGTGAAAGGAAAGAAGTAGAGTGAGGAATGGTAGAGACTTGATATATGTATAATATAGTTGCAATTAACTAATAGTATGTGACTCACTCCTCCAGGCCTGGGTGTGTGCTTGCAACCAGAGGACATTTTTTTACAGATCAGCAGAGCTTCTAGTAGATTCCGTACTATAAAACGGGGAAAAAACAGGGACAAGGTAAATGTAAATGTATTGCGATATATATAGCGCACTTATCACCCGAAGGCATCAAGGCGCTTGCTTTGGGAACCCGGCCTGGTATTCCCCTGTGAGATAACCCCAGCAGGGTATCCACAAGGTGAAAGCCAGGCATCCCGCCGCAAGGGGCCGTAGTGGAGATTAAGCAAGCTATTGCCCAGAGTCGCAGAGTGTGAACCCGTGAGTCGAGTAGGCACTGGAACGAGAATTATCGAGTCCGTGGAATTTTTGAGCCCAAGACCCGCCGAGGCGGGGAATTGAACCCTGGTCCAGGACCGATCTCAGCTTCCAGGTCTGCTGCCTCTAACCACTGAGCCACGTAACCAGCAAATGCTAAAGCAAATAACGGGAAAGCTAAGGGAACTATCAACAGTGGACAGAAAGGGAAAGGCCTGTGCAAACTATGTGGATAGAGATGACCCATCAGCATGCACTCTTGCCAGGCACTGTCTCTTCATTGCAGTTACCTAAAGGAGCACAAAAGAGGAAACTTTGACTTTTCCCTTAAATAGAGAAGTCAGCAAGGACCATCTTGATGTGCAGGGAAAACGTACACTGCCCTTGTTTCTGTAATGTGCCCTTCCACTAACCAAGATGGCTGCTTTATTTGAGGGAGGCTGTAGCAACCTTCGCCCTGTTTGTGTGGCGTGCTTGGTTGCTACTCTGCCTAGGAGCACCTGATATGACAAGACATAGCCAACACTTTATTGTCAGTCGTGGCTACAGATCCCAAAATACAAAAAAGGCAGAATCCCACGGACCCAGAGCCACTGTGGTAAATAAGGTGGTGACAGGCCATACCTATATTGGAGTTTAACATCAGTGAAGTTTGGATGTGGATAAGATGTCAGAAAGAGAGATTCTCTTTAGTAATTCAGTACATAAACCCTGATACCACAGGTGATCATTCGTTTGACTTTTGGAACACAGAATGGTGTGGTGCTTTTGCCCCAGACTGAGACTGTACATGGTGGTGTCAGATTTATGCTGGCACAAAATTACTGGCCAGAGCATCTGATCATCAGGTATTGAAGGTCTCATTTGATTAAAGAGCATGGTAAACATGAATATCTAAAGAAACACACATTAAATGATATCAAAAGACAAAGATATACATTAAGAAACAGAAGAGCTTCATGGAGCAAAGCATTTAGGGCCAGATGTACAAAACCTTTTTGTGGTTGGAGAATTGAACAGTTTGCGGACGCAAAAAAAGGTAATTTCCAAATGTACAAAGCTGTAATTGCGATTCCATAACCTGTTACCGAATTGCAATTCGGGTTTGTGAATCAGTATTTGGAAGAGGCGTATTTAGGGCTTCCCTCCCAAATACCAATTCGCATTGGTATGTACAAATGTCACAAAACATTCACACTTTACCACCAACTCAAAGTAGGTGGTAACCCATTCACAAACGTGAAGTAGCCCCCAAGGGACCCCTTTCCCTTCGAGAATGGTTGAAAAAATTATTTTTAAGAGCAGGCAGCGGTCCATGGGATCACTGCCTGCTCTTACAAAATGAAACTTAAACATTTCGCTTTTTTCCTTCTAAGCGCATCCCGTTTTACTTTAAGGAACATGGGCTGAACTTAAAAAATGTGATTGGGTTAATTAAAAGCAATCACAGACATGTTGGTTTGCTGTCGCAGGCAAGCCACCATCCCTGTGATGACAGCTAATCGTAGTGGGTCACAAATTGCGACCTACCTCATTAGCATTCAGGAGGTAGGTCTATTTGCAACCCACTACGAATTGTAATTTAAGGGATAGGGGGCCAAATAACCCCTTTGTACATTAGGAATAGCGATTACCAAATAGCGAGTTGCAAAAAAATCACTATTTGGTCATCACTATTACTATTGTTTGTGCACCTGGCCCTTAGTTGTTACATGATTAGCTTCCCTGTCTTTAAAAATATTTCACTTTCAACTAAGCATTGAAGGAATCCATCATGGTCAGATTGCCACACTCCAGGCCATGTCCATCCAACTATATAGATGCCAAGTGGTGTTGAATGATTATAGCTGACAGCATTTACTCTTGCAATTACTGGAAACGCACGGATCATAGAGCAGAAAGTCATTAGGGAATATAATATGGGTTTCTGCTACCCATGTTATGGTATGTGTGATTGAATACTCTTATTCTGGTAGATAATTCACACCAGCAGTATGGTACAAAGTGATACCCGCACTCAGTGTAATATATTCATAATCGTGCCAATCCATATCATGCACCTTTTAACTTCTTGTTTACACAGTTCATATCTACTCGGTCATAAGGTGATGAAGTATATGATGCATGCTGTTGTTCTTTTTGTAAATGCATGTTTGGACCAAAACATAATCGATTGTAATTTCCAAGCATGTCTCATATTTATCGAAGATACCATTTCCAGACAGAGCTCAATCTTGCTAATATGCAGTGTTAGATTCCCAGGCAATAACTAGCAAAAGGTTTCTGAAGCTCTGTATTCTCAGATATATACACTTCAGACACTAATATAAATGTTTCACTTGCACATCCATCCAAAAATGTACTTTCATTGTAAGGGATACCTGTCGGTCTTTGCATGCTCGCTAGTTACATAGCCTATGATGTTTATTTTTTTCTCCCCAGAGTTTTATATAGCTCAAACTCGACCCGAAGGTATCAGAGCACTTTACAAAAGCATCAGTTCTGTTGGAGGCGGACACATTCCTTTTGTTAGGCACTGGGAGATTAAGTGATTTGCCAAGAATCACAGGATGTTGAGGGTCTCTGACGAAACTCGAACCCGGCTCCCCAGCTTCGAGGTTGTCCGTGTAGCTGTTAGGCCACATCCTCTCGTGTTCTTTTAATTGAATGCCTTCGGTGTCTATAAGGGATTTTGAAGTACGTAAAGTAGTATTCTTTTACATGCTGTACCATGAGTTTGTGAACTGGCCCCAGAACATCTAAAATGGAAATATCTAGTGAATATTCATATACATTTGGTCCAAGTAAAAAGGACTGTGCCCTCTTTGCTCATTTTTACTTATAGGGGTTAGACATTTTGAGGTAATTTCACAAAAATGACCTCAAAATAGGAACGTGTAAAGTAGTATTCCTGTAGTACTGCTCACCTTACCAATACATGCTCTTGTGAATCAGCCCCCAAGTATTTATTGTTTGCCTCCATCAGGACAGATCAACTCTTCAAAAGTGTATGAAAGCCCAGGGCTGTGCATACTTATGTACTCCCCTGCTCGAGCGCTTAAATCACATTTACATCACATTGAGAAGTACTACACGTGCTCAGTTGCATTTTCTATGTGAAGATCAACCAGGGTTCATTAGTATTCCTGAGCAAGCAAATAGTCCTCTCTTGTGGTAGGTAATGGGGTATTATGGTAAAGTTGATGACCCTGCCACCTAGAGATAAGGATTATAATCCTTGCTTTACTACTTGACTAAAAAGAATTGTGTAACTTCCTGTCCCTCAAATTTTAAATATATATATATATATTTTTAAATATGATTAATTTAAAATCAAAATGTAGAGGATGTTGTCAACTCTCATAAACGCATTTCCTTATTCCATCTCTTGTTTATGTAGTCTGATCTCATCCAGGCAACACATAGATGAATATTCAAATGTATCACCCACAGTTTCAATACTCTATGCCTTTTTCCTTCTGGTGCAATGTGCTACTGTAAAAATAACTGGTGTGGCTTCTAGAAGGTTGTACCCTTATTTCAGAAAGGCTAAGTATGTATTGTGCTTGAAAGTAACAGTGCTGTTACATGGCCTTTGTTTGTCAGAATATACATTTTATACTATCTGCCAAGTGATATCTCAAGAAATCTGGAACCAATTTCATTACTAGATGTTGGATTGTTGCCTTAAAATACAATTGAGATATTTAAAAATGTGCTAAATCTCACCCACCATTGAAATTTAAAATGAACAGATACTCTTTCTGTACACACAAAAATAAGGGTCGAGTGGTACAACTCCTCCACCCTCCTCCCTAACTATGAACCTAACACACACAACAAAGGGGATAAGAAGGTTAGACTTATAAATATTGTCACCCTCTATGGGAACTCATAAATGGTTTTTAAAAGTGCCCTCACCCACTAATAGTGGCATGTTTCGACATAGGGGGTGCTACAACACCCCAAGCAGCCAATGCTAGGGGTGGAGCAAAGTTTATTTCTTTTAGTAACAAACAATCAAAAGGGATCCACAGTGCAGTATCAAGTTTAAACTTGCTGGTACTTTCTATACTGGAGTAGACCTGCAAGTGGCGTAAGATATGGCACAGCAGGATTGCACTCAGTCATTCTGGGGTGCTCCTCTTTTGATGTAGGTAGAAAGTCTCTGAAGGTTTAGAAAAAGTTCAGCTGACTCAGCTCATTTTGTCATCTGAGGCTTTACAGAGAAGGCCTTGCATTTGGGGCCTCATGCCTACTTGCTCTGGGATGACGGAATCTATGAATCTTTTGTGCTGCTCAAATAGGGAGAGGAACTTTGCAAATGGTGCTTATTTAAAGTAGGCACCAGCAGTATGCAAGGAGGCACGTACGTTTGAAACATGAATATTATAGACAGAAACAGCATATTTGTATCGACTCTTAAAGATTATGCAATATGCTTATTGATGGATTGTGTGAATTCAGAATGACAATAGATAATACAGTTGTGTTGATATAAATACAATTGTATTTGAGATATATGCATTCGTTTTGGAAAATTACAGTGCTTGGACATGTGTACCATTTTTTAACTTTATAAAAATGGTAAGCTTTATATGTGCCATTTAATTGTCACTAGACTGCAGACTATCCAAGACGTGGTGATCATTGCAAGTGATTACTGGGGGACAGATCCACGAATAAAGCTAGTTATTTGAAACTATTGTTTTCTCTTCCAACGTTCATAATGAATTAATATGCAATGATAAACATTTTTGCTGATGAAATTATTTCTTTCGCATCCACCTAAATTTAAATTTCCATCATCAGCAACATTGGTGCATTGAACGCAGTCATTAAATCACTGAAGGAAGCCATTGCTTGGACCGTTTCCAAGTTACTATAGTCCACAAACATTTAACCCAGGCTTTTCAAAAATGCTATAATTACTTTATTGTCAAACTCCAGGTGCACCCATCTATGCAAGAGCCCTCAGTCCTGGAGTCTCTTTGGCTGAAAGGTGGGAACACAAATATAGCGAATGCCAATGAGTCTCTGAAGTGTTTTATTCTTGATCTTTCTGTCCATTGTCTTTTGTGCATGAAGGGCCACTCGACCTACCACCAGGTGTCCAACGCCCATACGGGCTCAAAGGGCTTCTGCCCCCCATCATGTGTGTCAGCCTGGAATGAGACAGCTTCCTGGGCACTCACACAGACAGTTTTGGAGCTTATCGCAGCCGCACCCGAGTACTTCACAGGTCTTTAAAAGACCATTTACGTGTAACGAGGCTTTGTTGTTTTTCCACCCCTTCATCTCCACTCTGCCTATTGTCGGAAGAATTAGCCCCTCCCCCACCTCCCCCAAAACTGTTAGTCCCCGCCCCCCTCCCGAGATTTGGCACTAGTTGCGCCTTTGCCTCCCACTGCCATCGACGAACAACCTACACATTTTTCTTCTTCCCAAATACAAAAAAATGGAGCCTTGCAGAAGAAAGGATATTTTCTTCAATGTTACCATAGTAAGAACTGAATAATTTTAACATCATCATAGAAACTAATGCAGATTTTTGTCCTGTGAACTTTAATATTAATATAGGTTTTCTGCTTAGGGCTGTCGTGAATCTGGACATACAACTGAGGAATGTTGGTGACCACGAACCCCGACTAGTTTTCAACTCCTCTGAGTTAACATTCAATTGTAGCTCAGCGATTTATCATTCGATGTGCAGGGGTGTGCTCCCTGGGAGACCATTACAAAGACTGACATGAATGACATATACTGGTGTAAGGGACATAGCTACATTGCCATTCACAAATAGGAGAGAGAATGGAAATTGCTTCTATAGACAGTTAGAAATGTACCTCTCTACCGCTAGTTGCCGATCTCAAGAGTTTGACAGGTGGCAAGACACCACTCTCTACTTCAAGCATCCTGGCAGGCTTGCCAATTGGGGAGTAGTGTAACCAGAGATTAACATCAATTATGTCAATCATGCACATCTTTACATAAAGCACTAAGCACTTCAAGACACCTGCTTAACCCCTTCGATGCTGATGACGAGCTCAGCTCGTCATCAGCCACGGGGGGCGTGTGCGGATGACGAGCTGAGCTCGTCATCTAACGCGGCTTTTATAAAAAAGCCGCGTAGCGGAAAAATAACCGCCGCAGCGATGCGGTTAAAGGTCACAAGAAAAACAAACAGATGGTTCCGAAGGGGTTACAAATTCCAGACATCTTTATGGGATTTTTTTTAACAATGAACAGTCCTCCCATAAAACATTGGCTCATATGCTGGAATCAGGAGGCTTGTGGTATTTTTCATTCATCTTTATCATCCGGTATTCAGGATGGGGAAGCACTCACCTGTCTCTCGTCCACCATGACATTCATTCTGTGACGGACTCAGGATCTGTTTAGAGGTTTCAATGGAGTAAGACATAGGATGCCATTCCTCCTTTTTCCAGACATTCAAGCTCACACCATCAAAATGTCTGCTGTTGGAGAAAGGTTTGAAGATAATCTCTTTGGCTTACCTCTTTGAAATGCCAAAACAATATAGCTAGAACTCGGATTCGTAATTTGGTACTTGACTGTCGCATAATTGCAGTAGCCCTGGTTACAGTGAGCCCTCCTTACAAAAAAAAAGTGATTGTTTCTGTAGCAGTCACACGATTTTGCAGATTTTTTTTATTCTAGAACAGAATCGACTTTTATTTTGAAAATAACTTTAGGACGGGGATGAAGTCGTAAGCCTTTTCTTTGAAAATAACGGCATGTTTCTAATGCACAGGAAATCTATTTTTATGGTCCTTTCATTGCCCATGAAGAGTAGATTGCTTTTATTGTATATATTTCATCCTGCTATTAAAATAGTTTCTTGGTACATTACCTTTAAATGGTTTCCTCAACAGTTTAGTGATCCCTGTATACATTTGTACATGCTTAAAAAATCGCACCTGCTCAGTTAAACATAACATTACTATGCATAATATTCAATGCAGTCACTCACAAAATTCAAGAACCTCTGCTCATCTAGTGAGAATTCCTTTGGAAAATTGCCTTTGGGTGCAGATTATTAAAAAAGAGGTCACAACATGAGCAATGGATGAGACGTGTGGAAGCACAGCGTGGCGCTGAGCAGATGCCTGGATCGGTCCAGTGGATGCTATTGCGCTTGATTATTAACTCCGAACAGCTTTGATTACTTGCTTAAGGTTAATGTAACAATACAATGCACACTGTACAGCTATTTCTTGAAATGGAAGCACAGCAGCAAATTGGCCAAACATTGTATTTGACGGTCCCAGCCAACATTTCCTTCCTATTCATGGTGGTATTGCAATGTGGAACTGAGGGGCATATTACCTACTAACAGCGATATTTATCGCTAAGTAGGGTTAGCGGCAAAATTATTATCGCCATCGCTATACCGTTTTTTATCGCTGAGATAACTTGCTATTAGCAAGGTTTATCTCAAAAGCGATAAAAATCAGGCGAAATGCGTGAATATCGCTGACAATACTGCGATATTCACGCATTAGCGTGAAACAGCTCTTAGCCATGTTATCCACCTCCCATTGGATAACATGGCTAAGAACTGGTATTAGCAGGCGTTAGCTTTTGGAGATATTCGCGCTTAGCGTGAATATTTCCATCGCTTCGCCTTTTATAGGTAATAGGCGATAGCGATGTTAGCGATAATTATCGCTGACATGCAAAGCGGGGGTCCCAAAATGCTCGCTATCGCCTACAAGCTGTCGCTAACTGGTGTTAGCGACAGCTTGGTAATTGGGTGATAAAATGTTCGCCGCTTTAGCGGGAAAAAGTCCCGCTAAAGCGGCGAAAAGGCCCCTGGTAATATGCCCCTGAGTTTTACGTTTCGAATAAGATTTGCACCCAACAAGCTGCTGCATACAAAGCGCAGAATTCAGGACTGACAATTGTCAAGATTGTGACGGAGATTGGAGATCGTTGGAAACAATTGTTTTAGGGTTAGAGAAAATTGCATTTATTACATATATTTTTCGGTTTCTTGTGTCTTTTTAATGCACGTGTTAAATTTATTTGTGTTTTGACAGACCCCCACCTTACAAATTTGGATCTAAAAAAAAAATAGTTTTTCAGTTAGCTAAAGGCCGGGATATTAAAAGCCAGTGGCTCGGCTCTACTGGGACATGCTAGTCCGACCTTTCCTGCATGTCTTACTACAAACACCTCAATCCCTTGCTTCCTCTTGCAATCCATAGAGGGGATGGGTAAGTGTGTACGGAGGGTAGAGTTACGGTAAAGATGGTACTGCCAACCTCTCACTTAGGGCATCATTTACACACTTATGTAAAAAGATTCAAAGTATTCTTCCACCTGCTTTTACGTCGCCTTCAATTGCCAGTTTAGTGCTAGTCGGGCTCCTTGGTTGAGGTGGACCGCCCTGTGTTACCACTGGCAACACATTAGAGCTCAAACGGCTCCAGAATAGGCACCGAAATTATCTGCACCTATGATTACCCATTTTAGTACAAATTGATAAAGCAGGAGCTAAGCATTGATGCCAATCATGGAAAAACATGTGCACAGTGGCTTTTAAGGGCCTAATCCTAAATGAAGCAACAGTTCTTTCAGTGCGAATCTCATTTTACAGATATTTTCCAAATATCAAACGAAAACCCTTGTCAAAGGCACAAATATACAATTAAAATGTAAACATCATTTTCCATTGTAGTTCTGTAGAAAAAAGATCTTGATTGAAAGTGCTCTGGAATTACATTAATTATTTGCCTTTCATTTCCATTCAACTGTTTAGTAGAAAGGCAGGCTTTGGGAAAGAAATATCATGAAAAATTGCATTTAATTAAAATGCTTGCTTTGAAAAAAATGACATGTATTTCACCACATTTTTTGATTACTAAATAGGGAAACAATTGGATTGTGGTATACTTGTGATTTACCTAAACAAAGTGCTCAACTCAAGCGGAGTGCAATATCAACATTTTGAGTAAATGCTGTGAGAGCGGGCGAAGAAAAGCCTCTGCGTGACGCCTTTTTCAAGTGGTGCACTTGCACTCTGCACCCCTCACCATCGTGGACTTGGTCAGGACTAAAATTCAACTTAGGGTTCTAGATAAAAAGCCAGGCTAACCACATAGCCGAAGTTGGTTTGCCAACCACCTTTCCCTGGACAATCAGTGATGGTTTGTTAACACCTTAGCAACGTCGAACGTTCAGCGCCCAGTGCTGAACTTTCGAATTACGGGTGCTGGCCCGTCGGCCAACGGTCGTGCGCAGCACTGGCAAGGTAGTGCTCGCGACAACCGTTGGCCGACGGCAGCACTTAAAGGGTTAAAGAAGGAGCGCCATTCTGGACTGACTCAATGAATCCTGTTGATTGGGAGAGAAGATAATGACAGTGAATTTGTTTTACACTCAATGGGAATGTGACACTGGTCTGGTTATGGTGCTTCACAAAGCAGAGCGAGGTGACGCCTGAACTGGCTGCTATGCTTTACTTATTATGAGAATGTGGAACCAGCCCTTCTGATTTGGTTCCTTATATCTTGACCCTATGGCTCAAGTGTAAGGCACCATTTCTTAACCAGAAATCATAATGTCCTATTAGAAAAAAGCAGCACCTCGGTCAGGTAGCATTGTCCCTAAAATAATAGTGCAATAGTGCCTAGCTATATTGCTTGAATATTGCAGCGTGGTGAAAACCGACCAGTGTGGCCATAGTGCTTTATATATTGTGGTTTTGTGTGAACGGTTTATCCTGCAGCAGTTGTTTCACAAATTTCATAGACACACATATGATATGCTGTCAGAGGGAAATCTCCCTCGTGGATATGTTGCAGAATAGTAGTTCCACCTCAAAACTACCAGAAAAATCTCTTTAACCCCTTGAAAGCTCATGACGAGCTGAGCTCGTCATGAGCCATGGCGCTCCGGTGCTCACGAAGAGCTCAGCTCGTCATGAGCCATGGAACGCTCGCATGCGGGGATAATTCCCCTGCTGTGCTGAGCGTTCCACGGGAACGGGTGTGGCCGTGACTAACTGAGCTCGTCATGAGCACAGGACGCTATGCCTCATGACGAGCTCAGCTCGTCATGAGCATGTGAGCGCTGTGCGCGCCCCCCTCCCCCCCAGCACAGCGGGGGAATATCCCCCGCAGCGAAGGAGTTAAAGCAATATATTTGGAAAACTGTGCTGTAAAATGAATAATTGATCTCATTTTTCCCAATATTTGTATTGGGTAAAATCTCTACAAGACCCCATGTAGAGAGTTGGACTTTCATCAAATGCTTGCTAGCTCAATGCAATTTGCAGAAAATATAAAAACATTTGCAAAGATGTGATATGTTCCACTCCAGCCCTTTGTGTAGGGTGTTCATCTTCGTTCTACATCACTGAACTCGTCACTTGCTATTTGAGGGGGAGTATGGGGTCCTCCACAGGGCCAGGTACACTCCATCTATAGTGGCTAACACTGCCGCTCAGATAGGTTACTCAGAGCACCCTGTGGTAACCCAACTCAGTGCAAGTAATTGCGTCAGACATAGGAGTTCATCCATGTACCTGCTGCAGTTATCTGTTCCTTCAGGGGTTTCCCACGGGCATTGGGCAACGCTGACAGTTTTTAATGTTTGTGACTATAGGTATATGTAAAAAAGGGACAGAAGATTTTTTTATACTGTCACACTGAAATGGCAAGGTTTTTGTGGGGCCCCAGCAGCACTCATACTTTACCAGCCTCATGTGAATCATATTAGACAGATGTCTAAAAAAGCGAACAACACAGATGGGAGATTTCTTACAAATGGGCATCAACGTCCTTGGAGCTGCACTTACCATTAAATATTAACACTCACAAATTAGCAACAAATTAGATAGCATGTTACAAATATCCAAAAAGGTACAGATTTACTACTTACATTGATATCAGCATCTTCAAAGTTGCACTTACTCATGCCATCACCACATCTCTCAATAAAACTGAACATGTGTCGACAAGAATCATCTACCCAACAAAATCTAGATAAGACCGTAGATGTATATTATGGCCAAGCACCACAACTTAAACCCTTCAATGAGTTCATGTACATAAAAACTCACCGGGCAGGTAGAACAGCAATTGAAGGAGTACTATAGATAAAGGTGTAGATCGCAGCAAATACAGTACCCCACATATTTCATTCCTCAACAGTAGGAACATAGTGAGAATTCTAAATTTATCTTGGAGTCCTGTATGGGGATATGAGAAGTCTCCTTCTTACCAAGGGGAGGGTGTTACATAGCTTACATTTAGTCTCCATTTTAGCTCTTTGTTTTAACTTATCATCCTTTTCTAATTGCGGTTTGTCAATTTTTTCCCCTAATTTGAGAATATGTCATGCAAGCTTTTATTTCTAATAGACATTGTCCCCCTATAGTCTGCATATTTGGTTCCAGGGCTGCACAACTTGCTCGTAGGAGATGACTATTTCTCCCCAGACTAATTAATTAAAGACACTGTTCTGCACCTCTGGAACAGTGTGATAAGCTTGCTACGTTATTGTTTAAACAGCATCCATGCTGCAGTCAGCAGTGTTAATGCACTGAGGCCAGCCATACAGTACCGAGGTATGAGGGTTCGGTCCTTCCAATAGGCCGGCAGATGGGTACTCCCGACATGAGCTCTTTAGCATAGGGAAAATGGTGATAGGTGTAACATTATGAACAATTAACATGATTGAATTGTTTGTGTTTTTCACCATTCTAATCCAATCCAAAAATCTTTATTTCGGCCATTTAGGCCATAAAAGATGCATAAAAAAAAACATACAACAATATTAAAATCAGCATTGGAATGCATACAAAAACAAGTAACAACATTTCTTGAGATTTAAAATCAGGTATATAAAGTGCATAAAAGGAGGAACAACAACAATACATGTCATTGAGAATAAAATAGACAGTGTGATGGATGGCATTATCAACGGGAGCCGAAGGTTACATTGAGACAGTGGCGAAGGCATTAATCCTATAATGATTTAGCCTTAATCAACTTGGACCTAATGCGCCACATGGCGAAGAGATATTTTGAGACTGCAAAAACGATGTGGGGGGAGGAATCAGATTTCAGTATTCTGTAAGATGTTAAACAGTTCCTTATTGCCATGTTCCTACATAGGGGCACTAACCAATATTTCCTTGGAGACTTTTAGGTCGGGCAAAAAAACAGAACATGGATTTCCTCCTCATCGCACAAATTACAGCCAAGGCATAGTTTGTCCCCTCCATTGGTCCATTTGCTAGTGAAGGATTTGATAGGTAGGGTGCCCAACCGCCACTGTATGAAAAGCTTCCTTGCCGTAATCGGGTAAATGAAGTCCATAAAAGTTTCAAACTTATAAGAATTTTTGGATTCCATAAAACAATGACCATTCTAATAACGCTAATACCAATGATGTGTCTCACCTCTCTGATTGCCGCAGTTGATGATTTATTTACAAAGATTAGAGCTTTTCAATAAACATTTGAAAATGCATTATCGCATCTTTTCTTTGTTACAACTTGGGCATGTAGAAGTGACAAACGAAATGATTAGAACTGTTTCCAACAATTACTTGGAAATTTAAAGTCATGTTCAAGGCTACCAACAACATCTATAACTCTGTGTGGTTGGAAGTTTAGATGTGGTACTATCAGCTAGACAAGCAAATCACCATTTACTGATTATATAAGAAGGCTCAGTCTCTGTATTATGATGTTTTGATATTTTAAATACACAGTCCTACTACATAGGAGAAACCATATAACAGGAGAGCTGTTGTTAAGGGATAATAATTAAATAAGGAATTTTATTCTGAGAAGTCCTCATAGCTGATGTGGGGCGCCTTGAGAGCATGAACATTTTTGTGTAACTGGTGGGGAAATGAGGATTTTGAAGAGGCTCCAGTTTCATTTCTGATAGCCAAGATTGGATATGGAGTTTGTGGGTTCTGCCATCTAAGACAATGCATTTGTGGAGTTTAGTTTCAGGTCCATGCTTTACAGTGGAATCCTGAAACAGGGCCAGAGGCATGACATTTTAGATATTGGAAACATACTGATATAGTTCTGGAAGTCGTAAGTGTATTGCTGGATGGTAATGTCAAGGCCTGAAAGCAGTACAAATAAAGGCTCTATGTACAGCTTAAATAGAATGGGCTTGAAAACCCTAGCGACTGACACAGATTTGGAGGTATGAAGAACCTGCCAATTGGATGAGTTGCTGTCAGCAAGACAAGAAAGAAGAGCAGCTACAAAGACCGTGAAAGTCAGGGGTTCTCAATGTAGGGCCACGAGGGCGAGATGCATGGCAGATTGACAGACTAACTCCTACCTACGTAAACCATTTCCACTTAAATCCATTGTATGTAAATTTATCTTATGCCGTTATCCTGAATATTTGATTCAGATATGGCATTCGTTGTCCATGTTGGATACCCCTGGCCCAAGCAATGCCCATGTGGGCTGTGAAGGTATTTAGAGAGATTCAATGATCAACAGCGAATGATGTAGTCAGCTCCAGTAGCTCAAGCTGGCAAAATCTGCTCTGAAAGTACAGTGCATAATTGTCCACCTTGAAAAAGTTATGTTAGCACCTGTCTAGCTAGATTGGTGAATGTAAAGGGTTATAACAATTAGTGTGGGACTACAGTTGAAGTGCCCAAACCTTCTCCAGTGTGCTTTCTTTGAATGTGTACAAGGGTGTTAGAGTGATAATTAGAGAGTCCTTCAGTGTCTAAGTGAGGTTTTTTGACGAGGAAGCAGGTGTTACAAGTTTTCTGAAAGGTGGGAATTCGCCAGAAAAGAGGGGATAATGTATAGAGATGAGGTACTCAAAATAATTTAAATTAGTGCATGTGATGGAGACATCAGAGCTTGAAAATGGGGAGCATTGGTTGCTTCTCTCTGATTTTCATATCCACTGCCTGAAGCCCATTCTTTTATGTTCATTCTACTTTAGTTTACCTTTAAAAGGATGGTTTTAGTTTAAAGGAAGACCTACTCCTTAAAACCAACTGCTGTCTTTTCAGAAAAATCAGTTTTCAAAAAGATATAAAAAATGTATATCTGTGGCTGTATTTCTTAAGCACCCCGGAAGTGCAACTGACATTTACACCCTATTTTTGTTCCTCGTAGGCAATCTGGTATTATAGAAGAGGTTGCAGAACGTTGAGGTGCGCTCTTCTGTAGTTTGCTCTGGGATACATTTTCTCCGGGAGACAGTCTCTCATTTGCATGAGAGTATGGCCCTGCACCCACACCATATTACATATTCCATTGCAGGAGAATATGGGCCACCAGTAGTTGCACTGGCTGTGCGCCACACATAAAGTGGCGCATAATCAGTGCACCCCCTAAAGTCACCTCACAGGGCATCCCCGTGCCTCCTCGTGTATCACCACTGGTCATTCTAGTCACATATCATACCTAACTGTGGAGCAATAGCTGCCCCCTGTTGAAAATATGGCCTGGTCTGCTGACAGCTAAAGACAAAGGCAGGCTCCGCATTTGACTGATGCATTCTCAGAGAGCAGAAACAAACGATGGGAGTTCAAGATTGTGCTGGGAAGAACATATTTTACTTAACAATAGGGTACAGTGTCCCAGTCTGCAGCTGGCACATCTATTTTAAGGGTGTATCTCAGAGGCGTACAGTGCGCTCTTAAACCCTTCTACTAAATATATATGTGCTCTCAAAGTCTAGATAACCATGTAATATTGTTGGTATTTGTAGAAATCTCTAATACCACAGAACGTAAAGTAGAAACTGTATAAGCTTCCAGGTATCACAAACCTAGCCAGGGTACAGTGACTGAAGACTTTAGAAATCGCACACAGTTTTTAGAATTTGATGAATGTAGGTCTCAGCAACCAGTGAAGCATTGCTAGTGATGGAGAGTTGGGTACCCACCTTGTCTGTACCAAGGAGCTGGTGGACAGCTGTGCCTGGTGTCTGGAAATAAGATTATTAAAGAGAACAACCAGAAGGACGCTATTATGATCACTGCACTGTGCTGCAGTTGCATACGCCATAGTACGAAAGCCTTAATTGTTCCCCCAGAATGCACATTAATACAAATTGTCAAGTCAATATCGCCCTACAAGGAGCAGGTGTGGCCCATCTGTACTTGCACCATGATGCAGAACCATTATATATGGTTAATTCCAATGACTTGCGTTCATAAATCATTATAATTCTTGTCTGAAAGAAAATATTGAAAAAAAGATATTTAGGGCAAATGTACTCGTGGCTTTAATTTAATTGCCTCTCGATAGACAATTTTATAAATTGGATAATTGCTTCTCCAACCATAACTGCTTGAAAAAGGAGCATTGCTTCCAAACCGTAACTGTTTTAGAGTGGTTTATCAGTTCTCCAACCATAACTGTTTTGCAAAGGGAGATTGCTGCTCCAAACTATATTGTTTTAGAATGGAGCGTCGCTTTTCCAATCATAACTGGTTAAGAATGAAGCATTGCTTCTCTCCCCAGAACATTGTACGCAAAAGTGTAAATGGAGAAAATGAAAAAGAAGTCAATGCTCCTGCTTGCCAGTACTGAGTACTGGGCAAAAGAGTATGGGTGTGTAAGAAAAATAGACATTTGTGTGTGAGAAGGGTGAAAATATTGGAATATTTTATTTATTTCGCCATTTCTAGAGCACATTTTGTAAACCAGATCAGTTTATAAAAAGGCATTAGAGAGAAATTGATTGCGGTCTTACCTAGCTTGATCAGGGCGTTGGCAAGATTTAGCATAGCTTTCCTTTTTATTATCATTCAATCTAACATGGCAAAATCTATACGACAGGGAGTGAATGAAGAAGGCACAAGGCCTGCCAGGCAGATTGGTTTCTGGGAATGTTGCGCAGTATCCGAGCAGCAGAATTCTGCACAACCTGAAGTCTCTTTACTGTGGCTTTGGGTGCTCCCAGATAGAGTTAGTTGCCATAGTCCAGGCAAGAGAGTATAAGCGCCTGGACTACCAACCTCTTAGAAGTAGGGGGAAGGAGAGGGGCAATCTTTCGAAACATTCTCAATATGCTGAAACAGATTGCAGCAAGCTTTACTCCCTGAAAATCAAATTTAAAAGCTTCATCCAGCCACCTTCCCGTGCTTCTTATGAAACGTTTAGAGGCATGGGAGACCTAAAAAGTTAAGCCAACTTGGGTTCAAGGAAGGGTTAAAATTGTTGCCCAGAACCATCAGCTCAGTTTTGTGTCCATTTAATTTAAGACAAGAGCAGGCCATTCACTAGGCAACGTGTTCCAGGCAGGTGCCTAAGGAAGGGGGAGCCATAACTTTGAATGAGAGAAACGGCCAATTGCGTTTAGTTCGCATAGGAGATTATAGAGATCCCAAAGGGACGAACGACTTCCGCAAGTGGTATCATATACAGATTAAAAAGAGTAGGGATCAGCGAGGAACCTTGGGGTACTCCACATTTTAAAGGGAAGCTTTCCATACGTACTACGTTGCAATGTACTATATTCCCAGCCATGTCGACATTAATAACGATTTTAATGAATAAGGGCCCAGATTTACTAGTTTATCGTGTAGTGCAGCAGCCACAAGTGCTGTGCTGCTTAATAAGGAGAGAGCTAAATTTACAGAAATGTGGCACTCGTCGCCCCTACCCCTAGACCGACACAGAAATGTGCAACTGTGTGCCTCAGACACACCTTTGCACCATAGTGCAAGGGTGCAGTGTGAGTCTAGCATAGGTTTTGTACTTTAAGGTAACCCTTCCAGTACAGAATTCTATGCTTATACTAACTTTAAACATTTTCCCATTTTGTATGTGTGCTGTACAGTGCAGCACGCATGCAAAGTCTGAAAAGAAAGGAGAAATAAAGCATTTCTCCTTAATAGAGCCTATTTAAGATGGGCTTAGTTTATTGTCTTAAAACTCTGTCTCCTTTTTTAAGTAACTAGGGTTTTACATCAAAAGCCTTCTGGGTTGCATGGGAATGCACATGCACCGCCCATGGACCACCCCCTTGGCGCTGAGTAATGCAAAGAACCACTATGCCCTGTTTCGCGTTACTTTCAAGTGGCTTTCCAGCATAAAACAGGTTAAATAGGCCAAAAACGATTTTGTGTCGATTTTGTGTCGATTAACATGGCATAAAATGTCAGTAAATATACCCCAAGATGTGCGTCACCTTTCCGAACTTCCCGTCACTGCCACGTTTGTTCATCACAGGGAGTACCAGGCGCACAACACCCGATCCGGGCTACAGCACCCCCCCCCCCCCCCCCCCCCCAACCCGTCGTGTGTGGCAGCCCGGGATGAGACAGATCCCAGGCACACACAGAGCCTCACCCGAACGTTTAACAGGTCTTTAAAAGAACATTTGAATGTTAATTAGGCCTTGCAGTTCTTTCACCCCTTCTAAGAGCCCCTGCAGCCCCACTCTGCCTACTGATTAAAGGTTCAGCCCTCCCCCGAAAATTTTTCTTAGCAACCTCCCACCCCCCCCCCCCCACCACCCCCCCGAAATTGGCTCTAGTTGCGCCTCTGGGGAGTACATCATTTAGGTGCTGCCCGTTGTTTGCCTACAAACAAAAGCAATGAAGCTTCCCTTCTGAAACACCATACATTCATTTTTCTCCAGTTAGATCGGGTTACTTCTCCCCAAGTGGGTTGCTGCATCGAAGTGGTATTTAGTGAGGGGTCATGTGAAACTGATGGTGAGCAACACACAGTGTAGGCCTCAGACCAGGGAGCAGGGTGTCCCCAACCCTCAAGGGGCCATCAACCTCTTCGAGGGGGCCTTTAGCCCAAGACCAATGAGTGTCTGTGAGATATGGAAACTCGGGGGCCTCTAATAACATTCTGAAGGAGGGGACGGGGGCATCATTTTACTTTGGCACTGCTTCAGAGGTTTCACTGATTCTGACAGGTTCATTATGGTGCGCCTGTAAGTGCTTTCGGCCCTAAGTCTACGTTTCAAGATCCTCGTTCCGAAAGGCTGCAGATGGTAGACGTTGCCATCGGCGCTTTCAGGCACATCTGCCAATACGTCGCACTAGTAGGAATAACGTGAAATAAACTAACCCACATCGCGGGTACTTGAAAATAAACTGTGCAGAATCAGGCGACGAACCAGAAACAAATGAAAGCAAGAAAATTCAGCACACTAAAGAACGTGCTGAATGCTACGGATCCTTTTTTCCCACTGTAAGGGTTTGTGGTGTCTGCAAGACTGGCGGGTACGCCAGCGGGGATCTGTTCCTTAAAAGAATGGCACCGAACGAAAGCCTTTTTTAGAGATTTTTTGATCTGGGACTTGACGTTTGTGATCAAATACGCGTTTGGAAAGCTGCAGGCAGACTTGGAAAATAGAAGCAGTCATTAATAACACTTCTTTCCATCAGAAAATATCAAATTGTGTTTTTGCAGGATTTTTCCAGAAAGAAAAGTAATTAATTTCTTAAGTCACCGGACCAAGGAGGATGAAAGAAAAACAACTATGGAAATGCCGTTTTGTAATTTGCAGGCCTGTGTTGCACCACGCAAGCTTGGTGAAGGTGGCGGATCCTCTGCAATTGAGTGTCGCAGGTACTTTGACCCACAAGAACTTTCTGGAAAAGATTGGAGCAATCGCAGTCTTGTCATGTCAGACTCTGCAAAGTTACCAATGGACAAATGTCCTGTGTTCATACTGCGGCACCACATCTCCAGAGCAATCCCCCCACCTTCCTGGTACCCCATTGAAGTCTGTACACCACAGATCTTCTTGTGTCTTCAGGCCTGTGAAGGTGCCTCGAAACAGCTGCATTCAATGCTTTAAATGGAAAAAATAAGTGCAGGTACTCATCAAATTGAGTTGGAGGTGTGGCTAGTGGGCGGCACTATTGGCGGGGCTAGAGGTGGGACATGATACAATGACACTACTTCCATCTGTTGTGTTATTGCTATGTTTGGGTGTTAAACTGAAATGCAACCTATGCCCTGACAGTATTAACAAGTATAAAATGACAAAATAATTAATACAATCAGCAAATGTTCTGCATTACACTGCTTATGTTGCCTTTTGTTGCTGTATAATTTTATAAAACCTGCCGCATAATTACAGTGGCCCTAATTATTATCATTTATTTGCTTTGGGCTTAAGTCAATACTCATATTCTAGTGTGCGCACACACTCACACAGGCCCGAGCACACACGCACATACAAAACAGTCCGCACACTTTCTTTAAAAAAGCTTTGTTGAGTATCCACATTCTCTCTATTCCTCTTTCTTTAAACGTAAACGTGCACACAAGTCGTTAAACACTCACAAACACTCACACAAAAGGCTCACACAAAATAAAGGACGATTTCAACACCTTACCTCCCCTGGCCTCCTTAAGTGCCACTCTCAGTGGGCCGCCTGCATTCCAGGGTGTGCACCAAGGCACACCATAGTGTAAATGTGATTAGAGAGCAGTTTCTGAATGGTATGGACACTGCTCTGTCAAGCTCAGCGTGAAGGTGACATTTTCAACACCCACGCAACTGAGCAACTGAGCAACTGAGCTGCTGTTGAAGGGTTCAGCAGGGTCTCAGCACAGGGCTCCAGGGGCACTTTACCTGTCAGAGTATCCGGGAGGCATGCTCCACCCTGCCTCCGCAGAATTAGCAATAAACAGTAAATCAACATGAGTACCAGCACTTTCCGTGGCGGGGGTTGAAGTGCTGGTACTCGAAGGGATAGAAATAAGAAGTGATGGTACTCAGTACCGGCCCATTTAAAGCACTGGCTGTATTACAAAATGTGCGACAGTAAAAACCATATGATGCTTATGTACTTAACTCAATTCTTGAACAGAGATTGTTGAACAGTCATCTAGAACCAACCAGGAAAGGAAAAGGAGAAAGATTTGTCAGAATAGCTGGACTGCAATCTCCGAGTGACAAAACCATAACAAAATGTACATGGCAAAAAAAGTAATTGAGGAGAATAATCAAATGCACAAGTACATATGTAAGGTGCAATACAACCAAGGAGATGTTAAACACTAGAAGAAAATGTTCAATTGTTTTTTATATCTCTACTTCAGTGGCCTGATCACTTATTCTGAGTAACTGGAAAACAAATATAGTCGCCACACTAGGATCATGAAAATGCAGAGAGTTAGAATATGAGAAAACCTTTATGCATTAAGAGTGGGGGCAATAAAAAGATTTTACAGAATTTGGCACAGTTGGAATAATTAGAAAGCACCTCCAGGGAGACGCTGGGTTTTCGAAAACCCGTTTAAAGGGGTAATGAATGGATTTACGATTCTTACTATGTGGGTATTTACTTCTTAGCGTGCCTAACAATTGCATCATACATCTGTGTTATTACTTAATGAAATGTTTGACATGAATTTCCTTCCCAAGTACTTAGTATTTGCTACAACAAAAAATAGAGCAACATGTTAATTTTATGGTTTCTTCTTCAACCACCCATTTTCTAATGTGTAGCACAATGTTCATCCAATTTCTCATCTAACTCGTATATGTGAGGAATTGACCACAGCAGTGTTTTCAATAAGATGGGTCTCTCTCAACCACTGCAGTCTTTCTTCCAATGCAATCCTCGTCTGAAATCGGTCACTGAGTGGTTCGGTGAGCAGTGTACTAGAGGAATGTTAGACCGTCCTATAGAGTGTCAGCAGGAAATCGCATGAGGAACATTTTTAAAAGAGTGAATTCAGATACTTCTCAGTCAAATGGGAGTAGGAGTTAGAGATGATGAGCAGTGGCGGCTGGCATGTTCCGAGGGCGGTACTGCGGGTGGCAAAAATACAAAAATAAAACACACTTAAGTTTATCTGCGACTCAACGTCCTCCTCACTGGTCTTCTCTCTTTCAGGCTAGCTTCAAAACAGGACCCAGCCAACTCCTCTAACCAATCATAGTGCTTCTCTCAACAGCATGAGAGCAGCTCCAGGATTGGTGGGAGCTGCCTTAATCAACTCTCTGAAGAGCACTGGAGGCCTGCACAATTTTTAACCCAATAACCCAGCTGTCTTAGACTGCTGAGCAAGAGAAGTTTAAAATGTGGATTTTGTTGCTGGCCGTTGCAAGATGGCTCGCCAAAGGGTCATGCTCATTTTTACTTAAGCGCACAGCTCCCTGATGCCACTCATCAGCAATGGCCCTGCCCATCCTGACACTAAATTCGGGATAGGCTGATTGCTGAAAAATAAAATGGTAATAAATAAACTTTATTGCCATTTTATTTTTCAGCTCTGGCTGGGGCTTTCTATTCTGGGGCGACGTGCCTCCACTCAAATGGAGGAGCCGCACCTGACGACGAGAGTGGGTTTCTGGAAAGGGCAGTGGATGGGCCAAAGGCAGAGAAAGGAAAGCATGAGTCAGGGGTGGGAAGGGGGAAGTATGTGCCTGATGTTGGCATAACAGCATTGACACAAATGTAAATGAAAGGTGACAGAAAGTGCAAAAGAAGAGTGTATGGGTTGTTTTCAAGCAAGAAGTTGTGAATGCAGACAGAGTGCAGGCACTCCAAGGTGCCATAATTGAATTGTGCTTCCTGTGGGATACACATGTAACCAGGGGAAGGTGGAAAAACAAGATGGGGATTCCTCACTCGTTATGTGCATGCAGAACAAGGAGTTGGGGGCTTATGAGATCCATGTGGGACATGAGACTTGGACCCTGAACGTTAAGATGATCATGATCTCCCTTCAACCCAAACACCATGCCCTATATCTTTCGATCCACCCAAAAACAACGCTCTAGATTTCCACTCAGCATTGCACAAATGACAAATCTTGGCACATTTTGTCCAAAAAGTGTA
Source organism: Lissotriton vulgaris (assembly GCF_964263255.1). Classification (NCBI taxonomy): domain Eukaryota; kingdom Metazoa; phylum Chordata; class Amphibia; order Caudata; family Salamandridae; genus Lissotriton; species Lissotriton vulgaris. The sequence continues at coordinate 667,024,662 of NC_141696.1, forward strand.
GGGTTGATGAAGCACGGGGACGTGTTGGAATCAAAACCAGGCAGCCTTGGTATTCAGCAAACCTGACATTTGGCAGCAGGTAGCTAAAAAAAATTTGGGCCAATGTGCCTATTTCTTTATAAACTATTGCTTTGACTAATAAAGGACTTAAAAATCTCATGGAAGCAGGGGAAGGATGTGCATAGGTTTTTGGGGGTGTTTGATTTGTTTTTTTAGAGGGCAGTCACAAAAGGGCTGCATTTGCAAACCTGTCTGCTCTATAAATGAGGATCCTGCTATCAGCTATTGTGTCTGAACCTGCCCGGCTATTCCATTTATTGTTGGCTTCTGTTGGAGGGTTGGGTCCAAAATGTGCTTGGATTTTACTCAGGCGAAGCCAAATTCGTTTTCATGGGGTTGGATCGCCCTCCCCGGAAGGCTTGTTTTTGTTATCTGCATGTGTGAAAGTTTTTCTATACTGGTGCATGAGATTTTTAAATTAAATACCTTAATCTCACTCTCACTCTCACTCTGGACAGATGTCTCCGGTAATCTCCTTGTAAACTGAGACCTTTTTGGAGGCGCAGTGAGATGTTCTCGAAAATGAGGGCGCTCCACAACCCGGGACTGAAAACAAGTTAATTAAAAACCATTAGATTGAACAGTCGCTGAATGGAAAAGAGGCAGGTTGTCGCAGCGCAGGAGTAAAGGCTACATTCTACTGTGCCCGCGGCTGTTTTTTATGTCTCATAACAGTATTAGCAAGAACAGAAAGAAAACATTTACAAAGTGTCAGCACATGCCCTGGTGGAGATTATTTTCACGCGACCATGCCGGAGGTGTGCGCGTCCTCGGCAGTCATAGACATAAAGGATGCCAGCAGTGTGCAGCAAAGAAAGACGTTTTTTTCCTGGAATGGTTGCAAGAGTTAGTTACTGAATCGGTGTCCAATTTTAAAATAGTCGTTTTTATATGAAACAGGAGATCTGCACAGTATCATAACACAAAATGATGAACCCATGACTGCCAACTTACAAAATCACTTCACCGTGTGAGGAGGGGGCAGGGCCTGGAGCCAAGAGCTACCTTAGAGGCACTCTGCCCCTCACCAAGGCCCCCAGCCTCCCCCCCCCCCCCCCAAAAAAAAAAAGTTCATCTAGTCTGGCGCAGTTGTCCTGAGGTATTTTCTCACCTTTTAATTGACATTGGCTGCTTACACCCTCCAAAATTCAATGGAAATGTACTGTTTACAGAAGTTTTTAGCTCGTTTCCATGCCACCTTGGAACTTCAGCTCCTCACTGGGTGACAGTGTGAAGGGAGCCGAAATCGTTTGAACACAATTGCACCGTCTGAGCTGGAAGGTATGTGACCCCCTGCAGAATGTGATGAGGGACCCCTGAGTCTCCCTATATCTCACAGATACTGAGTGACCTTGGCCTGATTGGGTCACCTGAAGGGTTGATTCCCACCGCAAGCGCTGCAGGGGCGTGTGTTCTGCCCCTGGAGTTGCTTCTGAACCGGATTTCAATATATGAAAGCTTTCTAAAAAATGTATAATGTAATGTGGTTCTCACGTAAAGTGTTCCAATGCTCTTGGGCCAAATTCACGCTGTATAAAATGCAATGCGTGCCGACTTACGTAAAAAAAAATATATGCGTCCAGCCCCTGGTAGAATACAGAACACTGTAATGAGCTTGTTGTTGCGCAGCTTGGTGTAATTGAAAGCAATCTGATTATGCAAGAATCCGAGTATAGGTTGGGACTTTTGTCACTCGATATTTAAATTACAGGGGAATGCTCTTGTTTGAGGGACTATATTCATTACACAGAGGTAATGCCTGACGATACCTCGCTAATAATTAAAACAGGCCATTGAAGAATCACTGTCAGGTGTGAATCAAAGCTTTACACGTAGAATGGAGCAGAAATAATAATATACTGCGGCTTACATCGAATCCCCTCCCAGAGCACTTCAGAATTAATTGCACATTTTGAGTCTCACTGATTGCTGTTTATGCATGTTGTATTTAACTCGAGGCGAGCGCAGGTAGAATGCTGAATGGCAGAGTAAAAGCCTGTCATTGTGAGGCTTGCATCTCTTCAGCAGAGGCATCAAATCTTCCTCTAATGTTAAAACTGGACCCAGATTCTCTAAACCACCTTTAGAAAAAGGTTCTTTGATTGAAATATGAAAAAACTAGGGTCCCTTGATTTCATTACCTCATAACTTTCTCGTCACATTCTTTTCTTCATGAAGTTTGCATAATCCATGAGTGGGCGCTTAATCCAGTCCCTGCCCACTCCTGAGAGGCATGGGGTGCCCTAACCCTTCAGGGGGGCCTCATTCAGCCCAAGGCCGATGAATATATATATATATATATATATATATATATGAACAGAAAATCCAGCTCCCGTGAAGCAAAACTCCGTGGAAGAAGGCACAGCACAAAGTGGTTTCAGGATTCGGCATCAATTTATTACATCATGTCGCCCTCAATCCCAGGTACAGAAAAACGTTTCAGCCTTCACAGAGGCCTTTCTCAATCTAGTTTGGCGCCATAGATTGTGTATGTTAAATAGCCCTTCCCACTGGACCTCGCAATGGACATAGAAAACACATTTAAGTGTGACCAATTGTCCCATAGCCCAACAAAATGCAAGTGTGTATGGCAGTACAATACAGCTGTATGATTGCAAAATGTCAGACAAAAAATAACGTAATGCAAAAATCACGAAATATATACACTTGACTGAGAGCTTGTCTAGTAAGAACAGACAGTTTAGAAAAACATTTTATGCATGGGATTGCGTCACAGTGGGAAAAATGAAAGCAAATAAAATCTGCAACCAAATACTAGTCCTGTAAAGTCTGTACACTTAAAATGTGTTAAGAAGTGTTAAAAATCCACGCTGCTGAGCGGAACTGATAGTTCAAAAATGTCAGGCATCTGTGTCCACGCAGGCTCAGATGAGCCGATAATGTTATATATATATATATATATATATATATATATATATATATATATATATATATATATATATATTGAGAAACGCTATTCCTTCCCCAGATTATCCAAGAATAACGAGAGTGAGCCCAGATTTCGTGCCAATTTCTCGGTGATTTATTTGTTAATCACACCAGCCATCCGCCATAACGCGTTTCACCTCCCAAACGAGGCTTGATCACATGACGTTAGTTGAAACAAACAAGGGTCTTAAATACACAAAATAGTAGGTGCGGCATTGCGCTTAAAGTGACATGTGCATTAAATACTCTTTTAAATACCGCAAGACTAGTACACAAAGCGGCAGTAATAAATGATTGGAAATACAAAATTGAGGACAAGTGCCCAACGTATTCAATTCAATTAGTTAATATTCAACGGTATAAGGTGCATTTTATAGCATTATTTGATTCGCCAATCGAAACACTCAATATCCAAAAAAGTTTCATTGTAACCACTTTACGAAAAAAGCTATCAAAAATATATATATATATATATAAATATTATACGACACATATACAATTTTATATACAAAAAGATGTACTACAAAAATATATATTTTTCCAATTCATCTATCTATATACACTGAATCAATATTTACATATGTACACATAAGTCTAGTCATACATACGTCTCATTTAGAAACCTCTAAGTGCATGTGCATTCATGTTTTGACTTAGACTCATAAGTCATTCAAGTATTACAATTGATGTTGGATAGGAGTGAAAACATAGGAAAACCTTGTACCGTTGTGTGTTACAAAATATCAAAGTAAGCACTAAATTTTAATTGGTGTGTGGGACCCTTGCAGGCAGCTGTGAATTAAAAATTATTTAAGAACCTAAATAAAGTGCCCGTGTTGCCTAATAGTTAAAAAGAATATTAAAAGAAAAATATTGCTTCACAGAAAATAGAGGAGGAATTGATAGGGAACCTAAAGGGTAAATTCCACTTAAAGGTGGATGATATTTGGTTGTACTGAGATAAATATCATACAGTTACAGAAAATAAGTGGAAAACATCCTACAACTGGGAATGACTGGGACGGTCCTGTTGTCCTGAAAATAACAGATCAAGAATGTGATACACCTAACTTATAGTGGCATATGTGCAGGGAGATGGAATCTTAATGATGGACATTGGGGTTTATTGGTCCTTGAGACAAGTGTAAAGATCCTCTCGATCATTCAGTCCAGTTGGACTTTTGCTATTCATTTCTAGAATATATCTTGTCTCAAGGAGACAGAGTTTGCCCTCTCTATCTCCCCCCGTTTAAGAGGCATGACCATATCTACTAGGTAATACTGCAGATCACTGGGGTCACTGTTGTGCATCGCCTCGAAGTGGCGTGCCACAGGGTATGCTTGATCCTTACTGACTATAGCTCTAATGTGCTGGAGAATGCGTTTATGTGCCACCGGTCGAGTACTGCCCACATAGCACAAGCCACACGGGCATTGTAGCACATAAACAACAAACTCCATCTTGCACGTCAGTCTTTTCGTGATGGGAATCGGATGTTCTCTAAAGGGACTGATATAATGGGTTTTATTTACTCCAAATTTGCATGCTTTGCAGAAAGCACATTTTCTGAAGCCAGTACTCAGGGCTTCCCATGTCCCTGATATCATAGTTTCTAGAGTATTGCTCACTAGTGCATTCTCCATTGATGGGGATTTGCGAAAAGTAATCTCAGGTCTGGGTGAGACATCGCTGCCAATTATGGGATCTCCCCTTATCAGATTCCAATTTTTGAGGAAAATCTTTTTAATCTCGGAATGCTGCTGGCAAAAGGGAACGATAACTCTAGAGTTAACATGCAGGGAATTCGAATTATCTGTGGATTCTTTGCTCTTAGGTGTTAGAGCTGCCTCTCTAGTGATGGAATTGGTCTTTCTTATGGCTACCTCAAGAATGTTATCATTGTAGCCCCTTTCCAAAAAGCGTTTCCTGCATTCTTGTTGTGATATTTTAAAGTCAGCCTCCGTGCTACAAATCCTTCTCATTCTTAGCATCTCCCCATAGGGGATGCTATTGATTAAGTGGCGGGGATGCTGACTAGCGGCATGGAGCACTGTGTTGCCCGCTGTGTCTTTTCTGTGTAACCTGGTTTGCAGTTGATGATTTTCAATGTAAATTTGGACGTCTAGAAAGTTTACAGTGGTTTTATCTACATGAGAGGTAAATTGTAGATTATATGAGTTGACATTCAATTGTTCCACAAATTGCTCTGCATCAGATTTCACACCTTTCCAAACGAAAAAGAGGTTGTTGATGTATCTTAAATATAGTACCACATGTGAATTCATAATGTCACCGTATGTGCACATAAGGACCCGCTCCTCCCATAGCCCCATATGTAGGCATGCAAAACTTGGGGAGAAGCAGGCCCCCATAGCGACCCCTCTCAGCTGTTGGTATGCCTGCCCATTGAAAAGGAAATAGTTCTGTTCTAGACAGAGTCTCAACATGTCCAAAAGCATACGATTATGGTTAGAACATAAGTCTGATCGTTTTGACAGGTAATATTCAACTGCCTTAATCCCATCCCGATGTCTAATGGAGGTATATAAGGCAGTGACATCCAAAGTCATTAAAATATAATCATCCTTCCATACCAGGTTATTGAGCTTGCAAATGAAGTCTGTGGTGTCTTTTACATAAGATGGTAATGTTAATACCCATTCCTTTAGAAAAAAGTCTATGTACTTGGAAATATATATATATATACATATAGCTTGCAGGGTCCCGGATCGCCGCGATTATGTTCGCGGACGATACCTTATTACTTTCTAAAACACCAATGGGTATCCAGCGAGTCTTGGACGGGTTTATGTCTTTCTGTAAAGAGAGGGGTTTGGAAATAAACACCTTAAAAACTAAATTTATGATTTTTAATCCCCCCGCAACAACACGCCCAAATCCTATGATAGATGGAGTTAGGCTAGAAAGGGTACACACCTTTGACTATATAGGGCTTACCCTTAATTAATCATTTACTTGGGTCCAGCACCAGCTGAAAATGCAACTCAAGATGACCCAGCTAGCCGGGGGAATTTTGAAACTTTTGAGTAAATCATCATTTAAGCAGATTGGTCCACCACTGGAAATTTATAAATTGCGGGCACGTGAGGCAGTGTCCTACGGGGCCGAGCTGTGGGGCTACAAGAGTGGTCCAGCAATCACTGGCGTGGAGAATAGATTCCTAAGACAGTTGGTAGCCCTGCCCTCGAGTACCCCACTAGTGCCGCTAAGACTGGATCTTGGCCTTAGACCCATTGAAGAAGAACTGGCCCTCAGACCTCTAACTTTCTGGAGGAGACTCTGGGTTACCCCAGAGCTGAGTGAATATAGGCAAGAGCTAATCGAAGTTCTGGGGTTGCCTAATGTGAGTAAACTCCCCTGGTTCAAGCATGTTAGAGAGGAATTTGAGAAGCTCGGCCTTCCAGCAATGTGGTCAGACCCGGAACATACCTGTGCTGGAATGTCACGGAAAAAACTGGTCCAGTTATATCAGGATAACAAAATGGCTCTTTTATCATCTAGAGCCCAACCGGGTACACTCACAGCCACGTTTCTACTGACTAAGGATTCTTATCACTTGGAGCAAGTCCTGGATGACATTAGCCCTGCTGTCTCGAGGAAGCTCTTTCTCCAATGGCGGCACGGTTCGCTACCTATTAGATCACTTACATTTAAATGGTGTGCTCTATCGCCCAAGAATTGCCCAGGGTGTACTGCAGACCTAGAAAATGAGGTCCATGTTGTTTTCTTTTGTCCCGCTTATTTAAATCCGAGACGGAGGTGGATCATCCCAATATGTAAAAACTTTGGGATAATCCACTGTTTACATGCGTTCAGAATTTTAAAGACAGACCTTTCACCGGCTGTGGTCTTCGCTGTTACTAAGTTCTTAGCAGCAATGTGGATTATTAGAAGGACACTTGTGGCTAATTTATAAATCAGGACATAGAGGGTACATTTATAGAGCTGCATTGGGCCTGTCATTCTAACTCTACCTGGGTAGGAGGGTCAAACTGTTTCTACCAGAAATAGTCACTGCTATGGATTGGTTTTATTTCTACTGTTTTAAATCATTTTTATTGTACTATTTTAACTGTTTTATTGCTGTGTTCTTTTATGACAATTTTTTTTGTCGAAATAAAGATTTATCGATTTAAATAAATATTGCCCATTTGTGGGCTGTATGACATCCAAATCCATCGAAAGGTTGAGATATAAGATATATCCTATGTCATTCCAAGATGGCGCGCACTTTGAACAATGTGATGCTAGTCCTTTGTCAATGTTCATGAGCATTGGAAAACTTTAATAGAATGACGGTGATGTTAACTGTGTAACACACACTGACGAAGGCAGCACGCCGAAATGCGTCTGTGTGAGCCCCTTCCGCAAAATAAATCTAACATGACTGACATGTACCCTTCGAGTGCTGTTTTCTTTGTGAATGAGGAGGAATTGGAGCGCAATATATATATATATATATATATATATATATATATATATATATATATATATATATATATATATATATATATATAATAGTTTTTATTGCTTTTAAACAAACAATGTTAACATGTTTGATACCAGTATATATACTATTTATTGAGCTTGTTTTGCACATGTCGCGGCAAGAAGTATGTCTACCTTGTTTATGATCACATGATGTGTGGGAGGGGCTTGCACCGGTGTTCACTTGGCATTATAAAAAGCAAAGATGTAACAGACAGTTTTATGCATGTGAACAAGGGCTTGTAGCCCGAAACGCGTTATGCATTTCCTGCATTAACTTTTAACCTGGATTAAAGATCTGTTATTCAATCTGGTGGTCCGTCTCCTGCTTAGCGCTTCGCCGATCTGTGTGGTTGGAAGTGGCGTGTTTGGAGTTCTTCGTGAATATATATATATATATATATATATATATATATATATATATGGGAGACTGGGAGACTCAGTAGCTCCCTTATCACAGTCTTCAGGGGTTTGTGCTACGCCACTACCCTAGTGACAGGCACCACCCTCCTGCCTACCTAAAAAAGTCAATTCCATCTCCTTCCCGGTATGCTTAAAAAACTCATACTCTTTATGTAAGGGCTGGGACTAGGGAGTAGATTTGGGGTAATGAGGTTACCTATAAGTAGCCACAGCATTCACAACAGATTGACTTCTTGAAAGGATGGGATGCCTATGGTACTCCTATCCCTGTATCTGGCTGCCTCGCCTCACAGTGCAGTATTCAGATTATCAAATTAAAGAATAAGAATTGGGAGGACAGAAAAAAACCTACCATTTGGACAAAATGAGTTACGCAGGTCAAAGACGTTGTATCTGTACTAACTGCCAGTCAATGTAGCATTTTCAGTATTGTCCTATGGGGTTTCTATAATAAGCCGGAGCAGCAGTTGATAATGTCCCTCAGATGTGTCCAGGTAGTTCTATAAACTTGTTATGCTGGCTGCTAAGAAGCAGTGAAAATGCATAGGGATGTATTTTTGTTGCATCCACTGATAAGAGACATATTGCCAGTTTTGCCTAAACACCACATGGTGGCTACTAAATGCTTCTGCAGACTTTCAGGGGAGATGCACAAATGTTGATGAATGTTGTTAGACTTGGCATCCATGGCATGGTTTCACCTGACATTTTGCCTCCTGACCTCCTGTTTTCTAACTTAATTTCTTCTGGCTTTAGGATTCTGGGCACTTTACCACTGCTAACCAGTGCTAAGGTGCATATGCCCTGTAGTCAAAACATGGTAACATTGGCTTCCACAATTGGCATCATTAATTTACTCATAAATCCCTAGTAGAGTACACCATATGTGCTCAGAGTCTGTAAAGTAAATGCTACTAGTAGGCCTGCGCACTGATTGTGTCACCCACACAGTAGCCCTTTAAGCATGGCTCAGGCCTGCCACTGCTGAGTCTGTGTGTGCAGTTTTAAACTGCCATTGTACTTGGCAAGTTAACCTATTTGCCAGGCCCAAACCTTCCATTTGATTACATATTACCCCCCCCCCCCCCCAGGTAGATACTAGGCAATCCAATGGGCTGGGTGCAATATATTTAAAAGGTGGACATGTTCTTTTGAGTTTAACATGTCCTGGTAGTGGAAAACTGCTAAATTAGTTTTTCACTACTACAAGGCCTACCTCTCCCTTACCTTAACATTGGAATTGCCTTAAAACATCTTTTAAGTGTAATTTTAATTCTGGAAACAATACCGATTTGGAGCTGCTTGTATCTGGACTCACAATTTAAAATCACAACTCATGGTGAAGTCGGATTTGTAATTGTTAGTCTGAAAATGACACTTTTGGAAAGTTGGCATTTTCTTACTTTAACCGTTCTCTGGACCTGCTTGTCTTTGAATACACACCTGGGTTGGGTGACAACTGTGCTTTGTGGATTCCCTCTAGACAGTCACAGAAAGGGAGCTGAAGTGTGACATTTGCATCCTAATGGCCCATCACCAGGTTGATGGGCCTGCCTGAGGTAGATTGGGAGGGGGGAGCTGACTCTCGCACCTGAATGGGGCTGTGCCTGTCCCCACACGAAGAACTGTATACACCCCTGTAGTGAGTCTGGTGTCAGGGCAGGAAAGGCTGGGACTTGTGATCTTCAAAGGACTCTTTGATGTCTCCCGCACTTCAAAGGCACAGTAGGGTATACGTACTGGACCCCTGCACCACCAATGCAGAACTTTGCTTGAACCAAGGACAGTCTTCCTGGAAGAAGAGCTGATGTGCTGTAGGAAGATCTGCCACTTTGCCACCTGCTCTATTGTGTTGGCCTCCTGCTTCTTTCCTGGGAGTGAGAGGGACTGGACCTGTTCTCCACATTCATGACCCCAAGTTTCTCCAAAGGCTTGTATGCTTACCCCCTGTTCTCTGAAGTCTCAGGGTCACAAAAGACTTCTTGAAACTTGGCTGGTGCTGCTTGGCTCTGCCATCTGTGAATCCAAACATTTCCTGAGGTGCCCCTTCCAGTCCTGGGAATCAGAAGTGTGTTCTGCAGCTGTTTTCTGAAAAAATCAATGCAGTGGCCCCTTTTTGCTCATTTGAGCCATCGCAGTGCCCTCTTATGCGGTGCCAATTCAGCAACAACGCGGGTCCCCAGTACAAGGTTCGACAACAATACAGCTCCGATCCAAGGACTCCGTTACGAGGCTCGACTTAAATGCAGCACCGAACCTTCAACACTGACTGCGAGGCTCGACTCCGATGCCTTAACCCAATTGAGTGAATCGGAACGGACGATGGGAGTTGTTGACACCAATGTTTGCTCCATACATGGGAGGCCTGAACTTTTGGATTTACCCCATTTAGCGCGACCTCAAGTAACCATTTAGCACTAATGACTTCTAAGCATTGTTTTGGGATTTTATCTTCAATAATTTTTATCTCAAATTCTACTTCTTGGATCTTTGTTCTTTTGTTCTTTATTTACTCAGATAATTATACTCTACTTTTCTAAACTGGTGTGTAGTCTTTTTGTGGTGTTTTCACTGTGATACTGTAATTAAAGTTTTGTTCAAATACTTCACACATTGCCTCTTAAGTTAAGCCTGACTGCTCTGTGTTAAGCTACCAGAGGGTGAGCGCATGTTAATTTAGGGTGAGTATCTGGCTTACCCTGACTGGGATTGTGGCTCCAGCTTGGATAGGGTATATACTCTGCCAACCAGAAACCTTTCTCCATAACACATGAATCACATACTTTTTTACCAGCAGTGTATGTTTGACAACAACACTGTATGGACACCAGTTGGCAATTTGTTGTGATGTCAGTATATACATTTTATACACATACTCTAAACTCAAGATGGCATGTTAAACAGCAATTATATGTGATATATAATGGATTGTATTATTCATTAATTTTATTTAACAGCCTTGAAAAAGTCATCATTATGACAAAACACGTGTGGGCTGTGTTTTCAATGATTGACCTGTGTGTCAACACATTTTAGATCTGAATGCTTGAAAATTAAAGTTGGAGCTGTAAAATTGGCAGACCAGAATCACTATACCTGTGTGGTGCTCTGGATCATTTGGTTATTTGTATATATGTAAAAGTTCTTTTACATATTAATTTACAATCAATCAATATAAACTTTATTTCGATCAATAAGATCATAAAAGCATTTTAAAAAGAATCCACCATCTCATATAGGTTAAAAACAAGTAAAAAAGAAGACAAAGGGGTATACAGACATCGGGTAACATTGTAACTAAATACATGGTTTTGCCTACATAGATCTAATTTGCAGTCAGTCCTGCTTAATTTACACTATTGAGGTTGCATAGTGTTGATTAATTTGAGAACACTGTACATTTTGATATACATTTTTACCTTAGAATTGACAGATGTGCTAGTTATTGCCACTGCCATCCTTCTCTCTGTGTTAGTAAAAAATATGATGCCTGTGACCTGACTGATAAAAAATAGTATGTTCCTTCCTGTTCTTTAAGTAGGTGATAACTCTAAAAAAAGCCTGACTGGGTGGGCTGCCTCCATATCCTGGTTTGTCTGAGTTGTGAATGTGCTGGGCGTATCTAAGAGTTTGTAAGCAGGAGTTATTTTCATGAGGCGATCAGTAGAGGAATAGTGGATGAGCCTGTGAAGATTATGAAGAAGCATTGTGAGACAAAGTATTGATGAGGAAAAAATCTTTTTGTTTCTTGCCAGTCACTGTGAGGAGGGCTCAGGTCTTGACTACATTCTATTTACGATTCCTCACATCTGGGAGGAGCCTTCTCTTTATTTTTTCCCCACTTTTCAAGAGGTGGATATGAGAAAGTAGTGCTCCACCTCCAAGACTAGGGCGGTCATGAAGACTGGTCTAGTTGGACCACTAGTTCTGCACTTTGAAGGGAGAAGGTTGCTTTCTCTGTGCCTCAATAATGTCTGCAAGGCTAGAGGTTATTCTTACGATCATTCACTCCATTCAATGTTGACTATCCTTATGCATAGGTTTTTTTGGGCTCCTCTTTCTCTCCCTAGATAGAAGCCATCTGAGGGCATGCGCAAGGCTGAGGGCATTATTTGTTTTTTACAACAATGTTAAAGGCTATAACTTAGTTATTAAAATACTTGGAAAGCTAAAAATCAATTGCAGAGATTTTTTTGTATCATGTTAGTTTCCTCTTTCTGTTCTTCCGACCAGAAACCAAAGCAATGACTAAAAGCACCTTCCTCCAGCTTAGACTTATGCTATCTTGCTCATCAGTCCTAGGTTCTAAGTTAATGTCCAGTATAGACTATGTTAACCCCACCTATGTGGATCTGCTACCCAAGATAATAAAATGACTTCAAAACATTCAGAAGCTCATGCCCCTCAAAATATTGTATCTTAAGAGTACAGCTTTTATCGGCCCCACTAAGACATCTCCACAGTGGATACTGTTGTAGAAAAGGATGCAGATTAAGTACCTTGTATGGTTCACAAAGCTCAGCACCTCTGGGCTAACTTTTCCTCAATAAGCTGTTATCTCCTCATTACCTTACTAGATGCTTATTGTTGGTCTCCCCCAAATGTCTAATTGACCGCCCAGTCAACTACAGAAGGCTTGATGGTTGATTGCTTAATACCACTCACTTTAACAGCGCCTCATATGGAATGTTCCTCTGTTTCTCCTCTGTAGCTCCTATGTACATTCCTTATAAAATGTCTTTGTGGTTTACCAGTGCTGGAAATGGACTTCTCCTCTGTTACTCCTTGGAGTTAAGGCAAGTACAGGGTAAGGTCCAAGGTAGCACCAGCAGGTCATCTCGATAGGCTCTGTTACGTCTGGGTCCAGAACTGCTTTTCAGCATCAGGTGCCACACTAGTTTCAATGGGAGGGGGTCCTGGGAAAAGAAGGCTGCAAGCTGGGAATTGGGGGTCAGTCGGGTCGTACCCACGGGGGGCTCGGTCCTTGAGATGCTCAGGCATGTAGGGATACCGTCCGTCCCCTTCGGGTGCAGTGGTGCTTTTTGGTGTTGGATTTTCATGATCTGGAGTTCTCACAGTTCTTCTTGGGTAGCTGCAGGGTACAGGGAAGTGGCCCTGTTACTCCACAGGAGATCCTGGTTGCTTCTTGAAGTGTTGGCAGTCATCCTAGGCTTTTGGAAGCAGAGCAGCTTCAGGACGACTCATATTTGGCGCAATTGTCGGGGACAGCAGGCAGGCCGCCTGGGTTGGTGCCTGGTCAATTGCTGGTCCTCAGGTCATGCTTTCCACAGCTCTTCTGTGCCATTCTTCTTCCTAGGTCAATAGAATCTGCTTTCTTGATGCCAGGGACTCCCCCTAAATACTATATTTTGGGGAGTGAAGGCTGGTAGCCAATGGACTACTTACTCTTGGGGTCACTAGACCCCCTATATAAAATAAATCCTGTTTTCCTAAAGTGTGGCAAATCACTGTGAAGGTCTTAAGGTGCTGAACTGTAGTCAAAAGGAGATTAAGTGATTTTCCCAGAATCGCAGGAAATGGGCATAACCCTGTCCTGAGTTCCTAATTCTGCCATCACCAAGATGGCAGAATCTTCCTAAATGGGGCATATCAGGAAGCTCACCTTAGGTGTGACTGGCATGAGAGTGTACCACTCTCGCTGCATATTTAATTTCCTGCCTGTCCTGGTGCCAAATGGGCCATGGAGGGGTGGCATTTCCCCATCTGGGAAACCCATGATCACTTATCAAAGTTGGCAGAGACCTTTGAAGCCTCCTGCCTTTATATGCTGATTATTTAGCCATGGCCGGAGGAACAGGCATTGTTTCTGCCCTTAGAGAGCTCAGGATTCACCTGCAGGGGGGTCAGACATGGGTCTGTTTGTGGTGGCATGCTGCTCGATACCAGTCATCCAGCACACTAGAGGCTGGGTTTGTAGGATTGCATGTAAATCAAAGACTTTTCAATCGTTCCAGGTTCTCCTTGATGTGCCAATGATGAAGAAAACCTATAATAACAACAACAAGGGTTGTTGTAAGACAAAACGGCACAGCAGCTTTGTTGCTACTTTTATTGAAAAGGGTGGGGATTAATTGTGTTCACAACTAGAGGTGGACCTTTGTCATTCCCGTTGTCAAAGGAAGTGATGAGACATGTCTAACCCTCAGCAGATTTGACGAACATCTGTTTTACTTTATTGGTCAGGAATAAGAAGGCGCAATTAGAACAGTCCAATAGATACCTATGTCTAGATCAGAGTAGAAAGGTTTTGTTTTCAGTATGAGTTCAGCTTTATCCTATAGCCTCGGAATCCTTTTTGTTATCTTGGTTTGTCTTGCATGGTCGTTTATTGCAGTAATGTGTCTGCACTTCTTCTGAAAAGCTGTCCTCAAAAGTTGCACTATAAAAACTGCACCATAGTGGTCTTCATGGATAGCAAATATTAGCATCCAGGACAAGTAGCTACTACCTCTGTGTGGATTGGTAGACGAACAAGGGGTTGTATCCTATCATTTTTTACATAAGCAGTATGGGGGTGAATTAAATAGACTCTTGGTCACGAGAAACCTTGTAATTCTTAACCCTGTGGACGAGCAAACGGTCACTTTGCCAAAAACCTTTGGGGACACAATGAATGGTTCTACGCTTGATTATCTAGTGGGGGCAATTATGAGGATTTTTAATCAGATAGGAATTTTTGCATAAATGTTTAATGATCATGTTGCATTGACCTTTCACATTCAATGGAAGGGTTGTTTTATTAGCTTGGTTACGAAAGTCCCAGCACCAAAAATAACAAGAAGTAATGGCATAGTGTTAAAGTAGGCAAAAATAAATAAAGATATAATATTGCCTACTGTAATTGGGAGAACCCAGAAAGAAATATCTTAGTGTCTTGACTTGAATAGTGACTCGCAAAGCATAGTCCGGGCTTTTGTTTCACTACTGGGTGTAGTGGAAAGCAATCTAAAATCTAAGAACAAATGTAGTGTATCAAAGACCCAGCAATGGTTTGATACGGCCTGCACAAAACTCTAAGTTGCCTACACAAAGCACTAAAGGAAAGGCCACAGAATATTGCCTTGGTCATGTTACTCCGAGCACCATATAAAAAATATAGGCAGGAGAGACTTACGGCTCTAAAAAAGGATGCATGGGACAATTTACAGCTTGCTTCACTATTAAAAAGCTCCAAAGATTTCTGGGAGATAGTAAATACTACATTTTTGAGTCAGGATGCAGACCCCCCTTTACGCACTAATGTGAGGGAGGATGCATGGGTTGATCATTATACAACTATATTCGGGTTCGCCATAGATAGGGTAAACCTGATTTAGGACCTCCCAATTTGTGATGTGGGTATTCCGATTACCTTTTCAATGGCTGAGGTGGAAAATGGTCTCACCAAATTCAGTAGTACAAAGCCCCCGGGCCCTGACTGTGCCCTTATTGATTTTTTCTTTGAATATCAGTAACTATGAGTTCCATTCCTGAGCAATGTTTGTAATGCAATTGCCTCATGGAAAACAACTGTAATCATACCAATATTTAAAAAAGGAGAAAAAGCGTTGCCTAAGAATTATAGGCCAATTTCACTTATAGATGGAACATGCAAATTAATGGGCAGCTTGTTGTTAAATAGACTTGAGGAATGGCCGCTGATAAAAATATTTTAATTTGATTTCAATATGGTTTTAAAAAAGGGATAGGGACACTTGATCAGTGCTTAAACTTAAATCTAATTGCAGGAACGTATACTCGTGCTAAAGGAGGAAATGTTTTTATGGCATTCATGGACCTTTCTGCTGTGTTTGAATAAATACATTATGGATCATTCTGAAAGAGATGTGAGTGGAAAATAACGTCATACTCTTCATCAGACAATTATACTCCCAGTCTACTGAATGTGTTAGGCACAGCAACCAGGGTGAGTGTACAAGATCTTTCCTAATCCGCCAGGGGTTTAGGCAAGGTTGCGTCTTAGCCCCTCTTTTATTTTCAATGTACAAGAACGGTGTGGAATCAGTAGTGAGCCTTGAGGTGTCTGATGTACCCAAGATAAACAAGAAACAGCTCCCTATACTCCCATACTGGCTGCTAGGACAAGTGTAGCCGTGCAAAAATTAATAAATAATTATGTGACATATATGGCGACACTGGATCTACAGGTAAACAAATCAAAAACATGTGCCTAAATAGCAGGAAAACAGCACACAAAATTACCATATTTTTTTATAGCTACCAGAAAAACTAAAATTACTAAGGGGGTGATTACGATGGTGGGCGGACCGTGGCAGAAATTGGGACCACCCGCCACGAATGCGGCGGTCCCACTACTGTAATTAGGATGTACCTGCCATACTGGCGGGCGCATCCTGGCCTTTAACATTGTGGGCGGTGCTGCTGGCTGCAGCACAGTCTGCAATGTTAAAGGTGCTTGCACCACATTTCCCTGCACCACGTGGCAGGCACCACCTGGTGCCTGCCATTTGGTGCATGGAAATGCAGGGGGTTCCATGGGTACCTTCCAGTGCAGCAACACCCCCCAAACAAGGGGCTGGGCACTGCCACCATATTAGTGGCCCTTTACCGTCCGCCAGGCAATCGGTGCGATTGCCTTTGGCGGTACCCACTGCCATCCTAATTTGGTGGTGGGTAATTCACTATGTGATGGCGGTGGCGGTCCTTCCGCCATCCTAATGAGTCCCTAAGTAATTTTTGTATTTGGGGGTTCTTTTTTACAGCGAAAGGACTTGGACAAATATGATCAATAATAGATGCAATGCACTAGAAAAGAACATCATGGCCATAGGTTCATTTCTAAAAAAACTGGGCACAAAGCCACTGGAACCAATCAAAAAAAATATGGCGCCAAAGCAATTGCTTCAACGACATATGGAGGAAGGATTTGGGGCATATCCAAAACTGAGCTATTACAACAAAAAGAAGAAGGGGAAGCAAACTTATATTTGATATCAGTGAAAAATACTTGGCATAATTTGTTCTTTTGAGATTTAGATTTAAATATCATTCCGTGCATGTTGGCCTTCCCATCAGGGACATATTCAATTAATAAACTTTCACTTTGCCCTTGTGATGGTACATCTATACAATCTAATCTTCATTTCATTGCAAATTTTATTCTTGCGCCCGGAAAAAGTGTATTCGCCTGTTGTTTTTAAAATATAAATTGCCACAATGTCGCCCAGCTTTGTTTTTCCTCCAAATGCTCCCAAACCCACATATGAACTTTTGTGTTGCACCATATCTATGTATGGCTTTATCAAAAAGAAGATAACTTAGCTGGTATACTGTATTTTAATAGTATGTGGCACTGTTTAGCACTTTATAGGGCCTGCTGCTCACTATACCTTGTTTGTAAATGAGTTGTCCTTGTATTGCACTAAAACACTTTATCAGATATTGAATGAATTTCCCACGTTTTAATTCATGCTCTGGATGTTTTAACATGTCTTCCATCTGTATTTTATTTTGTTGTATTTATTGAAACTTGTTGGTGATATATTGTAATCTATATATGCGAATATTGAATATTGTATATTTCCGTACTTTTATGATCTTAAATGTTTAAGATCGAATAAAGTTATATTGATTGATTGACTACTACCTCTGCCTTGATTTTGTCCCTTGTGGCAAAGCACTTAAGAAGTTTGGTCTCAGGTTTCAAGAAGGCAGTATCAGGAACCGAAATTAAATACAGCACATAGAGCTATGGTTATTTTCTGTAGACTTCACTATACCCTACCTACCCAACAGCAAATAGGTGGCTGTTAAAGGGCTTAAAGTGATATATGGGGAGCCTATCAGAAGTCAAGTGGTGCATAAAGTCACTTTACTACCCTTGGTATGATGGTGAATTGTTGGTCATGCTGTGCAGCTACATAGATTAAGATTATTTTTTTGTGCAGCAAATTGGTTATTAGCAAATTATTTTAGTCCTACATGGACAACATATTAAATAATAATAATAATAATATTAACCCAGCAACAAAATGACTGCTAATAACTGCTAATATCATTATACGCATTATTATCAGATTTTTTGTTATTACAAATAGTAATAATGATAACAATAATACTAATAATAACAACATTAATAATATTAGGTGTTACTATAAATTATTTTATTGGTACTTAATTTGCCAACCTAAGAAGATCTTACGACTGAGTAAACCTTGTTAGCATATAACCTTGTTAACTTGAGACTCACAGACCATAGCAGATATCGCTGAAGGTACTTACATCATAAATATCAAAACTTGTTTGCAAAGTGTTCCAAAGTAGGTTTCTGGTTGGCTAGGGTACCCACCTAAGCCAGGCAGAACCACCCACTTTAGTCAGGGTAAGGGAGTTATACACCCAAGATAACCCCTGCTCACTCCGTTGGTAAATTGGCAGACCAGTCAGGCTTATTCCTGAGGCAATGTGTAAAGCATTTGAGCAACACACACACACATCAGTAACACACAACATGCACACAAGGTTATGTAAAAATATCTCATATGTTGCATATAACACACATTGACCACAATCACATAAATCCCTTTGCCAACTAGGTAATTATCACATCACATACATCATAAGTCACTTTGCCTGCAAGGCAATTGTCATAAGATCATAGTTAGTGGATAAAGTAAACACATATTAGGTTGCACACATCACAAAAAAATACCCTCACTGAACATATAATGTGAATCCTGAAATAATGCTCATTATCCCAAGCATGCAAGGCAAAAATAACGGTATTCAGGCAGAATACCGAGTTGGAAATATCGAGTTGGAAATATAGTCACACAGAAATATCAACAGCAAGAATATCGCGGTCAACAATATCAAATTTAAGGTAAAAATTTTGTTTTAAAAAATATAGAAGTTATTAATATCGTTTGCAAAAATAGTTGTTTAAAGTACAGTTTTTTGTTTAGTGTTATTTATTTTAGTTTATATTTTAAATGTATGTGGTATATGTTTTTGTATAAGAATTGTTTGTTTTTTAATACATGTGTTACATTTTTAGTAGTTATCAATTTTAATTGTAAGTAAATGTTGTGTTCTTTAGTTCCATAGCGAGTGCTGGGTTTATAGGGGAATAGGGTGGGAAGTAATTGAATTATAATAAATTAATGATTATATTTCATTCAATAATATTTATTTCATTGAGTTTTTATAGTGTTAATTGTGGGAACTAATTTATTTGTAATTAATTAATATTTGGTTGTTAATATTAATTAATTAACTGGTAATGAATTATGATAATTGTTTTAGGTGCAGGCTGTGGGGTTTATATGGGTAAAGGTTGGGAAGTAATTTATTTGTAATTCATTATTAATTAGTTGTTAAATAACGCTAATTAATTCATTGGTAATTAATTATGATAATTGTGTAATTTTTTTTAGGTGCAGGTTGTGGGGTTCAGAGGGGTAAAGGGTGGGAAGTAAGTTTTGAATAATTAATAGCTAGTTAATGTATATTTATTAATTGAAAATTAATTTAGGAAATTGTGTAATGAATTTTAGGTGCGGTTGTGGGTTTTATAGGGGTAAAGGGAGGGAAGTAATTTATGATTAATTAACTAATAATTAGTTGCTCATTATTATTAATATTAACTTGAAAATTAAATATGGAAATTGTGTAATTCATTGTAGGTATGGGTTGTAGGGTTTATTGGGGTAAAGGACAGGAAGTCATTTATTTTAAATTAATTAAAAATTAGTTGATCCATGAATATTAAATAATTGCTTTTTATTTGTATATTTGTTTATATTTGTTTGTGTGTGGGTTTACTTTTATAGGGGTACAGTGTGGGGAGTAAATTAATTTTACTTTATAATTAGTTGTTAAATACTACTCGTTTTTAAATTGAAAATACGTTTTATTTGTGTAATACATTTTTTTACAATTTAATTTAAGCTGTGGGTTGTTGGGATTATTAGGGGGCAAGTGTGGGAAGTTAATAGATCATTTATGAGTTTTTAATTTGTTTTTTAATTAACAATATTTCTTTAATTGGTAATTAAGTATGTTAATTAAGTACATTTTGAAAACATTTAGATGTGGGTTGTGAACTGTGTGGTGTGATAGGGTAGGAAATAAAAAACTACATTTATATAATAATGTTTTTGTTTCTAAATAATTTCTAATTAAAAATATTTTTTGTTTGAAAATAATTTGTTTTTTCTTTAATATAATATTTGTAGGTATTTGTCAAATGTATTTAACATTATATTTTGTTTTATATTAAATATATTTGTATTTAAATGTTTAACCTATTTGTATATTTCTTAATTTATTTTGTTTTTTATATATTTTTGTTTTTGTTAATATTTTCTTTGTTTTTAATTTTGAACTGGCTGGACTGAGAATATTAATTGTTACACATCCACAATCCAACACGTTCCCTACTGTTGCACTAACTGGAGTGGGAATAGTAATTTTTACACCTCTCATATCCAACACTTTCCCTACTGTTGCACTCATTGGAGTGGGAATAGTAATCCTTACCCCTCCTCTATTCTACACTTTCCCTACTGTTAACACTCACCAGAGTGGGAATAGTAATTTTTATCTTCCTGCTATCAATCACTTTCTCTACTGTTGCACTGATTGGAGTGGGAAGAGTGAATTTTATCCCTTCGCTATCCAACACTTTACCTACTGTTGCAGTCACCTGTGTGAGAATAGTCATTTTTACCTCTCCGCTATCCAACACTTTCCCTACTGTTACACTCACTGGAGTGGGAATAGTAATTTTTACCCCTCTGCTATCCAACACTTTCCCTACTGTTTCACTCACTAAAGTGGGAATAGTAAGTAATTTGTACCCCTCCGCTTTAAGTTTGAAGATTCTTAAATAGTTTAATGTTTTTATTTATAATAGAATTTTTTTAAATTAGATTTTATGTTATTTATGTCAATTTTATATAGTTTTAAGATGATAAAAGAAATGAAAACTAATAGTTCATTAATTGTTTTAAAGTAAATATATATATATATATATATATATATATATATATATTATGTATGTGTGTTTAACTTTCTTTAGTACATTTTTATTTGTTAAAATTTATATTAAATCTACTTTCTATTTTATATTAATTCTATTATTTAATATATTTAATATTTATTATTTTATTATATATATATATGTATATAAAAATCTATATTTT
The DNA here is from genome assembly GCF_964263255.1 of Lissotriton vulgaris. Taxonomy (NCBI): domain Eukaryota; kingdom Metazoa; phylum Chordata; class Amphibia; order Caudata; family Salamandridae; genus Lissotriton; species Lissotriton vulgaris. The sequence continues at coordinate 667,045,791 of NC_141696.1, forward strand.
GTTCAGCTATATTTTTTTCATCAATATTTCTTCTCTCAATATTTTTGTACTTACCTGTTTAAGTACAGGGAGTTGATATTTTTGCATTCTATATTTTGTCATCAATATTTTTTTACTTCTGTATATTTTACATTGATATTCTGTCAGTGAACCGTAAATACATTAGCACACATCAGGGCCTAAAATGAAGGTTAGGTCATACATAAATCATTGCTGCTAGGCATACTATTCCATTCCTGGAAATGCAAGGAAACACAGCAGACATCCCAACATCAGGGCATCAATATGAAGCAGCCAACTGTGGGCCTTATAGGAATCCCCACAACATCACCATCTCCCCAGTAAAAATAGTCACCATACATCCCCAGCGCACCTGCCCTTCTTTTACATGTTTTGCGGAAATGTGAAAACTAAGCATAGGTTACAGCGCAGCCTGCCCACCTACAACCGTGAATATGCTACTGTCTGGCAGGTCCAGGTTCATAATGGAGAGTGCAGGAACAGCTTCCCTCCTATTTGGCACCTTACGGTAATCTGCCCATTGTACCTCCATGATTTTGGGCCTCGTATGAGGTTTACTTCATTCAGCTACCCCCACAGCCGTCAGGCGCCCCCACAAGGTATTTACCAACAAAAGGATGGAGCACAATCACGGCTGGAACAAGTGGGGTGACTTGCTTCGGTCCCCCGTGAGCAGAGAAAACAAAGACAGCTGCCCACGAGCGCGCAATGCAGCTGCCAAAGATCACTTTGTAGCCCCCTTGTGGTCCAGATGCCTCAGAGGTCTCCTTTGACCTGGGGGCTGGCTACAACCATTGGGGGCAGGCGAGCCAACCTTGGACATAGGTCGCAATGGAGGGGCTTTTCCGGAATCCTGGTGGGCCTCGAAGGCGGGGCCTGCTCCTTCTGATCCTGACCTCCTGAGGCTGAGCACACCCACAGCTTTTCTCAGGGTGGGGCTGGGCTGTTGATTCTTGTGTATGTGGCCCACCTGGGTTTACTAGGCAAGGCTCGGAGGCACGTCATAGCTAATTTCTCCTCAAGCTGTCGGGTATCGCAACAGACGCGTGCCAACCGCGGCGCACTCCTCTGGGGAAACCCCAACACCACATCTATGCATTAGGCAAAAAATATAACTTGTTCCACACACGCTCCTTGTCACCAGGAGCAGAGTGCTAAGCACGTGCTTTCTGACAGTCATGAGAAGCGCTCACCACATGCTATGGTTGCAGGAGCCTGAGGTAGCAACCAACACTCACCATGCGCAGGGCCCCTTGGGAAAACACTGGTAAGGCGAACACAAGGCAGGCAGCAGTAGACAGAGATGCCAGCACCCTGGAGGCATTTAAAGGTGGTTCATCCTGGCTGTCCAGCAGTGCCTAGGTAGTCCAGAGTCAGGGAGCAGGCTAGCAGCAGGGCAATACTCAGCAATCCAGTGAATCCCTTTGCAGCTCAGCAGTCCTTCTGGCAGAGGTTCAGTCTGTAGAGCCAGCAGCTTCTGGTTATAAGACACATGCAGTGTCCAAAATCATGGGGTCACAGCCCCTGTACTTATACTCACAAAGTCTTTGTTCTCGGGGTACTTCAAACAAACTTCAGAAGTGCACAACACCGACATTCAGTCCCTTGCCCTGTCTCCATTCACATTACAGGGGAGGGGGAACAGCATTGTGTAAGGCAGACACAGCCCTATTCAGGTGCAGGTGACAACTCCTCCGGCCAGTCTAAATGCAGCCTAAGTCTATTTAGCCTGGCTATGAGTCACCTAGGAAAGATAGGACACACCTCAACCCCAGTTGTGACTGTCTAGAGCAAATGGAAAAAACAGGCTTCTGTCAGTCTAAACCAGACGTTGTTTGGAGTCAGGCTGCAATGCACAAAAAGTCATGAGCACACATAAATGACCACTTCTAAAAGTGGCATTGCTAAAATAGTAATACAAAAATCCACTTTCACCATTAAGCAGGATTTACTACCACTATTCAAAACATATCAAACATGGCCATATGGCCAAGCTACCCATTTCATATCAGAAATTCCCACTGAAACACATATCATGGAATCCCCTGTGCAAATCTATGAGAGGAGCAGCCTCATAGCAGTGAGAAACCAAATTGTCTGTTGTTCACTACTAGGACATACCACAAAATATCCAACCTTTTACCTATGCAGCACCCTGTCCATAGGGTTACCGAAGGCCTACCCTAGGGGTAACCTATATATAGCAAAAGAAGAGTTTCTGACTTGGCAAACTCTTTAAATGCCATGTCACTGTGGCAGCAAACTGCGCACACAAACCTTGCAGTGGCAGAGGCCTGAGGCAGGTTTGAAAGGCTCCTTCTGTGGGTGGTGCAAGCAGCGCTGGAGGCCCACTAGCAGCATTTAATTACAGGCCATGGGTATACAGGATACCACTGTACAAGGGACTGAGCAGTAAATTAAATATGCCAAATAGGTGTAGACCAATCTTACCAAGTTTACAGGAGGGAACACGTGCACTTTAGCACTGATCAGCAATTGTAAAGTGCCCGGAGTCATACAACCAACAAAAACAATTCAGAACAAATGCAGAAGAAAGGCAAAAATGTTCTGGAATAACCCAGCAAAAAGGACCAGGTCCAACACAAAGATATTGTCTATTTAGCTAAGGCCCGTAGTTCTAAATTTATCAGTCCATATATTGGGGTTAATCAAAATGGGGTACACTTTTATCAGTGATAACTCACTTAAAATAGCTTGTAATACAAAATAAGCAATGTATCCTTATGTCAAATTGCAAAAAGTTTTAAATATTTCCAACTAAAAACCCAAAGTTGACTAATTTACTATTTGATATATATTAATATTTGTATTCTGCTTTGTGGTATATGGACTTTACCACTCATCTTTTACAACACAGGAAGCTACTATGCCTGTAAGTACCACACAAGTAAATAAAGGGTATAGGTGTTTACCTTTAACACACAGTACTTTACCATGCAGGTAAGTATTTTTTTTAAAGAACATCACATGTAATGGGTTTTTTTTCGAAGGGAGCGGTAAAATATAGAGGTTAATGGAGATATATTAGGGTTTTGGAGTGGTTAGAAGTAAAGGGAGGTATGGGTACATTTAGGGTTTAGGTGAGAAGCAGTAAAGGGAAGGATAGGTTTTGTTTTATTTAGTGTTAAGTAGAGCTAAAGGGTAAATTTAATTTGGATTTTGTGTAGTAACATATTTCATAAAAGGACGTTAAATAAGCTCCTTTATTATGCAATCAAGTGCTTTTGGTCCTCTAAGCATTCTAACAGTCCATTTTCACTTGAATTGTAAATGAATGTTGTCCTATGAAAAGAAATATTCCTTAGCTTTCTCTGAGACAATTTGTACACCATTATCACTCAGTAAAAAGCTAGGTATACCCTAGTATTGTATCATATTTAGTTTGTTCCCAAATTTGAAGAAAGGCCACCAATAAAATACAGCCATCAATTCTGCAATATATTTGAGTATTCCCAATTGGCCCTAAAATGTCAACTGCCACTTTATGCCGGGTTAATTCGGGCACTCATTTATTGCTCATAGAAGGTGTCAATGTCTTCATGAATTTAGAAGCTGACGTTCACGTGGCATTCTCTGACTTCCCTATGTACCTCGCTTTCAACACCTGGCCACCAATGTAAACGTTTGATTGCTAATTCAGTTTGATTATTCCTAGGTGCCCCTCATAGCACACAGAAATATTTTTTTTCCTCAAAGCAGAAGGAGGAGTTATATTAACTAAGAATCCTTCCACAATAGCCATTTCACTGTGTACCTCCCAGAATGGTCTGAGTTATACCATATCACTTTTATTGGGAATCCCTCCTTCACAAAGTAAAATTATTCTTGATCTTTCTTACTATCTGCTTGCCATTCCTCCAGATTTAATGAGTGTTTCCCTGTTTCAACCACACACATAATGTGTTCGCTTTCCACCAAATCCTACTGATTTCAAGTAATATAGTGGGCATTCTAGATAAAAAATTAAACTGCTACTGCATTTTTCTTGCGGGGTAAATACTAAACTTCATACATGAAGTCTACCAAGTGCATGGATAATTGGGTGATACTTTCCCATTGTCACAAATGTTCTCTAACGTTTTATTGTCACATCTGACAATCACCTTCTTTTCCCTTACAAATAAGCGAAAATGTGCCAGAACCCGTACACAAGCTAGTGCTTCTCTCTCTAGTACTGCATAGTTGTCTTCTGAAGGAGATAATGCTCGTGAAGCAAGCATAATAATGACTTTGGCTCCACCTCTATTTCTTTGAAACAAAACTTCCACCAGACCATTGCTCCTGGCATCTATAGTCACTATTCTAGTAGACTGCGGATCAAACCTCTGTAGAGCAGATGCGCAACAAATTGCCTTCTGGATATCATTCAAATTCTTGCTTACATTCATCTGACCACAGAAAGGTTACAGTTTTTTTTATCAAAGTCCCCCAAATGTTTTCATGGAACCGTTCCTTTCAAATTTCTAAAAGAAGTCCACTAACCCCAAAAATGACTTGGAGTCCTCTTTATTCTGTGGATACGGAGCCTCTGCAATAGCTAGTAACAACCTTAAATGAGGTTTGACTTCACATCTACTAATCACATGACCTAAGTAAGTTACATGTTTCTTATCAAATTTACATTTGACATATTCAACTGTAAGGTCTTGAACTTCTAGAACATCCATAAAAGTACATAAAACATTAATCATTACATAAAAACATTTTCAAATGACACAATTAAACTAAAGTGTATAGACTCAAATAACGCATATATTCAGTAGCCCAACATTAACATATGATTTACCAGTTTCCAAACCCAATGAAATCTACTTTGAGTCCATTTTCTAGTTTCTTGTCATGGTCCTTCATGTTTTTTGCCATATCTAGTATGTCGTCTTGGAAAAATAAAATCCCTTTAATTTTTCTAAATAGATTAAACATAAGGCGATGGAACACTGCCATTGCTGACAGTAAGCCAAAGGGCATTCTTTGAAACTGGAAGCAGCCTACTCGTGTAACAAACACCATGTATTTCTTGCTCTCTTTATGAAGTGGTATTCGGTAGTAGGTGGCAGATAGATTCAGGATGGAAAATACTTCCATACCCTTTGTCATAATCAGCATTTCACTGATCCGGGGTCTAGAGAACTGATCAACAACAGTAGTATTATTTAGCTTATGTAGATCAATGCACAGTCTCACTTTGCCATTGGCTTTGCCCGCAACCACTAATGGCGCTAACTACTCCACTGCTTCTACGTGCTCCATGATTCAATTCAATTCAAAATATCTTTATTTCGGTAAGATTTTACCATAAAAGACGTTTAAAACATACATTTTTAAAACTGATATTTGATAGAAAGTTATACAGTGAAATATAAAAAAAAAAATTTAAGTCAAGCTTTTACACAATCCCATTTGCACTGGCGTGTCCTGTGTACAGAAAAGTCAGTTACCAGCCCTGAGGCATTTCCTTCTGATGAGCCAGACAGCGCCCAGGTACTTAGCCACCGCAAACACAATGTAATCGGTCAAATCAGTTTTCAGGACTCTAAAAGCGGCCATGCACTTCACGAAACCCAGATTCCTGCATAGAGGGACAATCCAGTACTTGCGGATCTCTCGGTAGATGGGACAGAGAAAGAGAATGTGAAGTTCAGTTTCATCCGAGGTTCTACATGCTGGGCAAGTACTGTTTGCGTCATCACTCCATTTAGTTGTAAATGATCTGATAGGGAGGGATCCATGTCTCCACTGTAGGTATAATTTCCTAAGTAGAGGAGGGTAAACTTTATCCAGAATCGGTTCAAAGTTGTAAGTGGCCTTGAAGGACATGAAAGAGTCTGTCAAAGTCCCAAGTTTAGATTGATTGAGAAGCAGGGATAATTTACTGTCACGGTATATCTTGGCTAGCTCCTTTTTGGAAATGAGTTGGCAAGTAGGCAAGGGATCGGACCACATTTTAGAAAGTCCCAACCCCTCCAGTTCCAGTTTGATGAAATTGAGCCATTTGATTTTTCCAGCATCCGGCATAGCAAGGACCTCCTGGAGTCCCTGTCTGTAACTGGCCAATTCTGGGGTTGTTCATAGTCTGCGCCAAAAAGCCAGCGGGCGGAAAGCCAAGTCGTCATCTAGCGGACATAAACCTAGATCCATCCTGAGGGGGACAAGGGGCGTACTAGGAGGTAATCCAACAAGATTTCGGATGAATTTATTTACCACTTTCAAGAGGTCTGATGTTCCAACATGGCCCCAGAGTTCAGACGCGTAGATGGCAGCCCCCTTGGCCTGTGATTTGTAAATCTGCATCGGAGGACCAATGGGCCTGATTGTGGATTTATTGTTCGCCAATAGCTTCATGATGCCCCCCGAGTGTTGGGTCAGTTTAAGTAGGACCTTCTCCAGGTGCGTGTTCCAGGTTAGTTTATCATTTAACATAATGCCCAGATATTCAAAGGTTTTCACTCTCTCAAGCCTGTTGTGTGCAATGCTGGGGCTAAAATGGAATTTCTGTGGGGGATTGAGGACCATGAATTTGGTTTTGATGGCGTTAATTTCCAAACCATGGGCCTCACAGAAATCCACAAAGCCATCAAGGATGCGCTGGATACCCATTGCCGACTTTGATAGCAACGGAGTATTGTCGGCAAACATGATAGCCGGCACCCTTTCGGCAGCCAGTTTTGGAGCATCAGAGTTGGATACCCCCTCTAAGTGAGAGATAACCCCGTTGACATAAGCAAAACAGGGTCGGTGCAAGCACACAACCCTGTCTTAACCCCCTGCCAACGGGGAACCTCTCGGACAGTACACCCATCCTGCCACATCTCACCTGTGCAAAATTGGCTCTGTGAAGGCGAACTAGCATTTTCAACAAGCCTTCAGGAACCCCCAGTTTGGCCAGAACCTCCCACAGCTTGGTCCGGGGGACCAGGTTGAACGCCGCCCTCAGGTCCACGAATACAGTATAGAGGCTGCCACCCTCCAACTGCACCATTTTCCAATAAATGAGGACAAGCCGAAAGACCTGGTCAATGGTAGAGACCTTCTCCCTGAAACCTGCCTGGAAGGGGCTCCGGATATTAAAATCCCTGATCCACTCGTGTAGGCGATTTAACAGTAACTTTGCAAAGAGGTTTTGGGACACGTCAATCAAGCTTATTGGCCTGTAGTTGGCCGGGAGCAGAGGCGAACCCATCTTAAAAATTGGGACTATCTCTGCCTTGGCCAGGTCGGGGGGATTGGCATGCCTTTCAGGATCGAGTTGAATAGCACCCTAAGATAGGGAGCCCATATCTTTGGTTCGTGTTTATAAAGGTCGCCTGGGAGCCTGTCAAGGCCCGGCTCCTTTCCAGCAGTCAGGGACATAATTGCCATGGTGATCTCCTCCACGCTAAATCCGTCCATGTCGGCTACACTGTCATTGGAGGAGTACGACACTTCTACGGGTAGGGTCATCGCCTGGTCGCTACTATGTGATTTGTATAGATTTTTAAAATGTTCCTCCCAGACAGAGGGTGCTATATTGGCCTCCACTGCTACAAGTGGTTCAGCTGAGCCGTGCTTGACGATCTGCCAGAAAGTCCGTGCATCTCGACATGCAAGAGCAGCTGTCATTTTGGTCCAATTCCCCTCATCCCAATCTACTTTGGCAGCACGGAGGGCTAATTTATAGGCTAATCGTTTCTCCCTGATTACACTTGTAGTGTCTCGCGCTTTGAGTGATTTCAATAGTGCAGCTTTTGCTGCCCCGCAGGAAGTGTTGAACCAGGTGGCTCTTTTCTGCTTAAGCTTATTTGACCTGGCCACTGGGTTCAGCACCTCTGCAAGGTTAGTGCATAACTCAGAGTGAATGGTACCAAGTTCGATCATTTGTGCCGGCTTATATAAGGAGGAATTGGATACCCCAGGATTACCTGTGGGATCGAATTCTGGTTCACTAACTGGGTGGTGCATGCAGCGCTCAACTTTTTCCAAGGCGGGGACGACTAATGCATAAAGTCTCCCGATGTTACTTTGGTTTTCCAGCAGTTTAGCCCATTTAATTCTGCGCCTATTGCTGGATAGTGCAAGGTCCACCTGAAGTGCGGAATTTTCATCAACCTTGACTGTTTGTGGCCCCTGTAGCTCAAATTTTAATGAAAGCAAATTGTGGTCACTATCGAGTCTGGGAATTACACCAAAATCTTTCACTTTCCCCCAGTCCCTGGTTGAGACCATGATGTAGTCGATTCGTGACTCATAGCCCAATCTGTTAAAGGTATGTTTTGGCGGGATGTCACCTTTAATCCGGCCGTTGCAAGCCCTCAGCGAGTGACTAAGCGTGAGGGACATTATTTGGGTGGCAAGTGGAGTCCAAGCCCTGACCAATGGGTCTGCTAGGGTTGGGATGTTCCACAATTCGTCCTCTTCACTAGATATACCCGCCAGGTGGTCGGGAAGAGGTTCATACTGATGATTAAAGTCTCCACCTACAATTAGTGGGGAGCAGAGGGTAAGTGAGTCGAGAAACAGCGCTAGGTCCTCAACTGGTCCCGAGGTGGCTGCAACCCCCACCGGTCTTGAGTATATATTGATCAATGTAATTTTTCCTCCGCCTGGCCATTCCAGAGAAACACACTGGAAGTCCAAGGAGTTGGTTTCCAGATGTGTGGCCCTGCAACCCAAGTGGGACCCAACCCAGGTCGAAAGTCCTCCTGATGGGCGGCCCTTTCCTCCCCATTTTGCTTGGATGTCAAAGGTAGCAAAACCCGGCCGAGAATATTTTTCTCTTGCCCATGTCTCTTGAAAAAGGCATATGTCATACCCTTCAATGAGTTCCCCCCAATCAGGCGTGTCTACTTTGTTGGCTAACCCAGCGACATTCCAGGAGAGAATGGAAATTACTCCCGGAGCCTCTGGTGTGTTATTAGTGGCTGGTGGCTGAGAACATTCGTGTAGGGAGAGTATGCCTTGTTGTTTAGGTAGAGGAGTGTCCGATAGAACGCTCTTCAATTTTGGGCTATACCATATAGGAGGGCTATCTTTGTCAATCGTATGAGATTCAGTTTTTGCTAACTTTGGTAGTGTGGTGTCACGCCTACCTGGCCCTACTATGAATTTGTAAGCCTCCGACTGGTTTGGTGGTGGAGGAGGAGTTAGACAGCCCGTGTGTACATTTAGTGTAGTGAGAGATAATGATTGACCCGTAGGATGGAACTGGCAGCTTGTTGGGACGGGTGTTGAAGGTGCGGTGATAGGCAGATGTGGACGTCAATCCACTTCCTCGAGACACCCGTATCTATTGGAAATCGGTACCCCATTCCAGCCGCCAAGTGTGTCCGCCCAGTGATAACTTTGCCCTCCCCATGTACCGTTCCTCTCCGGAATCCTTCTCCAGTTCCCCCTCCATGATTCTAGCAACAACTAATCATGTTAACTCCTCATTAACTTGATCCCTGACTGCCATTGGTACATTCCTTGCTTTGTGGGCTGTAGGAATAGTTTTGACTTTGAGAATGATTTTGTGCTCAACATATTTCAACTGTCCAATTTTCCATTGAGCACATCAGGGAATTTCGTCAGCATTGTATTTTCCAATACTTCTCCTTATTTTACAATGAAAACAGTTTTTTTACTATTGGGATCTAATATTATATGTGCATTTTTTTAAATCCAATGTCCCAAGGACTGTATTGCTGAATCTTGCACATGCATTACTACTTGAGCTTGTATCAATTCTTTGAGTAGACTTCCAACCCTGCAATCTAATGATAAGTTTCTTAGTGTTGTGATTCATTCATCTATAGTCTGTCCCTTTTGATGTTTGCTGTGGTAGAATGTGTAGCGGGTGATCCCCTATACATACTTTAGGAGAAAAATACCTGTCCAATTGTGTTATGGCTTAAACAAACACATTAGAACCCCCCACCATCATTTCCCTATGAAGTTTTCCATAAATTCCTGATAATTCAGGACCAAATGAATGTAGTAATAAACTTTTTTCCTTTCAGATGGCAATTTGTCCTTGAAATCAATAGTCAGTATGTAATTTAATAAAAAATACTTCTTCCACTGCAGCCGTGGTATAGGTATAGACTTAACAAAATTCCTTAGGAGGGTTTACCTTACTATTAGCCACACTAGAAGTGAAGTGTGGCTTTGATTTCCTTCTACTAAAGGAAGGAATATAAGGATAGTACAGCACTCAGTCTGGCACATACAGCCCACTAGTAGAGCATTAATACAATACTTTCTTACTTAATCCCTTGCAATTATGCAGTTAAACATGACTTATGATGTTCGACCTTATCCGCAGGTAACTGGTGACTTTTTAATACATATTTTTACAAATTACTAACATTAAAAGCATTAACATTAATAGCTTAAACTTCTGCTCTGCTCTACTGTGCAAACTCACCCGCCGCTGCCCAGGGGAAGAAGAGCGTCCGGGGCTCTGCCTGTCCGCCTCCCGCCGCCTCACTCCCTTCAACAACTGCAGAGTCAGGCTGCCGAGCGGAGCGGTGGAGGGGCACGAGGACTACAGCCCCCAGCAGCCCTAGCGGCACCCAGCCACACATTTCCGCGCCAGGAGGCGCATAAATCCTGCGTCACGCCGGTCAAGCGGGGGAATCCTGCTCTGCTCTACTGTGCAAACTCACCCGCCGCTGCCCAGGGGAAGAAGAGCGTCCGGGGCTCTGCCTGTCCGCCTCCCGCCGCCTCACTCCCTTCAACAACTGCAGAGTCAGGCTGCCGAGCGGAGCGGTGGAGGGGCACGAGGACTACAGCCCCCAGCAGCCCTAGCGGCACCCAGCCACACATTTCCGCGCCAGGAGGCGCATAAATCCTGCGTCACGCCGGTCAAGCGGGGGAATCCTGCTCTGCTCTACTGTGCAAACTCACCCGCCGCTGCCCAGGGGAAGAAGAGCGTCCGGGGCTCTGCCTGTCCGCCTCCCGCCGCCTCACTCCCTTCAACAACTGCAGAGTCAGGCTGCCGAGCGGAGCGGTGGAGGGGCACGAGGACTACAGCCCCCAGCAGCCCTAGCGGCACCCAGCCACACATTTCCGCGCCAGGAGGCGCATAAATCCTGCGTCACGCCCGTCTCGCGGGACGTCGAGCGGGACGCCGGGCGGAGCCCGGGCAGAGGGCGGGCCGTCTGTGGCCGTCCGGGGACGACCAGGGACGGGACGGGCCACCCCCCTTGGTTTTGCCTCCTGAGACTGTCGTAGTACCTGTTGCATGAAAAGACATTCTGATTGAGGTATTGTTTGTACTGGTAGTGAAGCGACCTTGTTTGGGGACCTACAGTCTTGGCTTGTTTAGAAACACATCCCATAAATCATAGGGGAGGGACGGATATGGCCACCAAACCGAAAACTCGCTCCAACAAAGGCAATCCAAGAACCCCTTTGTCAACAAAACAGGGCGGTCCTGAGATAAGCAATGCTGTGATACACAAAAATACCCCGACTGTCCTTGATTTAATGTTAAGGAAAGTAGCAGGGGAGATAGAGCGAACAGAGAAGCGTATCTCATCTACGTTAATAAATTTGCCTTTGACTCCTATTCAAATCGGAGATTTAAATCTTAGTGAGACCCCAGACATTGGTCACCTAGAAAAGTCAATTGAAACGATACCCTGTGCTCAGTTAGAAGTAGGGAAAAATGATCAGCGAAGAAATGGGGGAAATGAAACTTCCAGGAAGAGAGGAAGGAAAGGTGGGAGTAAGAGTGCACGAACAAACAAGAGTAAAAGAGGTAATAGAGGTAATGAATGTAGATCGGTGGAGGATGAAGAACTGATAAAAGAACCGAGATTCCCTTCGAACCCGCCAGCATGGCTTGATGCCGTAATTCTAGACTTGCAAAAACACCTGGAGGGATTTATAACCAATCAAATTAAACCCTTAGTAAGCAAGTTAGATAAAATTAGCAGTGAACTCAACAAACAGGGTAAGGCCACCGACACTATACTTGCTAAAGTGATGCCAGTAACAACCGTACCAACCCCAGTACCTAACAACTGTGTTAGCAATGAGCATAGCATTTCTGTGCAGGTGCATGCAGAGCCTAGAACAACTATAGAGATGGGGGAGGGTAGGGTACAAGATAATGAAAATGTAGGTGGGAATACAGCCCAGGGACCAATAACGCAAAAGCAACCACATATAACTCCCACAAGTAATCAAACATATACCTCGCATCCGAATAGGGAGTTGAGTGATATATTACAGGATCCCTTACCCCGTGTAAATTTACCACCAGAAGCAAGCCCTTATGTTGTTATCTTCGCGGGGGTACCAGAACTTAGAAAGGGGCAGAGGGAAACTTACATAGAACTTAAAAGCAAAGTTACCACCTGGTTAAACATACATAGACCATTACAGGGGGGGGGACCAGGAGAAATTCTACACTTACGGAGGGCAAGCTGGGTTGGCTCCAGAAGAAAAGACATAGAAGGTAATTGCATTATTGCAAACTTCAGAAACCCCAAACTAGTGGAGTACATTGTAGATAATTACAATAGAAACGAAACCAGCACAATAAGGACAATGCCACTATGGTACTTCTATCCCAGAAAACCAGTTTTACAGCAGCCACCATTTAGACAGGTGGGAAGGGGAAGACCAATAGAGGAGCACTGGGCAACCCGTAGGGACAAAAATGCCCAACCACTATTAAATCAGGGTGGCCCTCAGTGGCTAAATAGATATAGTCCCCTACAATATCTCAATGAGAATGACTGACTACAAGGGAGGGTACAAAGCGAGGGAAATGATCGGAGGGGGGCAACTGCTGAAGGTAGAATGGAAGTACCTGTGGGGGAACAAGTAAATGTAGTATTAAAATATACTCCAATTGGGAAGGTGAGAAATGACAGGGATGGGCAAATAAATAGGACTAACCCCAGGCTAACCGAGCCGGATGTGAAAAGAGTGATGGGCTCGGGAGGAAAATTGAACATCATGTCCTGGAATATAGCGGGCATAGCAGGCAAATTTGAAAACATAGATTGGCGGAACCAATTAGAAGGGTTCCATATAATAGCCCTGCAGGAGACATGGGCAGTTGATCCCTCACAGTATCAAATAGAAGGCTACAAAGGCTTTTTTGTGCCAGCTAAGGAAAGCAGAATGGGAAGAGCAAAAGGGGGGCTAGCCCTCTATGTCAGCCTAACCTTAGAAGGTAGATGGTCAGCACCAGCATGGACGTCACACACACTACAGGCAGTAAGGTTCCAAGGTAGAGGGTTGAGGTTATTTGTGCTTAACGTCTATAACTCAAGACCTGCAGAAGGAGAAAATGTTGTCCTGCGGGAGATAGACGAAAGACTGATTCAAGAATCAGAACAAAAGATAGGAGGGGGAGGACCAATAGTAATACTAATGGGAGACTTTAATTGTCACCTATGCCAAACCTTGCCACCTGCCGGCATAGGATGGGACTCCTGCCCTTTAAAAAATGGTCCGCACTTTGAACATAGCAGTGAGGGCTCATTACTAACTGCACTAACAGATACCCACCTATTGGCTCATACTATTGATCTGATTGTCCAAGAGGTGGAGGGTGCGTACGTCCCAACATTTAAGGGGAGAGGTTGTTCCACCATTATAGATTACATTATGATATCTTCCTTCGCCAAAGCAAGGATCACTAAGGTGAGCACGGAATGGAGCACCTTTAGTGACCATAACCCCCTAACCATGGAAATATCATGTAACACGGGGGGTGGTAAAGCTAACCGAGGGGACACTAGCCTGCAGCCATCAGATCAGGGGAGAAGACTCAGATGGGCAAAAATAAATCCCCAGGAATTTTATAAGACCTTAATTCAAAAGGGTAGTAAACAAGTTGAGGAGTGTCTGGACCTCCAAGTTGAAGGACCGGCTTTAGTGGCAGCTTTCAAGACCCTGACAGAACTGACCGACAAACTATTGAAAACTAGGGGGTCTAGAAAAGGAAATGTTCTACCAAGATGGTTTGATGCTAGTTGTTCAAAAGCACTGAGGAACCTTAAATTGTCTCTAAAAACTAAACCGAGGGACAAGGCTGAAGTGGCCAAATGTAGGCAAGCCTATAAATTGAAGGTGAAAGCAAGAAAGATCACCCTACAAACAGAAGTTTGGGCAGATCTGCGAGAGGCAGGCGAAAATAGGGATTTCACTGAGTTCTGGAGGATAGTAAATAGACCATGCTTTCAAGATCATACTGCTCCGGTGTTAAGCACAAATATCCTCCCGGAACAATGGGTTGCTCATTTTAAGGGCCTCTATAGTGACCCCAATCCTGAAACAAACGAAGGGGCCTGGGAGGGTACCCGGAATTCTGAATCATACCTTCTATTAGAAGAGATAGTATCAGCAATTAATGGGCTGAGACCAAATAAAGCACCAGGGCCTGATGGTACTCCACCAGATCTATATAGGAGTAATACAGATTTTTGGGCCCCGATTCTAACAAGGGTTCTAAATGCAGCTATTAGTTCTGGTCTTCCACGCTCCTGGTCCACCGCATTGATCGTCCCGATATTTAAAAAAGGGAGCAAGGACGATCCAAAATGCTACAGACCGATTTCACTAATTGACGTGTCTGCTAAAATACTGGGCCGCGTAATTTTGAATCGGCTGATGGATTGGACAGAAGAGCATCGTACCCTGGTGGATGTTCAGTACGGGTTTAGAGCTGGTAAGTCGACCAGTGATCAGTGCCTAAACCTATACCTGTTAACTGCTAAGTACACTAAAGCTAGCAATGGTACGATCTACATGGGTTTTATGGATCTAGCAGCGGCCTTCGACAATGTAAATAGATCAAAATTGTGGAGGATGATGTTTAATATGGGCATTGAGGTGGGGCTAATAAATATTTTAAAGGAGTTACATTGGAATACGACGGCCGCGGTCCGTTACAACCAGGAGGGGGGATGTACAGAACAATTTCTATGTACAAAAGGGGTAAGGCAAGGATGTATTCTTGCCCCCTTTTTGTTTTCACTTTATATTAATGCCCTAGAAAGTGCACTAACTGCCCTAGCTGTAGATTGTCCAAGAATAGGATCGCGCCAAATCCCTGTACTACTGTACGCGGACGACGCGGTCCTGCTCGCCCGGACACCAATGAGCTTACAAATACTGGTAGACGGATTTGTTCAGTTTATGGGCAGTCTAGATCTGTGCGTAAATTTGAAGAAATCATTCGTCATGATAGCCGGGAAAAATCCCTCAAAAAAGTTTGTATACAAAATAGGGACACACACGTTGGAGTCAGTGGACACCTTTTCGTATCTGGGCCTTTTGATGGATGGTAAACTTGAATTTAATCCTTTAGTGACTGAGCATTGTACAAAGCTAGCTTCCTCGAGTGGTGCAATTTTAAGTTTTGCAAGTAGGCTAGGACGATGGTGCCCTGAACAAATTATGTCCCTATATTCCTCAATTAGTGTAGCAAAAGTCCTATATGGAGCAGAAGTGTGGGGTTTCAAGGACCCTAAAAAACTACAAGTAGCAGAAGATAAATTCTTTCGCAGAGTATTGAAAGTCCCACACTCCATCCCTGCGGAAATAGTGCACACGGAACTAGGGATTCAATACATCTCAGATCATGTCAAGATGAGGCCTATTATGGCATGGATAAGAATATGGTCCAACCCAGAGGCAGCACTGACTAGGGAGATCATTCTGGACTGCTTGCACAGAGAAAATGGACTAAAAATCCCGTGGCTTAAATATGTTAAGAATACTCTAGAAAGTATAGATGAGCACCCCCTCTTTAGTGACCCTGTATCGAACTCTACTAGATGTAAAGCAGGTGTCAAAATGCTGCTCAAAGAGAAATTTAAAACTGCTAGACGTGATGCTGATATCTTGAAAGGATCGATTGCATCTCATTCCCGAGTTAGCAATGGGGAGGGTATGGAAGCCTATCTGTTCCTGATGTACAACCAACATGATAGATTTTTATTATGTCGTTTTAGGCTCAATCTGTTACCTAACATTTTAGCGTATCCCTCAGGTTTTACTGTAACGATTGAGCAGAAGGGTGCCTGCGGCTGCGACAATAGGTCTCCGCAGGACACCCTTCATTTTGTACTTTTATGTTCTTTCTATCGGAATCCAAGGCGTAGATTTTTGGTTGAGATCCTTAGGAAACAGAAATTCCGCCAGGCTAAAGCTGCATTACTTTTTTTGCAGAAAGCTAGCGACAAGCACACTCTATGCTGTATCACTAGTTTTTTAAAAGTGGCAGTAAGATTGAGGAACACGAGGGACTAGCAAACATTTGTACAGGAATATTACCCCCCTACATGAAATGTATTATTTATTTGTTCCGTCTTTTCATTTTTACAAGTTATAATGTTCAGTAATGTAATTTAATGAATTTTTAAATGATTTTTTTTTTTTTAATCTATTGAGTGTATAAATTGTACTTTTATGATGGTTTTTTACTGTCGAAATAAAGATTTACTGAACTGAATAGCTTAAACTTTTTTAGCTATAAGGTGTGCAAATCACCACAATCACCACGTATTCTCCAAATACGATGCTTAAGATAGTTAGTTGTGCTTTAAGGTATGCAAATCACCAAGTGTTCTCTGCACTGCATTCGTAACATTTTTAGTTTTGCTTTAAGGAGTGTGAATCACCAAGTGTTTTCAGCAACGAATACTCAAGGGGAGGAGATCACAGATCAGTACACTGCTACTCACTGTGACCCTGTTGCTTTTGCTACTTCCACTATGGTAGTCGATGCCTTTCAAAATACAGCATGTGTACCCTCTACTTCCAATATGGCAGTCTATGCCTCCTAAAGCACAGCGCATGCGCGTACCACTGTTTCTAGCTCAGCACGAGACAGTACAGTCACACACAAGGAAAATCGAGTGCCGAAGAAAAACGGCCCATCACAGCACCAAAACTCCTCCAAATCTTCTCCAAGCTCCCCTCTCCAAAACACCTCAATGTATAGACTGCCTGAGGAGCAAGCATCTTCCGTTAGCTCCAGGCTGCGATTTCTGGAGGGGGGACATGCAGAATGCACGCACACAGTTCTTCATCAAATGCACTAGCCACACAGCTCCCATGCAGCTCTCCTCTTGCTTTGTCAAGCACACTAGGCTTGCAGCTCCCCTGCAACTCCCCTTGTAGCTCCCCTACTAATCATGGGATGGAGGGATTGCTACAAAAGGTCTTTTTAACAGGACACTGGTCTGAACCATCTCGTCAGCTGCACATTGGAAAGACACTCCTTTAAAGTTCCTTGTCATAATGAAAGATTGTTCACAGGGAAACACCGGCTACAGAAACATTGGTTTGTGAATAAGGCTTGATCCCAACCTCATCACCAATGTTGTGTAGTTTCACGCTACACAAATGGAAGTTAAATAATCCCCTTAATTATGCATCAAGCACTTTGAGTCTTCCAAGTAACTGTTTTCTCCAACTGTCATTTCTCACATTCTAACTGAAACATTCCACATTCTACTGTCATTACTTCCATTACATCACCTCTACCTAAAGGTAAAGGGAGGTATGGGTAATTTTAGGGTTTAGGGGTGGCTAATGGTAAACAGAAGCAAGAGTCAATGTAGGATTATTGGGAGGTTAGATGTAAAGGGAGGTAAAGGTATATTTAGTATGAAAAAAATTTGAAAAGTTGCTGGGTTGGATAGGTAACACCCTGGGCATGCCCATATCAAACACCACCAGACAAGCTCTGACCTAGAACCCTCAAGGGAAAAGGAAAAGAGGAAGGCCAATAAACATCTGGCCTTGAAGATGACCTCAAGGATATGGGTTACACCTGGAGTCAGATTGAAAGAAAGGTCCAGGACAGACATGGCTGGAGAGTCTCGGTTGATGGCTTATACACTGGGAGGGATAGTAGGTATAAGTAAATAAGAGGTAAAGGGAGGTAAATATAAATGTAGGGTTTAGGAGTGGGTAGAGGTAAAGGGAGGCATGAGTAATTGTAGAATTTATGAGTGGATAGAGATAAAGGGAGGAAGGGATAGAGAGATGAATTTAGGGTTTGAGGAGGGAAGAGATAAAAGGAGGTTAGAAGTGAAAAAGTAAAACAAATATGTATCTACACACATATACATATATTTATATAAAGTATTATATAGAAATATATATGTGTGGGTGTGTTCACACACACAAACACAAAAATGTAAGTAAAGGCCCACAACTTTATGCAATGTGTTATAAAGGTAAATGTTGTATTAAAGGCATGGTATAGGCATGTGTGGTAATGGATGCATTGTGATGTCTGATATGCTGATGGGGCCATCATTCACAAGTCAAGCATCAATTTGTCTGACAGCACAGCTAAAAAAAAATACAATTATATCTTCAAGCTAAAACACAGAATTAATAGTTTTTTTCCCAGTTTTAGATTAGGGGTCTTACCAGTTTCTTAGAATTGGAAGCCTAGACTTGTGTAAAGACCCCTTGTTTTAGTTGTCTAGAATGTGTTTGCTGTTGCTGTACCTGGCAGCATTGCCATGAATCATTCAGCAAGTGTTGGCTAAGGTTTCTGGGCCATCTGTCAGACATGTGCCATTGGCTATTTAGTTTATTTTCTTTGATAAGTAGAATGTTTAGTTGTTAACTACCAAACAGCACTAATTCAAATATCCAGAGTGACTGGTGTAACTTCTGTTATTATTCTATCTAATATCACACCCCAGTGAAACAGTGGCAAAGAATGGACAGTGAATTAGTCACGGTCAGGTACATTGTACTACACATTTTTCCAACATCTGCATCGCTGCTCGCTTTAATTCATCCGAAGATACATGTGACTGGGTTTCCAGTTTCAATTAACACTGCCTTAATTACATATCTTTCTCCTGTTACTAATTTTTTTAATTTATTCATAATTGAGATTACCTGCGTTCTATAAAATGTTATCAAGCTCGAAACACTGTAAAGAGAAATATTTTAAGGTAGTGTCGCAGGGGCATTTTTCCCTTATTACTCGCATTGGAATAAGGAACATTCATCTTCGGAGAACTGAGTGGGGGTTTTATAATTTGTTAATTTGTTTAATTTTAGCTCAAAGAGTGCAGTCTATACTGCAACACTCCTTTAATTAAAATACACATATTTTTATGTATACATTTATGCCCCGTCTGTCTGTCAGTCAATCCATCTAGCCATTCATTTTCAATAACAGAAAGTGGTTAAAGAAAACGCAAAAATACAACTGAACCATGTGTTCAATAGGCCTTGGCTAAATCTTCACTATGCCACTGGAATCTCGCTTGATCTCAGACATGTTGCAATATGCTTGGTGCGCAAAAATGCCAGAAATTATGCCATTACTCTATTTTTATCCATTCAGTAAAAATCCTATTGCTGGACTTTTGATACTAAGAGAATGAACAGAATGTGCGTGTCTGCTGTTCATGATTCAGTGATATTTTTAGTCTCAAAATGTATCCTTGTGTTAATTGCCTTTCGTGAAAGTTTGTGGCTCACATAATTGTTCCCCAAATGTTTCCAAAATTTCACATAATTGCGCAAAAAGAAATTCCCAAAAGTTTGCACGGACCTAGTTTTCAAATGTAAAAGTTAAAACACTGCAAACCTTCAAATGGTTCCATTGCACTCAAGGATGAGTCACACTTGAGCTGTTCTTTTCTTTTACCTCACATTACACTAGGACTATATGTAGTATAGAGCATCAAGCCTGTAGGTATGTTGTGTGAACATAAACATGTGACCAGTACTCTATGTATTTAAATTTGTGTACTCTTTCTACGCTGCTGGCCAACCGTAATCCATTGTAAATGTAAATGTCATGGTACTTATAGAGCGCAGTCACCAGACGGTCACCTTGCGGTGTCGCCTATTCGGCTTCCTGGTGCTGATACTCATACCGCTGTGGAACCCCTTCGGGATTTCCCTGTGAAGTGTCCACTCCTGGGCACCCCCAGGGTGAAGCCAGGCATCCTTAGCGCTGTTGGGGCTGGTGTGGAGGCTAAGCAAGCTATTGCCCAGAGTTGCAGCGTGGGGCCCATGATTAGAATAGGCTCCGAGGCGAGAATTAACAGGTCCGAGGAAATTGAGCCTGAGACCCTACTGAGGCAGGAATCGAACCCTGGTCCCTGGCCAGAACTCTGCATCAGGGTCTGCCGCTCTATCCATTGAGCCACACTCCGCCACAATCCATTCTAGTATACACGTGTGATATCCTTAGTAGCAGGCTTTCTCACTTAGGGGTCGATTAGGATTGCAGTGAATCCGCATCCTCCGGGCCGGCGGAAGCCACCACCGGCCCGGAGGATGTGGATTCACCGCTGCGGTAAATGAAAAGACCCCCCCGCCACATTAGGATGGCTGGGGGGTAATCGGCGGACGGGAAGACCGTCCGCCGCTTTTCCGCCGCGGTCGCCTTCCGACCATGGCGGAAAAGCTCTAATATGGTGGCGGTGTCTATCAGACACCGCCAGCCATATTAGGATGAGCTTCAGGACATGCCTTTCTGTGGCAGGCATACGGTCTTTTCTTTGGTGGCCTGTTGCGGGCCCCCAGGGTGAAGGGGGGGTGTGCAGTGCACATGGTGGGTACCTATGGTACCCCCCTGCATTTGCATGCACAATGCGGCAGGCAAAGCACGGTGCCTGCCGCTTTGTGCATGCAAATGCACAGCATGCATATTTAACTTTGCGGCGGGTGCTGCTTTAAGCTGTTAAATATGCGGGATGTGACCGCCAGGGTGGCGGTCACATCCTAATTCCACCAGAGGGACCGCCTCTGCCCCTGCGGACGGTCCCTCCACCTTGGGGGTGGCGGACGGACGCAGGTCCATCCGCCATCCTAATAGGTGCCTTAGTTTTAAATTGAATTTTCGTTGTTTGGTTTGAGTTCTAAAGTTTGTGGCAGTTTGTTTATTAAATTGTAGTTGTTTGTTGTAAATCAAATCTAATTAGCAATGGAAAGTAGCTGATTAGAAATATTTGCACAGTAGTGGAATTATCCCCAAAAGGGCATAGTAAATTGAAATGTAAAATTTACATTACTGTGCTAAGATTCAGTTTGAGAGAGTCAAGGCTTAATTGGTAAATATAAACATGCAAAGGCCCAAGGTTTCTTTTAGTAGCCGGCCATAGGCGTAGCTGAATGCCAGGGTTGTTTAATTCAAAGCCTTCCTATTCTTTATTCCATCTTGCCTCTTTGTTCCACCACCCTACATCTGTATATCTAACTTTTGCCTGTTCAGCAGCCTTTGCCCTTCATTTTGCTGCCTGTCTGCCTGTGAACAAGGACAAACTATGGGGGTCATTAGATTGAGGTTTTTCCGCATCCCCCGGGCTGGCGGAAGCCACCGCCGGCCCGGAGGATGCGGAAAAACCGCAGCGGACCCACCAAAGACCCACCGCCACATTAGGATGGCTGGTGGGTCCTGGTTTCCGTCTGCAGCTTTTCCGCCACGGTTGGCTTACAACCGCGGCGGAAAAGCCCTAATATGGTGGCGGTGTCTCTCAGACACCGCCAGCCATATTAGGATGCCCCAAAAGAAATGCTTTTCCACAGCGGGTTTTCCGCCGTGGAAAAGCATACGGACCTTCACTGCGGGGGCCCGTTGCGGGCCCCCTAGGTGAAGGGGGGGTGGGGGGTGCACATTTGTATGCAGTAATCGGCAGGCACCGTGCGGTGCCTGCCGCTTTCTGCATAAAAATGCAATGTATGCATTTCTAACATTGCGGCGGGTGCTGCTTGAAGCCGCACCCACTACAATGTTAAAAATAGAGGATGTGACCGCCAGGGTGGCGGTAACATCCTAATTGCACTTGAGGGAACACCGCAGCCCATGCGGACGTTCCCTCGTACTCAGAGGTCGCGATCATAATGAGGCCCTATGTCTGAAACGTGTAAGGCAATTGTTATTGTGCCTATGGAATTGCTGTCTGCATTGTTGCCTTACGAAACCGATGGAGAGTGTGCCCTATGCTTTGGGCAATTTGTGGAATATATATATAGATATATATATATATATATATATATATATATATATATATATAGATAGATAGATAGATAGATAGATAGATAGATAGATAGATAGATATATTCTTTCTTCCTCCAGGCTCGGGTAACTGCCACCGCACTCCTGAACAAAGGGTGCATCGTGGAAGCGCACCCCCCCAGCATGGTCCATAAACAATACCAAGCTCCTCGTAAAACAAGGGTCACAACGCCGTGTTCTGGTCAACAAAACTTTATTGAAGTCGACTGGTAGGACGCGTTTCGCCTGTCCAGCAGGCGGAACGCGTTCTACCAGTCGACTTCAAGAAAGTTTTATTGACCAGAAAACAGCGTCGTCCCCCTTGTTTTACGAGGAGCTTGGTAATATATATCTATACTACTAGTATAAAGAGAGAACAGAAACCTTTTGGCAAAGTAAACACGGAAACCACAGTGCCAATCTACACACCCAATACATTGTTGGAATCCTCAGGGTGTGTAGATGGACATAGGCGACATAAAATTAAAAAAAAACGTAAATTAAAAAATTAAAATTTCAAAACAAAGTAGTTCCCTAAAACTAGCGCCGGCCGCGACATAGCGCTGACCGCGACCTAGACGTGATGATGACATGCGGAGGAGGAGCTTTGACGTGCGGCAAGGAGTGGCGGTGGAGTCTGGAGTGGGCCGCTCAGGTAAGACAAAGAGCGGCGAAGAGTGGCGGTGAAGTCCGTTGCGGGCGGCTCCTGTAAGGCAAAGGCACGCTGGAGGCGGGAGGCGGGCGGCGGGCGGGAGGATCGAGGCGCGAGGCGAGAGGCGGGCGGGAGGCGGGAGGCGGGCTGGGCAATGTCGGGGCAGGCTGGAGGCAGAAGGCGGGAGGGATGCGGTCTGGGCAATATCAGTGCGGACGGGAGTGCACAGAGCCTTAAAATACTGCCCCCAGCCCCCTTCTGCCCCGGGCAACGCCAGGGCGGGCTGCTAGTATATATATATATATATATATATATATATATATATATATATATATATATATATCAAGCTCTGAGGTTCACCACACACTTAGGAATCACTCGAACAGCTGTGAAGGTTCACCTCTAAACCTTTAATTCATGGTATGGGCGGCGTACAGCATGCAGGAAAGCAGTCAGTTCGTCTCTGCAGTCACAACAGTGCACCATCTACGGTACAAAAGAACTTTATCTCCCATAATGCCACAGACAACGTAACCATCGAGGGGCGTGTCATTGCCAGTAACAGCGCTATGGGAGAGAGGCATGCATTCTTTCGTCAAAACCTCTGATGAAGAAGAAATTCGAAACGCGTAAGGCGAGACGAACTGACTGCTTTCCTGCATGCTGTACGCCGCCCATACCATGAATTAAAGGTTTAGAGGTGAACCTTCACAGCTGTTCGAGTGATTCCTAAGTGTGTGGTGAACCTCAGAGCTTGATATATTTGCGGCAGCCCAGCCGTAAGGAATGCACCATCCCATGAACACTGGGGGCCGTGAGGTACGTGATATACTCACCTCATTGCGGGGCATCTGTGATGGATTGAGGACGGCGTTGCATGTGGGGGCTCATCCAGAGCTTTAAATTTTAAACTGCAGTCACAACAGTGCACCATCTACGGTACAAAAGAACTTTATCTCCCATAATGCCACAGACAACGTAACCATCGAGGGGCGTGTCATTGCCAGTAACAGCGCTATGGGAGAGAGGCATGCATTCTTTCGTCAAAACCTCTGATGAAGAAGAAATTCGAAACGCGTAAGGCGAGACGAACTGACTGCTTTCCTGCATGCTGTACGCCGCCCATACCATGAATTAAAGGTTTAGAGGTGAACCTTCACAGCTGTTCGAGTGATTCCTAAGTGTGTGGTGAACCTCAGAGCTTGATATATTTGCGGCAGCCCAGCCGTAAGGAATGCACCATCCCATGAACACTGGGGGCCGTGAGGTACGTGATATACTCACCTCATTGCGGGGCATCTGTGATGGATTGAGGACGGCGTTGCATGTGGGGGCTCATCCAGAGCTTTAAATTTTAAACTGCAGTCACAACAGTGCACCATCTACGGTACAAAAGAACTTTATCTCCCATAATGCCACAGACAACGTAACCATCGAGGGGCGTGTCATTGCCAGTAACAGCGCTATGGGAGAGAGGCATGCATTCTTTCGTCAAAACCTCTGATGAAGAAGAAATTCGAAACGCGTAAGGCGAGACGAACTGACTGCTTTCCTGCATGCTGTACGCCGCCCATACCATGAATTAAAGGTTTAGAGGTGAACCTTCACAGCTGTTCGAGTGATTCCTAAGTGTGTGGTGAACCTCAGAGCTTGATATATATATATATATATATATTCACTGAAAAAACAATAGGTTTCAGGCCTTATATAGTTAGGAATTAGCATTTAAAAAACCATTGAAATTGCTCCTATATAGTTAGTTGTACTAACTATATTTTGCGCACCCGCAATCAATTGCTGATGATGTCACATATTACATCATTCATGACATGGTCAGTGATGCGTACCCCACGATTTTTTGAAATATTTGTATATTTATTTTTGCCTTTGGGGGTCCTTCTGGGACCCCCAAGGGCAAAAAAAGCCTGCCAGCCAATCAGGAGCTCACTCGCGCACTCACGGTGTCCCACCTACAGATATATATATTTTTCAAAGTTGATTTTCTCAAAAACTACTGGAGGGATTTACACCATTTTACCAAAAGGGCGTACTCGGTACCAGGCCCTACCATTTTGCCAAGTTTTGTGTAATTCCGTTCATCGGTTCGGGCTGTAGCATTGTCTAGATGTCCTATGGAAAATTGCATGGGGAAAACACGTTTTGGGACCCCCCTTTTTTCTCAGCCCCTGCTTCACGAATCCCCCCGAAACTTTCAGGGACGGAGCGGAGCGTAACGGGCCATCTTCTTTGAGAAATTCACATAGAATCATTAACCAGCGCCAAAGTTATTCCCAATAGAATGTGGTGGATTTCCTATGGAAACCAGGTCCTAACTATATATACCTACTGGCGACCGCCAGTTGGTAATATATATATAAATATAGATATAGATATATATTTGAGTCAGCTTTTTTAAAGTGATTCAAACTGAAAAACAACCGGTCATTTAGTTTTGAAATTTTAATTTGAACTGGGAGTAGTTTTAATTATGCTGAGTAATTGGAGTAATTTCGGTAATTCCATGTTACTCTTTGACATGGAAGTACCATTCATTTTTGGATTTCACCTAAGCATGGGCGGAAAATCCGTTCCGCTCGTGGATTTTGCGGATTTTCAGTAAATTCGCAATCCGCAAACGCTCGCTAATTTACCAAAAATCTGCAAATTCGCACGCTGCGGATTTTTTTTTCTTGGTGATACATTTTTGCGGCGTGCGGCGTTCACTTACCGACATTCAGCGTTTGCCGAGTTGTTTTTCTCGATATTTTGCGAGTGCTGCGCCATTTTGGATCTTGCTGCGGGATCCTGCGGGAGTTTGGCGACGCATCGCGAGAGTTCGCAATTGCGAACATGTAGGTGCGGCGGGCAGCAACAATCTCACACTTGCAAAATTACAAAATTTGCAATTCTGCACAAGAAATCCACTAGCAAGCAGCATAGACCTTCTGAAAATGATGATTTTTATCAGAATAACTCCTCAGGTTGACATTTGCCTGCACTTTTTTGGATTTGAGGCCTTTTGACTTTCTTTGGATCACTTTTGGATTAGAAATCAACTTTCACAAGTAACTTTGTTTGGGGCATTACAGTTGCTGTTCTGCAGAAAAGCACTCAGCAGGTGCAAAAGTTCACTCACCATTAGTAACCTTTCCCTGTAGTACTTCCCGAGGGGCCCCTCCAGAGTTCAGTTGCCTATGTTTGTTTGGGGCATTACAGTTGCTGTTCTGCAGAAAAACGAATTTTGCAAAACTGAAAGCACTCAGCATAGGGAAATGTTCAAACTCATCATTAGTAATAGTAACCATTCCCTGTAGTGCTTCCTGACTCCAGAGTTCAGTTGCTAGTTGCAACAATTGTATGACCCTGCTCTAACCCTCACAGCAGGCTCATAGAATAGCTACAAGTAGGCCACAAAGGTCCTGGAAAAAAAATTGCACTGCAAAAGAAAGCAAATTACAGATAAGGAAGCAGGTGCCAGACTGGAATTTTAAAACAGTGACACATTAATAAATCAACCCCAAATTAATTCATGTCAGTTGAAGCAGGGCAGGTGTGCTTGCTTTTCCCCCCCATAATCTACAGTGATGATGAACCAGAGGGTGGCATTGATGTATCAGAGGGTGGCATGGGTGAAACAGAGGGTGGCAGTGGTGAAACAGAGGGTGCTGGGAACCTGTGATGATGAACCAGACGTAGAAACAACATGGTCGCGACCGTTGCGAGCCGACAAGTAAGTTCGCAATTGCGAACTGGTACAAAACCCTCGCGAACTGGCAGAAACCCTTGCGAACACAAAAAAAAATCTGCAAATTCGCGAGAATTCGCAGATTTTACGGATTGAGAGTTCGCAAATGCGCAAATTCGCGAACGCCAGATTCGCAAAATTCGCCCATGCTTAATTTCGCCCACTTGAATAGTTAAGAGCAATTTGGTTGGTATATAAGCAAAGAAACCACTACTTTATCAAGCACAAATGCTTCTTGTGCTGCTGTTAGTGTTGTTCTACATTTAGCTGTATTTTCTTAACACAAAATGCATCCTCAAGTCCATTTTGGACAAAAGGGTGCATTTTGCACTAAGAAATTAGCGCTAAATGGCAGTAATCAGTTGGGAAAATAATTGTGCTACTATTAGTATCCTGTTGCATTTAGCTCTATTTATTAGAGCAAAATGCAAACTTGTGTCCATTTTGGATGTTAAGGGTCATTTTTGGGGTAAGAATATAGTGCTAAATGGCAAATTACTCTTCTTGTATAATATCACAGAATCTGCCGTAGTTCACCGTAATTACACTGCAGCAAGTTATGCCCACGAAACACCCCTAGTTTTAATGTTACTCTTAAGTCCAAGACTTTCACATCAAATACGTTTTATAATCATTTCTCTACACTGTACATTCAGGTTGTTACCAGTGGCTCACTACACCGAGGGGTGAACAGATTATCACATCACCTCACTGAAAAATAACTAACTTAATTCCTGGAGGTCGGAGTGTTTACAGCTGTGTTAATAGTGATCAGTAAATGTCGGGAGAAGCTTGTACCACAGAACTGCAATACCACTTCAACCTAATGGAGTGAAGGGCATCAGTCAGTAATGCTATTAACTCATCATGGAACAGATACAGCTGTCGGATAACATTATTAATGTTCTCGATAATAGATGTTTGCCATGCTAGTAGCGTGGACCTCTCTTCTGTCTATGCTATCATTAATTACTCTCCACTGGTGAAAAGTTTTCAGGTAGCTGCATAGGAAGCAGTACTATACCCTTTATTTGCTTCTTTCTGGCTGATCCAAATATTATATTTACACCATGCTCATTTCATGACACCCAATAACTTGACTTGTGGGTTTCACAGGGGTCACAAGTATTTTCCTGCCTAGTTGGTATTTATATATTTAAAGCTGCCGTATTAGCTTTAAGTACTTTTAGTCCTATAAAGATGACACCCAGATGATTGTCAAACAAGTTGATTACCCTGACCTATGCAGAGGCCCAAGCTATTTGTAGGCCTTATCTGCCTAAGATACAACTTCAGTGAATGACACCTCATTTTGCCAACAGCATAAAAGTATTTAGGCGCATTCTCAGAAGAAAATTTACCCAAGAAAAGACAAGTATCCAATGTATTGAAAAACATAACTCATTTTACTACTAAGAAAAAAACTTGCCTAATGCCAGCCAATCTGAAGCATATAGAAATGAGATCTGTAGTTAACTTCTAGGTTACTCATTGCTGACACCGTTATACTGCTGCAAAAACACCGCAGAGTAGTTGATTGCTAAGCCGGGCAGACCTGAGTACGTCTCCAAAACTAAGCACAGTCTACACTTGTTGAAAGTAGAGTGGAGGATAAAGCCTAAATATCTCCTTGATCCATTAAACCTGTCATGATCAAGGACTTCAGTACCTATGAGACAAATGTCAACTTCTAGTGTCATTCCAACCATAGAGTGATGGATGTCACTGATGTACCTCTATTGATTCAGAACTAAAGCCCTTTGGGCAGGCCTAAACAGAACTTTTCAATATTAATATGGCACTCATAAGTAGGCCTTATGGCTCATAAACCAAGGTACATGGTGTATAAAAGTAGAACATATAGCAGTTTAATGTTACACATGTCACTGTACCAATCTTGGCTGTTCCTTAGGAAAACGCAGGGATTTATTTTATTTAAGTGTATCTTGATATAGCGTACAGCTACCCCAACGGGGTGTCCCGACGCTTCTGAGTAACTTCAAGCTGCATGAGATGGTTGAAAAAGAAGAGAATCAGCAAAACAGATAGGTTTTTAAAGCTCTCCGGAAGGGTTGTTCATCCTTGATCAGGCGAATGGCATTGGGTAATTTATTCCAGATGGCCGCTGTCAGCACTGGGAAGGATTTCCCCCCCGAGCGGGTTTTCCTGAATCTAGGTACGGAAAGTAAGTTTTTGCCAGAAGAACGAAGGGTCCTGGAGTTGTTATAGGGAATAAGGCACGTGGAGAGATAAGCAGAGCCCTTGCCTCGCAAGGCTCGATGAGCCAAGACCAGAGCTTTAAATTCTGCCCTCTTATGGGGATGAAATATTACATACTAATACTGTATCTTGGAAATGGGAATAGCAAGCAAAATAACGAAACAACAATTTTAACAGTAATTACAATTCCAGTTCAATGATGAAGTTGGATGTTTACTAAATATTAAGGGAGAGTAACTTTTAAAAAATTAACATTTCCCTGCCTGAAGTTTTTAGATGCTAATCTCAATGTTATTCTCTCATTTATGCCAGCTAGTAATTCACATTTGACTAGCCCCTTCATGAGGTGTGAACGTGCTCCCATGGTTGAGAAAGATGGTTTGGATGTGGGGAGGTGTTGTGGTGCTCTTCACAGCATGGTCTGTGGGCTGAGCCCAGGAACCAGATTAACCTCAAAGAGGTTTACCCTGTCACAAACAGATGTAAATAAACCCAAGCTTTCCCCCTTCCTTTATCTCCACAGCCAGACAGACTCCAACCACTGTGAGCCTCTTTTTGACATTACAGTTTCAAACACTGCTGGAGTGTCAAAACGTGTGCTTGACAGTCTGCTGGGGTTTTCATATGACAATCTGGTGCACTTTAAAGTAAAGAAACAGGATGCCAAAACAATTCACCGGTATACTCTGTCTGGTTGCTAAAACCCCTACCTTTTTTTCTACCAGGTGTCTGTCTCTAGGTTTATTGGGGGTACCATGGCTCCTTCAAACTGCATTTTAGTGTTAGATGTGGGAAAACACAAGAAGTACTATACTACTCTCCTCACACATCCTCAGCACTCAGAGCCCAAGTTTAGCTTGGGTGAAGTTTTTCCCCGTTTCAAAATAACCCCGACTGGGTAGGTTTAGGCCTAGGAACCTTTACCCTATTGGTTATGGCATCCCCAGTGGTCACTCCCACCCATTAGCTTGCGGCAGGCATAAATGTGACAACTCCATTTTCCCACTTCAGAGCACTCCTGCACCCATTAAAGATCAGAAGGGGACTGAACTTGTTGTCCTGGACCTGCACTCAGTCATGTATTGACGATGAAGAAGTGATCATAAGTCTGACCTCCTGTTCAAGCTCTAGTGAAACAACAAGCTATAATAGGCTTTTCCTACAACTGCCCTGCTAACCATTGATAACTGAGTCAGGACTGGACTCTGCTGTTGGCTTTTGCATGACACCAGTCAGTCTCTAAGCACCTTCCCTTAGGTCCTGGGGAACTTTAGAAGTGTACTGCTGTGGTTTACTTGTAACTAAAGGACTAAGTCAGAAGGTAAAATCTTTTGCCCAGGAGGAACCTGGTTGGTTTATCTGACCTGTGCTCCATCTGGGTCAGCAACAAATTGCATCCTATTCTACCACAACCATTGACTACCATAGCACCTGGTGCTTCTTGGATCTAATTCAACTTAAAACTTTAAAAATGCATATCTTAGTTTTCCCTTTTTGGATTTTTGTCATTCTGTGTATTAAATGTCCAGCTTCCTCTATTTTTAATTCATTTTGGTATTTGTATTGTTTTGCATTTTAACAGTATTATTGTTTTAGTATTGCATTAATACGTTACACATTCCCTCTAAGTTAAACCTGTCTGCACTGTGCCATGGCTACCAGGAAATTGAGCTTGGTTTTATTTAGTAACCTTAGTGGTTCAGTGGGACAAGAATTATGATTATTACTTGAAATGGATATTTACCACCCTCTAGTATTAACCAAAGTATGTATACTCATAATTTCAAAGGAATGGCCCAACTTATAAAGAATATAACATTGTAAACATGGTCTGGTATTTGTTAGAGCTCCACCCTGCTGATGGGCCCTAAAAGAATCTTAGCTTGTACCACGGTTAAAAAACAAAATTCAGCAATATAAATGCAGTGTTGACTCTCAGTCTAAGCAGTGCTTCTGTGAACTGTTGGTCTACTATACTTTAGCTTTTAGTTGTTGTTGCAGTAAGTCATGTTTGCTCATAGAATGCAAAATATATTTGCTATAAACATTGGCATTGTTTTCCTACTGCAGGATCTTCCTCCATAGAGTTTTAGAACAAAGCCTTTCAGAACTCTACTCTTTCTCTAACAGCCTACCGACTTACTTAAAGGTCCAGAGATTTTTAACATTAGTACTTCCACTGGCATGGCATGAGCACTTTTGTCAAACATGTAATGCTGAGCAGGCCAATATGGCATGACAGCCCCTTGGGCATTGTTTGTGTCCTGAAAAATCCGACAATCTGGGGTTTATTTCTGCAGGACAGGGCCTTCATGCAAAAAGAGTCTGCTCCCTATCCATAGTAGCCATTGATGATTTTATAGCCTGGTTTCGCAATGCCTGCTATTGCACCTAGGCAAGGAAAATATGTATCAGACATTGCTAAATAAATACTGATGGCCTTCAGAAGCACTGAAATCAACAGCTCAGCTATATCATCAATGCACCATCAGTCAAAGCTTTCTGATGGTAGAGCCAACTGAGACTTCTCTGTAGTCTCTGCCTGTTTACACAACTCAAAATGAGCCTGGGATGCAGACGAGAGCTGTTGGACTTTCTGGTGATTCCCCAACCTTGAAAGGTGGGGATAAGTAAGTTTGGTGTAATGAAAGAATCTGCACTTTACAGGAATTCTGCTGTTCTACCAAACCCCTTTAGCCTTTTTGGTGAGAAACACTTTCATTAAGAAGTGATTTACAAGAACTCAAAGTGGAATATGACTTATATTGAAACCTGAAAGAATATTGCCCCCATTCACTCCTAATCATGCACCAATCTTCACATACATTTTACTCCAGGTTTTATCTATGTGTTGTAGTATTTGGGGCTTTGCTTCTAGTGTGTCCCTGCTCTTCAGATAATCACATAAGCACCCATAAAAGGAAGCAACCGATCTACTGTACCCAGGCCCCAGATTCAAGGAGGTGTGCTTATTACTGGATATCACAGAGTGATACTTTTGATGAGTAGATGCAAAGATGCAAGTACTAGCTCAAGGCACCACCTGTTAAAAGATGTACATCCAAATGTTTTCATGGGGTTCTGAGAGCTGACTCTGGGAGGGCTCTTGAACCACAGGAATAGATAGCACCACGAGGCCCAATCACTCTGCTGAAGCAACATTTTTCTACCTTTATACACTGAGCAAAAGCATAGCAATTCAGAGAGAAAGGGTTTTTCTCACAAGATAGAAACCATTTGCTTCAAATGGGGTGAGTTTGTGTAGGTCTTAAATGTTAAAGCTGTTGCAAGTGATTTCAAATAGTTTTTAGAATTGGTTTTGGAAACATTCGTATTCCTTCTTGCAAATAGTAGAGGTGCTCAGCTATATTGTATGGCGAGGGACTGCCAGAGGACCCGCCTTCCGTTAACATTATTAACAAGGACATGAGAGGGATTTCTTTGGAGGTGGGGGTCGTACAACCCCCGGCCGTCTTTATTAAAACATAAAAATGAATAAAAAATTGAAATAAAAAATATTTACACAATTACGCAGAAAACGTTCCATGACATTTGATTACAATTGATATATACAGATATCAGATGGCTAACCTTAACATAATTCTAGTACAAGGTATTTCCTATCCGAATCTAATGTAGCAATCATACAATAATTACTTTTCTGTGTATCCTATTTGGGCCTACGGCAAGGTCACTAACTGGTGTCAGATCCTTATCACTTAAACCACGCCGTCTTGTCGGAGTGCGCATGCGTTGAGGGCCCGTTTACCGTGATGCTACTCCCCCCCTGGTTACCCCCGTACGCTCTATTAACTCCATTAAAGGGGGCCCTTGCAACTCTGCGTCGTTTACTGGCATCATTGTGCACGTGCGGGGTGGCCAACCAGCCTAGAGAAAGCGTGATTCCCCCTCCCCCGCACCCATATAGCCAACAGGCTGTAACTGCCCCTGGAGTTCTAGGAGACCACTTGCACCTCCCCTTGAGCGACCCCATTCAAAAATGGCGCCGCCCTCTAAGGACCTTAAATTTACTGCTTACCGATCATGACCCTACCGCCTGGCCAAGGAATAGCAATAATTACGAAGATTGATGAGCTGTAAACTGAATAAAGTTATAAGGAACAAAACATATCAGTACGACACATCTGTCATCTATATGCATTTGTAGCAAACCTGTGAAAACCTTCATAAAACACAATACCAATCATCTGCTTCAGGGGATGGTGGGTGAGGAAAAAGAATGACAGCCCCCTAGAGGCTGGAGGGGCAGGCCGTGGAGCGCGGAGTCAAAGAGGCAGACTTGCGTGCTCCCTGGCCTTTTAACCTCTCACATGCCAGGCTGGATCTAACCGGCCTGGTCTTTGTTCCACAGTGACCTGGAAGTGATTCGATCACTTCTGTGTCACAAGGAGACCTGGAGTCCAATCGAGTTTGAGGCGGCCCACCGCGTCATGGTGACGCGGTGGGGGCGCGCCCCACCACCGAGAGCGGGTGGGGGCCGGTGCGCCTGCCATACTTGCGGCGGGGCCGATACCGGCCCTGCTGCTCTCTATGGCCAGGGAATGCCGGAGGACCCCCCCTTCCGTTAACAAACATTATTAACAAGGACATGAGAGGGATTTCTTTGGAGGCCGGGGTCGTGCAACCCCCGGCCGTATTTAATAAAACATAAAAATAAATCAAAAACTGAAATAAACAATATTTACATAATTAAACAGAAAACGTTCTATGACATTTGATTACAATTGATATATACAGATATCAGATGGCTAACCTTAACATAATGCTAGTACAAGGTATTTCCTATCCGAATCTAATGTATCAATCATACAATAATTACTTTTCTGCGTATCCTATTTGGGCCTACGGCAACGCCACTAACTGGTGTCAGATCCTTATCACTTAAACCAGGCCCTCCTGTCGGAGTGCGCATGCGCAGAGGTCCCATTTACCGAGAGGGTACTTCCCCCGCTTACCCCCGTACACCCTATTAACCATGCCCTTCCGTGGAAGTACGCATGCGCAGAGGGCCCATTTACCGTGAGGGTACTCCCCCCCCCCGGTTACCCCATACACTCTATTAACCCCGTTAAAGGGGGCCCTTGCATCTCTGCGCTTACACCGGGGCCAACCAGCCTAGAGAAAGTGTGATTCCCCCTCCCCCGCACCCATGAAGCCAACAGGCTGTAACTGCCCCTGGAGTTCTAGGAGAGACCATTTGTCCCTCCCCTTGGGCGACCCCATTCAAGAATGGCGCCGCCCTCTAAGGACCTTAAATTTGCTGCTCACCAATCATGACCTTACCGCCACATGCCAGCGTAGTTGACCGACTATCTGGTCCCCCCACCCTCCTACACTGAAAGGTCATTCACAAACCTAGCCGTTATATTTTTGTAGTCCGACTATCAGGCCCCCCCTACCAACTCACTGCAAGGTCATGACCTGTCCCTATACACCACTAACTAGGCAAGAAGATTCCCTGTGACGGTTTCATCCCCCGGTGTCGACAAATGGACGGCATCTTTTAAAAAGCATGACTCCCCCGAGATCCCCTCCTGGGCTATAGTCTGCAAGTGTCAAGCCCTAGCTAGCCTCAGCAGTTTGTTACTAGGTATTTGTTCCCAGTGGCCCAATGGCCTTTAGAAGCTCTGGAATGTCTGCGCCAGGGTGTACCCCGGGCACAGACATGTCGACCCACCCCTCTACCCAGGCGTCCAGGCATACCCATTCTTTCCCCACCCCCTCCCAAGTGCAGGAAAGATATGCTAGGGTCGTCTGACTTAGGGAAAGTAGACCTGCCGCCATGGGGCCATTAGATGGGCTAAATTGATTGGATCACGCTGTGCCCAATAAGCCACGGAACCCCAGACACTGACACTCATTATTGGTGCAATTGGAAGGCTGAACCACATACACCTGACCACTATTCTCTGGGAAATGCTCAGTGTATGCCTACCTCCTTACTATGGGATCTCCCCACCACGCAGTGTCTGCTATGATGGCACCTGGGAGCACAGGCGCTGTAAAGGCAGAGTACTGCTCCCGACAAGGGGTGCTGAGGTGTTGCATATGCCCATTACTCCTGGGTTTGGCCAAGCTGGCAAGGCACACTCTTGTGAAGCAGCGTACTGCTACATTACTGCGGCTGGCACCACCAATTAGTGACATACCTATACAAAACCAATATAGTGCTGGCACCTCCTGAGCTCTCCCATAAGTGTATCATGTACACCGAGCACTATCTGCCCCTGACTATTATTTTCCTGGGGGAAGCTCAGTGCTAGCCTATCCTCCTACTATGGAGCATCCCACCGCTGTAGTGTCTGCTAGGAAAGGCTCCCGCGAGCACAGGCGCTGCAATGGCAGATAACCGTTCCTCGACAGGGGTGTTGCTGTGTGGCATCCACCCGTAACACCTGTGTTCTGGTCAAGCTAGCAAGGTATACACCTATAAGGCAGCGTACTGCTAACTTACCACAAATGGCAACCACCAATGGTTGACACACTTATACAATTAAACTATAACGCATAGGCCGCGCCGTCTCCTGCTGGCACCGACGAGCCCTTGAATTGATCGCCCATCACACGCGATGCCGTAGCTTGCCACTCAAGTTTCGGGTCTACCGGTCCCCATTGTTGTCCACATCTTGCAGTCATAACGGTCTGGATCACTTCTCAGGCATCAGGTGTGTCTCCAGTCATGCATAGATGAAAATCAAACATCAATGACTAGTGCCTTTTGCATTTAGATGACTAAACACAATTCGCAAGTTAGTGCTACTTCGTGAGGCTGTACCCCCTTTTTGTCACACACCCCTATCTTAGGGTGCTTAGCCAATACCTGTGAATCATTGGGTGTGAACAGTATGTAACATAGGCATCCAAATGCCTTAAATGTACACCCGCCCCAAGGGGAGTTGGTCCCGTGCGACAACACAGGAATAGCCTGCTTAATATTACAGGCCGCAGGACGTCAGTAATGTGTGACCCCCACCTGGACATCTCACTGCGTAAATGCACAGGCACAAGGGTGCAGAGATACTGCGTGTAAAACCCTAGGGATATAATGTACACGCACAGGTGTGCACGGGTACTGTGTGTTGCCATACGGACATCCAAGGTACGAGTGCACAGGTACTTGGGTGTAGCGGTACTGTGTGACAATACATTTTTGTGAAAACGTGTATGGGCACGAGGATGTATGGATCCTGTGTGCAAACCCCTGCATACAATGCATACGTGTATAAGCGGACCGTGCACAGGCACTGCGTGACATAACGCACTCCTAACGCTTACGCGTAGCTGCAAATGGTGCCTAGGACTTTTGAGATCGACTCCTAATTCCAGTCTCTCACCCCACTCGCGCAGGGATACCCTTGAAGGTGCAACAACAAGCCCTGGGCTGTACTGTTTTGACGTCCTAAGCATTGAACGTCTATTTGAGTGACCCTCAAGCAGGCCTGACCTCAAAACCATGTAAATCACTTGCTGTAATATGCTAAGCATAACTCCCTCAGTAAATAATGTCACTTCATGGGGAATCATGGAGCCTGCCTGTGAGAAGTTGGCCTGATATATGATGTTTCCAATTCTGGAACCACCTTGTATCAGTCCAAACAACCCTTATGGTGTCTGGTTGTAAGTCAACCTTATAGACAAGCTATCCTAATGGTAGCATGGACTGAGCAGCCTTAAAGGCTTAACTCAAGAGGTCGTGTTAAGCAAGCTGTTTTACCAATTACAATCCTGTAATATCAAATGAAAGGACACCACACAAGTATATACTATAAAAATATATGTATTTATTACTAGAATAATCCCCAGTACTCTTTATGAGTAAAGGGGCACAAGCATTTAAACAAAAGCACAGTATAACATATGAAAGTTGCACAATTATGGATGAGGACGGGTGGCCACTCAAACCATATATAAAGAAAGTGGTATAAGAGATACCAATGGATCAGTGGTCAGGCCTAGGGCCTGGGGAATCGCTGGGACTGGTCGGGACTAGCAATGCTGATGTCGGGAAAAGCCTGCGGGACTCGGGTGCAGCGCTTAAAGCACACGCATGCACCAATGCAAAGTCAATGGTGCGTAAAAGTTATAAAGTTACTGTTTAAGGAGACTTCCGCTTAACCTAGAAGGATGAAACTTAAGACACATACACTAGAGGTGTGTACCAGTGTGGGAATACCGGCGTTGCTGAGTTACCTCACCCACAGGAAGCGGGTGCATAGGATCGAAGTTGTGTCGGGTTTTGTCACGCAGGTTGTTGGTGCTTGAAGCTGAAGATGCTGCAGGCAAGAAGTGTCCGGTGTGATCCAAGGGTGGATCGGAGTTGTAGAGTACCTGAAAGCAGAGGGGACAGAGTCTGGGCCACTCAGCAGTGACCAGGGTGGAACCAGGACGGAACCAGGCAATGTCGGGCGCAATCAGGTGGTTGTCGAGGAGCTTCTCTCCACTGCCACGTGGACTCTAGGGCATCTGCACCGTCCAGGAGTGGATCACGAGCTGTCCCGCAAAGGTTTTCGCCGTCGGCGGTGTCGGTTTCAGGATTGGAGCAAACAACACTTGGCAGGAGCAATCCACGCAGGACTGGAAGATTGCTTCTCACTCGGACCAGGAGGGTCAGAGTGAGTGCTCCTTTTCAGAGGAGCTAGTGCAAGTCTGGAGCAACCAGAATCACAAGTTAGATTTCATAGTTCGTCAGCACAGGGGCCACAAGCCAATGGGCAAGTGACCGGGCCAACGCATTGAGCCAAAAGATGCAGAAGGGCCCCACGCAGCACTCGGTGAGTGTAGAGGGGTGAGCTTCGGTGCAAGAGTGGCTCAGGGCTGGGGCTTCTCAAACCCCGATGTACAGCTTCGAGGGTCACTTGTGGGCTGCACAGTCAGGGTCTCATGGTCTTTCCAAGATGGCGGGCCCATGCTTCCGGTCGCCTCCACGGGTCTCAGCTCTGCAGGGACTGTGGATCTGACTGTTAGAAGGCAGGCACGCTTAGTCTTGTTGATCTCTGTTGCTCGAGTTCTGGCGGGAACTGCAACAAAGCAAACGTTGAGGTGCTGGATGGTGCCTGTTTGCACAGGGTGGTCACTCCTTGACCACAAGGGAGATTCTTCAGTCTTCTACGTCGAGTAGGATGTCGAAGAGTCCAGAGTTTTGTTTCTTGTGTTTCATCAGGATAATCTGAGTTCTTTGGCACTGCTCCCATTCTTATACCAGTCTTGGGGGCTGGATTACCTGCTAGGTCCCTTCCTATGGGTGGGACCCAGGAAGGGGGTGGTTACACCCCTTTCCCTTTGTCCAGGTCGCACTGGGGCTGGTCTGCCCCAGAACCGGTTTGACCGGATTATGCAAGGGGAAGCCTTGTGCTCCCCAGGCACTGTCTGGTTTCTTTCAAACCTCCCTGCTACAATCCACTATCTCCTGTCTCGGGTGGTGTGACACCTACCTGTGACAGGAAACCCTTTGTCCAGGCCTCCTCGGCTGAGTTTTGGTCAGCAGCAGGAGGTCAGACTCGTGTCTGTGGCAGAAGCGTCCATTTTGTGATGCTAAGGCTCTTTTAAAATCAACCGCGTTTTAGCAAAGTAACATGTCTTCTCCCTCTAGAGGGGTGGAACGCTATCCCCGTCGACAGGACTATCGGGGGGATAGTATTCCAAATCGTATGACACCTTACACGACATGTTTTGATAAAGCCAAACCAAAGTTATCATATAACCGCGAGGATTATAATGCACTTAATAGTATATGGTATGGCATTATCCCGGAACAGCTTAGGGAGTTGTTCCCGACAGCTGCAGACAGGCTCAGCTCATGCTAGAGCACCATTTCATGTTAAACCACGCACTCTGCCTCCAGGATTGATAAGGCCTTCCATAGGAGTGACTCATAGGTTTATATGTGTCCAGATATAGGTTTAGATATAGGTATACTATATCTAAGCAAGAGGTGATTACACCATCTTGCCCCAGCTGAGTGATCAGCCAGTTGTGTCAATTTAAGAACCAGCCAGTGGTGGCAAAAGCTATGCTGCAGCCCCTGGTAGGCCTTGGTGGCACCTATGCCCTGAGCACCTATAGTGCATGGTACAGGGGCTGACAAGGAGTCCAGTTC
Organism: Lissotriton vulgaris; assembly: GCF_964263255.1. Lineage (NCBI taxonomy): Eukaryota > Metazoa > Chordata > Amphibia > Caudata > Salamandridae > Lissotriton > Lissotriton vulgaris. Next base: position 667,084,537 of record NC_141696.1, read on the forward strand.
CAATTGGGTTATGTACCTATAGTACATGTATGTGAATTTAGAGAGAGAACAGCAGGCTGGGGATCTGATTAGCAGGCCCACAGCCTCATTAATTCGAAAACCAGTGAAGCAAAAAGCAAAAATTGGGGTGACCATAGGATAGCGGACCGTACTCTCCTACACTGCCCTAGAGTTAACTTAATGTAAAGAAAAGAAGGTTTGGGCCCACATGGCAATTACTTCCCCTGCGTGCGCAGATCCTACAAAGATAGGTCTGAACCTACAGTTACAGGACTAACCCCTGCGGGTGGCACAACTGGGGTGACCATGAGGTCAAACACAGGCCCCTGCTTTTGTTTAGCTTTGAAAGCAAAACCATAATGCCCAAGGCAATGATCTAGCTCTAGGAGGTAACATTCAATCAATTGCATGTGGTAATGTCGCCATCTCTTTGGTTAATATCTGGCATCTATACTGTTGCATTAAATTTGAACGTGCCCGATTACATTTGGGAAAACTGAAAAGCATTATACTGCAGCCGCCTGATTCATCTGCGCTCACCTGCAGGTGCGGCCTCCTTTACTGGAGAACCTGTGAAAGAGGTGTCAGCCGCAATCGTTGCTCAGACTTACATATTTAGAGCGCTTAACATAACACAAGTCAAGTCAAGTCAAGTCATAACATTTATATAGCGCACTACATACCCAGAGGGTTTCAAGGCGCTTAGGAAGGGGAGGTGGATTATTTGTCAAATATCCACGTTTTAAGCTGCTTTCTGAACGCTAGGTGATTCTGGGTGAGGCGAAGGTAAGCGGGGAGTGAGTTCCATGTTTTGGCAGCCAGGTATGAGAAGGATCTGCCTCCCATGGTGGTCTTGTTGATGCGAGGTACAGTGGCGAAGGCTTGGCTGGAAGAGCGAAGTTGGCGGGAGGGGGTGTAGAAGGACAGTCGAGAGTTGAGGCAATCTGGTCCGATGTCGTAGAGTGATTTGTGTGCGTGGGTAAGCAGTCGGAAAGTAATCCTCTTATTGACGGGTAGCCAGTGGAGGTCTTTAAGGTGACCAGAGATGTGTTCGTTGCGTGGGATGTCTAATATGAGCCTGGCTGAGGCGTTTTGGATTCGTTGTAGTTTCTTCTGGAGTTTAGCGGTGGTACCTGTGTAGAGGGTGTTTCCGTAGTCCAGTCGGCTCGTGACTAGAGCGTGGGTGACTGTTTTCCTTGTTTCGGAGGGGATCCAGCGAAATGTTTTTCTGAGCATGCGAAGAATGTTAAAGCAGGAAGAGGATACGGCGCTGACTTGTCTGTTCATTGAGAGTGAAGAATCCAGGATGACGCCAAGGTTCCGTGCGTGGTCTGTCGGGATGGGTGCATTTCCGAGTGCTTCTGGCCACCAGGAGTCGTCCCATGCAGAGGGGGATTTACCTAAGATGAGGACTTCTGTTTTGTCTGAGTTCAGTTTCAGACGGCCTTGTTTCATCCATTCGGCGACTTCTTTCATTCCTTCGTGTAGGTTAGTTTTGGCGGTGCTGGGGTCCTTGGTGAGAGATAGGATCAGTTGAGTGTCATCCGCGTAAGAGATGATGTTGAGGTTGTGTTGGCGGGCGATGGCCGCGAGGGGGCTCATGTATACGTTGAAGAGGGTGGGACTGAGTGAGGATCCTTGTGGTACGCCGCAGATGATTTCAGAGGCCTCGGACTTGAACGGTGGGAGGCGGACTCTCTGGGTTCTTCCGGTGAGGAACGAGGTGATCCATTCCAGTGCCTTTCCTTGGATTCCGATGTTTCTGAGGCGCTGTAGAAGGGTGCTGTGGCAGACTGTGTCGAAGGCTGCGGAGAGGTCGAGGAGGATGAGGGCGACGGTGTCTCCATTGTCCAGTAGAGTTCGAATGTCGTCTGTTGCTGCGATGAGTGCGGTCTCAGTGCTGTGTTTGGCTCGGAAGCCAGATTGTGAGGGGTCGAGTGATTTGTTGGCTTCGAGGAAGGCGGCGAGCTGGTTGTTGACAGCTTTCTCGATGACTTTGGCCGGGAATGGAAGAAGCGAGATGGGGCGGTAGTTTTTGAGTTCGGTGGGGTCTGCTGTTGGTTTTTTCAGAAGGGCGGTGAGTTCAGCGTGTTTCCATTCTTCTGGGAAGGTAGCGGAGTTGAAGGAGCAGTTGATGACGTCTCGGAGGTGCGGAGCTATGACGGAGTCTGCTTTGTTGAAGATGTGGTGGGGGCATGGGTCTGTGGGGGATCCAGAGTGGATGGAGTTCATCAGGCGGATGGTGTCCTCAGTGGAGATTGGGTTCCAGGCGTTAAGGGTGTTAACGGGGGGAAGATGGTCGGCTGATGGTAGGGTGGGTTGCCTTCCGGGTTGGTTGTCAAAGCTGTTGTGGATGTCAGCAATCTTGTTGTGGAAAAAAGAGGCTAGGGAATCGCAGAGGGTTTGAGAGGGGGTGATGTCGTTGGAGTTGGCCGAGGGGTTGGAAAATTCCTTGACGATGTTGAAAAGTTCCTTGCTGTTGTGGGCGTTGTTGTCAAGTCGATCTTTGAATGCTGTTTTCTTGGCTTTTCGGATCAGTTGGTGGTGAGTACGGATGGCGCTTTTGAAGGCGTCCTTGTTGCTGGTGGATGGGTCTTTTTTCCAGGCCTTTTCAAGGGAGCGGCACAGTTTCTTGGATTTCTTGAGGTTGTTGTTGAACCATGAGGCCTTCTTGAAGCCAAGTTTGTGTTGACGTTTTTTCAGTGGTGCTAAGGTGTCGGCGGTGTTGGATAACCAAAGGGTGAGGTTGGAGGCGGCTTCGTTGGCGTTAGAAGAGAGGGCTGGGGAGGTTTGAAGGAGTGATGTGGAGATCTGCTCTGTGGTGATTTTGTTCCAGTTTCTTTGCAGAGTTGGTTGGGGGTGGTTGATGGGTTTCGGCTTGTTGTAGGTGAAGTGAACGCAGCTGTGGTCAGTCCAGAGGAGATCCGTAGTGTGGCTAAAGGAGACATGGTTGCTGGAGGTGAAGATGGGGTCGAGAGTGTGACCTGCGATGTGGGTGGGGGAGGTGACCAGTTGTTTAAGTCCGAGGTTGGCGAGGTTGTCCAAGAGGGTGGCGGTGTTGCGGTCGTTGATCTTTTCAAGGTGGAAGTTGAGGTCTCCCAGAAGGATGTAGTCTTTGGAGGGGAGCGCGTGTGGGGTGATGAAGTCTGTGATGTCTTCACTGAATTTTGCGCGTGGTCCTGGTGGTCTGTAGAGGAGGGTGCCTCTGAGTGTGGTCTTGGGGTCGATGTGGATCTGGAAGTGAAGGTGTTCGGAGTTGGCGAGGTTGGCATCGGAGCTAGTTGAGATGCGGATTGTTTTCTTATGGACGATAGCGATTCCACCTCCTGTATGGTCGGTGCGGTCCTTGCGTGTGATCTTATAGTCATCAGGGATAGCGATGGCGATGTCAGGGGCGGAGGAAGCGTTCATCCATGTTTCCGTTAGGAAGGCGACGTCAGGAGAGATGGTGTCTAGTAGGTTCCAAAGGTCAATGGCGTGCCTGTGGACCGATCGGGTGTTGAGAAGGATGCATTCTAGGTGGTTGGGGTCGGGAATCTGTGGTGTGGTCGTAGCGGAGATGTTGTCGGTGCCGCTAAATTTGCAGGAGTAGCAAGAGAAAGGTCCATGGGTGCGCCCAGGAGCGGCTTGGACGCAGTTGGGGGCGCGACCGGGGTTAAGGGCTAGGAGGGTGGCGGCATCGTAGGTAACGCGGGGGGGCTGGGCAGCGCGAGGGGCAGGGGGTCTGGCGCTGGGCGCGGTCCAGGCGCGGACGGGCGTAGACGGGCTTACCTTTGGCGCACCTTCGGCGTGTCCGAAGCGCGTGGACGCTGCGCGTGGAGGCATTGGCCATAAATGGATGGTGGAGGGGGCGGAGCGTGGGAGGGTCAGCAGCTGGGAGGCGGTAGCGGGGAGGAGGGGCAGGGAAAACAACAACAGCAAACAAGATGGAGGTCAGAGGGGAGGCGAGGCAGGGGCAGTAGGTCGCCAGCGAAAATTAATCCAATAATGCACGTTGCTGCCAGGTGGGCCAATACAGTTTAAATGCAGTGCAGGGCGGGCGGCGCTATAGTCACAAGCGCTGAGAGCTATGAGATTATCAAAAACAAACACTGCGCAAATTGGTGAAATGCAGGCGAGCAGATTTAAAACACGGCGCAAATTAGTCTAATGCAGGCGATACCGTGAAGTTGATTCAGCAGTGCGATCCCCAGGAAGTTAGCAGCAGTATAGGGAGAGGAGCAAGGAGGGAGCAACCGGTCAGGAGCGAGATGCAGTCCCTCAGGAACATTGGAAGCAGACTCAAATTGAAAGCTCCCCGTCTAGAGCCAGTCCCCTCACATGATGAACAATTAAATCAGATTTAAAATTGTAAAGCGCTTAGCATACACCAGAGGCAATACCTCAGGAACCCTAGAATCAGATTTTTAAATGGTGCGCCCAGCCTAGCACCTGTTGCAACACCGGAGGACCATTGGGATCACCCAATTGAGAGTGCCTAGTAGTAGTCTTAATTGAGCATCATGGTTCTCACTTTCTTTTGAGAGGACCTAGCATCGCACTTGTTGTTGTATTACCTTTGCGCCCTTGACTACTGGCTTCTGACTTTGTTGCGCGGTCTTTCTCCGCATCACAAATGTCACAAACCGGTAGAGTCTTTTATGTAATCGATGCATTATCCCACCGATCAATCTTACTTGGCTTACGTGACAATGTGATTACAGTGCAAGCCAAAGTGTGAATGCAAGAAAACAAAATTGCCATTTTTTAGAAGAGGATAGACAACATTCGCCTGGCCAGACCTGTAGGTATAAGCAAGAAAACAGAAGCAACTCCTGAACCCCGGGGCCACGCTTCCTCTCTATTCCCCAAAACAAGCCCTTGCATTGGCAAACTTCACTGTTCAAAAGCTGCAGATTCACGCCTGTTGTGCAACTCCGGAGGCCCGGTAGACATATCGCGTTCTTGTGACGCACTCGCCTAAACCTCGACGCAAGCATTTCCGGGAAGTCGGTAGAGCGCCGCTTCTCTTGCGCAATGCTGTTTAAGGAAGCCCTGGCAGGGTTGGGCAGTCAGGAGGACAAAAGACAGAGTGCAGCAGCAAACAATGCTCTCGCTCCTCTACAGCCAACGCAAGCGGCTGACAATGCCCAAAACGGAGGATTTTTCCTTACAACCGCCCCTTTGTTTCAATCAAAGCTCTGTATTGGCCGCAGACAAATAACAGACGGGGATCGGTTTTCTTGACAAAAGAAGCCCCGTATCTTGACAAGAGCATCACAGACAGCCAAACAGGCACGTTTTAACTTTCGGGGCTGTTTTTGCAAGTAAAGCGGACAAACCCCAACCTGCCTGAGGAACCTTATGGATTGGCCCCCAGTCTCTGCGCCCCACTACCGGACAAGCCTGTTAATGCCCAACATTACTGACACCTCACACTAAACCTGAGGCTGGAGCGGAGGTAACAATGCAAAGTAAGGAAGGTTTGGGCCATCCTGACGAGATACTCACACCACAAATGCAATTTAATCCGGTCTGTTCTGAAGTAGTTATGCACGCAGTGGAGCTCTTCGGGTGTCATCCACATTGCGCACCGCCAGCCTCTCCCGCTGCGCCGATCCCAATACTCCAATCCCCGCGATGAGGCCCAGCCGGGGAAAACAGCTTTCAGCAGGGCAATGAGTCGCCCACAGTAGGCTGTTAGGACCAACTCTGCTCCAGTGCAGTTATGCAGCTGCTAGTCATGGATGCTGCATACCACCATCAGCCTGCCAAAAACAAAGAAGATAGTTAAAGGCCCCTCCCTCCCCAGTACAGCTGCCGTCTTCCAAGATCCCTAGCGGCAGATGACGATCAGCGTTCCGTAGGATCCACTCTGCTGGAAGACAAAGAAAAAGAACTACAGCTTCCTAGAGGCTGGAGGGGCAGGCTGTGGAGCGCGGAGTCAAAGAGGCAGACTCGCACGCTCCCTGGCCTTATAACCCCTCACATGCCAGGCTAGATCTAACCGGCCTGGCCTTTGTTCCACAGTGACCCGGAAGTGATTCGATCACTTACCCCAGTATTGGAACTTTCATAGATTCCCATGCTTTGTATCATTCCCCGTCGTCGGAATGGGAGTCTCGGTAACAAAAATACCATAGCTGTAAGTACAAAAGACAATGGAAAAAGGCCTAGGCCTCATTACCTTTTGTAGCATATCACCCTCTTTGTGTAAAAGAGACCAAACTTTTGGCCTCAGCCAATCAGAAGTGCCTCACCACTTAGAACCTTCCTGAAGGAACCTCAGAGCCTCAGATTTTCTACCGCACGTTGTGCTAGGGAGTCTCCATTGAGCTCTGCTCAACTTCTACATTTCTACAGGATTTCATCAGGTTTTTTCTCAGTTTTCTCTTCAGGATCTTTTGGTTTCTTCTCAGGATTGTTGCTGCCTGCCAGTATGTCGGAGATTGTGAAGAAAAAAGCACTTTTCAAGCCTTGTTCCTCCTGTGGCAAGAAAAGGCTGTTTGTGGAGGACAAGCATGAGGACTGCATCTATTGCCTCTATCCTGACCATCTGGTGGATAAATGTGCAATTTGTCGCTCCTTTTCTGCCAAAACCCTCCGGGACCGTGAGGGTAGGCTCCTAACATGGCTGCAGAGGCTTAAATCGAGGAAGGATACTGTCTCCAGTGACAGTGAAGATGCTGGATCGATGACTTCTACTAGAAGGTCAGTGAAAAGGGGTAGGGGTTCCCCTTCTTCTTCTGTCAGTCGATCTTCTAAGGCCTCAAAAAAGACCCCCAGTGAGTCTGAGAGCCAAGGTCCCAGCAAATCTCCTCACGGAAGTGTAAAGGAGAGGGATGGACCTTCTACGCACTCTACTGGCACGAAGACTTCCACAGCCTTCAAAACGCCTCAAAGCCAGTCTTCTGAGAGGACTTCTAGGTCCTCGACGACGAAGACGTCGACAGCGGGAGACCCGTCGACTAAGTCATCTAAGGCTCCGTCAAATGGAGGTTCGTCAGCGACGAGACCGTCGACGGCGGAGAAGGCGCCGTCGACGAAGGAGCCGTCGACGAAGGAGTCGTCGACGAAAGCCCCGTCGACGCCCAAGATCCAGCCGACGACGAAGGCCCCGTCGACGAAGGACCCGTCGACGAAGGCCCAGTCGACGAAGGCCCCGTCGACGAAGGCCCCGTCGACGAAGAACTCGTCGACGAAGAACCCGTCGACGAAGAACCCGTCGACGATGATACCAACGAGGGCGACGACGACAGTGTCGACGACGAGAGTCCCGTCGACGACAATGACGACGGTGTCGTCGACGACGGTCTCGTCGACGAGAGCGTCGACGACCACTAGGATGACGATGACGACGGCTGGTGTGTCCACAGTCTCGTCGACGACAACGTCCACGACGCCTATCTCGACGGCGTATGTACAACCGTCGACGACGGAACCCACGATCTTGGCCACGGAAAAGCGTATCACCATTTCTGTGACGCGGATTACACCGGAGATAACTTCTCCAAGGGCAGTGTCCCCTCTGCTACCAACAATGCTCTTGCAAGAGGGTCACCCAGAGGAAGATGACCAAGATGCATATAGTTATGCCAATAGTCCTTCGCAACTATTTGTCAAATGCCAGGACACCGACTCAGAGGGCGAATACACCCACGAGGAACATGATCATGATCATGGTCAACATCAACAACAACACTCGGACCAGGGAATGGTCTCAGTGCCAACATCTTTCCTACAAGATCTACATAGGATGCTGCAGGACTATAAGTCTAAGGCCAGTGGACCTTTACCAACTACGTCAACACCTGCTACGCCTTCCACGACTCAGGCGTCAGGGGTGCCACCTACGCTCTCGGCTCCAACCTCTCCGCAGCCTCAAACAGCCGTCCCTCAAGATTCATTTGGGGTACCAAGATCGCATGATGTTGATGAATCCTCGGATGAGGATCAACATTCGGACCACGTCTCTATTCCTGACACGGAATATGATGAGTACATTATTGACAATCCCGCATCGCCAAATCCGGACCCGGCGGACTCCCCGCCGGTGGATATTGGAGGTTTCCATCAGCTAATGGAGAGGGCGGCGGCAAGATTTAAGTTAGCAATGCCTAAAGTCACCACGGATTGCTTCTTATATGACTTTAAGGAACCTTTTCAGAAAAATGCCAGATCTATTCCGATTGTGGATCATTTATGGAAAGAGGGCCTAAAGACCATGACACACCCGGCGACGGTGGTGCCGGTGCTACCGCGTCTGGAAAAGAAATATAGAGCAACCAATGATGCCCCAGCAGCCTTGACAGGTCATCCGAAACCAGACTCTGTAATCTCACAGGCAGCGCAGAGGAAATCGCGCAACCCTTCAGCACCGCTGACAACTCCTCCGGACAAGGAAGGACGGAGGTTAGATAATGTGGGGAAAAGATTCTCGGCGATGGCGAGTTTGCTGGTGAGAGCGGCTAATGCCTTAGCCATCCTGGGAAGGTACGACCGTCAACTCTGGTGTGATGTCTCTCCGTACCTTGACCAATTACCTCCTGAATCAATGTCGGAGGCAAAGAACGTTTTTAAAGAGGGGGAAGCGACGTCGATGGAAATAATCGATTGTGCAATGGATATTGCGACTACGGCATTTCGTTCACTAGCTGGAGCGGCAGTGCTCCGTCGCCAAGGGTGGCTTAAAGCTACTTGGTTCCGACCAGAGGTCCAGAACAAAGTGTTGGATCTTCCCTTTGATGGTGAGGCTCTATTCGGCAAACTAGTTGACGACACCCTTCAAGATATTAAAAAGGACACGGAGAACGCTAGGTCTTTAGGAACACTTCAGTACAGGAAGTCCCCCTTCAAGGGAGCCAGAGGCAGGGGTGGTACGTATAGAGGATCCTTCCAACACCAACGGTATTCCAACACAGGATCTGGTTCCCAACAGCACCGCCAATCTTACCAACAGCGGCAAGGCCAGTCTACCAACTACTCCAGGCCTTACAATAAAGGAAAGCAAGGTGCGCGAGGACGTGATTCGTCCAAGCGCCAATAGCGGCCTCCTGGCTCTTCCTACTGGACCCTCCTCCAGGAAATCAGCAGTTGGAGGCAGGGTCAACAAATACCTTCACAACTGGTCCCTCATAACATCGGACCGTTGGGTGCTCAACATCATTCGGAAAGGGCATACCTTAGAGTTCACTCAAGTTCCGCCACCCAAGCCCCCGGCAGCCACTCCTTCAAAACACCAGCGTCTCCTTCGGCTCGAAGTTCAACAAATGCTCCGAAAAGGGGCGATAGAGCCAGTTCCATCGAACCAAAGAAACCAGGGATTTTATTCCAGGTTCTTCCTGGTGAGGAAAACGCTCGACAAGTGGCGTCCCATTTTAGACCTCAGGGGGCTAAACACCTATCTCATCTCTCTATCCTTCAGGATGGTGTCCCTCCAGGACATCTTGAAACTAATCAACCCGGGAGATTACATGGCCACACTCGATCTCGAAGATGCCTATTTTCATGTTCCGATTCACCCAGCACACAGAAGGTTTCTGCGATTCACAGTAGCCAAGAGCCACTACCAATTCAGGGTTTTACCCTTTGGACTCCGCTCGGCCCCAAGGATATTCACGAAAGTGTTGGCTCCAGTAGCGGCTTTCCTGCGGAGGCACAAGTTTCAAGTCTTCCCCTATCTGGACGACTGGCTGCTGAAGGCTCCGTCCAGAGAGGCAGCGCTACAGGCGGTTCAAGCGTATACCAATTTATTCCGAAACTTGGGTCTCACTCTAAACGACGAGAAATCTTGCCAGATCCCGTCCAGAAGAGCCCGGTTTCTGGGAGCCATCTTGGACTCAAAGCTTTCACGAGCTTTTCCCACTCTGGAAAGGAGGCACAAGTTACAGACGATGGCCCAAGACTTACAATCAAAAAGGTCTCTTTCAGTTCGCCGCTACAAGTCTCTGCTGGGAGTAATATCGTCGTGCATTCCGCTGGTTCCCCATTGCAGACTGAGGATGCGTCCCTTGCAGGAACAACTGGACAATCAATGGCGGCAAGTCCAAGGTTCCTTCGACGACAAAGTGGCGATCACTCCGGAAATGAAGAATGCGGCCCTATGGTGGACAGACCTAGACAACTTGTCCCAAGGCCTATCCTTCGCAAGCGACCCGTCTCCACAAGTGATAACGACGGATGCGTCGTTGGAAGGCTGGGGAGCAGTGCTGCAGGACCTTCATGTCAGTGGTCATTGGTCACCCCAGGAAAAATGCCTCCACATCAACCTATTAGAACTCAGGGCGATACGTCTGGCTCTGCAATCGTTTCTTCCTCTTCTGGAGGGTTCACAAGTGCTTATCAGGACGGACAACACCACGGCCATGCACTATGTGAACAAGGAAGGGGGGACCAGATCGCGCCCATTGTCACAAGAAGCCCAGCAGATTTGGGAATGGGCTATCCGACACAACATGTCTCTGATGGCGGAACACTTGCCGGGCGTCCTCAACGAAAACGCCGACAAACTGAGCAGGTCATCCTCGGTCACCCACGAATGGGAGTTGAATCAAGACATTTTGGAACACATCTTCAGCCGGTGGGGAAAACCGGACATCGACCTGTTTGCCACCCCGACCAACAACAAATGCCGGTCTTACGCAAGCAGGCTTCCCCATCCAAATTCTCTGGGAAATGCCCTTTTGATACCCTGGTCGAAGACATTTGTCTACGCTTTTCCTCCCATTCCTCTAATACCACGACTAATCAAGAAATTCAAGATGGAACCGTGCAGGATGATCCTGATAGCCCCGGCTTGGCCGAGGCAGTTCTGGTTCACGGAGCTTCATCTCCTGTCGATCGCTCCTCCTGTACCTCTCCAAATTCTGCCGGACCTTCTCACGATGTCCGAAGGACAGATTCTACATCCAGACCCTCAGTCGTTACACCTGACTGCATGGCTCCTGAGCAGCGAGAATTTATGAACCTGCCATTGTCTAAGGAAGTTAGGGAGGTTTTGTCCAAAGCAAGGGCCCCTTCCACTAACAAAACTTACCGCCTTAAGTGGAAAAGATTCTGTTGTTGGTGTCGAGAGCAACACATTGATCCATTCAATTCCAAACCTCATCAGGTCCTCCCATACCTACTGTCCTTGGCCAAGTCTGGTCTGGCCCACTCATCAATTAAAGTCCATTTGGCTGCTTTGTCAAGATTCAGGAGGACGGAATCTGGACCTTCATTATGGTCTTCAAGGATAATCAAACAGTTTCTTAAAGGTCTGTTCAGGGTCTATCCACCGGTGAGACCACCTCCACCAACGTGGCATTTAAATATGGTCCTTTCTCAACTCATGAAGGGCCCATTCGAACCAGTCCATCGTTCTGACATCAAATACCTTTCGTGGAAATTGGCTCTTCTCCTCGCTCTCACGTCGGCTCGGCGTGTAGGGGAGTTACAGGCCTTGACCATTCAGGAACCTTTCCTTCAATTCAAAAGAAACACTGTCATCATGAGGACTAATCCTAGGTTCATGCCAAAGGTCCCCTCGGACTTCCATTTGAATGAACCGGTCATTCTGAAAACGTTTTTTCCTCAGCCTTCCACACCGGCGGAAAAAGCCTTGCATTCACTGGATGTACAGCGATGCTTGAAGTTTTACTTACAGCGTACTAAGGATTTTCGAAAATCTACCCAACTGTTTGTGGCCTTCGGGGGACCAAGTAAAGGCCTTCCACTCTCCAAACAGGGTGTTTCAAGGTGGATCACAAGTGCTATATTACATTGTCACAGGGCTGCTGGTAAGCCTCTGACAGGAAAGATACGAGCGCATTCCACAAGATCTGTGGCTTCCTCCACAGCACTCTTTGCAGGGGTGCAAATTAAGGACATCTGCAGAGCTGCAACCTGGAGCAGCGTCCACACTTTTACCAAGCACTACTGCTTGGAATCTCTGCAGCAGGAGGATGCAGCAGTTGGACAGGCTGTCCTGAGGAACCTCTTCCACTAACGGTGAGCTTTCCTATCTTCCCACCTTCCATTTTTTCACATTTTGTATCTAATGTCATGTGGTCTACTGCTATTATTTACGATGCAAAATGTGATTATCTTGCTACTGCTTGCTACTCTGATACAAAGCATGGGAATCTATGAAAGTTCCAATACTGGGGTAAGAAAACAAGTTACTTACCTGTAACTTTAGTTCCCCAGTATTGGTAACTTTCATAGATTCCCATGCGCCCACCCACCTCCCCGAGGAAAGCTCAGCCTACAGCACAGATGGTGTCTCAGTACACAACGGCTACGAAAATCTGAGGCTCTGAGGTTCCTTCAGGAAGGTTCTAAGTGGTGAGGCACTTCTGATTGGCTGAGGCCAAAAGTTTGGTCTCTTTTACACAAAGAGGGTGATATGCTACAAAAGGTAATGAGGCCTAGGCCTTTTTCCATTGTCTTTTGTACCTACAGCTATGGTATTTTTGTTACCGAGACTCCCATTCCGACGACGGGGAATGATACAAAGCATGGGAATCTATGAAAGTTACCAATACTGGGGAACTAAAGTTACAGGTAAGTAACTTGTTTTCTTCCGGATCACTAGGAGACCCGGAGTCCAACCGAGTTTGAGGCGTGCCCGCCACATCATGGTGACGCTTGGGGGCGCACCCCACCAACGAGAGCGGGTGGGGTCCGGTGCGCTTGCCATACTTACGGCGGGGCCGATGCCGGCCCCGCCTTTCTCTTCAGCTCTTGTGTGATTACTCAACTTGTTTGCAGATATGCCATCTCAGAATAGAAAGACTGTCGGTAGACTCATTTATGTCTCTCCATTTTCTATCATCTGTACAGCAAAATTGTGGTTTGGCATTGTGGTATTTCCAGTGGCGTAGCAAGGAGGGTGGGCGTTTCGGCCCGGGAAGCACTAGTATTTGGGCGGTGGCCTCCCCAACTCTTATTTGCCATCTCGGAGTGGCGATGCACCCCCCCCCCCCTGCAATCAGCCACTGTGGGGGCGGCAAATGAAACAAAGGAATCTCGGCAGACCCCACCCCCCCTTCGTCATTGCGACTGTCATGGGCAGCAAAGGCAGGGACCGCCACGGGCAGCCAAAGAGCTAGCTACGTGACTTGGCTTTTCCTAAATCTAATGGAGCATCAAACATATATTCCCTTTTTCTCCATTTCAGGCTACTATCTAAGAACGAGTGAGAGGGATAACACGAGAGCAGCTTCTTCTTTTCTCCAGCTCAAGTCCCTAACTTGGCAGAAACAAGGAGACCAGTGATATCTGTGAGGAGAAAGAGGGCTTTTGACTACAGTGAAGTGGGATCTACATACTGAAAATTAATCGATCTAGGATACCTTTACTGATGCAGCTCAGGACAATAAGAAAGAGTAACAATAATGCAGAGAAAATTGCAAATGGCTTTCCATTCACACTAAATTGCATTTATATGTCACTTAACTACCCCTGACAAGGCGTTGCAATGTTTTATGGCAGGAAGCACACCACCCTATAGCCCAATATTAATGGTTAGTCCAGGGATTCTTATTTATTGGTATTGTGTTTCATGAAACTGTTCCATGCGCCTTCTCCACTTTCTTTGTGGTAGATGAAGTTGTTAGGAGTTTTGTGTCATCATTAGTGTTACTGGATGAAACTGGATTAGATTGTACGGAATGTTACACAAAACGACATTCTTTGAAAAGGAGATGTGTAACCAGTTTGCAGAAAGTTGCAAGACCGAGTAAAGCGTATTTCTTTAATAACGAAATCGAGACAAAACATATAAGCTAAGCCATTTGACAGGAAGCTTCTGTTGACTGTTTAGATTGTGGTTTGCAGAAAGTGATGTGAAAAGGGATTTTTCGCTCACACACTTTAAGGTATAGCGCTGTCCTTAAAAGTGACACCAGAATAGATTTTTTTTTAAAATAGATCTCTTTACCCAGTCGATAATCTCTGAAAATCTCTAACTGTAGGTGTTCTGAAATGATCCTTTGCTTGATGATGTCAGTTTAGATTTTACGATCTGTTTTATTTCTGGCATATTTTGCCAGAAGACCGCTTTACCAGTGAAGAACTGTTATACTTCTCAAACAGTAGATGCCAGACTTTGTACCCTTTTTTCTATCGACCAAAGGTTTTGATGAAATTAAGGAAGCAGGCTACTTTGACAATCATAATTTTTGAATTTCCTATTTTAGTACACCTCAGTGGCTGTCTATAAGAAATATTTCAACATATAAATCAAAGTCGCAGGCAATTATGCAAATGCGCCTAAAGCAGTTTCACATGAGTTGCAAGTCGAACGAACGCAGCGAAGGCTGGAAAAAAAAATGACATGCGTAGCAAACATTCCTGATAATTCTCTCCAAATGACCTCTATTTTTTAACTTCTTACTAAAAACTTATCAAGAGTTTACCAGATTTCACTTGATTCAGAACTTAATTATATGATTTTCTTGAATTATTGATTCATGTGAGGGATACCTTGTATTTGATACGGATTTGTACAATTAATCAAATGTAAATATGTAGATATACAAAGTTGTTCACAATTAGCATGTTATAAGCAATCCGGATGGCACAGTGAGACTTGTCTATTGTTCAAAATCTTTATGAAGGGTAGCAGTTACACTCTTTGTACTTAAAGAAACTAAACACAGCACCTGGCAATAAAAACAAGCATTTACAATGCAATGGTCTCAGCATTATTAAAGGTAGAGCTATTGGCATTGCCCATGACATTTATTTTATTTTATTTTTTTAAATCATAAATAAATGGCATTGTCATTTACATTGCCAATAGCTTAATCGTTAAATAAATGGCATTGTCATTTACAATGCCAATAGCTTAATCGCTCGCAAATGCATGACCTATTGCATTTACACCCACACAGAGCCACCCACACAGTCATTCACATAGAGCCACCTACACAGAGCCACCCTCACACAGACAGAGCCACCCACACATAGAGCCACCTATAAAAAAAGCTATCCACCCAGAGCCACCCACAAAAAAAGCTATCCACGCACACGCAGCCACACACACACACACACACAGACAGCCACACACACACACACACACAGAACCACACACAGAGAGCCACACACACACACTCACACACACACAGAGCCCCCCCCACACACACAGAGCCCCACACACACAGAGCCCTACACACACACCCAGAGCCACATACACACCCAGAGCCACATACACACAGAGCCACACACACACAGAGAGAGCAAGCACAGTGAGGGGGCAGGAGAGCAAGCACAGCCAGGGGGCAGGAGAATAAGCACAGCGAGGGGGCAGGAGAACCAGGGGGCAAGGGAGCAAGCACAGCCACGGGGCAGGGGAGCAAGCACAGCCAGGGGACAGGGGAGCAAGCACAGCCAGGGGGCAGGGGAGCAAGCACAGCGAGGGGGCAGGGAAGCAAGCACAGCGAGGGGGCAGGGGAGCAAGCACAGCCAGGGAAGCAAGCACAGCCAGGGGGCAGGGAAGCAAGCACAGCAAGGGGGCAGGGGAGCAAGCACATCCAGGGGCTACTTTATCCCATATATTATGTTATGTTATGTTATGTTAATGAGTATTTGTAAAAGCGCACTGTCACCATGAGTTTCCTGGCTCTGGTAGGAACACTGAAACTGAACAGAGGGATTTTAGTGGGGATGTGAAAACAACAGAGTTTTTAGGGGCTTCCTAAATGATACAAGAGAATGTGAGGATTTGAGTGAGAGCGGGAAGGAATTCCATAATTTGGGGGCCAGATGGGAAAAGCTGCGGCCACCTAATTTAGTGAGTTTGAACCGGGGAGTAACTAAAAGCTGGAGATGAGTAGACCTCAGAGTTCGGGAGGGGCAGTAGGGAGTAACCAGGGACTTCAAGAAAGCGGGAGAGGGACCAGTCAAGGCTTTGAAGACCAGGCAGCCAACCTTAAAGGCAATTCTTTCATTGACTGGTAGCCAGTGTAATTGATGTAGTAAAGGTTTGGCCGACTGCCATCTGGGGATTTTAAACGCCAGTCTGGCAGCCTGGTTTTGAATAATCTGTAGCCTAGACAGCAAGGATTTAGAGAGTCCGAGGTACAAAGAATTAGAAAAATCCAGACGGGACAGCACCAAAGCTATTAAAACTTGTAGTAGAGCTACAGGGGTCAGTAGGTGGGCGGCTTTCCGAATCCTGTGCAGTTGGAACATGCAGGAAGATGTTACAGCGCTCACCTGAGCCTTGAGAGTGAGCTCCGAGTCAATTATGACGCCGAGACTCTTTACACAGCTGGCAGGGGAAGGGGATGAACCAAGCACAGAAGGCCAAAATTGCGGGCCCCAATGGGAAGCGCTTCTCCCAGGAAGGAGGAGCTCAGTTTTCCCCATGCTATATTTTAGTATGTTATGTCATTTTATACAGGTTTATATAGGGCACTTTCTTCCTTTGAAGACAGGACATGGGTGACGTCTTTCACTGTAAAGGAACTTTAACACCAGATCTGTGATGCAGAAAACGGTGCTATGTATGGCGGAGCTAGGCTTTATCCTCGTAGATATAGAAACGAATGGCAAAAACAAAGATGACGTCATCAGGTGCGTCACTCTCTTCCACGGGTCCGTGGGCTCGGTGTCCCGTGGGAGGGGGCAGGATGGATTTCCAAGAGGAAGCAGCTATTTTGGAAACTTGAGCGAGCTACCACCACTCAGACCCTGCTGGTAGGACCCACACCTCCAGGATTCCCAATCTGCATACAGCTCCTTGGTGTAACAGTAATCCCTGCTCCGCCACACTGCAACGCGCCTTCAGCGATGTACAGCTCAAGATGCCTACAGTCACTAAGAGCTGTACGGAAAAGCGAATGGGTGTACGTAGACCTTCTTTTACATCGCTGAAAGCCTGCACGTCCTGGGTGCTGTAAGGACTCTCTGGATTTACTAACAGCAGGACGATTGCTAGAGGGTGCTACAACACGGCAGCTGTCAGCATGCACTTGACTGGCTTGGTACACTGAGAATATTACACTGCACAGATGCTTCATGCAGGTGAGGTTTCAAATAATTTCGGCTGTTACGGGTCCCCTACCTATAACCTAGCTTACGATAGGGAAAACGAATAAAACGTTTCAGGTGTGCGACTTACACATATAAAATGAACATGGAAATATACCTCTACTTCACCATGGGTCACTCAAAAAGAAAAGCGCACCAAACAGCTATGCAATGCGTCACACAAACCAGCATTCAATATCTTCAAAAACTCTTGCAGCCGCCCAACCTGGAGCACTGTGACCACGGCTCTCAGACTGCCACAGGTAGAAACAAAACTCATAAATGCATGTACAACTTTAAATTTGTATTGGAAAACCCAGGAACTGCAGCAAATCTGGAGGGAACAGAATAGAATAGAAAGTGGAGAGTGGGTCTGGCACTTTAAGAACCGGAGCTTCTCTCTTGGCTAGTACATATAGCCAATTGACTTCAATAACAAAGACTCACACTTTAGTAGCCTTTCACCCCCCTCAAAAAACTGTCAAGTAAGCATCAATATTGCCTGCCCTAGAGGCCTCAGAACCAAAGGTACATAAGGAAACAGGGGGAGCTAGGTATACCTAGTGACAACAGCAAGTGTAACAGATGTAATCAACCAACATCCCTTGAGCCTGGCTTTGCTGATGCTCGCGACGTTGTTTATCGAGGGGGCACTCACCGGAGTTCTGGTCCTGGGGCCATAGGTAGTAGGTAGCTGGCACGACGATGAGCCCCACGAAGGATGTGAGGAAGTAGAAGAAGGTGTTGCCGCTGTCATCGTACTGGAACTGCTTCCCAGCCATGGCGGCTCCTCCGAGGTGAGGGGAGAAGGCAGGGGGGCGCGTGCTCACTGACGCAGACCCGGTGCCGCGATCCAACAACTGCCCCAACACACAGTAGAGGGGAGGAGCGGAGCCGACACTTGACACGCCTTTCTCGCCTTCCGTCACAAACGCCAGATGATCGAAAAGGCTGCAGTCGCACCGAAGCAACCGGCTTAGCTTGTGTCTGCAGCGGTAGCCATACTAGAATAAGTCTTACGTCACTGTTTGGTTTCTTACTGTTGTCAAGCTGTAATAGGGTAACCCGAGTAAAAGACTGGTAAAAGGCTGGTTCCTTATCTTCACGGACTCTGGCATTTAAGGCTTACTTTTCCAGCCCTTTTGCCCACTTCGTTATATCACGAGTCATATTCTTACACTCGCGGCTGAAGGACTGGGTTCTTTGGACCCAGCGGTGCCAGGGCACAACACCTGAAACCTTCGTGGGTAACCTGCTCCGGCGTACAAATCACAGAGACACGGGACACTTCCTTCGGCGTCAAAGAGTCAAGGTTTATTTACTGCAGGGAACACAGAAGTCACAAGAAGTACATCGAGTGTAGTTCGGGGAGACTGCTTCAAATTGTATTTGTGGATCGCTCCTTTTATACAGTTTCTACCCATAGGATAACATGATACACAATAGTTTACAACCTGGTTCCCACAAGTCGCTCTCAGAGGGGTCGCTTAGATCACTTTGAAACACACAAGATCCGGAACATAAGTGCGGAAACATTTGGCGGTTCCCAACTGTAAAAACCCATCTTCCCACCATTAGCAAATTCCAATCAGCAGTAAAGTAGATCGAAATAGGAACGAAGACAGGTGCAGAGGAAGACGGAGACAGTGGGGAGATCGGAAAGGGTGTAAAAGGGGAGTGTCGAGAAGCACGAGATACAGGCATCAAAGGGACGTGCCTAATGAGATGCACAACTGAGACAATAAGCCCGTGCGGCAAGATGAGCCTCGAGCGGCGCCATCTGCCTTACAGTAGCATCCCCCTCGTCATAAAGACACTTTCAAAGAACATGTGTCTTCCGCAAATATCTTGGGAGTCCCAGGGTCGCGAAGCGGACAGCGTCCGTTCGCTGGCTACTTGAGGGCAAGAGACAAAATGGATGCCGTATCTAAGATGGAACCCGTGGGTACAGATGACAAACCCACATAACAAACGAACGGTTTAAGTTAGCACAGCGAAACTGCGCACACTTGCTAAACTCGTCATTTGCGGTTCATAGATACTAGACTCGACCATATTCGTGTGAGTCGAAAACACCACTTACAATTGTCACGGAACCTCAGACGCTCCTTTTGCCCTCATGTAGGCAAGCACTAGTCGGAATCATACTCGATATTCATCAGACCATCAAGATGTCGTTGTAGCATAGCTCTGTCCAACCGAGTCCCCTTGGTAACAGATGGTTGTCTCATACACGTTGTAGCACAGAGGCCACATAAGGCAGGACCACACTGCACACAAAGGCAACACGTGAACAGGAACACTACCACAACCCCGATGATCGTCAGAATCTTCCAACCCCAAGTCGACACCAGGCCCCAAAACCAACCAAGTAGCGTCCAATCCCCTACATCCACGTGTATGGATTCGGAGATCTTGTGCAACTTCGAGATGGCTTGATAGACAGTAGGAGCATTATCTGGAATGAAAATGCAACAGCTCGAATGGATCACTTTACATACCCCACCGCGATCTGCTAAGACAACATCTAAAACCATACGGTTTTGTAATGTCATAAGTCTCTCCGCCTGAAGTTCTGTGGTGATATTACCAAGGGCACTGGCAGTAATGTTAGCTGTCGATTCTACCACTCGAGTCAAATGTCTCAGGTTCCTACTATTAACCATAGGTCCCCAAAACGGGAGGAAACCCTTGAAAAAGTCTCCTGCCTCTTGACCGGCAGTATCCTCTTCACTAATTACGCCTCGTACAACTCTAGTCTTATGATAATCGGCATCTACAGTAAACGTCGGAGGCAACAGATTTGCAACAAAACATGAGCCCATGAAGTCTGCGGGCAACCATGTGTATGCACGATCATGACAGATGAAGTACGTACCCTTGGCAGCCAGAAGCACAGGGATCGGGGACATTGACAGAACGTAACTTTCAGTGCAAGCACTTACTCCAAGTGAGGCTTGCGAGCCACGACCCACAAGACAAAGATTACCAGTGTGGGGTACGACCCATATTGGAGACGAGCTTTTAAGCTGCTTTTCATTAGTGAACGTACTATATTCCCCTCTATTCGGTGCCCTATAGGCTTGTACCTCTGCCTTAGGGATGAGATAAGCATCATAGATCTCATCTTCCAAATCCTGTATTATCATCGATACCACCCACTGCCATGAGGTAGGACCCGGTTTGGGGGAACGTTCTGGAGAGGGGTGGAAACCTAGTGCGCTTCGAAGCATTGTTTGGTATGCTCGAGCTGACCCTTGGGAACTATACGGCAGTACCAGATATGGAATTCCCTTACCCGTAGTATGTGGCATCAACCCACACACCCAACAATTAGTAGTGTTAACCACTAACTGATGCTGATGGAGGAGCTGGATAAAGGAATTGTTGCGGAATTCTACACGTCTAGCCTGTTCGTGTTCCGGTAAAATATGAAAGGAATGGGGAGAAGCAGTAGTAGCAGTAGAAGTAAGGTTAGGGTAAGAAGTAGGAGTAGGGGTAGGAAGTAAAAAGTAAGACATAGCATAATACACCCCACCCGCCAAGAATGCAGAAGCAGTTAAAAACAATACAAACAATTGGGATACAAAACATTTCGTACGACTAAGTTTCTGCAGCTTGACTCTATATGCCTGAGCTCCTTCCAAATCATTCAGCTTCAAAAATGCCATTTCCCTACGACCGTCCGCAACGTTTCTTGACGCACTTCGTTCTGTGCAGCAATAGTCAATTCCCAGGAGTTCCTAGGAACCGACGGCCTTTAACCTAGCGTCAAGACCTACTGTCCAGAAGGAGGTACGCGCGCGGCCCTACGGCCCTCAATACACAATATGTATTTTATTTAGCACAAATAATTCAGCTGTGGAAGGAAAAAGATACAAGGAAGAAGCTTGATATATATATATATATACAAAACAATTTTCAATGATACGAATGTTCAAAGTTGATCATGGGAAACGAAGATATTGCAGTTATCAATTTCAGCAAAGCAAGCAAAATTTTTATTTGTCCTTAGTGTGAGATCGCAAAGAATATCGATGTTTCCCGGGACGTGTCTGCACGTCGAACAAAGGATCTGTCGAAGAGACAGCGTCCTGCTGATCAGTTCGTTGGTCTGGTCTTGAGTCTCTTGCTGACAATGTTCCAACAATGGCTTTCTGCTGCACTGAGTGTTCACCAACAAGTTGTGCGTCACTGAAAGGTACAAACGCCGGCAATGTCGCTGCTTCTGTTGACGCAATGCCTTTCCTCACCCACGGGTCTGCCGGCAAAGGAATAGGGACTCGCTTACAATGGGTAGCATGTACCCAGTTCTTCCGTCCCTCAAGACGAACGGCAGTCCTCGTGGCCAAAAGCACCTGGTGAGGTCCAACAAAGCGGGGGTCCAGATTCTTCTTGCGCGAAAAATTTCGGGTGACAACCCAATCACCAGGCTGGAGCTGGTGGCCTGGACCCTCCGTCTGCGTCGGCAAGGCGTCGTAAACCTGTTGATGAATTAACCTCAGTTTAGCAGTCAAGTCATGTAAGTAGTCAATCAACATCGGGTACTCAAGATCAACGAATATACCTGGCCTAGGAACCCCCCACACATTCGCAGGACGGCCGAACACTATTTCATAGGGACTAAGCCCTATTCGGGAGTGTACAGTCGCCCTAGTTGACAGTAATGCTAGAGGCAAAGCGTCAGGCCACGAAAGTCCAGTCGTAGCCTGGATCTTCGCTAATTTTAGTTTAAGGGTGCCATTGTACCCTTCAACCAATCCAGCTGACTGGGGATGATTGGCGCTATGGAATTTCTGATTAATTCCAAGGCCCTTACACACACTCTTCATCACACTTCCAACAAACTCACTTCCGTTATCTGACCACACGACTCTAGGCATTCCATACCGAGGAAAGTATTCCTTCAGTAGGATTTTCGCAGTAGACAAAGCAGTATTATCTTTGAGGGGATAGGCCTCGATCCATCGGGAGAATGCGCAAACCACAACCAAAACGTATTTCAGGTTATTGCATCGCTCCATATGGATGAAGTCCAATTGGATCACCTCAAAGGGATACGAAGGAGGAGCAAAACTGCCAGGGGGAGTTGGGGTTCCTTTGCCAGGATTGTACATTATACACACCATACAATTCTTCACCAAACGTTCAGCACACTTAGTAATTCCATCATTCTTCCACACATCAGCCAACAACTTGCAAATACCTTTCGCGCTAATATGTGCTAACCCATGTGCCATTTGCACAACGGCCAGTACATACGCATCAGGCAACATCCATCTTTTCTGATCTGACAAATCAATCCAGCAACCATTCACATCCAACCTTCCCGTACTTTCTTTCCACTTCATCTTTTCAGTGTCGGTGGCCTCATTCTGAATTGCTTTCACACTCTCTATAGTATTCTCACACATACTTGATTCTGTAGGCCACCTAACCGAATTCGTCACATACATTCGAGTGCTAAGGTTCCGGGCAGTCTCCTTAGCAATCTCATCTGCAAACGCATTACCACGACCAACATCATCCGTCACTTTACGATGCGCACTACATTTAACAATTGCAACTTGAGCAGGCAAAGTCAATGCATCCAAAAGATCGTTCACAAGCTGGCCATGCTGTATTTTCGTGCCATGTGACGTCAAGAAACCACGTTCTCGCCACAATCGTCCGAAACTATGCGCTACACCGAAAGCATACTGACTATCGGTGTACACATTCACACGTTTACCTTTTGCTAATACACATGCTCTAGTAAGAGCGATCAGCTCTGCAGCTTGGGCAGAATTCTGATTCAATCTCGCAGTCTCAACAACAGTATTCAATGTCACCACAGCATAAGCAGTAGTCACATCACCATTCGGTAATTTAAAACATGACCCATCCACATACAGGGTGCCGTCAGGGTCTTCCAATGGAGTGTTTTTAAGGTCCACTCGACCTTTTGTTTCCTCCTCTGTACGCAAGTAGCAGTCATGTTCTGCTACTACATCTGACTCTGCACTAATCGGTAACAAAGTTGCCGGATTTAGGACATTACAACGTTTTATCTGAATGTGGCTTGCCAAGAGCGTCAATTCGTACCCAGATAACCTCGCACTCGTCAAGTGCTGAGTTTTCGTACGGTTCAAAAGAGTATCGACTGCATGCGGAACCATCACCGTAAGCATATTATCCATGACCAATCCTGCTGATTGTCGGATGGAGACCGCAGCTGCCGCAGTTGCTCTCAAACAACTCGGCAATGCTCTAGCTACTGGGTCTAAGGTCGAGGAAAAATATGCACATGGACGTTGCTTACCACCAAAAGGTTGCGTTAAGACGCTTAAAGCACAACCTTCCCTCTCGTGAACATATAACGTGAACGGTTTACTGTAATCAGGGGTACCTAACACAGGGGCCGAACACAATGAATCACGTAATTCAGAAAAACTTTTCTGACATTCTTCCGTCCATGGTAAAGGAGTCGAAACATCCTTGCACGTAAGAGCCACCAATGGTTTCGCTAGCAATGAAAAATTAGGAATCCACTGCCTGCAGTACGATGTGATACCTAGAAAGGCACGCACATCTCTTTGGGTTTGTGGCACAGCCATGCGCGCAATCGCTGCAATTCTCTCTGGGGTCAATCTCCTTCCCTCCTTTGACAATAAGTGACCTAGATAGGTTACTTCTTGACAACAATATTGGAGTTTAGAAGGTGACACCTTGTGATTTAACTCACAGAGATGTTGCAGCAACGACACTGTAGCAATTTTGCAAATGTCCTGAGTATCAGCAGCCACCAATAAGTCGTCGACGTATTGGATTAAAGCCGCACCAACCGGCAACCTAAACGCATCTAGTTGACCCTTCAAAACTTGACTGTAAATCGATGGACTTTCACAGTAGCCCTGAGGAGCGCGTTTGAACCGGAAGCTACGTCCACCAAGAGAGAAACCGAAAAGGTCCCTGCTCTCTTCGGCAATCGGGATGCTGAAAAACGCATTTTTCAAATCAATCACCGAAAACCACGAAGCAGTAGCTGGAATCAGAGTCAGTAGCGCCGTGATGTCAGGCACAACAGGGAATTGAGGAACCACAATTTTATTTACCTCCCGTAAATCGATAACAAAACGATAAACAGGCGGTTTGGTAGGATCAGTACGTTTAAGAATGGGCAGTACAGGGCTGTTGCACACGTTTCCCCGTGTCTCCTCAATAACATCTTTCTCGATCAAATCATAAATGATCGCTAACAAAGCTCGTTCACCATCCAGGGAGATACGATATTGGGGAATACGTGGCAATCGCACATTCGATTTCAACTGAACAACATAAGGGGAGATATCAAGTAGGCCCACATCGTTTGGACCCGTCGCCCACAAAGACGCAGGAAGAGAACTCAATTCCGGTGGAAGCTTATCGAGGGACAAGTACATGGGAGAGACTACCCTCTCTCCTAACGTAAGCTTTATACCCGCAGGAGAACAATACAAAGTCGCATACAAGCGTTTAAGCAAATCCAGACCCAAAAGATTTTCGCCACAACCAGTAGACAAAATCAATGGAGCTTCGAGCTCACGTGGCCCAATTTGAAGGGGCAAAGGGCGCGAAACTGGATTGCTAACGGGGGCGCCAGAGAATCCAACGGATACATTTGTTAAGCCAGACAAAGGTGCGCCAGGGAGTTTCGAATGCATAATAGAACTTTTCGCTGCACCAGTGTCCAACAGAAAAGGCTCAACGACGCCCGATGTAGCAACTGCGACGTAAGGCCCTCTCTGATCAACCGGAACTGATACCACTCCCTCTCCTTGTCTTTGGCTGTCCTAGTAATTACTATCGTCAGTTCCCTGATCGACGTAATAATCGTCTACATTGTACTGCGCAGATCGTCCTTGCGATGATCCACGTTGGTCGAAACAATTATTAGAATTTGACGAGTTATCAGAACAGTCGTTCTGAGCACCACGACCTCTACCACGTGATGCGTGCTGTGCACCACCACGACCTCCTCTAGACGAATTACCACCATTACGATCATTCAAAGCAGGACAATCAAATTTAATGTGTCCCTCCTGTCTACAATAAGCACATTGATTGTACCCTAATGAAGATCTGTTAAAAGAGGAATCATTACGCGACTGCGATCGATTCGATTGCGACTGTGATCTATTCTGATGAGAAGCATTCTGATTAGAACGCGGCGGATATGCTTGTTGTAACAACACTTTAGTTTTCAGCTCTTTCGTCTTTTTATCGGCACGGTCATTTTCCTCTTTTTCTCTATTTTCGTAATATTGTGCCGTAGCCAATATCTGAGCTGAGGTAGAAACGGCCCATGAACTTTCTGAATTTTTCAATTTATGGCTCAAGTCGGGCAATAAGTTCGATACGAATTTATCCACAAACAACCTCTGTCCACCCTCAGTACCCATATCCTGCCCACTATGATCGACGAATGTTTCCTCGAACCTCGTAAAGAAGTCTGAAACACTCTCATCTTTCTTCTGCTTGCAGGCTGACAACTTGTCCCAATTTACCCTCATAGCTGGCATAAGCGTTTTCATTAATGTAATGATTCGCTGGGGAAGAAGTTCAATCAACTGATCGGGTTTAGTAGCAGCCACTTGTCCAGCGTCTGCCGCTGTAATGGCAGCCCAATCACCACCTAATTCATTCGCGTGATCTTGGTGACGAATCTTGGCCCATACCGGTTGCGGTACGACGTTGCCAAACAACATGTCGATATCGGCCAGATTCATTATCGTAGCGTCTACGAGCTGCGATAATTCTTTGTAATACCCCGCAGGATTTTTGCGAGGATCAGGCAAAGTTTGTTTCACCTGAAGCACTTCCGATCGTTTCCAAGGGAGGTGTATCCACACTCTCTGGAAATGTGCTGGTATTGGAGCATTAGCATTAGTATTATCAGCGGGTACCCAAACTGGCGGAACTTCTCGCATAGGATATTGGCCAGACCCATCTCGTTGTTCAATGTCCTCAACGAACAATGCATGAGGAATAGGAGCGGGACGAAGAGATAGCAACCGTTCAATAGCACGTCGGACATTAGTGTCGACTATCAGTCCAGTTGCGAACTGAAGCCGGAGTTCAGACAGGGCGGTCAGCACCTCGTCAGGCGCATTGGCCGCTATCTGATCATGTAAGAACTTGCACATTTCATCAAACACATATCTCTGAGTAGGTATGTTGAATTGATCAAACGTTTCGAGGACAACACGAGGTGGATTTCTAACAGGGTTTATCATCCAACCCATCGCCATATTGTATAGCGCAACACGTTCTCTATTACCAGGAAGCTGGCTACGTCTCTGTGGACCATCAGAACCTGCAGACCCAAAAACAGGTCCGAGCGACTGAAAGAAGTTTGTCGCAAGGGGAGAATCACGATTACGAGTAGAGGGAGAAGAGTAAGACACAGGACTAACAAGAGAAGGAGTAGAGACGTTAGCAGCAACAGGGGTTAACAACACAGGAGCAGTAGCGTGAGCAGTAGCGGGAACAAGAGTATGTGGAAGCGGAGGAGCAGTAGGAATAGAAAGAGGCAAAGGAGCAGGAACAGTCGGAAGAGCAAGTGCAGGTTGAGGAACTGGTGGAACAGGTACGGCAGGGACCACAGGAGCTGCGGTACCCTGTACGTACGGAGGTGGCGACTTCATAAGATAGGACATTAAAGAATCCTCAACTGCCTCTTCCTTCTTATCCGACTCCGTAGACAAAACAGGATAGCATTTGTCTATGGACATACGCTGTAATCTCTCAAACACTTCCTTATCCTTATCCTCCTTATCACGCTGAAACTGCTCAGCTTTCTTCACTATAGTAGCAACAGTATCTCGCTGACTACGTTTATTTTGTCTGATCTCTTTCTGTCGGGCTTCTTTGCGCCAGAACCGAAAGGCATCAAACATGGCCGGCCTTGATTTACGTTCGAACAACTTTATTTCCAAATTATCTAAGATCGACGCTTCGAAGCTACCGTGAGGTGGCCAACGAAGATCGCCGTCTTTCTTTGTATATTTGATCCAATAATCGTTAAAAGCAATCGGGCCTAGCCCATGTTTGCTATATAAGTCATATGTAGGAGTTCCAACCGGAGGTATCGGACACGAGTCCTCCAGCAGGGAATCCGCACCACAAGGTCTAAAGCAACTGAACAAAGTACTGCGACCAGGCATCTTGCACACTAGCCGAGTTTCACAAACTTCAAGGGTTACGGGATTTCGGGATTTACCAAGTCCCAGCAAAGAACTAAACCCTCGGTCTTTGGCGGCTGCAGTCGTCAAACAAATACAACAACAACAAAGTACGCTAGCAAAGTGTCACCGACAAAAACACTCACACAGCGTGTACAACAAAGACACCCGCTAAAGTGTCTACAACAAAAACACTCGCTAAAGTGTTTACAACAAAGACACTCGCTAAAGTGTCTACAACCAAGAACTCTGGGAGCGACCCACAAATACTTAACTCAAAGATCAATGGCGTCCTCAGGAAGGCCCGTCAATCGTCTCGCTATACCAAGGTCTACGCCAGGCGCCAAAACAGGTCTACAGTCAGGGCAGCAGTCCGTCGCAGCCGTTAGGAGGCGGGAATCTTCGCGGGAAAAGTCTTCGGGCCACTTATTTCGACAACAGGATCGATGAAGCGGGGTGCACCTTCCCTCGGAGATTTCACACGAAGTTCCTCACGATCGTCAGGCTTGGACCGGTACCACTGATGCAGCCCCACGTTGGGCGCCAACTGAAGGACTGGGTTCTTTGGACCCAGCGGTGCCAGGGCACAACACCTGAAACCTTCGTGGGTAACCTGCTCCGGCGTACAAATCACAGAGACACGGGACACTTCCTTCGGCGTCAAAGAGTCAAGGTTTATTTACTGCAGGGAACACAGAAGTCACAAGAAGTACATCGAGTGTAGTTCGGGGAGACTGCTTCAAATTGTATTTGTGGATCGCTCCTTTTATACAGTTTCTACCCATAGGATAACATGATACACAATAGTTTACAACCTGGTTCCCACAAGTCGCTCTCAGAGGGGTCGCTTAGATCACTTTGAAACACACAAGATCCGGAACATAAGTGCGGAAACATTTGGCGGTTCCCAACTGTAAAAACCCATCTTCCCACCATTAGCAAATTCCAATCAGCAGTAAAGTAGATCGAAATAGGAACGAAGACAGGTGCAGAGGAAGACGGAGACAGTGGGGAGATCGGAAAGGGTGTAAAAGGGGAGTGTCGAGAAGCACGAGATACAGGCATCAAAGGGACGTGCCTAATGAGATGCACAACTGAGACAATAAGCCCGTGCGGCAAGATGAGCCTCGAGCGGCGCCATCTGCCTTACAGTAGCATCCCCCTCGTCATAAAGACACTTTCAAAGAACATGTGTCTTCCGCAAATATCTTGGGAGTCCCAGGGTCGCGAAGCGGACAGCGTCCGTTCGCTGGCTACTTGAGGGCAAGAGACAAAATGGATGCCGTATCTAAGATGGAACCCGTGGGTACAGATGACAAACCCACATAACAAACGAACGGTTTAAGTTAGCACAGCGAAACTGCGCACACTTGCTAAACTCGTCATTTGCGGTTCATAGATACTAGACTCGACCATATTCGTGTGAGTCGAAAACACCACTTACAATTGTCACGGAACCTCACGGCGGGGGCAAGGGCCGGACGCGGTCGGCAGAAATTGCTGTCGCAAAGCTCCGACATTCTCAGAATCGGGGGCGTGTTTTTTGTTGAGTGACGGATGACATCACAGATAGAAAGAACGCAAAAAACACACCCCCCCATCCGAAAAAGACGGGGCTTAAAGGGAGTGACGCCCCTCTCCTCCAATGGCTGGCCAGCATTTACGAGGCCAGATAATGGAGAAGATTGGCGGGTTCAAGCCCCTAACTAAGAAACATAAAATCTCGGAGCTCTGCCCACACTTCTACGCAGTGTGACGAGTCCTCGACCTAAAAACCTTTGCATTCAGGCCCAATACAGATTCCTCAAGGGGGTGTTCACAACAATGAATAAAGCCAAAGTGGGCCACCTCAGAGATGGCAGCAACCCCAGAACAGCTGAAAATGAGTTTACCACTGTCAGTGAAAGTGAGATTTACTGGGTTGGAACCTCGTGGGTCTAACTTAACAAAATAGTAATGATTTGGACAAACCCATGAGGTAAAGGTAGGATGCTCTGGGACAGAAGATAATAGGTAAATAATATCAGCAGAGGACCTTTTACATTCGGAGTTGTTAATAAGGGAGCAAACATGTATGTTTAAAGCTAAGAAACCCATCCATATATCCTCTGCCATCTCCGTGCCAGAACTGTTCTCTCTCAGAACCTTTCAGTTCACTTCATAACATAATACACTCTAAGCCTGATATGTCCAACGTAGGTCCCGGAGACAAGGATCAAAGGCAGGTTTTCAGCATATCCACATAGGATGGATTTAAATGCAGTGAATATACATAGAAAGTATTGCAGAGTCACTGATTATCCATGTCCTATAGATCTGGCCCTCCATAATAACTATCAAGCACCCCACATTACCAAGCTTTGAAATACTTTCCTGGCTTCTTACCTATACCATGCAGTTAATCCAGATAGCCTTATTGTCTGGGGATGGGATGTGCTCTAAGGGGTAAGCTGCTGACCTTGGAACTGAAACTTTGTGGAAATACAGAACAAAGGGGGTGAATGTTGTGTCCCCCCTTAATGTATCTCCATAGCGGGGGCCATGGGGGCCCTGTAGGGCCCCTTGTGTTCCTCCACACTAGCCTTTGTATGGCAGGGCTCCCGCTATGAAATGCTGGTGGTGGATGAACTCGTAGTATGCTAAGCGGGAATGTGCTAGTCCCCGCTCAGCATATTACAATGTGGCGCAGCTGCACCACCCCTGGAAACAATAGTTCCCTGGCGCAGCCGGCCGTCCACCATTGACGCAACTTTAACAGTCGGAACCGCTTGTGCGAGTCTGGCGGTCGGAAGACCTCCAGACTCGTAGTCAGACCCAACAATTTTAGGAAATCACTTTATTTCCTATTTCTAACATTGTAATGAAAATATCTGTCATTCTGTAATGAAAACTAATAATAAGTTAAGTGTGTAAAACATACTGCTAGAAATGGGGGTCTCTAGTTGGCTATAGTTTGCACCTTTGTACAAGTATGGATCCTTCTTCCTAGACAGGGTAGGGGGAAGCAATTCTAAAATAACCCCTGCTCACCCCTTTGGTAGCTTGGCATAAGCAGACAGGCTCAGTGTGTAAAGCATTTGTTACAGTGATAAAGTGAAAACTCTACAAATGCACACTAAACCAGTTTAGAAAAACAAGTCATCTTTATCTAAACTAAACAAGACCAAAATGACAAAAGAACACAACACAGTACTTAAAATGTAATCCTTAAAAGGCAAAACAGTTCTGTCTATAGCAAACTCTAGATGCAACACCTTCAACATAAAGTACCTTGGATTTGTCAAACTCCTAAACAAGAACAGCAGCTTCTTCTAGCAGGCTACACAGCACACAGCAAAGTCTTTATCCTCTCCTTGTCAGAAACAGCCTCTGCAGGGCAACCCCGGACATAACAAAGGGGGAGTAATTCCCCTTTAGATTTTCCAGATTTTCTCCTTGGCATAGATAGGTTCCTCTTAAATCCAGAAGCATTCTAAAGTTCTGGGGCCTGGGCCCCAATATTTATACAGCATTTTCCTTTGTTCTCTGGTAGCAGAGAGGCTCTGTGCTCAGTCAAAACCAGTTCTGTCCTCTCTGGTCCAGCTTCCTGGAAGGAGATGGAGACAGCATTGTGTAAGGCAGACCAGGTCAATTCAAATAAAAGGAAATCACCTCCCCTACTCTAAATACAGCCTAGGTCTATTCAGCCCAGTCCTGGCTCATCCAGGAGAGGCAGGACACACCTCAACTTCTCCAGTTGATGTATACAGTGAATGCACATCCCCAGCTGTCACTCCAAAGCAAGACAGCCAATCCACAAACCAGCAGAGGCACACAGGATGTCTAAGCAAGAAACCACATACTTTCTAAAAGTGGCATTTCCAAACACACATTATAAAAATCACCTTTACTAACAGATGCACTTTTATATTCTGAGTTCAGGCATACTGAACTCCATCTTTCTATCTTGTCCCACTGGGAGGTTATACTTATAAGATGTTATAAATAAAATCCCATTATATCCTATAAGACAGATAGTCTTTCAATAGTGAAAAACGAAATTCACTGTAGTTCACTATCAGGACAAGTTAAACACAACAGGACATGACCTACCTCTCACATACAATGCACCCTGCCCACAAGGTTACCTTGGACCTACCTTAGGGGTGACTCACATGTAAGCAACGGGAAGGTTAGGGCCTGGCAAGTGGGTGCACTTGCCAGGTCAACATGGCAGTACCAAACTACGCACAGAAACTGCAGTGGCAGGTATGAGATACATTTAGAGGCTACTCATGTGGCTGGCACAATCAGTGCTGCAGCCCCACTAGTAGCATTTGATTTACAGGCCCTGGGCACACACAGTGCACTGTACTAGGGACCTATCAATAAATTAAATAGTCAATCATGAAAACACCAATCCATTTTCACAATGTACATAGGGAGCACTTGTACTTTGGCACTGATCAGCAGTGGCAAGGAGCCCAAAGCATCCATATCAGCAAACACGAAGTCCAGCACACAGCAAAAACACAGGAGGCAGATGCATAAATACAGGGGAAAACCACACCAAGCATACCAGGTCTAAAACATACTATCTGGAGTGATGCCAGGTACTGCTCCAGGTGTCCGCATCACCTCCTGATTTCTATAATCTGATAAGAATCAGACACTGCCCACCCAATCACAACATTTGTACAGTACTTCATATCGGAGATGCCCGTTACAATAAAATTATTCCCTGTAAAGTTCTGTACTAGTGGTGGGGCATCTCTGCTCACTATCAAATTACTAAAATAAAAAAAACTATCACATTTGGCAAAATATGCCCTTGTCTCAAAGGTTTTGCATCACAAAGACAGCCCAACATCTCTCTGTGAGCAGTGAAGACAGCATATAATATTAGACTTTGATGGATATTATGATGTTACCACTAATAACAGAGACCAATGAACCAAATTGTTGCATCCATTAGTTCAGTTTAGGTGCATAAAAAAGCCATCTTCTGTCATATATTCTAAGATCCATTTCCACTTGTTCTGGATCTGCACATGTTTATGAAGGCAGGGCAGGGAGGAATGGGGTGCTTGTAGCATGTGTCAGTGGTTGTGCAAAACTGTCCATAAACTGTACAGTGCGAAATTGCTCACATAAGCCTGTACCATCATGCTTCCGGTTTGTGCCATTAGTGTACCATGAGACTACTTCTGAGCAAGTTGCAATATATGAAAACACCATGAGACTTAGCATACTCAACTTTGTTAACCTTTGTTTCAGAGAATGATCAAAAATGTTATCCTGGTGTCTGGAGAAAAAAATCAAATACTTTCATAATCCATAATATTTAGGATCTGATTATTTCTTGCATGTGATGTTATTAGGAAATATAGAAACAAGGTTTTCTATTGTAGGGTGTATAAATCACAGAAATTAATCTCAGAAATAGAAGTGCAACTAATTGTTTTTCAGATTAGATTGATGTTAGAAATGGGGGTCTCTTGTTGGCAGAGGTAGGTATCTTTGTCCAAATAGGGACCATTGCTTCTAGTCAGGGTAAGGGGGATACACACTTTAGATAACCCTGCTCACCCTATGGGTAGCTTGGCCCGAGCAGACAGACTTATCCCAAAGGCAATGTGTAAAGTATTTGTACTCACAACACACAGTAATACAGTGATAATACCACAAATGTACACCACACCAGTTTAGAAAAATAAAGTATCTTTATCTAAACTCAGTAAGCAAAAAGAATATGACTGTTGGTTTCCAACAACTTAGTCTATAGAAAACTATGGATGCGTGATTTCTCTCAAAGTACCCGTAATTGCGACAAAATTCACAAGGCCAAACAGCCGCAGAGATGGGAAGCGTTGAAAAGCAAAGAGATGCATCAGTTCCTGAGACCTTGGGGAGGCCTGCGCAAACCAGCATAAAGTTTGAAAAAAGAGAAGAAAAATCGTGCATTTTCAAGCAAATTTGAGAAAGCAGGAAGGTTAATAAAGCAATTGTGAAAGTGCAGTTATTACATTAATGGATGTCATAACATAGGTAGCTGCTTATTCAGTATAACCACAGAGCTTCAAGCACATGCCCCGCACACACATACAGACTCACACACAAACCCACACATCAATCCACACACACACTCACACAGACACCCCCCACACACACACACACAAACAAACACGCTCACACACGCATCCACACACAAACACACATCCCTGGGACATAATGCAAACAGTGTTGCATAGGAAGGCCTGCAGAACTCACCCCTCAGACGGTCTCAAACATATATTCCCCCCCTTTCTTCTTCCGGGATTATTCGCTTCTCATCAGCTGCTTGCCGGATTCCCAGCCCCCGCGTTTTAGATACTTTCTCTGTCCGTCATTTGGCATTTTTAATTTAAAGAAGGCTGCAGTCTTGCCAGGGCTGCCACACTGAAGGGCACATGCAGTAGGCACACGTCGTCTGGGGGTAGACGGCGGTTTCTAAGAAAGAGGACGAGTGGCGCTTGTCAAGCTTTCTCTTGATTGAAGATTTTCAGCAGCGCCCAATGTCAGTGGCACCGTGGCCACGGGCATTGGGAACCCTATTGTTCTGTTTTTTACAACTAGACCAGACCATGGGATGTCGGCCCCCTTTCCTTGACCATCGCATTCTTCTTGCTACGCCACTGAACTTGTTAGAGAAGATACTCCATTGTCGATAATATATAACGTTTACTACTTCTGACGAGGCCTCGAAGCGCTTTGTGGAGGGGTAGTCACTACTCCATGGAGCTCAGTTATTTTCTACTGCTAGTTGGAGTGGGTTGCACCTGGGTTAGCTCATACTTGTACACAGAATGGCCAATACATATATCTCCCTTTAGGGGACCGCTATTGGGTCGCAAACTGTCCACACCCACATACTTTCTGATCACTTGCACAGGTTCATGGGAAATCGCACCACCGTTTTCCCTGCGTTTGGAGCATCATCACTGGGACTATCAGTGCAGACAGACTGATGACAGACAGATACACGGAAGATGACAAGTTCATAAGCACCCTATGCAGCACTCTCAATTGTCAAACCAACAACATGCAGGTTTACACACCACTCCCCGAGGCATCCACGAGGCCAAGGGATTTCCTAACGTAGCGCGACCCTAAACAAAACTGCATAACATATATAATAACCAGAATTGCCTTACAATGACTGGCAACACAATTCTGGGGCAAGGATTGTTTGAAGCCTTAGCCAAAATCATGTTTTACCATACGTGTGCTCTTTTTACATATGGAATGCTACATTTTGTGGATGGAGTATACATACATGTGCCGATTGCCGAAGCGATACAAGCTTCATCTCATTGTGTGTGCGTGATGGTGTTTCACTTTTTACTGTATGTTGTGCATGTCCGATGATAATGGCACCAACTTGAACTGAAGTCTGTACCCGGTATGCGCCGCAACACAAGTGCATGTCATCGGCGATGACATGCACTTGTGTTGCGGCGCGGACGACCAGGTACAGACTCACTCGACTCCAGTTCAAGTTGGCGCCATTAATCGGGCCTGGCTCTGGCTGGCACAGAGGGCATCTGCGCAAGAGTCAAGTGAAGGTAGGGCCTAGGCCTGTGGTGCAGTCAGTGTGCTCACAATGCCCGCCATCGGAGGAGGGGCACGGAGCCAATCGGTCATAGGCCCCCTGGCCGGGCAAGATGTTTGTACGAATGAGTAGCCACTGACAGGCCAGCTGACAGCGCACAAGGTTCACCTCAGGCCTAGGCTGTCCCTCCCAGTCCCTTCTTCCTTTCTGCTTGCGCTAATCCCATGGCACATGAAAGTGAAACTGGAAAGGCAACCAAGACTGAAGTTCCCTGGTGGTGAGATCAGGCACAGAGTGGCGCAGCCTGTGAAGAGAGTGGATGGATCACAGTGACAACACTGAGGATCCTCTGCAGGGCAGGCAGTCTTCCCCATGCCCATGTTACTTACAGCAGGTGAATTGAAGGGCGGTGCGGTGCCCATGATGACTCTACTGCTGCTTGTGTATGTGTGATGAGACCATGATTGGAGCGTCTGAGAACTTCTGACATGTCACATGATTAATTACTGACTACCGTACCGAGGATTTCTTTACAGATTCAGTCTGAGTCACTCTTACTTTTTTCACAGCAGCAGCAGGATGGATCGGATCTGGAACACGAACATGACGACGTTCTGCATACTACTGTAATAATAATAACTGTACAGACAGTCACAGTACACACACAACAGCGAGCGTGATGGTGAGGCAGAGGCGGGAGTCGACTCGGTCTGCTGCCTGCGCACGTCGGCACGAGCCCCTAGAGAGTGAGACATCACTCACCTACACACCAGCGGCGCGCGCGATCTGAAATGGCCAATCACTGCATGACTTCACATGAAGTCACACAGTGATTGGCCATATAAGTGCGGCTGAGGCAGTGTGTGCCACCACCCACGCGCTGCATCCAATAATGGATTGCCTGCCCTTCTGTGCGGTGGACCAGCCAATCCTGGCGCTGCATGCAGCGCCAGGATTGGCAAGGGGGGCACACTGACTACTCACCCTTTGGAACCCCGGGGACTGCGGCACGACTGCTGTGAGAAGCAGCACCCCCTGGTCCCTCTCTACTAGTAAGGAGAACTTCACTGAGGTAGTGCGCATGCTCGGGCTAGTTACAGCCCAAAAATGTACATACGCAGTAGTACTGCTGCAGCTGAGTGACTGTCACTTAAGCTGCAGCAGCCCAGCCCAGCCCCACCCCCTGCGCACTCCTGATGAAGTCAGGTGTGTCCCGATTCGGCGCTGCGGCACTTATAATATTCAGAATCTATTGCCATGCCAATGCAAAAAATATTTTTAGTGTGCTCTTGATGGCGGTGCGTCCATGTGGCTTAGTGGGGCTACGCCCCTACGCCCCAATGGACGCACCGCACCTGACTATCAGGACATGTCACACACATCAGTACATTTACTACCTTTCACATACACTGCATCCTGCCCAGGGAGGTACCTTGGGCCTGCCATAGGGGTGCCTCACATGTAAGAAAAGGGAAGGTTAGGGCCTGGCAAGTGGGTGCACTTGCCAAGTCGACATGGCAGTTAGCAAACTGCTCACAGACACTGCAGTGGCAGGTCTGAGTTACCTTTTCAGGGCTATTCATGTGGGTGGCACAACCAATGCTGCAGGCCCACTTATAGAATTTGATTTACAGGGCCTGGCACACTTCAGTGCACTTTACCAGTAAATCAAATATGCCAGCAGGGATAACCAATTGTAATCACAATTTACACAGGGAGCACTTGCACTTTGACACTGATCAGCAGTGGCAAGGTGCTCAAAGCATCTAAGCCAGCAAAAACGAAATCCAGCACAGCACAACAAATACAGGTGGTAGTAGCAAAAAGTCTGGGGAAACCACGCAAAAGATGCCAAGTCTAACAATTGACTTATAGTTTGTTTTGATTTATGATGACCTAGTGTTAAAATGAGAGACCTTGTTTATTCTGAGCTACAGCATGCACCCAAAGAATCCTAAAGATCATCTATGATGTGAAATAAAGTTGACCAATTGGAGCCATATTATGCTGAGTGCCTTTCGGGTTTACAAAACGTGAGGGAAGGTAGAGCACTGGCATATGAGAGAAATCTGCTCAGACCCTTAGTTCTTCAAGAAATGTCTGTTTTGTCAGTACAGGACTTAAATCTAGATGTGCCTACTGTGTTATGTTGTGTAGAAACTGCATAGGCTCCACCAACTGAGGGATGACATGTAAAACCATTGAATATAAATTTAAGTATGTTGAACTTCGCATATTAATTGATGTATGTTGATCTTAATCTTATATTAATGTTCTAAGCCTAATCCCTAGCTGATGTGACACAAAACACCTCATTATAAGCTGCCCAGCAATTGAACTGGTAATTCCACCGGCTTGATTTTCTGTTACCAGAGAGTACTGTATCTATGGAGAGTCAGAAACACCTCACCATTATGAGGTCGACCCTAAGGGTCCTATGAGAAATGGGAAATGAGCTGTGATTTCACTTCACTACTTCAGACTCACCATATTATTCCTCATTCTCAGATGCTTTATTTCCCAGGCATTTCAGTTGCTTTGAGCAGCTGGGTCTTTACATTAATATATTTCCGAGTAACCCCCAACCTGCTTTTTGCAGTAATTCAATTGCTTAATTAATTTATTAATTTAAACCTTGTTGTGAAATATGCATTTTAGTAATTTTGTTATTGTTTTTTTAAAAAACAGCAGCAGTACATTTTAGTTTATCCCGTAAAACATATTGGATTATCGCATAAGCAATATACCTGGTCCATCTTGGTACGCAGATTTAATTGGGTAGAACTGATTATTTTTTTAGTTAGAGAAGATATCATTGTAATGTTAAATCCCATAGTCCCTATATTTTCTCTTGCTGAGTTATACATCATCATTTTTGTACACAACTTCTTCTGAGTTAAAGTAAAGTACATTGGGCCTCATTTATCGGAAATGATGCATCGCTGCGTGAAAGCAGCGATGCGTCACTTCTCAGTGCGCACTCCTTGCGACATTCCTGATGTGTCATATTTAATGTATGACGCATCATGTCACAAGGAGTTACAGATACGTCAGTATTTCTGACGTATCTGTAAGCGCAAAAGTGACGCATTTCTGGAGTGTGTCACAAAAGTGACGCAACTCCAGCAATGCGTCCTTTACCATGGGGCAAGCCCCATGTGAAAGGGCCTGCGTCAGTCTTACGCCTTCTGTGAGGCAGGCGCAAGATTTTGACGCAGCGGCATCCTAAAAGTGACGCAGTGAAATCTCTTAGATTCCTTGCGTCAATACGCCCCCCTTGCATACATTATACCTGGCGCAGGTATAATGTGGCGCAGTGGTTACAAAGTGACGCATCGACCTAGATGCGTCACTTTGTAAATATGGCGCAACTAGGTGCATTTTTTACGCCACTGGTGCGTCACAAAAAGTGACGCACCGGCGGCGTAAAAGTGACGCAAAGCCTCATAAATGAGGTCCATTGTATCTCAAACATTCTGTGAATAGGAGTGCTATAACATGAACAATTGTCCAACTGGATTTGCTTTCAAATATTTGGCAGATAACTAATGTAAGTACAAAAGACACACACTAGCACAAGTACGGATTTAATAAAGACCACAATGTTTAAATAAAATACAATAATACCAGAATGTAAACCATGTAACATATACATACACAAAAAATAGACAGAAAAAATTGTACACATTGTCGCAATGTGAGGGAACACATAGAATTGGAAGTACTAACGTTTTATAAACACTTTTAATTATGTATTTCGATGTACACCTACACAGTTGGACTAAGTCATGATACAACGGTCCTTTGCATAGGGCCAACATTCATTTGCATGCTTAAAATGTCAACCACGGGTTGAACCCAATTTACCGTGGGGATCGCTTCAAGGCATGCAAATGAATGGTGCACCTAATAAAAACAGTAACAAGTGGGCACATTATTTGGTGGAGTGTTTTTTTTTATATACTGCAAGGCTGGTGTGCATTGGAAGCCATTACCTGAGGGTGGAAGAATCACAGGATGCATGAAGGCCAGGGTACTTGTAGACTATACATTTTAGTTAAGACCATATAGTGTAAATAATATGCAATATGTGGGTAGGTTACTAGAGAGCTCTTACCTAAAATGCCTACAGTAAAAGTGTATGAAATCTAAGACACAAAAGGGTGATACTTATGAAATGTACTTAAAAGATAGATGGCCTGACACAATATGTAAATTGAGCTTATTTATTCAGCATGGTTCTCCACTGGATGAATGAGCATTAAAGAAGCTCAAATGAGCACTTAACCAAGTAGTTCGAGAGGGTAAGAAGAGTGCTTGAAGGAGCCAACCTCCCAAGTTAAATTTGCCATAGAAAGCTTTAATTTAATAGTGAGGAACTGGTACAATCAAGGCCAACACCGACCAGCTAGGCCCTGGTTGGCTAGCAGTTAAGCTGATTTCATAGATCTACACGTGTTGGGGACTCTGTTGATCTTTTATTCTTTATCCATTATGTATGAATAAAGTGGCATATCAAGGCACATGTTTTTTTACATTCAGAGAATATGCCAGTATTTTTAGATTATTTTTACAACCGGATGTGTGTGAGGAGAAAAGGAGTTAACACAAACTATTTTATTCAGGTTTTTCCTAGGCTTCTGTTTTAGCAGTTCCTATCTAGGGGAAAGTAGGTACTTTTCTTTGCACCTTTGATCAGGTTACGTGTATACCTCTTTCCAGTAATTTAAGCATGATGATATTTGAGTCATGAAAATAGATATTTTTGAGGGTACAGTCATGTCTCAGTATAAAGAACTGTCCAAGAGGTAAACAATTTCTAAGTCCCATTGGGTCAAAACTTTGGTATTTGAGCATTGTATGTCTTTTGATTGGTTTCCTAGAAAGACTTGTAAACAGATGTCCTGCATCATGTCTTATTGTAGGATCCAGGAAAGGTATTTATAACAGTAAGTACTAGTACATGTTAGATGAGATTGGGTATTATTTAGATATTTAATTAAGTCTGTTGAGCATGCAATTAAAACATAAAAACATTATATAGCATTTCCAACACTTAACATTAAATGGTAAGTGATTTTTATTATTTTGGACAAAGTATTGCTCAAAATGATCTGCAAAAACATTACTTAGGTTGGGAACAAAAATTGCTCCCATCAAAGTACATTTACGTTGTCGGTAGTATTATTCCCCTTTTATAAAAAAAAATAGTTCTTTGTTGGAGGAATCTCAAGGAGTTCTGGTTGGAACTTGGGTTGGCCATGGTCAAGTGTCAAGCACTATTCAGTTGTGCAAGATTTGTTCTTGGGGTATATTAGTATATAGAAACTCTACGTCAGGAGTCACAAGGATATTCTTTGTCGAGTCAAAATTAATTTCTTCCAAAAGGTTTGTCATATGGGTGCTATCCTTAACATAGGTATGTATTAGTGGTACAGGATCTCTAAAGAAGTAGTTCATATATTATTCAACTGGTTCTAATAAAGAACCACAGCCTGAAATTACCAGCTTACCCAGATGTTTTCTCATGCTTTTGTGGATCTGAAGTAGTATGTAAAGCAACAAGGTCCCAGGACAATTCTTGTTGAGAAAATTGTACCCATACATAGTGAGAAATTCATCTTCTTTAGATTTAGACATTATCAATAGAATAAAATCCTTGATCTTCAACAGGGGGTTGTGTGTTAGTTTCTGTTAATGTTCTTTGTTATTAACGTGTCTCAGGACTTCCTAACTGTAGTTCAACCTGCCCCAAATAACAGTACTGCATCCCTTGTCGGCAAGTTTAATAAAAAATATAGTATTAATCTTAATGGAATGTTTGTGTGCCACTATTTCGTGGTCTTTCTTTACAATTCCTCTAGCAATGAGTGTGTGATTGTGTCCAGGTCCTGTAGTTCATTCATAATCCCCAGGATAGCCTTTTGATGGTCTGGTGCAATTGAACATCTTAAATCTTTCCAAGGGTGACATGTATTCACCAACAGTATTAGCTAATGACAGGGTGTGTCCAAACAATATACAAGTAGGTTCCTACCTAGTTTCACACCAAAAGTAATGGGGGAATCAGACTATTTGTTTTTAATTAAGTATGTTTGAATCAACAAAAATTAGTGGCTGACTGCTAGGTGCCTGCCAGCATCCTCAAGCTGAATGTTTCAAAGATACATTTCTTCTTGTGGGACCTTGTCAATTGTTAGCTAATCCTGCAAGAAGGCATACATCACTATGAGTGTTTATAGTATCTGTGCCAGCAAAATATGCAACCGGGGTGTTTGGTGGGAATCTAATCTGAGTCTAAGTACCCACATTTACTCTGTAGCTACATATCAAGCAAACATATGCCCTATGACTGCCTGGGGGTCTTCATCCTCCAAAGCATACAGTTTGCTTACCCTCTCGGGAGCCCTCAGTTGCCAGAGAGGTACAGCATCTCCTGATCCAGCCTCCTTCCTCCTCATGTATATCTAGGGGGGGTGAATAAAGGTCCTCAGTTCAGACTGACCCATTTTGAAACAAATTCAGACTGGAAATTTGTTAATAGGATTTTCTGACTGGATTCTGTTATGCCGTAAAAACCTTACTGTTCTCCTAACGTTTTACCTTTACTCTAATTTAAATTTCTCCTTGAAATTACTACAACTCAGGTTCCTCATTTCCCAAACATATAGACTAGTCACTATTTGCTTGACTATTGAGCTTTAAACAAGTCCTCTATATCAAAGTCAATTTACATTCTCTTCCAAAGATAATAGGGGCTCTCTTTGACCTTCATGTTTATGTTCAGAGGTTTCACTTCATCTGTTCTTTTTTCTCTGGTAGGTATGCCTTTGTAGCAGAATCACCAATTGACTGGCATGCTGTTGAGTAATCATAATCAGTGTCTCCACGAACATTCCCTTGGTATTTTTTGTTTTCCAGATGCTTAACATGGTAGACTTTCTTCATATAAACTGCAGAACACTTTGCCAGCCTGCATACAAAATATTAATGACAACTTCTTATTTTGGATGGCTTTTAAAACATGACTGTTTAAGACTTGAAACATAACAAAGCATGTGGAGAAGTGTGGCTCAGGGGTTGGAGGCGGCAGACCCGGAAGCTGAGATCGGCCCTGGACCAGGGTTCAATTCCCCGCCTCGGCGGGTCTTGGGCTCAAAAAATTCCACGGACTCGATAATTCTCGCTCCGGTGCCTTCTCAACTCACGGGTTCACACTCTGCGACTCTGGGCAATAGCTTGCTTAATCTCCACAATGGCCCCTCGCGGCGGATGCCTGGCTTTCACCTTGTGGATACCCTGCCGGGGTTATCTCACAGGGGAATACCAGGACGGGTTCCTTAAGCAAGCGCCGGGAAACCCTTTGTGGGTAGCTGTGTGCTATATAAGCTCAAATACATTTACACATTTACATGTAACCCTGCTTGGCATCTTTATCGGTAGCCAGCTCTTGAGCCCCTCCATGCCCCCCAAACAGGGCAATTCCTAGAAAGTGATGTTCAATCACCTCTCCAAAAGGGAACCACAAGGTCTCTTATGGTATTGATAGATGTGCACACCCTCTCCATTTACTATACATTTTTGTGTAACCACAGATTTAGTGGTAGCAAGGTCAAGTGCCGCTTTCTAGTTTTTTAAAGAAGTCACTCACATTTTATAAGCAGCTGACATGTGTATGCCATTAGCAGTAATGGGGTAAACCAGTAAACCTCAGAACCTGGGTAAGTAAACTGAACATAAACAATGGTTCTGTTGGGAATCACACTTACATTGAAGATTTATTGAATACACAGATGAAAAAATATATCCGGTGAAGGATATATCAGGGAACACAACTGAAACCAAAACAAAGACAAAAACACTGACCACAATGAAAGATACAGGTAAATCTTTTGTATTAACCTTTTTGACGGATTGATTCAAAATGTTTTTGAAAAGTTGTCCAAAACAAACAATACATAGACTGAATGTACATTGGGTGAGTGAGTCGTGACTGGTGACTGAGTGCTCAAACAAAGATTAAACAACAAAAATAATCATACATATAGACATCACATTTATAGCAAAGTGTCCACTCTGAATTACAATGGTTTCAAACGGATATATTATTTCTTTAGTTCGTTGAAACTCTGTGTGGATGGATACATAGACAAAACGTTGACGTTTCGACCCTAGACAGGATGTACTGATTTATGTGCATCTATAGCGGGTCTTCATCAGGACTGCTAGATGGTGGGACAGCCTATGAATGTAAAATAAGGTACGGTCAGGGCCTAGTGTGTGTCAGTGTTAAAAACAATACGGGCATGGATGCCTCGTCAGGCTCACCTTATTAAAGGTAGAAGAATCAACCAAAAGTGCTTCAACTGTGGGGCGGAGAATGTCAGCTGACAAACTCCAGGTTATGTGTGGCGTAGGTTTTACTATGGAAAAAAATCAAGCACGGTATAACTTTAGGTCTTTGCTCCGGAGGAGTGATGCATGCCTTATGGGCTGATATGGTCAAGGCTTTGCATACCTTGTTTTCTTAATTGTAGTCTTCAACACCAGCCGGTGGGAAGATCAGTGTGGGGCGGTGCCGCCGTGGCGATCACCTAGAAAGATGGATAGAATTCCGGTGTCAACGATAAGGTACAAGAGGAGCGATCTCCCTGTCTATTAGTGATTTG
Source organism: Lissotriton vulgaris (assembly GCF_964263255.1). Lineage (NCBI taxonomy): Eukaryota > Metazoa > Chordata > Amphibia > Caudata > Salamandridae > Lissotriton > Lissotriton vulgaris. Next base: position 667,127,973 of record NC_141696.1, read on the forward strand.
TGGTCTTAAGTAGCCGCTGTGATTCATTAGACAAGCTATAGAATGTATTATGGTGACTCATGTGAATTAAAAAACAACTTGCAGAGACTTGTGTTGTGCATTTAACACGCAAAACAAATGCGGGGGTAGTTAACAAGTCAAGGCGACGGGTTCGTTGAAACACATAATGCGATGGGCGCTTAGTCAGTGCATAAATGGTTCCAATTTGCTATGATTTAAGTGCATCAAAGGTTCCAATATGCTGCGATTAATTAGTTAGAACCAGACACTCTATCGTACGATAAAACAGGCTTTAGTGTATATTTGTGGACATCCATGTGAATTAGAATACAACTTAATGCGGCGTTTTGCACATAATAAACAGGTGATAGCATGCATGGCACATCCGTTGTACAGGTGGTAAACATGCCGGATCTAAGCGCGTTGTCAGAACAGGGAGGGATCCAGTATGCCGTGATTAAACAGTTAAAACAATTAAAGATAGACCCTAGTTTGTTCGTGAAAGACTTCACTTCTATGCAGGGCTAAATTCCTGCTTCGATATTTATTTCTTAAGGGCTGAGTACAACAATCAAGTTGGCTTCGAAGCACAACAGAAATATAAACTTATGGCTCTGTGTTGAATGTTCTTGGCTTTCCATTGTAAAGCCGGACATGAGTTTAAGGGTTAGGGGCAAGTCAGCGGAGCAAAACTTACTTCTGGCAGCAGCGGGGAGCGTATTAATCCGTCTGTGCAGTTCGGCTTCTGACAGCCCGGGCCCTCCTATGTCTCCTATTTGGGAGGGAGGGGTGAGGGGGGGTGAGCAGACACCAGACCAGATTGAGAGTGTGCAAAAGGCCGCTTTTATTGAAACAGGTGCATATTTACAACAATACAAACCTGGCAACCGCCTCACAAAACTAGTCCTCACTAAATAAGATGTTACCTTACAACCCCAAACGTCAGGCCCGCCCCTAACACGTCACAAACCCCGCCCCCACCCAGCAAAACATAATTACAATTCAAACAATACCAAAACCTGATAATCCTTTAAATATCATCCCAACCCACCGCATAACATCACATTCCAAAAATTACCCACCAACAACTTACATTACCCAAAACCTTGTAACCACCCCACGAAACAACTGTTTAAACTTTTCAAGCCATAGCCCAACTTTAGCAAAAACCAAACAACCTTCATGTCCCTGCTGACCAAGAACGCCCAATTTCCGCACGGCACCTGTTCCAAGCGACAATGAACAAATCTGATTGTTACCCCATATCCACCTGTTCCGACAAAAAGACCCGAAAATCATGGAAGCATAAACTAAATAAATGAATAAAGGAATAAATAAATAAATAAAAGACCCAGGGAAAAGAGGAAAAAAGAGCTAACCGAGAATAGGGAGGGAGGGAGGGAAAATTTTCAAATACTCTAATGAGCTCCCGGCCACCAGGTCATTCAACCTAAAATGGTGGCCGGGAGGAGGAGCCAGGGGAATATATAACTGGGCTCCCTCAGTAGGAACTGAGGGAGCCCAAAACAAGCCCAAAAACAGCCCAAGGCTGGCGCTCCGAGCACACCCCCCCCCCCACTAGCCCCTCCCAATCCGCCCGGGGGTGGGGACCTCCCTACGGTCGGCTGCCCCCCCCCAAGCCCCCCTTGGGAGGGAGGGGTGAGGGGGGGTGAGCAGACACCAGACCAGATTGAGAGTGTGCAAAAGGCCGCTTTTATTGAAACAGGTGCATATTTACAACAATACAAACCTGGCAACCGCCTCACAAAACTAGTCCTCACTAAATAAGACGTTACCTTACAACCCCAAACGTCAGGCCCGCCCCTAACACGTCACAAACCCCGCCCCCACCCAGCAAAACATAATTACAATTCAAACAATACCAAAACCTGATAATCCTTTAAATATCATCCCAACCCACCGCATAACATCACATTCCAAAAATTACCCACCAACAACTTACATTACCCAAAACCTTGTAACCACCCCACGAAACAACTGTTTAAACTTTTCAAGCCATAGCCCAACTTTAGCAAAAACCCAACAACCTTCATGTCCCTGCTGACCAAGAACGCCCAATTTCCGCCACCCAGAAAAGAGGGTGAAATGAATTACCCTCCTCTCTTTCTGCCCCCCAAAACTGACCAACCCAGGAACCAGAACACCTCAACCCAAAAAATTTTGAATCTTCAAGCACCTGGAGAGCACCTCTCGCACTTCCAATAAATATAAATCCATCCCTATACGAGACAAATGCACACCATCGCTGCGAAAGAATTCCATAGTGTCATAACGGATGTCCTTATGGGACACCCGCCCAAAACCCAGATCTCTACAAAAACCGGAAACCTCCAAATTCAACTTCCTTCGCGCCTTATCAACCGCCCTAGGCTTGATCGCACCCCTCCAGGTTCTTCTAGGGACCAACTCTGTCCATAAAACATGGCAGCCCGCCCATTGTTGACGAATAAGGGAAAGATCCTTCTTCATCGCTCTCAATAAAACCACTCCTTTCACCCCACAAAGGTCATTCTCACCAAGGTGCAAGAGCAATACATCAGGACAAACACCTCCCACCAACCAAGAATTCAAGGCCGGGACAAGCTCCCTCCAGATCATACCTCCCTTCCCCTTCCATACAACATTAAAAAGACGAGAATTAAAACCAAGCGTGGGACCAAAATAGCTTCTTATAGCTTGATCTTCCGCGCGCCTAATGAAGGAATGTCCCACTATCCAGATCGTCATGACAGTAGAACAGGGGCCGGCCACTGAACCTGAAAAAGAAAAGCAGCATCAAACTCAAGAAAAATTATCATCCGCAGGCGCCATAACAGGATCAGTACGCACATAGCGCCTAAAACAGTTGGAGGACCAACGCCCTAAAGACATAATGTCTTGCTGCGACCAACCCCTGTTATGAGCTTCTGTTGCTGCCCCAATCCTGAAAGAATGCGTACCATACTGTGTCTCATCCAAGCCCATGAAGCGCAGCGCTTTACGCAAAACCATGCGCAGTTGATACTCAGTCACCCTAGAACCATCCATATGTCGAAAAACAGGGCCCTCAAAGGCGGCCCCCGAACAGTCCCGCAAACGCCTGGCCCACCTCAAAGGACACGTCTCAGAAGGGGAAGAAGCTTCCAGCCAAATGCCCCTCCCTTTGCTGTGTTGATCAGTTTTTGCCCGAGCCAACCAGACGTGCAGCCCTGTTTCCAAAAATCGAACATTCCCCCACCCCACCCCAAAAGTAACTTTCGACCCCAGTAACTCAGAAACTCTGAAAGCACCAAAAAACATCCAAACCATAAGAGTAGAAAACAAACAAACCTCAAACTCATTCAAACAAACTGAGGGCAAAACCTGCAAAACTCGGGCTAATGTCTGCCAAGACAAAGGTCGGCGAACCATATGTTCCCTACCCCTCTCCCTAGACCAACCTTCCAGCATGCGCTTACCCACCTCCCCTGCTGAAGGAGAATAGCCCCACAGTAATTTGCCCATGAACGCAATACCAGCCAATTTTCCCAGCAATCGTCACACGTGTCAGACCCCTGTCTATCAAGTGAAGAATGAACTGGACCACATCTTCAGATCGTCTCCAGCCCGGAGCGCGCCAGCCGGCCCCAGATTCTAGAAACTCTTTCCAGGCCAAGTCATACGCTGCCCTAGTGGAAACTGCGAGTGAACCTACCACCAACTGCAAAACCCTGTCTCGCCTACAGTCCACAGATGTTCTGGCATGCGGGTCGGCGTCCTGTCCGCCTCCGAGGCTAGCCCATGGAATCTCTCCCACTGTGAACGAGACAAAGCATCCGCAATGTCATTGTCCACACCAGGAATGTGTAAGGCCTTAAAACTGATGTCATACGTCAAGCACCCCAACACAAAGACTCGCAAGATGTGAGCATCCCTGGCCGACTGCCGATTGATAATGTCCACCACAGCCTTATTATCAATTCGAAACAGCACTTTTTTGTGAGCAAGCTCCTGACCCCACAAAGTCAACGCCACCACCACAGGGAAAAGCTCAAGGAAGGCAATACTCCTGCCTCCGTTCTTCCACGCAGCAGGCCACTGTTCAGCGCACCATCTGCCCTGCCAGTAAAGACCGAAACCATCACTGCCTGCAGCATCTGAAAAAATTTGGACGTCCCAAATCCAATTCTCTTCTCTGTACAGAGGAATGCCATTGAAAGAGTGTAAAAAGGCTACCCACATCCGCAGATCCTCCTTAACACCTGCTGACAAGCGGACGTGATGGTGAGGTAAAAACTGACCAGACAGAGCTCTACCCAAACGCCTGCAAAAAGTTCTACCTGCCCTGACCACCCTACAAGCAAAATTAAGATGGCCCAGCAGCACCTGAACTTCCTTCACTGTCACCTTTGCTTTGTTCAACATAACATGTAAGAGGTCCAACATTTTTGCTTTTTTATCCACTGGTAAGCGTGCCTCCATAACAGTAGAATCAATTTCGATCCCCAAAAAAGACATGGTCGCGCAGGGGCCCATTGTCTTTTCGGGTGCCAACGGCACACCTAAAAATTCCATCAGAGTTTGGAATGTTCGTAAAGCATTGTGGCATGCTGAGGAATTGGGAGCACCTACAAAAAAGAAATCATCCAGGTAGTGAGTCACAAGCTGGTGTCCTGACGTGTCGGTGAAAAACCATTGGAGAAATGTGCTAAAGGTCTCAAATAACGCACAGGATATGGAACAACCCATTGGTAGAGCCTTATCAACATACCACTTTCCTTGAAATTGAATCCCCAAAAGATCCCAGTCCCCAGAATGTACTGGCAATAAACGGAATGCAGATTTGATGTCACATTTTGCCATTGCCGCACCAGTGCCGGCAGATACAACCAGGGCCATGGCCACATCCACTGAAGAATAAGACACGGAAGCAGCCTCACCATCAATGAAATCGTTAACTGATGAGCCCTCCGGCCATGACAAATGTTGAATCAAACGAAATTGCCCAGGCTCTTTTTTAGGTACCACACCAATTGGGGAGACAATAAGATTTTCCAAGGGCCAATCATCAAAAGGACCCGCCATCCTTCCCTCACGCACTTCCTTATCCAATTTGTCTTGCACCACCTCTGGATGTTCATTGGCTGACAAAAGATTCTTTGACCACCGCCGCAACCGCTGCCCTGTGTAACCAAGTCGAAAACCTTCCTGAAAACCATCCAACAATAACTTAGCAGCTTCGACATTCCCATAACCCCTCAGAGCCACAGCCAAGTGAAAAGGATTAACTGGCGTATGAGCCTTTGGGCCCAGTTCCAGAAGTGTTTTTCCCCCCCCTGTTAGGCTGAGGCTGCTGTGCAGGAGCAGGGGCATTGGCTGTCTGCTGCGACCACTGTCTGCCTCCTGTAACTCGAGGTCCCCAACACCTGGACAGTGGGTGCGTTCTACCACATTGGGAGCATTCGTGTCTAAATTTGCAATATTCTCTCGGGCAATATCCTCTGTTAAAATCCCAACAGGTCCCATTGGCAGATTGGACTGACGCAGCTGCACCCACCCCTCCCCGAGTGGGCTTACCCTGAAAGGGCCGTGAAGGCAATGGATACCCACTAGCTGTGAAAATCGTCTTACCACCCGCCGATGCTCCCATAGTGTGTTGCCACAGGTCATTATCTAATTCCCCCCATTTCGCTTCAGGATCCCAAGCCATCCGAGCCCGGAATTCCTCATCGTACTGTGACCAGGCATAACCACTGCCAGTAATCTGCGCCTTTCTGATCACATCCATATACTTAAAAAGGGCCACACAGCGCTCAGGGAATTTCTCACAGTATACGCTAGCATATATAAGAAATGTCGCTGTCCAGTTTTCTATGGTCAAAGGAACCTTTGGGCGCTTGGCTAACTCGTACTCTTCCTCCTTAGACCCCTCCTTAGACCTAACTTCCCTATGTAAGAGCTTCAATAATTCCACGTACTCCCCTTTCCAAATCCTTTCCTTAGTGGACAGCATTAAATGAGCGCCCAATGGTTTCGTGACGCCATGTAAGGCAATTTCTTTATTTTAAGCTCCTTGCTGTGTGGGGGATCCTTACCTACCTCCATGGGCTCCATAACTGTCCCAGAATCCACCTTAGAACTCACACCCCCGTCACCCGTACCCACTCCTTGATCCTTAACATAACGACCTTTGTGGAGCTTAAGATCCACACCCCCTGAAGGAGGATCCCCCCCCCGTTCCAACAGAGACCATCAATGGCTTGTACCGCGGCCCAGCAAGCTCACCTGGATTCAATAAAGGCAGTTGGGCCGGCCTCGCTCTCCATGCCATCTGTTCAACATCGCCGCCTGACCGAGGAACCCTCACCGCGGGGCCGCTCTCCCGAGTTGGTCTGGAGACTGTAGTCCTCGGACGCACCACCACCGGTGCCTGTAAAACATCATCAGAAGCGTGAAAAAGCCCCCCCCTTGCACCCTCAGCACGTCTCTCGCCCTCCTCAGGGCTCTCCTCATCGTAATCTAAAACCAAAGATTCCTCCAACCTAGGAGGGGCCAGCACTTTTGACGGACTTCTGAAACCAACCTGGGCCTTACCAGCCCGTACTGACACCTGAGGCGGGGGAGCCGACTGAACCCGTCTGTACTCCCCCGAACGTTGACCAGTTTTGTACACCTTAACCAACGATGAATCCCTTTGTTGATGAGAAGAAACATTTGGGGCCAGCGAGGACGCGCCTGTCCTGCTTCTGCCAACCCCGCCGATATCCAAAGAACCTGACAATGGGGCCAGCGAGGACGCGCCTGGTCCGCTTCTGCCAACCCCGCCGATACCTGTAGAAAGAGAAGTTGGGGCCAGCGAGGACGCGCCCGACCTGCTTCTGCTGACCGCGCCGAGATCCTGAAAGGAAAACGTTGGGGCCAACGAGGTCGCGCCTGACCTGCTTACGTTGACCGCGCCGGGGTCCCTCGCCGGTACGGGGTATGCCGCGCCAGGCTCCACCCTCCCTTCTCCTCGGTGCAACTGGGCCGCACTCCACCCTACCAAGTCTGCCTCTCCACGACGCTCTCTGACCTGCAAAGAAAAAGGCTGAACTGATGTGCCGGGACCCTTACTACCAGAACGACCAAAACTATCAACACCACTAGCCATACAAAAACTAGAATCCTGAAACCGCACTTGACCAACCTCCCGAGAAACAGACCCCTCAGACCGAACCGACAACCCCCGCCGAGGAGGGGAAGGCTCCACTTCCTCACCACTACTACTCCAGTTCAACAGCTCCTGAACAATCTTAGACGCAGGTCCCGATGCCAGACCACCCTGCTCTTTCTGCCGGATATCAGAGCGGGGCTGCTCCATCCCCCCAAGCGATCTGCCCCCAACAGGCAAACCCGGAAAACTCAAAGTGCCCCCAAAACCACTCAGCATATCAGTCCCCTGGATGGGTGTAGCCCTGCCCGCATCACGAACCCCTTCTGCCCAGGAAGGAAAAACATCCAAACCCTCCCAAGACCTAGCACCCACCTGCCTATCGCTACTCTCCTGCAGAGGAAAGTTAACAGCACCACCCACAGAAGGCTCAATGAACCCCCTGCCAGACCCAGAAACATCCTGTGGATCACACAACAAAACACGACCAGACTGCTGTCCCAGTAAACCTGCCCCTGCCCTCCTCTCCACCTGCGCCCACTCCCCCTCCCCCACAGAACCACTGAGTACAGAAAGTACCTCTCCCCGGGTTGAAGCAGGGGGGGAAAACAACAGGGGGCTATATGGCACAAAAGCAGGCTGTACCGCACCACAGGCAACATCACCAGCATGTAAAACCTCCCCAGAAACACGGGCCGGCGTCGAAAATCGATCACCACCAGCCCCTGTGTCTACATTCGGAGTCACAACCTGTCCAGCCCTTCTGGCCCCCAAATCCGTCAAATCCATAAATTGACTATCAGGCCCAACAGCCGGCAACACACCCTCACCGCCAGCGCGAGGCTCGAGGGTTCCGACGCGTGCATGCGCACCAACCGCCAGCTCCGCACTCAACAGCTCCGTATCATGAGACACGGAGGCGGAAGCCGAGCGCTTCCTGCCTCCGCGCTTACCAGCCCGCTTGCCTCTTGCAGCGGGGACCGAAAGCGACCTCACCGGCAGCCCCACGGACACCAGGGAAGCCGGCACCTCACCCTCCCCCAATCCCGCCTCGCGCGGCGCAACCGTTTCCCCCTCCGCATGCATCACCGTATTAGGGGCCGCTCTCCTAGAGCGCGGGCGGCCCCTCTCACTTACCACCTCCCTTCGTGACTTCTTCGGCGAACCACACGCCGCGACCACCGCCGCAACACGCGCCGAGGCCTGTCGCCGAGGACGCGCCGCGCCAGACACGTCACCTAACACCAAGTCCAGGCGTCCAGCTTCACTAAGAAGGCGGATTGCCTCAAGAACTCGGTAATCTTCCCCAGACATGTCTAAATAAAACACCACAAAAAATTTTCAAATACTCTAATGAGCTCCCGGCCACCAGGTCATTCAACCTAAAATGGTGGCCGGGAGGAGGAGCCAGGGGAATATATAACTGGGCTCCCTCAGTAGGAACCGAGGGAGCCCAAAACAAGCCCAAAAACAGCCCAAGGCTGGCGCTCCGAGCACACCCCCCCCCACTAGCCCCTCCCAATCCGCCCGGGGGTGGGGACCTCCCTACGGTCGGCTGCCCCCCCCCAAGCCCCCCTTGTCATGCGCCGTCTGTGGTGTACATGTCAGTTTCTCGTGTGAGCTGCCTCATCGGCTTCTGATTGAAACCTGAGTGATTTAGGAAAACGTACATGCGTGATGCGCACATTCTTTACAAACGCCGTGCCCGAGTAATCTTTATGGGGAATGTGTAATATGTCACCAAGCCTCGAAGAGGATTGCTAATGTGATGGGCTTGTGTAATAACACTGGTCATTTGTCACACACTAATGAGCAATGTTCTATTCAGAACGGGGAACCTCAGTCCTTTTACAATCGAAAGTTATTGACATTACATTATTAAATTGGATTGCCATAAGATAGCGGTTTCGTTTTTGGGCGAAAAATAATTACATAATGCGTAGGTGACATCATCATATTTAAGAAGGGCAACATGGTTGTTGTTTTGTAAACATTCCTAAAAAACATTCTTAAAAGGGGGTTCATGTTTACATGATGATGCCTTGTCGCAAGGTTGTATTTAGATATCAAGCGAAGCTACTGTTTTTAGCAGACTTTGATTTTGTTAAGGCAATTGCATGAGTCATATTTGTAACATATAAAACATATTTAGCAGGTTACATTTTGTTAGGGGGAAATAACAGGGTTATTACATGAGTCATATGTAAAGTACAATACTATTTTGTAGATTTACATTTGGCAAGGGGACCACAGGTAACAAGAAACAGTAGTGTCTATATCCTAAACACAGGGGAGGTTTTACAATGGTTGATTCTGTAATTGCATGCTATACTAGCTGTGTATACCTAGTGTGGCCTGAGGTGTTGGCGTAGGCAAATGGGGTCTTGTATCTGTAATGCATGACAGACGCGATGGGACAGCTTATTCATAGGTTACAGTCTGCTCATCTGCACATAGGTTTCTTCCTGTTCATTGAAGCCGTGGGTAATTGCCTCAATAGTGTGTATCCAGCGGCATTCCTTGAAGTTAAGTTGGTTTGCAATGTTGCCAACCCTTTGGTGTGGGATCACATTTTCGAACAATATCCATTCCATTTGCTCGTGTGTATGTCCAAATGTTGAGTAGTGGTCTACTAATGGTGCCCCTTGTGTTTTGCATCGTATTCTTCTTTGATGTTGCAGAATTCTGTTCTTCACTTTTTGGGTTGTCTGGCCAATGTAGATCAGTAGGCATGGACATCTTATGACATATATAACATTTTGGCTATTGCAGTTTGTGAATTGACTCAGTGTATATGTCTTCCCACGGTGAGTGACAGTTTTACCGGTTATTGCACATTTGCATGCTTTGCAGCTGCCACATCTTTAATACAAAAGATTTACCTGTATCTTTCATTGTGGTCAGTGTTTTTGTCTTTGTTTTGGTTTCAGTTGTGTTCCCTGACATATCTTTCAACATGTGTATGCCATCATGTCCTTGCATGTTCCATGGAATTAGAACGTATTGTATAATTTCACTGCTCACTAAATGAAGGCTAGCTTTGCAGGTAAAAATGACAGGATGCTCTAAAGACTTTTGAGGGGATGTTTACAATAAAATGTCAGCGCGCTGTGTAACTCCAAAATTGGTAACGCAGTGGTCTGACATTTTTTAAGCGCAGGGATTCGCTGTATTTACCAAAATATGACACACCCCTGCATTTCCCCTAACGCTGGTGTAAACAAATCTGCCTAGCGCCAGCACAGGCACCCTTGCGCCATGTTGCAAGGTTGCCTGCGCTACAGGGGGGGATTATGTTTGTGCAGGAAGGTACACCTTCCTGCACATAAATAATTTGTAAAGGCGATTTGCTGTTTCTATCTGTGCTGTAGAATGCAGTACACATAGAAAGAGCAAAATACAAGGAGAAGTTAATAATTTCTCCTTTGTAGCGCCATCCTAAGACCAGGTTTTACCTGGCCTTAGTTGTTGGGGCTGCCCCATCCTTGTAAATATGGGGCAGCGTAAAAAAGCAATGGGTGTTGCGGTGGAATGCTCACAGCAACACCCATTGCCCACCCCTTTGCCACAGCGAACTGCTGCGGTAAAGGGCATATGTTGCAGAGACGAACGCCACCAGAGCGTCAGAAAAAGTGATGCTCTGTTTGTGTTAGGGGCTTGTAAATATGTCCCTCAGTTTCATGACCTAGACTGAAGAACATTTGATTCACTCAGACCCTGCTTCTTTGCTTGTCCTTTTGCCAAGGTGTTACATCTCTTCTGAACTACATTGTTTGGGTACCACTTAAATAACTTCCATGTTATTAATTATGTTGGTATCAGATGAGAAAAGAAATGTAAAAGGATTTTTAGAGAGATTCAATTTTAGATTGAAGCCTAATTAATGGCATTTGGACAAACTAGCACAGCTTTAATTAAATGTCTCTACATTAATTTAGCTGTTTAATTGAAACTGTACTAGGAAAGTCCGAATAATTTATCACACTTGCAGCTGCAGACAAAGGGTTTTTAAAGTACATACAGAATTTCCTAAGGGTTGTGCTAAAGGTTGTCACCATTTTAAAAATGGCAATCGTTTGTAGGGGGTATTTGCAGTGGTTTTTACAGTGGCAGGGAATATTCTTGCACATTTTTACTATAACATTGTTCCCAGGTGTTATCCAGATTGTCAACTGCACTATTAGTGTAACAGGAACTGACATTGTGCATACAAAGGAGACATTTCAGCTTTCCCATCTTAAGCAATGCATTTGAAAGGTTTAAAAATTATTTGCACATAATGTCAAGTGTTCAGCTCTTTAAGGAAGTTGAAACTGTGCAAGATACATCTTGCAAACACAATAAAACTAAAAGTTGAACCTAGTACGTAGGTCTGAGAAAAGAACAGAACCCAGGGCTGTAGACAGGGAGAGCTGCTTAGACTTTTTGCCCCAGGCTCAGCACTGTGTTGGGCCGTGCACTGTTGCTGCAATATTTATATATCATAAAACCAAAGTTTGATGGCTTAACACAAAATCTCATTCATCTTAAATAAAGATGTAGTGGAAAGTGAAATAAGACTATGATTGCTGTACTGTGTCCACATTTGCAACTATCTCGGAAAGTGAAATCGATCACCATTAACAGCGCACTAAAGAACGTTTGCACCAACTTGGTAGACATCTGAGTTAAAGATCAGCTATGGTTACATAGCAAAACGAAACAATCCTTAAACCTGAAACACCTGAGATATGGTTTGCTCTTCAAGTACATGGGGTTCACATCTGTCATGCAAACCGTAACTCACACACTAAATTAAATGCTCATGACCTAACTTTTATTGCATCAGATGACGTAACAAATGATTTCACCTGTGACACGGTATATTACCTTATCTTTAACGTTTAACAACTACTGATATAGTATGAACTCTTTATGTATGTGTTGTAATATAAAGATATTTGGCAATTTGTTATATTTAATGTTATAAATATTGTGAGGCAATAAGCATTGAATTTGGTTTGTGAATTATGGTTTGCATAGTATATGTGTGTGTGCTGTGGTTTGTGGCACCAACTATAGTATAGGAATGTGGAGGGGACAGTTTTATTTCATAACTGCACTTTGCCTGCCCCACCCCTTTTAACTCTCCAGAATAGATATCTGCAACACCCACAGAAAACTAAACATGTAAAATGTCTGCAAAGTTTTACCTGGATTTGTCAAAGAATGCCACAAGTATTAACAGTTAACTGTTTTACCCCATACCCCCTTTTATCTGTCCCCTTGACAGATCTGCACACATTTCAAAATACTAAAAGTAGGCAAAAAGTTGAAGTATCCGACCAGTTTAAACTAATTTAATCAAATGGCACTAGAGTTATAGGCAAATCAAAAAACAACCTTTCTCTGTCAAGAGAGCACTAACTTTTTACACTTTCATGCCCTCCACCACATTATTGTAGTGCTAACTATTGAATAACTACTGTAAGGATCTACAGAAAATGAGAAAAGCCATGCCCATGAGTAAAAGCTAACTATAATTTATCTTTAACCTTAATTTTTGGGCTAGATAGATCAGTGGCATAACGAAACCTGAGTGGGCCCCCCTGCAAAGTACAAGGAGGGGACCCACGACTTACCACTTTGCCCCACTGCCAAAAAATCTGGTATGTTTTTAAGTGAAACCTCCAACATTTAATGAAATGCCTATATATTGCCTAACTCAAAGTTTGAATAAGAAAGTGAGAAAAACTAAACATATAAGCTATAACATTTGAAACATTATTGTTGAGAGCAGATTATTCTTCTGAGACAGCGGTCAGAACAATGCCAAGGAGCTGGCCTATTGCCTCAGGAACTGCCTATCGTTGAACAACAAAGATCAACTGAATAGGGTCTGGATTAGAATTGACACAGATGGAAAATAACTTGAAACTTTGAAAGACAATCCTAAACCTGCAATTTCACAGACTCCACCTACAATATACAAGAGTAGTACACAAGATATAATTCAGTAAACTGCCAGCTCCGAAATAAATAAGCTGGTGTGAATTATCTGCATGGCAAACACTTGCGTCTGCCAGGGGGCGTGTATGATAATAACCACTCTATAGTATTTAAAATAAACTGAGGAATTAATTTCAATTTCTACCATCATGCCTTTATTAGTTTGCATGACAAAAGCAGGCAGGCAAACAAGGCTGAAAATGGAAACTGCTTGGATGCTTCAGAACATAGATGCAGATGTTTGTCTGTATTTATCATTTCTGAAGAGTAAACAATGCTAATTACATGATTTAAAGCCCACATATTATAGACAAATGCAAACAACACCATAAATAACACCTCATGTAGGATAAAACCAAACCATATCAGCAAGTACCTAATGACAGAATCTATAGTATCTGTAGCGGGTGAAGCTAAGGAAAAAGTGCAAATACTATCAAAGTGTATAATAAAACAAACCGCAATCCAGCAATACACACAACCCAAGTACAACAATCCTTTCTTCTTGCATCAAGGTGAAAACACTTTCAAAGTGAATGATAAAAACAAGTCCAGCAGTATGCAGAAATGAAGCCAGGTTGGTCAAACAATTCCCCCTTTGGTTTGTGCATGAAGGTGTAAATATGTCACAGTGACTTTTTAACAATAACATGTACAGCAAGCAGCTGCATAAAAAGATCCATGTACTGTACCCTTCCTAGGCACATAGACATCTAGCGCAGAGTCACTACTCCAGCGCAGCACTGCACATCTACCTGAAGTTGGCCATGCGTGAGTCAAACACACAGCAGCTGAGCTTTAAAAAAAGTGAGTGAGCCTGTAGGCTCACTGCAGTGACACAGGGCAAAAAAGACCTGTTCACTACTACTGATCTCTACACAGTATGCTGTCACCACCTCCCTTGTGTTGCTTACCTCCTGGTGAAGGCAGTAGCCTTCTACCACTAGGAGGTTAACACTTTGGGTGCCCCTCCTGGTCCAACAAGATCACATTCCGTGAGACAGGTCTATGTCATGGTACATCCACATGATCTGTGCTCTTCTATGAGAAAAGAATAAGCACTAGGAATCCAGACAACAGTACAGGGCAGGAGTACACATCTTTAAATATGCAGAGAACTATATATATATATATATATATATATATATATATATATATGTTTATATTACCTACTGACAGTCGCCAGTAGGTAGTTATACTTAGGAACTAATATGCATAGGAAATCCGCAACATTCTATTCCCAATATCTTTGGCACCGATTGATGAATCTTTGTGAAATTTTCCAAACTTTTGGCCAGCTCTGGTCCGCTCCTATTCTGAAAGGTTCGAGGTGATTCGTCAAGTGGGGGCCAAGAAAAAAGGGGGGTCCCAAAGCATGTTTTCCCCATGCAATTTCCCATAGGACCTTTAGCCACAGCTACAGCCCGAACAGCTGAACGGAAGTACACCAAATTTGGCAAAGAGGTAGCCCTTAGTTCAGACTTGTGCCTTTTGCTTATATGGTGTTAATCTGTTTAGTAGTTCCTGAGAAAATTAGTTAAAGTCATTTATATATCTATGAGCGCTGTGGATCCGCGGAGTGTGCGAGGATTGTCATCGTACCATAAGCGCACCCTTCCGATCACGCGCTGAATGCTAATTGGCTGTCAAGTGGTTGTCAAGATTCGAAACCAGGAATTGTTGGCAGCCATTTTGTGCCTGGGTAGAAGCGAGGCTGAGGAAGTCAGTAAAATATGTGTGCAAAACGGAGAAAGGGGGCAGGGTAGAAATAATTTTACCCTCTAGACCTGTTCAGGGGGTCCCAGAAGGACCCCGAGGGCCCACAATTTTTTTTTAAACCTGGCAGGTGTGTGTAGGGTGCGCGGACTCTGCCGTAAAATACATAAAATAAAACAGAGCTTTTTTTTATAATTAGCCCCCGGGGGGGTAAATACCGGGGAAAAATTATGAAATTTTATGAGGGGCCCAGAGGGGCCCCGGGGATCGTCACCCCTGGTGCTAAAAAAAAAATGGTGGGGGAGGGGTCCAAGGTCCCCAAAGCCACGGGGACCACCATCCACCAGAGCTTTATGTATTTTGGGAGGGGGACTGCATGGCCCCCCTCCTGGAGCACTCAAGGGCCCATTACCCCCGGGGCTAAACAAAATTAATGGTTGAGGGGGGCTGCAAGGTCTTCAAAGCCTCGGGGACTGCCACTCCACGGGGCTTTATGTATTGTGGGAGGGCCGGTTCCTGCAGTGTCCCGAGGTGTCCATCCCACCCTCCCATCGCAAGGAAATGTGTTCTCTCTTTCAAAATGTAAATGAGATTGCTTTTTCACATGGGAAGCTGTATGTTAGTAGCTCCCTATGTGGAAAAGCAATGCCGGCTCCGAACCGCGTAGAGGTTGTGCACCAAAGGCGCTGGAGTCATGCACCCTACAGATTATGAGTCGTGCATCCAGCACATGTACACCAGGGGCCGCACTGAGCGCTGCGCTGCGACTTTTAATTTTACCATAAAGAATAGCCCCTATCAGTAATTTCTAATATCCCCGGGGACCCTATCCCCCGGGTCTTACAAAAAATGTTGGGGACCGTGGTGGGAGCCACAATGTCACCACGGTCCCACCGGCACCTTGAGTCCTTCAGGAGCCGGTATTGCTTTTCCATATGGGGAGATGCTGAGTAGCATATGGAAAAGCAATCTGGTTTGGATTTTGAAAGTGAGAATAGATTTCACTGCTGTGTATTTCAAAATCCAAAGTAAGTTTGGTATGGGAGGGCGGGAGCCACGAGACTCCTGCCCTCTCATAGCAAACAATTACTATTGCAAATCCAGGGGGTTGCATCTGTGGGGTATTTGTTGGATAGTGTATGAGTAACAATTACTATGAAAAAGAAAGGATTTAAAGGAGGAGACACGCACTTTCACGGTGAACCTGGAAGAAGAGAAAGTGGCAAGAGATGATTTCTGATGTGTTTATGCTTGAGAGCCTGGTTAATCATTAAATGGGGTCTGGCAGATAAGTGCGTACTTATTCTGCAAGAAGCCTTTCGGGGTCTTGCGATAATTGCCTCTCGCTGCTGCAAGGTCATCTGATTTGCTCGTATGTTAAAAACAGAAACTTTCTACACCTCTTTTTCATTGGTTGTGAAGCATTGTGAGAAGACGTATTACCAACCAATCCCTTTCCTTGCGCAGATTTTGGAAAACATTTGATTGGCTGTTGTTTGGTTAACTCTAACTTCCTGATCCTAATGTTGATTGGCTTGTTTTTTCTATGTGACGTTACGATACCCTCATCATGTATGTAGCCCATTTTGTGACACACTTTATTTTACAATGCGTTTCAAACCTTTCTTGATAATATGCCCCCAGTTGTGGTCGGGTGTTTTTAATTTAAATTGTCTACTGTGCTTACGAGATTGTTGACTGTGAAGGTATTTAAAAATATCATTCTATTTTCTATTCTATCATAATTGTGCTGACTTTTCTCCTTTAGCGTGGAATACGTTGTCCTTTCATTGAATGTATAATTCTTTAAACCATCCTTTAAAGAAAAATGCACAAGTTTAAAAAATATTTTTATTGAGTCTTTTATATTCATCACATGGGTGAAATGCAAAATCTTTTTTTCATTCATTAGTATCACGCGTTGGACCACATTTATTTTATTTTATCATAAGCACAGTTTCCTTACGTTTACATTTCATAAGTGTTGCCCCATCATTTTGTTTTATGTTTGGGCTTTTTTTACTTTCAGATAAAGTAGAATAGAAGTGCTACGACAAACACTCCCTCACTACTTCATCTTTCTTTTTTTATGTACATTTCATTTCAATATTACATTTAACAATCATTTTTAAACATGGAAAGAATTATTAACATTTGAAGCCATAATTATATAATTTTTTTTTTAAAAAGTGCTTGCAAAGATAATCCTCCAGATCTTCACGAGTCAAAATTGGTGAAAGCACTACTCAATATAAATACTTTTAGCCCATTTTCACTCTAGAAGATAAAGAGTATTCTCTTTTATTCCAAAGTATTTCGTTTTTTTCGTCGATAGTTTATTTTTACTACATTTTTCAATCATTAAGAAATACTTGCATACTAAAAAAAATATTATTTATTATGTTTTTAAATCCTCTGTTGAAAGTCATCCAACTCAAGTTGAAGGATCATAAAGTTATATTCAAATTAAAATATACATTAACAATACGATCCCTCTGTGGAAATCAAAGATAAATTCAAGATGATGGCATTGGTCCTAATTATTACTTTGCACGTAGTAATTACTTAATTAACTTATATTTCTTGTTCTTTCGTCAACATGTTATTATATTCCATTTAAACTTAATCATACCACATTCTATAATCCTTTAGATTATTTTGCTTTCTTTTTTAAAAATATCAAACATATACCCATTCAGATAATTTACCTCTCTTCAATATTCTTTCATTCCTCCGTCGAAATTAATCCAACTCCTCTGGAAGGAAGATAATGTTTAATGTATTTTTAAATATACATTAACAATATGCTCCCTCTGAGGAAATGAAAGATATCTCAAGATGCTTCCGTAGCCCCGCATCATTACCTTGTTCGTAGTTTCTTCACCCGTATTGATTCTCTGAAATGAAAATAATTATCCCACAGGTGTGGTTTATATACTTTTGGGTTACTTAACACGCTATGGGATCAATGTATTGCTCCTCCCACTTTTAAGTAAATGTAAATGTAAATTGATACTTGTATAGCGCACTACTCACCCGCAAGGGTCTCAAGACGCTTGTACGAATACCGCTGTGGAACCCATCCTGGCTTTCCCTGTGAGGCGTCCACTCCTGGGCACCCCCAAGGTGAAGGCCAGGCATTCTTAGCATTGTGGGGGCCGTTGTGGAGATTAAGCAAGCTATTGCCCAGAGTTGCAGAGTGGTACTCCATGATTGGAATAGGCACCAAGGCGAGAAATATCGGGTCGGTGGAATTTTTGAGCCCAAGACCCGCCGAGGCGGGGAATTGAACCCTGGTCCCGGGCTAGACCTCTGCATCAGGGTCTGCCGCTCTAATCATTGAGCTACACTTCTCCACAGTCATGTATTTCAGTTGACAGGTTTTAGTACGTCACATGTTTATGTAAACGTGCTTCTTTCCATACTTTTGAACTTTTGTATAGTTTCTAAAATGCTTTATTTAAATTTGTTTTTCTTATTAAATCATTTCTATAGGTTACTTTTTTTAATTAGAGTATTATCATTTATTCCCCTTTTTTTCCGACGTATTCTAGTAACTTCCCTTTTTTTGTAAAACTTTTTTTTACTATACTTCATTATCCTAAACCCCTATTTTCCCTGTAACCCGTGCCAGATATACTCTCTATTAAACTTAGAGTATTCTAATTTATATCCGACTATTAATTTATTTAATTCCATTACTCTGAGTTTTAATACATTTATTTATCTAGTATTTTTAATCTTTCTTTATACACTGCAAGGGATATTGTTATTTGTCTAGAATCACACTATGAATCAGTGTTCATTTGGCAAAATTGAGAGAGAATGATTTGGTTGGTTGTGTGACTGCTGTTGCAATTTCAAAATGAGTCTTTCAGTACCATGTAGTAATTCATTCACTAAAGTAAAAGTCAACCAATTAAGAATTCACCCAGTGTCTTTACTTATATTAATTTATTCATTCAGTCAGTAAGCATGTACTCATGCTGTGAGCCAGGCTTTAGGGAATGGAGTGATTCAAAGTGCTATGTATTATGCATGTAGTGGTGTAATAACCTTCACATTTGTGCTTCAGGACTACAATTCCCCACTCACTATACATACCAGTGGTCTCCAACTAGTAGCTCGGGAGCTACTTGTAGCTCACCAGCACGCTGAAAGTAGCTCTCAGAGGTGAAGCCAAACCAAGCCAATCTCAGAGATTCTGTGTATATTAAAGAAGGTAGTACTGCTCAATTCACTACCCTTAAAAGTTACAGACAGCCAAACCAATGGCAGGGGCTGTTGACAACACTCAAACACACACTGTGGTGGCGTATCAATTAATCAATTATGGATGTATAGAGTGCAGTACTCACCTGTGAGGGTTTCCAGGCGCTGGGGAAGTATGAGGGGGGAATTGTGAGGCGTTGGTGATTCAAAAAAGCCAGGTCTTACGGCTATTCCTGAATGCTTTTAGTGTGGGGGTTCATCTGATGCTGAGGGGGAGTTCATTCCAGGTCTTTGCCACGATGTAGGAGAAGGGTGTGCCTCCTGTCTGGTTCTGTGGATACAGAGGATTTCCGCCAAGGCCTGGTCAGCGGGGTGGAGGTTTCTTTTCGAGGTGTAGAAGGAGATTGAGGTATTGGAGTCCGGTGTTGTGGAGGGCTTTATAGGTGTGTGTGAGCAGCTTGAAGGTCACTCCTTTAGGTTTTGACTGGCCATGCGCTTTGCGCATGTGCCAAAAAACCTCTTGAGTTGTGTGTGTGGGTTTGGGTCGGCCCTAGTCATTCATTGGCTGGCTCCATAAATGGAGCCTAGCCATTGGACGAGGGGCCTGTCCGTCAATGCCGGACCAGACACGGGGGCGTTCCCGAGATTCTTTGGCTTTTGCCGACGTCACGCGACGTCAGCCGAAAGCCGGGAACGCCCCCGAATCTGGTCCGGCATTGCCGGCACCAGTGACTATCCTGTTCCTGATTGGTGAAGCTGCGACGTCACTGCTGGTCCGCGAGGGAGCCCACTCCTCGGGAAACTTCGCCGCCCGCCTGCCTGAGCTAGAGACGGGCCGCCGCGCTGCCCGCGGCGACCCGGAAGTGACTGGCCGACCGGCCAATCCTAGCGCGGCCGGCCGGAAGTGCCCGCCCCCCCGCAGCCCGGGGGAAACCTATCGTAACTCTGTTCCTTTAGTAGCCAGACTTGCCCGCCGGCAGAGCCTCCGCCGCGTCATCACTAGAGCTGCTTCCTCTGCTCTGACGCGGACACGGGCAGTCAGGTAAGTTTTCTTATTTTAAAAAAAATTTACTTTTTAACCCCTGCGCAAGTCCTCCCCCTCCCTCCCTCCCCCCGCCCGCACCCCCAAGTCCCGGCTTTCCAACTCGGCCTCCTTGTGCTTGGAGCCGTGCCGTGGCCGCCCTGACCCGTGTGCCGCCGCTGATCGCAGCCGCCGCCACACCGTGTCCTCAGGGGCCGCCCCGCACCCTGCCTCCACCCATCTCCGAGGAGAAGTGCACCGCCCGCCTTGCAGCCCCCCACGAGCTCCCGGGACCTGAGTGAGCAGATTAAAAGGTGCGTGCACTTGAGCGCCGCCTCCCCTTCTTGCCTGCTCCCCGGTATCCGGCCCGTGTCACAACGCCGGCAAAGTGTATTTACCCACCCCGCACCAGAGGGAATCCCCGAGGCTGCGCCACACAGAGGAGCTGCCCTGTTCAAAGGAGTACGGGCCGCTCTAAAGTGCACTTCCCGCATCGCCCCTGACAGCTCGCAAAGTGTATTTACCCACCCCGCACCAGAGGGAATCCCCGAGGCTGCGCCACACAGAGGAGCTGCCCTGTTCAAAGGAGTACGGGCCGCTCTAAAGTGCACTTCCCGCATCGCCCCTGACAGCTCGCAAAGTGTATTTACCCACCCCGCACCAGAGGGAATCCCCGAGGCTGCGCCACACAGAGGAGCTGCCCTGTTCAAAGGAGTACGGGCCGCTCTAAAGTGCACTTCCCGCATCGCATCTGACAGCTCGCAAAGTGTATTTACCCACCCCGCACCAGAGGGAATCCCCGAGGCTGCGCCACACAGAGGAGCTGCCCTGTTCAAAGGAGTACGGGCCGCTCTAAAGTGCACTTCCCGCATCGCCCCTGACAGCTCGCAGAGCATATAGTAGAAACTAACTATCGTTTCTAGGCGGTAGCGGAAGGTGCTAATATTACCTCACAATGGTTCTTGCTGTGTGCAGATAAAAGGAAGCAGGAGCTGGGGCCTTCCAGGCCAAAAGAGGGTCTCTGCAGCAGGCGCTCGTGCACTGAGCTACCTTAGCTAATGGTGCATGCGAATGTTTAAAATAATGAATGGTGCCCAATTCTTGTGTGGGACAGGATCACTCAATACTCTGAAGAGGTGTATTTTGTTGATTTGGGTTTGAGCTGTTTTTATAGCGCATACCGCAAACTGGGCTGTCTCTTTGTGCTTGTATGATTGGACGTATTGCAGCACTCGAACCAGTGTGCCACGAAATACACGTAAAGCTCGACAGAAGGCGCGAGGCAGTATCAGTAAGTGGTAGGAACCCGCGCATATCTCAGGAGCGGGTCCTGCACCCACTGAGCTACCATTATGCATGACATCAGTTTCCACAAGTTTTGATCGCTACTGAGCAGGACGAGGCAGGTCAGCTGTTTCTGAACCATGACACCACGACTCCACCCTGAAGACTTCCTAAGTTTCGTGGTTGCCACGGTTCCACGTTTCCACCCCGCACTATCGCCATGTGCACAGCCGGGTCCGCGGCTTCCTTCCGGCTCTCTCCTCGAGGGCCGCAGTGACCGGGAATGAATGGGGCAGGCGTCGCTACACTGTTGTGTGCGCCCCTTTACTGCACGGTGACTGCATCCCAGAACAATGCCCAGCCGGCCCGCACCTGCAAAGGGGGCCTGATGGCATTTTACCCCATGCCAGCTTGCAGTAGGGCCCAGCACCCTTTCGATGCCCATGGCTACAGAGCGGAAAGCACGCTGCCAAGATGCTAGCCAGCTTTACTTCACTTCAAATGAAGACGGGCCATGTGTCTTTCTTCTTTCTCCTCACATAGTTTTCGAAGATAACTGTGCCAAGTTTGCCTGTGTTTCAAACCAAGTAATTTGAACTACTTGCAGAGAATCCATTCAGTGTTTTTTTTTGTATTTAAGCTTTGCGGGTGGGTGGGTTGTTGGGTCGTGCAAGCAGTGCAGCTTTTGTTGATTGCTTCATTTTAGACCCAGACAAATAGTGTGGCTACGCTTTTTTTCAAGCTGATTTAGAGGGAAGCGGAAAGGGGGCGAGGCATGGGGAGGGAATGCCACCGTGCACCACACAGATGCATTTAATTTTTTTCATAGTGCCACTCATGCCAGTGTGGGGTGTAGGAGCACTTCACGTCACGCACACTGCGCAGAGACAGTCGATCGTGGGTGTGTGGATCGGTGTATAGGAGATGTTGCGTAGGACAGAGGACTGCAAGGTGTGGTTGCCAGGTGTCATCCAAACTGGTAGACAGTATAGTTTAAGAGTGCTTGGTCTGGAGAAGCACAAACTCAGAATTGTAAACATAATACCATGGTTGGGGTTCTCTATAATAATCATACTTTATTTATATCCAAATGGACCCTTTTTCTAGGATAGTGAAAGACTGGGGAAACAATCCAAACACTCTGTTCTGATTTGGTACCTTTGCCTCAAATTCGGGATCAAGTTTGCGCTATATAAAACTTTATAAATAAACCCCGTATCAAAGGTACTGTTCTGTTGGGCTCAAGAGTGCACGTCACGGACCCGAAGGTCTGCCCCTGGTGTAATTCTTGTTAATGAATAATCGGAGCAGTCTGTTAGTGTGAAGTGAGTGTATTTTACCTTCTGTCGCGTCATAACCTGGCATCTAGGGCTGTCGACCCTGCTCACTTTTATTAACACATGAAAGACCTTGTATAGCGCTACATAATCTCAAATGCCAGTAGGCGCTCTACTGCGGTCTTTGCTATTGATGTCCAGCATCGCACATAACTCGAGTCCCCGCAGAAATGCATTGAGCCCACGTAGAGTGAGCAAGAAAATGGAATAACTAATGAGTGCCCTTGGTGACCTGTTAATCATCCAAACAGCTAGCAGGCTTAGTAAAGGGGTAAAGACTATGCCCAAAGGAGGGTTTAATGTACTGAGGTAAGTACCAGGGAGGGACCTCTGGTGAAGGCACGAGCCGCTTGAAGATGTTAACCCTAGTCTGCAGTCAGCACTGGCAGTGTCCTCCCTGCACTTGCATCTGTTCTTGCACATAGGAAAGCTCACATCGGCCGTTATGCTTGCACGTGCCCTGCCCAAGTGAAAACTGTTGCCCTTGGCCTGCCCCACGACGTTTGATAAAATGCTGTTGCGGAGGGGTTCAAGCTTGCCGGGTCCACGAAGGCTGCCTCGGCGTTCGCTCTCTCTGTGTAGTGTAAACAGAGCTGGGCCCTCGTTTGCATGCTATATGCGTATACTGCGACGAGGCGATAGCAGACTACCCACACAGATGTATAATTAATCATTACTGTCAGTCCACAACCATACAGCATATGGAGCCATTTTGTGGATTGGCAACCGGATACCCCCTACAACACAATCCACGTGCAATTGACAATCATTCATGTTTGCATAACCACAAAACACGTTTGAGCTTTGTGGTTCCCTCACTCAGACACAAAACGCATACACAAAGACTGTGAAGCGCTCCCCAAACCGTGTTTCTCTGCTTCAGTACTAGTGCTGATTGAATGGGCGGCATTTCATGGGAAAGAAAACGTGCATGTTGACTCAAAGAAACTAATTTGAGTTTGCCGGCCTTCTGGTCAAACATAACTATTTATTTTTTAGACAAAGGGCACTCTTCACACTTGACATAGGATTTGTTCCAGTCTTCCTAGGAGGCAGCATGCCCATTCTCCTGAAACGTCACCCACTGTCTTCTCTTCCCATAAAGTGGTTCTCAAACAGGGAATTGCTGTGTGAGCTGACTGACAGAGCCAGCCAGATTCTGACTCATGAACCCTCTTATTCAATTAGGTTTTATTTGGGTTTTTTTTTCAAATGAAACCGACTAAATTGGATTAAATGCCGTCTTTTATGGCAAATGTAGTGTAATATCAAACACGCCATCATTTGACAAGCGTGCGCAAAGCTGTTTGGGAACCATCTCTGAGGCATATATTTTCCTTTTTTTTTAAGGATGGAAAATGTTGTCAAATGATGTAAAAGTTACTAGTAATCAGTAGAAAACATTTCATGTGGGTCTTTCGTTTTAACTGTACCTACAGTCACTGTCGCCAATTCTAAAATGACAGCTGGACAATATAGATCTCAGTTTTTAAGGAATCTAGTACTTAGGTCATTAATTTGTTTCATTTTGTGCTGCTTCCCCCTCATCAAATACCCCCCAACCTGCTTCTCATTTGCTCCCCTAGCTGTGTAGTATTTGTATTTCTTTTGGGAGGGCTTGACAGCATCCGTTTGTGCTGGCAGGTCAGCAGTATTTAAACCACTTTTCTGCATAAGCACACATGTATGATGGAGTATACATCATCATGCTTGCGCACGTCTGTTGAATGACATAACAGACAGGAGTGGCTACCTTGGGGCCTTTCTCTCTATTTTTTTTTAATTATTGGTTAAAAGCAGTGGCAAAGCCAATAGGTTAGCAAGATCAAATTAATCGGCTTTGCCAATGTTTGTTAGTTTTTGCTAATAACCCAAATACCCTTTGATCAGTCTGCACCAATGTTCCAGGTCTTATACTATCTGTTTCATTCTGAATTTGCCTCAAAGTGTTCTCACTGTACTGTGTGTGTGCACCTTCACAATGGCCTATATAGATGGCGACGTAGGTTAGAAAATGACAGGCAATATTGTGATATCAGAAGTGAGGTGATGTGATTGTGGCTGTAGGTGGCCGGGAGGCTGCATTCCGCACTGCTTGTACTAACGCTAGGATGGCTTTTATTGCATACACCAGAAGAGCACTGTGCATTATAAGTGTCAGCCTCACGCAGCAGAGGAGGAGAATCTCGCAGCTTGACATCCTTGTGCCCGACCCCCATTCCATCCCACTTTGCCAGCTTTTGACACTTGCGCTGGGTTCTGTCAGTCGCCCTAGTAACAACAACCCATCGATTAGATGAGTATGTTATCGCCTCCTAGTGAAGTCTGCAGAGCAGGGAGCGCTATATATAGCCACACTTTTTGTAGTGCTGTCACGATGCTGTGTGGCCTTTGCATTTCACACTTCAGGCACTTCCAAAGCCCTCTTTCTCACACTCCATCGGGTATGCCAGAAATAAGTGCGGTGTAGGGCTGACGATGAGGCCCATATGCTTTCTTCTGTAGTCAATTTTGAAACATTGCCTGGGATGGTAGTCTGATGTCCCTTGCAGGCCAACATCTGTGTGACTGCAGCCAATAACAGTCGGGAGCAAATTGTGACCTGCCTAACATATATTTATGAGGAAGGTTGTTCTTAGGTGATTCTTTTTCTGTGAACGGATTTTTTATCTCCGTGGTCGGTTTGCAAAATTAAGGATTGGTCTCAGAAAGTGTGGTGGTAAATTCTGACAACTTTTTTTTTACCAGTATCCTTTGAACATCTGACCATTGATGTCTTCAGTAAAATGGTGTATCTGTATTATGCAACATCCCATGTGAGGCTCGTTTATATTGGACCTCCTTATTCTAAAGGGCATCTTATTTTTATCATAGACCATTTCACTATATCATCAACCCCCCTGGTGAGTTCTTCATTGGCTGTCTACCAAGTTATGCACCTAAGCTGCAGATGTGGGACCAAATGAGGGAGGGCCTTTAATGACTGTTAATGCTGGAAGCAGAAATGCTATCAAGCTACCAGAAAATTTCTCCCTCTAAGTGTAAATTGTTCTAAATTATATTGACAAAATAATTAAACAAATACTGGAATATTTGAGCAGAAGGTCTGTAGCAGCCATTATTAGCCCTCGGAAAATCCACTGTCTTCAGTTGTGCTCCTAACCTTCCAGGGGTGTAATATGTGGACTGTTATGATAGCATGTGGCCCGATACTTTGGTTGAGGATTTTTTTTATAATCTTCTACTCTCATGGGAGCTCAGTTGTACCTGGTGCATGACATGGTTTTGTGTTTTTTTTTTATGGCGTAGGGGAATTCTGCAGGACTGATATTCTACGACGCTGTTTTTAGGTCTTGCCTGGCGAAAGCTGCGCTCTGCGCAGCTTTTTCGCGCAGGCGAAAACCTAATGAGTATAGTATGGGGCTTGGAATCCGCCCCAGTCTTCCATTGGCTAGCTCCATAAATGGAGGCAAGCCATTGGAAGACACGTTTGTCCGTCAACGCAGGACCAGATTCGCTATTCACCGATCATGGTCAGCATTTAATGCCATGATCTAAGAAAGTAGCTCTCATCATTTTGTAAAGGATGTTTTTTTTATTTGATTAAAGTGAGGATTTAAACTTTACAAGAAGAGGTGTCGACTACTGCGCTACATGTATCAATCGACCTCAGCTATTACTGCTCCCATACCCGCCCCCCTTGGCAATCACGAGGCCCCTCTCAATGGGAATAAAGAATTGGTGCACTCCTTCACACT
This sequence comes from Lissotriton vulgaris, assembly GCF_964263255.1. Taxonomy (NCBI): domain Eukaryota; kingdom Metazoa; phylum Chordata; class Amphibia; order Caudata; family Salamandridae; genus Lissotriton; species Lissotriton vulgaris. The sequence continues at coordinate 667,154,418 of NC_141696.1, forward strand.
GTGTATCTCTCTCCGTTTTAGAAGCTGTCCCCCTGGCACCATTTACGCGCCGATGCCCCCTACCTTGCCACCTCCCGCATTTTTAGGAGACTTTGCCTCATCCCGATGCTCTCCTTTCCTCCCCTGGATTACTGACCCACCACAATCAATGACCCTTCGAGCTTCCCTACAGGGATCGCTTTCTTTTCCTCTCGGGAATATCTGTTGCTCCTGTCCACTTTGAATCCGTCCCTCCTTTGCAAAATATAAGTGGCAAGATACACGCAAAGGACATGGGACATGTGGATTAATGAGTGATCACATGACCTGCCACAGAATGTGTTGCTGTAGAATATGCAATTCGCTGATTTCCATGCTTTAACAGCTGTTTTTTGCTTTGCATGTTTATGGCCCGGAGTTGTGCTGTCCTGGAGCTATGTTTTCTCATAGAACTGGAGTCCTCTGCTCAGTATTGCCAAACACTGGGTTGTCCCAGACTAGCCTCTTAGCAGCTATGGAACGTCCAGCTCCAGTGCTGAACGTTCCATTGCGCAGGTGAGGTTCGAACGTCCAACTGCCGACGGCAGCACTCCTGAGGTAGTGGTGCCGTCGGCCGATGGAATAGGCGCAGCACCTAAAGAGGCTAAAATATGTTCATGGTTAGGAGTGGAGTTTAGGCTTGTCCACGGTCTAGAAACAGTGTGTCTTGTGTGCGCATGGCTATAATAGTGTTGACAGATTTTGAGCCAGTGATGTGCTGCTGGTGCATGGTGTGCGGTAAGTCTTTTCTCTGCTAGGTGGGATCCTTCTCTGTCTTGCTTTTCTCCTTACTATCTCAGAGTTGCCCCCCTTGCTCAAGTGTTTTTCGCGAGCTGGCGTGTTTGCGCTGTCCTGAGTTTTTTCAGCAGCGGGTTAGCCGGTGTTTTTTCTCTCCTAAGGAAAACGATCCACCAACCAGTTTTGGTGTTATCGTGGGTCATATGTGTGGTTGTTGTCAGTGTAAGTGATGATTCATCCAGGGATGTGCCATTGTTTGCATTAGTGCTTGGGTTTTCGATCCAGGGTTAAGTCACAGGCTATTGTTTTTGGTGCTAGTCAATTTTCTAGGCGCTTTGTTGGTTGTTCAGTCTCTCCCAATTCTCGGGAACGCCCCTGAATCTGGTCCGGCATGGCTGGCATCTGCCTTCCTGCTCTGGACGCGCTGCTATTGGCGGGATTTTGATCCTGCCGTGACTTATTCAGGTATTTTACTAGCACATTTTTCTGTTTTATACGCACATACAAAGCAGTAAGAATACGTATCACTTTACATTTAAATTGTGTTGCATATACATTTGGCCAATTTAACCATGTTTTTTTTTAAATGCCTTTGAGTTCTTTTTTGTACATCGTCAATAGGTATATTTACGATATAAATGTTTGCGCATGTCAACTTTATTCCTGGACTTTGCAAATTCTAACAAATGCTTACATTTTAAGGCCTTTCTGTTATTTATTGTAATTCGTCAATATGTACATTTTGGATGCCCTGTTTCTGTGCAATGCCAGATTTGATTTATCGTGCTGAAATCGTGGGACTGAGAGTCAGCTGAGTACAAGCATGTGTTCGTGTGAACTCTAGATTTAGAGAGAGCATGAAGGACCGTTAGGATATGGTCAGATCCGACGACTTTCAGTGCAAAGTTATACATCGGCAAACTGTGCATTTAAGATGTAAATGTTTGCGCATGTAAGCTTTGTTAAGGCCTTTGTTATTTATTGTAATTTGTCAATATGTACATTTAGGATGCCCTGTTTCTGTGCGATGCCAGATTTTATTTATCGTGCTGAAATCGTGGGGCTGAGAGTCAGCTGAGCACAAGCATGTGTTCGTGTCAACTCTAGATTTAGTGAGAGCATGAAGGACCGTTACGATAAGGGGGCTCTCAGTGTGTGGGGCTCTCAGTGTGTGGGGGGGGCTCGCAGTGTGTGGAAAAGGCTCGCAGTGTGTGGAGGGAGCTCGCAGTGTGTGTGGGGGGCTCGCAGTGTGTGTGGGGGGCCTCGCAGTGTGGGGGGCTCGCAGTGTGTGGGGGGGCTCTGTGTGGGTGTGTGTTGGGGGACCTCTCTGTAGGTGTTTGTGGGTGTCATTTGCGAAAGATAAAGCTAGTGGCATTGCAAATGACAATGCCATTTATTTATGTTAAAACAAAAAACATAAATAAAAATAATGTCAAGAGCATTGCCAATAGCTCAAACTTTAACAAAGGCAAAACCATTGCATTGTAAATGCTTGTTTCGACTGGGAGCAAGTGGAGTGCTCGTTTATGCTGGGTAATGTGGTCTTGTCGTGGGATGCTGTGGAAAAGTCTGGCTGTGGTGTTCTGGACAGTCTGAAGTTTATGGAGTAGAAATTTGTTGATTCCTGCATTGAGGGCGTTCCCGTTGTCCAGCCTGCTGGTGATGAGTGCTTGAGTGATGGTCTTCCTTGATTCGGAGGTGGGTCTATTTGAAGGTCTTGCTGAGTATGTGGTAGGTGTTGAAGCATGTGAAATCTGCAGTGTTCGCCTATGGCTCTGTCATATGAAACATGTTTATCCACTTTAAATCTAAGTTGGGGAGACTTACTTCTGTGGTAATACCATTTGGGGCACACTGCATGTGATGATTTGAATGTTACTTGATTAGAAGCATTTATTATTGATACATGTTTTCCTAGCATTCTGCTGATAACTTCACCTGGAATTGTTTGGTGGTTACTACTGATAATTGTGCTTAGGGTGGTCATAGTGTAATGGTAATACATACCCCCAGCAGAACCCCTAAACTTCACAATCACCACTACACTACCCTAAACCCTAAAACACTATCTCAGCATGAACTTCCATACTGCATAAACACCACTGCACTTCTTTAAACCCTAAAACACTACCTCCTACAGTAGACAAACACCACTGCACTATCCAAAACCTTAAAACACTACCCTCAGCATGACCCCCTACACTACACAAACACCAGTGAACTACCCTAAACGCTAAATCTACCACCAACACGGCCCCCTACTCTACACAAAGACCAATGCACTACCTTGGAGAATTGTTTTCACTTCTGCTTATTTTTTCTCTGTCAATATATGCTACAATGCACAGCATACATTGTAGGAGAAAAATGCCTTCACTGATTGTTTTTGTGCAGGAAGGTGTGTCTTTCTACACATAAACAAACTCCACACTACACAGATACAGCATGGTGCAAGGGTGCCTGTATCACCACATGCCTGCAGTTGAAGCAGCAGTGCAGAGGGAAGGACAGACTACAAACATATTTATGTACATATGTTGCATCTCTGTGCTTCGGAAGTAGCTCAGCATGCTGTAGCTAAAGAGCTTACAGTGTCATGCTACAGCACTTTCTTTCACACACTAGCATATACATTTAGCTCTTTCTTTAACCAGAGTAGTTAGTTCTGAAAATAACTTTTTTTTGTTTTTTGTACTTTTATATTTTTTGTTTATTTTTAGAAAGTTTTTTTGTTCTTTTAAAAAAGAAAAAAAAGTCAACAGGATGAACAAAACAAAGCCATGAACTTTGAGGGAATAAAAAAGGAAATTAGCATTGATGGTTATCAATTGCTTTGCAAACTAGGTCTACTGATTGCTCCCCATAACAAATTAAACAATTGCACTTCACACAGTGCTTTCTAACTTTCCCAAATCGGGGATGTATGTCTGGTGGAGATGTTGAAGGTGATGCCCCAGAGGTACTTGGTATAGCCGGTGGCGGAGGTACATTTTGGCGCAGTCTTCTACATTGTTCGTGAGCATAGTTGACAGGATGCATGGATTGGAGGTGCTTGCGCATACTAGCAGTGCCACAAGAGTATTTCTTGTTTGGATCTTCTCTGGACAGTACTGCCTGGCAAATGTTGCATGTTACTTTGGTGGCATTACATTTCTTTTGCCTCTCTGGAAAAGTAAAAAATTTCCATACGATGGATGTGTATCTTTTGGGAGGGTGAGGTTCTGGTAGAAATTGTTCAGTAACAAAATCATCGGAATCAGATGATTGTTGCAGTGGTGTAGCCATTTTTGATTCCAAAAAAGAGGTTCAGGTTTCCAATGAACAAAAAGTGACGTTCCTTTCAGGATAGTTCCTCTTGTAAGGAAGGTCTAAGAAGAGTAATTGAAATGGGTGGGGTTCTTCAATAGTTAGAACAGTAAGTGTTATAAACCAATGAAATCTCTTTTTTTTGGTCACATGGGATCTGCGTTGGGTGCGTACAAGCAGCACGCATCTAACGCGACTTCTCAAAATTGCATTTAAAAGCAATATAAGTTTATTAAAACTAAAAGAATATTATTTTTCCCCTTTATATTTCTATTAAAGAGATATATATCTTTTATTATGTCGACAAATTTCACGGAAGTCATGCGCCCACCACGTTGAATATGACGTCATGCGGAAACACGCACGCAGTGTGGCGTGATACGCATAGGTTGCTTATGCGCTTCAAGTCACGAACGGGTCGCATAGGAACGCGCATGAAAATACACACCCATCACACACCCGACGCGCATCCTACAGAACAATTGTAAAATGGCGTCTACAATCTACGCAGCAATCGAGAAAGGTGCGCTTTCGGTGCGGGACTATTAAAAAAATTGTAGAAAAAAAGAAAATATAAAAATATTTAAAAAAATATAAAAAATATATATTATATTAAACATATATATATATAAAAAATTGTAATGTAATCTAAAAAATAAGATATCTTAAAATAAAAATATTTAAATTAAACAATAGATTAAAAAATTGTTATTAAATAAATGTTTCCAAATCACTGAAAAAAACCTTGGGTTTCGGGCAGGTTATACTTTGGAATTATCTTTTAAAAACTATTCACTGAAAAAAACATAGGTTTCAAGCAGGTTATAGTTAGTTATAGTTACGAATTATCATTTAAAACACCTTAGAAAGTCACTGAAAATAACATAGGTTTTAGGGGTGTTATAGTTTGCTGGACATTTCATTCATACAAAACCATTGAAATTCCTCCGTTATAGCTAGTTGTACTAACTGTTGTACTAACTGTACTAACTGTAACTCTCGCGCCCGCAATCCACTGCTGATGAGGTCACATATTACATCATTCATGACATGGTCAGTGACATCACTGATAACATCTCAAATGACATCACTGATGACATCACTGATGCCATCATCCAGTGAATGTGGTTTGGTTCCGTATTTAATATGAACAAGGGCTCATAGGGCCAGAATCGCGTCATGGTGGTCATTGGAATGCACACAAAATGAAAGAAGACTGCAAATTACCTGTTTGGGTCCGTTTTAGTTTTTCCTGTTAATTAATATATATATATATATACAATATTCTTTAAGGAGGAAAAATTCATTTGAATGCAATTATGAAGGCATTTCTTGCCATGCTCAAGATCATGATTGTAGGTTTTGAAAACCTATCTCTGAAACTAAAATAGTGTAGGCAAATAGCTAGTTACTCTTCTCTTCAAGCCTGATGGTAAGCAGTTGAGGTTTTCTATAACATCTCCTACTACTTTGTCTATTTTGAGTTTCTTCCTGCTAAGAAAGATCCACTGTAGGTGAGCACTAATATTTCTCTTCAAGATTAAAATATTTAGCAATCTCTTTTGAATGCTAAAGTGGTATTTCTCACTATGGTAATAAAACCAGAACATGCAGCAGTCATGGGTCATCGGGAGGCACTCAGGGGAAGCCAATTCAAGGTATCACCAAAAATCGTGCAGAGAAAATAAATTAGTTTAACCCAAAGAAAACAGGAGACGCCCAACATGCATCTGATTCCAAAGTTAAATTGGTATCATAAATGAAATCATGGACCTTCTATGGTCCTTGCCAAAATAACCAGAGACTGCCATGACAGGAGAATTTGTGGTGTTCACTTTGGTTTCCCTGTCTTTAACAGAGACTTTTTAAGCAATGGGCAAAGTGGGCTCTGGCCCAGGGCATCTGGCTTTCAGGGGCCTTCATACAGCTAGCTCTGTTCTGCAGAGAGTCTTGCCCTGATGACCTTGAATAATTCAAAAACGGATTCTTTTAAATGCAGTTTCCTTTAACATATTTTTAAGGTAGGAAACATATGTGAGTCTATTACACACATTTTGCATGGAATGTTTCTTTTTTTTCTGGGTAAAGTCATGAACCTTAATGCCCGTCTTGGACGCTGCCCGGCCCATAAAAACCACGACACTACCTGATCAAATTTCCGAAACCATGTCCTGTTGATTTCCAAAGGAATGGCTCTAAAATAATATAGTATCTTGGGCAAAAAAATCATTTTAATAACATTGCATCTGCCAATAAGCGTCAGATAGAGATTACTCATCCTCTTGTATCTGATTTCATATTACATAATATTGGAGCGAGATTTAGATCTACAATAGCAGTAGGGTTGGAACTTATCTCAACACCTAGGTACCTAGCATTTGCTACAATACGTTGGTCCACAAGGTCTAATTTTTCATTAATAACTATTTGCGTTTTGCTTTCATTCAAATGATAGCCAGAAACTCTGCCGAATCGTGATGTTAGCATGCCTATTTCCTCCAACATCTGCTGTGGTGCAGACGTTATAATAGCTAGGTCATCCGCATACCCTAAGATTTTTACATCTCCTCCTCGAGCAGAAACTGGGAGTATTGACTGGCTCTCCTGTATCAATCTTATTAACGGATCAATATAAATTGCAAATAGCAAGGGAGAACAAGGGCACCCTTGTCTAGTGCTGCGCCTTATATTGATCTCCCCTGACTGTGTTCTCATCAGTGCCAACTTGGCGAATGGATCTTTATACATGCTTTTGACGGCCTGTATAAAGCCATCCCCAATTCCATAATATTTCATAACTGCCCATAAAAAGGGCCAGGAGACCCTATTGAATGCCTTTTCTGCGTCCAATAAAATTAAGGCTATAGGGTCTCATGTCACCTTGGTATAGTCGAATAAGGTTATTGTTCTGGAATATGATCTATTGTTGCCCGGGACAAAACCATGTTGCTGGTGAGACACAGTTTTTTTAATTACAGACGCCAATATATTTGCCAAAATCTTCGAGTACATTTTTACATCATTATTGATCAATGTTATTGGCCTTAAAGATCCTAAACCAGTGGTCGATTTTCCTTTCTTTAAAAATATGACAATTTTGGCATACCCCCACAAAGCAGGTGGAGATTCCCCCCCCCCCCTGGATCAAGCCGAACATCTCCAGCATAGTTGGCGCCAACTGTGTTTGAATTTTTTTTTTTTATTCTCCCTGGAGAAAATCCTGCCCAGCTGCTTTACCAGATGTAACAGAGTCTAATGCATTAATAACCTCACAAAAGTAATCGGGACATCCAACATTTTACTGTCTGCCAGATTCAAAGATTCTATTTTAACCTCGTCAAGGTATCCAGTAGTTTCATTCTGCAGCCCTAGAACATCTCTCCTATCCTCCGAATATAGCCTCTGATAAAAAATGTCAAAGGCAGCAAGAATTGCATCCGGGTCGCTCACAAAACTAATGTCTGGGTCGTTCACTCCCACAATCCGGGCTTGTACTTCTTTTTCCCTTATTCGCACTGCTAGCGTATGTCCCACTTTTTCATTGCTTTCATAGATTTTGGTGCGCCAAGCAAGATATCTAGCTGCAGTTTTAGCTGAAGAGATCTCGATTATAGCAGCTCTAGCAATTAGAATCTTCATTTGAGCCGCATCAATATCCCCTCTCTCAGATATCGCTTTGACCAAATTTAACTCCACATTAGTCAAATCCACGCACAGATCATTTAGCTTATTTCTCTCTTGCTTCCGGAGTCTGGACCCTCCACCCAAACTGCGTTGTCTCCCTCCTGACCCCTGCTTTTAATGTACCCCAAACATTCTGTAAGCTGGTGCTACCCCGGTTCTCGTTCAAAAATCTGGTGATCCACACCCCCATATGTACTATATACACATTATTGCTCAGCAAAGCCCTGTTAAAAGTCCAGGTAGAGGCATTTTTGGCACTTAATACATACTTCCAGAACCAAGGGGTTGTGGCCGGATATGACCTTAGGAAATTTTTCAATTTTACAGCCCTATACCAAGCTTTGAGAAATGAAAAGATAAACCAATCTTGAGTGTGATTGGTGTGGGGCTGAATATTATGTAAACCCAAGCTCACTACTTTTAGTTGCGGCTCAGACATCCAATAGCCCATGAAGCTCCTTTAATTGGCATAGAGATCTAAAAACTTTTGGCTTACGCCCTTGATATGTCAGTTCTGGTTAATTCGATATTGCACAGACCATATTTATATTAAAGTCTCTGCACATTATAGCTGGCTGCGGCCATCCAACCAATTCAGTGCTCAGCCAGTCGTACAATTCCGAGTCGTCTAGCACCGGGCCATATACTGAACATAGCGTGAAAATACTGTTATCTATTGAGCACTGAGTTATTGCCCATCTACCATACTTATCTGAGATGGAGCGCAAGAAATTTGCCAAACCCCGGCGGGCAAATATAGCCACCCCCTGGTCTTAACCTCCTGCTTGGACCAAACGATCAACTGACACTCATCTAGCTCCATAATCTTGCTTCTACTGGCTTCAATGTGAGTCTCCTAGAGGCAGATTATGTCTGCCTTTGAGATTCGAACATCTTCTTTCATCCTACCCCGCTTCCGTGGGTCATTTAATCTGCAAATGTTAATAGTGGCTATCCTGGCACCCCCCATTGATTATGTAAGCCATACCAGAAATATGTTTAAAGGAGAGACAACGAAGAAATAAAACACATCTCCTGACTTCCTCTGTAACTTCCAATTCCCTTTCTCTTAGAATGGATCCACCCACCCCCTTCACTAAGGCAAAAAAAGCTCTCCAGACCCTTGTGATGCCTCCTATGTTAGTGCGCCCCTGTTGCTCCCTGATCTGTCTAGAAAAACCGCAGTTGGGCCAAGCCCCATCCGCCCTTCCCCTTACCCGCTGTCACACAAAAAAACCCCTGTAAACATTACCATGACAGAAGACAAATAACCCGAAAGAAATATCAAGAAAAAAGAGGAAGGATCCAGGCAAGCTACCCGTAACCCAAGACTTTTTTTTCTTAAGTCCCATTACAATACAAACTTATCTAATCACCGGATATCTCTTTAGGATAGTTCCCTGCCTGGATCTCTGAAACAAAAACCCTGACCCGCCCCTGTTGTATCACTTTCAACCGAGCAGGGTTCATCAAATAAACTTTGCAGCCCAGTTTCTGAAAAGGAGAGATCATCTGCCTCAAGCACCATCTTCTCTCCACAGTTGTATGGCAGAAATCCGGTCGCACAAAGAAAGTCTGCCCTTTCGCTACTTTCTTGGCATCCAGCCGGGCTTTCTTGAATATTGCTTGCTACAATAGGAAATTCTTGAAAAATATGAGGATTGCTCGTGGTCTTTGGTTCTGCCCGGAGTTATTCTTTGCCATTAAGGGGAATCGGTGGACACGCTGAATCTCAGCTTCCCAGTTCCAGTGTGAAAGTCCTGGGAAAGCAGACTTGAAGAGCTTGATCACAAAGTGGCTAAATTCCACACACACTACACTCTCGCATCAAGGACGTGTGCTTTCTGCTGGATCGTACCTATTATTCTCACATCACATGCATAGTTTAATTTAGCATTGCACCACTGTAACTTTATTTCTTTGGTGCAGACTTAATTTAAAAGGTTGAAGCACAGAGTTTATAAAAATAAATAAATACTCCTGCATTGAGAAGCCATTGAGAGGAAGACGGAGAAAGCATAGCTTTAGAAACCAAGGTGATGCAGCTTTTTCACAAGACCTGCAGACACACTGTCAAGGCTTGACTTCCAGCTGAACAGCCCTGCCAAGTACCGCGCATCGGTGTTAGACTGACGCATTTCAGTGTGGTGGTCCACATCACTGCACTGAAATGCATTGTCACGCATTTATAGCACCTCAGCTGTCTGCAGGAACGCTGCTATTGAGCACCTCCACTGACTGCCAAAACTCTTAGGTTGGGGGATGGCTCTGCTCGTGGCGCAGGCTTTGGAGCTTGATTAGCTCACTGCTGGCTACAATGTTTCACCAGATACAGCACATTTACTGAGGTCACCTCATGAGTCTTAATTTGCCCAATCACCATAGGCGCTGTGGACGGGCGCGGCTGCGCGGCACAGTTTCCGTTCTTTGGCAGCCTGCGCACTTTGGGCCTGCCGCTTCATCTCGCCACAGGCAGCCCGGCCGACGTAATGGTTCAGCCGTGGTGATGCATCAGCATGACTGCTCAGCTGCTGCCTGCAGTCCAGTGCAGCCAGTTCTGCCAATGCCATGAGATTCGGAATGGAGAGTCTGATCTGGTCTGAGGCCGCGCTGCCCGGGACTGTACCAGCGCAAACGTCGCAGAACTGGCCCGTTCCTTCAATGAGCGTGCTCGCAGCTGACACAGTAAGTGAAGTGTCATGCTGCTATTTGTTCTTGTCTTCCTAATGTAATTTAATTTTAGGAGTGCTTCAGTTACAGACAGCAGCTCTGCATGCAGTAAGTCTGTCTACACAGAGTTGAATTCAGCCGCGCACGTAAAGTCAGGGCAGCAGCAGAACATAAAGAGAATACTCGACTTCTGCTTGTTAAAATTAATGCAATATTCTGCTATCAGTGCCAGAAGGTTAAAAGGTCGAGTCCGTCTTGATTGAATCGAACTTACGATTTAAAGGTCACGCATGCATGTCTGTGAACAGACTGTAGGCAAGCTCAATGCTTAATTATCATGCACATCAAGCCAGGCCCGCCTCCGTGAGAGCCTAACAGTTCCAATATCCTGCAGCTTGGCGTTGGCTCACTAGTACATCTTAACCACATCGCTGCTGTGGTTATTTTTCCCCTGTGCTGAAAATCGGAATTCTCATTTATTCATGACGAGCTCAGCTCGTCATCAGCACAGCTCAACTGTGCCTCATGACGAGCTGAGCTCGTCATGAGCATGGAAGGGGTTAAGCAGTTCAAAAGCGCTAATTCAACCCAAATATATTGCAGGGCTGAGGGCTGCTTTGTGACAAGGTAAGTGGGGGCAGCCTCTCCTTACCTACATGGGCCTGCCCAGTTGGAGTTGCAGCAAAGACAGCACAATGGTGACCGCTATTTACTGTGGCCGACACTCCCAAGACTGTGTTCTCTATGGAGTCTCCCTTCTCTTCCACCCCTACAAAATCCTGCTCTCCCTCGCATGGGTTTAGGGGTGGCCTTATGCAGCTGTTGGAAGGGGGTTAGAACTACCATCAGTCACCTCTCAGACCCATATTTCCTGCTGACCACAAACGTTTGCAGCAGCACACGCGCAGATCTCCACTGATAGCCCCCAAGTCCTGCTGAGGCTATGGGTCTATGGTCTGCCTAAGCAAGCTTTAGCACGAAATGTGTGCACTACAGCAGGGCCCAAAAAGAGGACTCCAGTCATCAAAATCTGGCACTCCCCGGTCAGGTCAGTGACAAAATCCATCATCGGGAGCGGGATAGTGGTGGAAAAAGAGAGGGGCATACAAGGGTGGGCACTTCCTCCCCTCTGGGCTGGGAACCAGCCCTGGGCATGTTTAAATTAATATCCAAAGCTCAATCACTGCCTGTGTACACTGCACAGGAATGTGCGTGTTTTGATTAACAAAGACAAATGACCTATAGGTGCCTCACACCCTCATATCAGGGCCCATACAGAATTGCAACAACATCACATTGCAATCAGCATCTTGAACTATGGCCCGGGATAGGTGAGGTAGGGACACTGGGTCGAGTATTCATCATTCTGAGTATGCTCCACACATTACCTATGTTTTAGAAGTACTGAAGCATTAATGATAAGTGAGGCAAAGACGTTCATTAACCCTTGGTCAGCCATTCTCCCAGGTGAGGGTTCAAGCCAGCCTGCCCATAGCTGACAAGGTTTCAGGTTGCTATGTGTGACATTTTCATAATGTCATTGTAAATATGAGTTAGCCCGCAGTCCTTTGCACAAGTTTAAAATATACTTACAGTTTCTCGTTGCTCAAATGGGTCTAATTTCTGACATTTTTATGTTTCCTCCTCTTCATTGCTTGATTTTTTGTTCCCAAGAAAGTGTCACTCATGCTCGTTGTAATGTCACTTATAATTCTATTGAAATTATGAAAGTGTCACACATAGCAATCTTAAACCTTGGCAGCAATGGCTAACGGTTTTTGACTGCTGTTTTTGCTTCTATTTCTTTACTGAATCTGGTTGGTAAAGTGATAAACAGCTCCATCCCCACATTAAAAAAACCCACCTAACTTAGTTGCTTGCAGGTTTCTGTAGCGTCCATGGAGGCAGGCACAGACTGCTGGTGCTGTCACACGTGCAGTTTACACTGTACTCATAACCCACCCTGCCCCACCCACCCTGCGTGATGGCGCACAGATTGCGCACCAATGTTAACGTGCTGCTGTGCTGCTGCGTGATCCCAACCTCTGTCTCCGAGGTCGAGGACCTGTTTTAATAATTGCCTGCCGCCCGTGCACAGAGCCAGCCTTTGCAGTGCATGGGCGGCAGGCCGTTATCATTATTTAAATGCTCCTCTGCCTTGGAGACTGTGTCCAGCCGATGCATGCGGTGACACTGTGCGTTCATATTTCGAGCCAGTATGCAATGCCCTGAGGGGGCCCCTGAACCTTGGGGCCTCCCCGCACCGCGGGGGCTGCGGGGGACTTTGTTACGACCCTGATATAGATAGATAGACAGAAGGATGGATGAACAGACAGACAGACAGACAGACAGACAGACAGCTAGATAGATAGATAGATAGATAGATAGATAGATAGATAGATAGATAGATAGATAGATAGATAGATAGATAGATAGATAGATAGATAGATAGATAGATAGATAGATAGATAGATAATTTACACTGTATCTCTACGACTTATGTGGTATTTTACACTGATAACAGGATAATACTATAAAACAGTGTACTTCAGAACACTACTCCTGTTTAAGAGACAACCTCTACCTCATATCCTCAAAAGCTCTGTAACCGAAGTCCCATCTTCCTCAAGCCAGCATTGAAAATACACATCACACTTCCCCTTCATCACATCATTTTAAGCGTACTTATTTTTTAACACAATTCAAACCCTTTTAAAATATGTCCATCTGACTCTCTGACCTTTGTTAAAAAAAAGAAGAAGAAAATAACCAGAAACCCTGAGATTTTAGCAACTCATCTCAGCGCCATGAAACCCCTGGGTGACCGTGCGCTTAACAAATTCCGAATAACATAACATAACATAACAAGTCCTGTATAACTACTTTTGGGTTAAATAGAGCACACACAGTGACATTTTTTCAGAGTGTCTTCTCTTATTCATTAATGATAAGACATTCTAACTGTCATCCAAAAGCTACTGTGGAATGAATAAAAAAGGTTGTACAAATAGACACATTATTTTATTGTCTATCTGTGGTGAAAATGTATGGGCCATTGTCAACAATATAAAGCATTCAATAAACTGATAACTTTTTTTGTTCCTACTTCTGCTATTCCAATTTCTCTCAGTTTTCTTGTTCAAAGATTTACTTATTTTCTTTCCAAACTCTTATTGTTCTATACAATGCAATGCATTTTGGTTTGATAAAATCCCCTCATTTTTAGTTACATTTATGAAATATGGGATTAAGGTATTGTATAGATGTTGAGCATCTATGGACCCAGAGAGTCGTCACAGCGCACATATAGCTCTGGCCTGTGACTCTTCATATAACACTAGCAGCCCGTCCCGACGTTGTCCGGGTATGAATTGCTGCCGGCCAGTAGTATATTGTTTTGTAGGATAGGTGAAACGCTCCGATTCACAGTGCACTGCGGATGCACTTAAGAGTGCGCGTTCAGTAGTGTGTTAACTCGAGTTTTCCTACTTTATTTTTCCTTGCAATATTATATAGCGTGAACTCGACAACATGGAATGAGCACAATTTACATTACAGAAGAACACATTAATTTGTGGTAGGCACAGGGAGACAAAGCGATTTGCCTGGAATCACAGGATGTTGAGCTGATGCCGAGATTCGAACGTAGCTCCCCAGCTCTAAAGTTCACAATTCTAGAACTTGTGGCGTGAGGTGTGTCTAAAAGTGTATGTCGGTGCTGGCCATCAATGAGAGAGACCTGTGCATTTTTCAAATGGGTGGTGAAAAAAATATGAAAATGTTGCTGGAGATGTGGGCCGCTGTGCCACCAATGTACTTACCGGGGGAGGGTAAACACCCATTATTCCGCAACTTTCTTTCTGCATATCATCACTCCGCATACTTTCATTACGAAAGTACCATGACTCCGCAATGCCATTATAACGCATGGCATTACATTTTATATGCTTTTACCACGCATACATTTACAACGAAATTCGTTGTAAATGCATGAATGGTAAAAGCATGTTTTTTTTTAATGTTTGGATAAGGTAAGTATGGGTATAGGGGTATATGTTTTGGGGTACTGAGGTATATGTTTTGGGGTGTTTGGGTATTTTAAGGGTTCAGATATAGTTTTGGGTTATGGGGTACAAGGGTAGTTTTAGGGTTTAGGGATGGGTATGGGTTTTGGGGTACGGGGGTATTTTTAGGGTTCAGGGCTAGGTTTGGGTTTTGGGGTATAGGGGTATATTTAGGGTTCATGGGTAGCTTTGGGTTTTGGGGTACAGGGGTATTTTAAGGGTTCAGGGCTAGGTTTGGGTTTTTGGGTACAGGGATATTTTTAGGGTTCAGGGCTAGGTTTGGGGTTTGGGGTACAGGGGTATTTTAGGGTTATGGGGTAGGTTTGGGTTTTGGGGTACAGGGTTATTTTTTGGGTTCAGGGCTAGGTTTAGGTTTTTGGGTACAGGGATATTTTTAGGGTTCAGGGCTAGGTTTGGGTTTTGGGGTACAGGGGTATTTTTAGGGTTCAGGGGTAGGTTTTGGGGTACTGGGGTATTTTAAGGGTTCAGGGGTAGGTTTTGGGGTCCAGTGGTATTTTTAGGGGTCAGGGCTTGGTTTGGGTTTTGGGGTACAGGGGTATTTTTAGGGTTCAGGGGTAGGTTTGGGTTTTGAGGTACAGGGGTATTTATAGGGTTCAGGGCTAGGTTTGGGTTTTGGGAGACAGGAGTATTTTTAGGGTTATGTTTGGGTTTTGGGGTACAGGGTATATTTATAGGGTTAAGATGGGTTAGTGTTTAAGGGTGTTGGGGTATTTTAAGGAGTAAGGGTGGGTTATGATTATGGGGTGCAGAGGTATTTAAAGGAAGCAGGGTGGGATTAGCACACACTATGAGACATGGCATGAAGGGCAGTACGTACCACACGCCCTCAGCGTTTGTCACACCCCTAGCACATGCCAACAGCACAACACAGACACGGCCACAAGGGACTACCTTACTGGCACGGTTCTTTTACCTTTTAAATGTATATGGTGGGCGTCTGCATAGCCTATGTCCTTCTGCTGCAACTGCCCTTTCCAACGCTGCATTGGGTGTTGTGATTGGTGCTGTGGTTCCTGAGATTACCCGCCTCAAAGTTTTGGGCTCTCTCTTTATTATATTAGTATAGATTATATGATAATGTTGGATTGAACATTTCTAGATATTATGTTACCATGGGTCCTCAGGCCCTGATGAAGGTCCCACCATGACCACAGCAGTAAAGCATGTTGGCCTGCGATAACAACTAGGCTAAACACATGACAACTTTTTTTGCTATGTGTCAGGTTAGATTTGAAATAAATTAGTATTGGCAACCTGTGACACATTTTGACCCTTTTCTGACAATCAGGCTACTATCTTGGTAACTGGAGAATGACTTGATAGGTGGACTAACATATATTATGGAGTACCAAAAGATGATTTCTTTCACAATATTTGTTCACCTTTTAAATGTTAGCCCAAGAGCATGACATACCACTCTGCAGACCTATAATTCTAATAAAGGCCAATGAAACACAGATTCACCACCAACCGGGGAAGCAACCTAGATCAGTGCACCTACGTTTTAAATTGCTTATAGAACATATATTTATGGATGTTGATAGTCCCCCAAACCAACATGGGAATGATAACAGGTGATAGAGGAGACACTTCTTCTATGTGCGAATGGACAACAGAGCTGGTAACATCATGCACTCCAATCAGAAAAGTAAACCATTCTGGAGTTTGTTTTATTACAAAGCTTTACTTTGGCCAGCATAGCATACCAAGGGCAATAAACACCAACATGCTGCTTTGGGTGATTAAAACAATCCTTCCAATGTAGCAGTTGAACCACAGTTTTAAACTTACTAAAGCATTTCTGTCCACTGACCTCCATTCCCGTCCTCGATGTCCTTCCGCCATGCTGATATTCCTTGGATGGTGTTGCTGTAGCCAGCACTTCTTCCTCATTGGGCCAGAGTGTTGAGTTTGAGGCGAGGGAATCATGAGGTTACATGAGCCCATGGATCATGCTGGGTGGGCTTTACCACTGAGGGTATCCATCTTGAACACAGCCAGGAAAGATGTCCTTCAGAAAGGAATGAAAGCAAACTCATTAAACTGTTGGCGACCAATTGGCGGCCATTTTGGGTGAGGGTCAATATACACTACTGGGCTTTTATATCTGGTTTATTTTGTTTTTACCCTAATGCGCTATAGTTTCATGCACCTTTTTAATGAATGTTTGAAACCATTTGCCTATTCTTGAAACTGGCATTCAGGTAAACTGCTCCTCGTGCATAAGTAACAGTTCTTTTGTAATGCGCTCAGATATTTAATGGGTCTTCTTCATGCAATAACGTAATTGCATCAAAATAAAATGAAAAAGGATCATTCAAGAGAGCACTTAACAAACAGGTGCAGAAACCTTGGTCGTGCAATAATAATGCATGTAAAAACTGCTTTTTGCTTATTATAGAAGAGCAAATTGTAGTGTGTTGTACCTCAATACTTTAACTGTACAATTCTTTCATTGGTTCGCTATAATGGGTGGCACCAATATTTTTCCGATTGAAAACAATTCATCACCGTCTAATACTCCGCATGTGTAGTGTGGCAACGCACAGGCCCGGACTGGCCATAGCGGGCACCGGGCAATCCCCTGTGCGCCGCAAGGGTGGGGCCCGGTTTTGAGCCCGATTTTGTTACAGGGCCCTTTTTTGCAGCATAATCGGCCCTGCAACAAAATCGGCCGAAAACCGGCCCTGACAAAGAGCTTGGCGGCACCTCCAACCCTACGGGTGGGGAGGGGGGTAGGCGGCTGGCCGAGCACTTTGCCAGGGCCGGTTTTGGGTCCCAGTCCCGTTCAGACTGTTGTCGCTTTCTTTCCTGTACTCTGCCAGTTGGTATTCTCACAGCCAGTGGGTATTCTCACAGCCACTATTCAGGCTTTTTACAAAAGGATGAGAGTTAGCTGAGCTTAATTTATATGAGCTCCCTGGTCTTCCCCGTTTTTCCCACAGGAACAATTTCAAGACCTCGGCATGCGGTATCCATGTGACAAGTCTGTTGATCTAAGCAGGCCCCCTTTTTACCTCACTAGATAAATAATGCTCTCCTTGGCATTCATTGCGTTTTACTGTGAACACTGACACTTGTCTGCTTTTTATTACTTTTATGTCCTAGAGTTATATTATCCTCAGGCCTGTATGTCTATGAGCTTTCTGTAAGAGTGCCGAAAAAGAGCAAGCATTCTCCTTTTAATTGACACAATTTCTACTGCCTAACATTTCTTTCATACTTACCAGAGCAGATAACTGATATTTTGCGAGAAAGCTGGGCTGCCTTATATGATTCTACCTGTAGAACCAAGGCACATACAGTACTGTACAGTTTAAGGATGCTAATATGAAGCTATCTGTGTACTCTTGCATCGGAAAGTCTACTGTTGTGCACTTTCTTTTCATGATGTGCATGCTCTGTGCACAGATAACAAGCATTGGTAAATGCATTAGATTTTACCGAGGGGATTAATAATATGTTTTTTTTGTTTGTAATTTTTTTTTGCTTGGTGAGCAGTTGTGCAATATAAGTTACTGAAACTTCGTAAAAGTGTGAGGACTTGTTTATTGAGAAAGGCAATAGGTGCAGTAACAGCATTTTTCACACAATTATGGAGTTGACACCGTTGCCACATAATCCATCATCAGATGCATAATCTGCAGATTTAAAAGAAGATGAAAGAAGTTCCTGGCCCAAACGGTTCAAAAGTTACTGAAAACGCAGTGACATGTGTTGCCGTGCAGAAGAATGCCTTTTGCAAAGGTTGACTGGTCACCTTTCTGTTGCTTACTGCTATATTTGGGTGTTGAACCTGTATTAATGAGCTGCGACCTATGCCCAGACAGTGCTAACAAGTAATATGTGCTGGAAGTCAGTGCAAGGTTAGCGCCCTCAGCAGGCACATTCATCCTTGCTACACCTCCGTATGATGTGCTTAAAGCGCCCTCTGTCAGACAGCAGAAAAAAGCAAGGCTTGGAGTAAGAGTGAAATGGTTCGGATGTGGCGTAAAGCCCAAAGCTGCCAACTTTGGAGCTAGGGAACCAAATTCGAGTCTCGGCATCGGCTCAACATCCCGTGATTCTGACCAATTCAGATAATCTCCCTTTACCTATCAAAATAATTTATGTGTCATTGTGTAATGTAATGGGGGCTCAAAACAGCGCACTAATACCTTTAACACCTTGGCTGCTTGAGATATTTGTTTGCTGTGCTGGATCATAATGGAAATGGATGTGTTCATGACGAGGAAGTGATTTTCCACAAGGGTTGCGGTGACACTACGTGGAGGGTGAAAGACATGTAAACAATCAGCGCAGCTCTTTGTGGGTCCATTACACAGAATTAATGTTCCAAAAAGCACAGCTTCAAAAACTACATACAGTCGCAAAAAGACATTGATTACAAAGTAAAAAGAAGCTTCAGCAACAAAAACAAGTCCATCGCGCTGAGGCTGCCTGGATTGGGGCTTCACAGTAGACACCTCCAGCAGCTGAAGACGACAGTTCCTTTGAGAAGGGGGCCATTTAGTGGAGGGTTTGCATGGTGTGGTGGCAAAGTGAGCCCTTTGTAAGATATGGAAGTTACAGCGCGAGTGAAACCGAAACCAGATAATAGGATGAAAGACATCGGAAGGTGACAACATTTGAAAAGCGAATTAAGCCTCCAAACAGAAATGACAGCACTTTAAAAATAAAAAGAAGGCAATCCTTAAAAAAATTGTTCCACAAAAGGGTATGGAAATAGTATGTGGTCCCAGAAACTGAAAAAAGTCACACAAGGAAAATACGAGGACCAACAGAAAACAGTATGCTACAGCCAACAGAAACGGAGGAAAAGTAAGTGGCAAGCACAGAACAGCAAAGGGGCAGGATGTATGTCCCTTTTAAGATTTATGTTAAATACAAAAGATTTCAGAAGCACAGCACGAAGCTGTGCAGTTAAAACCTAAAAAGGACCCCATTTGGCCTTCTTTCTTGTGAACGCTGTAGAAGGAAGATGAAAAAGTCTTTCCCTTCAATTGCAAGTACTTAGATAATCAGAGCAGATCCTTCGTGCTTGTGAGTCTTTACATTTTGAAGTAAGTGAGCCAGACAATGCCTTCATATCCTCCAACTTAGGTACCACTTACTACATAACAATAAAGTCATTAAAATTGTGTTTGGTGAAAGCAAATCTACACAAGATGGAGCATTGTGGAGTCAACTGCCAGACTGCCCAGTGTCTATGGTCTGCTGAGGCCACTGGTACCCGGAGAGAAAGAGAAAAATTCTCTCTATCCCGACTTTGACCTGTATATCTCTATAGTAAAAGGAGACAGAGGGAGGGCCTCGGGGTTGTACTGAGGGTGCTCTAAGTTGAGCACTCAGGCCTGAGGGCAGTTGGAATAGTTATCTTATACTTCCTGCTAAAGCATGTTTTCATGTGTGTAGTGTCTCTATGCCCAAGGACCACGCAACACTATTTCTTTGGAATGCAGGTACCTTTATTGTTTCTCTGATTCTTACAGCTTTCCGTGCGTCCTGCTCCCAAGCCTCTTGATCCTGTTCTGTCCCGCCCTGCTCCCTTGGCCGGATGTGGTGTCCGGTGTCCCCTCCCCACACCCTTGACCCCAGGGTCCTAGTGTCCGCTGCCTGGGCATGACATCTCCCCCTTTGTTGCAAACAAACATTACATGAGGCGGCCTGTGGTCACTGACCGACCAGTGCTGAGAGAGAGAGAGAGAGAGAGAGAGAGAGCGAGAGAGAGAGAGAGAGAAAATTCCTCACAGGCCCTCGTCATATTACATCTCTTCAATCAGTCTCTTGCATGTTCTTCATGTTTCTTCTTGGCCTTCCCGCCTATTTTCTTCCTTCTTGACTGCCTCTGGCGCTGGTGGCAGTAGCTCTTCCTCCTTTGGTTACAGTTCTTTGAAATGCGAGCTGTTTCGTGTGATGTGATACCGCCCTGCTGATGCCGTTATCATAGGTCCTTTCACCTCGGTCACCGTCAGTGGGTCCTTCGATTTTCTCTGCTGTCTTTGCCGCACTACCACTGAGTCCCCTTCTTTTATTTTCGCTTTGATGGCGTGCCTCCTTTGATCTGCATATGCCTTCATTCTTGCTTTTGCCTTTTCATCTTTGGCAGCTATTTGACTTCGCTCCCCACTTGTCTTCTCTTAGATCTGTGGTAGCCGTGTCCTGCTCGATCGTCCGAGCAGGAGCTCGGCCGGGCACCGACCTGTGGAGCTGTGAGGGGTGTTCCGGTAGTCCCTCAGTACCTGGCATAGGGCTTGCCCTGTCGATATTTGTGTTATCTTTGCTCTCTGTACCGCCTTCTTTATTGTTCCCATTAACCGTTCCGCCATCCCGTTCGCTTGTGGCCACAGAGGCGTTATTTTCCGATGACGTATTCCTAGGTACTCCATAAATTTCCGGAACTCTTCTCCTGAGAATGGCGGGCCATTGTCCGTCTTTATTGTTTGGGGCGAGCCCCATGCTGCAAAAACATCATCCATGACTGGCAGGGTTGCACTTGCTGACGTTGACGATACTTGTCTTACAATTGGAAAACGGGAGAATTCATCTATTTTTACTAGCAGGTAATTACCCGTCTCCAGGGGTCCATAGAAGTCTGCTGCCAGTTCAGTCCAAACTGCTTTTGGTAGTTCTGACATCTGTAGCGGCTCTGGCTTGGGCGGCTGCCCCGTCACTTGGCAGATGTGGCAGCGCATGACAGTCGCCTCAACCATGCTATCCAGTCCCGGGAACCACACTTTTTCTCGCAGCATTTTCTTAGTTGCAACCATCCCTCGGTGTGATTCGTGCGCCAGTTCTATCGTCTGTCTCCTCAGCGTTCGTGGCATCACTATTCTCGTTCCTCTCATCATGATGCCATTTTCGGTCTCTGAGAGCTCTTCATTGATCTTCTTGTTCCTCTTTTATTACTCCTTCATCTAGGGTGCTGTTGTTGTTGATGTGTCTCCACCTTTGCTGTCTTGTCACTTTCTGTATCGCCTGCATAGTGGGGTCTCGCTTGGTCTCTTGCTCCAGCTCTGTCATTGTTATTGACACCGGCGCGTTGTGTTTCAGTATGAAGTTCAGGTATTCTCCCACCATTGTCGTTGCCTCACCTGTGTGCGGCAGAGGATGTCTTGACATGTAGTCAGCTGGGTTGTGTTCTTTTCCAGGTTTGTGTATTATTTTGAAGTTGTAGTCCATGAGTCTTATTCCCCACCTCTCTATCCGGGGTGGTATTTTTGCATTTGGGTTTCCGTAAATTGTTATTAGTGCTTGGTGATCTGGTATTATTGTGAATGGTTTTCCATAGATGAACATTTGGTAGTGTTCACAGGCCCACACAACTGCCAGACTCTCTTTCTCCGGTTGAGAGTATGCCCGCTCAACGTCTGACAGGCTTTTGCTTCCATAGGACACTATGTGTCGTGGTGAGTCCTTGCCTGGTCGGTGTTGTGCCAGTATTGCTCTCAGCCCTACTGGGCTGGCATCCACAGTTAGTTCGGTGCATAGTAGCGGATCAAAGTAGGCCAGGTGATCTACTGCTGTCACGGTGTGTCTGATCTCATCGAAAGCGTCGCTGCATTCCTTGGTCCATGCAAAACTTTGGCCCTGCTTTGTTAGTTCTCGCAGCGGTGCGCTCACTGTTGGGAAGTCTTTTATGTATTGTGCGCAGTAATTAGCAAGGCCAAGGAATGACCTCACTTCTGCAACGTCACTTGGCTGTCTTGCTTTCTCCAACCTGTCCACTTTACTGCGATCTGGCCGCATTCCTTTTTTTGAAAAAATGTGTCCATAAAATACCAATTCCTCTTGCCCTATTTCACACTTGTCTTCATTTAGCGTGAGCCCTGCCTGCTCTAGTTGGGAACACAACTCTCGCAGTGCCTTGTCATGTTCCTCATCCGACTTGCCGAACACCAGGATGTCGTCACTGTAGTTCAGGCTATTCTTTATTGGCCTTATTACTTGCCTTATCGTTTCTTTAAATATTTCAGCAGCGGATGATATTCCAAAACTCAGACCCTTATATCGGAAAAGACCCAGGTGCGTGGGGAACGTCGTGAAATATCTCGATTGAGGGTCGAGCTCTAGCTGGTGATATCCTTTGCACAAGTCTAGTTTGGAAAAATGTCTTGTGCCTGTTAGGCAGCTGATCATATCATCGAGGTGAGGTCCAGGGTGTCTTTCTCGTTCCATTGCTGTGTTCAGTAGTCTCATGTCAACACAGATGCAAATTTTGGACGTGTTTTTTTTTGGTACTGCCACTATTGGCGACACCCAGGGCGTCGGTCCTTCAGCTGATTCTGTGATGTCCTGTTTGAGCAGCACTTCAATCTCTTCTTCTACTTGTGGTTGCAGGTGTATTGGCACTCGCCAGTGGTGTGGAGCTATTGGCTTTTTTGTTTCATCCACGTGCAGCGTTACTTGGTGCCCCTTTAGCTTCCCCATTCCCTGCAGTAGTTTGAGATATTCCTTCAAGATGCTCCCATTTTCTGACATGCTGTATGTCATTTCGATGAGGCCCATCGCCTGGGCTGTGACATTACTTAACAAGCAAGGTGCTGGGATGTCACCTCTCAGTACATGAATCTCTTCTTATATCGTTTGACTTTTGTATGTTAAGTTCTCTGTGAACTTTCCCAGGTTTGTCACTGGTTTCCTTGACCCCCATGTGAACACTTCCACTTTCGACGGTTTCAGTGTCGGTTTCACTTCCATCTTCTCGTATTCCCACGCACACATGATGTTGCATGTTGCGCCGCTATCTAGCACAAAACGTGCTCTGTGTGGTCCCAGGTCTTTTGTCACGGACTCTGTCTTCTTTATGGTGCTTTTGTCCACAAGGCGGATGCTTTCCTCAGTTCTGCCTTCATCTGTGGGTGTGTCAGCGGTGTCCGACATGAGGTATAGTCGCTCTACTTTTTCTTCTTCCCCTTCATCTCCTGCCTCTAACTAGGAGCTACTGTTTGCGGTTTCCACATGTCTGACGTGTTCGCTTGTTGTCATCCGTGGTCTTCCCGGTCTTCCTCTTTCACCTCTAAACTGCAACCCCTGACATACACTGGCAAAGTGGTTGCTCCGGTTGCATTTCCTGCATGTTTGGCCAAACGCTGGGCACGTGCCTCTGTGTGGGAACTCAAGTCCACATCGGTAGCATGTTGATTCAGGTTGTTTTCTTGTTACCTGTTCATGTGCCCTTTCTTCCAACTGCTTGTGCAGTTGTTCTCTGCCATGCGGTGTGCCTGTTCAACTCGTCGTTCTTTTTCCCACTCCATTTGTTTTGCTTGTACTGTCGCTCTTGCTTCAGCCCTTGCTAGTGACAGGATCTTATCTAGTGATGTTGGTTCTTTCAAAATTCTTGTGCGGAATTCCGTGTCACGGCATCCTTCAATGATGCGCAGGCAAATTGCTTGTTCGTTGTCGTACTTGTCAAACTCACAGTGAGTCACTAATTTCCTTAGTCGTGTCGCAAAGTCATCTAAGGACTCGTCCATATGTTGGAATGCTATGGTGAAGGTGTAGCGCTCAAAATCAATGTTTCTTTGTGGATCAAATTTGTTTGTTAGGCACATTATTAGATCTTTGTATGTCGATATTTCGTCTTCCGGCAGGGTCACTAGCAGGTTGTCGACTTCATCGCCTACCAAGTTGAGGAACAGTCCTAGTTGCTTGGCCTCTACTACATCAGTGGCCTCCATGTATCTCTCAAACCTCTTGACCCATCGCTCCCATCTTATTCCCACTTGCGGCTCTGAGAGGTTGAATGGGAGGGGTCTGCGATATTGGGCGCTCTGCCTTTCGCTCCTTGGCTCTGCCATTTCCTTTCCTTTGTATTCTTGGTTTCCTTGTGCTTTCTTCTTTCTGCTGCTGTTTGTTCTACTTTTTTTGTGTTCTTTTTATATGTTTTCACTCTGATCTATTTGCATCTCTTTTTGCTTGTGTTTTGTATTCCTTTTGTTGTCTATTGGTGCCCTTTTTCTTTCTTGTTGGCCTTTTTTCCTTTCTTGGTGCTCTTTCCGGCACTATTTTCTATTTTCCATTGTTATTTCCTCTTTTCCGATTTTATTTCCTATTTTCCAATGTTCGCCTGGCTTCAAAATGGCCACCGGCCTTTCCTGCGTCCTTTTTGGTCCTCTCGCCTGACTTCAAAATGGCCGCCGAGACTCTCGCGAGACTTCAGGACCAATCCGAGTGTTGCCTGATTTAAAGATGGCCGCCTGGATTTCTCGTGCGCTGATTGGATCTCCTGCCTGATCTTAAAATGGCCGCTGAGACTCTCGCGAGGGCTCGCGCCCAAATCCTCGATCTTCGCGCTTACTTCTTTATTCACTCGGCACTTACCGGACCATCAGGATGTCTTTTTGTAGCGGTCGGGGTGGGCTCCTGCGCTGTTTTTTGTTCACTGTGGCGCGAATCAGGGTGGGCTCCTGGCTCCACGTCTCTCACAGCTCGGCGCTCACCACGTCGATTTCATTTACAGTCCCACGCTCCTTTAACACTGTGTGATTTTATTTTCAATGTGGTCATTTTAAAAGTTTTTTAACTTCTTGTCCATTCAATTTGATTGTTTTTCCTACAAAGTGATTTTAGTAGTAATTGATTCTCACTAATTGTATTTCTCATTTTTCATTTTAAGCAATTACTAATTTTTCAATTGTAATGTTTGTGCACCATTTTAAACTCATACCCGTCTACCCCTGAATTGATTTTGTACATGGTAGCAGACAGGAGGTGTGATGTGCAGTTCTGTGTGCACCCATTATTTTAACAGGGGTGCATACAGATGTACAGGTACGGTGGTTCTCCTTCCTCCAAGCAAGTACTGGATTGATGCCTGCTCATTCAGCTGAAGACACAATGCAGACAGAGAGGAATTTACCTACTTGCTGCATCGCAGGTCCTCATAACAATATGCCTATGTGAGCCATAAGTATTGGTGGGTAGAAAAGACAGCAGTTACAGTTTTTTGTAGGGGCATGTAAAGCTAGAAGAGGGCAAAGCACGTCCTGACTCTCGTGGATGAAGAGGAAGCAGCCTGCACATGTCAGGCACAAGACTCTCCTCCTACGTAGCTAGCGTTAGCCAAGGAATATCAGTGACTGCAAGCCTGCTGCTTTAATATTCATGGAATGTTTTCACATAAAAGGCAGCTCAGTGCTTACCTTGACAGCTTGGCCTTCGTCTCCGCAGGCAGGTCTCTTTGTGAAACAGGACAAACAAGGAGAGAAAATGAAATCACGCAGCGGGGTGGAGCTATTGTGCTTCTCACAAATGCCCAACAGCTTGGTAGTAAATTGGGTCATTGCAGTTGTAGCTTGTTACACCTGGTGTGCACAGGGCAGCAGTGAGCGAGTTGTGTAAATGATTGAGAATAAGCATTGGTTGTCCATCCTACCATTTACAAAACCACCCTGATAAGCTTACCTTTCAAGCAAACGGCTCACTGGCAACACAGAACTGTACTTGGTGTTTGTTTGTAGACTAGCATTGTGGCAGGGTTCTCATTGCAGGGCAGTAACATCTGCATGTGCATACATTTAGAAATAAAATAACTGTTTTATTAGGAAGGCACTCGGTAAATGTCAACAGCAAGATTTTATAAGATTCACCTGGATCCTTAGGGCCTGATTTATATATTGGCGGAGAGGGTGCTCTGTTGCAATGGTGACAGAGCTCCCTTCCTGCCAATATAGTGGTCCGCTCGCCATATTTAATCATGGGTGCAATTTGCCCACAGCGGAAACTACTTTGTCTCTGCCGTGGCCAAACTTCACCTGTGGCCGTGGTGAATAGGGGCCGTCGGAGAAATGGCTACATGTCCACCCACCGAATTCACATGGGTGAACATGTAGTGATTTTTAGGTCGAGCCTAGAAGCAGCGCGCATGCGCTACTAGTTTTGCGAGGCATGCTGTAGTAGAGTATGCTGTGGAAGCCTCGTCCATTCCCCTCCCATATTTTTCATTGGCTGGTGTCATTGTACTTGGTAAATGCTGGCTTCCGATTCATTATGAGGCTTGGCAGTCCTTCCTTGTTACCACCTTGTTGCCATTTGTTTTCCCATAAGGACTGGACCTTTTACTTGGCACGTTACACAGACTGCTTTATCTAGTAAGTGAGCACTAGTTTTGTTGTTATTGTCACTAATGGGGACAATGGCGGCTGCTTTTTTGGGTATTTGCATGATGATCACGGCGCCCACTTTAGAGACAAATAACTTTCATGCTGAGCATGGCGTCCACTTTTGTGACACCGCGCTCTCTTTCTTTTTATTTTCAGAGTGAGTGTGGTGCCCCCTTCAGGGACACCACGCTCTGTTTGTTTAATTTTTTTTTTACTTTAAAACTGAGCACTGCGCCGCTTCAAGGACACCACGGTAAGTTTCTTTATTTTTTTTAAAGTTTAACACTGAACGTAGATTCCACTTCAAGAACACCGCGCTCTGTTTTTTTTTTTTTTTACTTTAACCCCTTAAGTGCTGCCTCGGTGCATTGGCCGACGGCAGCACTACCTCCCCAGTGCTGCGCACGACCATTGGACGTCCATTCAGCACTAGTTCCAATGGACAGCGCAGCACTGGGGAGAGATGTTTAATAGCATCTATGAGGTTAAAGGCCACAGCATATGGTTTCTTTATTTTTCAAAAATATATACAGCTCCTACTCAGGACGAGGTCCATATAGATTTTCACGTTGCTACACGAGTCTAGATATCGATAACCGAAGATGAGGATGCTATTGATCAAAGTCTAGGTAACAAGACCCCTGGTCCGGATGAGCTCTATATTGATCTTATTAAGCACAAACCGGGGTTTTGGGCACCGCTTTTACTTAATGTTTTTAGCAATTAATAAATTCCCAAATCCCCAGCACATGGTCAACGAGCATTATAGTCCCGATTTTTAAAAAGGTGTACAGGTCTAACCCCAGCTGCTACAGACCGATCTCTTTGATCGATAACACACTCAAGATACTTTGGCGGGTGCTATTTAACAAAATTAGGAGTTGGGCTTAGGATGAAAGTATTGTAGATAAATGTCAGCTAGGTTTTAGAAGTAAATTGGGAACTGTAGAGCAATGCCTTAATATAAATTTGATAATTGGTAAATATATGATAGCTCGACACTCCCCAATTTACCTGGCCTTCATGGATCTCACCTCAGCCTTTGACTTTGTAAATTGATCGCGTCTTTGGCTATGTCTCTTAAATTATGGGTTGGACAAGGCCCTAGTACACTTTTTGGCTTACTTACATAGGGATCTGGGGGCTAAGGTGAGGATCAGTAGGGACAGGGCAGTTTCAGGGAATATTGTGATTGGCAGAGGGGTCAGGCAGGGATGCCAGCTGGCCCCTCTGCTTTTATCCTGTACATTATTGAGCTACATAATGAGCTGTCTAAATTGACTATGGACGTCCCGATGATCAATGGCAAAAAGCTACCCGCCAATTGTATGCAGACAATGCTGTCTTAATGGGCCACACACCCAATGCAATGCGCATTTTAGTTGGGGTTTTTAAAGATTTTATAAATAAGCTGGACCTTTGCACACATTTTTTTAAATAATTTGGAATGAGTTGCAGCCCCAAAAAACACTCCGTTAATGCAATCAACTCTGGCTCCGAAAAACTGTTATGCACACGCACTTTTCCATATTTGTGCTTGATATTTTCAGACAATGGCTCTTGGGCTGCCCATTTGGCACATAGTAGGAATTCTTTTTTAAAGGCTACCAATTTGATTCTGTGCCTTAGCCAACCCAGAAGAACTGAGGTAGTATTACCCTATTAAAAATATATAAAACTCAGTGTATACCCACCGCAACATTTAGGGCCATGCAAACTGTAAAAGCATCCAGGTAGAAGAAAACATATTCTGTTGGAGAGTTTTGGGGTAACGATCTGTTCTTCCTCCTTTGTTTGCTATCAGGAGTTAAAATAACCCTTAATTGGGGACTACTTTAGGACTCGTCCAGCCATTTTCTGGATAAAAGCATGGCAAAATCCAGCAGCCACGCTAACTAGAGATATCGTAGCTGATTGCCTTAGTTGCAACAAGGGTAGCGACATACCATGGTTGGCGGTTTTCAAGGCCAGCCTGACCATTGTAAATATTCAGCATATTTTTACAGACCCAAGTAATATGGCAGGTATTAACAAAAAGACCATCCAGGGGGCCCTTTATGAATACTATGGCGACTTGAGACGCAAGCAGGAAATCTCGAAGTCTTCGGTCACCCGGTATATAACTATGGTGGCCACCGATGGCCCCCCTACAGAATCTCCAGCTAAGTTATCTTTTAAAGGCAACCAACCCCTGGGAATGAAGCCTGTTCTTTCGTCTCAGGGCTGGCACCTTAAAATATTTACTTTGCTTCCCTTTAGGCTTTAATATTAATTTGGAGAAAATGCCCTGCCCCTGTGGAAATCATGGCAGCCAATCCATGCTAGACTTTTTATTTTTCTGTAATTTTTATCAAATATATAGCAAACAGCTGCTCATCCCTTTCTCAAGGATTCGGCCATTATAGATTTTAAGGTGGCATTTAGGTATATTGTCATGCTCAATGGGGAAAAAGTAACCCTCTGTCAAAGCACCTTCCTGAGATTGGCTGTCCGTTCCCGCGCCTCTATGAATACAGTATAAACAGTTGGATTGCATGCCTCATATTTGATTTAACCTTTATGCGGGTCGCATAACAATTTTATTATAGGCATTTTATTGTATTGTTTTATGTGTTAAAGTGTGTGCTTCTTAATATGTTATGTTGTCATATTCTAAAGTATTATACTGTTATTATCTCTGACCAAATGATTTAGATTATATGCCTATGATGAATTTGTTGCACTGACCCTTTGCACTATGTATACATTTCTGTATTTATGGGTACGCGTTTTTTGCACCTACTGTTTTTAATCTTCTATTTATGTATGTAGTGATTTAATGTATTTCTGCTGGTATTTTTATTCTGTACCTTTATGGATATTTTTTGTATCCGAATAAAGAATGAATTAATTAATAATGAATTGGTTTCTTTCTTTTTGTTTTACTTTAACACTGAGTGCGGCTCCAGCTTCAAGGACACCGCGATCGTTGTTAAAGTTGAAACATTTTAAATGCAATAGGTCTCGCATTTACGTGAGTTGAAGCTATAGGCATTGTAATTTACAATAACAATAGCTTAAACTCACATAAATAAATTGCAAATGCCTGTTTTATTGTTCCTTACTGCCAGATAAACCCTGGTGGCAAGCAACAGTAAAATGATTTAAATGCCAAGGCAAACTCTCCCTTGGTGAGGGAAGCTTTACTTTTTTTCTTTTAACCCCTTCGATGCTCATGACGTAACGGTTCCGTCATGAGCGTCGGTTGGCCTGTGCTCATGACGGAACCTTTCCGTCATGAGCTCATTGGCTCATTAGAACCTTCAGCACAGCGGGAAAATTTGCGCCGCGCTGAAGGTGTTAAAAAAGAAAACCCCATTTCGTTGTTAAAGTTGAAAAAAAAAGTAAACTGAGGGTGGTGTCCTTGAAGCGGCGCCGCGTTCAGTTGTAAACTTAAAGAAACCTTTGCAATGCAATAGGTCTCGCATTTACGTGAGTTGAAGTTTTAGGCATTGTCATTTACAATGACAATAGCTTAAACTCGAGTAAATGCGAGACCTATTGCATTGCAAACGCTTGTTTTATTGTTCCTTACCGCCAGATAAAACCTGGTGGCAAGGAACAAGATTTAAATGCTCTCCTCGCCAGGGGCAAAACCTCCCTTGGTGAGAAGAGGTTTACTTTTTTTCTTTTAAAAAAGAAAATCCCATTTTGGGATTTTCTTTTTGAAAAGACAAAAAGAATTCTGTTTGTTGCAGGGCTGCGTCCTTCCAATGCAGCCATTCAGTAAATAGTATAATTCATTGACAGGAACCGCCGTGAATGAGGTTCCTGCCACTGCCTTTATAAATGACCGCCAGCTCGGTGGTCATTTATAAATCAGGCGGGTGTAGTAATCTCAGCCTGGTGGATGTAAAGTCCTTTACCAGGCCAAGGGAGAAAACTCTGTCAGCCAGTAATTAAATCAGGCCCTTATTTTCATAGAGGGCTGAGGTCGTCCTGTGGCGTCTCACAAGCCGACTGTCTCATGCTTCCTTGTTCTTGTTGATGTTGTCCTCATACACTGTTAAACTGCCATGGCCTTTGTTATGTTGCTATGCCATGTTACACTATTCACATTGGTTAGTCGCTCACAGTGCTTAGTTTGTAAAATAATAAGTCACAGGGCCCCGACTAGCAGGCCATTGAATCTTGCACCACCCATTGCCCCGTCATCACTTCCAATGATGGTACCAAAACAAATACTAATGACAGTCTGACACATGGTGACGTTGCTCTCCTAATTTAGAGATGAGCAGAACAACCAGTTGTTTATAAATACGATATACATTAAACCCTTGCATGCGTTGGATGGCCTGGCCGTCCGATGTCACAGCGGGTGTGTGCGGAGGACGGCCAGGGGCCGTCCGAACCCCGCCCACTCATTAGTTTGCCAGCACCGCGGCGGAACAACTACTAACCATCTCTCTCACCTGCAAGTGCAACAGTTCCGATTATTCTAGGTCCCCAATGCTAAAGGAATGACCGAGGCGCGAATTCCGCCGCGGTGCTGGCAAACTAATGAGTGGGCGGGGTTCGGACGGCCCCTGGCCGTCCTCCGCACACACCCGCTGTGACATCGGACAGCCAGGCCGTCCAACGCATGCAAGGGTTTAATGTATATCGTATTTATAAACAACTGGTTGTTCTGCTCATCTCTAAATTAGGAGAGCAACGTCACCATGTGTCAGATTGTCATTAGGGTGGTGATGTAAATAATCTAGGGCAACTTCAAAACAATGGAAATCTCAGAACATATCAAAAATAAAATAGTGACACTAGTGTTTAGAAAAATACAAAAGCAATGTATTCGAGAATTCATAATTCTGTTTTGAGTTTTAAATGGCATGATGAATCTAGTCTTACAGAGATCTTACTTAGTACAACATCCTAACTACACACATTCATAACACATTCATTCTACACTCTATTATTCCTACCAATGTATATGGTCTGTTTGAGAATAGTGCAAATCTCAAAAAAGTCATAATTAATATAGCAGAACATCTTATTGAACACATGATTTTTTATGGTGGTTTCCAGATTATTTCTACTCGCGTTTCGGCAGAACACTGCCTTCCTCAGGAGTTTCACCACCGAATGTTGTGCTCAGAGAGGGACGGATTACAACAAATGAAGATATGGAATCAATAACGAGTGAAATTCCATGTTCAGATCCAGAATTTATGCTAGATGAAAAAATGCCTAACTGGGAGATATAAATAGCATTCCACAGTGTGCCCTTTTGATTCTTAGAACGAAGACGAAATGTATATTGTCTGCTTCATGTGCTGACAATAAAGAGGTGGAGGATTTTCTTATGGACCTCTAAATCTTCAAACTTAACGGAGAAGAGCCTGGCAGGATGGACGAGCTTCCAATTCACTAAGCTGTACAGCGTATGCTGAGTGTGGTCAGATGACAAAGTTGTGCAGGCAGCTCTTTCACTGATGACGAACACCTAGACCAAAACCCCTGGGATTACGAATGTTGTAACTCGTGGAAAACGAAGCTAAAGGAATGAATGGGGAGGCAGGTATTAGTATTATTTAACCTGTTGACCGAGGCACGAATTCCACCGCTGTGCTGGTTCGGACGGCCCCCAGCAGTCCTCCGCACACACCCACTGTGACGTCGGACGGTCCATGGCCGTCCGACGCATGCAAGGGTTTAATGTATATCATATTTATAAACAACTGGTTGTTATGCTCATCTCTAAATTAGGAGAGCAACGCCACCATGTGTCAGACTGTCAGAAGGGTGGTGATGACAATTAAGTGCGGTGCGAAGTACCAGAATCCACTGCTTTCAATTATGCACTGGTCGCTCACTACCATTGTTCTGGCATCACAGCAGAGGAGCAACTAGAGCCCAATTTCAGGGGGTGGAGCTAATAAATACATTTGGGAGTGGGGCTAACTCTTCTAGCAATAGCCAGATTGGAGATGCAGGGGCTCTAAAAGGGGTGAAAAACAACAAAGGCTCATTAACAAGTAAATGGTCTTTTAAAGACCTGTGAAGTACTCAGGTGCGGCTGCAGTAAGACAGATGCCAGACCAGCCAGCCTACAGCAGCTCAAAAACTGTCTGTGTGTGTGCCCGGGAAGCCGTGTGAGCCCGGGCTGACACACACGACGGCGGAGGGGGAGGGGGGCAAAAGCCCTTTGAGCCCTATGGGTGTTGCACGCTTCCCTTTTGTACAGCTCTGGGAAGACTGTCACTTGTAAAGGAGAAACTACGTATATTGTTATTTTGGTGTTTGGGTGTGTATGTAACCTCCGTACAGCATTTCATTTTAACCCCTTCCATGCTGCTGACGGAACGGTTCCGTCATGCCCTACGGGTGAGCTGTGCGGATGACGGAACCGTTCCGTCATGACTCCGCCCGCGCAAGGCGGAGTCAGCATGGGGGGGGAATTCCGCCCGCACGGAAGGGGTTAAGATGCTAACTATTCATATATTCGGTGTCGAGTCAAGAAATTAAAGTTATCTCTGGAAGAGCTAGGACAGCAGACTTCAGGTTCCTTTCAGCAGACACATAAAATCATCTTTATGAAGTTTGAAATGACAGCTTATGGATGTATTTTCCACCACCTTGTTGTGTAGAATGCCTGCCATCAATTAGTATAAAGCTCTAGAGCTGTGGGTTCATCCGGCCTGCCTGATGTTGACTGACAAGTAACCCCAGCCTGCTGATCCCCTGAAAGGTACAGTGCAAACCGCTGTAGGGGACGCACTCAGCACTGAAACAAGTGTGCAGCCAACATAAGTCTGCAAAGCGCGGCTGTTTTGGAAATCCTATCCCTTGGCATCTGAGCTATAACCTGAAGGTGCTCTTCATCCTGGTAAAACTATTGCTTCTATTCTTAGTTCTTGCTAAGACAAATGGCCCGTGGGGCCCTTGCCAGAGAAATATTTCACAGTGATGGTTCCAGTGACTACATGCCCGGTGTCGCTGCTGTGAGACTCCGAATTCTTTCCAGGAGTAAAGAACGGGAAGCAGTTACAAAGAGGAAGATGTTGACGAGTGAATCCGTAATTTATTTCGAATGTAAAGCCGCATGCTCAATCACCTAGTGCATTCGAAATATACGTATTTAATGTTGCCGGCAGAAAGCCCAACTGGTGAATATCAATATATCTTACTTTTTCTTTAACCCCGTTTTTGACCTCTGCAAGAGTTCTTGCCCTGCATATAGACAACCAGAACTGTGTGTTTGTGTCACCGATGCTTGTGGTGATGTGCTTATAATGTAAGCCCTTGCACTGTCACAGGACAAACTGTGACAGTGCCACCAATCTATTTTCAATTAGCAGAGTGACATGGACAGACCTATTTAATGTCACTCCCAACATTAAACTTCTTTTTATTGCGACAGAAAGGGGACAGGAAGGTATTTAAACCAAAATACAGTTTCCAATCATAGTAAAGTTCTTAATTGCAAATGCAACTTTCCAGAAAATCAATACCAGTGAGACAGTTGTAAAAATGTACTTTCTCCAGAACAGTATGCATTTTGTGTATTGGGGTTACCTGAGCTCTTCTGAGAAGATTTGAACTCTAACCTTGGAAGTTCAAATGGAAGGTCATAATTTTATCACTCATAAAAGTTAACTTGTCTTGTGAAAGAAGGAACTCACAATTGACACCAAAGGTCTTTGTACGTATCTCTTGTATATATGTATGTTAGTAAAGACACTTGTATAGACAAACAAGGCTAGGAAGCAAATGAGTTCTGAACAATGACAAGAAACACTGGATCAAGGGATTCAAGGTTGTTTAAGGAGAAGCAAGAAATAAGTTAGTTCCTATTGATGGGAGTTGGGGGGGGGGATCCAGTCTCTTAAAGAATAGATATAAATGTTCTGCCTACTGTTTCTTTCATTTTTGCACAATTTCATCTGCAGTCTAGTAGAGGCTTGGCTGCTGGTATGGCAATTTCTGTCTCTGGTGGTTAGATTCTTGGCCAGGTAGTAATTCTGGGTGTCGTACCGTTAAGGCAGGGCGGTGAACTCGGCTCCGATCACTGAGTTTTCCGCAGTCCACGTTACGCAAAGCTCGGGGACCGGAATTTTTTCCCTCGCTCACGTTCGTCAACATCAAGTTGGCAAGGGAGGAAAATCCCCCTCCCGGTGAGATTTTTCCTCGTTCATGATCGTCAACATCAAGTTGGGAGCGCGAGCACGGAAAATCAACCTCCCAGGGAGATTTCTCAACGTGGGCAGTCAGATTTTTCACTGCAAGGGGTCGCGTATGCTCACGACTGTTCACGTTGAGAAACCGTCTGTTCGCGTTGAGAACGATGCCGCTCGAGTAAAAATCTACTCAAGCCCAGGAAAGGAAGCAGCGTCCGCTTGAGCTGTGCATGGTGCCGTTCATGATGATTGTGCAGTGCAGACAAGCCCCTGGCACTGAAAATCACCGAGAATGGCATTTATCTATCGCACTCTGAGGCTTGCAGAGTTCCGTGTAGCCCGGCTGAGTTTGTTTTGCACTTCGCGAATTTCCGGGTTGAGGAACTCAACAAACTCTGCCCAGGCTTACTTTCAGTGGCCGCTCTAAAAGTGATTTTTGGGGGGGCTCCCAATGAGCCTCAGCTAAAACTAGTGGAGCCTTCTACATCGGGGAATTGTGAAGAGTGTGTGTACCTGTTTCTATCTATCTATCTATTTATCTATCTATCTATCTATCTATCTATCTATCTATCTATCTATCTATCTATCTATCTATCTATCTAGCTACATGTTATATCTTTTTATTATGCTATTATTTCACAAAATGTAGTGCTGTAAGAAAACATATATGTAATCAATCAGTCAATCAATCAAAATTCTTTATTTGATCTCTTGGGGCAGATCATAAAAGATACATAATTACATAAGACAATATAACATTGATAAAAACACCATATATTTTCAATACCTTATAACTAAAATTGTTTAATATCAATGTTTACAATTAGGGTATGTTTGTAGAGAGGGGATCCTATTGTCATTGCATATAAAAAGGTTCAAGCCTGCTGTCGATGAGGGATTTGAGGGCCTGCACTAATGATGTGTCACGCAGTGGTGGGTCCGATGAAGCATGGACTGCGATGTGGGCGATCCACACAGCGGCAGTGATGCATCAGGGTTGCTTAGCGGAGGAGATGCATTGGTTCCCCTGGATCCACAGAGGCTGACAGAGCACATCAGGCCAACTTGAAAGGGTCCAGGACTGGGTTGCCACCACTTTGCTGTGTAGACTCACAGATGGCAGAGTTCAAGTGCTGGGTTCAAGGTTGTGGGAGCCTTCTGTCCCTGAAGCTCAAGTCAGGAGGCCAGCTAACTTGCCCTTGAAGTCATTCTGGGGTCCAGGGTTCAACCAATTTATATCCAGTTCTTCTCACCCAGGCCAGAGGGCAGCAACCACCAGGTCAGCACAACAGGGCAACAGTCCTTCAGAGAAGCAGTCCAGCAGAGTGGCTGTCCTTTCAACAGCACATCAGTACTTTTTTTCCAGGCAGGGTATCCACAATCCAGAAGAATACTAAAGAGTTGGAGTCTGAGATACAATATTATACCCAGTTCTGCCTTTGAAATGGGAGAAGCTTCTAGAGGGTTGCCTTTGAAGTGCACAGCTGCCCTGCCTTCCTTGGCCTGGCTCCAGACTAACCACGGGGGTATGCAGTCCTTTGTGTGGAGGCAGGACACATCCTATCCAAGTGTAAGTTGGTCTGTGCCCAGCTCCTCCTTCCCATCTTGCCAGTGATTGCACATTAAGGCACACCTAAGCGCCTAAGCTCCCAATTCTGAGTGGCTGTGTAGGAGGAATTCACAAAGCCCAGCTATCAACTACACCCAGTCATCTGACCTAGGTACAGGCTGCAGGCACCAAATAGTAATGCAAGAAAATGCCAGCTATCTAAAAGAGGCATTTTCAAAATTGTAATTTAAAATCCGATATAACCGTAAATTACGATTTGTAATTACAATTACAAACACACCAAACATGAATGAGGTACCTGTTCCCATTTGGAAGTTACAGCTTATTAAATGTAAAACCATAACTCCAATGTTATCCTATGGGAGAGGTAGGCCTTGCAGTAGTGAAAATGGATTTAAGAATGTTTCAGTAACAGGAAATGTAAACCCTACAAGTACATGTCCTACTTTTTAAATGCATTACACCCTGCCCTCTGGGCTGTCCCTTCCCTATGTGAAAAATAAATACAAACTTGGTGAACATTATCGGCGCCATCTTGCCCCTTTCCAGGCCCATTCATGCGCGTAAGCAGCAGCCATTTTGAGCACCATGGCCTCCCTGCCCCTCACTAATAGCCAGCGCGTCTCTCTCTCTCTTAACCTCGCAAGCATTCCCCCGCACGCTGACAACCCCCCCCGCTCTCTCATGCCTTGGGTCATAAACCCCTCTCCAGCGCAGCTTCACCACGGAACCCCATCCTGTTCCCAGCGCGACACCTCCCTTCATTCCTTTCATGGCCTCAAACCCTTTTGATGCAAACCCCCTTTTCCTGTGTCCCCGTTTGTCTTCCTCGTTCCCAGGCTGCCACCTGACCCTGCGGATACTGTTTATTACCCCGTACAGTAGGAAGCTTCCCCTCCCCATCAAAAGACCCCCGAACCGATCAAAGCCCCCACCCCATGAGATCCGATCAACCCCACACATTCCGTGAATCGGCGGAATGCCCTGCTGTGCGACCACCATCACCTGTTGTGACCGGGGTGGGGAATCCAACTGTAAATGTATGTGGGAACGGGTCTGGAGGGGAGATTCCGAGGATGTTCTTTCAAGTATTAAAATATTACGAGAATGTGTTATGTGCAATAAAGGTCGTAAACTCTAGTATAAGAGGCCCGGCCTCAGAGATGTGGTTAGAGCACCTCGTGACGATACTTGCTGTCTGAATTGATGTGTTCTCCTCCGGAGAGAATAAAATCCTCGTTTCCCGCCTTCCAGTCTCCAGCGCCTGCTTCTTCATTGATTAATATTGGTGGGTCATAGAGGCGATACCGCCGGGCAACATAAAAGGGTCTTTGGTTACCGGTTGTCTTTGGAACCCTTTTTAACAATTGGCGTCCCAAACGTGGGGCCCATCAGCGACTCGTGGATCCAGTGGGAGAGGTCCTGACGACAGAGTGAACGACTGCAACGATCGGAAGGTACCCTGTCCGATAGACCCTTGTCTGACAGCCGATCATCCGAACTTCACTGGTTCCGAACAGACCTCTCCCGAGTGATCTGCGGTCCTGACTGGGAACCATCAGGAGTGCCACGAGAAGTACGAAGAGAAGAGGACGATCGGGCGCTGGATTCGGAAGACGAGAAACTGTCCATGCGGTCCGGGTAAGGTCGTGTAAACACGACGAAATTGCGATAGTGATAGATAATTGGAAGTAATTGATAATTGTTGTGAAAATACTAGTATTACTCTTTGTTAATTTATTGGAGATTCGCTGTCTGCAAACGGAGAAACAACAGGCTCTCCCTTTATAAACAGCGAAGGATAGGTACGCACCCGTCGGACCTATTTTCCCCCTCCCCATTGAACAATTGCCCCCCCCCCCCCATTGATTAATTGTTATAGATCGTTTTCTGGAGATTCTCTGTCTACAAACAGGGAAGATTAGGTCCCCTCTTTGCAGATAGTGAAAGGGTAGGTGACGCGAACCTTTGCGAGCCTACTTATTCTCCCCATTGACCATATTGATTTTTTATTTTTGACCTAACATTGATTAACTGTTATAGATTGTTTTCTGGAGATTCTCTGTCTGAAAACAGGGAAGATTAGGTCCCCTCTTTACAGATAGTGAAAGGGTAGGTGACGCGAACCTTTGCGAGCCTACTTATTCTCCCCATTGACCATATTGATTTTTTATTTTTGACCTAACGTTGATCGATTGCTCAGAATTGGTTCATGAGGTATTCACTACGTGCAAACAACGTAGAATAGAAATATTCTGTCTAGTCTTTGCGCGCAGTGATAAGATAGGTAGTGCTGACTATTATCCCATTGTGATCCGTCATGCCTGTCTTCTCCCCACTGGTCAATAGCCTGTTTTACCCGGACCGCTTATTAGAGATGAACCATCCGGCTCCGCTGGAAGGCACCCCTAATAAGGACATGTTCATGAAGCATGGATTAATCGCTATAGCCTACAGTGAGCTGTGGCATAAATATACGAAAGAGGATCGAGAAAGACAGTGGCCACTGAGAGGATCCTTTGATCTTGACAAAATAGAAACGGTGGAAATAGCCCTTCGTAGAAATGAAACAACACCTATTATGCTCGATAGTCTCGGCATGTGGCGCAAAGAAGCCGCACGACGAAGGGAAGGCGACGAATTCGGAGAAGGTGAAGGGACACGACGGACAACCCCCCAAACGTCTAGTAGGCAAAGGGAAGGGCCAGCGATGGCACAGTCCCGAGGAGTAGACATGAAAAGCGAATGGTGTAAGGGGATGTGCCGACAAGCCAACCCCGGAACACGACGACCTGAAGGTAATCCCCCGACATTACGCACAGGACGGACAGATTTAAAACAAAACCAATGTGCTTTCTGTAAATATCTTGGACACTGGAAAGCCCAATGCCCGACTCTGCAAAGCATAGGTAAGAATGAAGGGGTGACAGAAAGGACGGACCGACAGAAAGGAAAAAGACGTGAGATAAAAACCAATCAGACTAGTGCAGACAGAACAGACAGGACCACCCCGTTCGATTATGCTCGGTGGCACAGATTTCGTCAGACCAATTTTAACGACATGTTAGAGTTCTGGGACTGATTGCTCTCTGTTGCTCCCCCACTCTGAAAAACAAACATAACTGCAGGTCAGTGTAAACAACCCCCCGTTAGAGAAAAGATTCAAGAAAGCCAAACGTCTATTATATAACTTAGGATTTAATTACGGTAAAACACACAACCAACAGTAAATAGAATAACTAGTAGAACTCTCTAAAAAGCAAACTTGACTAATAGGAAAAATACAAAACATGTTATGCTCACTCCGGAAGTCCTCGAAATGTAACAGTTCGATGGTCCCGCCCATCCGAAACACATAGCACGTGTGGGGCGGGGCCTGCCAGCAACCATGAGCCCAAAAAGAGATTGCTGGCGAGAAGGTACTGGAGACCCCACACAGCGGGCAATGAAATGGTCTTCCCATATTGCCCTTCCAGGGATGGCGTCCCCCGGGCCGCGAGTAGGGAGGGGGCGGATGAAAAAGACCCCCTCCCTCATATCTCCTGGTCCGGCCATCACGAATTCCTCCATCGAACGGATGCAGGGTGGGCAGGGAGGAAGAGGCGACGCGGACGAGCCTCTTCCACCTCCACAGGTAGGAGGCTTCCCTGCCCTGGCCCGACGCCGATGTCCCCCAGCCGGGCGACGGCCATATACCTACGCTGCACAGGAAATATAATGTCCGGCTGGTATATTTCCGTAACACAGGACATATAATGCCCGACTGGTATACTTTCTCAGTACAGGATATACAAGACCCGGCTGGTATACTTGCGTGGTACAGGACACACAATGTCCGATGGGCATATTTCCGGAGTACCGGATGTACAGTGGTCCCCCAAGAGTCGGAATCAGGGGTGTAGGGTGGTCATCATGTGCGCCCCTGATTCCAAGAGACGGCGTAGGATGCACCGGGAGAGGAAGACGGCACGGTGAGCCTCCCTCACCTCCCCAGATGAAGGCTCCACTGCTGCACCCTGGCGCCCCGAACCAAAATGTCCTGCTCCAACCGCATGATGCTCTGTTTTTCGCCATCACAAGAAGTTTTCCTCCGCTCCTGATGGATACGGCAAAGGTTGCTGCAGGGCCTCAAAATGGCGTCTGGGCCCTTGAAAGGCGGGTCTAGGCCGCTGGAGTAACTTTGTCCGAAATTGCAACTCGGGCGCTTGTCCACCTGGGCGCAAGCCCCCACCATCGACAAACATCCCCTCGACTTTGAAGATTCTACCAAAGTCCCAAGAGCCCTCGGCCCCTTCAGGCTTCCGGTGAGGAACAGTTGCATTGATCTCAAATGAAATAACCACGGCACAGCAACAAGATGGCGGTGCCCTCGTGTCTGCATCAGCTTCCGTCTGAACCACCCAGGAACATTATGGGCTAACGAACTCGAGCAAGTTCCGGCTGAACATCAACATGACCCGGTAAGAGAGACTTTACCCCCTCCCTCTCTTGATTGACGGTCCACACCACCAGCCCCTTTGTTAGCACAGTTTTCTTTTGGACTACCGAAAGGGACTCTGGTCCAACCGCCAATTGTCGGGGATATTTTGCCCCTGATGCTACTTCCGGACTAAACCGGCCTCGCCCAAAATGGCGCTGGTATCAATGGAACTTACGGGTGCCTCATGGTGTTCCTTAGCTAATGAAACTTGATGTACTAAGATATATATGTATATATATATGAACCATTGCGCACTCAATGTTAAAGGGAGGAGGGTGCACTTGGCAAACATTTAAGAAGAGGTTCTGTAAAAATGTTGATTTCAATGAACAATTTATTTTTGATATTTGTTGTAACTGATACATAACGTCGCTCATGATGCACGCCCGCGGTTTGCATTTAGGAAATGTGATTACGATGAGCTTGACTGTGTTTCCATCTATGAACTGAAATGCCCCTGATTCCTTCGTCACGCAATGAAATGTTTTTGGTTACTTACAAATAATTAATTAGACCTTTTTACATGTTCTTGTACTACAAAATAACCCCTACTGTATGTGCTTCCATCGACGACATGTCAGGCCAAAATATGAATTGC
Source organism: Lissotriton vulgaris (assembly GCF_964263255.1). Classification (NCBI taxonomy): domain Eukaryota; kingdom Metazoa; phylum Chordata; class Amphibia; order Caudata; family Salamandridae; genus Lissotriton; species Lissotriton vulgaris. The sequence goes on from NC_141696.1 coordinate 667,195,824, forward strand.
GCTCTCACCTTTTACGTACTGAATAACTCTACAAATAAAAGTCTTAGAAGCTATGGATAGGCTCCGCGTACTTTTGTAAATACGGGTATCGGTGGGAGGGTTTTTCTGTGCGCAACTGTTCTGCTCTCTTTTTAAGGTTATCCGAGAAATGGTTGTTCGGCCCTGGGTTGATGGTCAAAACGAAGGTATGATACGCTGCTTATGAAGAAGGACCTCGACTTCAGAGAATGGGTAAAGTAAAATGGTGTGATTGACAAATTGCTATAAGGATATGGTGGTCGAAGGTACTAAGGTACAGAGTTGAACAAAGAACTGGTATGCCTTAAGAACATCACAGCTTTGGGAATGATTTTGGGACCCCGATGACCGGATACATCTACGAAACCGGGTACCTCGCGCTAGGCACCTCTGATTCCTCTTTTTAGCGTTTTTCACTACACACGATCCTTAACGCCATCCTCGAACCTCCCCATGAACCACCTATCACATTGCCTGCCCCCATGACTTTAAGAAACCAGAACCCTAAGGGATTATATCCCGAAGAGACAAGTACGATTATGTGGTAAGTAAAGGATTTTCGTGCCCTTACATTTGATGTGTTCGAATGTTGTCCCCCTACCTCCCCTTTTTCTCCCCCTTTTTCCCTCTGCAGGTTACATTAGAAACCCGATTAGAGTATCATAAGGGATCTGGAACCACGTCACGCCCGATGCATGAAGACGGACTAGCGCTACAAAATGGCACAACAAGGACGCTCTCACGACCTTTTTACCAAATCTAACGCTTTTCTGTCCCAAAACTGCATGCTTCCCACCTCCTAACACAGACCCGAAACGTCTAACGTTGGGTAACGCACTGAATAGCCCAAACAATACACGGTCATTCTCTATGTCACACGTGTACTGTTCGGCCTATTGTCTCTCTCTCTCTCTCTCTCTCTCTCTCTCTCTCTCTTTCTCTCACTCACTCTTCCACCCCTCCACACTTTCCCTCTTCCTAGCAACTGGCACCTAATTGGCGAACCTGGTGCACCTCCTGATTGGCCCCAAATACCACAAGTATTTGTGCAAATCTGTCCTAAATAAAATTGTATTGGTACCACGTTACTACCTCTCCTTTTCTACTAAAATATGGATGAAATTTAAATTGGCCGATAGGAAAGGGACAGGTAAGACGACTAAGGTTCCCTAAATTTGACCCACTCTCAGGGAACTCTTTGTCAGTGGCTCCTATGATAAAAATGTGTCTGTGGTGATGCGACCATCCCCATTGAAAATTGTCTCCGTACCCCAAGCTGTAAGAAATGATCGAGACACCCCCATCTACCCAAAATGCCCCCAGTTTGGTATCCATCAGATCCCTCCTTCCCCGAGGATAAGTTTAATAATTATTGCAAACCACCCCTCCCGAGTTTTTGTAGTAACCAGGTTGCGAGGATTTATATAGAAAGTTAGAAGGATGTGTGCAAAGTTGAAAATTAGATTGAAAAACGAAAGAACTTGTTGCAGTAGGCATGGTTGAAAATAAGATGTTTTTATGTAATGCAGACTCGTTTAGCCTATGTTCATCCCTCAGAAGGATGCTTATCAGACTATGGTGAATAGCACGTTGCACTTTTTGTAAAATACAAGGCCCTGAAGACTAGCCTAGCCATGCAAGACTCGTACTAGAGAAATGGGTCTCTGCCAGAAGAACTGACATCTACTATAATAGACATATGACAAATGAACGTAATAATCATCAAAGCGTCAAAGAATTAGCCAACAAAAGGAAGTTGCAAGGAATCCAGCAAACCCATCATCAATTGTTTATACGTAAGCCGCAAAAATCTCAAATGTAGCGAGTGCTTACGCTAGTCGCTTGGTGTTGGGAAAGAAAATAGATTCATGTAATTACCTTCTTCTGCAAAATCTCTAAAGACTGTCTTTTCAACACTCATTTAAGGATATCACTGTCGGAGGAGAAAGAGACCGGATGTGGGAGCACGCGGCCTGACTGCGGATTGAGGAACATCAGCAACGGAGGCCGAGGCGAGACCCCAGCAGTAAGGAGACGCCGGACGAGGCATTGTTTCAGACAAAGCTAAGGAAAGGGCTGACCTGAAGCCCCTGCTATGTGATCAACGTGTGCCAAAAGCCCCCGCTCTCTGAACATGGTTGCGGACTCGTCTGTCGCAAACTCTCCGCCTCCCCCTGATCTGTTCCCGACTTGGCCTTGCTCCATCCCCTCCTCCTCCGACCTACCATAAGGACTGTTCACACCCGCACCTTTCCATCCGAACTCCCAAGTTCCTCCAAATCCTACTGAGCTACCCAGAGAAGAGTACTCCCTACGTCAGAAGGGAGGGAGCTCCGACTAAGTAGACCACGAACTATGTTAATCTTAGAACGGTGACCTAGAACTCCACCAAGGGTCGCCTCCAAAGAAAAGATGAACGAAGTATGTGGTTCTACCCGCTGCTGAACGCCTCGAAGATGATGGAAGCGACAGGAAATGCCCACCACAGAGACTCAAGAAACAAACAGATCTCACAATTCAGGAACAATCGCATTTTTTTATTGCAAATCTATGCTCTGCATTACGGAAGAAGATGCATCTGCTCCAAAACAGTAACGCATTGCTCCTATGAGGCCTGGCGAAACAAGCCCCTGCCCGCAGACCTCCAACGACTCAATCCACATGAACATTCCTGTTGACAGACCGAATTGTAATCCAGGTGCTTAACAGTGCCAACAGAAGACGACAAAAGACAACGAGAACTCTGATATTTTTTCTATCTCTCCTTTCTCTCCCAATCACCATTGGACTGACTATGCACCCACCGTATACAAAAAGGACTTATTTATATGATACTTTACCAGTTCTTATTCTATGATCTGTACCCAACGCCCTCGCTACGTGATTCTAGTCTGATATTGCATTACGATGACTTTTTCCTGCAACCAACTTAACAATGAACCCGCCTACTGACTGATGAGATTTTTTATATGATGTTTATAATGTGATGTTTACGTACAGTTCTTTCACCCAAGTCCCCTCTCCCTTACTTATGATCACTGCATATAGGGGTAGATAGGAAATAGGCCAGCAAGATGTCTTGGAAATGTTAAAGGGAGGACTGTGAAAAATAAATACAAACTTGGTGAACATTATCGGCGCCATCTTGCCCCTTTCCAGGCCCATTCATGCGCGTAAGCAGCAGCCATTTTGAGCACCATGGCCTCCCTGCCCCTCACTAATAGCCAGCGCGTCTCTCTCTCTCTTAACCTCGCAAGCATTCCCCCGCACGCTGACAACCCCCCCCGCTCTCTCATGCCTTGGGTCATAAACCCCTCTCCAGCGCAGCTTCACCACGGAACCCCATCCTGTTCCCAGCGCGACACCTCCCTTCATTCCTTTCATGGCCTCAAACCCTTTTGATGCAAACCCCCTTTTCCTGTGTCCCCGTTTGTCTTCCTCGTTCCCAGGCTGCCACCTGACCCTGCGGATACTGTTTATTACCCCGTACAGTAGGAAGCTTCCCCTCCCCATCAAAAGACCCCCGAACCGATCAAAGCCCCCACCCCATGAGATCCGATCAACCCCACACATTCCGTGAATCGGCGGAATGCCCTGCTGTGCGACCACCATCACCTGTTGTGACCGGGGTGGGGAATCCAACTGTAAATGTATGTGGGAACGGGTCTGGAGGGGAGATTCCGAGGATGTTCTTTCAAGTATTAAAATATTACGAGAATGTGTTATGTGCAATAAAGGTCGTAAACTCTAGTATAAGAGGCCCGGCCTCAGAGATGTGGTTAGAGCACCTCGTGACGATACTTGCTGTCTGAATTGATGTGTTCTCCTCCGGAGAGAATAAAATCCTCGTTTCCCGCCTTCCAGTCTCCAGCGCCTGCTTCTTCATTGATTAATATTGGTGGGTCATAGAGGCGATACCGCCGGGCAACATAAAAGGGTCTTTGGTTACCGGTTGTCTTTGGAACCCTTTTTAACACCTACCCTGGGATTGACTTATATGTATTAAAAAGGAAGGTTTGAGTCTGGCAAAAAGGTTTATTTTGCCAGGTTGAATGGCAGTGTAGAACTGAACACACAGGCTGCAATGGCAGACCAGAGACATGTTCAAAATGCTACTTAAGTGAGTGGTACAACCAGTGCTGCAGACACACTAGTAACATTTAATTTACAGACCCTGGGCACAGGTAGTGCCATTGTAATAGGGACTTACAAGTAAATTAAATATGCCATTGGGTATAAGCCAAGTCTACTGTGTTTCAAGGAGAGAGCACAAGCACTTTAGCACTAGTTAGCAGTGGCAAAGTGCGCAGGATCTTAAGGCCGACAAAAATGAAGTCAGCAAACAGGAGGTTGAAGGCAAAAAGTTAGGGGGAAAACCACACCAAGGATGCCTGGTCTAACAATAGATCACTGTGAACCGAGAAAAATTTAAAATATTTTACAGTTCCCTGTGAAATATGGGTTTCATTTTCATAATGACACCCTCCCAAACCGATCTACTGAGAGTTAGCATTTTCAGAGCTACTATGATTATGCTGCGTACATGACCAAATTATGCGGCAAGGTTTTCTCAGTTAGGCAGCAAACAGGGAAAAATATGCAGCACAATATCTCCTATTATTATTTTACTGTGTTATTGGTATTTTCATGTATTTGAGCTTGAAACAACATTCATTTACAAAATGTGCAAACTACTTGGCAAGTTAGGTGGCCAATAAGGTAAATGTAATGATGTGGTTCATGCTGCAGCCAGAAAAATATATAAATCCACCGGGCTTCACCATTATTTTAGCAACAATTTATTCTTGAAAGGTGGCCATTTTGGTCAAGTTACATTCAAGCCTTCTAGGATCAATATCTACAAGTCATAGTAAAAGAGTCTTGTCCGCCAGGGGTACAGGGGTAGAAAGCCAATCTCCCACGACGCATATGTTTCCCCAAAACTAAAAATAGCTATACCATGGATACAAATTCTAATGGTGGTGGGCCTCTGTGATATAGAAATTTGATATCAATTTAACATGAGTTTTTTACTAATCCATGTAAAGTATGAAAGTATTAATCCAAGTTGTTGTGAAAGTAAAGGGTAGTGAAGTTGTCTAATCTTCTTGATAGTGAGACCATTTGAATGGACGTTTGATTGACTACAGCAAAATCTGTTATTCAACCAGCAGTTTTTTGCTTGGCTTCTGTGACCCTCTCTTTTTCACTATACCTCCTTACAAGTTGCCTTAGATATGAAAAATCGCTAGCTTTTACCCTTCTTCCACAATCCTTTCAGGATTGGGTTATGGGAGGACGGGGTTTCACAATAGGTCATATTTAGAAGAGAAAAGAAATACCCAATCAGTAAGTTAAAACACGTGTAAAAACAAATTCAAATAAATCTGTAAATGTTAGATAAAATGAAAGTTTGGTTTAAGGTTTAAAATTGACACTGTGGCTCAAAGAAACAGAAAAAGAGCGTGACCTAAAAGATGTTTGCTTCGGAGATCGTGGCAAAGTCAATTCTCTTAATTTGTAAAATATTTGGCACAGGCAAAGGTAATTAGCTTAATTTGAAAATATTTGGCACCATGTTGTTTTGAATGAAGAACATGTTTAACCACTGCAGACATACGTTATATTGCATGTTTACAATACACGCATTTTCAAGTAAGCTGGGGTTCTCTCACATTTGCTCTGTGGGCGCATTATCGCTGTGTGTCAAGAGATCTTAGCCTGATTGAAACCACCATGCTATCAAAATACTGATTGCCCCGAGGCAAGGCAACCTGCCAGCCAAGCTGCTGGGAACCGTTAAACGTTCTCTCTTCTCCGGGACTTGTTGATTTTATAAATACAATTTAAAATACCTATGTTGCACGAAAAGATAGCTAAAGACATTGGTCCAGATTTCTAGGAAACCACAGCCTTTGTGGAGCCTCTGAGCTGACATTGGGTTCAACCTTCCAATACAATTCTGCATCAGGCCCGGACTGGCCGTTGAGGGCACCGGGCAATCCCCCGGTGGGCCGCATGGTTGGGGGCCGGTTTTGGGCCCCTGGGGGCCGTTTTTGTTACAGGGTCGTTATGCTGCAAAACGGCCCTGTAACAAAAACGGCCGAAAACCGGCCCTGTCACATACCACGGTCGCACCTCCCCCCCCCTCCCCTCTCCTCCCGGAGGGGGCCGGCCGAGCACTTTGCCAGGGCCGGTTCTGGTTCCCAGTCCGGCCCTGTTCTGCATTGATAGAAGGGTCAAACGGCCTTGTATCAGAGATGAACAGCCCACCGAGCTCAGACATTGTAGTACAGGGAACATAAATTCGAAAAGTACACTGCTTCCACAGGTCACTGCTGAGGCTGTTTTGGTTAACGAAGTTAAATGTTATTTCGTTTATTTTATGTACAATTTTTTTTAATAAAACTAGGTACAGAAATTCAACTTGAAGTGGTAAATTCGAGATCCTTATTTACAGAATCGGGATTGATGGAATCTTAAAATCACAAAGTAGCCATAAAATGATGGAAAATCTACCAGTGAGGCGCGGTCCCATCTTTCTTATTTTAACACTAGAAGCAATTCAATTCAAAATAGTCTTTATTTCGATTGTTCAATCATAAAAGACAAGATCATTCAATATTACACTAGAAGCAAAACACTGGAGGCTTCTGGTTGGGCCATCCTGCCAATGTAGGGGGTTATCGGCTACTCTTGCATTTATGGGTAATCATATACCTTTTGTAGGTAGTTTGTTATCCTGGAAGCATCCTGTGAATCACAGGATTAAGGGCCAGATGTAGATCGCCAAATACCGGTCGGTAACGGCCGATTTCGGCTGTTAACGACCGGTATTTGGAGATGGAGATGTAGGGGCCTTAAATTTTACTGATTCGGTATATTTACCGATTCGGTAAAATACCGAATCAATAAATCTAGATGTAGGTGGCACTGAAAACAGTGCCACAGGCCCTTAAGAATTCGTTATTTACCACAAAATAATATTTTGTGGTACATAACGAATGTATTTATTTATTTATTTATTTATTTATTTGTGGGTATTTATAGAGCGCGACCTATCGCTCCGGAGGGAGCATCTCGGCGCTGAGCGTGTGTATGAAATTTGGTGGAACATCTAGATAGCTGCCATCACAAAACTGTCAGATTGCTGATAAATCCATGTTTTCAGGTGTTTCCTGAATATACTTTCAGAGTCGATAAGTCTTAGGTTTAGTGGCAAGCTGTTCCATGCCCTTGCTGCCAAGACTGTGAAGGTTTTTCCTCCCCTAGTTTTATATTTATACCTCGGGATTTTGGTGAGTTTGCCACTAGAAGATCTCAGGCAGCGCACTGGGTCGTAATGCACAAAACGCTTGGCGAGATACTTTGGCCCTGTGTTTTTCAAAGCTTTAAAAACTGTTAATAGAAGTTTGTAGAGAATCCTCTTATGCAGTGGCAACCAATGAAGAATATTTAGTGCTGCAGAAGCTGAGGATTTCCTGGGTAGTTTTAGAACTAGTCTTGCCGCAGCATGTTGTACCCTCTGCAATTTCTTCAGAGTGGCCCTTTTTACTCCCGCCATCTACCCATTGCAATAGTCGAGTCGTGAGAGTATTAGAGCGACCACGACAGATTTCCTAGCTGCAATGGGGAGAAAATCGAAGAATTTCTTAAGGGATTTGATGAGGCCGAAGCAACGACCAGCTGTGGTTCTAACATGCTCATCGAAAGAGAGGGCCGTATCAAATTGAACTCCCAGGTTTCGCACAGAGACCACTGAGCTAGGTGGGGCCGCTGAATCCTTTGGCCACCAGTCCTTAGGGCAGAAGAGATGGTCTTTGCCTAGTGGGAGGATTTCCGTTTTTCCACTATTGCATTTCAGATGGTTCTTCCTTAACCACTGAAACACCTCCTTGAGGCAATTCTCTAACCTCTGTTCTACGTCCATACAATTTTTGTCGATCGAGACGACAAGTTGGGTGTCGTCCGCGTATGACGTGACTAGGATCCCATGCGACTCTATCACAGCTAAGAGGGGTGCCATATAGATGTTAAAAAGCAATGGGCTTAAAATGGACCCCTGCGGCACGCCGGATGAGATGGTTTTCTCGCTGGATAGATGGGGACCCAAAGATACAGATTGGGACCTATTAGTCAGGAAGGATATTATCCAAGCCAACGCTGTATCTGTCACGCCGATCTCTCTCATCCTATCAATTAGGATGACATGAGAGACGGTGTCGAACGCTGCCGTTAGATCAAGCAGGATGAGGACAGCTTTCCTGCCCTCATCCTGTAGGAACTTGATGGAGTCAGTGAGTTCAATCAGGGCAGTTTCGGTGGAATGTCTGGGACGAAAACCTGACTGTTGTGGGTGGAGGAATTCCAGTGTACATGCACATCTGTGCATGTACACCTGTGCCATGTGACACACATACATGCCCTTAGGGCAATACCGATAAATACCGATTCGGTAAAATTACCGAATTGTCAAGGGGGACAAGGGCATGTATGTGTGCCACATGGCACCCAAGCCAGAATCAGGGGTGCAACAGGGTGTCAAAGTGACACCTTGTCCCCCTTGACAATTCGGTAATTTTACCGAATCGGTATTTACCGATTCGGTAATTGACATTGATTCCTATGGGCCTCAAGGCCCATAGGAATCAATGGCAATTACTGAATCGGTAATTACCGAATCATACCGATTCGGTAAAAATTACCGAATAATTACCTACATCTCATTTACCGAATCTAGAATACAGAATCGGTAAAATTCGGTATTCTAGAGTCTGTAAATGAGATTAACCTACATCGGGCCCTAAGTTTGTTTCCAGGTAGGAAAAGGAAAGAGAACATCATCCATAATTAAGAAGAAGTAGGAGAAGGGATTTCAGTGGAGAAAACAATGTAAAAAGCTAAGTGGATTTACATGTGCACTGTTTACTTACCTGAGTTTTCCATCTTTTAGAAAATTTGCATGAGCAAAGTACTCCATGACATGTTTCTGTTGCCAATTTTCATGAGTATTACTTGGACTTTCACTATACTTATAAATGTTGACAAGCTACTACCAGTATAGGAATGATCCTATGAACCTACATTTCCATCTTTTGGAATATTACGGCTGTCAATCAGACTCGATGTAATTTTCTGCAGAAGTGCGCTGTGGTGAGAACGCTCTGCTCTAATATGAAACATTTATCTCCAAATGTCTGTAACAGACACAAGTGAAAGATACTGCAAATTTGACAGAGGATATAGAATTCCAAAAGAACAACTAGCATACAGCCTTACGGAGATAATCCGTTTTAAGTGGCTTTTCTCTGTTGCTTCAATATTTCTACTGTGCCCAATAAAATGACATCAATACCTGAAGTGCCATATTTCGAAGTGGAGTCCATTATTTCAAAAGAGTCTCAGTCTGCCATGTCCTGGATCCATTGGCAAAAATCAAAGAGTAATGGCTTCAATTCCCTAGCTAGCCATCCCCAGCAGAGGAACCATATACAATCCATTAGAACCACAGAAAGGACGAAAGGGACACAGGTATGTAACAGAAACTGCTGCATGCTTTGGTATGGTCCCCAGATGAATACAAAACAAAGTTAAAAAGGGCAGAAGTGAGTTTCATTTTACAGCTCACTGATTGTAAAAAATATTGGGTTTTGAAGCCTATTGTTTGAAAAGCCATCAGCCAAGCAGCCTAAAAGACAGGACTATTTGAAAAAGAAGATGTTATTTACAGATTTCACATCTGTACGTTAAAAGGGATGGTGGGTGAGAAAATGCTGATCACAATGTTACTACAAAATAACAGTGGAAATTTCCCATATGTGTGGATCTCCATTAAAGAATCAACAGTGATGCTACATTCAGTTTTATAGGCCTGTGGACCTCATCTTCATGTCCAGATGTGAGATTACAATTCTGTGCACCAATGTTTGCATTTTTGCATACAACGGCCACAAGTGTTCTGACCGCTTTTAAACGCTGCATTACACGAGTGATGCTCGAGATAGTACTCCACTAATAATATCTGTTCTAATAAATTTAATAAGGAAGAGCTCATATCACCGAACTCTAACTTCGATTTAAAAGAAATTGGAATAATTTGATCCAAACTGTTGGCTTTCCGCCTCAGATTATGGAATCAGCAAGGTCGCTGGGATACATGTTAAACAAAAAAACTATATTTTGAAGCCCCCATAAATAATCTGGCAAAGTTCCATCCTTTTTCCCTCCTCAAGTTTCTTAACATCAGCAAAGCATTAATACAGTTTGATTACCTAAGAACTGCAGCACAGTCTCTTCTACTCTCCCGCCTGGACTATGGCAATGCCCTCCTTAACGGTCTCCTGTAAAAGAGCCTTTCACCTTCAAGGCTGTGCGCCAGACTGCAGCAAGGCGACTATCTAATTTCCATAAATATGACTACATCCTACCTGTGCTTTAATCACTGAAATGACTCATGAGTAAAGTAAAGTAATATGCATCTGTAAACTAGGCTGTTTTAGCTCTACAACTAAATGCTCACACATGTATTTTACGCAAATTCTGCAGAAGCTGACCATCTCTAGGAGACCCTAGACCAGAGGTCTTCAAACTTTTGTCGGCCGAGCCCCCCATCTAAACATTTTTACACGTCGAGCCCCCCCACCGCCACTACCTCCTGACAAAAAAGTTCTGGAAGCTGGTACTCTGCATCATTGATGGCCAATCCCTCCTGCAGAGCCCAGGTTGTATAGGGCAAATCATATTAAATAAAGTAAGAGTGTTTAGCAAACTGAAGTTTTTGTAGTGCTTGTGCTTATTGTAAAGTTAAAATGAAAAGTCTCCAAGAAACAAATTAGCACAAAAAATTACATTGGTGCTTCATTTTTCACATAAAACGCAAAATTTTGGATTGATTAGCAAAAACACTCCCAAAACACAGGTGTGGGAGTGCTTGTTTTTCTCCACAGAGACAATGTGTGGGTGTATTCCTGCTTCTGCCATCCTTAGGTTGTGCTCCACTTCCAGTCTTGAGCATTGCCTGGAAACAGGAGTGCTCACAACATTTTGCAATATATTTTTTGTACTTTCATATAGGGCGAACATGACCTAAAGGTATTGGAGCGCTTTACAGGAGCAGCTTTTACATTACACAAGCACACATTAATTTTTTGTAAGTACAGGAAGATTAAGTGATTTGCCCAGAATCACAGGATGTTGAGCAGACATCAAGAATTGAACCTGGTTTCCCAGCTCTACAGTCATCAGCTCCAGCTGTTGTGCCACATCCTTGCCCCTAAACAAGATATCAGAAAAAGAAGTTCCACAAAACATGCTGTCTGACGCAATAAAAAAATCCATGATTATGTGGATTATGGCCAGGTGTTGACATGTCAGTAGGAGGCCAGCCACAGTTTTCCAAGAAGGCCTAGGGGACATTTACATCATTCACATTTGATATAAGTGATTCAAGAGGATATATACATCTTTATTCTCTAGTAGCATCAAGAGTCATTTTGTTAGCAGAGTTGGCTTATAAAGAAGATCGCCTTCCAAAGCTTCGGAATTAGCTGCACAAGAAAAAATTTAAATTTGGTCTACGAAAGAAGCGAGAACAGATGGTAGGCACACTTCACAATATTTGGTATATATGACTTGTGGACTCAGCTCTAGGGATTGGAACATGTTAAACAAGCACCAGCGACTTTAATCAAGGTCAAATTCATTTTTCGTATGTCACTGGTAAATTAAGTGATTTTACCCAGGATCACACAATGTTGAGCCGAACCCTGGTCTCGAACCTGGGTTCCCAGAACCAAAGGCAGCGCCTATGGCATTAATGCCAAATCCACTCCTCCTTGAAATATCCAATGTTCCCACTAGTATTGGGACAAAGGGAAAAGGAGTAAAGCTTAAAAAAAAATAAAAAAAAAAAAAAAAAAAGCTCTTCACTCTTACCTGCCAGAGAATGGAATCTACAGGAAGGATGTAACTGTTGTAAACTTCTTGCAGTGAAACTTACTTCTGACGTGGGAAGCAACATTCAGCGGAACTAGACAGAACTTTGGGGTGGGGGACTAAGATTCCCAGCCAGGGCTGGCTCTAACACTGATCGCACATGTGAGAGGGGCAGGTGAGTGAAGTGTCGCATGAGCAGGGTGAGTAGTGTGCTCGTGTGGCTGCAGGGTGAGGTACAGGGTGAACTCGTGTGACTGCAGGGTGAGGACCAGGGTAAACAGCCCAAGAGTAATGTGAGTGTAGAGTGATCACTGTGAGTGCAGAGTGTGCGGTGTGCTCATGTGACCGCAGGGTAAGTGGAGGGAGAACGGTGTAAGTTCATGGTAAGTGGCATAAGTGCAGTGTGGTCACTGTGAGTACAGGGTGAGAGGGTGGGTTCAGTGCATAGTGATCAGTGTGAGTACAATGTGATCCCAGTGAGTGCAGGGTGAGTGTGAAAGTGAAGGACGAGAATGAGGAGTGAGTTGTCTGAATGCAGGGTGCATTCCCAGACACAGTTGAAGTTACTCAGCATGTTATTGAGACTTGGCATAGGGTTTCAGATATAAGTTAAACTATTGCTTTTATGGCAAGGTCCAGGGATCGAGGGTGGGGGAAATAAATATTGTTCTCATCCTGCAAAAAACTCCAAGTCTTGCGATTAGGGTTGCCAGCTTATTATATTGATGTCCTAGAAGGTACAAAAGTAAGCAGTCCCCTAAAGCCTATTTTCAGCACTGATCGGTGCACACTTGGAACAGCAAAAATACATAGAAAGCATTTTTAATTGGGTTCTAAGGCTGCCTGAATGATCTATGACTTATAATTAAAGGGAACAAAGATTGAAATGTCACATTACAAAGGAATATATACTATTTTATTTATAACCCTGTTTAGTGTCAAGACAAGGCCTTTTCAGGCTCTTTAAACAGCACATGGCTGGCATTTTTATTTTGGTAACCCTTCTTTATATTCCTTTTCATGAAATGCATTCTCACATTAAGGCAGTAAAATGTAAAATGAAAGGAATAAGCAGAGTGGGGGCACAGGGAGTACTGGAACCAGAAAACAAACAGCCTCTTTAATCAGTTTACAAAGGTATATAAATATGCACATGGGGGCAGATTTGCAAGCCCCTTGCGCCATTTTTGCGTCACTTTTTCCATGATAAAAGTGACGCAAAGTGGCGCGAGGGGCTTGTAAATAAGCCCCATGGTTTTTGCCAGGCGCACAACACCCATGGGCTCAAAAGGCTTCAGCATGCCACCCCCCTCCCCACCCATCGTGTGTGTCCGCCCGGGCTGAGGCAGCATCCCGGGCACACACACAGACAGTTCTGGAGCTGGCAGCCGCACAAGTACTTCACATGTCTTTAAAAGACCATTTACACGTTAATGAGGCTTTGTTGTTTTCCAGCCTTTAGAACCCCTGCATCTCCGTGACCATGAGAATTAGCCCCCTCCCTCTCCGAAATCGTTGTGCCTGCCTTTGGCCTTTAAAGACCTGTGACTCTTGACACCGTCAGCCGGGCCCCCAGCAGCTGCAGCAGCCCGGGCTGAGAGGCACGTCTTGCACCTGGAAGCAACAGTGTGGTGTGAAGTGCGCGCCCCCCTGAAGGGATGCGGCGCCCCCCCCCCCCCCCAGGGGGGCGCGCGCCCCACAGTTTGAAGACCTATGCCCTAGACAGACAGAAGGAAACTATTTTTTACTGACTTCTCAAACTTTCTCAGACCACATGCTAAATTATGGCACTCTACCCTTATCCTTTCGAACACTTATCTCTTTCAACCAATTAAAGCGATCTCTGAAAATGCACATTCTCTATAAATACCTTAAACCCATGCACCTTATTTCTCCGATGTTGATGTTATCTGAAAGCATAGTACTATGTCTATAAATGGCAATGTGAACATGAACGACTCGCCCCTGGCACATTTCCTTTTAATGCATAAAGACATTTAATCAAATTACAGTATATTTTTTTGAAATTCTGGTTCTAGAAGTACTTACACAGATCTAGAGCATGTTGCCACCTGGTTTCATCAACGACATTGAGGAAGTCCCTCAGCACCAGAACTCCCATTTTGTCTGTGTTTAATTTTAGTTAGTCATGTAACACCCAGTCAGAAACTGCACTAGTTACAAAAAAGGTGCCATGCTAAATCAGGGTTGTATAACCAACCTCAGAATAGGCTGTGTATCAGCAGCATAGCATCTGCAGGTCAGATCAAAGACCTTATGAAATTGGCCAGAGGAGCCAGATATATTTTGGAAAGTAAAGGGCTTAGAGAAGACTCTTGGAGACCCTGCAGACCAATGAACTAGATGAAGGCTATGTGGTTGCATTATGACTGTCTGACTATGCTCAGTTAAAAAGGAGAAAATAAATTGGCTGTTCCACGCAGTCTATTTATGAGCTGTGTGGTAAATGATCTCAAAGGCAACAGAGTGAATCGAAGCCTATGGACAACTCTGTCCCAGTCCAGAATCCTGCAAAGTTAATTTTACCCGTCCACGAAGACAACTTCTGCTCTATGATAAGGACAAAATCCCACTTAGACAAGGTGATCTGGTATCAAATTTTCAACTTGGTATAGAGGTTCACGAGGTTTATTCATAATGATTGTAGCTCAGCTAGGGTACTTGCAGGGCGTTCAATCTAAAGGATAGTGAATCATAAATAAATTTAATTTTGTCCATGAAAAAAGAGGACAAAGATTCACAAAGAGATAGTGTGGGAGAAAAGTTTTTTGTTTGCTAAGCAGATTAGAGAATTCAGTAATTTAAACCATCTCCTGTGAAGTGTAATTGGCTACTGCCTAACGAGATAAGTAGACCTCCATGCATCCCTATCGTACCTCTCTTGTTAGCCATTCAAGAACTCTGAGTATTTAGCTTTAGCTTCTGACATACAGGAGCCCATTGCAATGTCGGTGGGACCGACACCGACATGCTTTTGGTATCGGTCTCATCAACATCTATAACCACTGTCAGACTCCCACATTACTATGCGGTCGGACGGACCGCATCGCCTCAGGGACCGACTGGTAACTTCCGACAGGCTCAAGGAGCCCATTGTGCAGTCGGTCAGATTGCATTCCCCACAATGGAGGTGGTGTCTTCACAGGCACTGATATGGGGATTACGATCCACCTTTCTGTCAGCCATCACACGTCGGTACTTCCCTCCACAATGGGCCCTTGGGGTCACTGGTGGTGTCCCATAAACATCCCGT
The DNA here is from genome assembly GCF_964263255.1 of Lissotriton vulgaris. Lineage (NCBI taxonomy): Eukaryota > Metazoa > Chordata > Amphibia > Caudata > Salamandridae > Lissotriton > Lissotriton vulgaris. The sequence continues at coordinate 667,211,050 of NC_141696.1, forward strand.
ATGGTGCCTGCCACAGGATGCAGGGATGCTTACAGACATGTCTTTTGCCATTGGGGCTTGTGCTGTGACACTTTTACGGCCACAGCACAAGCCTCAATGCAAAGAGGCATGTTTCCGACCACCTCCATGGCAGTTGGATTGTAATTTGGCAGACGGAACCGCCAACTACCTGTCGGACCGTCCCATTCCTGCCATCGTAATCGGCTCCATAGTTTCTGAGCTAGGCCCACCCTAATTACTTACAGGCCCATTTGTCTTCAGGCAAGGTATTGGTGTAACAAAGGACTGAAGGCCTATTGTGATGGGAAGCCTAGTGATATATCAAATTATACCATGGTATTGTTATTGCATAGCACATGTCTGCCATTGGAATATGGAATTGAGACAGCAAGGCCCCAAACATTATATTGAAATGCACACTTTTCCATCTTCAACTGGGCCTTCTCCTGTGAAAGGCAACCATTGACCAAGTCAATTGGTTTATTGTGCTAACGCATGGCTACTTACTACATTATAGATTGACACATCTTATGAGAAAATAAACAAAAGGTAGTCGATATTGATGGCTCTCTTACCTTCATTACAGTCCTCTTTTGATTTCTGTCACAACTGTAGGTCGGGTTACGAGAGAGACTTTACTAAAGTCCTCCTACTTTTTTATGATCCAGAAAAAAATGAAGGACTATGAAAAAAAGGTCTCTTGCCACCTTTAGTTTTATTTTACTTTACAAAAAGAGGACTGTAATGAAGGCAAGGGAACATTAAATTAGACTTTTTATTTGAGGGGAAAAATACATTGGGAAGCTTGCCTTCAGATCTGCGTATGTCACTGTGCGAGTAGGAGTTCAGGTTGGATGGGGGTTAAATGTCGGGGAAGCAGAAATTACGGCAGGGGAGAGAAGGTGTGGCGAAAGGTTTGTAGAAAGAAAGGGCTTGAGAGAGAACAGGCAAAAGGCAAAAAAAACGAGTAAAGAACCCATGGGAGGAGGGGGTAGCAAGAAGCATGTAAAGAGCATGAGCGAGAAATAGAGAGCATCCCATGGCAAGAGAGGGTGGAGGAAGCTGGAGCAACATATAGGCACAAAAGAATGAGGACCCTAAAGTATGGGAAGAGGGAGGAGAGGGAGACATGAACAGCAACATTAAGGGGGTGGTTGGCAGGCAGCAAGCAGAGAGGATAAAAGGGGCAACTTGTTTTTGAGGAGCCAACATGGAGGCCCAATTTTGGTAAAATAGTGCCTAATGTAGTTCAAAGGAAACCTTCTAATTGTAGAAAGAAATGTACACTAACAGCCAATAAGTGAGATGGAAATACTATACAATATTGTCAAGCAAATGGTGGTAGCTGAGCAGCTGTATAAATGATGGAACACTGTATATGTCATGCGTCTATGTCATAGAGGGTTTCCATTAAGGGTGTTGAGGGGTTGACAGTTGCTCAAGGGAATCTTGGAGGTGGATGAATGAGATCTTCCTTTATGATGATAAGGAATCTACTTGGACAGAATTTACGAATCCTGGTGGATTTATTCGGGAATTACCACACAAATGCTTGAAAGAGACTGGGCCAAAAACTCAATAGCTGAAAAAGACAGACTCAAAACCTTTTGTTAATTTTTGGTGATTTGTTTTTAAGTCAAAGTATGCTGCTTGAGTTCTTCCAGGCCCATCTGCAAAACAGATCCACTGGATTCCAGGGAATTATGAGATTAGCTAAATCCCTTTCCCCTACCTAACCCAGAATGTAATGAATAAGTGATTTGCATAATGAGTTCATGGTCCTATATCTGCGGCCTCATTCCTCACAGCAGGACTGGTGATAGGAGATGTCCTTTTAGACAGAGATCACTCTGCAATTTTAGACAGTACCAGCCCTGTCCTTTTGCATGGTTAGGCAGCGAGGACAAGTTAATAGCTCACTTGCTCCAGACGCTGGCCGCCAATCTTAGAAGAAACTTGGCCAATGTCCAGGCATCTCCCTATGATTTCAGCATTCATTGCTCATGTGCACTGACCTGCTTGGACGCACCACCCCATGGCCAGTCCGGACTCTCTTTTTGCAAGTGGTGGTAACTACTGCCAGCAGTAAATTGACTCTGCTTGTAACGGCTAGGGTACAAAAAACTCTGGCATTAAATTAATCACCACAGACAATTCCCGTTACAAAAAGAAACTGCCAAAGATTAATTTCATTTATCACTCAGAGTAATATCAGTTCAAAAAGTTTAAAAAAACGAAAATCCCATAAACTGCTTCCACACCATGAGGGATTTGTTATGAGTAGCAATGGTGTGTCTTTCCTGTAGAGGCCCTATTTCTATCCGTGAAATGAAAGCATATTCTTTTTTACGCACAGTGTCTTAAAAAGAGCAAGGGCCTGATTTGTAACTTGGCTGATGGGGTATCCGTCACAAACGTGACAGATTTGCGTCTGCCGTATTACAATCTCCATAGGATATAATGGAAGTGTAATTTGAAGGATGGGATATCTGTCACGTTTGTGACTGAGTAACCAACCCTGTCCGCCAAACTCGTAATCAGTCGCCACGGCTTCAGCAGATGTTGAGCATTACCAGGGCTCGAGTCGGGGTACCACGCGGGTCCCCCTACTTATTTTACTGGATTTTTACCGGATGGACGCTGTCCCCCCTGCCCAAAAGCTGGACTTCACTCTTTGGCCTCTCTGGGGTGAGATCAGAGCTCATTCAGAACGTCTGCAGCAGTATTGATTTATTATTCCATTCAAAAATCCAAAATCCAAATGAAGGTACAGGCAAACAACCAACGCGTTTCGGTATGCTTATACCTTGATCACGGTTGGAATGTTCACAACAAACAGCGTTTTTTGTAATTATTTTACATTTTAAATTGTAAATATACAGACTCTATGTTCCATAATGCACTGTTGTGATCCAATGTGAAGAAACAGGAAATGATGTAATGATTTGACAATTACATTATCAAGTCATTACACTGCTGCTGAGGGTCGAGTGGGTGCGACTTTGTTTGGTTCCTGTGGGTGTCCCGGGAACGGAGAGGAAATATATGTATATGTGTGTATATATGTGTGTATATATATATGTGTATGTATGTACATATGTGTATGTATATATATGTATATGTGTGTGTATATATATATATATGTATATATGTGTATGTGTGTGTGTGTTTATATGTGTCCCCATTTGCCCTTCCCTTCCTCTTTCCATGCCGTGTCCTTCACCCTCCCTTCCTCTTTCCCGCCTTCATTACCTGTCTACCTCCCCAGCTCCTACCCCTCCTCTGAATCTGAATCTTTCCCCTTGCCTGCTTTTCCCATTACGTATTTGTGCTTATTGTTTATCTCGACCTTACAAGTAACTATGTTGCCATGCTCTAATAACTGTGTAACCTTTGTAACAATGTAACCTATAACTATGATTTGATGCTCATGTAAAGCGTTCTGATACCTCCGGGTCTAGCCAGCGCTATATAAAACCTTTAAAATAAAATAAATAAATAAATATGAATACCTATAAGATTCCTGTATTGACGTCACTTCTGGTGACAGCGTCCCCCCACCTATTTTTTTAGGACCTGTGCCCTGAGCATTACAAACATCATTTAACATTACATTTGTTTAATTGCTAAACTGGTGAAAATGTAGTTTATGCACATTTTACTTTTACCCCTCTGTGTTAATTCAGTAGTGAGTATATGTCCTACAGTGATTAAGTGCCACTGCTGGCTAAACATAATTGCAATAATGCCTTGATAGCGCTTTGCTGAGCAGTAATCGTGGCAGATTGATATTCACCATAAAGGTTATTGGTAAGCAATGAGAAATTTGAAGTTTGCTGCCTTATGCAACCTAATTTCTCCCGTACATTTCAATAATGTCTGTCCAGTCCCTTCAGCTTGTGTTTCTTCAATAAATGGCCTTTTCCCATTTGGTCATGTCTTTTGAGAACTTTACCCCAGAGGACTGACACAAAGATAAACTCCCTTTGACTCTGACGCATGCAAAATAAAATAACTTTAACTCCACAGCAAGTGGAAGGAAGCAGAGCCCGGCAAACAGAGCCCTTTGTGCATGCCACCGCAGGTCATTTATTCGATATTTCCCTCCTGCTTTTTATATTCTTGTCTTTTCTCTAGAGATAATTGCGGGAGTTTAGTACTGTGCACATAGATCACTGTCAGAACGCATTAGAATTCAACAGATGAAGCCGCAGGAACCAAATGTCTGGTAATTCTACCGGAGTTACTCTAAGAAGTCGAGGGCTTCTAAGAGCACATAATGTTTAGCCCCCTGCACTGCCCACAACATCTGCGGCTTGGAGTAAGAAGCTTTCATTCTGCATCCTCTCTGTGGGGCGAATTTGGGGGCCTGTTCACAGAGATATTTTTAAAGTTTTAAATGTACCCCGTGAGTGAGTGTGTGTGCGCGTGTGCCGGTGTGTGTATGTGTGAGCGCGCGCGCGCCAGACAGCTAAAGTTGTCCTAGTTCAGACCTACAATTTACTACAGATGAAGGCTAGATGGTGATACAAAACCCCACATGGTAGCACGTATTTTACCCCAAAGATCTGGGTGTTTTAAAACAAGATTGCACTTCCCAAAGCACAAGCATTTCTTTGTTGCAATTGGAATTTGGTTTATTCCCGCTGCAACCTTTATCTATGGAGGCACGGAATCAAATCTTCAAGCGCTAAATTCCTTAGAAGCTAGTTCAAGGCGGCCAAAGGCGTTACACCCGTGCTATCTCTCCACTTCTCTTTTGCATCCATTCACCCAGAGATGATATTGGACACGTGTCTGCAAAGAGGAGAGCCGACTGGAACTGTGAGAGGAAAAAGACTGCACAATACTTACTCTGGCGAAAGGCCGGCTTGTTCATCATTTTCATTAATAATCTTACAAAGAATGAACTTTAAACCTGCAGGCATGCTGCGGAACTCGGAACCATTATACCCAGATAAATGTAAACTTTCGCAAACATCCGCGGCCTTGGGCTCTGATGACATCTTATCTATTCAATCGTGAGAATTTTACGACGTCGGCTGGACGTCTAATGACGCTCGCTGCGTGGTTATGTATGATTGGGCATAGAGCTCTATTCATTAGATGGGTATTATTATTTGCATTATTCATGACGCATCAATTATTCATGAGGGACTCCGGGATCATTCTTCAGCTATGTTGCATGAACACCGACATTGTACATACATCCTCCTCCAGGGTGAAAGGGCTGCAAATGATTCCTGTGCCTGTGCCATATGAAGTGCTGTAAGGAGGCGGCAAATGGAAAATCTCCTTCGAGTTTAATTACGGGGCCTCAGAGAGAGGCCCGGGGCACTGCAGAGAGCTCGCGCACTTGTTTTCCGTTGCATGTGTGATGAGGCTTCTATGCTGTCAGTAGCGGTGGGTGACATTTGAAAGTGGTGGGGCGCAAAGTAATTAGCATCCAGCACCGTAGCGAGCGAGCGCAGCGAGCGAGCCCGAACCCCAAAAGGGGGGTTTGGGGGGATAACCCCCCCCTAAGAAAATTTTGAAAAAAAAGAAGACAAATCGTGCATTTTCAAGCATATTTGAGAAAGCAGGAAGGTTAATAAAGCCATTGTGAATGTGCAGTTATTACATTAATAGATGGCATAACATAGGTAGCTGCTTATTCAGTATAACCACAGAGCTTCATACATTCCGTCCTATTACGCTCAGGTGCTGAATTCAGACTATAAGACTTTCATGAAAATCTCAGCTCTAAGAGTAGAAGAAGTTGCACAGCAGTTGGGAAACAGCCTTCACAAGCATTGGGAAAATGAGAGGCAATTACTTGAAAGCAAACTGAAAGCAATGCATCAAGTAGTAACTTAAAGCAATGCATCCAGCAAAACTGTGCATGCAGTCAACCATACAAAAGTAAACTAAAGCAAGTGTGAACCTGTGAACCTTCACTTTGAAAGCAGGGTGCTAGTCAACAGGCCAGTCCCATACATTTAAACTGAAGAAGAGTACACCTCAGCATGCAGGCACCAACATAAAAGCACCAAGCAAGTCAAACAGTTTAATGAAAGAAAAATGAAAGCAATACATCCAGCAAACTAGACAGTGACTCAAAAAGTAAACTGAAGCAAGTGCACACTGAAAGGAATGCGCAGTCATTAGTCAGACATTCACATAAAAGCAACTTACCAAGACACCCAATCAATTACATGGGAAAAAACTTGAGCCAATGCATCCAGAAAACCAGACCAGCACACCAAAGCATCCCACCACTGATAGGATGGCAACTGTGCTCTTAGGGTCACCCCTCAGTTTTTTGGCAGGGTTGAGCACCCCCCACTTTTATGCCCTGTGTGTCTGAAGGGGAGACAGGCAAAAGGGGTTATAATGGGACATCTGGCACAGCCACTTTGTAATCGAGGTCACCCACCCAGCTCAAGACTGAGTTACAGGCTGATCCTAAATCTTTAAACAACCACAAGTGTCTCCATCTGGTTGGTTCTTGAGCCAAGAGTCCTCAGCTCACTGGGAGTCTTTACATCGCGCCTGAGATGACATGACAATGTCCCTTAATCCGGAGCAACTGTGGGGACTGGTCTGGGTCCGGATCTGACTTGGTACGAGCAGGATACAAGAAGTAAAGGGTAGGTGGTAACCCACTTCAAGTGAAGGAGCTGTAAGGAACCTAAGCGTACTGGTGTTCATACCACTTACAGGGAAGCTCTGGCTTTTCTCAGGGTGGGTGTCAGCTGTGTGATGAAACCAGCATGTGAAGCAGTTACTTCAAACAAACTAAAACCAATGCACTCATCAAGACAAGGAGTTACATGAAATCAAATAGAAAACCACCATCAAGCCAGGTAGTCACCTAAAGGCAAATTGAAGTGACTGCACACTATGGGAAGTGCACTTCACCAGCCAGCCTATTACACTAAAGGAAAATAAAAGCAATGCTCCCAGTAAACAAGACAACATAAATTGAAAATGTTTCCCCGCAGGACCAACAGTCACAAAAAGTAAAGAAACAGAACGAAGTCAGAGGCACTCCAGGAATCCAGGTAGTCACACAAAATCATAACTGATTGAGCAAACTGTGTACTGAAAACTATTGCAAATAAGACAATTATATCAGAACAAACTAGTCACAGGGAAATAAACGCATGCACCCATCAAGCCGTGCATCACAAGTCAGCAAACGGAATCGAATTAAACCAGCAATACTTGGTGTCACTCAAAAGCAAGTATAAAGTGCACTTCAGCAAGCAGGTCAGCCACATTAACAGGAGACTTTCGAGGATACACCCCTAAAAGTCATAGAATCAGTTGCAAAAAAACAAATGCACTCCAGCAACATAGGAAGTCGAATGAACACCACTGTACATAACAGCACTGTACATAACGCACACATTACACAGAGACTAGCAATCATAGGTGTGTCAAACAGTGTATGGGACATGTTATATAAGACAAACGTGGCTGACTGCTTCGTCTGCGTTCTCCCACATTGCCCTGTCCCTTTTCTCCACACACCCCAAAAAGCCCAGCTCCTTTTTCTTTTCTCGTTTTCCTCTTCGTACATTTATTTAGGTTTTATTATGGCGAGGTCTCGATTTTCCTTCCTATTGCTCTACTGGCTGCCTTCCTCAACTCTTTGTGAAGCCAAGCCCTCCATGTCACCCCTTACTTTCAGGGTTACCTCTGCCTTTTTCCCCTAAAACATAATGAACGCATGCTCTCCCTATAACCATAACTGATGCCCGTCTCCCTTTGCCATTGACACAAGGTCTCCTTTCCATGGACCACTCTATCCATCTCATCACTAAAACCACTGCCCTCTCCGTTAAGGCCCATGTCTCCATCTCACCACGAATGCTCCTCAGAGGCATGATAAAAACGGTGCCCACTCCCCTCCCGGAACACGATGAGGAGCCGCCGAGTCTCCCATGTCTCCAAATATCTTCAGTGGCCTTGGGCAGGAAGCCCCGCACTCCATGAAGCGTAGCAGGGGCCTGCCTGACGCCCCAGTCTTCCTTTCTCTATTAATGCCCGTCTCCCTCTTACAGTGCCCACCGTCGCCTTCTCTCTCCGCTGACGTCCTGTCTTCCTTCTACCATTAACTCTCCCGTCTCCCTCCTACTGTTAACACCTTTCCCACTCACTAGTCACGCCCTGCCTGCTTCTCGCTCCCCATAACTGCCCTGATGCCTCTCTCTCACCACCACTAATGGCCCTGCTACTTCTCTCTCACCATTAATCGCCCTGCTGCTTCTCTCTCACCATTAATCGCCCTGATGCTTCTCTCTCACCACTAATGGCCCTGCTGCTTCTCTCTCACCATTAATCGCCCTGCTACTTCTCTCTCACCATTAATCGCCCTGCTGCTTCTCTCTCACCATTAATCGCCCTGCTGCTTCTCTCTCACCATTAATCGCCCTGATGCTTCTCTCTCCCCATTAACTCCATGGCTGCTAAGGGTTTTCCCCCCCGGTGCTGGGATCCCACATTTACCATTGTTCATGACGAGCTCAGCTCGTCATGAGTGTATGGAGGTGTACATCATGACGAGCTGAGCTCGTCATGAGCGTCCAAGGAGTTAACGCCCCTGTTGCCTGAAAGCGCCATTATTACCTGGAAGAACCTGCGGCGTGAGTGGACTCCAGAGATTCTGAGTTCAGCAAGAGGCTTCGGCTCTTAAGAGTCATAGCCCTTTCCCACCCTCTGAATAGTAGTAAATGCCATACGACACTCTGCACATTGTATATACTATAGCAATATGCACATATAGTCTTTTCAATCAATTCCAAATTAATATCATAAAGTTATAGGCTGACCTGACAATTCGCATCCCAGTAGCTCCATCCTTAAAGTGCAATGTCTTCTGCACACCCGTGGAAACAGCCGTACGTACTGCGCTTCTACTGGAGGTGTGAACGAATTTACGTAGGGAGTGTTGTTGTCCACATTTCCACGGAACACATATAATGAGAGCACAGACAATCACTTTATGTTGCCCTAAATTTTCATTTAAAGAGTTGCAGCATGTCTCAATCTTCACTGATGGCTAAATATCCTGCCTCTGTGTATTTTACTCCCTGCCCTGGCTGCACCCCTCTGACCCACACCTGCCCCCTGCTTACACCCCCTGCCCTGGCTGTACACCTCTGACTGCAGCACAGCTCTCCCCTCTACCCCGCCCCCTGCTTGCACCCCTGTCCTGCTGCACCCCTTATTAAACTCTTCAACTGGGATAATATTTCAGATTAAGCACACCTGCTCATCTTCTTTCTACATATTTGTTTTGTCATCAGTCCGTGGTGGCAAAGTTTGCTAGATGGTTATTATACCTTTCACCATAAATTAAATGTAGAAATCCAAATTAAAAAAGGCTATATGACCTAGAATAAACTATGTTGTAGATATTAGTAGATACAAATTGAGACAACACATCTTAAGAGGCTAGTTACAAACTAAGTACTATTGAGGCTAACTTCATGCTGACATAAGGTGATGGAAACCAAACGTTAACAAAAAATGACTGCTTCTGATTTTAAAAACGATTTTTACTATGCCATATAAACGAAGTATGATGTGCATGGGAAGGCTGCCAATAATTAGTTTCCAAGTAAATTTACAAGTAAAAGGAAGATAAGCAGATGAGGATGGGTTTCCAGGAATTCGACCAATAGAATGCTATGAATGCATTCAAGAAATTACTACAACATTTTTAGGTAGAGTAAAGGGGGGAGATCAGAGACCTACATTGTTGGTGGATGAGGATAGTATTAATGTTGGTCTACTACAATGTATTCTTGTTACAATCCAGTTCAGCCCTGCGCCGCATTTTAGTATTTCAATGATATACATGTTGTATATTTGACAGGTCTATCATTACCACAAAATACCTTTCTGGTTTTAGAGAGGTTAAAATTAACAAATAGGTGGCAAATAGTTTCAACTCTTTAGAAACATTGTTTACAGAAAAAATCCATGTGACCTCCAGGTAGTGTCTGTGTATTAATACTATTATATACCAAAACTCGAGCATCTGGACAGCAATGTTATGGTTTGGAGAACTACACTCAACAGATTACAGCTGTAACAGTATTCAAAGTAAAGATGAAAAATGCTAAATTCAAGTCAGTGAAAGAGGGATCACTAACAACATGGTAAGAAGGAGTAACTAATAATGTGCATGCAGCCAGATGTGCTTATGACAATGCCGGTGTAAATCACACTGTAGGACAGTGTGCCTCATACAAGATTTTGTTCGTATTGGAATAAACACTGATCACGAATGCATTAACAGACACAGCAGAATCTAATCTGCATGCATCTAGCTGTACTGTCTCTTGTTGAAGAACTACAGCACACAACCTGAAAATGTAATTTGTAATTACAGTAAAAACAGGCTTAATCCACTTCCATTCTTCTAAGCAGAAACAGCTCTTGATTTTGGGCATGGTTTCGCTACTGTACAGCAGAAATGGATTTTTGCTCTCTCAACAACATTTAACCTCTGGATTAAATTTCCACAGAAACAGCAAATTGCCTAAAACAGAAGTAATAAGATTAACCTAGAATGAAATACGCATCAAGAATTGGAATAAGGCGGGGTTAGTCCAGTCGCTGTTGCCTACCCAGCATCCTTTATTACAAATAAATATCAGGAAGAGGTATATTATTGCGCTGAAAATTTCGAATTAAATTGTAACGTTACATCACTATGTGAGGAAAACCTTAATGACTCTGGTATAAAAAAACTGTGTTATATATAAAATTGTCCAGTGGGACTATGTTGGAAACCTTTCAAACATTTTAAGGAGACCACCATTCAATGTGGTAACATTTCATTATACCAAAACTTTCGTATTTGGAGAAAACAGAAGACAGTGGACTCAACGAGGTTACTGCCAATAGTTTATATTCAAAATTCATCTGCAATGATTTGTGAATAACTGACCAAATGCAGACGACACAGTGATCAAAAAAGTGGACAAAACATTAACAACCTATATGCAATAAGACACTGCACGTACCCCTGGTTCTATACATTATTCACAACTATGTTTTCCAGGACACTGCAGGAGAATCTACAGTTCCTGCTATTATTATATCGGAGAACCGACCGGGTGGAATTGTCAATGTTTCAATCCCATGTCATTAAAGTGGTCTCCTCAGGACCATGTCATCTAACTTAACGGCTCATATGTGAGTATAGATTAGTGTTCCATAGTCTGCCATCACAGTCACACACCAAGAAATCAATACTTGGCCTGTCCAGAAAACCTGCCTCCTGCAATATAATTATTTATTCCACAAGAACTTCACAAAAGCGGTGGGACCATCCGTAGCCCAAGGGCCGCCCTGCCGAATAATAATAATAATAATAAGCATTTATTAAGCGCCTGGCTGCACAAAGCTGTGTGTCCCCGCGCTGACTGCAAATGCTAACCATCAAGAAGACCAAGAGTCAGGCGAACAGAATTAAGTTTTGGGAAATAAATGAGTTTTAAGTCTAGCTCTGAACCTTGTTTCGGATGGCTCCATCCGCAACTGGATTGGCAAGGCATTCCAGAGCTTGGTGGCTAAATAGCGGAAGGATTTTCCTCCCATTTTAGCTTTAGTGATGCGGGGGATTTTAAATAGCATCGTGCCTGCTGATCTAAGATCTTTAATCGGCCTATGGATGGTGATGAGGCCTCTCAGATAGCTAGGGCCTTTATTTTGGGCAATGCGATGTGCGTAGCAGAGAGTTTTAAATATAATTCTCTCTTTTACAGGGAGCCAGTGAAGCTTGGCAAGCGCATTTTTCGTGGATGCTCTCCGAGGGAGACCGAGCACCAGTCGTGCTGCAGAGTTCTGTATGCATTGTAACTGATGCAGACTCTTTTGATTAAGGCCAAGTAGGAGAGCATTACCATAGTCCAGGTGGGGAGATATTAGGGCATGGACTATGGTCTTTCTTGCTTCTGTCGGAAGAAGGTCTAAAACTTTACGCAGTATTTTTAGGGTGCTGTAGCATTTGCTTGTCACTTTGTTTACCTGGGCTCTACCTGAGAGATCGGCGTCAAGCATGACTCCGAGGTTCTTCACCTTCTCTACAGGCACAGGTAGTTCACCCAACTCACTAGGCCACCATGCATGTGACCAGACAGAAGTATTCTTCCCTACTATCAGAACCTCTGTTTTATCTCCGTTTAGACGGAGGCAGTTGGCATTCATCCACGTCGCTATGCTTAGCATACAGTTGGAGAAGTTGGAGGCTAGGTCTCTACTGTCTGGCGTTATTTTGAACACCAACTGGGTGTCGTCAGCATAGCTGACAATGCCCACCCCAAATTCCTCCACAATGTGTGCCAGGGGTTCCATGTAGATGTTGAATAAAGTAGGGCTCAGACTGGAGCCCTGTGGAACCCCATGGCTAACACTGCGAGGAGATGACTTGAAGGGTGGGCAATGAAGTTGGAAAGTTCTGTCAGTGAGGTATGACTGAAACCAGGTGAGAGCAGAGTCTTTTACTCCCATGTCTGAGAGTCGAGACAGCAGCGTAGAGTGCAGCACGGTATCAAATGCTGCACTTAGGTCCAATAGGACCAGTGCTGCTGTCTCTCCCTCATCCACCATTTTCCGTATCTGTTCGGTGGAATACAGAACGGCTGATTCCGTAGAATGGCCTGATCTAAACCCTGATTGGGAAGGGTGGAGGAGTGATTCTTTCTCCAGAAACTCCATGAGTTGAAGATTGGCCACCTTTTCTATGATCTTAGCACAGAAAGGGAGAAGAGAAATTGGCCGCAGATTTTGGAGCTGAGTAATTGGAATGTTCGGTTTCTTTTTTAGTGGTATTACCTGGGCAGATTTCCAGTTTCTCAGGACATTGCCTTCCCGGAAAGAAGTTGTGATCATGTTGCTTATGTGATCCAATAATAAGCTTTCCATGACCGCTTTGTACTGTTCCGGTGGGCAGGCATCCATAGGGGAGCCTGAAGAAATACTGTTTATAATTTTAGCTAGTTCCTGTTTATTGGGGGTCCTAAAGTTGGTAAACTGGGGTTTATTGGGACAGGAGGCTAGACTCTCTACCTTATTATTATCTGGCCTGGAACCGCTGGAAAACGTAGCATGAATTTTTTCTACCTTCTCCACAAAGAAGTCGGCTATCTGGTCGCATATCTCTGTGGAGTAGGTATCTATAGTATCCAGGCGAGATAGTGTGGTAATTTCTCTATAGATACCGAAAAGTTCTTTGGTAGGGTTTTTGGCTTCCACAATTCTGCTTTTGTAGTATAGACTCTTCTCTAATCGTACCAATTTTTGGTAGTTTTTCAGCTCTGTTCTATAGTTTTCTTTGAGTTCTGGAGTATAATTTTTCCTCCACTTTCGTTCGATGGCTTTACATATGGCTTTAGCCTTTTTCAGTTTTTCAGAGAACCAGGGGGCGTTTTTAGTTAGTCGAGCTGGGGGTTTGGTCGTCCAAGGAGCAATCTTGTCTAACGCTTTAATTAGCCATGATTCAAAATTATCCCATACCTCCTGTAGAGAATCGCCTGTAGCCATGGGATGTGCGGTAAGTTCTTGCAGCAGCAATTCAGGGGTGCACTTTTTAAAGTTACGACGTCTGTAAGGAAGAGTTCTTGGATGTAACTTGGTGATACTGTTTTTGGCTATTCTAAATAGCACCATACTATGGTCAGACCATATTAGTGGAACGGGAGGTAAGGTTCTCACGCCTTCCCAGTTCGTAAATATGGGATCTAATAGATGCCCATGTTGATGCGTGGGCAGGGTGGATAGAAGTTTGAGATCGATCGCATTGAGAGCATTTAGAAGGAGTTGCGCTTCCTTGGAGTGGCTATCCTCTAGATGGATGTTAAGGTCGCCAAGTATGATCATATTTTTGTGTCTAATTGCTAGCTGAGTAGCCAGTTCAATGAGTTGGCTACAAAAGGGTAGGGCTGCTCCAGGAGGTCTGTATATTAGAAATCCTGTGATTGTATTGGTGGTATCTAATTTGATGGTAAATCTACCGCACTCACTATCCGTAATTTTTTGTTCGATTAAAGTGCACTCAAGATCTTTTTTGAAGATCATTGCCAGTCCTCCCCCCCTTTGTTTCTGACGGTCTATTCTCAGGATGCAATAATTGCTCGGTATCGCCTCTAAGATCTCCGGAGAGGAGGCTTCATCTAACCATGTTTCGGTTAGAAACATGATGTCCAGATCTCCATTGGTCAGCAGGTCGTGAATCTCAATTTTATGCTTAGGCATAGACCTACAGTTAAGTAATGTCATGTTAAAGTTTAGCGTTTTATCCGAAATTGAATTACTGTTGGGGAGTAATTGATGGCATATATTACACTGTGTAGGTAAAGATAACGGGTCTGTAACATGCAGACAGTGAGATGATCCGAATCAGGGTGCAATCAAACAGAAAAACGGTGCATTCTAAAAATATCACCTATACAAAAAGTGCAATATTTATTATAGTATTGCAACTATTGGAGATAAACAAGTTTGAAATACTGCTTTGCAGCTTTCACTAAATATATTGTATTGCTTTGTCTGTTTGGTGGGAACAACATTAAATTCAGCATTCCAACCAAGACCAGAATGCTTTAGAACACTGATTCTAACTTAGGTTGTTTACCTGCTCAGTGAGAGGGCGAGGGAGGGACACAGAGCAGGTGGACAAATGTTGTGCACCTGCATTAGGTAAGATTAGGGAGTGGGTGCTATTAGTTTTTGCTGTCATATTTTAAAAGCTGTCACTTTCCCTACACGTTCGTTACACCCTCTCGCGTTCACCTTGTAGGCAATAAACAGAGGTTAACAAGCTCTTTACAAGCTGTTAAAATATGTTAACACTGTGATCGCAGGGCAATGAGGGTTAATTATAGTATCGCACCCTGTACCAAGGGCAGTACTGGCCATTAAACGTCCTCTCCCAAAATTAAAGGCAGAGCAGTAAGATAGATTTTTAACATGCCCCTGGAACTCGGATGATGAGAATGTAAACGCTCAGAAAAATAAAGTCCCCCTCCGGTCGGAAATAATGAGTTTTCATATTCTCCTCAGCGTTCCACTCTCAAGCAATTAACCGGACCCTGGTGGCTAATTCCGTTCTGCAAAGGGGAATGCAACATACATAGATTAGATAGACATACATTACAACACTTGCCGAAGTTTTCTTACCGCCGTCCGCCGACATCCTGTTCTTCCTCGCAGCGTGTGCGTCAACAGTGTGTGCACCACCCCCCGCGCGGCATCCAATGATGGCTGATGCGTGCAGGTGGCCAGCCAATCCTGGCGCTGGGGGGGGCACATTTGCTGCTCGCCCTGTCGCCCTTTGAAAACCCGGGCTGTGGCACTGGCAGCAGGCGAACAAGTACCCCCCTGGGTCCCGCTGGGGAACTTAGTGCGCATGCTTCAGACAGTAACCAACATTCCCAAGCATGCGCACAGTGCACTACGGTCTGCCTGAGTGTCACTCAAGCTGCAGGCCACCCCCCCCCCCCCCTCCCCCTGCACAATTCCCGGCGGTGGGCTGAGGGCGGAGGCTGGTTGTTGCAATGTAAAAAAAAAAATGTATAGATAGGATTGCGGCCGGCGGCCGCGATGCGGGTCCATTGTGGCTGGTGGGGCTACGCCCCTACGCCCCAATGGACGCACCGCTGCTGTATGCTGTGTGTCCCTCCTATTCCCAGGCATTGTGATCATAAAGTGCCACGGATGGAGGCAGTTATAAGGTTCCATGGCCTTCCAGCGCTCGTGGGAAGCATCACCACCATTTATTAGTAACACTCCGCGAGAGAGATGGCGTTGGAGGAGTGCGTTTGAGAGAGAAGGCTCACTAGAGAGAGAAAGAGAGGCAAGGAGGTGAAAAGAGGGAAAAAGGAGAGAAACATGGCGAGATGGAGAATTATAGAGTGACATGGGAAGAGAGAAAGAAGAAAGGCCACAATGGGTGAGTGAAAGAAAAGGACCACTGGCCATGACAGAGTGGGAAAGAAAGGTCTAGTGAAAGAGCGCCATAAAGACAACATTAAAGAGGAGGGGAAGAAAAAGAGAGTACAAGAGGGAGAAAGAAAAGACATGGGTACAAACGAAACAAAGACACAAGGAAACAAAGCGGAAGCAAGAAAAAATACATTTTGAAAAGAGAGAGAGAATAGTGGGAGAGTGGCAACCCTACTAATAGAGAAATATAACGAGGCATTAGAGGATTAGAAAAAAAGACAGAAAGAGGTAACTTTCGGTTTACAGAGAAGTACTTTTTGGTTTAGTTCCTGTTTTGGACACTGCTGTCTGGGAAGTGTCCCCTCTTTTCATCTCAATGGCCCATAGTAAGAGAGGGACGATCCTGAGTGTATTTTTTAGATACGACATTGTAAGACATTTCTTCCCAATGTCTGAAATGTGAGAAACAGGAAGTGCTGGTGATGATAGACTTGGACATGACTGCCCAGGAACTTTCCTCTCTATTGGCGAGGGTTTCTTCGCATTATAAGTATATAGATTCCAGACTTCTACTAAACAAACGTTGATGCGAATTGGGCATAGGTAAGAAAGTGAAATATCATAAAGGGTGGGATTGTTTTTGTTTTTAAATGTAGAGGTCCTACTGTTGGCATCACGTTTCGGAAGAAGTCAGGTTGTATTACAGAAAGTGCCCTGCAGACGCAACAGCCATGTGTCTTCTTTTTGCTCACTTGGGACACTTTGGTATTACAAAAGGGGCCGTAAATGCTTCCACTGCTCCTGTAATACATATCATGGTAGGAATAAATGTGTTGTGAAGCGAGCTCAAGGGGTTTCTTCATTTGTATGGCCCTCATTTGAATGGGACTATAAAAAACAAGGGAACCCTCTAGGTAGGCAAGGACCTGGGGTATGAACTTTTACGAAAAACAACGGCCCTTGACACAAGAAATTGAAGATTGTAATAATTATAGGCCACGATGTGCACTATAACAACAAGAAAGTCCAGCCGAACTTGCAATTTTAATCAATAATTCAATAATCAGTTGGAAGAACAATAAACCAGTGGGACACAGTCCTGTATCCACAACGCTTACATAAACTTGGAGACAATACAAACACATGGGATATATCAGGCAAGTAACAAAAAAATGGAGCAAGAAAAGAAAACTTTACAATGTGCTTGCTTCACATATGCGGGGAACAAAACAGATTATGCACATAATAGTGAACTAGTGTTAAGCCCACATATCATGTCGACGGCGTTTCGATCCATTCAAGAATGGTGGATCATCATCAGGACTACCATTGTCTGCCTGATTAAAAGCATTAGGTGGGGAGCTGCCCCAGGAGTTCCGAGTTGCTGGGGTGGAATTGGTCACAGCTACCTAGCCGTAGAGTGCTGGCGTGCTTGTGCCGAGTACCCTGGAGGGGATGAAGCAGTAGGCTCGGCACCGCAGTAAAAGGGTCTGACGTTAAATTATCAGGATAGTGGTGCGGGGATCCTGGTAGCGCTGCGGCTGGGGGCAATAACTTATGGAAATTGCCGCGTGGATTTATGGTCAGGGATGCGACGCGTCTCGAATATGAGGCACGGATCTGTGGAGCCGGTGGGGGTGCCAGGGAATAGGAGACCCGGGTGTTCAGCTATTTTGGTGGAGCTGAGTAGGTGCCTTCGTCCTCGGTGGAACGACAGGAGACGTCCCGGTGCACGATCGCGCCGTGCCCGATCGCGATCGTGCACCGGGACGTCTCCTGTCGTTCCACCGAGGACGAAGGCACCTTCTCAGCTCCACCAAAATAGCTGAACACCCGGGTCTCCTATTCCCTGGGACCCCCACCGGCTCCACAGATCCGTGCCTCATATTCGAGACGCGTCGCATCCCTGACCATAAATCCACGCGGCAATTTCCATAAGTTATTGCCCCCAGCCGCAGCGCTACCAGGATCCCCGCACCACTATCCTGATAATTTGACGTCAGACCCTTTTACTGCGGTGCCGAGCCTACTGCTTCATCCCCTCCAGGGTACTCGGCACAAGCACGCCAGCACTCTACGGCTAGGTAGCTGTGACCAATTCCACCCCAGCAACTCGGAACTCCTGGGGCAGCTCCCCATCCTAATGCTTTTAATCAGGCAGACAATGGTAGTCCTGATGATGATCCACCATTCTTGAATGGATCGAAACGCCGTCGACATGATATGTGGGCTTAACACTAGTTCACTATTATGTGCATAATCTGTTTTGTTCCCCGCATATGTGAAGCAAGCACATTGTAAAGTTTTCTTTTCTTGCTCCATTTTTTTGTTACTTGCCTGATATATCCCATGTGTTTGTATTGTCTCCAAGTTTATGTAAGCGTTGTGGATACAGGACTGTGTCCAACTGATTATTGAATTATTGATTAAAATTGCAAGTCCGGCTGGACTTTCTTGTTGTTATAGCGCACATCGTGGCCTATAATTATTACAATCTTCAATTTCTTTTGTCAAGGGCCGTTGTTTTTCGTGAAAACCTCATTTGAATGGGAGCATTGTTCATGCAGATGAGGAAATCTTGTGTCTTTGGTCCTGAGCCATAATATAGAATCAGGTGCAGAGGCAAAGAGACTGTTGTCACAGAGAGGTGGTTCACCATCAGAACATTCCCGGACAGGACCCTTGGATGAGGGTAACGGGCCCGGACTCCCCTAGACACCCCTGCAGGTAGATGCATGCACTTACTGCAGAGGAATCCCTGTCCTCCTATCAAATGCAGGCTGGTTTGGCAACTGTGTAGTGAAAAGCAGGCCAGCAGCTTCAAACCAAGGCCGGGCTGCCATAGCGGGCACCGGGCGTTTCCCCGGTAGGCCGCTAGGGTGGGGGCTGGTTTTGGGCCCCAGGGGGGCCATTTTTGTTACCGGGAGTCGGCAATATCGGCCCCCTGTAACAAAATCAACTGAAACCGGCCGTTGCAAACTGCTCTGCTGCACTCCCCCTCACCCCAGGGGGGGCCAACTGAACAGTTTGCCAGGGCCCGTTTCTGTTCCCAGTCCGGCCCTGCTTCAAACAGCTAGTCTGCCTTCCACTAATGTTCTACTCCCAGTGCAGGCATATGTTTGTGCCTCCACTGGGAACTGTGAATTTCTGAAATAAGGCACGCTGTGCCACTCTGCAGTCAGTGCACACATTTAAGTGCAGCGGGGCTTGCCAGTGGTCAGTACTGACAGTAATTAAAATCCTGACCCCGAAGCAGTTCCTTACCAGGCCGTATATTCGTATCCTTAACTGTACAGGGAAAAACGCTGAATGATTTTTCAAGGGTTAGTGTAAAAACCCTAAAGGTAACACACATCAACAAAGCAGTCCCTATTCATATTCAACATGTTTTATTTCATCTTGCATTCCCAGAAATGATTTGCTTGTCCAGATGATGTGTTTCTGTAGGTTTGTTTTTCATGCAAAATAAGACCCTTATAAATCAAATCCTGTTAACTGAGTCACCTCTAGATGTCTGGAAGAGTACATGTTGTGTATGGTCTTGATGACAGGGCACGCATGAAAGCTCTGGTGTTGAAGCTGAAGACAGTGCAAGTTTCAGTCAGTGGCTCATAATATATGCTTGGCTAAACCTTATCCTCTCTGCAGAGTGCACAAGACCAGGTTCACATGTATGAAAACTGGAATTCCCATTATGTGCAAATGAGGTATACACAGCTATTTAAATGTTGGCAGCGCCAAAGAGAGTGGGAGAGAGAGTGAAAATGAATGGTGAGGGGGAGAAGGACATGAAGGGATAAGGGAGAAAGGATATGATAATGTCCAGATATATAGGCTATAATGTATCTCAGGATGACACACGAATCTGTGTCAAAATCGTAGGTCAGGCGTTATTTATCCCAAATAACAAAGGGGAAAAGCCCTTTAAAAATCATGATAAGTAACGCTTGACCTACGATTTTGACACAGATTCAGGTGCCACCCAGAAGTACATTATACCCTACATACGCTATACAGCTGGAGATTATCAACTCCATGTTTTATTATGGCATGTGGAGAATGGAGTCACAAGCATTCTGGAACATATAGGTCTCATCATTTCATTGTCTGATCATATGAAACTATATATATGCCCTGAAAAAGTTCATTTTTACGAACGGAACGCATTGTCTAGAGGGTGTTCTTATGAATATAGAGTAACGAAAGCAAAATAAAGAAGATTCTTTAAAATTGGAAGCGTCGGACTCTTAATCATTGGGCGCACCTGCATATATTGTTTTTCTTTTAAGAACAGAAATGATTAAGACACTCAGATAATCACCTCACCTTCCACAGACGTTTGTATCATTTAATTCACAATCTCATATTTTCAGAGTTGAAACATTATCAGTTCTAATTATTCACAATTACATTGTTTTTACAAATGTAATTGATATTAAATAAAAATCTGAAGTTTTGTGTAGAGAGAGGCCCCCAAACAGTTATCCGTTAGCACAATCACTCAAGCACAGGATACCTCACCTCTTCACATTAGTAGGCCATGTCTTTAGTATATAGACCACATCCCTCACATAGGATTCTTAGTGACTTTGCTCATGCTCCTCTCAGAACCCTTCTGCCCCAGCCATTTTCGTCCCACTTAAACAGGGTGGCCACCACAAAGCAAGCCATTCTGGACTCACTTTTCAGCCCTGGGCTTTTTACTCATAAATACGTGTTATCTAATTAGTTCGATGGATACAAATTAAGGCTATAATACCCAGAATGCCTAGGGTTATCACTCAAAAGTCCAATATAAGAAAGAGTAACCTTAATGAAATGGGGTGAGGGTTTCATTCTACTCTTAAAGCAGTGGATTCAATAAAGATATATTTTTATTCCACATTTTCAAACAATACAAAACATAAATTGCGCCCTTCCACCCACCCCACCCCCACGAACAGGGAATAATTAGAAACAGAGGAACAAAATAGATTATAGTCATTAGGATGATACTACATATACAGAATTACGATAAAACATTAATTCCAAAAATTCCTGCAATTAATCTGGGAGTCATAAAAATGAAGTTAAATAAATCCATATAGTACACATGTAGGCATTGGGCACATTTAAAGTGCAGTGTGCAATAGAGGGAGGAGTAGTTAAACAAGAAAAAAAACTTCAACCGAAATCTATGCTGGATTTGCATGACACATCAACTTTCCAATCTAGACAAAGGCGCCCATATTATCTGCCCTTTTCTCTTTGCTTTGTAGCCTTTTCTAACATATATTGCTTTCCAGATTGGAAACAGCAAACAAGCGAGCCAACCGCTCTTGAAACAGAGGAGGCTGTGGGTCCAGCCATGCGGTGGAGATTGCAAGTCTTAATACCATCATTGTGACGGCAAGAATATAATCTATGTCCTGTGCCTGTTCCTCTTCAAGTACTCCTAGTAAAATTAGTATTGGAGCCAACAAGACTTTTATATTTAATTTACTGTATAAAAAATGTGAAATTCATTCTTGTCGAAATTTAAAGAAGTACAAGTTGCAAACATATGGACAATATCAGCACAGGAAGTGGCACATTGGGGACAGTTGGTTCCCTGGCCCATGTCCCATTTCACGATTCTTGCAGGTGTATAATATAACATAAAACATGTCTTAAAAAACTGTACTTGTAAATTGGCTGACATTAAAACAGTTTGGGATAAACTGAGGGACTTCGCAAATTCCGCTTCTGAAATCGCAATCTTCTCTTGCCATTTAGAATATGCTTTATCTAGATCATCCTTCATTTTGGTATTTAAGAATTGATAAATTGTCCTAATACAAATATGGTTCTGAGTTATAAAAATTTCCACCAGTGTTTTTTTATCAAAACCGCTAGGCCCACCTGCTTTACGCTGTAGGTAATCCCTAATTTGTAGGTACTTAAAAAACTCCTTGTTATTAATACCAAACTCTGCCTTTAATTTTTCGAACAAGACCAAGCCGAAAGGAGAGAAGAAAGTACCTCATTTATCTATCCCTGCTAGGGACCAATTTTTTATATAGCCAACATTAAAGCTTTCAGGTAGGTTTGGATTATTCTGAATCAGGATATAGAAGTTCAATCTCCCCAGGCCCAACAATTTCCGTAGAGCTGACCAAGCCCTAAACGCTCCCGGGAGACACTTGAACTGCACTTTTTTATAGTAGCAACATTGTAATTGTCTCCAAAGACACCACAAGCTTCCTTTCCTATTAGTAATTTAAATATATTAGGGTTAGAATGTAGAGGGCCTTTGATGGGGATTCCATTAAAAAAAATCCGGCTATATTGCAGCATGGTGGCCCAATAATGTAATTTAAGATTTGGGAGAGCCCGCTATTCTCTCTCTTTTGGGAGCGATTAATACCTCAGCGCTCTCCTCAGTTTATAATAAGCCCATGGAAATCTAGAAAGGATAGTATCAAAAGCTTTTAGTCATTCATTTAGGAACTCCAAAGGGATTGCTTTAAAGAGATATAAGATTTTGGGAAAGAAGATCATTTTTATAAGATTACAACGGTCAATCATTGTCAGATGCAAATTATTTGGTCTTGCTAACCCTCTCCTAGTTTTGTCTAACAAGGGTTCTAGATTTACATTTACAATATTCTCTGCATTGGAAGAGATGCAAACTCCAAGATATACTGCTTTTTCCAGTACTATTTTGTCTACTAATGAAATCTTATCATTCATAATGATTTGAGTCTCTTCTTTATTCAACGAGAAGCAAGAGATGTTCCCAAAGACAGAGGCTTCCGTCTCTATAACTTTGATAGCAGCTATTGGGTTGGGAGTTATTTCTGCAACATCATCTGCATATGCCAAAATGTTAATTTCGTATCCATGAATAGTTATAAAGGGGATTTGCACTATTTGTCTTACAAATGGGTCAATAACATGCACAAACAAGAGTAGGGAGCAAGGGCACCCCTGTTGAGTTCCCCGAGTAATCTTCACAGGCCCTCTCATACCTCCTGAGATACAGACATTTGAAATAAAAGGCTTTAATTCCTTGAATGAACCTTGAACCAATATTCCTTTCATGCATTGAGTGCCATGGGAATTGCCAGGAGACCCTATCATCACATGATTATTCTGCATCTAATAAAATCAGGGCCACAGGGTCTCCTGACACTTGCATCTCATCAAAAAGTGAGATGACTCTTCATATCTGATCAGTAGTATCCCTTCCTGCAATAAACCATGCATTTGGTTTGCAACCAGATTTTTTATAACCTGCGCTAATTGCCCTGCTAATACCTTTGAATACATTTTTGAATCCCCATTTATTAGTGTTATTGGACGATATGTGCCTAATGCTACCAGTGGCTTATTTTTTTCTCAAAAATTACGCAATTTTAGCGATAGACCATGAGCCTGGGTGAATGGCTCCACTATATATTTGATTGAAGAGTGATGTCATCAGGAATGTTAGCTGGGGAGCAAATGTTCGATAAAATTCTGAAGGGATTGCATCCACACCTGCAGCTTTACCGGAGGGGAGACTATAGATTACACAATAGATCTCTTCCCATAGTAGCTCTCCTTCTATGGAATCCATCTATAGATAATTTATTTATGGGCGCCATTTCAAGGAACTGCTTGATTTGCAGAGGACAGTCCCTGTTGTCTTTAGTATATAAAGTTTAGTAAAACGCTTGAAATGCATCTATAATTTTTCTTGCATCTGACACTACCCCAAGAGTGGGGTCCCGGACGTCTCTTATCTCACTGTTTGTGTACTTCTGCCTTGCTGTTACCACCAGGTGGTGTCCAACCTGCTTGCTACACTCACATGTTCTTTCCTTCCAAGTGACGTACTTTTCTGCTGCCTTATTTGCAAAGATCAACCCTATTCCTGCCTTGCAGTTGTCACACTAATTTGGGCTTCCTTAATATCCGCCCGCCTTGTTGTATCACTTTTATTAGGTTTTCCTCTGCCACCGCTAAATTATCTTGTTTAGTTTGTATAGATTGCCTCTTCTGCTTCCCCCTGTTCAAAGAGAACCTTAGGGTCTCACCCCTTAGGCAAGCCTTGAACGTGTCCCAAACCATGCTCAAAGAGGCACTACCACTATTCTCTTTGAAAAATATTGGAATCCACCTGCTAATATGCTTACACTAATCTTCATTGGCGAGGAGGGCATGCTCAAAGCTCCATGTACTTTGTGTTCTCCCCCTTTTACTTGTATTTCTAGTGCAAGTGGATTGTGGTCCGAGAGGTCCCCTGGGTATTGCTCAATTTAACAGGTCGCAAAAAAACTTATTAGATTAAAAAAAGTATTTGAGACCGGTGTGTGTGGAATGAGGAGCAGTATAATAGGTGTACCCGTGCCCCATCATTTTTTTTACACTAAACGTCTATCAGGCCATAGTTTTTACACACCCATTTGAGGGCTTGAAACACTTTAGGTTTTAGTCAAGTATGCATTAGTTGTGCCCCTATATCAAAGTTACCTGGGAGATTAATATTAAATTCCCCACATAGAACTATAGGTAGAGGACGATGAGTTAGTTCTCTAGATATCTGGTTGATGCTGGAGGGGTCATCGAGTATGCTACCACAGATTGAGCACAACGTGAATTTATCTCCTCAGGGAGAATGACAGACTGCCACTACCCATCTACCCTGTATGTCGGACCCGACTTGAGTAAATTTTAGTAAGTTACCTCGGGCCAGGGCTGCGACCCTACCAGTACGAGCCCCTTGTGTGGTGCCACATATAAGTATCTAGCCCATGGTGTTTAAAATGTCCCTTTGTGAGGCTTCAATATGCGTTTCTTGAAAACAAACAATGTCTGCTTTCAGAATCTTTAGGCCTCATGAAATTCGAACTCTTTTTTAGGGTCATTTAGACCACAAATGTTAATAGAGGCAATACGTATCGTCAGGTTATCAACCATTGTCTTGCTTCAAAAAGAATCCATGACTCCTCACTCTAGGCATTATAGTATCGACACACTGACATCTATTTCCTTGCTAATAACCAAAACTCCCAAACTCTTGTATGTTCACCCTAACCGTGTAGATTTTCCTCCCCCATGCCCAGCCCAGCACACCCAATGTGGGCCCCACCCCTTCCCCGTCCCCCACCAATGAGCAACCAGGCCTAGCCTGTATGACGTTGTCTGAGGAATCAAGCTCGACTCCCATGCCCCCACCACCTTCCCCCCATATTTTCACCAATTTCTTATCATTCTCAAGCTACTGGTACACCTTTATTCCCCTCGATCCAGCTTTACCTTGATGCCTTCCCGCATAACCCCTTAGATTAGACACCCCCTCTGCAGCTCAGCTAGGTATTCCTGGGCCTGCACCTCTGAGAATAAGCTACAAGTATGCCCCTTAAAATTACTTTCAACTTCGCAGGATTTTAAAGGTACACCTCAGCGCCTAACTTCTGAAAAGGGGTGAACATCTGTCTTAAACACCATCTTCGCTCTACTGTGGCGTGGGTGAAATCTGGAGGAGGAAGAGAAAGACTCCATCACATTCTCTGGTCAAAAATGCTCTGTCTTAATAAAACATTTCTGAAGTACACCAGAATGGCCCGAGGGTATGTGGTATTTCCTGCTTGTTGTTTCTTGAGGGTTAGAGGGAATCGATGAATCCTCTGTATTTCTCATTCCTACTCCCTGTAAGTGAGTACTGGAAATGCACTCTTTAGGAGTTTAACAACATAGTCTCTATGGCTTCCTCCCTCTACCCCTTCTGTAATACCCAGTAGTCTCAGGTTATTTCTTCTTTGTCTGTTCTTGTGCTCCTCAAGTTTCCACATCATGTCAGTAAGCTTAGGATATTGAGAACAACTCAGGGTTTTTAATTCTACACCCTTAAATTCAAGAGTTTCAGTACGCGCTTCCAACCTGTACCTGCTTAATTGTGGCCAAGATCACAGAAGGTAAAGGTTCCAATGCAGATGTGATACAAGCCAATCAATGTGAATACCTTGAGGGAAGGTTCTCCATACTCCGCACTTGCTGATCAAGAAGTTGGACAGTCGAGTAATCTCATCTAAGCCTGGGGGGGTTTTCCTGGGAGAGCTTCATGACATTTGCTCGATTTCTTGTCGCTTTCCGCCTGTTTCTTTCTCAGGCTCGTATTTTTCTTCTTACCCTTCCTTTCCCCCAACTGACTCTTATGACGGGCGAAGACAACTGATTCATCCAAAGAGCTGCAGCTAGTTGAGCATGACAAAATGAAGGTTGCAGATTCCATTGCAGGTATTGAAGAGTCAGAATCATCAGTTAGAGAGAAAAATTTCTCTACATCCACCAAAGGAACAGGCGAAGCTAGCACTCTTGCATTCACCGGAGAGCCATAATCTAGCAAGGTAGAGTCTGTTTTCCCTAGGTGGTTGGGAGAGAGAACCTTAGGCCCCCCATGATCGACGTTTTCAGTGGGTGCAAGACTAATGAAATGTGGTTCAGACTCCGGTTCACACTCTACATTCACCAAAGAGGTGACTGCATGCTTCCTCCGTTCACCTACTTTGGATTCCCAGAGGGATGTATATCCTTTACCACTGTCTCAGAAAACTGTTTAGGAGCAGGTACGGTGACTGGTAGGGGAGCGCCAGTAATTACATCCTGGTTTTTCGAGTTTCTGGTGTGTTTAAGCGAGAACAGTTCAGAAATTGCTGGTTGACATTGTACTACCGCCGCAGAGTTACTCCCCCGAAACAATCTCTTCCTACCAATGCCGGTCAGCTCATTGCCTTTTCTCTCTTCCTCTCCTCGGCGCCGGTCTCTCTAGAGTGCTCCTGGTGTGTAATGGTCTTTGAGGGACTGGCTGAGAGCAGACCCGCCATAGTAGCCATAGAGGTCGAGGGCTTCGATTTTTATGCCTTAGCCGTTAGCCCCTCTACCTGCCATCAGTTCGGAAAAACTTGTTCACCCAGTGGAGACCGCAAGGGAAGCCCACCTGAGCTACCGTCCCGAAGCCACAAGGAGTACGAAAACCAACGTCGCACCGCACCTTCCACCTGCACTCCGCCTTGAAATCCTGGGACTATGGCGGCCGGCAGCGCTCCGGAAAACATAGAGGCTCCACTAATATCCCATCATCACCGCCTGCATCCAGTGCTGGATTTCCGTTCGCAGTCTACCGTAGCACAGTGAAGGTGAGGGAGGGGTGAGAGCTGAGGAAACTGCGAGTAGACTACTCAGACGCCATCTTGCTCGAGTGCACAGAACAAATACAAAGCAGTGGACTTTTAAAGTGAAAATAATATTACTACATAGTATTTCTTGTGAGTTGAAGTTCAAGTGTAAAAAAAGGATTATAAATCTGAAATAGCAACTGCTGCTACACATTTTTGAGCATTGAGGCATGATATTTGTAACTGATAGCGTTTTGCTGATGGGACAGACTGTGAAATATCCATGAGTTATTGTGGTTTTACTGCTCCCCTCAGAATCTGCGGTATTGGAAAAATATGAGGCAGCAGGTTTACCACATCTTACTACAATTAGCCAGCAACCTAAAGGGCGGCACAGATAACTAACAGCAGCTCTTGTGCATAATTTGAGAAACCACGCAAGCACTCGGAGTGTAGGCCTCGACACCAAAAACTCTTAGGCCCACATGCATCATTGTAACATTTTGCGATTTCTTAATTGCGAAAATTAAGGTATCGCAATTAAGAAATCGCAAAATGCTATGCATTAAAAAATCGTAATATTTTTTGCGATTCGGTATTTTTCCTTAATTGCGATTCACAATTTGTGAATCGCAATTAAGGAAAACCCTTCCCATTGATTCCTATGGGCCAAAAGGCCCATAGGAATGAAGGGGAAGGCATTCACATTTTGCGAATTTCAAATTGCGATTCGCAAAATGTGAATGCAATTTCAAGGGTGCAAGGGGGGGTCCAAAGAACCCCTCCCTGCACCCCTGAAATTGAACTGTAAGTGCAATTTACTCACACACATGACCCAAGGACATGTGTGTGTGTAAATTAAAACTTTCAAATATGCAACTAGTGCATGTTTGAAAGTTTTCGGTAAATTAGCATGAAGTTCAACTTCATGCTAATTTACCCCTTCAAATTGCGAATTCGCAATTTCAAAATAATCATGCATTGCATTTCAGAAATCGCAAAATTGCGATTTCTGAAATGCTATCGCAATTTAAGAAATCGCAAATAAATTGCGATTTCTTAAATTGCGAAAAAAGCCAAAACCTTAATGCATCCCTAAAAAGGGATTTGCATTCGCAAACGGCCGATTTTTGCGATTCGCACCGTTTGCGAATGCAAAAACCCTTGATGCATGTGGGCATTATTGTTTCGTGGACTTCAGTAAAATGAGTGCGATCTGGAGGCAACGGCTGATGAAGAGCAAGTTCGGCGTTGTCAGAACATTGTAGCCTTGCAGAACTGCTGACAAACAGTTCAATGCAATACCTCCAGCTCCCCGCCTTTCATTAATGTGCAAGTAGCGAGCTCTATTTAAATTGAGCCTTTATCTCGCGATACGAGAAGAACAGAGAGCTACTGAATTCCTCAAGAATTCGAAGTAGATCAGATCTCCCCTGTTTATTGATTTGTAAAGAACAGCCTCACACTGGCTTGGCAGCCCCGAGTCAATGAGAGGAATGAAAGGCGCCTTTCAGTGGCTGCGAGGCGGGAGGAGGGCTCCGCCACATTAAAGGGGGCCCTCTCAGAGCAGGCTGCTTTGATATGCAGTCAAGTTGAATTTGATTGGAGTCAAGGTCATGATGCTCGAGAAGGAACTTTAAATGCTGGGAACATGTTGCACGGGGGTGGGGATTTGGGAAGCGCAAGGAGAATTGAAGTTAGGGCCTAAAAGCACACGTTTAAAGGGTACGAATGAAGGCGCGCATGCTAATGGCACTGTTACCTTTGCTGAATTCAGGAAGTCTGTAAACGGTTTTATGAGCAGAAGCTTTAGGCAAGATTTTTTCCCTGCTGCATTGTGACTACTTGAGCTGGCTCGTTTTTATTAGGCATAGCTAGACTCCCACAGATCATAACCTCACAGGGGAGGGACGCACTTCTTAGGGGCTTGGTGTGTCTGTTTTATTTTTTTCTCTTTGGCTGTTGCTTTGGAACGCAAGTGGCAAGTAAAATCTATCGACTTTTACATTCTGTGTATACTTACCATATGACACTTGGGGAACACATTTAACGTGGGGACGCATTGACGAGCCCCTTTATGTCTCTCTTGCAAGAACGAAGCAAATGAAAAAAAGAGATTTGTGAATCCACGCAAGGCCACCTTGCATGGCCCTGAGTGGCTTCATAAATCTCGAGTAATGCAACGCAGCACAAATCACTGCAATGCATTAGTCTGCACCAGGCGTTTCCAGGAGCATTGCACGGGTGTTCCCATGCAACATCTATGGATTTTGACGCATTCACAGATTCGCCAGAAGTGGTAATCCTGGGATTGCCCTTAACCCGTTTACCGCGGCCCCGATTTTCCCGCAGTGCGGCACTTCCGCAAAACGAGCTGGGCCGCGACGGCCATTGGCCGACGGCAGCACTGGGGAGGTAGTGCTGCCGTCGGCCAATGGCCGACGGCAGCAAGGAAAGGGTTAAAACCTACGCCTTAACCAGGTGCATCATTACCAGGAGTAATACGTTTATTTATCCTCATTTTTCCTCGAGGAAAAAAGCCTCAAGGGATAGTTTTTGTGCAGGAAGATGCCCCTTCTTGCTCAAAACAATCCTCCTTACAACACAGGCACCCTTGCACCATGGCTGCGTTGGCACTAGGCAGCCAGAAGTGCGCCAGCACAGGTGAACAGACAGGAATGTGCTGTATTGATTCAAATACGGCGCATTTCTGCCCTATTATGCAGTGCAATGCAGCCGGGAGACTGGCCCTCAGTCTTTCTTTTGGGGCAGAGCTTATAGTGACAGTGGTTGGAGCAGGATTTATATTTCATCATCAAGCTTTGGCCCATAGCAATGGAGAGAAAGGCACCAAAGAGAGAAAGAAGGAGGAAGAGAACATAACTAAAACAGTGACCCACGAAAGAACACAGATGAAAAAGAACCTTTTACAAAAAGATAAAGAGAGAGGATGAAGGAGGCATGAGGTGGGATCAACACTGGACATCCTTGTTTTTTCACAACCTGATATTTAGTAAAGCTTTAAGTGTGCACCTAAGGATGCTGTGGGCCTCTGCACTTATTTTGCTTTACAAATCAAGTACTGACACTGCAATGGGACGAAAGTGTCCTCACAATGTTTTTTTAGGTTAGGACAGGTATTGCTGGTCAGGACTCATGCTACTATTTCAGCGCGCATTTTGACCTGCTTTAAGTTAGGCGCATCCAGCATAGGTCTTGTCAGACAAGATCCATACCACAATTTAGCAATAACGACAAACTATGTGTTAGACCTGGCATCCTTGGCGTGGATTTCCCTGGTATTTTTGACTCTGCCTCCTGGCTTTTTGCTGTGTCTGGATTTTGTTTTTGTTGGTCTAGATGCTTTGGGTACTTTGCCCGCTGCTGATCAGTGCCAATGTGCCACTGCTCCCTCTGTAAAGTTTGAATATGGATTGATGTTTCCATGATTGGCTTATTTGACTTACTACTAAGTCCCTAGTACAATTCACTGTGTGTACCCAGGGCCTGTAAGTCAAATGCTGCTAGTGGGCCTGCTGCACTGATTGTGCCACCCACACATGCAGCCTTGCAAAAGGTTCTCAGACCTGCCACGGCAGTCTGTGCGCAGTTTAACACGGTCATGTCCACCTGGCAAGTGCACCCACCTCTCAGCCCCTAACCTTCCCTTTTCTGACATGTGAGTCACCCCTAAGGTAGGCCCAAGGTACCCCTGTGGGCAGTGTGCAGTGTCTGTGAAAGGTAGGACATGTTGCGAGGTGTGTGACATGTCCTGATAGATGAAAAGCAAAAGTGGCAGTATTTCACTATTGAAAGGCTATCTGCCCCTTAGAATACAAAGTTTATAACATCTTATAAATATAACTTTCAATTGGGAAAGATAGGAAGGTAAAGTTTAGTATGCCTGAACTGAGAATATAAAGATGCATCTTTTAGTAACGATGATTTTTACTTTCTGTGAATGAAAATACCACTTTTGAAGGTGGATATTTTCTTGCTTAGCAATCCTGTGTGCCTCTGCTGGTTTGTGTATTGACTGTCTGGCTTTGGAGTGACAGTGGTTGTGGATGTGCATTCACTTTAGACAGCCGAAGGGGGGCCTGGGGTTGAGGTGTTTCCTGCCTTTCCTGGAGGAGTCAGGGCTGGGCTGAGTAGACCTGGGATGCATTTAGAGTAGGTGGAGGAGATTTCCTTTCACCTGAATGGGCCTGGTCTGCCTTATACAATGCTGTCTCTACCTCATGCCGGGAAGCTGGACCAGAGAGGACAACAATGGTTTTCACTGAGCACAGAGCCTCTCTGCCACCAGAGAACAAATGAAAATGCTGTATACATTTTGGGGCCCAGACCCCAGAACTTTAGATCATTTCTGGAATTCAAGAGTAACCTTTGCCAAGGAGAAGAGCTGGAGAAACTGAAGCAGAAGTACTGCTCCTTTGCTGTGTGCTGTCTGGGATTGGCCTGCAGTGGCTTTCCTGCCAAGGAAAGGACAAGGACTTTGCTGTGTGCTGTGTCCCCTACTTGAGGAAGATCTCCAAGGTCTTGAAGTAGAGATTGCCTCCTGTTCTGAAGTCTCAGGGACACAAAGACTTCACCACCAGCTCCCCTGAACGTCTTTGCTGGGAATTCTGACCTGCCAAGAGACACCTGCTGCTGTTATGGGCCTCTGGAGGTTGTTCCTGCTGTTGGGAGCTGGAAAAGCAACGTAACTAAGAGAATCGTGATGCATCTGCACCTGTTTACGACGCATCCCTGCCACGCGGAAATAATTTCCACGCATCGTCATCGTGCCACTGAAGAAACAGATGCATCGCCTGCCCGAGGCTTGAGAAAATTGCCGCACGCCGCATCGAGTGTACCGATCTACAGAGTCTGAGATCACTGCACCGATTCTGATGCCGGCACTGCTGTGCGGCTGCAAGAACCCACATATCGTGGGACAACGGCCAAAGAGACCAAATCTTTAATTTGTACACGATTGGTAAATTGGGTAATAGTAACATGTTATGTGAGAAATTTTAATCCTAGAAGTGTGGCGTGGATCACTGTATAAAATAGATTATTGTATAAGTGCACTGCAAAGATAATCCCTGAAGTCCTTTTGAAGAATTACATTTCATAGAAGCAGTGGAAACCTACATATGCATTTGAAAAAAACCAGTGCCTCCTGATCTTGTTGTCTTTCTGCCCCACTTGCTTTTTTTTCTTTCTATCATGAAGAAAGAATTGTACAGTGAATTGGTAAAATGGCATCCCACAACGTGCAGCAAAAAATGCTACAAGTACAAAAATGTTAAAAGTTGCCTTGCATTTTTCTTACTGTTTCATATGATTCATAGTTACATTATTTAGAGAGCTAAGATGATCCCTCAGGTTGTAGTTTGTAACCAGAGAATTCAACAATTTGGTGAAACCAAATTAATGACCCAAGTCATTTAAAAAAGTTTCAGTTGAATAAATACAAAGGGGAAAAAAAGAAAAAATTTCATACAAATTTTCCTGCATTCTGATTCTGCATGATGACAAAAATTGCAAAGCCACACAAAAAAAGTCTCACAACTTCAACAGTTTTGAAAATAAAAGGAAGTGGACGTTTGTGCATAAATTCCAAATTGGTAAATAGAAAGGTGAGTAAATATGTAGGCTAGAATTGTGATGGGCTTTTCTCTACTTTAGTTATAATCCTAAACGGAAATACAGAAAGTTTGAAACTGAATGGGTTGTGGTTGTGTTTGTGATTGAGAGTCAAAGATGGAGGTTGTGGTCTGTGAGGGGCACAGTATTAATGAGCAGGAGAACTGAGAGCAAAGGGAGATTGGGAAGAAATCTCTGGCAACAAGCATTGGCAATGCCAAGAGGTCTGGCACTAAAGGAATATTGTATGGTAATGTGAAGCATTAGAAGTAAATGACATGGTAATGGATATGTATTTGTGTGGAATCAAAGAACTCTAGAATAATATTGGTTAAGGATAAAAGGTCAGGGGACAGTTGCATTTTATTAACAGACCTAAACATAATTGCAGAATAATGACAGCCCTACTCCCATCTATGCTACTTCCAGAAGTTAAATAGTTTCTAAGATACGTATCATATCATTACAATTTCATGTGTGTGTCCTGAAAGTTTACGTTCCAACAACTGGCTAAATAAACAAAATGATCACATCTGCTTGGAGTGTGTGGAGTGCAAGCACTTTTTTGTGGAAACACACAACTTCTGCTAGATCTAATCATGTACTCCAAGATTCCAACATGTGGGCCAAGTTAAACACCCCTCTCTAGTGATGCTCATATAATTGTCTGGTCACAGCTGTGCTGTCCAGACAGATCATAAAAAGGAATGTTAACCCTCTTGGCAATTAAGAAAATGCCATGGGCAAATCAGGGGATTGAGAGAGGAAGGATATGGAGGAGGATTCAGGGGATAAAGGAAAGTAATAAAGAAGAGTACAGGGCCTCAACTTGCAAACCTCTAAATGGATTCACAGGAAATGTAAGATTGTATGAGGGAATTAAAGAGGTTTTCACGTGAAATTAGATCTTTATGATCCAAGTAAAAAATTACTTGCAAATAAAACATCGACATAGAAGGCATTGAACATGTTGGATTTAAAGACCTGATTAATGTAGTTCGTCTTCAGACTTATGTGGAAAGATGTTCAGAACAATAGTTGCATAACAACTCTTGTACTACATATGTTCTTACCTTTCTGTTTACCTATTTTGAATTTTATGCACAAACATCCAATTCCTTTTATTTCGAAATTGTGAGACCTTTATTTTAGGCTATGCAATTTTTGTCATAATTTAGAATGCGAGTGCAGAGAGATAGATTTTCTTATTTATTCCAAACCACGTACATGCAGTTCAGTGACTTAAGTCCGTCTGACAACGCATATAGACACCGAAACTGAGGTATGATTCCTTATAAAAAATGTTGTTGTTGTTATTTTAACAAATATGTGTCTAATGGTATTTTTACGGCATGAACCTAGCTAAGAAGCGAAGGAATTATGAAGGGTGCGAGCCCAGGAGCACAATTCAAAACTGTTCACATAGACTCTAGAGAGTGTAAGAAGATAATTTGCTATAGAGGAATACTGTATCTGAAGAGATGGATATTCTGGGTACACTCATTTAATGCATTATCAATCACCTCAGTTCTGTAAATTTTGTAACCAAGGTTCTCAACCCAATCTTGACATGCCACACCCTAAAAAATAAATACATTGATTGTCACAAAGGTGCTTTACAAATAATACGCTGATACGTAGGTAGCATTCATATTCAAATATAAAGCGATTCATATATATATTCATACATTTCACTAAATGTGCTTATGTTTAAACCGTTGAAAAAGTTGGGACAGATGCGTACTGTTTAGACAGTGGGGCTCCCCCACTGTTCTCTGAGCAGTGTAAAAAAGAAAATGATAATAACACAACGTTATTATCATTTTACTTTAAATATGTAAATGTAAATTGATACTTGTATAGCGCACTACTCACCCGCAAGGGTCTCAAGGCGCTTGTACGAATACCGCTGTGGAACCCATCCTGGCTTTCCCTGTGAGGCGTCCACTCCTGGGCACCTCCAAGGTGGAGGCCAGGCATCCTTAGCGTTGTGGGGGCCGTTGTGGAGATTAAGCAAGCTATTGCCCAGAGTTGCAGAGTGGGACTCCATGATTGGAATAGGCACCGAGGCGAGAATTATCAGGTCCGTGGAATTTTGAGCCCAAGACCCGCCGAGGCGGGGAATTAAACCCTGGTCCCGGGCTAGACCTCTGCATCAGGGTCTGCCATTCTAATCATTGAGCCACACTTCTCATTGAGCTATAGGTCCAGGTTAGGGAGGGGCGTGCTTGAGTCACAGGAAGGAGGAATGGTTGGTGCGCCATAAGTGTGCTTGACAGTTTGGACAGCCGTCTTCGGCTTGCCAAACAGACATGCGCACTTAGCATTTTTTTCCCTGGCCGTGTCACACTACTGGGTGGGGAACTGTCCTAGGCACTGCCTGAGCAGCCAAACAGAGCGCTTAGACCAATCACAACGCTGCTGTCATGTTGGTGACAGCTGCGTCGTGATTGGCTTAGGGGGGTCTGGGAGCCAGCATGCTTCCGTGCTACTGGGAGTCAGAAAGAGTAAAGAACAGAGGAGAGGCAACGGCAGTTCACAGGTAAGTGAGCTTATTTATTTTTTCACCCCCCTGCTCCACATTCTCTGATCTGTAGCAGCCGTTACTGCCTCTAGAGACTTTTAAAAAATATCTGAACTAACACACACTCATACAAATCTTATGAATATATAGAATAATAATCTGAGATACCCCTTTATTATAGTATTATAATATTGCAATGTTGAGAACTCAGTTGAAGGCAATTAGGTGTTCTGGGGCCAATAATGGCGGGGAAAGACCTGCTCCACCTGCCAATTAAGCATGAGCGAATTTTGCGGATCTCGCGTTCGCGAATTTTGCGGATTTGCGGATTCGCAATCCGCAAAATCCGCAAATTCCCGCGAATTTGTGGATTTTTTTTTTTTTGTGTTCGCCCGTGTTTCTGCCAGTTCGCGAGGGTTTTTACAATTTCGCAATTTGCGAACTTACCTGTCGGGTCGCAAGTTTTGCGAACTTGTTGTTTCTACGTGTCCAGCCTGTTTGGGACACTCTTCTTCATCACTGCCACTCTCTGTCACCACTGCCACTCTCTGACTACTCATGCCACCCTCTGGCCCACCCATGCCACCCTCTGTTTCATCACCACACCCTCTGGTTGTCCAGTGTACATTATTTTCGGCAAAGCAAAGCACACCTTCCGTGCCTCAAGTGACCTGAATTAATTTGGGGCTGATTAATGTGTCACAGAATATTTTTTTAGCTGGCACCTGCTTCCTTAGTGCGCCCTGATTAGTGATCTTTTGCACTTGCTAAGTGCTTTCATTGTTGCAAAATTAGTTACAACACCTGCCCTGCCCCAACTGACAATAATGAATTAGGGGCTGATTAATGGATTTTAACTTCCAGCCTGGCTCCTGCTTGTCTCCCTTAGCTGTAATTCAGGACCTTTGTGGCATATGTGTAACTATTCTGAGGTTCAGAGCAGGGTCACATAATAGTTTCAACTGGCAACTGAACTCTGGAGGGGCCCCTCAGGAAGCACTACAGGAAATGGCTACTAATGATGAGCCTGAACTTTTGAACCTGGTAAGTAGTTACTTTCAGTTTTGCTAAGATCGTATTTCTGCAATTTTGCACTTATTCGCGGGGCGCGAACTCACGCGAACAGTGCGAGCAGTGCGAGCAAACTCCGCTGCTCGCGGATTTGCGGATTTTGCGGGAGATTCGCGAATCTCGCGGATTGCGGATTTCCCGAAAATCCGCAAAATCCGCGAGCGGAACGGATTTTCCGCCCATGCCTACTGCCAATGTGTGTCTTTATGTTTCTCCCATTTTAATTTTTTAAGCTATATTATTCTGCCTCTAGTGGTGGGAAAGATCAAATAGTCTTATAGTGCTTCTGCATTGGGCAATAACAGTTGTTAAAGGCCATCACACTGTTATTGGCTTGAGCCGTTAACAACCATTATTATTCTTGGCAGAGGGCTATAAAGCTTACATATATGTCAGATGTCATGATTTTCTGATAGCAGGTAGGAGAAAATTAAATTTTGCAACAAAGATGAAGACCAGCCCAACACCCAACATACAGAAACTGTGCACTCATTTTTGTGTGAAAACTTTATTTATCTACAAATATTAGAAGATCTAAAAGTGTCAGCTTCACGCTATCTGATACAAATCCTTAAGTACATTTAAAACTCCAAGATACTTATTTGTGCTTTTTTGCGTTACATAAAGTTATGGTATGTTATATTGTATGAAGTTAGGTTTCATTACATTATTTTGATTGGTTGTAAAGCGCTCACTGCAATCTTGAGAGCTTCCTTAAAGCACTGATGACAAAATTTAACAGGTGTGTCATTTGGAAAATATACATTTAAATTCTTACTAATCTTGCATAATCAGGAACTTTACCTCATGCCCCATAGAAATGAACATGATATTCCCTGTACCTTGGATTTTATTTATAATCAAAGATGTGAAACGTAATACTAATAAAAATAATACTAATATTTCTTTCCAAAGCACTTTATTGGTAAGTTTATGTCCAATAAGCACTGAAAATAACAGTTATTAATATTACACAATGTAATAGCATTTGACATGCTGACCTCGCAAGGTTCGAAGTATGAGTTGTTTTTGTCAGGATTTAAACTCATGACATGCAAGTTAAATGCCAAAGCAACCACGAAAGTCTCTGAACCACATAGCCAACTGTTAAATATTCTGCGAGCTCGCTGTAAAAACAAGCATTTGCAATGCAATTGGTCTCACCTTTGAGACCTTATATGTATTTAGCTATGCAGCACATTAGCCTGGACGCTGAAACATCTGTTGCTCTTTAACAAGGAGGGGAAGTAAGCACCAAACTGTGTGACACACCAGGTACGGGAACACATGGAGAGAAATATTGCCTTTCACCAGGAAACGGGATATTCCTAAGCTCTGTTAATAATATAAAATCAGGGCCTTTGGTGGTCATATCACTTAAAATACATGAGTTGAAAAGAATTATTGTCTGCGGGTGCTTGTGGAATTCAAATTCTATGGACTAGGATCTAGAGAATGCTAAAGTGATCCTGAAATT
The DNA here is from genome assembly GCF_964263255.1 of Lissotriton vulgaris. NCBI lineage: Eukaryota > Metazoa > Chordata > Amphibia > Caudata > Salamandridae > Lissotriton > Lissotriton vulgaris. The sequence continues at coordinate 667,248,818 of NC_141696.1, forward strand.
GTATTCACCACTGCTGGTCGTTTTCTATCAAGAAAGTTAAATAGAGGCAGTTGCCAGAAAAATAGAAAAATAAAGTACCACAGCAGAAAGCAATTCTGGTATTTTACTGACCTCTTCTGTTCGTTTTCTATCATGACAGCTAAATAGAGGCAGTTGAACAATCCAAAAGCAATTCTGGAATTTTACTGACCTCTGCTGGTCGCTTTCTATCAAGACAGTTAAATACAGGCAGTTGAACAGAAAGAAAAGTCCCTAAGCGGGAGCAGACAGGTCCTAGGGCTGATCTCCAGAGCCCACAAAGTACATACATAGATAAGTAGATACTAAAGTAACAAGATGTCTCGAATACTTGACCAAAAAAATATATATGTAATTGTATCCCCTAACATTGAACGCCATTGGTTAAAATGTGTTGTAAACAAGGTATAGGGAAGCACCCACTCATGTCCCAGAAGCCACTTGTTAGTCCAGTGCCGGAAGCTGAAAGGTGAGGCAGTTCCTGTGAGCCAGCAACCATTGATATGGCTTTTTTCATAGACATGTTGATTTATCTTTTGCCATGATGCTTTTCTCTCAGTGATTTTTTATATTTTGAATGAGTGAATATTTTATTGTCTTTGTATTCCACATTTCATAGCCTCCAACGACTATAGGCAGGGTCACTGGAATTATGCAATTCTGCTGCTGCTGCATGTTTCACATGATTATGGATTTGCCACATAATCTATCATCTGCTAAATAATCCATAGATTTTGACAAAAAATGTTCCAAGGTCAGACGGATCAAAAGTTACTACAAGTGTGGCAACACGTGACGCTGCGTAGTGGAAAGCCCTACGCAAAAGATTGCTTGGTCATCTTTTAACTATTCATTGTTGTATTTGGCTCTTAAACTGGTACTATTAAGGTGAAATAGTTGACTAGACAGTGTTACAATGTTTAAAAATTACAAAATAACGCTAATGGCAAAATGTGCCACGTTGAGATGCATAATTTGGTTTTTCTTCCACATAGTTTAATCAACCCTGCCACCATATTTGACCCTCCCCTGCTGCTTAATTCCAGTGGCCCTGCTTATAGGTTTTTTGGAGAACCAGTAACGCCCAAGAAGATAAGGTATATCACCCAGTACACCACTGTTTTATAAACACATGCTTAAAGGACTACACACCGCAATGAGAGATATGGGGCAGTAACAATGTGGGCTGTCCCTATCTCCCTTCTTAAAAATTGGGACAATGGTGGCAGTAAACCATGAGGTAGGCATAACTGTTGCTGCTGCTGCATTTCATACCCTGACAAGGAGTGGTGCTCATGCCTCTGTGTTATAACAGAAAAGGTCAGGGGGAATCCCATCAGGGCCCGGGGCCTTGTTCCAGGACAGTCCTTCAATTCCCAATCTGACCTCATCCAAGGTAAAGGTACTGGGCTCTGATCTATGAAAGGGATTTGGGTCCTGTAAGGATGACTCGCTACAACGTAACTATACACTGCCTCAAAATGGGCCTTCCATTGCTCTGGGGGAATGTTGTGACTTCACCCCGGTTTATCTGGTTCTGTGAAACAGGGGTTATTGATGAATCTCCAGAAAGGCGTGCAATCTTTTTGCTCATATGCCTCTGCTAAATCTTCCCATGCTAGTTTTTGCAGTAAGCACTTCAGCCTCTTAACGACCTGCTTGTAATTGCTACTGCAGGCCACCACCCGGGATCTATCCCACAGGGTCTGATTCAAGGCCCTCTTGAGATCTCTAAGAGCCTGGGCGCACTCGCTATCAAACCATCTCGGGACTTCCGTATGGGGGAGACTGCCGGGACTGTTAAAAACCTTCAACTAATTGTGCTGAAAGTGATAAGTGCCTGGATAATTTCTTCCCCCTGGGCTTACAGGTCTAAACAGGTCAAGATCTCCTGCTGGCTTCTGCGGAACAAAAATGTATTAAAAGCAATAACATCCACTTGTGACCACCTTAAGCACCTTCCTTGGTCAGTGCCAGAGACCGTGTTCCCGGATCTCCTTCAAGGTATGGACTGGATCCCTGAGAATTCAAGAGCCAAGGTCAAAGGGTAGTGATCGCTAAATGGGCTTTGTTGTATGTTAAAAAAGATATAAGCCTCCGCAAAGAGAAAGACACAAAGATAAAATCAATAAATGTTGAGCAACCCCTTCCTTTATAGGTCGTGGACACAGGGGAATCATGGAAAATAGCAAGCAGGTCCAGTGTGTGTGTTAAACCATGGGTATTTAGGAGGGCATTCAATTCCTGCCCTTACGTTGTGTGTTCCATGTGCAAACCATCGCTAATTGTGTAGGTGCACCCGTCTCGGCAAGTCACTGCTACTTTGCGGCATAGATGACAATTAAAATCACCCACTGGGACTATGTAGGCCTGCAACAGGCCTTCCCCTTGTAATTGCTCAAGAAGCCCTCTTAACTCTACAAGACTTGCCGGCCCATAGTGCTGCCATCTCATTATATAAATTAATTAGAACACATTGATGCAATTTGCACATTAATGTAATCCCTTGTACAACTTTACAGTCCCACAGCAGAGACTTCATGGTACAGTGGGTCCTGAGGTCTATAAACATGATTCCCTGGACTGCCAGTCCCCATAGTACCTTGGCACCTTTGACGAGGGCTGGCGCCTATGTTTTCACCGGGATTTGTCTCCCCAGTTACAGATCTCTCAATGGGCATGTCACTGTCTTCACTTATACCCCACCCTCTCGCTGTCAATCTAAATCATTAAGATCCCTCAGGGCAGCAGAGGGGTTAGGTGTAGTCAAAAAACACCTGTGGGAGGTGCAACCCCCTTCGTCAGTTATAGGGTGGTGAAAAGGTATAGGACTAAGGGGATGCATGTAGAAGAAACCCAGTGGGAGTAACTTTATGCCTGATTCAAAGGAAAATGATTGGGAGGTGTGACCCAGGATCTTGCAGGCCTGTTCTGGGAGCCTGAGCGTAATTATCACACTGTTGCCTTCGAATGATTTCCTAGACCGGCCAATCCAGGAGGCCTGTTGAGTCATCAGAATATTCCTGTGGTCCGCTACATTAAACCTAACGTGTCTGCTTACCAATGGGTCACCTTGTTGATGAATTGGTCAGTGAACTCATCCCTCGGGTACTAAGGCCTGGCACCCCTACTAAGACCACAGTATAGGCGTAGCAGGCTGGGGGGAGGTCCATTGCTGGTAAACAGGGGTTGTTTAGGGCAGATAGACTATCTGTGGTTACAACCCGATGCGGTGGCGGGGGACACAAATGGTTCAGGTCTGGGCCACTTTGAGAACAGGCTGGGGGGCTGGGTTGGGTAACCAAAGGTTCGGGAACCTTTGCCATGGCCCCTGATGCGCTCTGAATGACTATGGGGATCTGGGTAGTGATTGGAGCCCCTGCAAGGAAGCCCCTGCAAGGAAGTTTGTTAGTTGTACTATCTGTTGATGCAACACAAACATCTGGGAGGCCCGATTGAAGGTAGCCAGTGCTATTTCAACCCAACCAAGTGTGACTCTAGTTTCTACCAAGACTTTAGTGATTTCACTGCAAAAGTTAATTAATAGGCTAGTCAATACTTCCACAATGTTTTGCTTTAAAGGAGCCCATAGTTCTTCAACAGCCTCCAAGTCAACATTAGCGACAACCTACCCTTTTTTCACAGTCTCAGTTTTCTTGTTGACTCACCGCAGCCTCTTGAGTGCAGGGGGACCATTCAGATCTGCACTTTGTTTTGGAGCAGTAGAAGCCCTGTAGCGACTGTTATGCCCAGGGGTGAGATTACTCAAGCTGGGGCTAGCGGTACCCAGACCTTCCTGTGCTCGGCCCATTGCTCCATCCAATAATTCTTCAGATGAGCATGGAGGCTCAGCCGGTGTAGGAAGCAATACGCCACCCATGCCCGCAGAGAGTTGCCTCTCTGCCCTATCTATTTCCTTTTCAATTGCACCCACAGCTTTTGCCAGAAAAGAGTCAGTAGTTCTATGTTTTGGACCCTGTGGGGAGCTCGCGGGTGCTGCTTTCCTCTTCCTCATTTGTCCTTGTTCAAAGAAACCTCCTACTGACTGAAGGGTAGTGCAATATCAGTGTCTCAAATAATGGGCAGGTACTCAAGTGTAGGATTTCTGTTGGCCTTTGCGTAGAAACCAAGCACTGTCCGGCTCCTTGGCCTCAACAAGGCTGGTAGGAATGCATTCAACTACTGACCGCCCTCAGATCAAGGGACCAAGAGAGTGGTCCCAGCCCAGCCTCGGTCGGCCGCTGACGGGTGCAGATGGGCACGCCCGCGCACATCCTGCGCTGCAGGAGCCCTGTCCACCTTAAGTAGCGCCTCCGGGCGCGAAGATGACGAGACAGCGACGGCCACAAAGTCTGCTGGGGTGTGTGGTCCACTCCTCCAACCACTCCAATGATAACGGGCTTTCCCAATAAATTCATGTAATTTTGGGTTAAAGGCATAATGTTGCCACAAATTATATTATTTCATAGTATATCACTTCTTTTTATTAAAAGTTTAAGACTAGCCTGTGCCAAAACCATGTGTTTATCCATTCACCCACATCCATGTATTTATTTATCTGCACAATACATCCCTGTGTGTATCTCTTCAGTGAGTGACTTTACAGCTTGTACATTTGCAATTTTTCCCTCTTTTCACTCCACTTGTATATATACCTCAAACCACTAGTATATGTAGTAGACCTTTGTACTTACTACCATTCCTATGTGAATTTAGAGTTTATCTGTTTGTATCTCTTCCTTCAGTGACTTTACAACTTGTACATTTGCAATTTTTTTACCTCCTTTCGCTCCACTTGTACCTTTGCAATTCTTTTCCTGTTTATATCTTTTATGTAACTCATGTAATCCAAACTTCTTATGTAACGCAACTGGTTCTTTTGTAAAGTGCTCTGACACCTTCGGGCAATGTTCGCACTATATAAAATTGCAAAAAAATAAATAAATAAAAATCCCTCAAAAGAACTGTCTCATACAATCATTTGCATACCAAAAATGTGCCCAGCCATCCAACTGCAACCATGCATTTATCCATCAACGTTCAAGCACAACTTCAGCAAGCAGGCTAATACATCTATTGATCGTGCTATGCACCAAATCTCCTTTACCTTATTCATCTCCCAGCCCCATCCATAACTTCATGGAACCATTCATCCACTCATCTAGCCTAAATGTATTCTCTCAGTATGTGTGTATGCGTGTTTTGTCCGATTTGATATGAAGAGTTGTATGCCTCTGTACACCTCAGAAGCTGCATGCTTTTGACTTCTGTTGAAGAAAACAGGCTGACATGCCTTCGTGAAGTCTGAAAAAGTTTATTAAAAAAAAATCACAGTCTGTGAATCACCGAGTCAGATGGCAAGAGATCCCCTTCACCCACTGAGCATACATTCTGCACCTACATTTTCAAAACTCATTTTTACACACAAGGCTCCAGTGGAGTTCACATGGCCAAAACCGAACCAAAGAGCTTATTGCAAATGTTGAAAAAACCCTTGATTCAGAGCACATTCGACCTTCAAAATGACACAAAGATACACAAATGTAAATTTTTCAATGCTGAGCTAGATAGTTGAGCATTTTTATTCACTATTTCTAAATACAAAATTGAGGCTTTATAAGTTGGATGCAGCACAGCCTGGTACTATTGTTAACATTAGCAAGCAATGTGGCAACAGCAGTGGCACATCAGAAAAACTCTCACAGTTTGTGTGATTGGATTGCACTATTGTTAGAAATGGGATTTCTGGTGGGCTAGGATATAAACCTTAGCCAGGCAGAACCACCACTCTAGTCAGGGTGAGTAAGTTACACACCTAATATAACCCCTGCTCCACCGCTTGGTAGCTTGACACAGAGCAGTCAACAAGGCCGGACTGGAAACCCGAAAAGGGCCCTGGCAAACTGCTGGCCAGCCCCACTGGGGGCCAGGGGGGTGCATCCGAGCTCTTTGCTAGGGCCGGTTTTGGCCGATGTTGTTACAGGGGACTGATATTGCCGGTCCCCGGTAATAAAAACAGCCCCCAGAGGCCCAAAACTGGCCCCCACCCTGGCGGCCCACCGGAAAACAGCCGGTGCCCGCTACGGCCAGTCCGGCCCTGGCAGTCAGGCTTATGCCAGAGGCAATGTGGAAAGTATTTGTACACACACACAGTAACACAGTAGTACACCACAAAAGGACTCCACATCAGTTTAGACAAATAGCCAATATTCATTTGAATCAAACAAGCCCAAAACTACAAAAATCCACATACAAAAATCAAGATGTCACTTTTCAAAGATTAAATCAAGCATAGCTCTTAGAAATCAAAAATGTCTCGAACTGGTCAGTCCAACCTCAATGTAGTGAGGGCCGATTACGGAGTCATGTAGAACCAAGTACAGTACCTTGGAGGCTTGGTGAAAGACAAGGACAATGCAAAACACAGAGGAGATGAGACATCGCAGAGCCTGGTGTGGCGTCAGTTCCTTACTGTTGCAAGGGAGATGATGCGTTAGTTCCTTACTGACAGGCAGGGGAGGTGATGTGTTGGTTCCTTACTGCTGCAAGGGAGTGGACACAGTGGTTGCTGGTTTGGTACCTCAGTTACTTTCTGTGGAACAACATCGATGAGGAGTTGAGAGTCAAGCCACGAGGCTTCGGTTTCAGCGGCGTCCATTTCAGACCAGACCACAGGCGTCAGAGTCAGAGCGATGCGTCTCGAATTTAGGTGGTGCGGTGCTCGAGACTCATGTAATGGCGGAGCTTCAGAGGGTGCCCTTGACAGGTCAAAATGGCAGTTTAAAACAGCACACACAGACATTTCGGTTGCAGGTCTGAGGCATGTTTCTAGAGCTACTCATGTGGCTGGCATAATCAGGCAGAAGTTGTTAGAAACGGGGGTCTCGAGCTGGCAATGGTTTGCACCTTTGTTCAAGTAGGGACCCTTCTTCCTAGTCAGGGTAAGGGGGATACACTTCTAAAATAACCCCTGCTCACTCCCTTGGTAGCTTGGCACGAGCAGACAGGCTTATCTCAGAGGCAGTAAATATTTTGTGCATACATACAGTAATACAGTGAAAACACTACAAATGCACACCACACAGTTTAGAAAAATTTGTAATCTTTATCTAAACCAAACAAGACCAAAACAACAAAAATCCACAATACAGTAATCTAAATGTACTTCTTTGAAGGTAAAAACAGTTCTGTCCATAGCAGACTATAGATTCGGCACTTTCAACACAAAGTACTTTGGATACATTACAATCATAAACAAAAACAGCCGCAGGAAAGGTGATGAGTTGGTTCTTTATGCGCAGGGAAGGAGATGCGTTGGTTCTTTACTCCACGGGAGTTGATGCGTCAGTTAATTACTGCCATGCAGGGGAGGTGATGCCGCGTTTCATTACTGAAGAGGAGGTGATGCATCGGTTTCTTAGTGTGCGAGGAGGGGATGCATAGGTTTTTTACTGCGGCCCGGTATCCTTGTAGATTTGGCACCCCAGTGCGATGCGTGGGGATTGGGCATGCATCAGTTCTAAATGTGACAATGGTGCTACGTTGGTCTCCCCAGCCGCGTTCCCACAATGCGTTGGTTCTTGCAGCCACACAGCAGAGCCTGCGTTAGAATCGGTGCAGTGATCTTGATCCTTGGAGATCAGTGCAAGGGATTCAGTGTGCGACGATTTCTCCAGCCCCAGACAGGTCCTACCTTGGTTTCTTCAACCTCACCGTGGTGATGCACCTGAAACATGTGCGGATTTGTCGCGATTCTTGTAGTTGCATCTCTTTTCCAGTTCCCAACAGCAGGAACAACCTCCAGAGGCCCAACTCAGCAACAGGCACCTCTTGGCAGGTCAGAACTCCCAGCCAGAAAGTTCAGGGGAGCTGGTGGTGAAGTCTTTGTATCCCTGACACTTCAGAACAGGAGGCAAGCTCTACTTCAAGCCCTTGGAGATCTTCTACAAGCAGGATACACTGCACAAAGCAAAGTATTTGTCCTCTCATTGGCAAAAAATGTCACTGTAGGCCAACCCCAAACAGCACACAGCAAAGGGGCAGTACTTCTCCTGCAGCTTTCCCAGCTCTTATCATTGGCAGAGGTTCCTCTTGATTCCAGAAGTGATCTAAAGTTCTGGGGTCTGGGCCCCACTATGTATGTTCAATGTGTCTTTCTTCTCTTGTGGCAGAGAGGCTATGAGCTCTGTCAAAACCAGTTCTGTCCTCTCTGGTCCAGCTTACCAGCAGGAGGTGGAGACAGCCTTGTGTAAGGCAGCCCAGGGCCCTTCAAGTGAAAGAAAATCTCCTCCCCCTACTCTAAATGCAGCCCAGGTCTATTCAGCCCAGCCCTAACTTATCCAGTAAAGGCAGGCCACATCTCAACCCCCCAGTGGATGTCTACAGTGAATGCACATCCCCAGACCCTGTCACTCCAAAACAAGACAGTCAATCCACAAACCAGCAGAGGCACACAGGATGGCTAAGCAAGAAAATACCCACTTTCTAAAAGTGGTATTTTCAAACACACAATATAAAAACCATATTTACTAAAAGATGCATTTTTATTTTCTGAGTTCAGGCATACTAAACTCCCTCTTTATACTTATAAGATGTTATAAATAAACTCCTATTCTATCCTATAAGACAGATAGCCTTTCAATAGTGAAAAACGAAATACACTGTATTTCACTATCAGGACATGTCACACACATAAGTACATGTCCTACCTTTCACATACACTGAACCCTGCTCACTGGGTATCTTGGGACTACCTTAGGGGTGACTCACATGTAATAAAAGAAAAGGTTAGGGCCTGACAAGTGGCTGCACTTGTCAGGTTGACATGGCAGTAGAGACTGCACGCAGACACTGCAGTAGCAGGTCTGAGTACCATTTGCAAGGCTGTTTGTATGGGTGGCACATCAGTGCTGCAGACCAACTTACAACATTTGATTTACAGGTTCTGTGCAAACACTGTTAACTGTACTAGGGACTCAGAAGCAAATCAAATAAGCCATTTATGGAAACACCAATCCATATTAACAATTTACATAGAGAGCATATGCAATTTACCCCTGATCAACAGTGGTAAAGTTCCCAGAGTACTAAAACCAACAAAAACAGGTCAGAAAAAGGAGGCCATAAAGCAAAAGTTCCGGGGATAAACCCGCTGGGAAATCCAGGTCTAACAATGGTAAATCAAATAGGATAATCATGGAGGAACCAAACATCATTACATTTTAGACAGCAAGCACTTGCACTTTAGCACTAGTCAGCAGTGGTAAAGGGGCCAGAGTCCTAATACCAGCAAAAACTAAATGCAGCACACAGTCATAAACAGGAGGTAAGAGGCAAAAAGAAAGGGGAAACCACGCCAAAAGATACCAGTTCTAACACCTATGTATGTTGATCTTTGAGCATGGTTGCATTTCGGTGTTGGTATGTATAGACATGGATAGCTGCATGTGTACTTGTTTGTGTGCAAAGCTAGGTGCTTTTAAATATGGTTTTCATTGTGTGCATTGATGCCTTTGACAATGTTTGTCTCTATCTGCATTTTTATATATATTTCTTATCTACGTGTGTGTGGATACACATGCTAGTGTATTGTCTGTCTACACAGAAGCCAGAAGTTATGTCAATACTTTTTTCTAGTAAGTGTGCACATGTGTGATTTGGATGCAAATTATCTTAAATAGATTTAAATGCTGAAAAATGCAGAGTTATAATACTTTTATTTGATTTGTTAAAATCGTAAAAGGGTGGAGCTTACCACCATGTGATAAACATCAACATATTGAGTCCGCGTAAAACAGTATAAAACATGCCCCGTGTCCTGGGCAACTTTGCACGGATATACATGATAAGTAAAAACAGGGAGAGCGTTTTTAAATATGCAAAGATAACAGGAAACAGCGGTAACACTTTTATAAGGCGTTGGACCTCTCATTAAAGGATTGGGCCAGCAAATGACTTTTATAACAAGGGGTACTGCACACATAAGGACTTACATTTGATTGGATGTAACTGTCCCCTCTTGTCTCAAATAAAAAGCTTGCAGTGTCTTAAAATAAAAGAGAAGAGGAGGGGGAAGGGTGGCTGTAACGAGAATGAAAGAGGATCTGGGTCCGGCTGCAAGGTATCCATATGTCCCAGTTCCTCTTTTGTTGCTTCTTTTTTTTCGAGCTCTTGAGCAGAAAATGTCAGGAATTTTATCGTTTTGCAGGAAAGTTGTATTGAAGACCCGCTGAAAAATGCAGAAATTTCTCTACAGTCCAGTACCTCTGAAAATACTTTTAGGCTATAGCAAAGTATAGTCTGCCTCAGCTGAACCAATCTTCTCAAGTCACCACTCTGCAGAGAAATGTCTCAATTTCCCCGCAAATCTTTTAATTGGTGCAAAGTCTTAATTGCCCCTGCGGTCTATTCAAAAGTAATTTAGGAATCCTAAAAAGACTCACCCATGTGCCATAATTAGTGTGAAATCCATGCCATGACTGCTCAAGAGGTGGAGTTAGAGCGGATGTCTCATAATGTTGAATCGAAAAAATTAGCTTGAAAACTAAACACAACATGGCTGTTCATGTGAGCCATTCACTTTTTAAATCCTTGTTGTGGTACAATGTAATGCTAAACCTCCTCTCCTCAATTGGCATTCCCGGCTAGAGCATGTGCTCTTCTCCATTTTGAAAGCCTAAATATGGGGACTGTCTTTGAATTGGATCACGTGCTTATCCCTCAAAATAACATTGTTTTTACTGATGTCAAGATGCAACGGTCCATGCTTGACAGAATCCTCCCTCTACTGGAAACCAGCTAACGGGATGCCTTGTCTTTGGCCTCCCAGAAGGTTGTAAAGACGCTTGACACTTGAAAGAATCTAAATCAGGGTTCTCCAATGCTGGTCCTTGGAGGCAGGATCCATGCCAGATATTTAGCGTATTCACATTTAGATCAATGTAGTTATCTTAAAAATCTGGTATTGATCCGGCCCTCCAGGACTGTCACTGGAGAATCCTAATCTAAACAAAAGGTGCTGAAATGTGCCTGAATTATGAAAGTATTACTATACTAAACCAGTACTGAAAGCCCCATTCTGGCTCCAAATAAATGCATGCATGAATTCAAATCACTCCCCACTATCTTTAAGACTGACTTGAACAAAAGCCTGTCCTACTTGTAAATGTTGGCTCCACTTTACATCTGAGTCAGGAACTTTTCGTCAGTTTCGCTGCATGTGATTCCACAACTTCCCATTCACAAGTACAAGCAGAGCAGCTAGTCTGAGGAAGTGTTGGGGCCTAAACTGTAAAATAGCCACTACTTAGAGGTGAACCTCACTACATCTGATTCAGAAAACCTTTAAAAACGGAATTCTTAAAAATAATTTGTCTGACGACTACATACGGCATAGTAATCGAAAAATGTGGGGCGTTATAATTTACCACAACCTGCTGGACTCTAACGATCCACTGACTTCTAATTTATATGTGTTTGCTTTGCTTTTATTTTCGCCAATTCGGCTCAGCATTCAGAATCTATTGCGCGATGAGAACTGGCCTTGCCAAAACAAATGAATAAATTACAGTAGCATCTTGTGCAGCCCAAAACATAGCCTCACCTTCCTTGAAAGCACAATATGATAGTAATTTCTTGGTAGTGAACTTGCAAGTAGCTCAAACCACATGTAACTTTAGCAAAAACTGTTTCAAATTTCGGAACTTAATCAGTTACTCTCAATATAGAGTACTACTGTGTCAACCAAACTAATTGTGATATACAGTCTAACTAGTTACAGTGCTAAATGTTCTTAATTTATTGACTATAAGCAGGGCATAAGGAATTATGCGATTGTGCGGCTGCAGCGATTTTCACATAATTATAGATTTGCTGCATTTGTCACATAATCCATCATATGCTGCATAATCTGCAGATGTTAACAAAAAATGTGTTTCTAGCGCAAATGGTTCAAAAGTTGCTAAAACCGCAGCAACAGCTGTTACCCTGCAGTGGAAGGTCCTTTTCAGAGGTTGACTGGCCGCCTTTCTGTTGCTTATTGCTATAACATAACATATGTTTTTATAAATTGCATGTTTGCCCATGGGTATCTTGGCGCATAATAACAGATGTTTATTGTTACCCAACTCAATGGCAGTGATATTATCGACCTCAGAAGGATGAAAGGCTGAGTGGGCACGTTGGGATTTGAACCTGTGACCATGAGGTCACACACAGCCCCCTACAGTGGATGCATTAGTCCACTAAACCACCAGACCAAGCGCAATATTGCTATATTTGGGTAATAAACTGGTAAGAATGAGGTGCACCCCATGACCAGACAGTGTTAACAACTGCAATAAGTACAAAATAGTGAAGTAATACTATTAATAAATGTGACACATAATTTGCCTTTTCTTGCCGCATAATTTACTCAACACTGCTGCATAATTTGTCTCTCTCCTGCTGCATAATTCCCATGGCCCTGACTATAAGATTGGCATTGGATTAGAGGTCTGGTATAGTGGCTTAATTTAGAAGTCAACAATTAAGAACTTGATTCCAAATAAACTGGCGAAATAATTTTTCCAATTCTCGTAAATATACTGCATTGATTTTAATCGGAACATTTGAAAAAAGTAAAATGAATAAGGGTAGTGCTGACATCTTTATCAGTGCAACGCGCCCAATCAAAGTAAGAGGAAGAAGTGCCCACTTGCCCAATAGATCTCTAATTTTGCTCAGCGTTGTTTCAAAATTAAATCTAAATAGATCTGCATTTTGGTTTGAAACGTAGATACCCAGATATATAATCGGCTCAAGAGAATCGGCTTGTTGTTTTAAATTATCTGGGTGAAAATCACTAAACACATTTAACGCCAGTACTTCAGTTCATTTGTGATTGATTTTGTATCCACCAATCGCCTCAAACTCTGCGAATTCGCTTAAAATTATTTCAATATTTTGTCTTACAGGTTTAAGATAGAGTATAACATCATCTACAAATAACTTTAATTTCGACATCCCCTCTATTGGAGTTTTAATCTCTATTTCCCCGAATCCTAACGGCTAAAGCGCCAAGGCTAAAATTATCAACCCTTCAACTTGATACTAGCTGGGGTGGGCTGGCACTCCCCCATATTCGTACTTACTATGAAGCAGCATTTATGGATATAGTTGTTCGCCTACTTCATAATAAAGGATCTTTGGATAGCTTTTTCTTGAATAAAATGATCCACGAAACTGGATCACAGCTCCTGGTCTTTATAAAAACATAAAAACTTCCCAACAAAACAAGATACAAGATGCTTCAAGTGTTAACCAGCAGACTTCAGACATTCTAATCTCTTTAAGAGCAGTCTTCAGGATTTGAATATCTGGGCTTGACAGAAACCAAAAGCTTGGGCATTTATATGTGGAATAGCCATGTTAGACTCTGGGAAATAAAAGGATTTAAAGAGTTAAGCCACTTCTTAATAAGAGGTAGATTTATTAACTGGCTCAAGGTTCAGGCAAGATGTGGCAATCAGAGCAGGCTACTCTTTTTACCTACCTCCAGGTTAAATCACTAATAAATAAATATATACTCCCAGGAAATATAGGTACCCCTCCGGTTTTAGCTACTGTGTTCAGAACCAAATTGCGAGGTATAGGGAATTGGTATTGATTATTTCGAAATCAAAGCGAGCCCCTTTTGGTTACCAATTGTCTTGGAAAGATAAAACAAGAACTATCTTGCAATTTTTCAGTTGGAGAGTGCAAACTGTTGGAGAGTAGGGTCTGCTTCCTATGGTTACCCCCACTTTTTGCTGTGATTCTCTGGTTTTTCGACTTTAGTGTGGCTGTGGACCTGCTAATCAGGCCCACAGCCGAGCTGTTCTTTCTCTAAATTGCTAAATAAGTTCCTTGTATTGTACTCTTATCTCTGACCTCATAAAGAGTCCAGAGGGGTTGAGTTTAGAATAAATACATATATATTTGATATATACCTTGTGCGGTGTGCTTTCATTTGGTACTCAAGAGATTATAAATGGTAAAACAACTTGCTTAACTCGTCTCCAAGTCTTAGCCTGAAGGCTGCTCTCCACAGCTACCACTAAGGATAGCTTTCTATAAGGTTGACTTTATAACCTACCATCAATATCTTATCTTATCTTATCTTGTCTTAATAAGGGTTGATTAGACTGGTGCAAGGTGCCCACTAGAACTAGTGGACATCATACACCAGGCTAACCTCTCACACAAGCTATCTCTCAACACGGCAGGAAGGCACTGAGAGACGCACATTTTAAAAGAATGGCGTTTTAGTCTCGATGGATGGCTTATTACACCCCACAAGCATTGCATAACATGTATCCAAAGGTAGAGAATAAATGTTTTCGGTGTCAACAGGTCGGGAGGGTGGCTGGCTGCATGTTCTTTTTACATACTCAAGGCTGACCCAGTTCTGGGAGAAAATGTGTGCTGAGTTTAGCAGTGCGCTCTTGAGTAGGATACAACCTGAGCCTGAATTGGCACTTTTTGGATTATCAAAACAGAGGCAAATTCAGCTATTAACTAGTTTGAGTTAAATGTTTTCATCAATGTCTTTTTTGGTGACACATTAATTGATCCTCCAGAATTGGAAAACGTCAAAAGCCCTGACCTTTCTTGAATGGTATAACAAAATGAAGCAAGTAAAAACCTATGAAGAAGTTAATGCGAAAAGAGTGGAAGCTACCAGAAAATGTATTTCAGTATGGAAGTATCTTGATCAAATGGAAAAGGCTCTCCAGGGGTAGACTTATTGGCTGGATTTATGGCACTTTTGCACTAGCACTTTAGAATACATGAAATGGTTTTTACGAATGTTATTGTGAGTATATACATTTTTTTTAATGAAAAGGACTATAGTATGAATTGTGTTATTATATCGGTAACCTCTTTGTGATACCTTTTTGTATGTATTTGCTCAATATATATATATTTTTTTAAAACAATTAAGAGCTAGAAGCTGACCACTAACTTAGCAAGATATCATGCACCACATGTAGATGCCTGCTGACTTAGACTGACATCAGTCGTATGATTCAAATATTCATAAATTCTAACAATTCTAGTTTAAACATGTAGCTAAAGTAACCACTCAAAACCAAATCCATTTCGAAGTTGTTTCGTGCTCTCTCTTACACAAAACAGTCTTTTGTCCAATGTTGCTGTCCTGGGGGGACTATAATGCAGGTGACGTGGGTATAACAGGAGAAACACAGCTCTGTCAGTGGCGCTCACCCTTATTTGATCGAATGTCATTCTCATTTAGACCTCACTTTCTGACAAGCGGTAATCTGCGTACTTCGACAGCGTAATGGCGCCATTTATGTCTAAGTGCTAGTTTTCGCCTCTTTCATGCAGTACTGACCTTAGAGTCCTCTCCTACACCGGCATTGTGGGTTTTTATATTAATAATCAAGGGAGCAAACCTTAAATGCAGCAGTTCATTCTTGGTCAATGAAGCTTGAAATCTGTATTCTCTTACCTCCGATTCACTTGTTTTTAGCGTGCATAATTACTTTTGTTACAGTCTGTCGTTTTGTTTAGTAATTGCACCTAATTATACAAATGAGCCACATTTTGTTGTTGCCATGATGTTTAGAATACATACTAAATTGTCTTTTTATTAAATGTTAACTGGTCCAGAGCAAGCAAAATCTAAAAACAAACGAGGAGCTATTATTTTACCGAGGAATTAAAAGCCAAGAAACTGGTTGCATTTTTCCTATTGGTTGAAAAACAGGTCACGTGTGTGGGAAATGGAATTAGGAAACTGAAGCACCAACTTCCTTTTGGATGGGTGCATTACTCTGGGGCTAGAATAGTTTGGCCACACGGGGTCTTTGAAATATGAGCCCTTTGCCCTACAGCCCTTCTTCGACCTCCAATGAAAAAGAGCCTGTTCAAAGTGATCCCTCTGGTAACATGAACCTCCCCAAATCTACTGATGCCTACATTTCAGCTCCACAGGATGTACTCAAATTTTGCTCGGAGCAATAGGGTACCAACTGACAAAAGCAATGTGGTGTCATCAGAAGTAGTCGATCAGATATTACAGGATCAGTACATTGATGCTTTGTTGTATTCCAGTACTTGTTGTGGGCACTGATCCTGCCACACACCGCATCTGAATCATGCGCGCCCCAGTACAGTTAATGCAAATTATTAATCCACTGCCTGATTACAGTCGCGGCCAAGGATCTCCACCTGACTCATCAGTGATCAAAGTTAATACAGAAGCGGGCCAGTAGCATGTATGTATATGGGAAACATCATTTACCACGAAGGCATTACCACTACTCACGTTTACCACGTGACACTTACCACGCAGGGTGCCTTCCACGCAGGGTACCTTCCACGACGTCTTTACCACGGGCTAGGGGGGGAGACGTGGTATTCCTTCAAGTCGATCTGCGTGGGCATGGGGGGGCAGAGGGAGGGGGGGGGGCTCGGAGGGGGGCTGGGGGGGGTCTCCCCCCCCAAAAATAACAAGCAGTTTACTTTAACAAAAAAACGAACATAAATTTAAAAGAAAGAGGAAAGAGCCTCCCCAAAGACGTGCCGTGTACGTCAAAAAAGCAGTCTTTTTTTTATTTTGGTATACGTGTTTTGACGCTTGTTTCAAAGGAGGATGGAAGTAAGGGCTCGTGGAGAAAGACGTGAAGGTAAGACGTTGCAACGCGTAGTAAAATGCTACGTTGTAAATACCAGCGTGGTAAAGCCACTTGCGAGGTAAAATTCGCGTGGTAAAGCCATGCGTGGTAACTGAAATCGTGGTATAATCATATATTCGTATGTATATATGTACGTATGTATGTGGTGTTGCTATACCACAAACCTACACAAAGGCACCTGAAAGCTGTATAGTTTCAAAGGTAAGGATACAGTCAACAAGTGATTTCAGAGGTAGCTGGTTTGTGGCCTGTTACTGAAGCATGGTGAATCTTTAGAGAGGTGTGTCTTCAGCCCTCTTCTTAATTGGAGCAGCATTGGTATCAGTTGGAATGGACATGGGTATGCTGTTCCAGACCATGGGTGCATATTTGGAAAAGGTGTGCTGTCTTGTTTTTAAAGCATTTTACACTCCTTTGTCTCCTGTCTGCTGATGTCCTGGCTGCGTGTTTGAAGAAGCACTAGATATAGTGAGCTTGTCATCCAAATATGTTGCGATGCAGACCTGCAAGGGGTGCCAGTGC
Source organism: Lissotriton vulgaris (assembly GCF_964263255.1). Classification (NCBI taxonomy): domain Eukaryota; kingdom Metazoa; phylum Chordata; class Amphibia; order Caudata; family Salamandridae; genus Lissotriton; species Lissotriton vulgaris. The sequence continues at coordinate 667,266,040 of NC_141696.1, forward strand.
AGTTCCATTTGGATGGGGGTGTTGTGATCATATTTCTTCAAGCCCTGGATGAGACATGAAAAGTATCTTGTACCTGTGTGGCAGACTATGGAGGACCCACCTTGAGACCCCGGGTGTTTCTCCACATAGAATTCACAAGGGTGATATCTCTTTCGTTCCACAAACCCATCTGCTACTTTGTGGCTGCTCCTGCCTCTCACTTTCAGGTAACTTCCCTAGGTGGGTGCATCAAATCTTTCTCTTTCCATCTTCACTGGGGCCTCTTCCTCCTTATAGAACCTGCCGACACCTAATGTTTCGGCATTGTGTCTTGCTCTTCCTAATTCCACTGGGGACACGCTAGCCTATCAGAATTTTCTGGCTCCCATAATGGATGAACTATGTCTTGTTGTCCTTGGTTCCATTGCCTCTACCCGGGGCAATATTGCTTCAAAACATCACCCTGGGCATGTCAATATATGCACAGTCTGGGGAAGGAAATCATTCCTTGCCAGAGACGTCACATATTAGGAGACTTCGACATGTAAGCAAATACAATACAGAATAAAATCGATTTGGTACGTTCTCATATTTATAGAGTGGTTCATATGATTGCATCACCTGTTAGAAGATGTCCCAAAACCTCACGCTCCACAAGCCCAGCAAACTGTAACACTTTGAACCATGGGGAGGGTGTACATAATCTAGCAGCAGCTCTTAACTCAGGACTGATCCCCAGTGGCTGTGGTTATAAGATTATAAGGAATGGAATACTGTATTATGCCTTCCTTCTCCAGTTATTGCAAAACTGTGTATTGCCCCCTGAGCCTGTCTCCCTCCTCCTGTTGGAGTCACCCAGACGACTGACATTCGGGTTGGAGGCAGTTCAAATTGTGCTGCTTTGTTAAATGACTGTGGAAAGACTGAAGACCATATCTGACCATACACTTTTATTGCTCCATTCTGGGTGAATAAACCATCCTAAACCCATCAAGCCGCCTCACCACAGTGGCGCTGCTTTCAAAGAGGGCAGACACGGAGACCCCAAGCAAGCGTTAAGTCAATATGTGCACAGGTAGCAATGGTGCGGCTTGCACCAAATGGGAAAGAGCTGCAGTGCGCCACCCTTGCAGTACACACTGAACCCTCGTTGTCATTCCCTCCTTTACTTCCATGCAGAAAAGAGCTGCAGCAGTTGGGGTATTGGTGGGGCTCCTCAACATCAGTGGCATGACTGGCAGCACTCGTCAAAATGGCATAAACGTAGGGAAATTGGGCAGGTTTTGTCAGTACTCTCTGCTTGGTAGTGTTTAGTAGTTTCCCTGTGCTGACTGTTGGAGTTTCTGCGGCAACTAATGCTATTCCATCTTAAGTACTCGAGATGACTTACAACGAACAAACCCTGCATATTCATTGGCATTCTCTCTCTCTGTTGTACTACGTTTTTACAAATATATATATTTGTTGTTCCTTTATGTTTTTCTAAGTTTTTGGTGAAATCATCTGCAAGTGTCCTAACTATATGATGCAGTCTATGCAGCCAGGATCCAGTTTAAATCCTCGCAGGAGAAGCTAGCTACTGCCTCTCTCTTCCAGGGTTTCACTTTTCACCTGATCATGCTGTGACCAGTGACCGTGATGCATCTCCCCCTTCACACATCACCCCTACCAAGCCTCCACCAACACGGAATTTGGTGCCCGCCCTGCCACCTTGGCACGGTGGTAGCCCCAAACCTCTCAGATCTCTTAGACCAGGAAGTTCCCAAGACAATGGGCTTTGATCGTGCATTCCCCGGAGTGGAAGGCCACCTCCCTTTTCACCATCAGCAGTTCCTGATCGAGAAAATACAAAATCCATCTGAAAGTAGTTACTTTTGCCTCTGTTACAATGAGGTCCATCTGCCTTATTTTCAAATATGGCATATTAGAGGTAAGGATGTGTTCAGCCACTGATTTAGTCAGTGAACGCCAACATTTCCCTTTCCAAAACAGCCATCCCCTATCACAGTGTCATTTCATATAATATTAATTGTGACTTGTGATGAAATTGGTCTCCAGAGGTTTTCTCTAGCAGACTTTATTAGATTTTTGTAAATATACACACACGGAGGTTCCATATGAGTACATATTGTCTTGTGGCTACAGAGTGGGAGTAACACGATTGGATGGACATGGAAGCGTCGGTGTGACGTCATTATTTACTTACGCTGGAATCGAATGGAAAGGCGTGGCTGACATCTGCCCCGGCGCACGTATGGCGGGGCGCGCCGTCACCCACTCGCCCCGGCTTAACAATAGCTGCACCAGCAATACACACAGGTAACCTTCATATGTCTAACAACGAACCTTTGGCAAATGATTCAGTTTTGTTTTCGCAAATAGAGGCGAACAAATCTAAATGTGACAAAGGTGTGACAGCATCCGAGAAATTTGAGAATGGACTTCCAACCCAACGATGATGGCAGCGTTTCACACTATAGAGGAGAAAAAACCAATGACTTGTTATAACTAAAAGAAATTCTATAACAGACAAATTGGAAGGGGCGCAGTGGAGATAAGGGTCACCTGATGAGTCAACAATGATATCTGCAGCCTCAAAGAATTCCATAGTTGGAGCAGCCAATGTGGTTGACAATGACATTGTTGACACATCCATGGATGTAGGTAGTTTACACAGTTAAAGAAATGCATCAGATAATGGTGTCGTGAACTGCAATGATTGCAATGGGTACAAACTGTCTTCAGTGATATTGTTAATGCATATAAAAGCTGCTGCTGCATATGATCTCAACGTTTCAGTTTTCTGTATCATCCAGAAGGACTGTATCATCCAGAAAGATTCAATGAAAAAAGCTAGACAGCCCCATCTTTATATGATAGTGTTTTGGAAATCTATTAGGCAATCTATTAGCCAATATTGTGGAAACACTTTGTGCACACCAAGTTCTGGTGAGAATTTAAAAATGGCTACCACGTACCTATAAGATACACCAATTCTGCTAGATGTCCATAGGAGAGGCAGCTAATGACCGTGCACACCGTTGGGGGCTGTTTGAAAATAAGTGGCCTGAGTCAACTGTCTGATTGCAGTGCTCCAACAAATAAGCCTTGGGCGCTCTACAAATGACCCGGGCTCTGTTGTGTCTAATAATGTCCACAGGCTCTCTGCTGGGTTATGACATAAAAAAGAGCTATACTGATTATAAAGAGGATGAAATTAAACCCAGCTAAACGTTGAGCCACAATAAGTAGCAGAACATGGAGGAGATGTTTGCACAGACCATGCTTGGAAAAGCGTGTTACAGAACCACACCACACAGCTTGCTCAAAGGAATGTTCCCTGCTTCACCTGTCTGTCCTTCAAGATTCTCTGTTAACATTCCTACACCTGCACTGCCATGGTGTTCATTTGTATAGTCGTATTTGTAATTTCTTTTGAATTAAACACATTGCTAAAACACTCTTCAAGCAGAGAGCTTCTACCCAGTGCTTTAAATGGAAAAAAAATAAGTGCAGGTACTCACCAAAAGGAGCAGTGGGCGGAGTTTAGGGAGGTGCTAAGGTGGGTCAAGGGGCGGGGTTAGCTTTTTGACTTTGCCAAGGTTGTATGCACAAAATCGGAATGCATTATTAGAATGTCAGATGTATCTGTCCATTAGTTATCTCACTAATAACTATATATATGGCATTTACTAATAAGTGTTTATTACCACCCAAAGTAGCCTTTTTTAGCATCCTTAAAATAATAAAAGATTGAGGAAATAACAGCAAGGTCCTAAATATATGCCTTCTTGTTTGCAGGCAGGTCCTTGCTGCAGGGTCATAACTCACTAAGCTATATTACAAGGATCTTCATTTTTGACTTGCAGGTAACACTCTATGCAACAAAAACAGTAATCAACTAAGTTATCTACATAAACAAAACCAAATCTGTGACATACAGGTTGCATACTGCGCTTTTCAGCAGACACATTGATCCTCTCTGCACTTTTATGGTAAGATGAACCTTTGGTTAGAATCTACACAGATCTTTCTAGCAAGTGCATTAACCTCCAGAGTTATCCACTTTATTGTTACTTATGATGCACCAAACTCACTTGCTTATGGGAAGGACCTCAGGTTTCTAGTTCTCACGATTGGTGAATGCACACCTGCAAAAAGCAAGAAATTCATCTGGCACTATTTTCATTCTCACCACTAGGGGGGTTTCTGTCAAACCTGGAAACCAGAGTTGCTTTCAAAGAGACATACTTTACATAACTTTAGTGAGCAGCATATTATCTCTCTCTCTCTCCCTGCTACTGGATGAGAAATGCTGACTCACAGACACTAGCGATATTGCTGCTGGTGGCTCAGCCTTTCAACATTATGCGGATGAAAAGGAGTGGTGGAAGGAGTAAACATGCAGCAGATGGCATATCAGGAAAAAAAAGTATCTAGGATATATTGATAGAGGTATAGAGTGAGAATAAATAAATAAATAGGGTAGTGCATTAGAAAGCCTAGTAGAAAGAGGTTTGAGATGAGTCTGAGTTGAGGTAGAAGATATATTGAGAAAGGTATAGGGTGAGAAATAGGGTAGTGCATTGGATATGCTGAATTAGTAGAAAAGTAATATATGTATAGATCCAAGTACAAGGAAAGTGTATGGATGCATAAAGGAAGTAAGTATATGTAGATTAAAGATGCATTAAATACATTCCGGCTTTCAAGTGCTGTTGTTACATCTAGTGTAAACAGTGGGACCAGGCCCAATTCAGTGTATTTTTGGTGTGTGAACCACAACGTCCTTAAAAGTGAGGCTCGGGCACCACGTTATTTTCATGCTGTGCTTGTGGTAAGGGGGGAGAAGGAGCAGCTGTGCCATCTGAAATTTCTGATAACGGGGCAGTGGTCAAACAAAGCCAACATACTGGCTGCACCGCGGCTTGATCTGGGCTTTTAAAATGCACTAGACACTGCCATAGGGGCTGAGTCGCTGGAATTACTGCTGCAATTGAGGGCCAAATTACAAAATCACGGGGCAACTAAAACAATTTTTTTAATGATAGGATTAAAGTGAATAATGGGTCAGTCTGTGGCAATGTCTTTCACATTTTACCTCCAAAAACAAATTACACACTTGTTTTTTTAAATGTCACTGTACACGGGACAGGCGCTTTGTGAGGGACCGAAAAAGGAGGGGATACAGTTTTTTCAGTTCAGAAAGATGTTTGTTAGGATAAAAGAATACAATACCATACAAAATATAAGAAGAATAAACATAATAAGAGTATACATAATGTATCAGTTGGATTGGAAATCATGCAAGGAATAAAAAAGCAACTTAGTATTATCTAAACAATGAAAACAACCATGGCCATTCCTGGGCACTGTAAGTGCAGTGATGCCATTAAGAGTATATGGTGCTGGGAGGTTGTCATTACGAACTCCACAGCACCATAATGGCTACATTGAAGACTGACACGTTTGATAGCAAACGTCTCAGCACATTAAACCCACACTGATTCCAGTGTGAGATTTAATGTAAAATGCTCTACAGAGGGTATCTTAGAGATGCCCCTGAAACCTAACCTACAATCCATGGCTTGTCTGAGGGGCTGCCTAGGCTGCCACACAGCAGACATGTATGTGTTGGACCCCAGGGTGGAGAGCCCTCGCTCTCCTGGGCCTGCAAACAATGCACATCATGGGAGGAGGTGCCAAGCCTACTCCCCCAGGATGGGCAGGGGGAGCTTCAGTGGCATTCCGCCCGTGGGAGCTTCTCCAGACCATTTGCTGTACTTAGCAACTGGCCCCCACTAGTTCTGACCCCCACTTTGGTGGGAAGACTGATGGGAAACCCTATGTCAGGAAGGGGGGTGCCAACCTGTGCCAACAGCAACCTTGGAAAACCTAGAGGACCTGCCTGCCTTGACCCTCTCAAAGACTGGGACTCCCATGAGCAGAGGCTCTGCTCCAACAGCAATACCCCTGGTGCCAGCCAGGAACCGCAAATCCAGCCTACTCTGCACCCTCTGAGCCCGGCCTGTGCCCGTGCGATCCAACACCACAAGGACGTCTCCCCGCCAACTGGGACCTGACGTCCAGTGCCCAAAGACCCTCCTTGATGACCCAGATGACGCCTGCAGCCTCAGAACCAGGCCCCCCCCCAACCGCGACCAGCAGAGGGTAAGCTTTCCCGGCTAGCAAAGACACCCCTGGACCCGGCGCCCCACTGCCCCCTGTGCCCTCCTTTGGGGTACTTGCCTCTTCTCCAATAATCCAACTTACCTCTCGAAGTGGTGGTCGCACCTGAAGAATCTCTGTCACCCGCCTGCAGCCTTTGTTCACTTTGTAACATTGAGCGCCCGACAGCTCAAAAAGCACTCTGCACCCAGCCGTCTGAGTGCCGCTGGAAGTGCAACTATTACCCTACTCTACTTTCCCACTTGCCCTGAGTAAGTGACCAGGAGCTCAACTCCAACAGCCGCCTGGCCTGCCTGCTTGCAGCCACCAACCAAAGGCCCCCTACCCTCCATTGGATTACATTGGGCCTACTCTCTTTTCACCCGACTGCCCCTGTGCCGCTGAGGGTGTAACCACTGTACCTTTCCAACTTTGGGAGACCCCTGAGTCTATGCCCAGAACCTTAACCTCACCAGTCGAGTACTCACCTGAAAGCCGATAACTCACTTTCCTTCCATATGCTAACATTGACTGGTTTTGACTGAAATTCACTGGAGTTTTGAAACTTAAAAATATTCCTCTAAAATCAGACGAATAACGATTTCCGAAATACTCACCTGGCATCAGGAGAGAAGCCAGTGCTGTACTTCCTAGCTCAGTACTGAACCGCAAAAGTAATCTTAATTGTGCTTACCAGTTACCTGCATTTTCTTCAATAGGAAACCATTGACTGCTCTTCACTGAAATTTCGTCTAAGTGTCGATTTTTGCAAATTACAAATATTCTTTATAAATCGTACCATCTACTGATACGTAAATACTTACCTGTCTTAGGTAGAGGTCCCAGTGCTAAATCTAGGAGTCCAGTACTGCATTACAAAAGTAACGAGAGCCTACTTTCCCTGTATCTTGAATTTCCTTCCATAGGTTGACATTGCTCATTTTTCACTGTAAAGTTTCTAAGTGTCAACTTTGAAAATAGATTTATATTCTTTAAAAATTACAACTGTAACCAAAACGCTTTTACTTAACTGTTTACAGCTTTGGTCCTGGGACTGAATCCAGGATCCAGTCCTGTAGTTAGAAAAGTAATCCTGAAAGTAATCAACTGCATTTATGTAGAAAAACCCATTGAGCTCAATGTTAAATTGTGTTTAGAATTGTGTTGCCTATTGCAACCCCAGTAACTATTGTACTTACCAAGTCTATTGCCTTTCTGTGGTGAAGTGTGGCTCAATGGTTAGAGCGGCAGACCCTGATGCAGAGGTCTGGCCTGGGACCAGGGTTCAATTCCCGCCTTGGTTGGTCTTGGCGGATCTTGGGCTCATAATTCCTCGGACCTGATTTCTCGCCTCGGTGCCTATTCTAATCATGAGTCCCACGCTGCAACTCTGGGCAATAGCTTGCTTAGTCTCCACAACTGCCCTCTACAGCACTAGGGATGCCTGATTGCACCCTGGGGATGCCCAGGAGTTCACAGGGAACACCAGGAAGGGTTCCCTGGCGGTATGAGTACAGTGCCAGGACACTGCGGAGTATCAGTGCGCTTTACAAGTACGGCTACATTTACATTTCTGCAAAGTAATTACCTAAAGTCACTCATATTGAGAAAAGTATATATTGATATCTGTTTGTTCTAAAATAAAATAACTATATCTTTTGATATGAAAACAATTGGCCTAGAGTTCATTTCTTGAGTGTGCGAAACCTTTTGCTGACTGAGTGTGTACAACAAATGCTTAAACTGTCCTCTGATACTGCCTTACTGCTCGACCAAGCTACCACTTTAGAGAGTAAGGTCAGATCTGACTTTAACTTCTGTTATACCTCTGGAGATTGGGGACTCTATACACACTGTACCTTACTTTGGTCCAGTATATATAGAGCCACTTTCTTACATCTCCCCATCGTCAGAACCCACTGACTCAACATTCTTTCATATGCAGATGACACCCAACTCTTCCTCTCCCTATCCAAGAACCCAACGCAGACAAACACAACTTTCAAGAAGGCATGGAAGCAGTAGCCAAATGGATAACGAGCAGCTGGCTACCAGTCAACACGGACAAAACAGAAGTACTCATCATGGGCCCACACCCCAATGCATGTAACGACACCTGGTGGTGCCCCCCCCCCCCCTTGGAAGCCCGCCCACCCCTACAGCCCACGCACGCAACCTCGGAATCATCCTGGACTCTGAATTCAAAATGGACCGTCAGATCAACTCCGTCGCATTCACTGCTTTCACACCCTCTGCCTCCTAGGCAAGACCTTCAAATGGAACCCCCTCAAACACAGAAAGACCATCACACACGCCCTAGTCACCAGCAGACTACGGCAACGCACTCTACGCTGGAATAAACAAAAACCTCACCCCAAAACATCCAAAAACTTGCCACGACAATGCCACATCACCAAGCACCTGTGCACACTACACTGGCTCTCCATTGAGGCAACAATCACCTTTAAGATTCTCACCCACGCACTCAAAGCCCTCCACAACACCGGACCAGCATACCTGAATAGCCGACTCACACTCCACACACCCGAAAGGACCCTACGATCAGCCCAACTCTCCCACACCGTGGACCCTCACACCAGGAAGTCCAGAACGGTAGGCCGCTTATTCTCCTTCCTCGCGGTCAGAACCTGGAACGCCCTCCCTCTCCACCTCAGACAGACAACATCACTCCCCATCTGCACGAGGGACCTCAAGACATGACTCTTCGATAGGCCTCCTTCTTGATGGACAGGACTCCCCCTCCCCAGCACCTTGTGACCCTTACGGGTGAGTAGTCGCACTCAACAAACCCATGATTGATTGATTGTCAACTAAAGTCCAAAGTTTTCATGTCATCTGTAATATGTGCTCCAATATTGGTGCAGCACCGTTTGCATCACTCTTCTCATGAGGCAGTATGCAAAAGAAAGTGTGAGAGATAGTTTCATAGGCAGTGTACACAAACTGATGCCACGTTTTAGGAGAACCCAATTCCTTGCTAGTGATCCAAATATCGGTAGCTTTAATAATCAATTTTTTTGCAGAGGAAAGTTCCAAAGATTGCATGGCAGGCCAAGCAGAGGAGCTTGCTCAAGAGATTGTTGTTGAAGTTCAACCTCTAGAGCACTGTTAAATAATCAGTAAATCAGTTTATGGAGTCCTCCCAGAGTAATAGATGTCCATCCTCTGGAGGCACTGTCTTACCACCAATAAACCACAACATGCAGCCCACCAAGGAGTGGCCTGTGGGATGTATTCATTCAGGCAGCTCAGGATAAATGCCAAGTATTGTCTCTAGGAGTGACAAGGGAATAGCACTTAGCATACACTGGTTAAAGGCAACCAGATAACTGCCTATTGGGTCAGCCTGGAGAGACAGAGGAGCAATGCATGGCTTGCATTTATTGCAGGGAGTTAGATACATTTCCATTTGGTCCCCCCTGGACAGAGAAGACAGCAGCCCATTGTGTACACTGGTTTCAGCCAGCCAGATAAATGCCCATTGGCAGTAGTGGCTGCTACCGACGAGGGGTGGTAAGGTGTGGGACGGAAGCAGAGGAGGGAAATTATAATAAAAAGAATGCACTTACATCTGCTGACCCGGACGCTGCCTCTTCATTCTCCGCCCTCCTCTCCACTCGGCAGGAAGCACCCAGCCTACCAGAATCCCTTAACCAAACACAATGCTGCCTTAACAGCGTTGTGATTGGCCTGGGAACTATGGTTCGGCGCTCAGACAGGGACTGGCAGGCTCTGCATGTTCTCCACCCAGGCTGTAAAGTAGCCTGGGTGGAGATAATGCAAAGTGCGCATGATGCATTGGCCGGCCCAAGAGGGCTGATCAAAGCGTCATGCGCACTTTAGGTGCAGCCAGCTCTCCTTCCCCTGTGACGAGCAGGGAGCCCAGCCAAGGCCCCCCCCCTGGCTTCAGCTGAAAGCTGAATGCAAAAAACAAAATGATAATAAGGAACTTTTTTTTCTTTTTTATGGAGTTTTATATAGCGCAAACTTGACCCGATATCGGGTATCAGAGCTCTTTATATAGTACCAGTTACGTTACATGAGGACACATTCATTTTTGTTAGGCTCTGGGAGATTAAGTGATTTGCCCAGAATCACAGGATGTACAGGGTCATGCAGATTCTCGAACCTGGTTCCCCGGATTCGAGGTCGACTGCACTAGCCTTTAGGCCAACTCCTCTCCCCAACGTTATTGTAATTTTATTTTCTACATTCAGCTTGCAGCTGAAGCAGTGGTCAACGTTCCTCTGCCTTAATGGAGGATCAGCCACCGGGTACACTTTGGATCACTTTGGATCATACGAGAAATAGCACATGACATGCCCTGGTGACAGGCAGCCACGATCAATGCAAAGTTCAGTCTCCGAGAGTAACAGAGGAGCAGCACATGGCTGGCACTGCTTAGAAGTGTAACTGCAACAAATGTTGAACGGAATGTTCTATGATTCAAACATTCTCCCCCAGTCAAGAGATTTGGGTTGAATCCATCGTTCTTTTGCCCACTAGGCCACCCCAGTTTGGCGAATTTTGGCAATTGCAATCACAATTTTGCTTGGCACATATGGCCGTAAGACATTTAGTTAGCAACAGTGACAAAGCAAGTTCAAAATATAGCATAATTTGCAATGCTATAACACTTTCAAAATATCAAATTGGTGAACATTTACTCCCACAAAACAATTTTCAATTTTCACGCAACACAATCCGCAAAACCATTGACTGATGACTGAACAGGAAGTCACTTGTGAAAAATGGTAAAAGTTTGTGAAATAAATGTAAAATTCTTGAAATAACACCAAAACAGCACTAACTTAGTTCCACAATGAAAATGTTTGTGTAGGTGTTCAGTTGAAAAATGTATCATCGCCAAAATTTGGAATATTTCACAGATGTAATGCAATTACATCATAAACTAAAGTGAAACAAGTGCTCAAGAATGACAATTTGGGCCTGAGCCCAGGCACTGTTGGGCCTGCTCTCTGACCCGTTATCTACCCAGCCTCTGGTTCGCCATCACAGTGTACACCATGATGTGTACTCACAGTGAATCACCATAGCATTCAGTTTTAACCCCTATGTCTCTTTAGTTTTTGACAGACCTTATTATCGGTATCATAACTTAATTTTGCTTGCTCGATTCTTATTTTCTTTATGGAACTCATTGATTTTTTAGATTCTTTAGATAATTAGAAGCATTCTCTTTGTCTGGACCTCTAGATTTACCTATTTATAGAGAACACAACTTAAGACTTTTCTCTGAGCATCAATTGCTTTTAATTATATTCTGCATTGCCATGACAGAATTTCTTGTATGTTTTTTTTGATGTGTCTGAACTTCTTCAGGAGGTTAAGCTTTCAATTTGTAATTCTGTAACTTTATAGCATGGTGCTGCGAGTAGTGTATCTGAATTTAATTCAGAATTTGAAATACATCATCTTAACCTTTTCCGTGCGTTGGATAGACCCCGGCCGTCTGACGTCACGGTGGGCATGTGCGGAGGACAGCCAGGGGCTGTCCGAACTGCGCACATGTGGAATTCTCCAGCAAAGCGGGGGAATTCCGGCCGCAGCGAAGCGGTTAACCCAGGCTACTGATTCCTGGACCTCATTTTGTAACCAAATAGGTTGCACTGTTAATTGAATTTTGATTGATGTTAATGTTAACTCCCATCACCTCTCAGTCAGTGGAAAAGGCAGTTGGAGGACCAATGGTAAGCATGTGGGCCTAGAAAACACTGTATCAGAGGTTTATGGGGTTGTTGTTGGCACGTTGGGCATGTGGTGTAAGGCGTTGTATATGTGCATGAGGAATTTGAAAAGTGCTTGTTTGTGGATTGGGAGCCAGTAAAGTTCTTTGAGGTGCTGGGTGATGTGAGTGAAGGATGAGAAATTGAAGGTGAGCTTGGCCGCAGAGTTTTATAGTCTGTAGTCTTTTGTTCAGTTGAGCATTAATTCCAAGATAGAGTGTGTTGCTGTAGTCCAGTTTGCTGGTGATGAAGGCTTAGAAGATGGTTCTGTGAGTGTTGGTGAGGAGCCATGCTTGAATAGGGTTCCTCAAAGACTCAAGATCTTCTTGAGCATCTTGAATGTGTGGAAGTAGGAAACGAGACTGCATTCTCTTGGCTGGTCATGGTGAGTTGTTTACTATACAAGGTTCTTTTCATGGATTGCAGGGAGGGGTGTGGGGTCGAGTTCAGCAGATCACCAGGTAGTCCCAGAGCAAGGTGTCTTTGCCAAAGATTGCTACTTTGGTCTTGTCTATGTTGAGCTTGCAGCAGTTGGTTTTCGTCCATCTGTTGACTCCGGTCAAGCAGGCAGAAAAATTGGTTTGGGTGTTTAGCGCCTTGTCACAGAGGGAGAGTATGAGCTGGATATGATGTTGACCCCGTTAGTGCAGATTATTCTGGCAAGTGAGGTCATGTAGGCATTGAACAGAGTGGGCCTTAGTGGGGATCCATGTGGAAACTCTGCAGATGAGTTTGACAGACTAAGTGCGGTCTGTCCGAAAAAGTACATATAGCAAAGTGCAGGGCCTTGGATGCCGGCTTCAGTCCTTGGATAAGAATGGGGTGGGAGACCGGATCAAAGGCAGCGGCATGTGGCTTACTGAGGCAGCAGCATGGCTAAGCTGATGATACAGAATGATGTAGTTGTGAGCAGCGCAGCCCACAACACCTTAACTTCAGACGTGAAGATGCATGTGAACACATTAGGATGATGTTGTGGATGTGCAGAACAGCTTGGCCTGCGGCTATGTCTTGTCTTGTCAGCAAATCCGACAACCTGTGCAGTTCAAATTCAAAGAATGACTACTGTGTGTGAGAATCAGCTGTCTCCTATGACAGCTGCTTCTCAGATGAATTTGTGTTGTTCTGTTCCCACATGCAATGTGTGAGGCTTGAGGTCTCTGTGAGCGCTGCAAATGGCTGTAAATGTTGGTTTAATTTGCATTGTATATCTTGACTACCAGCCTTAAACTCTCAAACTCTCAAATCCTCTGCCCACCATCCTAGACATAGCAGAATTTCCTTATATGTAATGACCCCTACCTATCCAACTGACTTGTGTAATATCTTTACATTTTGTGTGTAGAGTTTCAGACTTCTTTTCGCCGGTAAATCGAACTTACGCATTAAAAGGCCTTGTGAAAAAGTCCTAGGAGCTCTCAACATACTTTTGGGATAGCTAAACTACCAAGGGTAAATAAATGTTATTTCACTTGGCGTATATTTTCAGGGTAAATTTACACAAGGGATTCATTTTAGAAACACATTTTCGTGAGTTCACTGAGTTATTAATTAAACACACTAAAGGCTTACAAAATCCACTTAAATATTGCACTCAAAATTTTCTACTAATGGTATGATGATCCGATGTATGTCCTTCATGGATTCTTACAGTGTTACTTCTAAACTTCACTTCCAAGGTGCGGCGTTTATCTCAATACTTTTCTCAGTGCTCCACCGCTTTTCAATTCTTCAAACAAAAACGGTTGTTTCTTTATTAAGAAGCAGTAGGTTTGTGTCCCTTCTGCTCCAATATGGTGATTGATCTTTTGCACCGCGTCCCTTGTTCTCAAGGAAACATTTTTCTTCGATCCAGAGCGCTCTTTGAGCTGCAGTGTACAAAAAGCTGTAAATTGAATTTCCAGAAATATTGCCTTGGTGTATTTTTTTTCTTTTTACTGTGGCCTTATTGAAGTACGCTAGCAACTGGGCACGCATTTTCTTTCGTTATGTTGTGGGCATTGATTCCTTGCTTCTAACCGATATTTTTCTGTAAACATTGTTCCAAAAGCCCCTTAGGCGACCACGCTACACTTGCTTGCGAGTTTTAATGGAAAAAAACCTTTTGATTATTTCTACTTGTACAAAAACCACCAGTACCCTTTGGAAACTGCCCTGGATAATTTACTATTGAAAATTGTAAGCCTCAATGATGATGTAAACACACAATGTTGTTCCCTGTAGATCATCACGGGGATTGTATATTTCTCAGTGCACTGTAGTGCATGTTTTCCACACTTTTTTCTTGCCATCCTGTGAGGATTTGTAGGCCTTAGCCGGTACATTTTTATAGTGCAACAAGTTATGGATTTATAAAGGTGGAGGCTTTGGTGAGAAGTGGGAAGTGATAGCCAATTCTGGTGTAGCCAGAAAGAGTTACATTAATTTGTGTATTTTGGTTGACATAATCTCTTATTTATCTCCTGATGGCCTATTTGGACACTGACAAGAGGAGTGAACACTGACAGCGGTGGTGGACAGTGTCGGGAGAGAAGAGCAGTTGCAGGACAGGGGGCAGTGATAGGACACTAGGGAGGTGATGTAGCCAAGGACATCAGAGGTAAGCTTTGACTCACCATGAAGCTGTGACAGGAGAGGCGGCCTCGAGAGGCATTCACATGAATCATAGGGGGACATGAGAAAGGAAGAACACAGAACAGTATGAGAACAGTGAGAAGAGAGAAAGGTGCTCCACCCTGCACCCATCGTCTCCTAGTGAAATCCCAGTATGACAGTGATTTCATGAGTTTTTCTCCTAAGCCCCTTCCACGCTTCCATGCATTTTGTGCAGATAGGGGTTGATATCGCGCATTGCTTGTTTGTTGCATTTCCTTGTGGCGCTTTGAACCCCATATCCTCTGTGCCTGATTTAAATCGCAGCGCTTCATTGAGATCGCGCATTGCTTGTTTGTTGCATTTCCTTGTGGTGCTTTGAACCCCATATCCTCTGTGCCTGATTTAAATCGCAGCGCTTCATTGAGCTCGCCCATTGCTTGTTTGTTGCATTTCCTTGTGGCGCTCTGAACCCCATATCCTCTGTGCCTGATTTAAATCGCAGCGCTTCATTGAGATCAGTGCTCACTGTCATAATTGCATGTGATGTGCCTGTAGTAAATCGTAAGCTTCGCTTTGTGGAACATATTCCTCAGCGCGTTCATATAATCATAGCGCTTCATTGCTCCCAGTGCTCATTGCTGTAACTTTAATCTTTCTGCGCCTGGAATCAATCTGTTTATCTTGCGGCCATTTTGCTGTTTGTTGTTCTGCCTCCTGGCCCGTCTGTACACCCCGCCCCCCGCCTCCCAGCTGACCCTCCCTCCCATGAGTAGCTCTGGACTGTCCTGCCTGGTGAAGCGATGTGACCGTCCTGAATCACTCAGAAGCGGTCGCTCCACCACGCTCCCTGGCCACTTAAGTATCTGTGCTTCATTTTTGCTCTCATCGCGCTTTGCTTGTTTGTTGCATTTCCTTGTGGCGCTTTGAACCCCATATCCTCTGTGCCTGATTTAAATCGCAGCGCTTCATTGAGATCGCGCATTGCTTGTTTGTTGCATTTCCTTGTGGCGCTTTGAACCCCATATCCTCTGTGCCTGATTTAAATCGCAGCGCTTCATTGAGATCGCACATTGCTTGTTTGTTGCATTTCCTTGTGGCGCTGTGAACCCCATATCCTCTGTGCCTGATTTAAATCGCAGCGCTTCATTGAGAAAGCGCATTGCTTGTTTGTTGCATTTCCTTGTGGCGCTTTGAACCCCATATCCTCTGTGCTTGATATAAATCGCAGCGCTTCATTGAGATCGCGCATTGCTTGTTTGTTGCATTTCCTTGTGGCGCTTTGAACCCCATATCCTTCGTCCCTGATTTAAATCGCAGCGCTTCATTGAGATCGCGCATTGCTTGTTTGTTGCATTTCCTTGTGGCGCTTTGAACCCCATATCCTCTGTGCCTGATTTAAATCGCAGCGCTTCATTGAGATCAGTGCTCACTGTCATAATTGCATGTGATGTGCCTGTAGTAAATCGTAAGCTTCGCTTTGTAGAACATATTCCTCAGCACGTTCATATAATCATAGCGCTTCATTGCTCCCAGTGCTCATTGCTGTAACTATAATCTTTCTGCGCCTGGAATCAATCTGTTTATCTTGCGGCCATTTTGCTGTTTGTTGTTCTGCCTCCTGGCCCATCTGTACACCCCGCCCCCCGCCTCCCAGCTGACCCTCCCTCGCCCCTCCCCATCCACTATCCACATATGACAGATGCCTTTGCGCGCAGCGTTCACGTGCAGCGGTCGCGCCCCATGCGCGCCGAAGGTGCGCCAAAGGTAAGCCCGTCTACGCCCTTCCACGCCTGGACCGCGCCCAGCGCCAGACCCCCTGGTCCCCGCAAAGCGTACCCCCCCAGCATAACGTATGACGCCGCCACCCTCCTAGCCCTTAACCCAGGACGTACACCTCTATGCTGCGTAGCTGCCCCAGGACTCACCCATGGACCCTTCGCCTGCCAATCCTGCAAATTTACCAGCATCAAGACCCATACCACATCCACTAACACCAAACACAGCTCCGACTCTAACCACCTGAAGTGCATCCTGCTGAACACCCGCTCGGTCCACAGACACGCCACCGAACTCTGGGATCTACTCGACACTACATCACCGGACATCGCCTTCCTAACTGAAACATGGATGAACGCATCATCAACACCCGATATCGCCATAGCCATCCCGGACAACTACAAGATAATCCAAAAAGACCGCACCAACCAAACAGGTGGCGGCATCGCCATCGTCCATAAGAACACCATCAAAATCACGACCAGCTCCGACGATAATCTTACAACCGCCGAACACCTCCACTTCCAGGTCCACACCGATCCTAGAACCACACTCAGAGGCACCCTAATCTACAGGCCTCCAGGAACCCGTAAACAATTCAGCGAAGACATCACTGACTTTATCAGTCCACATGCCCTCGGCTCCGAGAACTACATTCTATTAGGAGACCTCAACTTCCACCTGGACAAGAAAAACGACAGCAACACCACCACCCTTCTTGACAATCTGGCCAACCTCGGCCTCAAACAACTTGTTGACACCCCCACCCATGCAGCCGGACATACGCTCGACCCAATCTTCACCTCCAGCAAACACATCTCCTTCGATCGCACCGCAGCTCTCCACTGGACGGACCACAGTTGTGTTCACTTCAGCTACAAAACCATCTCGACCCACAACCCTCCACAACCTATCCCCCGAAGAAAATGGAACAAAATCACCACCGACCAACTCCTCACATCACTCAACCAAAACCCACCCGCCCTCTCGTCGGACCCAAACCAAGCTGCCATCAAATTCAAACAATGGATCACTCACAGCGCTGACGAATTAGCATCCTTGAAAAACCATCACACCAAACAAGACATCAAAAAAGGCCCCCTGGTTTAACGATGACCTTAAGAAATCCAAAAAGCTATGCCGCACTCTCGAGAAAACATGGAGAAAAAAACCAACCACCGACAACATGACAACCTTCAAGACAGCCACCCGCAAACACCACCAGCTGATCCGAGCCACCAAGAAATCAGCACTCAAGAATCGACTCGACAACAATGCCCATAACAGCAAGGAACTATTCAACATCGTCAAAGAATTCACCAACCCCACCGCAGCCTCAAACGACATCACTCCCTCCCAAGACCTCTGCGACTCGTTATCCTCCTTCTTCTACAACAAAATTGCCGACATACACAAAATCTTCGAAAACAGCTCCAACAAACAATCCTCTCCACCCCCCTCAGAACCTAAACCGCCCTCTAACAACCTCAGCGCCTGAAACCCAATCACCACTGAAGACACCATCCGCCTCATGAATTCCATCTTCTCTGGCTCACCAACCGACCCATGTTCCCACCACATCTTCAACAAAGCAGACTCCATCATCGCACCCCATCTCCGCGATGTCATCAACTGCTCCTTCATCTCTGCCACCTTCCCAGAAAGCTGGAAACATGCCGAAGTCTGCGCCCTTCTGAAGAAACCCACAGCAGACCCCTCTGAACTTAAAAACTACCGCCCCATATCCCTCCTCCCATTCCTGGCCAAAGTCATTGAGAAAGCCGTCAATAGCCAACTCGCCGCCTTCCTCAAATCCAATAACTCCCTCGAACCCTCACAGTCCGGCTTTCGAGCCAAACACAGCACTGAAACCGCCCTCATCGCAGCAACAGACGACATCCGAACACTACTGGACAACGGAGAAACAGTGGCCCTCATTCTACTCGACCTCTCCGCCGCCTTCGACACTGTTTGTCACAGCACACTCATACAACGCCTCAGCAACATCGGCATACAAGGAAAAGTCTTGGACTGGATCATCTCATTCCTAGCTGGGAGAACTCAGAGAGTCCGACTTCCCCCCTTCAAATCAGAGGCCACCGAAGTCATCTGCGGTGTACCACAAGGATCAATACTCAGTCCCACCCTCTTCAACGTTTACATGAGTCCACTCGCTTCCATTGCACGTCAACACAACCTAAACATCATCTCCTACGCTGACGACACCCATCTGATCCTTTCCCTCATCAAACACCCCAACACCGCCAAAACCAATCTTCGCGAAGGCATGTAAGAAGTAGCCGTATGGATGAAAGACAGCCGCCTTAAACTTAACTCAGACAAAACGGAAGTGCTCATCCTAGGATCAACCCCCACTGCCTGGGACGACTCATGGTGGCCTTCGGATCTGGGCCCAGCACCCATACCCACGGACCACGCACGTAACCTTGGCTTCATACTAGACTCATCACTCACGATGACCAATCAAGTCAACGCCGTCTCATCCTCCTGCTTCAACGTACTTCGTATACTCAAAAAAATCTTCCGCTGGATCACCGCCGAGACAAGAAAGACTGTCACCCACGCACTGGTTACGAGTCGACTAGACTACGGAAACACCCTCTACGCCGGAATTCCAGCCAAATTACAGAAAAAACTCCAACGCATCCAAAACGCATCAGCGAGACTCATCTTGAACATCCCTCGCCAAGATCACATCACCGGCCACCTGAAAAACCTCCACTGGCTCCCCGTCAACAAGAGAATTACGTTCCGTCTCCTCACCCACGCACACAAGGCCCTCTACAAACTAGGACCCGAAAGCCTCAACACTCGACTATCCTTCTACACACCCACCCGCCAACTAAGATCATCCAATCAAGGCCTCGCCGCAGTTCCGCGCATCCAAAGATCCACCATAGGAGGTAGATCCTTCTCCTACTTGGCGGCCAAGACATGGAACTCACTCCCCACTCACCTCCGCCTTACACAGAACCACATCTCCTTCAGAAAATAACTTAAAACCTGGTTATTCGATAAATAATGTTCCCCCTCCCCAAGCGCCTTGAGACCCTCTGGGTGAGTAGTGTGCTATATAAATTCCTGAACTTGAACTTGAACTTGATATTACCAGGTAGGAAACTGCTTATTTAGGGGAAAGGCTAGAGGAGTCGGGGAAATAGCAGCTTTCCTTTATCAAGACAGACACTTTTACCTGTTTAATGGCAGAATTTCTCAACGTTTTCAGATGTTTTGAGCATGTCCATCTGGAAATCTGCAGGGTTCTACCAGTATGAGTCTTTGCTTCATATGTAACAGCCATGGAGAGGGATGGGAGTAAAAATAAACTGACCGGATGTGGTCTAACGGCTAGAGCTGCCGACTTTGGAACTGGAGAACCAAGTGCAAGTTCATCCTTTGCCCAACTTCCTGTGATTATAGTCAAATCATTTATTTCATTTCATTTCATTTCATTAAGTCTTTATTGCGATTCTTCATCATAAAAAACAGTAAATACCAAAATTAATACAGTTTTCATTCTCTTTAAAATACACCATCATATTCAAAAATCTAAAACTTGATACTATGATACTATACAATGATTAATAAATACATACATATATATATGTTTAAACAAAATTGCCTGCAGCATTAGGAAGCACACGACAGTGCTGTGCCCTCCGGCAGTAAATTGCAGCCTGATTCATTCGTTCCACATTATTATTGGGGTGCCGACGCG
Organism: Lissotriton vulgaris; assembly: GCF_964263255.1. Taxonomy (NCBI): domain Eukaryota; kingdom Metazoa; phylum Chordata; class Amphibia; order Caudata; family Salamandridae; genus Lissotriton; species Lissotriton vulgaris. The sequence goes on from NC_141696.1 coordinate 667,286,065, forward strand.
TTTCAAGGTAACCAAACCTCTTCTTCTGGGCTGCAAAGTAATGACACCTGACATTGCATTTGCCTTTGTTCACGGCTCATTTTTATTTCAATTCAAGCCCCTCAGTGGGCGTATGCTAAGTGCACAGTCACTGTTGCATCTTGGGACTTGAAGTTAAAATGCAATTCAATTATGTTCACTTTAAGTAAGTTCAAGTGTTCATTAGCCGATTTTGCTTCATTTTCATACCTACAGTAGGCTTTGCCACTCGAATCATAGTGATGCTTCAGCGCCGTGCCACGGAGTCCAAGTCGTCTTTCAACTCCAGGCTCTACCTGCCGGTTTCGAACATTCAGCCAGCAGGAGACGGTGCCTTCCCCACGGCCAGGCAGCCGTGTGTCTTGATGTTTAAACAAAATTGCCTGCAGCATTAGGAAGCACACGACAGTGCTGTGCCCTCCGGCAGTAAATTGCAGCCTCATTCATTCGTTCCACATTATTATTGGGGTGCCGACGCGTTTCAAGGTAACCAAACCTCTTCTTCTGGGCTGCAAAGTAATGACACCTGACATTGCATTTGCCTTTGTTCACGGCTCATTTTTATGTCAATTATGTTCACTTTAAGTAAGTTCAAGTGTTCATTAGTCCGGCAGGTAGAGCCTGGAGTTGAAAGACGACTTGGACTCCGTGGCACGGCGCTGAAGCATCACTAGCCTGATTCGAGTGGCAAAGCCTACTGTAGGTATGAAAATGAAGCAAAATCGACTAATGAACACTTGAACTTACTTAAAGTGAACATAATTGAATTGCATTTTAACTTCAAGTCCCAAGATGCAACAGTGACCGTGCACTTAGCATACGCCCACTGAGGGGCTTGAATTGAAATAAAAATGAGCCGTGAACAAAGGCAAATGCAATGTCAGGTGTCATTACTTTGCAGCCCAGAAGAAGAGGTTTGGTTACCTTGAAACGCGTTGCCACCCCAATAATAATGTGGAACGAATGATTCAGGCTGCAATTTACTGCCGGAGGGCACAGCACTGTCGTGTGCTTCCTAATGCTGCAGGCAATTTTGTTTAAACATACCCATTTTTAAAACAGATTCTAAAAAAAGATTAAATATATAAACCAGCATAGTAACTTAATCTACATCAGTTAATTTTACAAGGGATGGGTACTCTTCTAAAATAAGGTATTAATATACCAACTCCAACCCCTTTCTACAAGGGCCCATCTTAGATCATTACACAGCTACTTTGCCCCCCCATTTTTATTGCGTAAGGCCCACGCCCAGCTCAATAACTTTTTTACGCCAATTACAGCGAGGTTGGAAGTGTCAGATTTCAATATTCTCCTTGCAACCATCGCCGATCTTGTATTCATGAGCAAACATAATGGTTTCAGCCAGATACTCCTCAGATGATGGTATGCAGGACATACAAATAAAAAATGATCAATATTTTCGATATTACCTTGGCAGAATACGCACTTATCACTACTAGCAGGGCTCCATTTGCTAGTAAACCATCGTAAGTGTAATGTACCTATCCTGAACTGATGGTAAAGTTTGCGAACATGAGGCTTCGTGATAAGATCCCAATAACCTTTCAAAAGTAGTTCATCCTTAATATCAAGGAAATCCCTCGACAATGACTGGCAGATATAGGAGGAGATTATCTTAATTTTAACCAACTCCCAGTATGCTGCTCTATCGAACATTTTCGATGGAAATTCCGCAGCCTCTGGATGTTCCCATAGATTCCTCATCCCCATATCAGTCAACAAGGACCTAATTGCAGTCAACCATGGGATCTTATGTGATGGACTTAACCCCCTCACTTCCAATATGGCTTTGGCATACAAGGAGAGTTCCGGAGTGATCCAAAGACGCCTCCAAAATGCCAGCGGTCTATAGCGTGCTACGTCTTCAAGTGCATAACAGCCCAGATCAAAAAACAATGGTATTAGGGGAATGATTGCGACAAACCTACAATCGATCTCATAAACTTATTCTGGGCTGAAGAAAGTGGAGATAAATTACAAAAATCCCAGATTTCAGCCCCATATAATATGGCTGGGCAAATTTTGGTTGTGTATATCTTAACAATAGGGGCAATAGGTTTGGTTAGGGACTACCTGTGCTCCTTAATCAGGGCACCGGCCAGCTGGGCGTGCTTTACCACTAACATTTCAACTTGGGGCTTCCAGCTTAATTTATCATTGAATGTAACACCCAAGTAGGTAAAGACATCTGTTTGCTCCAATAGATCGCCATCCATGTAAACACGTGCTTTGACTGGCTTAGACCCATGGAGCACCATAAACTTTGTTTCTCGATAAGGTGGCGTTTAACGCCTCCTGGGACTCACAATCAGAAAGTTTCGACAAGGAACCCGAGACCATGTCCCTAATCTGCGCAACATTGCTGTCATTATTACCTACCCTTGCCCACCGAACCCTTCTTAGATCATTGGTAATAGTTACAGTTTCAGAGATTATGTCACCCCTCTGTAAAAAACTACAAAAGCTTCTGTCATTCATTTTTAAAACCAGAAGGTTTTATTCACTTTCTGGCCTCCTCTGAACCTCCATGTCCAAAACTGAAGGCCATAGTTCCACATTGACAAGTATGTAATCTATACGACTATCAGATCTTCCATTGTCAAATGTCTTTAGCCCTGCCTATCAGACTGCCCTCAAACCCCTTTCCAAGCACAACCCCTTCAATTGAAGGGCGGCCTCAGACCATGTCCAAATGAGGGACGCCCCATAGTGCATCCTCATCTTCACTAAGCTTTCCATCTTCAAAATCCAGGGGTTCGAAACAAGTGTTGAAATCACCAGCAATGATCAGGTTACTAGTATTTACATCTTGAGTCAAATAACTTTCAAGAATTGTAATAACATTTGAACTCCTGCCACCCGGTTGGCCCAGCGAGTAAACATTATATATGGTTATGTCAAGGCCTTTTGGTGAGCTAACCCGTATGGCCATAATGTCCGGGCTATCAATAATGAGCTCATCCACCCTTATCCCCTCAAATTGTCTCACCCAACAATTCAACCCACCAACTGGTCTACCTCTCGGTCCCCTGGTCGCTGCTTTAAAGAATTTTAGATAGCCTACATGAAAAACTCCTTCTACAGACCACGTCTCTTGGAAAGCCCACACATCAGTAGACTCTATATATGATGACCAATCTGTGGACTTTATTTTTGATTCTAATCCCGCTATATTCCAAGAGGATAGAGTCATACATGGTTTCGCGGAACTAGAGCCTTCATTCACAGTGCTTATCAAAACCTCTTTTGTATTTACATCAGTTGTTAAAGGCTGACCTATGCTAGGGGTTCTTAAAAGGGGGTTGACGTCAAATTTGGTGGGATTTTCCCACGGTTCACGGTGCACTCCTTGTGCCAATTATCGGAGTAGCCCTGGGGGAAACACTCTCACTTCCCAGTATGTTACTAGTACAAGTTGCTACGTTCCTATCAACCATCTTTTTAGCCCCACTGCCTACAAACCACTGTATAATGTCACTCCCTCTCCGTCAGTCGATATCTTCGAGAGTTGATAGTAACTCGAAACGGTTATTGGTATGTACGGGATAAGCAAGCAAATTGTGAACCCTATTAGGGACCCACGCTTCCTTATGTCTAGGCATCTTCCGTGGATTATAGAAAAACCCTAAGGGAAGTAGTCTGATTTCATCTACTACAGGGGGATAGTGACCAGCCATCTCTAAAATATATTGTACCAAGGAGGGTGACCTAAAACTCAATACCACACAATCGCCAGCCATGGATTTATATGAGTGGCCTACCCAGTTAATTTGGTGCACCATTTTAAATTAATCAAATAATTCATGTCTAATGCCTGTCTTTTTGCTCACAAAATGGAGATCCTTATTCTTAAGCATTGACCAGTGCTCTCGAGTACCCGGGGGAAGTGGGGGCACGTTGGCTAAGATAACCGTATAAGGCATGGCTTCAGGGGGAGATGAAGACTGGGTAGCATGTTAGAAACCCCTTCTATACCCTGCTCAACCTGCTGCCTTCTGTTACCTTCGACCCCACATTGCTGCACCAACGGTACAGTGGTACCATTGTTTGACCTAGAAGTAGGACAGGCTGAACTTATCACCGGTTGTACCAGATTAAGACTTGTTTGAGCATTTACCAAATTTCCAAGCTACGTATTAGGTACTACCCCTGAAGTGTTGCATTGGACTCCCCCATGAGCATGAATATTAGATTGGTGGAGATTCCTTTGGTTACTACAGGATAGTCATTGTTCGATCTTATTAAGCCTATCATCAACTAAGTCTAATCTTTTAAGTATTGGATCAATAAGGGATACTATTTCTTCTCTTAATAATGAGCACAGTTCCTCTGGATTGAACTGAATATTTGTGCAAGTTGCCTGCTTGGGTTGGGAAGCTATTAATATCGGTGTTGTGTTCGCAACGGGATTAACATCCAAGATGTTAACACACGTCTTCCCAAAGACATGTACCCTACTAGATTCATTAATGGTGGCCAGTGAATTTAGTTTAACTGTACTACGACCTTTCCTTTTTTTTAGTAGGTGGTTCAGCCCCTGATCCCCCCATAGCTTTCTTCCCCCTAGTCTTTACCATAGCAGGGCTCCGTGTGCTTCACTGGACTTGCGGGGTACCCGGGGTGGGGGACATAGATAGCTCACATGTCAAGCTGGGAGGTGTTATATCACTAGCAGGTTCTAATTCAATACTTGACAATGGTTGGGGTATCTAGGCACAGGGCAAGGAGCCTCCCCTAGATGGTGCAGGTTCCAGCGAGAGCCTTTGATCTGTTGCCTGGATCTCATGCATTAATACAGATTCTGCTATACTTAGGAAAGCAGCTAATGTGCCCACCACCCTATCCGCAACCTTTCCTTTGCTCATATTTTAGATACCTCAATACCACACAATTGACAGGAACCAGGCTAGCTTACAAAGAGAATAAACCCCTAAGCAAAAATATAATTCTTATAGTTCACCGCAAGAAGTGTGAATAACGTGGCCCAGCACAGCCTCCTCTGGGCTCTGACGGGCGCGGATGGGCCCACGCACGTCCCGCGCCGCGGGAGCCCGTCAGTCCTTATGAGTGCCTCCTTGGGCTCTGTGGCACCGTCAGCAGCGTGGGCGCTGCAAGGGATGCTGGGAGGCGTAGTTCGCCTCTCTCTCGGCGTCCACCTCCCAGAAATGGCGCCAGTGACTCTCGGCGGTGGCGTCTCCACAACGATTCCCCAGGAATGGTGAAAGTGACTCTCGGCGGTGGCGGCTACAAAATCAATGCCCCAGGTAAAAGTACAGCGTTACAGTGAGCTCCTGTTCCGCGGGAGCCCGTCATTTCTTATGAGCGCCTCCTTGTGCTCTTTGGCAGCGTCAGCGGCGTGCGCACCGCAAGGGATGCTGGGAGGCGTAGTTCACCTTTCTCTCGGCGTCCGACCTCCCAGAAATGGCGCCAGTGACTCTTGGCGGTGGCGGCTCCACAGCGATGCACCAGGAATGTTGTTAGTGATTCTCGGCGGTGGCGGCTCCAAAATCAATTCCCCAGGTGAGAGTACAGCGTTACAGCCAGCTCCCGTCAAATCATTTTACCTCATCGTGACTTATATCTGGCTCTTTTGTAAGAACGTCTGGTTCTTATATAGAGCACTGTTATGCTCTTGAGCAGAGTTTGAACTATATATAACTGCAACAAAACAAATTTGCAGATTTGCAGAGTTGTCTATTTCAGTCCTTTACACTCTATATGCCCCTTCAGCGACTAAATTACTATTCTACACAGGTTTCCAGGCTCTAGGAACACCACAGCAGGCAACAAAGAAAAGCAGTAAGCAGAGTACTGAACTAATCACAGGATTATGTTGAGGAGGTGACCTTTCCAGCCATCACAATCCGGTTCAATCAAACAGGAATATTCTTACACACCAATACAGCCTCCTCATCTTCTAATTTAACAACTCAGGAAAAGTCTTCAAAATCTGATCTGCTAAAAAGCAGTGAGCATTGGCTAGGCACAACATATGGAAAGGCTGCATTTCTATTGGTAGAATTTAAATGCAACAACGTTATGCTATGTTTTGTTATGCAGATTTGTAGAGCATACTATCACCCAGGAGGGTATCTTGGCACTAAATGCCAAGTCCTCACAAAACTAGCCTACACACACATTTAATACAATGTGGCTGTACCAAAAATCTGATAGGTGGTTTCAGGTCCTCTAAGAATTTACATGTGGCTTACATGCAGCTCATGGAAAAAGTATTTGGTTGTGCAAAATACCTCTGCTGCCTGTTCTTCCCTTTCCCTTCAGTTTTTGTATAATGAGTTAGAGCAGAGATGTTGGCATATTTGAATTAAAGGCAGTAAAGGTGCACCGCTCCCAAGTAAAAACAAAGGATTCACTATGTAAGTGATTCAGGTCAATGGGCTATGGTGAACAGGTCCAAGGTGATAAATTCTACAGAACCTTTCCTCTGGGGTATCTATTAAGAAATTAATACACCCATTCAACTCAAGTAGGACTAGTTAAAGTACAATTACATTGTAACACAAGACATCAGGAAAGCAATCACATATCTTTAAGAAAGGATAAATAATTTTAGGTTCACACAAGAGCATAATGAATCTATCTATCAATGTGCTCTTGTCATCAGAGAACAAACCTGAACCTTTCTTCTCTTTATTCAACAAGTGTATATAGGTTGCATCAAAATACCCAGCAACAGTTACCCTCCACCAACAAGGAGGTCTACTAAGTATTTCATGTCCTTCAGTATTTGGGTTTTACATCCCAAGATGGCCAACTCTATTTTCCTGTTTCTTCCGCATAACTGTCTGTGCATGTGGATCTAATCTCTCCCTTTAAAAATCTACCAATGATTTTAGGTGACCGGCCCTCTCTTTATGTTTATTTATTGATAGGCATGGTGCTATGAGTCTGTGGAGGAGTTCAAAGGTTTTTAATGTTGCTATTGTCCATATGTACGTATGGGTATGTTAGCAAATGTTCACTGCTGCTACAACTGCCTGCCTACCCAATCTTGCAGGGTTTCCCACTGGAGGAGGGAACAGTACATTGTACTGTACTGCACTGACATTCTTCACTGACCCATTATTAGAAATTCAACCTTCTTGGCATCAAGACCAGGTGTAAGTTATCTCAGTAGCACAAATATGAAATTATCTTGGTGAGGGAAAGAGGAAAGAGAAACAGCAAACTGCAGAAAGAGGAAGCGGAAAGTCCATTGTAAGGACCAGTAGCAGATCAAAAGAAGGATGCAAGTAAGGAGACCCCTGATAGAAGAAATGTTACTGGGCTTGATTAAGGACAAGCACAAACGCAGGCAGGATGGGATTAGGAATGGACCTCAGACAAACCAGATCCAGATCACACTTTACTTTAGCATTATGGATAATGTCAAACAGGTTGCCATGTGGCCACCTCAGAGTAGTTTGTTCTCCATACATGTTTATAAGGAATATTGTGGTTCATGAGTTAATATGATAAGACAAAAGGAATCCTGGATCAAATTATTAATGTTCTACAGGAAGTCACCACCCCTGGATTCACTTCACACTTCCGAGAGATGCGATAATTGGGAGTTATATAGGGTGTTTCGTGAGAGAAAGGACCAGGAGTTTTGGTTTGGTAAGTTTATGCATAGTGACCAATAGGGGGTGCTTGGTAATAAGGTGCCGATATCAGATTTTCTAGACCCTTGATGCAAAAGGCCTATATTCAGAAGACTTTGCATTTAACCCTGATTACACAAGGAGTCTGTCTGTGATTGTTTTTGTAAAGCCCATATAGATTACTTTGTAGGACTCCAGGCAACACAACGCAAGGAGCCATGTTAGCTCTAGTTCAGGGTTGGTTAGTTGGATGATTGGTTTTCAAGAGTAGTAAGATTTGTATACGCTTGTAAGCAGAGGAGTTTGGAATGCACAGTGATGCACCCTAAATTGTATGGTAGCTCATGTGAAACATTGTTACAGTTTCAAAAGTTTAAAGACTGAGTATCACCCACAATGAAACAGTTTTAGCCTTTGGGAAAACTCTATTCAACTCTTCCGGGACCCTGCTTAGTGGTTTTGAACCAGGCTCTGCAAAATACCTGACAGCATGGACAGGAGCAATTCTTCGAGCTGTCCAGTGTGCAGAGTGCCTTGGAAAAGTTTTTTAATTTACAAGTTTGTAAGTGATAATCAACTTTTCATAGCTTTTCGACTCTTGAACTCTACTCCTAACGACAGGGACAGATATACTCCCACTGAATACTACAGCACCCTGTTGAAATATTACTTGTGACTTATTTTACAAGTGCAGATTTAAGTTTTGTGATTTGCAAATGTGAATTTGCACTTGTAAATCAAGCCATTCGCCACCTAAGTTGAACATTGGTGTGCAAATGATATTAGGCCATATGTACTTAGCTGAATACTGGTCGGTAACGGCCGAAAATCTGTACATTTCCCGTTACCGTCCGGTATTTAGCCCTTTGCGATGTAGGAGGCTGGATTTAAGTATTCAGTAATTTAAGGAATCGGTAAAATACTGATTCCTTAATTTAAGGAATCAGTAAATTACTGAATCCTTAAATCCTATGTAGGAAGCACTGAAGTGAGTGCATTTTTGCTTTCAGGATTCGTTATTTACCACCAACTACAAGTTGGTGGTAAATACCAAATACCTTCAAAAAAACAATTTTGTGATTTTTTAAAAGTGCCATGTGACAGACTTACATGCCCTTAGGGCATGTATGTGCGCCACATGTGCACACATGCACGATTCAGGGGTGCAGCAGGGTGTCAATTTGACACCCTGCCACCCTTGAATATACTCCCCCTATTACTGATTTGGTATTTACCGAATCGGTAATAGTGAATGGCTTCCCATTCATTCCTATATGCCTGGAGGCCCATAGGAATGAATGGGAAGCCATTCATTATTACCGATTCGGTAAATACCAAATCGGTGAATTGGAAGGTATTCCTTATTACCGATTCGGTAAATACCAAATCGGTAATAACGACTATTACAGAATCTGTAAAATTTACCGATTTTTTACCTACATTCTATTTACCGATTTTTAAATACCGAATAGGTAAAATTCGGTATTTAGGAATCGGTAAATAGAAATTACCTACATATGGCCCATTGTGAATTATGCCCTACATATCTTTCAGGAGGCTTGGCCTTCCACTTCCCTGCTGCTGTGAGATTACTCAAAGCATATTTTTCAATATGAGCAGTTAACAAGGTATTTCAAAGTTTCTCGCACAAAATGTTGCACTTCCTGTCTATGTGTAAGAAACAATATATACCTCTTGACTTGTTGCCCTTCGAATTGCAATTGCCTACAGATGGGAATATTGTCTTAATAAATAGATTTTCAGGTTGTCAAGCTGCCTTACCAACCAGAAACCTGCATGCTTCAATCTCGAGTATCTTAGCCTATAATTGAATTTATTACATAGATTTCATTACACAGGGGAACTTTTGCTTTCGTGTTAGGCTATAAAAACATCTGATAAATCAATTCAATTAAAAACTTTCATGTGTTCTTGAAGTGCTTTCAATTTTCGAACCACATTTAAATTACCTGTGAACAATTCTATTAAGAAACAGCTTGTGGGAATTACTATTTACATCTCACAGATGACCTGTCAATGAGCAAGGGACGCTCAAAGGTGGCTATTTGCTTTGCTTTTGGATCAAACAGGAGTGACATTTTTTTATATGTTAATTATTTACACGAAACATAATTGTAATTGGTCTCTTTCCTTCGTTGCTTCTGAAGTCATTCCAGTGCAGATTTTAAGAACTGATAATCTATACTACTATTATAAAGAGAGAACTTGCACCTTTTGGCCAGATAAACTCGGGAACTACAGCGCCAATCTACACACCCGATACATCTATGAAAATGTCAGGGTGTGTAGATGGACATAGGCTATATACATTTTTGTTAAAAGTAAATTAAAAAAATTAAGTTTGTAAACAAAGTAGTGCCCTGAAAGTAGCGCCGGCCGGGACCTAGCGCTGGCCGCGCCGCGCCGTGCGTGATGACCGCGACATGACGTGCGTGATGACGACGAAGGAGGAGCGGCGGTGCAGTGACGAGCGGCTGTGCAGTGAGGAGCGGCGGCACATGTAAAGAAAGGGAAAGTTCAGTGCGAGACTGTGTGATGCAGGAGGAGGCAAGAAGGAGGCAGCAGTAAAGGAAAATGTCGGAGCGCGAGTGAGTCGGGCGGGCGCGAGTGAGTCGGGGCGGGAGGGGGCGCGAGTGAGTCGGGGCGAGAGGGGGCGGGAGTGAGTCGGGGCGGGAGGGAGTCGGTGCGGGAAAGGGGTCGGGGCGGGAGCGGGTGTACTGCCCCCAGCCCCTTTCTGCCCCAGGCAACTCTGGGGCGGGCTGCTAGTCAAGTATACATAGAAACAAGAATTTAAGCATGCCCAAGATAATTCACATGAACCTGTGTATTTGTGCTGTGGGATGAATGTGGTACCTTTGAGTTACAGAGTGTATGGTTTTCTTTATTAAATCTTTACACCCACAACATTTAACTATGCCTTTGTGAATTTCTATATACATTTATATATAATTGTTTATGGTGTTTCTGCACATGTGTTTAATGCCTGTATACAGATATTTCCAAGACCTGTCATGGATTTCATGGCCCAGAGTGAGTCCAAAAATTGTTAAGTGATTTGAATAGTTGGAAGTATCGTCCAAAGGGGAGAAGATTAGGTGTAATTAATTTCTAATTTTATTTATACCTGAGTTGGGATTTTAGTTTTTAATTCGCAAAGTATCAAAAGTTAAAATAAAGATACCACACAAATACTATAACAACAGCATAATTAAAATTGCAAATGTCATAGCATTTGACCCAATATAAGCAAAACATTTGTCAAACCACCTTAATTCCAGAAATGGTTGTAGATAAATTAACATATAGATAAATCAAATAATATATTTAATAAAAACTCATGAAGGTATTCAGGCTTTTACAACACAAGCAATTCCCAGGTCAATTTACATCTATTCGGATAATTCTGTATAAGTCTGAATTCCAGACCGTCAAGAATGAATTCCTGCCCCAAGTCCTTGGATCTGGTGACTCCCTTTGTAGCCATGCTCTTGCAATGTCCAATTTTTGGAGTTGTGCGAGCGCGCCTTTCGAGATTGCCGCCTCCCGCTGAACAGCGGTGATATTTGCCAGTTTTCAACGATCTGATGCCGAATTAAGACTGGCGTATATATTTTAAACTAGACAACAACGTTTGGCAAGAGAAAGTCGTTCTGCACATTACCTTTTTAGAGCATTTCTTAAATCTTGACTGCATTTAAATGAGGTGAGGTGCTCTCTGATGTTTGGAGTGCTCCTGGAATTCCTGTCAGAGGGGTGGAGAGAAGCTATGGGAAGTGCGTGGCTGAGGCCTAGGCCACTCCCACAGCTGGTTATAGCTGATGCACTCTGCTTATTCAGGCAGCAGGCAGCATTTCTCTTCTATATGATTATTGTTCATACAATAGTGCTTTAGACTGCTCCTTTATCATTGCTTGCTTTATTTATTTGCCTTTACTTATGGAAGGCAAGCAGTTCCACAATATGCCTACCAGACGAAAACAAAACATTTCTCTTCCACCAGTTAGATCTAAATTAGTGGATATTAATGAACCTTCATTATTCACTTTACTGGAGGAGTTATAAGCTGTACGTTCTAATACTAACAATATTGCGACTGGGATTACAAATTTACGTAAAGATAGGGCTGGTCTTTCTTTGAAGATATCTGAAAATGCTATTAAAATTAAAGACAATAAAACTAAAATGTGACCATCTAATACCTATTGCAGAAAACATTGAACCAATGAATAAATTAATATTGGATTTCGGAAAATCGCAATAGACAATCTAACTGCTCATTTTTTATTTGCCATAGGATTTGGAAGGTAATGATTGCAGGGTTTATCTAGAAAACTTACTTCCTGGTGTTTTGCGTATTCAGTTTCCTAAAGATTTTGAGATTGATAAAGCACACAGAATCCACTCTCATAGCAACCCAAGACAAGATAAGCTTTGTCAAATTATTTTCAAAGTGTTACGTCATCACCATCTAATTTTGATATGTAATGCTGCCAGAGATATCCCTTCATTAATGGTCAATGGGAATAAAAATTGTATTTATCAAGACTTTGCTAAAGATACAGTCAGTATTCATAAGGAATTTGCAAACCTTCGACCCAGACTGAGAAATGCTGGTTATAAATATGGCTTGTTTGATCCGTCCACTATGCGAATTTGGAAAGATTGGTTTTCTAAGTCTTTTCAACATTCTGAGGATCTTCGTCTTTTTCTGGACATGCAGTCTCAGACATCTATGGAAATAAATGAGGCTACTACATGAATTCATTGTTGCTTGATTTTTATTGTCAGTATGTTTAATTCATTAGAGTATTTTTTCAGGGCATATTGAGTAGGTTTTCTTGGAATGCTTGTGTATGATTCAAGAGTTCTATATATGTTTCTATGTTTTATAGTTATTATTTTTGTTGTTCGTTGGTGTCTTTTGTGTCTTCTATATATTGATAATCGAGCTACTATTCTTTTTTTATTCTCCCTTTCTTATCTATCTTTTTTTCCACCTTTTTGATTTTTTCAAAATGTCAAGTGGTAATGGTATGCAAATTGTTGTATTTAATGTTAAAGGTTTGCGGCACCCTGTTAAGCACACTAAGGTTTTATATTATTTAGCTAGACATAAAACAGATATTTGTTTAATTCAGGAAACTCATGTAGATGAAAAAGTTTTCTCCTATATGAATAAAAAATGGGTAGGGGCTTTTATTTCATCTCCAGCTCTCAATAGAAAAAATGGGGTAGCAATTAATTTTGCAAACAAATTACGTGTTCAAATTTTACATAAAGTTCTGATTCGGAAGGTCGTTTTATTATAGCTAATATAAAAATGGACAGTAAGGTTTTCTACCTAATTAATGTAAATGGACCTACTAATGATGATCCGGAGTTTGGTTAAGATTTACGTCAGAGGTTCTAAAATTGGGTAATGTTCCGCTGATTACTGGTGGGATTTTTTATCCTAAATCTGACCCATTACTGGATAGAATATCACAAGCCAAATATCGCCCTCTAAAAGTGTTTTTCTCTCTCAAATCTTTTTTAATACTATTAAACTGGGTGATATTTGGCGTCTGGATAATCCTACTGACAAACAGTTTACTTTTTTTTCTAATCCTCATGACTCTTATTCTAGGTTACATTATTTTTTAATTTATTGTAATCTAATTTCCTCAATTTCTAACCCAGCATTTTATCTAGTGATTCCAGGCAGAATAGTCATGATCGCTGGCGTATAAATACCAATATTATTCCTAATGACAATAACAAACCTAGACTTTTATCCGCTATTCAACAATATTTTTCATTCAATACTGAAGACTCCACGTCTATTATTAATTGATGGGACACATTTAAACATATATTAGAGGAGAGGCTATTTCTATTATGGCACATGAAAATACATTATTTAAAACTAAAACTGAAGAATTGGGAAAACAGATGGCTAAATTTGAACGTCTATATATTACCTCTTACAATCTCCAATATAAGGAAAAATTACACAAACTTCGTTATTAAGCAACAGAGCTGGTTTACAAATCTCTACCAATAAAGTTATATTTTGTTTTAGCTCCAATGGGTCTGGTTGGCTTTTAGCTAATTTCTTCAGTATAAAAAATGAAAATAATCAAATTAGTGCTATTCATTCTTCAAATGGCTCAATTGCTTTATCCCATAATCAAATAATTTGGGAATGTTTGAAATATTATTCAGACTTATAGTAATCCACCTTCTTCGGATACAGCTCTTACTGATCATTTTTTGGAAGGCTCTGGGTTACCCAAAATTTCACAAACCAATAGAACTACATTGGAACTCCCAATTACAGTTGAGGAAATACTTTCAGTTATTAATGCACTAAAGTAAAGAAATCTCCTGGTCCGGATGGTATTCCTGCGGAATTGTATAAGGAATTTTCACCTCACCACTCATCATACCTTCTTTCTTTGTTTTTCCTCTTTAGTAATACAGGGTCAATTTCTGGATCATTTACTAAGCTCTGGGGATTAACCAGATAAAGACCCTTCACGGGTTACCAATTACCGTCCTATTTCAAGACTGAATACTATATGCTAAAATTCTTGTGACTAGGTTAGCTTGTATACTTTCTGGTATTATCCATGTGGATCAGTCTGGATTTATGAAAAAAAGATTTTTTTTAAGTTATATTAGATTAACATTTCACGCAGTTGATGCTGGAGCATTATTGTCTTTTCCTGCTGGAGTTTTATCATTAGATGCGGAAAAGGCTTTCGATAAAATTCATTGGCAAAACCTTTTTCGCACCCTGTTTGCATTCAATTTTGGTCCCTTGTTTATTCGTATGATTTCAGCACTCTACTCCAGTCCTTCTGCCAAACTTTTATTAATGGTAGACTAACACAGAAGTTTTGCATTTTTAGATGGACCAGGAAGGTTGCCCCTTATCTCCTTTACTTTTTCATATTGCAATTTAACCCCTATTAATTACTATTAGAAATTGTGACAAAATTGAAGGCCTTCACCTAAACAATGTCCCTATTAAAACGTCAGCTTATGCTGAAGATATTCTTTTATATATTGCTAACCCTGAATTTTCCATTCCTTCATTTTTTAATTTAATTGATGTCTACTGTACAATTTCAGGTTATAAACTTTACGCTAACAAAACAGAATTTTTCAGTTAAATATTCATTGTTCACCTGATATGTTCACTAATAAGTAGAATGTTTGGCAAAAAGAAACTTAAACACTTTGGTATTTTATTTGCTAATATTGTTAAACAATCTTTGACTATGAATTTTGAATCTACTTTGGCATATATCAAGGTTAAAATTCAAAAATGCTTCACCTTGTGTTTATCTTGGTGGGGAAGAATTGATATTGTTAAAATAATTTAGGCTCCTAAACTGTTTTATATTATTTCAATTATAGCTATTCAACTCTCTCTTAAATGTTACTATAGACACTTTTTTGCCTAAAGTTATTTGGAATAATAAATCGCCTCGGTTAAGTTACAAAAAATTGAAATGGTCTACACTCGATGGGGGGGTTTGGTTTACCAGATTTTCTAAAATACCATAAAGCCTTTATTTTAAAACAAAGTATTTTATGATCTCAGCATTCAGATCATAATAATTCACCTGCATAGGCTATGCATTGAAAATAATTCAGCATCACCTTTTCCTCTAGCTGCTTTTATTACAATGTCCAATTCTTTTTTAAAGAAATCAGTTATGTTGAAATCTACTACATTGATTTTACGTGATTTAGATTCTATTTTCTAATGTTGTATTTCTAATACATTGATTTTAATGCTATGGCATAACCCATCAGAAAAAATTAGTTAGTCATAAACATTTTGGGAATTCATGGATGAGTGGGCATTTTGTATTTTAAAGACATTTATTATAACAATGCCTTTTTAAGTGTTGAAGATTTAAAACAAAGATTTCATTTGCCACCATCAGATATTGTTCAATATGAATTGCTTTGTAACTCTATTCTTGATTGCTTCCCAAATTGCTTTCCTTCCATTGTTTCTTCTGATTTATCTTCAAATATTAGTGTATTCTCATACAGTGTCATTATTATATAAAAAGTTAAATATTTCTAATGGAGATAATATCAATTTTCTTTCTACCTTCTGGAATTCAGAATTAGAGTTGTCCTTACCTTTTGACACATGGAAGAAGATTTGGGGAATTCTATTTCGGGTTTGTTGCCTGTGACATTATATCAAACGAATTCATATACACTTTTTAATTGTTTTTGGACCCCTTTAAAATTATATAATGCCAAACTTTCAACTTCTTCCTTTTGTTGGAATTGCTCTTCATATGTAAGATCATAAAGACATATGTTATATGATTGTCATTTTGTTAAGAATTTTTGGGATGAAGTTTGGCAAAAGATTATTTGTATATTGAATGTATTAGATACTTTATCATATTAATTAGTTATTTGCAAAGCCTCTTCTCTCACTACTAAATTGCCACTGTTGAATAACAAACTTTTTGATTTTTTAATGTCAGCAGCGGTAAGAACAATTACTGCTAATTGGAAAGATTCATCTTTTTTATCTGTTCAGGCATGGTGGGCTTGGATTAATTTCACTAGAAAAGGTGCTAATTTGATTTTATCTTGTACTAATCATAATAATCCAAACGATTTACATTTTCAGAAACCAATTGAGGATTATTTATTGTTGAATCCCTAGTATGTACAAGCTTTAATATATCTATTTATGGCTTTACTGTGAGCCAAGTAGCTCTGTAAACTATTATTATGAATTTATGCTGTTGTCCTTTTTATTTTTTAATTGCGATGATATCATTTAGTTTTGTAGGTACTTTATAAAATACTCTTGAATTTCTTATTTATAAATTTGAATGTTTATCTTTATTCATAATGTATTTTCAGATTATTGTTTGTACCTTTTCGGAGTTCTTTTTTGTATGTTATCTATCATCAAAAATTCTAATAAAATGACCAATTTTGTCACTGTGTTTGCAAATGAGTAAATCCCGACCAAATTACAGGATATTGCCTTGGAATGACCAGCATAATAACCTTAGGATCAAAGTTAATATCATGCCTTAGCAGATTGTTAAAGTAGTTAAATACTATAAACTACAATTAGCAAAGAATTGGTCAGGTTGTGAAAATATGAGTAGCAGTCATATATGGTCCCTTGCACTGAAAACAATTAGAAGATTCTCTAAAGCCCATTCTGAATAGTCTATAAGATTTGTAATACATATTATATTCAATCTTTAAAAAATTAGCCTTAAGACAAGATACATTAGTCCTATTTTGGGCCACTTGGATACTGAGTCTAATATCCTCAGAAGAAATGGTCCAGCACAAATTTCTAGCCCATGTACTTGCTAAATGCAGAAAATGTTGCTCATTGGAGCTGCAGCGCATGAGGATCTGATAAAGAGTACCAATGGAGTGACATTTAGACAGGGAGCAAAACCTGTCCAAAAACACATTATGCTCCATTGAGACGTCATTCGCAGGGAGGTGAATGATAAAATCTCTGAGCTGCAAATATCTAAAGAAATCTCTGTCAACGCATAGCACCAAAGTCAATGCTGCAAATGGGAGGAATACTCCATCATCAAATAGTTGAACGTGCCACCCTATACCAATATGGGGCCAAAACAGTACAAAACCCTCATGCAATAGCATAGGTATGTTAGGGTTGCGTCTAAAGGGTGTGTACTGGTTAAAACTCGAAATATTACCCACATTTTCTAATTGAAACCCAGGTCTGCTGATAAACAACAAGCACCTTAAACCTTTAGGAAGATATAAATGTATTGCTCCAAAAACATAAAGAAACTTTGGCAAAATTATCATTTTGATAAGGTGCATCTCCCAATCCTCCCCAAATGAAGCTTGTCCCAGACAGATAAACAATCATAATAGAGCCCCTTGTTGTTAAGGTCTACAATATCCCTTATACAAGAAGAGATCCAAACCCTAGATAAGTTGCTTCTCTGCCATACAGAGATCTAAGGAGCCCATGGATAAACTTGTGACAATCTGTGTTTTGCCCGTATTTACTTATCTCCTGATACCTCACCAAAGCGCTCTGCCACCTCCTCAGTACCAAGAAGTGCTTGAGCCGTATGGATGATAAAATGGCAATGTCATCCGGGTAAGCCATGACCTTATCCATAAAACAATTGAGCTGCAGTGGGAGAAAACTATTTAGAAATATTAACTTATGAAGAAATGGTTACAGGTGCAGAGCAAATAACATAAGGTGCAGGGGACAACCCTGTCTAGTCTGCCAGTTGAGCATATTCCTAACTGATAGTTCACCCTTCCTGACTATACAAGCTGTTAATGAGGTATAAAGAAATTTAGCAGAGATAATAAAATTATCTTCAACCCCAATTTTAGACATAGCAGCCCACAGGAAGACCCAGTTGAACGCTTTGTTTACATCCAACAGGATAGTTTCCTCAGGCTCCCCAGGGAATATGTCTAATTTTCCCGCAAACCGGAATCCTGCATGCCATTATAACATTGTAACAGCGCATGCCATTACTTCATAAGTTGGAACAACGACTTGCTCTAGAGGGGTGCTGGATACTGGAATAGGATAATTTACTATTCCAACTCCAGTCCGTGCAACAGTAGGTAAGGTGTTGGATTTTAATTCCAACACCTTCTGACCCCTAGAGCAAGTCATTCTTCTGACTTGCGGAGTAAGGGCATGCGGGGTTCCGGTTTTGGGGTAAATGATGTTTACCCTCCCAGGCATTTACTGCCACTTCTAAAGCCAAGATTGCCAGATTGATATGAGCAGATGTATCGTGAGAAGGAATGAATCCATGCTGCATAGTGTTTACTAAACTAGAAAAAACTTATGCTAGTGGATTCTCAAGGATACGGGTGTAAAGTTTTGTGTCTGAGTTCATCAAAGAAATCAGACTATATGAGCCACATTGAAGAGTATCTTTATCGTTTAAAAAAACAAACTGATATATATATATCCCCCTCACCCCATAATGCTGTAACCAAGGACAAAAGGGATGGAGAATTGACCAGCTCCTGAAATCTAGGGTCAATAATATACAAGAAGCCTTTATAAAACTCAGTGAAAATTGAATCTAGGCCAGCTGGAACAATGCTTCTCTAAACACCGTCCTGATAATTTGTGCATCCAACATTGCCTGCTGAGTGATAGATAAACAGGGTAGGCTCAAAACCGGCAAGTAGTCCTTAACAGCCTCAAGTGAAGGAGGACTCTCCTTCATTTTGATGAATTGTGGCTAAAATACTTGCAGGAATTAGCATTATTTCACCAGCTGAGTTCTGAATGCTAGTAATAGTATTCATAGAATGTCTAGTTATAATCCAAAAGGAGAACAACTGTGCCATCTCTTCGCTGTTTTCGAAATATTGGGGCTGTTTAGTCCGCTATCGCCGAAAAGCCCTGTCCCATATCCTCGCTGTACATCCTTTGGACAGAAATGAATTGCTCAAATGCACCTCCACTCTATCCAACTTACCATTGCCAACCCATTTAGAAAATTCAATCTCCAAGCAGAGAATCTCAGCCCAAGATTATTCCTCGATATTTTTTCCCTTTGGTCTCGCTACATTGCATAGCTAAGAGTCTGCCCATGAACCATGGTTTTCACATCATCCCACACCATTATTGAAGATGCGGAGTCTTTTATTAAAATTAATATACTCTTTCAAACAATCTGACATATAACATATGCACAGTTTATACAATAATAATTTGTGGGCAAATGATCCCCTTAGAGAAGAAACCATGGTAGAGCAATAACTCAATTTAATAAAAACTGAAAGTGCAGCATGATCGGATTTGATCCTTGGATTCAATTTAATTGAACGAGATGGAACAAAGAAACTACCTGCTAAGACCATATATATATCCAGTAAAGCATATTATGTGATGCCTAATAAAATGTATAACCCAGCTCAGAACCCCGACAAGCCCAACATACATTCATAAGGGCATGAGAATTAATAACCTGTCTCAATGCAGAGTGGAACTTTTTCATATGGTTATCAACTAGCAATGAACCAGAAGTAGAATCGTATCCTGGTACGAGCTGCAGATTGAAATCGCCACAGATAAAAATAGGGGCACACCATTGATTGAGCTCTAGTAAGAAAAAAGAAAAAATTAAGGGGTCATCCCTATTTGATGCATATAGAACACAGATAGTCAAATAAACATTGCCCTTTCCAATATAGGCAATGACCACCTACAACATTGGTCAATTTTGATCTCATGTACCTTCCACTCACAGCTTATAGCCGACAAGGCCACCCCCCAATAGGGACCCTCCACCCCGATTCCATGAGAATATTATAGCACAAACTATTCATTTATTAGTCTCTGGCAAAGTTAAACACTTCTGCCTTCTGTATAAGAACAGATTTAAACAAAACCATTGATACTTTACTTTTTCTGATGCCTGCAACACCCTCTCAAGAGGAGCCTTTTGAAAACCCTCCAAAAACACCACCATAGCCTTATATTTTGCCTCCACCTACCCCCACCTGACTCCTCCCTCACCAATACCTGCTGTGATATCCCAAATCAAGCAAGGCTCTTCTGCACCCAACACCCTACCACCCCCAAAAACCAAACAAACTTTCAGATTTTGGATAGATGCCAATCAGAGTCAGCACTAATCCCCCAAATGGTTCGTACAAAAATACAAGAAATACCCCCCCTACAAAAATACAAGAAATACTCAAAAGGTTACACAGAGGAGAGATGAGAATATAAGTAGAGCAATAGAAATGGAGAAATAACACAGAAAAAGAAGTTAGGAGGCTAAGAGGCAATGCTAGTCTGTTTTTCCAGTCCTCAGGTTTTCAAGAGTTCTTGAGCTTCAACCGGATCCTGACAAAAAACGTCTGTCTCTGATTGGGGATTCTCAAATTTGCCAGCTCTAGAAGTGAAGCACTAGCCCCAAGTTTAGAAAAGACTGAAATCTGTTGCCTAAGCTGTGACCTACGCACTACTGTCTAGTGGCAGAAATCAGATCTATGAAAGACCTCTACCCCACAAGATTTTACAAGGCTGCACGGGCATGCCAACTAGTACCCTAATTGGTGCAAATATAATTATCAACATAAATCAGAGTCACCCCGTAGATACTTCGAGGCCTTCGAGGCTTACGAAAGGGAAATCGGTGGGTGGGTTGCACCTGGCAGTCAATGTTCCAATCTTCAAGTTGTGGGAATTATTGCCTGAGTAGAAGTACAATATATCCTCTAGACTTAACATCTTGCGGTCCCTCAGGTATCCCCAGAACCTATAGATTATTGTGGCGCATTCAATGTTTTGTTTCTTCCATTTTATGGGAGATATTCTGGAGCCTTGTTTTGTGGTCTTCCACCTGGAGTCGGGCCATTGTATGGAACAGTGCTTTTATAACACAAAGCTAGTCTGGTAGCAATGACACACAGGGTAAGAAATTGATTAATTGTGGGATCTAGCCCTATAAAATCTTTAAACATACACATAACATTATGTTATAAAAATGCAATGTAGCTGCATTAAGTGGTCAAAAAGCCAATTGAGTAATATACTGTACCAACGAAACACAAAAACATATTATAAATTTCATTTATTTCAGACACTCAACCATAGTACAGTTCATTAGCTGTTGAATCTCATTAAAAATGTGTTCATTCACAATCTATGTTTAACTGTGGTGAATGAATGGTAAGGCATACAGTTGATTATACTTTGAGAATAAACACTTTAAAGGAATATTTGGAAATTAGAACAGAACAAAAGGAGTTTGATAGGTGGTCTACATTGCAGTTGAACCCTCATTCTTTTTTTAATGTTACACAGTCCTCAAGATCAGAACATTATTTAAGAAATTGTTACTCTTCTACTCAGATAGTAAGGGAAGAATTCTAAATTATTTATATTCTCTTATCATGGCATAATGTTTAGCATGAATTACCCATGCTATAAAGAAACAGGAAATGAAGACATGCATATCTTATATCTGATGCATCTCGAGAAAATTCAAGAGTAGGGTTCAAATCTTCAATTACATAGTCTTTTGAGAAATGGAGCAGTTCACCTCTCACTCATAGAGTTCAAATCTTCAATTATTTAGTCCCTCAGAATATGAGTAGTGCACCTCTCAGTCCACGTAATGTATATAATTTATGCAGTGCATTGAAACAAAAAATGGGCTAGATATTTCTTCTGTGATAACCAAAGCAATTTTTTTTATTTTGATTGATTATTTTACCTGTGTGTGGTCCCTCCAGGGCTTAGAGTCAGTACTAAATTAAAACAAACATGAAAAGGGGTCCGTATTGGCGCTATATTCATATCCTTAACTTTACTACCAAAAACACTGATCAATTTCTGATTAATAAATGTACAAAACGTTAAAGTAATCCATGTCAGTGAATAGGTTCATCTTTATATTTCATGGTTTACTTAATCTAGCATTCCCTAAGAGTGCCTTCTATTTCCAGTATGTTGTGTTTCTGTGTGTTTTTTCATGTGGCATATTATTCTTATATGGTGCATAATTTGAACTGAGTCTCCTTTAGGAGTTTATAAAAGGCCACTATAGAGAGATCTGGAGTTGAGGCTGAAGGCAGTGGGCGTTTCTCACAGTGCCTGTGGGTCAAAAAGATGTTTAGAAAACATTGTCATCAAATCTTTTGCCTCGCTGCAGAGCACACAGAGCAATAGTCACATATTTCAGTTGCAATTGTGATTCTGTGCAAATGTGTGTTAAGGAGGTGCATAGTTGTCAAAATATTGACAAGGCAAAAGTAAAAGAAAATTCAGTGCTTATAGGTGAGTGGGTGCTTTGTGTTTGGTGGTGTGGTGAAGGTAAGAGATGCGAGGAAGTGCATTCAAGAGAGAGTAAAAAGAGGGTGCTGACGAAGAGAAATGTGAGGTTTAAGATATGCAGATGGGGAGACTTAGGGGGGGGAAGAACCTACATTTCTAAAATAAAGTGAGCATAACAAGAGTGATTGGAACACTCCAAAGACCACTACAGCATCCATAGGCATCAATAATGTTGAAATGAAAATCTTACAATTTCAAAATGTAAACATTGTCAATAATATTTTCAAAAAAATCATTGTTGGTACTCATTTATCTTAAACAGCTAACAACCATTGACAAAGCCAATAGATGTGGCTTGTTTTAGGTGTATATCAGTTGTGGTGTTTTATATCTAGAAACAGAATCAATGTGGAGGGAGAGAAGAATTTGTGATCCAACCAATTTCCTCGAATTATATACTTTTGATCAGGGGGTAAGGATCACTTGTCCTGCATAACTTTGGGTATGCCGTAACTGTTCCGAGTAGTCCCAATGTTAACCCTCATGCACGTGCTGGTAATGGTGTGGTAATGAGCGGTATATCTTATTCTCCGCCGTCCCTTGCACGTGTGTGCATAATCATCGGGTTGTTTTTTATGCAACCTCCATCCAGGAGGCATTACCCATTGTTAAAAACAGTAGTGATAAGTGATGGTGAGGTGAATTGATAAAAATGTCTCTTTTGATCAGAAAAATTATTTATTCGTTCTGTATTCAGAGGCAATAAAATTAAAATTATGTCGGTGAACGTGAGTTATTATGACTCGTTCACACTAAGTGAAAAAGGTCGACATGTTTCAGCCCTTTCTTATGCCAGACAGGTCATGTGGGCTTTCTTCAGGACCGTGACGTGAAATAGAGACCTCTCACCTCTCTATTTGTGGTGTGAAAAAGGATTTAAATAATGGAACAAAGCATTATGTTGCTCCAAATGGAGGTCAAAAAGTACCTGCAAAGAAAGGAGACATAGTACACAAAGGGTAAAGGTAAAGGGAAACATATAAGACTATACGTCTGGTGAAATGTACCAGGAACACATAAATCGCACTGTGGCGTAGCAACTAAAAAATGGCAATACTTTGCACTGACTACCCCACTCAAAGAATAGGGTCGACTATCTCTTAATTGGCATGGGATTGAGAGGATCTGTTTGCTTTTGTAGAGATGGCAAGTGATGGGAGTTTAAGTGAGAGTGGCATACGTTTATAGGTGCCGGTATGCAGGCGTTTTGGTGTGCTGGTCTTACACACGTTCACTCTTAACCAAGCATGTTGTGTCATTCAGCAGCGCGATCAGGCTGTGCTGCATAAACTCAAGAATTCAACTGTACACAGTAACATACCTATGTTCTTGGCTCTAATAAGCCTCTTCGGTATTTGTGTGGGTCAGGGAGGCACGCTACAATGGTAAACATTCAATCAGAACATGGTGTTCTATTACATTAATACTTTACGGTTTCGTAGCGTTGTGGTCCTCGTGGTACCTCTGGCTCTCCATTCACTCCTTGTGCTGACTCTGCCACCTCAGTCCCGGAATACGTGAGACGTTTCCGGGTGGGTGGTTTTATAGGTAGCGCAGTAAAGGGAAGGGTGGAAAGACTATGGAAATTAACTGGATATTTTGTGCGATCTTACAATTCCTCATCCATTGTAAATAGTACTCCATGGTATGTTATCGTTCAGACCGTTGGTATCAGTACCCAGTCTGTGCACCCACCGTTGCTCTTTTTCAAAAAGGATTCTTTCTGCATTGTGGTCTTTATTGTGTAGGGTTTCTAAAATTACCCACTGTAGATCTTTCACAGTGTGGCCAGTTTCCAAGTAGTGGCTAGACATCTTAGTGGTCGCCTTTTTACATTTCACATTGCTGCGATGTTCACACAGTCGCTGTTTGACTTTCCTACATGTCATCCCTATGTAGTTTTTCTTGCAGGGGCATGTGATCATGTAGATGGCATGACTTGTGTTGCAGTTGGTGTGATGCAGAATTCTCCATTTGAAATTTGGAAGTAGTTGTATCTCCTTTGTCGCTTTTGTGAGGGGACAAACAGAACAAGATCCGCATGGGTAATGACCAGTTACTGGGCTTATGTCCAGTGGTGAGTTGACTGGTGGAGGTTGTCTTGAAGTAAGGGGTCTGGTATGGACCAAAATGTCCTTTAAGTTACGGGTTCTCTTGTTGGCAAAACGTGGTTTGGGCCATTGAATGTTGCCTGAAGTTATGATCCGCCAGTTTTTGTTGACTATCTTTTTCAGTCTGTTACTAGCTGGGCCATATGTTGTTACACAAGTTGTGATATCAACTTCTGGTTCTTTTGGTGTGGATTCTAAGAGACTTTCTCGGGGCTGGTTGCGGGCTCTTTTTTTGCATTTTTCGATGATTCTTTTTGGGTAATATCTTTCTTCCAATTTTCCGCTCAGCTCATTGGCTTGTTCTTTGTACTCCGTCAATTTGCTGCAATTTCGTCAAAGTCTCAGAAATTGGCTGAAAGGGAGGTTTTCTCTTAGAGGTTTCGGGTGAAAACTCTGGTAGGAGAGTAAACTGTTTTTGGATGTGGGTTTAGAATAAGTTTTTGTCTGCAAAGTTGAACTCTCTGAATAGATGGTGATGTCAAGGAAGTCAATTTGTTTTCTGTTGGCTGTATAGGTGAATTTTAGCCATTCATCCCGGGTATTGATCCAGGTGTGGAAATTGATGAGACTAGACATGTCTCCTTCCCAGATGAGGATCACATCATTGATGTAACGGCGCCAGAACAGGATCTGTTGTTGGAAAGGGTTGACTGGATTGTTGATGTGTGTTTCCTCAAATTGGCTCACGTAGAGCCCCGCCACGCTAGGCGCAAATGTACTTCCCATGGAAGTTCCATGGCATTGTTGAAACATGGTGTCATTATATTTAAAGTAGGTTTCAGTCAGTGCCAACCTGCAACACTCGAGAACAAAATGTCTTGGGGTCTTGTGGTCCCAGTCAAGGTTGAAAACAATGGTCTCCAGTGTTTCCAGTGTTTTTTCTTGGGGTAGGCTTGTGTAGAGGCTTTCTACGTCTAGTCCTACGAGTATCATGTTGTCCTCTGAATAGGCAAAATTCTGGAGCAGATTCAGGAGGTCCCTGGTGTCCTTCAGGTAGGTAGGAGTCCTTTGGACTATTGGTTTGAGATATTGGTCTGCAAACTGCGATAATGGTTCTAGGACCGAACCTATTCCCGACACAATCGGTCTTCCAGGTGGTGGGGAGCGCGGTTTGTGTATTTTTGGGAGCGAATAGAAATAAGGTATTCTCGGGTTGTCGGTCTCCAAAAATTGTGCCTCTTTTTTCGAGATCCAGTTATTTGTCTCAGCTTCTGTTACCATTAAAGTTATGGTCTTCTGTAGTCTGGGTGTTGGATCTACATCTATTCGCTTGTAGAACTTCTGGTCTGAAAGTAGTTCTTTGCATTGCCGATCATAGCCTTCTTTTGAGAGGAGTACTACTCCGCCCCCTTTGTCCGCTTGCTTTATGACGATATTCTCATCGTACTTTAGTTCTCTCAATGCCTGTTGTTCTGCTCTCGACAGATTTTGAAAGGGTTTTTTTGTATTGTCTTTTAGGCCATCGATTTCCTTCATGACCGCTTGTTCGAATGTGACAATTTCAATTGGTACTTGTGTATTCAGAGGACAGAATGTGGACTTCTTCCTTAAGTTGGTATCTCCATCCGGTAGTTGGGTGGATTGGTTACTGAAGAAGGCTTTGAGTTTGAGCTTTCTGCAGAATTCAGCAATCTCTCATTTCATCTTGAAAGTGTCAAGGTTTGGTGTTGGGACATATCCAAGGTCTTTATTGAGTACTTCCTCTTGGTTTTTTGTTAGTACCTTTTCTGTAAGGTTTACGACGAGGGAGTTGTGTTGGTTCCTGTTTTCCCTCTGGTTACGCTCCTGGTTTGGACCTGGCATGTTTGGTCTTGCCAGGTTACCCCTTTCTGTTTCGGGCCCCGACTGTTCTGGCCTCTCCCTAAAAAAGGCAGCCCTTGTTGGTAATTACCCCTCATTGGTTGTTGCATCTGCTGTGGTGGGCCTTGGTAGTATGGATCTACCCAGCCTTGAAAGTGGGGATTGAACGGGGGAAATGGCATCATGGGCGGATTCATTGAGAACTGTGGGGTACGCCAGTAGTTTCTGCCCCGTCGGTTGCCTCATTTATTGCGGAACCTCCCTCGTTGGTTATTGGAGAAATCGTCTCCGCTCCAGTCAGAACCATCTGTGGAAGAATCGCTGTTGGAACTGTTGTTAGACGCATTGTCGTTGGGCTTAAAGTCCTTATGGCTATAAGGATGTATGCGTTCTAAAGAGAACTTTTTCAGTTCTTTACCTAGTTTCTGTAATTTCTGCTGGGTCAGGAATTCTTGAGATTGGCTCATCTCTTTGTTGATTTCTTCCAGTCGCTGTTTGTACACAGTTACGTGCACCATGTTATTGAGTTTAGTCTCAATGATCTGGATTTTAATAGTTAATTCGTCTGTGATCTTAGTTGCTGTTTTTATTATTAGTACTAGATAGTCCCTTGTACATTTCCACGAAATTGCTGACCAGTCTTTGCGAAACGCTAGATCTTTTAAGAAGATACGTGGTGCATTTGTCACCCATAGTCCTTTGGGCGCGGCATTCACTCTGAGGTATTCGGTCATTATGATCCCATGTACTGCTGTTCTCACTTGCTCTTTTTTCAGTTCAGAAAATTCTTCCCAATCGTCATTATTGGCCAATGTTTGAGTTAGGTCCTTATCAAGGAGTAGACGTGGTCGTGCTAGTATCTCATCAATTTCTTCTGTTGAGTAACTCAATCCTAAGTTGTCCGCCATGTTGATGCCCTACAGTTCAGAGGGAAACACTGGTAGCAACTTCTTTTTCCCACACCTCTGCGCTGCTAGCTAACAAAATCAATGTGGAGGGAGAGAGGAATTTGTGATCCAACCAATTTCCTCGAATTATATACTTTTGATCAGGGGGGGAAGGATCACTTGTCCTGCATAACTTTGGGTATGCCGTAACTGTTCCGAGTAGTCCCAATGTTAACCCTCATGCACGTGCTGGTAATGGTGTGGTATTGAGCGGTATATCTTATTTTCCGCTGTCCTTTGCACGTGTGTGCATAATCATCGGGTTGTTTTTTATGCAACCTCCATCCAGGAGGCATTACCCATTGTTAAAAACAGTAGTGATAAGTGATGGTGAGGTGAAGTGATAAAAATGTCTCTTTTGATCAGAAAAATTATTTATTCGTTTTGTATTCAGAGGCAATAAAATTAAAATTATGTCGGTGAACGTGAGTTATTATGACTCGTTCACACTAAGTGAAAAAGGTCGACATGTTTCAGCCCTTTCTTATGCCAGACAGGTCATGTGGGCTTTCTTCAGGACCGTGACGTGAAATAGAGACCTCTCACGTCTCTATTTGTGGTGTAAAAAAGGATTTAAATAATGGAACAAAGCATTATGTTGCTCCAAATGGAGGTCAAAAAGTACCTGCAAAGAAAGGAGACATAGTAGACAAAGGGTAAAGGTAAAGGGAAACATATAAGACTATACGTCTGGTGAAATGTACCAGACGTATAGGAGCTCTTCTGCTCCTAAGCCAAGTTCGCGCAGAGGAAGGCATGACAATAGGCATCGTGTCACATGGAGGTGTCCCCACCTTCCAGGCAGGATTTAGTGTGCTGGAGCTGGGTGGGTGCACTCTTAGAGCACCAGAAAGTCTGCACTTGGGGCACATTTGGTGTCCCTGTGCATAGTCCAGCTCAAACCAGTTCCAGGAACCATTTGCCCCTGCTCTGGCTCAAAACTAGACAAAGGACATGGGTGTAGCCACCCCTCTGTCCTGCCTCTCCCCAAGGAGGGTCCACAGAATCTATCCAACCCTTTCCCATGGCTTTAGAGTGGGTTACCTGATCACAGGACTTAAGATTGTACCTGGACAAGATTCTGCTAAGAAGAAACCAAGTACTTTAACTGCCTGTACGGCACAGGTTGAATGAATATTCTCCCTTGGAGTAAAGGAGTTACTCCCCTGCAAAAGCAGGCACCTAAACGCATCTGACCAGTTTGCTTCTCCCAATCTTCTGAGGACTCTGAAGATTTCAACAACACAGGATGTGGGTTCCCGAAGGTCCCTGAGGTCGATCTGCCCTTTCACCGATTCTGAGATCACCTCATGGGGACTGTGCAACCCAAACCCCTTTGCACCGTGTACTTTTGCAAGTGCATGTGCTTAGTGGCAATTCCTGAGCCTGTGTTTTGGCCTCCGTGTAGTCCCAACCCCATGGAGTATTTCCACTGAAGATTTCCAGCCTCCACTCTCCGAGTGTCCTGTGGGCTGGTCCTTTGCATACTTGCTTGAGTTCTCCTCGCGATCCGTGGTCCGTTGGCCTGTGGGTTTTATCGAGGGTAAACTTGTGAATTTTTGGGCTTACCTGGTTGCTCCAGATGTGCCCTGACTCTCCATTGCTTGTGGAGTCCACTGAACCATGCTGGTGTACACCGTAACTTGTTTCCTCTGACCGCATGGGTTGCAGTTGCCAAGGCTTGTTTGTGCTCCAGCTAGACATCGACCCCTCAGCTCTCGACATCCTTTGTGGGACAGATCATCTCCGGAATCTGGTCATCCTAGACATCTCCTGGTCTCCATGGCTGCAGAGTCAAAGCACCCTTCTTTGCACCTGAAACATCCGACATCGGTGGGCATTCGACTACCGACCACTGGTCACCATAAGTGACCCAGACTCTCTAGCCTCTGCTTTCAGGTTCCTCTGACCTTGAATCCAGGCTTGCATCCAACTGACACTCTTTGCCTTCCTGGCAACAGTACTTCTTTAAAGCTCTCCATTGAAAACAATGAAGGTTTCCAACACCACTTGACACCTATGCACCCGGCTCCTCTGGGATAAGTAAAATGGGTACCTCAGTACTCACTGGTGGATTGGCCTTAGAAGGTCCTATGTGCCAAAGGGTTTCCTCGAAGTCCTCTTAGAAGTGTCTTTAACTTGTAAATTTCCAACCGCGACTGTGTTTCCTCACTGCACCAGTCTTCTGTGGGCTCCCTGTGTCACTCCTCTGGGGGGATCCTTGGGGTCCCAGCGATTCTATGTGCTCTAGGCACTGTCTCTAGTTAAGTCCTTGTTATATAATTTTTTTAATACATGGTTCCGTCTCCCCCTGGATCCCGCTGTATATTGTGCTATTAACGAATGTTCTATTAATTCAATATTATGTGCTTTGTGCCCTAGTCTTGTGTAGAGAGTAGTAGAGTGTTGTATTAATAAATGCATATTTTTATATAAACACTTTGTGGTTCTCCTTTCAGTTAGTCATTTCGAAGGTGATATTCTGGTAAAGCAAGCTGCTTTACATTCCTTCAAGATTAAGCCTGAAGGCTGCTCTCCATAGCTACCACTAGGCTAGCTTTCAGTAAAGGTTATCTTCGACCTTATACATCATAAGGGTCGTATGGACTAGTACAAGTTGCCCACTATAATTAGTGGACAGCATATACCAACCCACCTTCTCACAATGGAATACACAAACTTTACATAAAGATGGTCAAAATTGGAAAATGTATGTTTTTTGTTTTATTTGAACATCTTGGTATTTTCCTTATACTATTAACAATGTCTAGTGTTCTTTAAGTTATTAGGTATTTTTTACCATTGCATTAATCTTCATAGTCCTTGAGCTTCATTCTGTATGTAAAAGGAGTAAAGCTTTATTTGCAAACTTCAGTCCCACAACATTAGAATATCGTCTTGCAGAGAGACCATGTGTGGATTTAGCGTATTCAAAAATAGGTTGAATAGAGTATGGGCAGAACACAAACCATGGTGACACAGGATGAGGTATTCAATGGTGACAGAGAGTAAGGCAGTCCAAGGTGACAGAGAATGAGGAAGTCAACTCCCCTGTCCTGTCAAAAAATAATAAGGTGGTGTTTTTTCGATGAAACAATCTGAGTGAGGAAGTTATTGCTTACTTGCTTATTTTATACTTTAGCAATTGTTTTCTAAAGTGTATCACATCAGAGCAAGTGTAAAACCATTCGCAAGTTGACAGAAATAAGAGAAGGGTTTTCTTTTTCAGTGAAGTATTGTAATACTTTTAGGCAAAGGAGCATACATACAGATCAAAGGCAATATAGCCTTCTTTAAAGTTCTTCTAGGCATCATAAATTGTACCCATTATAACAAAAGCTTACCTACGGGTGTAAATGGGATGTCTAATTAAGAGGTTGGTTGTTAGTTTGTAGATTTTGCCATGACTCCTATTTTGTTAATACAAGCAACTACTACAACTGACCCAGTCTGAGGATACATAGCCCTCGGCTCAGGATCAGTCCAGGGGTACCGACGGACAGAGCGGGGCCTCCAAACCTGAGCAGTGGCCACGAAGAGGTGAGGCTTTCTCCCAAGCATTTTTGGGAAAGCATCCTAAATACTTTATGAAACAGACATCCCCGTCTGGAAAATCCAATGTACGGTAGGATGTTTTGTACCATTAATTTGTGTTAACTTTTGCTTTTTTCACTAAGCTTAGGTCAAGCTTAATTGCAGTAGTGTTCAAGAGGTCCTGACGAAAGCCGGGTAGGCTTAACTTTCCTATAATGGCTGAAACATGTTGACCAAACACCATCTTTAATAGACAGTTATTACTTCAAACTGTCTCACACTCATTTTAATTTTGACACCATAATTTTCCCTAATAAAACTTTCCTTAAATCGTGGTAGCCAATTTTACATCTCACTTTTTGATTCTTTGTGCACACATTTTTTCTCACTGCAATTTAACATCCCACACCATTTCAAACTGATTTGACTTTTGGTACGATCCATCACTGGTGGTTCCTTGGGTTTGGAGAAGCACATAATTCCAACAGGTGTGTGGCGCCTTAACCGGACCATCTTTGGTTCTTTTCCAGATGATGAAGCTCTGCCATATGGGTGGGCTGATGGGATTCATTTCCTTTTTGTTGTAAACACTTTACAGGTAGACACAGAGTCCGTCACATTTTTCTTTGCCCCCACTAGTTGTACAGACCATTGACAGTCCTTTTTGTATTGTTATACATAGAAGAATACCTTTGTTTCATACTTGTTTGCTGCCAATGATTTATTTAGACAAGAGTGGTACTCAAGCACATCTGACAGCCCCAATTAGTGCTTGAAAGTACAAAGTACCTTGCTTAATGACCGATTATATGTATGAAAGTTACTCAGATCATAAGATGCAGTATAGGATAAGTGCAAGGTCATAGAAGGTATCAGAAGTGGACAATTGTCACTGTGAATTTGCTCAACGTGGTCACAGAACATGTATGTATGGTTGAAAGTCATTGTTTTCTCTTTCTGATGGAACCAGTACTTTTTGTGAAGGAGACCTGTGTCATAGGTCTTGTAAAAAGTGATCTACACAATTTCAATGTGGCTCACCAACATATTAGCAGATGTTAGTTGACTGAGATACCATCAACTTTTTTTTAACATGGGTGGCCACAGCACTACTAATGATTGTTTGCAGCAGATTAAGTACTAATGAGGTTTACTGAGTTAATAGGTGTTAAGGTATCTAAGGGGGGAGTTATTGAGAAGGAAGTCCTAATGGTTGATGCTGGCTGACAACAAGGTTTTGAACTTGGAGAAGGTAAGAGTTAGGAAATGGAAAGTGAACCAATGTTTGACATCTGTGGTATAGTTAGGGATTTTGAATTGGAGGACGAACAAGAATGATGAGGCAGGGAAAGCAATCCGTGTGTTGTCTACCTATGGCTGAAATGGGAACACAAAGGTGGAAATACTGTTTTCAAGGGAGGTGGTGTACAGGGAAAATTGAGAAAAGTTCCCAGCACTGAACCTCGAGGCATGCCAACAGGATGGATTGTTGATTAAAGGTTAGGACACCAAAATATGAAGAATGGGAAGTCAGATATATAGGAAAAAAACAATCTAGTGGTTTATACTTGATGTCTGTGAAAGTAAGTGTGCAAAAAAGGTTGAGTGGGATTTCAAGCACTGCAGCGACATCAAAAAGAATAGCAGTAGGGGAAAACAGACATTGTGCATAGAGGTGAAAAAGTTTGAGACGTGAGTATTGGTTGTTTCCGTGTAGTAAAGGTATTGAAAGCCTGGTTGCCTTGGATTAAATAGGATGCAAGAGGAGTGTCATTGGCGATTGAACACTAATCTCTGAAGGGTTTTTTCAAAGGGAAGGTTGCATACTGGGATGTTTTTCAAAGTGCAATTAGGGCTAACTGTGGATTTTAATATGGCAAAGCTAGTACTTCCAAAGATGTAAAGACTTTGGGTGGTATCCAGAGATGAGGGAGTCATCCAAGCAAGGACAAGACTGTTCAAAATAAAAAATAAAATGATAAGGCTAGAGGTTTTGTTAGAAGACAGGTGCATTGGAGGGCAGAGCACAAACTATGAGGGTGAATTGGAGCATGAAGATCAAGTCTATGAGAGAGGTTGAGGCAAAATAAACAGATTATAGTAGAAGGGGTTGAAGTGCAGTGTTGATGGTAAATAAATCTGTGAAAATAATTCTAATGCTTTTTCCAACGGTATACTCTTTAAAGGAGCTGGCCACTAATTTACTGGTAGTAAAGCACTATAGATTTTGTTGTAGGGGTGTGCAAACATTTCTACTCCTAATTGTACTTATATCTTGAAACACTGTGAAAAATAAGCAAGAATCAAGAATTTGGATTTTTGTGTGAAAAACGGGAATTATTTTGAATGCAAATGTAATTTGTATTAAGCACTTGTGCACAAAATGCTTGAAAGTTACTGGTGCAGGGCGGTTTAAAAGTGCTCATAGAAAAAGCTAAGCAAGGTATGCACTCCCATGCAAAATGCGCACCAGTTGCTGGTGCCAGCTAACACTTGTGAGATAGAATTACAGAAATGTTTCGTTATAAGAAAAACAGTAAACTTAGCAAGTGACAGGCAGGCCAATATTTGGTAACTTCACAATAATACCCTTGCTTAATAAAAACTTTCGACACAGCAAGTTTTATGGTGGTATGTAGAAGATTGAGTAGAGAGTGGATTGTGTGGGCTAGTTTTTGAAGGTGTAGTTTAAGAGTGGATATTAGGTTTTGACAGCATCATTTCAGTAGTTAGTTCTATGTGGGTCATGAATATTGAGCCAGGTATATAGTAATGCCATAATATCATACCCATAATGTCAATGACAAAAATATCGACGGATAACTATATATAACTTTTCAGTCTAACTCCACATATATGTACCTTGTTTATATATATTTTCAAGGTACGTAGGTGTGGAGTTAAGAATAATACATTTATACCTATATGCACCCACATTAGGATATTTTCATCCTAGATATTTTGGCTATGAGATTAAGGTATAATAATATTCTTTATTTAATATTTCTGACTACAACCAGTAAATCCTCTGAAAACCTGTTTGTAGATACCAAAATATTTTTGCATTAGATACTTTCTCCAGCTTTGCAATATGTGTATGTGGTTATGTATTTATGGATAAATGTCTTGGATGGTGATATGTCGGCTAGCAGTTCAGGTTGCAAAGTTTAAAACTGTAGAGTGTTTTAATGAATGTGTCAGTGGCTTAAGTCAAAGAGTCAGGTCACTATAAAATTGGCACATGTAGAATTGTTTTATGTGGAATTTTGATATGTGGTTTAGAGGTGGTAGGATGTTGTCAGAAGATGAGATGTGAGCTATTGATTAACACATTTTTTATTTATTCATTTATAAAGTGCATCCTTACCCAGGTGCTTCATGGTGCTAAGTAAGTTAGCAAGGTGAAATATTTATGATGTTCAATGATTCTTAGTTTACTGTGTGATTGACTGAGTAGATCATGTTTGTTGGAAAGGGAGTAACCAGATAGAAGATTGATGGATAAGCTGGCCTGCCTGTATGTCTTCAAATTGAAATCAAATCAACGCCAATGATTGAGTCATAGATTTTCATATACGATGTTGGTGAGACCAGGTGGCAGTAGTACAATGATATGATGCCTAAATGCGGCTTTTCATTTAATGGCACTGTGTTCAAGAAAGGATGAGCTTAGATTAGGTACCAGCAGGGTTGGTAGAGTAAATATTGATTGATAAGGATTCGAATGCTGCCCATCTAGATGTTAGCCAAGATATAGAGCTCAACGTGGACGGCAACCAGCATAGTCTGTGTTTGGGTAACTTAAGAATACTGGAGATGAACGTTGAGAGTCATAGTATTCAATTACGAATGTGGTTTTCTTGATATGGAATCCAGAGATCGTATAAGGCTGAAACATTGGGGAATTGTTCTTTTTTATTTCTGGACAGAAGGCTGTCATGTGGTGTCCCTCAGGGATTGATCCTTAGCCCAACGCTGTTTAACCTTTTTGTCTCTCAATTGACCTCCTGAATAAAAAAATGTGTTTGTTCTAAGAAGTTGTATAGAGATTACACCCAAATATGGTGTCAGTAGCAGGAGCACCACAGTTATCAACAACTTACATGATTGCATGCAAGGTGTATTGCAGCGGATGGGTAAAAATGCTCTGAATTGAATGGAGATAAAACCAAACTCATTTGTTTCGGTCCATGAGTACTTACATATTCTCCAAACTGGTGGTCGAGTGAGCTAGGGGAACTTCCCATACCAATCCTAGTGGGAAACACCTATGTATTTTCACTGACAAAGAACTACACATGAACAAGCAAGTAGAGGAGGTAGGTAGTTGCCTTTGGTCTCCAGCCTAGACTGATACAAAAGCTTCAGCCATTTTTCTCCCACCAGATGCTTATCCCAGTAGTCAAGGTCTTAATTCTATTTCACTGGACTACTGTCATGTGCTATATCTAATCTTCTAAGGAGGGTCTGACTATCAAAAAGTAGATCAGCGAAGCTTGGCAATCAGGTACAGTTTAAGTTTAATTAAACAATTACGGTCATGAATAGTAGCCACATCTCTTACAGTTGGGTGCTGAAATTCAGCTTGCATTAGGTACATGGCATGCTTTATGCTGTAAAGTGAGGGAAATAAAGTGAAGCTCATCTCCTTTTGGACAGGAAATACTGGTACAGTGGGCCATAAATTACAAGTTCGATGCTTGAGACCAACCTGATAGAAGGAGACATAAATATCAACTGGAGTTCACATTTTGAGGTGATCCAGTTGACCGGGTGTGTTGTGTGTTTGTGTGCATGTAATCCATTGTGCTTGATCCCAACCTGATTGAAGGGGCCATGAATACCAACTAGAGGTCAAATTCTGAGGTGGGCCAGATGGCCCGAGGTATGTCTGGTCATTTTTCTTTTTTTTTAAACATCTGTTCATTGTTTTTTTTTTATAACAGGTGTGCAGGTCAAGAACATCATTGTTCATTTGGTTGCGTCATAGATCGGGTACATTGCAATGGTACATACATTTATCGATTACTCATACAATTTACATTGTTGGTACAACATTAAATAAATCACTGCATGCGTCGTGTGGAACTTGTACTGTGTATCATAACCCTCATACAGTGACTTTCCCAGGAATCACGTACATCCTTGTATACTCAAACAATCCTGTTTATCGCCTGTTCAATTTAACGCATTACTGTCCACTGTCAACCGTCGATCCCCTCCCCATTCCCAAGCGGCTAATTCATCCACCCTCAGCTCTCACCTTGTGAATGGACTGCTGCCCATCGTATCTCACTCACATTTCCCTCTTACTCCCTTACGGCTCTTCTCTCGGGTGAGCTAGCAAATAACCCCTCAATGGAGCCCAAACATCCCCGGGCCTGGAGGCCAGTGGTAGTAGTTCCGCATGTGTTGAGAGTCTCTCCTGGCACATTACTAAATCAGTAATCCATTCCTTGAGCTTGGGCACCTGTCCTCGTCCCCATCGGCACGCCACTCTTCTCTTGGCCCCGAGGAGCGCCAACGCAGTAAATTTACAATGTTCAGAGCAAAGTGTTTTGACATGCCCCAACAGTGCCATCAATGGGGTGGCTGCCACAGGTGTATCAATCATCTCCCTCAGTGCCTGAAAAACCTGTTCCCAATACTCTCTTACTTCAGGGCATCCCCATGCTAAGGGCAGAAAGTCTGCCCCTGCCGTGCGGCATCTGTCACACCTGCCGTCCTCTCTTAGATTGAACCTTTACATCTTGGCCGGTGTGTAATACAATCTGTGTAAAAATGTACAGTGAAGTAGCCAAAGTCTGCTACTGGCTGATACGCGGTTGGTTTGCAGACAGCTCCCTTCCCACTGTTCGTCAGTTAGTTCCATCCCTAGTTCCTCATTCCATTTCTTTCATGCGGTAGGAGGTGGTGTTGTCAAGTGTGTGTGTGTCGTGTGATATATCAATGACACCGCCCTTTTGGGTGTGTCCCTGTCCAACACGAGCTGCAATGGGACAAGCACTGGTGGTTCTGCCGGGAATTCAGGAGTAATCAATCTCACCTCAATTCTAAGTCTGAGGTGTATAAACACGTCTAATGGCGTCTTCTGCACTGTTTGGAACATGTGATCAATATCTCGAAATTGCCCCTCGTGGTATAAGTCTCCCCAAGTGAATATGCAGGTCTGTTGATGGAATTTCCTAAAAAAAAACTCCTGCAGCAATGGCATATCGGGGTGGTATGCAAGGGGTAGCAGAGGCGAGTATATCATGGGTATGTCTAACATACGCTGTATGCGTTGCCATGCAGCTATTGTACCCGTAAGAGCATTGGCTGCCCTATTTCTATCTTTCACAGCTACGTATAAAGCTCCTTCTATGGGTGTGGGATGCGACAGCCAATGTTCGGCTACAACTTGTGGCATATATTTCGGCTGCTTCACCCAATACCAAGCGTAATGGGCCTGTGCACTCAGAAAATATAGTTCAAAGTTTGGGATTCCAAACCCGCCTTGCGAGTATGGTTTCGTCATCACCTCCCATTGTAGTCTAGGTTTTTTTCCTCCCTATACTACCCAAATCATCCCTGATATCAGTGTCTTAAAGAAAAATATTCCCGGATAAAAGGGGATATTCAAAAAAGGTACAGCAGCCGGGGGAGCACCACCTTTTTGATCAAAGACGCTCGACCCGCCATAGACAGGGGCAGTACCTCCCAGCGTGTTACACATTCTGTTATTTTATTCATGGCCGTGCCATAATTTAGCCTCATGAGCTCTTCTTTGTTTCTAGTGACTCTTATCCCCAAGTATTTCAGTTCATCCTCACACCACTCAAGGGGAAAGTCTAAAGAGAAGCACGCCGTGGCTGTGGTCAGTGGAAAAATACATGATTTGTTCCAGTTTATTTGAACACCTGAGAGCTGCCCAAAAATAATGAATTCTCTCAATATCGGGTTTAGGTTTTGCTGTGGGTCACGAACATACAGAGTGATATCGTCCGTGTACAATGAGACTAATACCTGTTGCAGATTACATCGGAGTGCCTTATCATTGTGGCCTTGTCTTAATTTTGCCGCCAGCGGTTCTGTTGCTATTGCAAAAAGCAATGGGGAAAGGGGGCATCCTTGTCGCGTCCCCCTCGTGATACTAAAAGTCTGTGACCTTTGTCCGTTTGCTGTGGTCAGTGGAAAAATACATGATTTGTTCCAGTTTATTTGAACACCTGAGAGCTGCCCAAAAATAATGAATTCTCTCAATATCGGGGTTAGGTTTTGCTGTGGGTCACGAACATACAGAGTGATATCGTCCGTGTACAATGAGACTAATACCTGTTGCAGATTACATCGGAGTGCCTTATCATTGTGGCCTTGTCTTAATTTTGCCGCCAGCGGTTCTGTTGCTATTGCAAAAAGCAATGGGGAAAGGGGGCATCCTTGTCGCGTCCCCCTCGTGATACTAAAAGTCTGTGACCTTTGTCCGTTTGCAAGGACCTTGGCCACTGGCAGGCAGTATAATAATTTTATCCACGACAGGAACAGCGGGGGGAAACCCATACGCTCCATCACTCCGAAAATGTAATCCCACTCGATGGAGTTGAATGCCTTAGTGGAATCTAAAAAATGGCAGCCAGAGGTAGATCAGGTGAAACATTGTTTAGGATGGCAAACAGCGTTCTCAAGTTGTGGGAGGTAGTCCTGCCAGGCACAAAGCCCGACTGGTCAGGCAGGATCAAATGTTCCATTAATAAGCTCAGGTGTGTCGCTATTAGTTTGGCCAGGATCTTTGCATCACAGTTGAGGAGGGATAGCGGCTTATATGAATCACATTGTGCTGGGTCCTTTCCCGGCTTAAGCAACGACAGTATGAGCGCCTCCCTCATTGAGGCCGGCAGATGTCCCACCTCTAAGGCATATTCGTACACTTCTTTGAGGAGAGGGGCCATCATGTCCATGTACGTTTTGTAAAATTCTGCCGGAATACCATCTGTTCCTGTGGCCTTCCCAGACTGTAGCCCCATTATAGCTTCCCGCACCTCATCTATCTCAAACGGTGCACACAGGAATGCTCTCTGCCCGTCGCTTAGCCAGCCAGGTGTCACATCTCCCAGGAAGCCATCCAAATCGAGCACATTTACTCTAGTTGTAGTGTAGAGGGTTTTGTAATGCTTCGAGAAGGCATCAAGTATAGTAGGTGTCTCTCTGCAGGCCCCACCATCCGAATCCATCACTTCCATCACATAATTATGGCAACAAGGTTGCCTCACCTTTTGTGCCAACCCCTTGCCAGGCCTTTCCCCCTCTCCATATTGCCGGGCCACCCAATGTTTGCCCCGAAACTGCACCTCTCTCTGAGCCTCCTCCATATATTCTGTGAGTTTCTGTCTGAAAGCTGCTTGTGTAGTGCCCCTTGGGTTCCCTGCCAGCTCCATTTCCAGCTTTTTAAGGTCTAATTCTAGTGTCCGCAGGGTTTTTAGTATATCCCTAAGGACACCGGCCCCCTTGGCTATGCAATATCCCCTGATTGTGACCTTAAATGCTTCCCAGACCATTTCAACACTATCGACCGAGTCTTTGTTGTGCTCAAAGAAGTCCCCAATCTCCTCTCGCAGCTCCTCCTGGAATACCGTATCGAGCAGAATAGGGGCATGAAGTCTCCAGGGACTGCGTGGTGTGCTAAAGTTGGCAGAGGAGAGTTCCAGTACAACTGGTGCGTGATCAGAGTAGGATCTAGCTAGGTGTTTCACTTTACCTATCGCAGGGGCCGTTCCCCTAGACACCAAAAAATTGTCTAAGCGGGCCAATGTTTGCGCCTGTGCAGTAAAATGTGTGCCTTCCTTCCCACTTGGATGAGAATGTCTCCAAGCATCGATCAACTGGTAGGCAGCAACAATGTCTTTCAGCACTGCCTGCGCTTTAGTGTAGTGATGTGGGGCAGGGTGTGATCTGTCCAATCCGGGGCAATAAGTCACATTAAAGTCACCTCCCCATACAACATGAGTGGAATCTATCTCGAATATCTTAGCACACAGTGTGTCGAAGAACCCAGGGTCATCTGTATTCGGCCCATAGCAGCATGCAAACGCAACTGACGTGGTGCCCATCCGGCCCCACGCAAGGCAGTAACGTCCCTCCGAGTCCCAAGTAGCGCCCTCCATCCGGAAGGGGACCTGTTTCTTTATCAGTATCAGTGTTCCCTGTGCACATGTGGAGTATGAGGAGAATATTCTATGTTCCGCCCATCTAGCGGCAAAAGTGTGTTGTTTCTGGCGTGCCAAATGAGTTTCCTGCAGCATAGCTATATGTACATTCTGTCTGTCTAAATAAGATAATATATGTCTTCTCTTCCTAGGGTCACCCATTCCTCTCACATTCCACGTAATAATATTGGGTGTACCTACAGTTGCATTAGCCATATTGTCTAGTCAGTATCTGAGTCGTAATTGCTTTCCATGCAGCCCTACCCCGAACTTGTTATTACTCATGTGCATTAAAAATGTGCCTCCTTTGTGATGCTGTACTACGTCCCTTCCTTCGAACCGCTCTCCCCTCAAGGGGGAAGCCTTAAGTTCACCCTCCAAACATCCCAACTTCGTCACCCCCCTCCAATTGAAGCAACCCAACTTTGCCAGAATCTGACTCCCTCCCTCCATCCTAAGCCCTCAAATACAGTAAACACAAATGTATATCCCTTCTACCTAACTTGACATGGTCGTCCAAGGGGCCTCGCCCGTGGGGGGACATATCTAGATAGCCAAGCAGTCTCTCCGCTCCTTGCAATCCTCCCCCTGGTGTCGTGTCTTGTTATGCAGGGGGGAAGTGGAGCCTGGAACTTAAATAACATAAAATAATGAGCAATTGCAACCATCTCACCTCCCTCCAGCCGCTCTGAATGCAGGTACTCCTCAGTTCTCTTGTCCTTATCTTATAGTTAATGTCATTGGT
This sequence comes from Lissotriton vulgaris, assembly GCF_964263255.1. Lineage (NCBI taxonomy): Eukaryota > Metazoa > Chordata > Amphibia > Caudata > Salamandridae > Lissotriton > Lissotriton vulgaris. The sequence continues at coordinate 667,326,923 of NC_141696.1, forward strand.
CCTAGGGAGTAGTCATCACATGTCTTCGTTGTCGCCTTCGTATTCGGGCTGCTGCGATGCCCCCTGGCCTCCTCCTCCCCGAGTCGCGCGTTTTACTGATCTGAGATAGTCCTCTGCTTGTTTGTGAAGAATCTCTGTTTCCCCTGATGCGTTACCCTGAGTTTCACCAGGTATAGTAGCACGTAATCTATTTGCGCTGCTCTCAGCTTTTTCTTGACCTCTATGAATTTGAGCCTCTCTTCCTGTACCATCGGAGTAAAATCTGGACATATAGAAAAGGTGATGCCATCATATGTCAGCGTTTGCTTGTTTCTTGCTGCTCGGAGAGCTACGTCGCGATCTCTATAATTCAGAAATCTTGCAATGATGGGTCTCGGAGGGTTGCCCGGTGTCGGGCGCGGTCCAAGTGTTCTGTGTGCCCGTTCTACTGTAAACTACGAGGAGAAAGCCTCTTTTCCAATGGACTCAATCAGCATCTTCTCAACGAAGTCCCCCCATTCTGCCTGTATTCGTCGATTCTGGTACGCCTACGACACAGATGTTATTACGTCTACTACGGGCTTCCAAGTCCTCGTTCTTGGCTGGTATTGTTCGCAAGATCTTCTCCATCCTTGTTAGTTGTGCAGTATAACTTGCGGTGACATCATCAGCATCTGATATGCGTCTCTCCGCCTCCTTGATGCGCTCATTGTGAACATCAAGCTTATATGCTATGGCGTCCATCCTGGATGACATACGATCCACCTTGTCCACTACTGTTGCGAAGCCCTGCCTCATCTCCTGTAAGATATTGTTCATATCTGATGCCTGAGAAGTAGCTCCCCCGCTGGTATGCACCACAGTCTCCGATTCTTGAGCTTCTTTCGTGGGCTTGTTTGCCTTTTTACCAGCTGCAAAGTTCAGCTTGGGTTGTCGTGTGTCAGTTTCCCCATTTCCGCTTCAGCGCACTAGCACAGGTATATGTTGCAGTTGTGTTCCCGCAGATCTTCGGTGCTCCCCTCAGTGCAGTAGTATCAGTCTCCGATGTACGTACATTCTTCTCTAGTGTAGTTCTCTGCCCTGGGAGGGAGGTACGCTTATGACAGTGCTCTCACGCCGCTCTAACTGTTTGGTGTGCTTAGCAAGTCTCTGTTCTTAGCCTACCGCCTCTGTCACCCGTTTATACCCGGACCTCATTGGTGCCACACTATATGTACGTTGTTTAATGTCCGCTGCTGTGGTTGCGGCAGCGTAACGCGTTGGTCACTCACTGTCCGGCGGGCTCGCTGCTAAGCCTCTCCCTAGTGTTTCCAAGTCCTCACCCACTGCCAGCCCCCGTACTAGGGGCAGGTGCGCGGTGACAATGGTGCTTGATGGGGGGGGGGGTACTCTCACAGGTCTCAATGTGCCACAATCCTTCTAGCACAAATCCACAGATCTGCTCTGAGGGAGGGAGCGTCACCCACACCCCCCTCCCGTATTACTCAATTCTCCGCAAATGCCACTCGCTGGTCTCCGGGGTATCGCGTCCTTCTTCGCATACCTCGTGCCCAGTTATATAGCTATAGGGTATTCAGAGCCCCTCCGCCCTCTGCCGCTGTCTTCCCCAGTCATGGCGTGGTATGTGTATCCTCTCTTACTCCTCTTTGGGGGGGGGAGCTGTCCGCAACGCCAGGCCACCACAGTGCACCCTGTTATATTCTCCGCTGGCGCTTCCAGCTTGTAGGTGCTCTCCGTCTACAGTTAGTCCCGCCGGTTCCCTCTCTCATTAATGGCCGCTCGGGCCTCCGCGAGCTCCTGGGCCTTCAGGGGGACCCGCTTCAATACTCCGAGTGTGCACTTGCGAGACCTCTTGCCTAGACCACCGGGCCCGAGCTCCTGCACCCGGTACCGCCGTAGCCCCTTTCGCCTCACCTTACAGAGCCCAGTGCTCTCGCTGCGGACCTCCTACCACCTCTTTGCCTGCACCGAGTCGAAAGGAAGGCAAGTTTTTCAGTTTACACTCCTTTTTGGAGAGATGTGTGCCCATTTGCACAGGATATTTGCAGGATTATGGTTCCAGGAAGCAGGAACCTCAAATCGGTGCGGCCATTCAGCTTGCGTGCTCTATAGGGCCCCCCGTTATGTCTGGTCATTGTTTAGGCTTTATTTGATGAATGCATCTGGTAGGTTGATCTGGTACCATGTCCTTAGTCCAAATGCAGGCCCTCTACTGACCATTTGTTTGTGTTTATGAGTGTGTGCATCCAACTTGTTTCTTAGGCATTAAATCCTTTTGCCATATGTGATTTACTGCTGCAATATTCCAGGTGTATTTTGAGGCTGGTCAATATCTGGTGTTTCCATCACAGTAAGCGCTAGAGGTCCGCTGTGTTATGTTGATTTCATAAAGGGTGACTCTGAAACCTGAACAAGGGATTTATTGTGAATTTCGGTAATGCAGGCAACAGTTTCTCTGTGGTACACAGGACCATTTTTTAAATCGATCTGATGCTAACAACCCCCCCTCTAGTTGATTTATCAACTACTGCCCTGGCTATTTGTGTCCATGTCTTCTGTGTAGGGTTCCCTGTTTCTGGCGTTTCGTGACCATGTTTCCCTAGGCTTTGTATATTCTAGCTAGATGTGTTTTCCCTATTTTCAAAGGAGCCTTCTTCACACACACCCATATTAATAGTAGGGTACCGCACAGCAAGAGCAAGATTATAACCACTGGTAACAATGCCTTGCATAGGCCTGCAATCCACCTTGCTACCCAGGCAAACTAACTGATGAACAATTCTGTGTTTGGGGCACCTCTTTCTTCAACCGTGACCAGCTGTAGGTTGTGCAGGGCTTGGATGGTGATTAACAGCATGCCATTGTCCAGGTGATTCATGGGGATGAAGATACAGCACGATGTACCTGTCTTGATGCCTACACCCCTTCCATTGCGATTAGTAAGTCCAACATATATGAATGATGCATCAGCATGGCTTGGGTGGCGCACATTTCTTCTTTGATTAAGCTGAGGTAATCTTCAGTGGTGTTCATCATTTTCAGCAGTTCCCACCTGGTGGTCTGCAGCCACCAGGTGTTGGCCTTGCTTTGTATGATGAAGAAGGAGAATGAGCCTCCTACATCTATTTGCGCATGTCATTGAATCTGTCCTAACCAAAGTACATGGCTGACCCTCTTTTTTGTACTTGCTGTAATAGCTCTGTGCCTCTGCTAATGGGGTGGTGATGCAGTGCGAAAAGATATTTTCCGGGTATGACCAAGGTGGTTGTGTGGAGGGTTACCAGTGAGCAGACCACTCTCCAGTCTGGGACAAGCTGGTTGTAGGCATGCTAGCTGCATTGCCACTAATAGTCCATCAATGTGAAGGTGCCCCACTGCATATCATTATTATAGGTAGGCCATCTGGTTTTAGGTTTAAACCTATAATAACTGATAAAGCCCAACCAAAAGGAAACTAGACATCACCAGTGTAAACATATAAACACTGAAAAAACACCAAGTGCCATTCAAAGAAAGGAAAGGAAAAGATGAGTGGAAGATTGAGTTTTGTTGTTTTGGGATATCACTAAAATATTGTTTCTTCTTCCATCTGCTTTTTTCTGTTGTGTGGTCTTTGGTCTAAAGATAGTGTTCAGCAGCATGTTTTAGGTCTTATTTAGTTATTTTATAAACTGTAGATAATATGGAAATATCAAAATAATATTTGATATTTTGGCTACATTTGATTTCACTGATAGGTAAAATAGCTGGTTTCATAAGAATCTTTCCCAATATATACCATCACATTTACCCACAGAGAATGATACATCAGCCCCCTTTTCAAGTGAGTCATTATTGAGTGTAGATACATTACCAAACTCTCCAGGCTTTAAATATTCAATGCAAGGTGTAGTGACAGGTATATGTGAAAAGAGTGTTGTCACCAAGCACCTGAGATAGTGGTGAAAACATGACGCCAGATGTTTGGCAAATATGGAACGCAGTGTCACTTGGAATGCTGCTGCATAAAAGTTCCTACCAAGTTCAATAAAGATTGGAGTGATATTGTTTGTATTTGCAGTAATTCAGCTACATACATGAAAAAGTTGTATGATGACCTGTCAACATCGATACCTGACCTGAAGAGCTTCCCTGTAAGAGATCTTTGTCACTTGCTAGATGGTATGCTGAAAGCATCTTTCGAATCTTTAATGAAGAATGCCATTGATTTTGTAGTCCATTTCGGTATGCCCAGGAACTAAAATGAGAATATTTCTCATTTTGTGCTTTGTGTGGCATCAAAGAAAAAGTCATCTTAACTGTGTCATTTAGCAGGTGGTTCTCAGTTCTAGAGACTGTGAATGTTATATCATCCATGTGGTGACCTTTTACAGAATTTGTGCTTAGTAATGATGTCAAAGGCAAGAAATGTGATGATCTTTGGTCACTTATTGATAGTGATGTGAAAAAAGTACAGTCCACTTCATGGTTAGGTTTTTACAGGAAAACATGACTGATGTAGTGGACATAATCAAAATACTAGAGTCTGAAAACATCCTTGTCTACCAAGTGTTCAGCGAAATTGGTGTAGATCTGAAACCTCTCCTTGAGAGTAGCCTGGGCGACACTTTAGTGACTTTGGCACTTCAACATGCTGCATGTTAGAATTCTTGCTACTAGGTAAGCGAAGAAATGTTGAGGAGCAATTCAGGAAATGTTATTTTATTTTCTATAGAAAATGGCTTGCAATGAGGTCATAGAAATGTCCCTTTACCAACTATGCCATTTGAAGTTAATGAATCCTCGCCGAGATACTCTGCACACGTTCTAGATCCCTTCTAAATTTTCTCCAGACTTTGAAAAGTACTACTTCATTTTTGACTGCTTCAATAACTGTGCCCAATTCAACGCAAATGTTGCAGAACATGTCCTAGAGAATCACAATCTTCAGGTGCACCAGTACTGACATGTCAATGGCCATAGTTAGCAAATTGTGTACCAGCTGTTTTGGCGTAGACCATCTCAAGTGCCAATGTTGAGAAGGCCTTTTCACAGATAAACATTTACATTGGAAGGAAAGAACGAGCCTGCATGACCACAGACTCACTAAAGAAGTATTATATGGTGTACTACCATAAGTTTGATTTGTACAAATGTATTTGGACCGCATATACCCCGTACAAACACTGTCTAAACAAATGCACTATCAGTGCAGAAAGCAAGTAATCATTAAAAGCAAAACATTCCTAAAACACTGGAAAAACACTGTTTCTATTGTTTATAATGGCACGAAAATGTGTAACCACTGATAACCACTGCTTTTTAAGGTATTGAAAACACTGCAGAAACCCCACCAGAATTTACCAAAAATAGAAACTGAAAACAGGAAAGCCTAATTATAGGTTATACTCGTGCAATTGCTGTTCACCCCAATGATTATCATCCCCTTCCACCTAACACACAAGGAATACATTGGAAGTTGCCTGACTACTATTGGTTTCTATTTCCCCTCTATCCCAGTGTACCCTCCTGCCGCGGAGTTCCAGGTGGCTTGGCATTGCATCTGTAGGGTGTCATTCAACCTGCTCCATGGGGCTCGTTGTTACTTCTGTTCCCCAAACTGATGGCCCTGAAGGTGAACTGAACTTTGGGTTTCCACATGTTCATAAATACTGCTCCAGTTATACTAAGGGCTAGCCTTGGTCCAGGGGTTTGTACTTCTATGGACACGTTATTGCACTGGGCTGTGGGCTTGGTAATCTCCAAGAAACCTTGTGAGGGCTGGTTTTAGGCCCTCTGTTCCAATACAGTGTCTGACTCTTTTCTTGAGCTTATCTGGCTTGGACCGGATCTCATCCTGCTGTGTAAGGATGTAAAAGACTTCAGGTATGATGTTATACTTGGTTAGGTTTAATATGACCTATTGTGGTGTTATAGTGTTGAGCTAGAGCGTGGCTCTTATTTGGCATAAGTACAAGTGTATGAGGCACAGGTGTTTGCTGGGTGGTACCTCCGGCGACAGGTATAGTCTATCTATGCTTATTGCATGGTGTTTCAATGAGCAAACATAGCAGGAGTTGGTAGTTATTTGCTCCCCACTGAGGTCACGTGCTGATACCAGGTAATGTGTTGTAGTGCACTGTGTAAGGAATGTGGATTGATGTTGTTGAGTGTGGTGAAGTTGTATGGTAATTGGGTTGGATTGCGGAACTCACTCCGTACCTGGTGACCAGGGCTGAAACTTGACCTGTTTCTGCGTTGATGGATCCAAGTGAATGTCCGAGAGTTGTATCCATGACCCTTCCCCTTTGACCTTGACCGCTGTAGGAGTTGAAAAGATGATTTTGAAGGTACCTTCAAACTTGCTGTCTCACCACCTGTGACGGAAGTTGCAAATTAGGATTTAGGCTGCGGGATGATGTAGGGTAAGTCAACAGATATATCTATATATATAATTACGTAGGACCTCTGAGCTGTACTCTATGCTTAGTTTGGTTCTGCTCCGAGGTATGAGTGTCCAAATCGGCCTACCAGTGACTAGCTGATGAGGGGATCAAGTGGTGGTATCTGCTTGGGGTGTTCCTTAAAACAAAAAGGGCTAGGGGGAAAGAATGCAGCCATTTTACTAATGGTGGTGCATTTTGCTGAGTTTGTTTTTTAGCAGGCCGTTGAGGTGATTCACTATATCATTGCTTTGGGAATGGTATGCTGAGACCAGCTTGTAGGTGAGGCCCATCAGGGTAAAGATGTTTTTGAAAATTTTTTTCATAATATGTCACCTGTTGTCTGATCGGATGACCTCTGGTATTCCCCCACCTGGGTATGACTTTTCGAACCAGAAAGGTAGTTTTGACTTTAGCATCGCAGTGTGTGCAGGGGCCCGCTTCTATCCATCGGTAAAGGAGCAGACCACCTTAATTAGATATCGGATCGGTACAAGGCACTTCTACTATCATGGTGATTAAATCTATGAGTAGTACCTGGGATGGCCCAAAAGCTCTTGGGATAGATAGGGTTATGACCTTCAGTGTGAGTTTAGAATAATGCAACTGACATACTGTGTACTCATTTAGGTACACATACATCATTTCTGCTGTGTGGGGAATAAACCAGTTTTATCTGTAGGTTAGCTAGTATACTTTCTTTAGAAGTGTGTGCCGGGAGGTGGAGCTGATTCAGGGCTGTGTAGAATAGGCTTTGGGGCTTGACGGGTCTCCCTGTAAAATCATGGGGTTCTGGTACCACAAGGAATTCTGGAATCACTTCATCATTTAGGGGGTGTAGGTCCTGTACTAGGTGCCAAGTTCCCTCCTTTGCCTTCTTCACGGGGTGTATGGGGTATTGCAGGGTAACACCCCCTCACGGAGTGCTCCCTGATTGATGAAGGCCTGTATTGTGGGGGATTTCTCTGCTTCCTTGGACAGAGGGGTCTGTTTCACTCTGAGTAAGATGGCTCCTGAGTGTGATCCTAACTGGTTTGGTGGTGTGGATGAGCCCCACGTCATGTGGACCAGTTGCTCATAGCTGTGTGGGTCCCTGTGTGAAGTCTTCATCCCTGAAGGATATTGCCGTGGTGACAGGCACCAGGGTCCTAGGCTGCAGTTCGACTCTCATGTCCATGTGATCTTTAAAGACTATTGTTGAGGTTTCTGGTTAGTCAGCAAATAGTTGTTCGTCTGATATGGGTCTAGGAAAATTACGCTTGCCATGGGACTTGATTGTTATCAGAGGCCATCAAAACCCCGTAAGTTGGTCTGATCTCCAGTGCCTGTCACTAGTTCCGCTTCCTCGGGCTTCCACACTTGGTGCCATTCCCTACGGAATAAAAATTCTTTGGGCAGCTGTTCTTGTCTCCCTAGTAGTGTTGGGGAGTTGCCAATGAGGGTCAGGACTGCCTTGGAGAATGCAGGCCGGTCTGTTGGTTAAGCACAGACTGTATCACCCTTAGCAAAGTTGGGTCTTAGGGTCATAAGTCATGGCTCATCCCCATTATTTATCACCACTATTCCAAACATACCAAGCTTGGCCACACTATCCTCTTCATATCAGAAATTCCCATTGAACACACATATCAAGGATTTCCCAGTGCAAATCTATGAGAGGAGCAGCTTCACAGCAGTGAGAAACCAAATACTCTGTTTGTCACTACCAGGACATGCCACAAAACAAAGGCACATGTCCTACCTTTTACCTACGCAGCACCCTGCCCATAGGGCTACCTAGGGCCTACATTAGGGGTAACCTGTATTTAGTAAAAGAAAAGTTTCAGACTTGGCAAACACTTTCAATGTCACGTCTCTGTGGCAGTAAACTGTGCACACAAGCCCTGCAGAGACCTGAGACAAGTTTGAAAGGCTCCTTCTGTGGGTGACGGAAGCGGCGCTGCAGGCCCACTAGTAGCATTTAATTACAGGCCCTGGGTATATAGGATACCACTGTACAAGGGACTGACTGAGTAAATAAATATGCCAAACAGGTGTAGATCAATCATTCCAAGTTTACAGGAGAGAACACTTGCACTTTAGCACTGATCAGCAGTTGTAAAGTTCCCAGAGTCATAAAACCCAACAAAAACAGGTCAGACAAAATGCAGGAGAAAGGTTCAGTGAGGATCAGATGACCTTGCCTCCTGATCTCCTTAACTGTCCTATGTCTCAGGGATTTGGACATAGGTGGTTTTCTGCTTCGTGGTGCTCCCAGGCTGGCGAATAGCCTCTCATTGTCCAAGTCCTTATCCCTTTGTTCTCTGTGCCTGGCCTCACTTCTCTCATCCTTTCAGAGTGTGGGTAGTTCTCCTCTCCTCCCTGAGTCTCCTAGCTACATCCCTACATTTGGATCTACCTTGGTCATAGGTCTTTCTGTGCTCCCCCACTGGGTGTTGATTCTTCTGTTACTTGTATGCCCCCTGAGTCTCATCCTTTGCTTTCTGACCTCCGTAGAGTTAGAGCTTCCTTGTTTGCCCGAGCTTGCAGGATCGCTATCTATGACAGTTAAAAATCTACCAGATAGCCACCCTGCCTCATCTGACCCGGGAGAGGCTGAGGTCTGGCTCCGCTGTGGTGTGCTACGAGTTTGTTTCCTATATGGAGTGGCCTTGGACTGGGACAGGCCTTGGCTATGTCGAGTAGTTAGGGGCGAGGGTGATTGAGATTCCCCTATGTCCATGACACCTCCACTGGCGCAGTATCCACGTTTAGTGGGTGACTCTTCCACAAAGGGGGATTGCAGAACTCCAAGGCTGGTGTTACAGGGGTAACTACACACTTGTCAATGCATAGAGGGGGAGGTGCTGAAGCCTTGACACTGGGCTGAGCTGTGGGGTTATTTATTATTATTCTTTCCTTGAACAGAGTCCAGAGTTGAATGGTTGCCGTTCTCCTTTCCATCTTATGTCCTTTATGTTTGGTAATTATGTGTGTTTTGGTATGTTCTATTATTTTGGGGTTGAATGTTCCCTCCTTGAACTATGTGTATGTGTGTGTTTTGGTTTGCAAGTGCCACTCTAGACAATGTTTACAAATTGTTTGCCTTTTCATTGGTGAAGGCTCCCTGCATGTGCTCCAGAGAAGTATACAGTGTTATGGCTTGAGCGGCGTGAGTTTGACCCTGGCTGGTGGTGGTGTGGCCATGAAGTGGTGCTGTGATGGTCTGAATTGGCAGGGCTTGGAGTGATCAGGCCCACAGGGGCATGTTTTGTCGGTAGATATCGACTTAAAACATATATGGAGAAAGGCAGTTCACTTTCCAACCTGAGGCAATAAAATGGCAATCAAGCAAAAGTTTTACATACATGAAAAACATTCAGAGACAATAAAACCTTTTTTTTGCTTCACATTAGTGATAACAGTGGGAAGAGGCTGATGACAGGACAGAAAGGCGAGGTATATGAAAGAGAGAAAATGGACAGGGTAGAGTTCAGAGTAGCAGGATTCGGTAACACATATATAGCGTAAGTCACAAAGAGGAAAAAACAGTTACACATGCACAAGGGAGAACACGTATGTGGAATGCAGAAGACAATCTTTAAAAAGGTGAGGTGCACACGAAAGAAGGGGAGCATGAGGACAGAAAGTGCGCAAATTAGCAGGACTCGTGAAGTAACCGTCCAGGAATCACATGCACATAGATCTTAGAAAATCCGGGGTGGCCGCGTGTGATGAAAAGGAAATTAGGAACATGAAGTCAGTATGCACACGAGAACAGAGAGTGCACTTAGGACGTCAATTCACATATGGACCAACCCACAGAGAATAGCATGCAGAGAAGAAAATGCACATTTTGAGAGCGGCGCGAACAGTATAACAAAAATCAAATTCAAATTGAGCATATTCTCAATAAAGTGCAAGAGAGCAGAGAGTGTGTGTATTGATCAGAATTCACATATGAAGCACCCCTAAAGAGTAACGCCACACAAAATGCGCTTTTTGAGAGTGAGATAAGCAATGAGACAACAATCAAATCATGAGCAAGTAGTCAATATGCACAGGAGAGCAGAGTGTGTGCGTATTGACCAGAATTCACATCTGGAGCACCCCCATAGAATAATGTGCACACAAAAAAATTCACTTTTTGAGAGCAAGGTGTACAGTGAGACAAGAATCAAATTATGAGCAGGTAGTCAAAACGCACAAGAGTGCAGAGAGTGTGCTTATTGCCCAGAATTCACATGTGGAGCACCCCCAAAGAATAACACGTGCACAAAAAAATTTTTGTTTTATGATCGAGGTGAACAGAGACAACAATTGAATTATGAGCAAGTAGTCAATAAGCACAAGAGAGCAGAGAGTGCGCGTATTGACCAGAATTGACATGTAGAGCACCCCCAAAAAATAACATGTGCACTAGAAAATGAGCGTTTTGAGAGTAGGTTGAACAGTGTAACCGATTGTAGAGTATGTGTTATGTCAGCTCGGGTGCGCCCTTTAAGAGTGTATGCATGGGTATGGTGGGCAGCTGGCCCATAAGAAAAGAGGTCTACAAAGGTTGGGGTGTGCTAGCCGGGTGTGTGCACAGCAATATTAACAGCTGATTAAGATAACCCCAAAAGTGAGCCATAACGGCAATGCGATCCTCTTAAGCAGGGTCCTCTTGACCACAAACAATGAGAATGCGCTTCGGCAGCATGGGCACCTGTCCTTCAGACAACAATAATGAGGACAATATCAATGTGTTACTGCAGCGCAGGCTTCCCTCACTCAGACAACACTCATACCTCGTTCATATAAGGACACAATTGTCATACATCCCCTCCTGGGCTCTTCTAGAGCTAGACCATTAGCCAGATGTAGGTAAATCACATTTACCGATTTTGAAATACCGAATATTACCGAATTTTACCGATTCGGTATTTCAAAATCGGTAAATGGGATGTAGGTACCAACATCTGGATTTTTTACTGATTCCTTTCAATTCGGTATTTACCGATTCGGTAAATACCGAATCAGTATTTGCTATTGAATCCTATGGGCCTTGAAGCCCATAGGATTCAATTCAAATACCGATTCGGTATTTACCGAATCGGTAAATACCGAATTTGTCAAGGGTGCAGGGGGTGTCACTTTGACACCCTCTAGCACCGCCAAAACGGGCATGTGTGCAATGTTGCACACAGACATGCCCTAAGGGCACGTCTGTCTGTCACATGGCACATGTGTACATGCACAGATGTGCATGTACACAGGAATCAGTATTTTACCATGGATTTGTATTCCATGGTAAAATACCGATTCTGAAAGCCATGTGCCAAAGGAAAATTGGCTACCCACATTTCAATCTTGCATTTTCGGTAATTTTACCGAATCGGTAAATATTACCGATTTGGTAAATTTACTGATTGGCTATATGTAGCTATTCGGTAAAATTACTGAAAATGCCAGATTTAAGGGCCCCTACATGTCAATGGCCATTTACCGGTCGGTAACGGCCGAATTCGGCCGTTACCGGTCGGTAAATGGCTATTTTCGGCCACCTACATCTGGCCCCTAGTCTCCTAGATACACAGTCCCTGGTTCGAATTGTACTAAGTGTTTCTTTTTCTCACAACGCTCCTTTTAGATACAGATGGTGCTAAGTAACCCTCCTGCACTAATTTCGCGGTTAACTAAAAAAATATGAGGTTGGGACTCACATACCTCTAGGCCACTCTGATCAAGAGTGCTGGGGGAAACTATTTTCACACTTAAAGTACCTCACGGCAACACTGATCAGGAGTTCTGGCTGAATCCACTATTATACTTAAAGTACCTCCACGCCACACTGATCGGGAGTGCGGGTGAATAGTCCACAATAAATAATAATACAAATAGTACCTCCAGGCTACTCCTATCTTTGAGGGCTGGGTGAATCTATTTTTACGCTTACCGCTTCTTTTTGATACGCTATGATGTTTGTATTACTTAGGAAGGAAAAGCTGATAGCAGTGTCTTACCCTTTCTGATGGCCACCAGTGGAGGGATCCAGCCTTTCAATAGTCGGCAGGCTTGCACTAAAGCAAGGTGCCTAATGTACCCTTTCTTCAGAAATGCAGGCAAAGTTACCTCGGGCAATGGGATCCTCCTGTTCCCAGGCTGCAGCTCCTATCTGGCTCGATAAAATGCTGTAAGCTGGTTCTGACTATCAAAAAGGAGAACATTGAAGCTTGGCATTCAGGAACCGTTTTTTAATTAAATAATAACGTTCAGGATTAGCAGCCACATCTCTTACAGTTGCGTGCTGAAATTCAACTTCCATTAGGATCATGGTATGCTTTATACTGTACAGCAAGTGCAATAAATAGAATCTCATTCCCTTTTACGCAGGAAATACTGGTACAGTGGGCCATAAAGTACTAATTAGATGCTTGATCCCAACCTGATAGAAGGGTCTATAAATACCAACTGGAGGTCACATTCGGAGGTGATCAAGGTGCTGGATGTGTTGTTTATATGTAATCCAGGCTGCTTGATCTCAACCTGATAGAAGAGGCCATAAATAACAACTGGAAGTCACATTCTGAGGTGGTCCAAGTGGCCCAGTGTTGTGTGTGTGTGTAATCAAGGGTGACGCTTACTACTGGTCATTGTTTTGGCTTATCTAATAAATGCAACTGCTGGGTTGGTCTGGTATCGTGTCCTTAGGCCAAATGCAGGCCCTCTGCTGAGCATTTGTTTGTGTTTAAGAGTGTGTGCACCTGACTCATTTCTTAGGCATTACATACTTGGGCCATATGTGATTTACTACTGCAATCTTCCAGGTGTGTTTTGAGGCTGATCCATATCTGGTGATTCCATCACAGGAAGAGTTAGGGGTGGACAAATGGCAGATGAGTGCGATGTTGATCTGATAAAGGGTGACCCTGAAACTGTTACAAGGGTTTTATTGTGAATTTGAGCAGCACAGTTAACAGTTGCTCTGTGGTGTGCTAGACTCCAATAAGAGGGATCTCTTTTCTAAATTGATCCAATGCTAACATTAAGGGGTCATTAGGATCTCGGGCACATCGCCACTGCCTGCATGGCGGTGGTGATCCACCCAAGATCCGTCCCCGCCCGCCACCCATTTCCCCCCGCCATATTACTATGGCGGGGGGACCGCGGTGGATGGAAACCCCGTCTGTCGCTTTTCCGCCCGGTCAACAAGTTGATCGGACAGAATAGAGTTTAGTATGGTGGTGGTGTCTGTTAGACACCGCCAGCCATATTACTATGGGGGGAGAAACATGCCTTTCCGTGGCGGCATTGCCGCCAAGGAAAGGCATGCAGGACTTGCTTGCGGGGGCCCGTTGCGGGCCCCCAGGGACTCTGGGAGGTGGGGGTGCAAATGGGGGGTACCTATGGTACCCCCCTGCATTTCAATAGAGAACATGGCAGGCACCTTGCGGTGCCTGTCACGTTGTTACGGTGCCTGTCACTTTGTGCATTGGAATGCGTGACATGCATTTTTACCATTGCGGTGGTCGTTGCTTTCAGCACCGCCCGCCACAATGTTAAATATGCGGGATGCGCCCACCACTGTGGCGGGCGCATCCTAATTACCCCCACGGGACCCCCGCCCTTATGACGGGCATTCCCTCTTCACATCGGTATGGCGGGTGGACTTTCCTAATGACCCCCTAAGTCTTTCTACAAAGGTTTTGTCCAGACTTAAACAGGTAGAGAACTGGGCAGCTAAGTTCATTACTAATAAAATGAAGTTTGACTCAACATCAGCAGCTCTGAAAGAACTGCATAGGTGTTCTATAAACCAGATAATTTTGTTTAAAACAGCTTGTCTAGCTCATAGAACCATTTAAAAAAATGCCCTATTAGTATCTCTGAAAAACGTATGCTGTATGTTCCAAATAGAGCCTTACCATCTGAAACAGTCTGCCTACTCTCATTGCCAAGAATTAAAACTATGAGGAACTGCATAAGATTTTCTTTCTTTCCTGGCTTTGGAGGTATGGAATATCCTGCCTATGTATGACTTTTAGAACTGAATCTAAGCATTAGATCTTCCCTAGAGGTTTGAAAACCTGGCTCTTCAGTTAGCTCTAATTTTCGACTAGCTCTCTTGTTTAGCCTTGCTTTGCAAATATTACTCATCATCATCGTCTGTTACGGCTTGAAGCACAATTTGTACTTTTTTTACATTAGATACAGTAAAAAAAGGCGTGTACTTTTAAGAAAATGTGTGGTGAAACATAGTAGAGGAGTAGTTTTACAGGCCACAGGTTTTTGTTTTCAGTATCAACTTCTGACAATTAAAAGCACAGTTGTCAAAGAAGGATTTCTGGAGTGGTTATTAATTTCCGATTTGCTCTAATATCCTGTTATCTTTTCCTTTGCAGGATATATTTAGAAGAGGAACATATCATTAATAAAATGCCTTAAGGGCTGCTAAATCTTCATGTATGTCAGCTGTTCATATTGTGCACTCTCTCATCTTTTGTTAATGGGGAGTGATTACATTGAAACTAATACTTGCTTCAAATAACTTACAAGGGACACTCAAAATTAAATTGCAGGCCTGGTACAATAAATGCCTATCCTTTCAATCATGTGCCTTTAGTAAAACTGAAATAATCTTATGTATTAAATTATGTACAATTATGTATGGTTTTTCAGAGATGGCATAAAGGTGATATGAGTGACAGATCATGGTCACACAAATAATTTTTCCATTTCCAATAACATCAGCTAGTTTTTAACCAAATCTTCTGAGGTGAAAGACATCTCCACCCGGTTCTTAAGTCCAATGTATAAAGTAACAGAATAGGCAGACTGAATTGATTTATTCGAGCGCCAAGGACCTGTCTCACACTTTTCTCATGAAATTAATTTAAATGTAATTATGGCTCGCTGCTGGGTTCCCAAGAGTGTGCTCTTTCTGTCTTCCAATTTACACTGCATGCAATCCCCCAATCTCTGAGGTCTAAATAAATTTAAAAAAGGATCTGTCTGTCTTCTGCTCTCCTCTGGCAATTAATTATATAAATATATATATACATATAGCTGAACATACTTTTGCTCACTGGTACTGATATAACAGTGCCAGGGTGTTATTTTTAAGTTTAACATAGCAAGTCTGATTACAACAAGTAACTGTGTGAGTGGCAGGTTTTGTGGCTTTATGAGCATCTCATAGGTTATGTACATATATCAAAATTAATCTATTGCATTTACCCTGTACATATTTTCCGTTGTGCAGTCTGAAAATTCATAAATAATTATCACTGACCTTTACAGCCATTCATATTCAGTTTTCCTTTGAATAAGTTTTACCAGAATGATATGCTGTTTTTTGGACAATTTGGATATAAATTGACAATGTAATCAACCCTATTGCAGAATAAGCAATAGTGTACACACTCATCATGGTTTTATTGTTTGATTAATTAAAATCTTTACAATGTTTACAGATAATAAAAACAATACAGCAACAATTTTAAAATACGAGTTAAAGAATGTCATAGAGACTGAAAATTGTCTATCTATGGTCTTTACGGTTGTCATGGTCCTCGGACACAGCGTGTTAAGTCCATTGTTTTCAGTTCAGTCGTTATATGTTCATTAAGTCTGTTCCTTTTCTAGTATCTGCTTTGTTGCCATGGACATGAATTCGATTCCCCGACATGAGAGTATGGGGGAGACACCGCTTAGCCACCGTATGACCGCCTGTCTGCATGTGTGGATTTTCAGTGTGTTGAAGATTGCCCGCAGATATCTTCTTCTTAAGGGTTGCAGCGTAGGACATACACATAGTATATGTTGCACTGTTTCGTTTTTATATCCGCATAGTCTGCAGTTTGCACTTTCTGTTTTTCGTTTCCAGGAAGGCATTAGGTCTTTTGTAAAATGCATGCCCAGACGGTACGCTATTAGAGTTGTCTTTAGGTGTTGACAGTAGTGTTGGGCTAAGTAAACTTGCGGTTTTTGGATGGAATAAGAGTTTACTACTGTCGAAGCGTGTCTCCGTTTACTTAGGGTTTTTTTGTCTTTGAGCAAGGAGATCTTTTTTGCCGAACCATTTGCTATTTTGCAAAACTGCTTGTGGTCAATATTTTTTTTCCACACTTCGTGGAGTCCGAGGGTTGACAAACTCTGGTTAAGGAATTCTCCCCAATGGGTGGTGTTCGACTTGTCTAATAAAAAGTCTATTTCCTCCCAGCACATGTTGTCCAAGGAGTCACTGGGTGCGAGTCGGATCTTGTGGCAAAAATTTTACAAATGTGGAGTTTGACCTAATGTCTTGGTTTTGTAAACCGAATTCTAGTCGAACTTGGGCTGCCGATGCTGCTTTCGCAACCCAAACACCACTTTGTATATTTTGTTTTGTAGGCTGTTTAAGATTGCCGATTCGCTCCCGAGCCATCCGATTAGTCCGTAAGACAAGGTAGGGATTATTTGGGTGGCCATGACTTTTAGTAAGTGGGTGTAGTTTGGACCGCCCAGTGTCTTTTGCAGTTGTCTGTATGCGTATATTAGAGATTGCGCTTTCCCTCTTAGTACCTGAATGTGCTTCTTTTTTGTGTTGCCGCGCTCAATGGTCATCCCCAGGTATTTGTACGAGTCCTGTCCTTCGAGGAGAGAATTATTGATTGTCCATGTGTATTTCAGTTTCTTACACTCCGTGATTCGAAGCACTTTGGTTTTGTTTTTGTTCAACTCCAGGTTTTCCTCTGTTAGGTACGAAACCAGCGTATTCACTAGGCGTTGCAGCCTGACAGATGTTTTACTTAGTAAGACTATGTCGTCGGCGTACTGCATTATAGGTACGGGAACGTTGCCTAGTTTCGGTGCATGGCTTTCTATTGCATCTATTTTTCTTCCGATGTCGGCAAGGTATAGGTTAAAGAGACTGGGTGCTAGGACGCAGCCTTGTTTTAGTGCGTCCTGTGTTTCAATTTTGTTGGTCAGGCTACTACCATTCCCTTGTTTGACCTTGGCCCATGTCTCACTGTATAGTCTTGAAATTGCATTTATTAGATATTCCGGCGTCCCCCACTCTCTTAATTTGCTCCACAACCTGGGCCTGCTTACATGGTCGAAGGCTGATTTTATGTTGACGAAACACGCATAAATGTGGTGTTTTCTTTTTTTGGCGTTGTCGGTTAGTAAGCACAAGGTAACCAGGTTGGTAGTTTTCCCCATCCCCATTCTGAACCCGATTTGAAACCTGGGTATTATTTTTGTTGAGGTTTCCCAGTCCTGCAGCTCTTTCAACAGGCATGAGGCATACAGCTTTGCTTCTACATCTATTAATAAAATTAAACGATAATTTCCAGGCTCTTTCCGATCCCCTTTCTTGTAATTTGGGTGGATGATGTTTCCTCTCCATGTTTCCGGGAGGATTCCTTTTGTTAAGATGTCATTGAATAGTGTAGATAAAAAGTCAGCCCAGAAATCCATGTCTGTTTTGTAGACTGCAGTTGGGATGCCATTTGGCCCCGGGCCCCTTCTGATTTTAATTTCTGTATTAGCCTTTTTATTTGGGCATGTGTGATCGTTGGTTCTTCCTGAGTAAAATTTGGTTCTGTGGTAACACTGTCGGGTGGATTTGTACTGTAGTCCTCGCTCTCCCTTGGTCTCCCTTGTTCTTTTTTTTCGATTCTTTTGGGATCCTTTATTAGGTAAAGATTCTTCACGTAAGTCTCCCATTCCATGTTACTGATCCCGGGATCCTGTTGTAGTGTCTGTCCCAGATTTAGTTCATTAATGATTACCCAGAACTCTCTAGAGGATTCTTTTTTGGTGGAAATCAGTAGCTTTGTCCATAACTGTTCTTTATATAGGCATTTTGCTGCCCGTAGTTTTTTCTGGTATTCCTTTTTCATATTTCTGAGGTCTACAATGTTTGTATATTGGCTCTTTACTTCCATTCGCTGGGCCCTTGCTAGTTTCTTTTTTTCATGTTTTAGATCCTTGTTGAACCAGGGCGCTGGTGTTCTTGTTTGATTTCTATTACCTCTCGGGTGAGCTGAGTGGTTTTCATTTAAAACCTCCAACAAATTTTCCCAAATTTTTATTGGATCCCCATTATCAAGGCTCCCGTGTTGCAGCATGGAGTTGGTGGCCGTAGTCATGATTTTTTGTGTGTCCTCGCCCCTCCATTTTATTTTCCGTAGGTTGAATTTTTCTGTTTCTTGGTTTAGTGACCTCGTTCTCTCAGCTCTGGGTGCAATGATATCCAACCTGAGAATTTGCGGGTAATGATCACTTTCCAGGCGCTGGACTATTGTGTATTCCACGATTGAGTTTTTCAGGTTCGTTGTTACTAGTGTGAAGTCCAGTGCTGATTTAACATTGCCGCTCACATAGGTGGTGCACGGTTGTGTCAGGCCTTCCTTTCTTTTGCTTTTTAATATTAATATGCCCATTTTTTCTATTTTCCTCTGATTAATTTGAGTGGCCGCTACTGCTGCCCTTTTGTCTCTGTTCGTTCTAGTCGTTTTGGTGTTAAGTACATTTTGATTGAAGTCTCCTGAGATTATCATGGAGCATTGTTTGTTAGTTTTTTGTAAGGTTTTGATAAGGGTTAACAGTGTTTCCATTTTTTCTTTTTTGTTTTCTGATCTGGATGTATGTAAGTGTTTAGTATTAGCAGTTGTTGCCGGGGCTGTATTGTGATTTTTATGGCTTGAACCCAGTTTAGTCCAACATCCATTGTTTCCTGGGTCCAGTTATATTTCTGAGAGATAAGGATTGATAAACCTCCCCGGGGATGACCATATTTTGCATCTTTTTCTGCTAGTATGTGATGGTCCGTGAAGCCTGGAATTCCTAGTTGTGATAAGTTCCATGTTTCTTGTAAAAGTATTATGTCTGACTTGTCAAAAAATGCTAGAGTTTCATGATCCTGCTCCATGGAATTGAAACCATGCACGTTCCAAGAGCATAGTTTGATTTGGTCTCCTGTTGTTTTGTCATTTTGTCTGCCAGTTACTTGTTTTCTGAGTGTGGTTGTTTTGTCAGTTCTAGGAGCCCTTTTCGCTTAGTACGGTTGGGATCCAAGACCAGTCTTGGTTACCACCTTGGTGCCGGTAAGTAAGTGTCTGATTTTTCAATCTGGTTTTTGTATCTGTTCCTTTTTCTGGGGAGGTTGCTCTGGCTGCTTGTAAACATGATTTCGTTTGGGGCCTTTGGGGCTCCTTGTCCTTTTGGTAATCCGAGCTGTTATGTAGAGGATAAGGGTATTTCGGTTGCTTGTGTTGAAGTATTTTAATTCCCCAGTTCTCAAATGTTTCTTTGTGTGTGTAGATTTGTGCTGCTAACTCTTTCGATTTCCAAGTGGTAACTGGGTTTTCTGTTCCTGGCCTTGCTCTATTTTGCTGGAACTCTACTGCTTCCATGTCTTGGGAAACAATTCCCTTAAGGGCTGGAATTTCCTTAAACAATTTTAAGATGTTTCCTCTGTTGAGGATATCATGTTTTCCCTTTGTTTCAAATTCTGGCATAAATGTTACTACTGGTTCGATTTCCTCCGATGTTGATCTCAAGTTGTCCGGTTGTAGATTTTGTGATGTTTTTTTTACTTGAAGTCCCTAATTTAGAATCACTTTCTGTTTCGTGGACGATTAGTGTCTCCCTACTGGTTTCTGTTTGCTTCATAAATCTAATTCCTGTACATTGAGCTGGTTCCACAGGTGTGCGGAGATCTTGTTTTGTTATGACACTCCTGCCTGTTACATTAGTCGTAATCTTTAAAGCTCTCAGGCCATGATCGTGTTGTGAAGTTTTTTGTTCTCTTACGGCCATGCTTACATTTTTGGTCTGATGCTTTTTGTCCGGTTTACTTGTTTCGACCTCCTCTTTTGTTTCGGATGTGGAAAAAATGGGGTGTAAGTTGCCAGTGATGGTATGGATGACCTTATCTTTGACCCCGGCATTTGGGCCGTAGTCAGCGTAAGATCTTATTCGAGGAGATTCCTTGATATTACGTCTGGGTTTGATTTTGTCTTCGGTTGATTGTTTGGATCTTGTTGGCCCATTAGGGGTTTTTCGTTCTGGTTTTTGTGTTTCTTCCATCTTTACAGAGTTCTCAAAGGAAAAGCTTACCCTTTCCGGGTTTTGTTGATCCTGAGTACTGTCTGGGATTTTGCGCCTGTCTTTTTGTTCATCAGGATCTTTCTGAACATTGGAAAGATGTGGTCCGGGACACCGATGGGTTTTTTGTTTTGTTTTGGCCGAGCCTTCCTTGCTCTTTTTCGTTGACGTTTTGTTAATTTGTCCTGGTGTTCGGTCAAAAGGGTTGGCGAGCCTTCATTAATTTGCTCTTCTTGGCTTTCCAACAACCCTTTGTCTTGACCATTAACTATTTTCTTCTCTGCCCTGTTGAGGGGTTGGTCCTGGGTTTGTTTTCCGGATTGACCATTTGGAGTTCTTTCCTTATGTGTCGCGTTCGTTTGTTCCCGGTTTCTGTTTAGTTTGCCGGTAGATTTGACTGCACCCAGGATGTCAGTTAGAATCTCTGGGAGGGTGGCCAGTTTTTCAAATATACTGCCACAGTTACAGCGACTGGATTTTGTATGATTTTTTGTTTGGGGTCCGTTTCCTGAGTTTGTACGATTTCTACTTTTGTTTACGATGGTAACCCCGTTTTCCTTCTTGGGTAGTGAGGTTAATATTGTATCGACTTTAGAGCTTATTTTGGAAATGTGCTTGGCGATGATGTTTATCAGGTCTATTTGTACTTCCATTTTGTCCGATTGGAAGTTTAGTGCCTTTATTGCCTGGTCCAATGTACTAATTAGGGATTTCCCCCAATTTTGATTGTATTGAGGATCGGCTCTGTTTCCTAAAATCGCGCTAGGCTGTTCGATCCTGCTTGTCGATGAGATTAGAATGTGGTCCGTCTGGACTTGGTTTATTGCTTCGTTACTGGCAGTGCTGGTGTCGTCAATCAAAATTATTCGGCTACTGTTGTGGTCTTTTATGTTTCGTGGTGTGGAGGCCTTCTGCTCGCGTGTGCGCCCCTTTGTAGAGGGAGATACGGTTGTCGATTGTTCGAAGTCTAGTGATCTTTTTGTTTTTTTCTTAATTGAATTAATCGGCTTTGGTGTATGTTTAATTGAAGCAGGCTTTTCAGACTCTATCTCCCGGTCGAGTTTCTGGCTTGGTGTTCCTCCCGTGTCCGCTCCTTCTGCTGGTTTCTTGTTATTGGTGTATTCTTTATGACTTGTGTTTTGTAGACTTGATTTGGCAAAGAGATTTTCTAGCGATTCTAGGTCTTGTGTTGATGACAGATAAGTTTTAGAGTTCTTTTGGGCCTTTGTTTCTTGAACATGTGAGCAAGTTGTGAGTTTATTGTCGCCTTCTTGATTGAAGTCCATTTTCTCAGAAGGACTGAAAGCGTTGTGTACTTGGACCTGGACTGTTTCTGTCTGTTTTTTCATGATGTTGATTTTCCCTATGTTTTCGAGATTGCCTTGTAAGTTTTCCTGTGTACTTTGATTTTTTAACGCTCTTTCCTTGTTTGAAACCCTTAATGCTGTGAACGATTTAGTTGTCTCTGGAAGTATTGGTCTCGGGAGATTTTGCGACTCTGCTGTGGCGGAGAAAATCGCTGAAACAGGGTCTTTCAAGAAGAAAAATGTGTTAATTTTTTGCTGTCCTTGATTACGTGTCGCTGAACAAGGGTTCTCCGGTATTGCCACCAACTTTCCCGGTATCGTCACCGACTTTCCCGGGTCTTGCCTCTCCATTGTTCTCTCATTCTCTTCGTCTAATGGCGAAGTTAAGGACTCTTTAGGGATTGATTTCACGTTAGTTTTTTTTGCTTTTTGCTGGGTTTAGTTTGCCTTTTAGTACCGGATCTCATTTTGTGTCCTAACTATCGCGGTCCTCACCTGTCGGACCGACTGTTGCAGACTTGGTTCTTGGTATTGGAGTCCTTGCCTCCCCCTTGTCGGCTGTGTATTTGAAGAGAACTGATGCAGCGGCGGTGTTGTTATCACAGCGCTCTTCCAGCGCTCACACCTGCCCGCCCAACCGCTTAAGCGTGCTTGGCTAGTTCCTGGTCTCGGTTCCTTGCTCCTCTTTGTCCGTTTTCGTCGGAGTCAACTTTGTGAGAGATTAGATGTGCTCTTAAATGCTCAGACTACTACTCTGGGCTGTGGCTCATCCTCCGTCAGAGCTTCTGTGATGCGACGGGAATTGTTGCTGCCCAAAGCTACCCTAACGTTGACGTTGGTTTGGCCCCTACGTGACCCCTCGGTACTTGGGGGTCTCTCCCTCTTCCTTGACGTGATGATGTGTTGTTGGCGGGTGGTTGGGTGGGAGGGTGGATGCGGTGGGTGCGGTGAAGGAGGCGCTGTTGTAGCTGTCATACAGCGCTCGGTGCTCAGTGCACAGCGCACACTCCCCCTCCTCTCCTCCTTCCCTCACTCCTCTGCGAGCTGCCCCCCCTCTGTCGTCTGTCGTCGTTTAGTAGACAGAAATGGCAAGTTTTAGAAAAATTTTAAGAGTTTTAAAATTTGTTGCCAGTTATTTTATATTGTTGTTTTTATTCTTTGATTCGTCCTGCGCAGGGCTCCTCAATGCGCTGCTGTGATGCCTCTGTTGCCGTTGTCGTTAGAGGGACAAGAGTGGCAGTGACGGTGGCAGGGGCGGCTAGGCGGCAGGGCGGCGTTGTTTTTGCAGCGCTACCACAGCGCTCACACCACCCGCCTGCTCGCTCGCTTTTCCATTCTGTCCGCCCACCCTGTGGCTAAGTGCTCTGTCCGTCCGGCCCGGGCTTTGTCCGGGTTTTACCTCAGGGCTCACGGGGCTTGCAACAAGAGTTATGGTACCGGCGCAGCAGGGGCGGCGGAGCGGCATTGTTTTCACAGCGCTACCGCAGCGCTCACACCGCCCGCCTGCCCGCTCTCTTTTCCTGGTATTCCGCCTACCTGCCTTTCCCACCCTGTGTCTCCTTACCCGCTGAGTCCCCCGATCCGGTCCGGGCTTTGCCTCTGGTTCGTGGGCTTGCGGCAGGGTTCGCGGCACAGGGGTTGACTCTCCTAAGGTCTCCTACGGTGGTCCTTGATCCTCGGTGTGGTCGCGGTCGTAGTCGTGGTCGCGGTCGCTCAGTCCGCGGCCCGAAAGCCGAAAGTCAAAAGCCGCACCACTCCTCACCAACCGCCGCAGCTACAGAACGCCGACGTGACGCAGGAAACGATGGGTTTGCTCTCTGGCGCCCTCACAGTTACGTGTACACACTCCTTATACATATACCTGATCCATTTGCCCACCCATATGTTAACCTCTATTATCTTGCTAAAGTGTTTCGGATAGCATGCGATTAGGCTTGTATTAATTATGAAAATGGTCATCTGTTACAAGGAAGCCATTCTGGAAAGTGAAAATGTATAATTAAAAGCAAGGGGAAACTTGAAAAAATGCATTGGAAGATTTACTTCTTGAATGATCACGGAGAGTAAGTATGGCAAAATATATATTACAAGGCATTCGCTAGCATGTACCAATTAATGTGGAAGGGAGGCCTAATTTATAGCTGATACGGTCAGGTGGGAGCTTGAAATGTGTGACACACATTCAAAAATATGCTGTAAACTAATCATGAAGAAAAATATTATATGATAGGCAAGGAGAAATGATTTAGAATCACTGTAAAGCAAACTGTTGAATAGTTACTACAATTTTGTCTCTCAGTGGCTCACAAGAATGCTATCTGGGGTTATAGTTGCCTATCAGGTTCCTATGATTCAGGCAAGGTTGAACACCAGACTGGGAGCTAAATTGTGTCCAGATGAGCTTTGGATGAGTGATTCAGTTCTCAGGGTTGTGGGAGGAGCTGAAGTAGAATGTATGAGGCACATTTAATCTAGAGGTTGAGTTTAGATGAGCCTCTCACTTATATTCTCAAATGGCTTTAGACCAAGAGAAGACTCTGTACTTAGGAGAACAGTACGATGTACCTTTGAACAAAGGGTTTTAGCAAATTGATGTAAGCACAGCATTGCAAGAAGTGTTTTTTGTGAGCAAACAACACAGCACCCAATTTAGAGTTTGGTGGGGAGGGCACTGCATTGCAAAGGTGACGGAGTACACTCTCTGCAAAACTGTAGGTTCTTCTTCCTCATTTTGACTCAGGTGAATCAAAATCAAAATCAAAACCGGAGGAGACTACTCTGGCTCCGTCGTTGAAGTATACCTCCAACAGCCTGGCAGAATAAGGGCCTTCAGAGGTTTTGCCGTTTCTCTGCCTATTCTATTTAGAGTGGATGAGCAAATGGTAAGTTTTCACTTACAGACACCGCCAGATAAAACCTGGCAGTAAGGAGCAGTGAAAACTGCAAAATGACCCCCATGCCATGAGGGAAAACTCCCATTGTGAGGAGGACACTGTTTTTTTTTTACTTTTCAAAAATTAAATCCCACTTTGGGATTTTGGTTTTGATAAATAAAAAAACAATTAAAGTTTGCCTGATGGCCCCATCTTGTTGACGGAGCCTTCCGTTAAAATTCCACTGCATTGACAGGGACTGATGTGATTCCTAGAAATACAAGAAATGCCCACTGGGTCTTTGGACATCTCTAAAGTTAGTGGGCGGATTACCCTTGTCATAGAAGGAGTAAAGTAATCTGTCATGGCAACGATACAACCTCCATCCACCAAAGTCTATATCAGGCACATAGTTTTTCTGCAAAGATCTTCAGTGTATGTAAGTAACCCTTTTTATTTCTGTATCTTTTTGTATATTCTTATACCCTTTGCACATTTGCCTTTCTGTTCCAGACGGTTTTAGCTTTTATTTCTTTTCTTATTTTTATCGATCTTTTAAACAAAATTGGGACACTAAAGGTTTGTTTTTTCATCCAGATGTGTTAACATGGCTGACAATAAATACAAATTGGCACTAGCATTATACGGAAAAGCCCCAGCTGGCATCAAACAAGCGAAGTAAATCATGGCAAGGGGTAGGCAGGCTTTGGCAACAGTCCCACCACAGTAATACCTTCCCAAAAATACAATCAACATTCAATCCAAACCAGTACTTGAGCACAGAAGCGAGAAGAACAACATCTTATAATCATGAGTTCAAACACACGTTTCAAGATCAATGCTCACACAAGCTCTCCAGGTCACTCACATGTTCCTGATATACAATGAGGTAGTTAGGCCAATGGGGCTGAGCATCTTTTGTGAGTGGTCGTTTAGAGTGCTTAATATGTTTGGATGAAGGAGACGGCATCTAGAATAGGCTCAAGGAAACAATTTGATTGCCAACATGTAAGCCGAAGGACAGTCCATGTTCAATTTACATTTTTTTTCTGTCAGGGACCGTCTGGGATACAGTCAGGGACTTGGGCAAAGACTGGTGACTGGGTAGAAAATGAAGCAGAAAAAAGGGAGTACAGCACTGCCCAGGATAACACAGGAAGTCAGAGGAGAAAAGGGATCCAAAGGAGAAGCCTGCACGAAGGAACAAGATGGCTAAGACTCAGAAAGGACAGGCACTCATGAGGCGGTTCAGCATTCAGAATCACTACACCGAGGACGGATGTGTAATACACTTTTATATAAAACAACATTAACAATAAAGGGAATGTGGGGTAAAGCACTCAGGAGCTCCACACAGTAATACTGAAGCTCACTAAGTTCCCCACCCACAATTTCTGTTTCAGATACTGACTACAAATACCCACATACAGGACATGCATGCAAAGGCAGGGTCTGTGGAGCTGATACCTCTAGTTATGTTATATATTTAACTCAAAGACAATTCTCACAGTGAACAAGAAACACCACCTAGGTAGTCAGCTGTGCCCACGGATCCTGACAATCAAACAGGAGCCCGCAAGGCAAGGGGGAAGAATTAAACACAAGCATAATACACAAGAAGCTAGCTAGTGCTTAACAGGAAAGGAAGAAATCACATGGCACACTTAGCAGAAAGCAAGTAACACATATACAAGGTAATAAAGGCAAGACAGTAGAAGAGAAAGACAGCAAACTAGGAACTGGAACCAAGAAAATGGGACGAAAGGCAGGGAGTGGAAAAGGATATACAAAAGGGGAGGCTACAAGGGTACACTAGCAGAGTGCTGGTTCAGGAATCAAGAATACAAAGTAACACTGAAGGCAGTGCTGGAAAAGGAAGTAGAATTGAACAAAAGCTCCAGAGTCAAGGTAGCACTGCAGGAAGTGCTAGTTTAAGAACAAGGGAAACTGCTGCAGGTCAGGAACAAGGAATTACATGGCTCAGGAGTCAAGGTAGCACTGCAGGCAGGCAGTACTAGTTCAAGAAATATGAATGCTAAGGCTCAGGGAACAAAGATATCAGAAGCTCAGGAAAACACTGGAAACAAGGATATTAACCTCTTCCATGCTCATGACAAGGTCAGCTCGTCATGAGGCACAGTGGAGCTGTGCTTATGACGAGTTGACCATGTCATGAACAATGGGAAAGCTCAGAAAGCAGCACAGGAGGGGAAGTCCCCTTAGCAGGCAAAGTGTGAAAAGCTCAGGAAACACTGGAAACAAGGGTCAGTGTCACCAGTACACATCTACAATGACCAGCCTTGGCCTGAAGGGATCTGGGGCTTAAAAGAGTAATCGCATGCATCAGGTGTGAGCAGGCTAGCAGCAGCCAGCCACAGGTGAGCTGAATTCCTCCACCCATCCTTGACCTGCAGGGGTGAAGACAAAGCAATGAGCAGGGAATTCTAAGTAACAGAGTGTCAAACATTTGCAGTCTGGCTTCAAGCTTGAGCAGACTGGCTTTCACTAAACCCGGTATGGATTGGTAATGGATGTACCATGTTACAACGCATACCGTTACAACTACCTACTATTACAACGCGACCATTACAACGCATACCATTACAACGCATAGCGCTTTGAGGTGCTGGATAGTGGTAAGTATAATTTACTATTCTAACTCCAGTCCCCGTGGACACTAGGGAAGGTGTTGGATAGTAAATTATACTTATTCCCTATCCTAGAGCGCCCCCCAGCGCAATGCGTTGTAATGGTATGCGTTGTAAAAGATGCGTTGTAATAGTAGGTAGTTGTAAAAGATGCGTTGTAACAGGTGTATACCATTGGTAATGGATAGTGACCAAATGGATGGAAGTCATGATATGTATGCAGGGGAGTATCTGAAAGCTTATTAGACCACAGGAAAGTGACACTATGCACTCCTCTGGTGGTGGGCACGAGAGTGCAGGGAGCGGATTGTGGCAGTTTCCTAGATCACCATAGGATGACAAGCACTGCCGCTTAGAGGCGGAAATGTCACCTATGACACGTAATGTACAACAATTAATGCATCATTTACTCATTCGGAAGTTGGGTTAGAACTACCCAGTGAAATATGTTGCTTCTATCTTTTGCCTCTGAGTGAGCATCATATAATTTATGCTCACCAGCTGCAGCAGGCATCTGTCACCTCTAACATACACAGCCTTTGATAGAGTCTGACAGTCATCTCCCATGTCTTCAGGATGTTCTCCGCTCTCTTGACTGCTGGTTTGATACTGTATCCATCACTAGCATATTCACTTTAATTATCAATGTGATTCACGCATTCATCTGTGGGCTCACAAGCATATGTAGTGTTTCTCTTAAGTGTATCATAGTTATGCTTCATTCGTATTCTGTTAAAGACATCTTGTCGCAGAGGCAATTGCAGGCAGCAGACCGCATTCTCTCTGTTTAAAATCCTCACACTGGCTTTGTCCTGGAGCTGGAATGGAGTGGGCTGGAGAGATCATGAGATTTCCAATCCCTGGCTCTGAATTAGTGTAATTATACCAGCATAGCAAGAAGCAGCGCGTGGTATTATTTTCAAAGATAGCATCATCATGGCTTGAAGGCTGCCAGAGGGGAGTTTAAGCTGCATTATGTGACAAAGACTGAGCTGGGTTGCGGGAGATAGAGCCCGCTGGATGCCAGCACTTTCTCTCTATGCAGAAAGGGAATTAAAATTACCACACAGTTTGAAATCTCCATTCTGAAAGGGCTTATGGCAAGTCACACGCCGCTTTGCAGTTCCCTTTCACAGCGCTGCCGGCACAGGTAACAAAAGAGTGACAGGAAACCGTTCAAAGTGTAGTTGTCTCGGAAACAAACAATTCTGCAATGTGCGCTGTCCTTTTTTTATTTTTGATATGATGGGTTAATGAGGCACTGGGGCACTTGCATGGAGAAAGTAACCGTTGATGCTTTAATGCGCGCTGTGCTCCTTCGGGGCCAGGCTCAGCACAAGATGAAACAACGCCTCCCTCCCCTCCCTGCCGCTGCTCATCTTCTCTGTGGCGCGAGACTCACACGCTTTTCCTTTCTCTCCCCAGGTGTCCATTGATGAACGCATCCGACAGTTGCACGAGGCCCACAGGGATTTTGGCCCAACATCACAGCACTTCCTATCGAGTAAGCACGTTTTACCTTTCATTGCCTAACATGAATGCCACAGCTACTCTTCCTCGTTTAATTGCAGGAAAAGATGTGAGAGCAAAGCGCAGCTCTGCGCTCAGCTGGCATAAAGAGGCTGTCAAGTAACCCCAGTTTCATTTATACGGAAAACTAGTTTTCTTTTAGGGCTTTTTGTTGTTATTTTTAAACAGCGATACAAGATTCAGAGGGCTGGTTGTGAGCATAGATGAAAATCTAACATCAGCGTGAAATTACTCTTTACATTGGCACCATGGAACAAACATTAGCAAAGCAAATAGAACTCGTTTTATACAAGATGCACCAGGCACTCCAAACATTAAGTGTTCATTTAGTAATATATAGTTTAAGCAGATTTATTGAACAGTGTTGTTACTTTTTCACAGGTAACATAGACACGAGGAGAAGTCATTACCTCTACGTCCCTCGTCCTCGACCCAGTCATAACACATGAGGTATTCCACCCGACAGGAAACAAAACAGGAAACGCTTTTTAGACTCCACCCACCCTCCTGTCAGGTGCTATATTACACCTCACCACCAGAAGCAAATCCTGTTTTGTTTCCTGTCAGTCGGAATGCTGATGGGTTACGCTGGGGTGAGTGCTGGGCACTTACCTGCATCAGGAGTCCTGTGGTATCTTCCTTGGCGGGGCCTTGGGGGTGCTCATGGACCGATGTGGGACCTTTGCAAAGCCGGGCTGCTGGGCTTCCTGTGCTTTCCTCCATACGGGGACCCTGGGTTGCGGGGCTTCTCCGGTCCCCGTGGATTTCCTTTCTTCGCCTTCACTTTCTGGATCCAGGGCTGGTCGCTGCTGGGAGGGGCTGGCGGCTGCCCACGCTTCGCCTTCACTTTCTGGATCCTGGGCTGGTCGCTACTGGGAGGGGCAGGCGGCTGCCCGCGCGTCCCTCACTTGCCGGTGGTTGTGGGCGGGACGCGCTATCTTCCGCTTCGTTCCTATCGGCCCCTGATTGGAGGGCGCCGGGTTGACGGTGTTTCCTGCATGCCGGAGGTCGGAAGTCATCGGCCGGGTGAGGAGCCCGAGTGAGGAGGCGGGACGCTTCCGGTATCTCGTCGTTTGCTACGTCTGGCATGGTCAGGAGCCCGGGTGGGCTCCGGGTTCCCTGACGCTCTCCTGAGTGCTGGGAGGGCGCGTCCTGATGACGTCATCGGCGCGCTTCGGCGGGTGTGTCGTTTCTGCATTTACACATTGGCCACTGTTTGGTGGCTGCTTTCTGCCCCTTCGTTTTGAATTTGAAGTGGCTGCAGCTGCGGGGGTGAGTGTTTTCTTCCCTATATATTGTCCTGGAGTTCAGTTCGTGCTGTGACGCTTTGGTGTTGCTGTGTTTTGCGTGTGGCTGTTTTCCTGAGTTTACTGACGTTGCTTGTGATGGGGAAACACCACAGGAAGAGGAAACATGTCTCTCCTGTTCGGTCCTCTTCCTCCTCCTCTTCCTCCTCCGACAGTAGGGATTCTGCGCCTGCTGGTCAGTGTGCTGGTCAGAGGGGCTCTAGACGCCTGAAGCGCCTGCTGTTGGAGACGCTGTCCAGTCTCAAGGCTTCCAAGAAGGGTGCAGGTGGTCGCTCTGGGGAGGCTGCTCCCCTGTATTCAGACATTTCTTCCGCCGCATCCTCTGATGAGACTACTCTGGGGGCATTGGATCTGCAGGGCAAGTACATTTCGAGGGAGTTGTTGCCTGATCTGCTTTGCCATGTGCGGGAGAATATGGGGTTCCCTGTGGAGCCTGTCCCCAGTACCTCCCAGGATACTATTTTGCCGCAGTTTCGGAAGCCTGCGTCTTCTTCTATGCCTGTGCACCCGTTTGTCATGGATGTCCTCCTTAAGGAATGCAAGGACCCGGACCATATTTCTGTGCCCAGATTCATGTCTAAACTGTATCCTTTGCCGGATTTGGAGGTTGCCCTGCCTGATTCGGTGCAGGTGGATTCTGTGGTTGCTTCCCTGGTTGGTCGGCCCTCCATGGCTGATGATAATATCCTGCAGGATGGCGTGGATAAGAAGATTGACTCTGCTCTTAAGAAGTCCTATGCTGGCTCTCACCTGGCCCTGCCGTCGGGGGTCTATGGGGCTTATGTTGCGCAGTCTTTGCTGGCTGACTTCAAGACTTTGTTCTCTGCTATGCAGGAGGGGATCAGTTTTCCTGAGTTGCTGGAGTCGATGGAACGTCAATCTGAGTTCCTTTCGGATATCGCTTTTGACTCTGTCAGGGCTTCTGCGTTGTCTTGTGGTTCCTCGGTGGCTGCCCGTCGGAACTTGCTGCTGAGAGGATGGAAGACTGATGCTGCGCAGCGTTCTATGGCTTTGAGTTTGCCATTCTCGGGTACTCAGCTTTTTGGGGACGCCCTGGAGACCAAGCTGCATAAAGTCTTCAAGAAGAGGAAGCATTCGTTGTCGTTCCGTCAGCCTGCTTCTCAGAAGGGGTCGTCCTTCTCGAATGCCAGGTCCTTTCGCCAGCCTTCCAGGTTCCAGCAGTCCTCGTTTAAGGGCCAGCGGGGGGCTCGCAGGTCCTTTCCTCGGAGGTTCCAGAAGAAGCCCCAGCCGGAGGGGGGGTCGGGGGCTGCTCGCTCCTGACTATTCCGTTCCAGTGCCCGTTCTCACTGGGGGTCAGTCTGCGGTTGGTGGGAGACTGCGGCTGTTCCTCCAGGCTTGGCTGGTGACGACATCGGACCAGTGGGTGCTGGATGTTCTTTCACGGGGCTACCGGATGGAGTTCCTGTCCCCTCCTACTCCCTCGGGGTTGGTGGTGACCCCTTTGCCTGCGGACCCGGCTCGCCGGAGGGCGTTGCTGGAGGGGGTTGGGTCACTGTTCGACAAGAGGGCGATTGTCCCGGTTCCCTCCCTGGAATGGGGACTGGGGAATTATTCAATTGTCTTTGTGGTTCCGAAGATCACGGGAGGGTTCCGTGTTGTCATCAATCTTCGGGCCTTGAACTTGTTTGTTCAGAAGATACCTTTCAAAATGGAGACGCTGCAGAAGGTGATTCCCCTGATCCAGGAGGGTTGGGTGTTCACGTCGCTGGATCTCCAGGATGCCTACCTGCATGTCCCGATGGCGTTGGAGGATCAGAAGTTCCTTCGCTTCTGCCTGGATGGTCGTCATTGGCAGTTCTGCGTCCTTCCTTTCGGTCTCCGGTCCGCCCCCAGGGTGTTCACCAAGGTAGCTGCTCCCTTGGTGGCCCATCTCCATCTCCTGGGGGTGTCCGTGTTTCCTTACTTGGAGGATTGGCTGCTCCTGGCTCCATCTTCGGAGGTCATGTCTGTCCACCTTTCATTGACCATGCGTACGCTCGAGGAACATGGCTTCCTGGTCAATCTGCCGAAAAGTCACCTGGACCCGTCTACTCGGCGGACCTTCATTGGGGCTGTGTTCGACTCTGTGATGGGCAAGGTTTTTCTCCCGGAGTCCCGGCTTCTGCGTCTACAGTCTTTGCTGAGGACGTTGCTTTCCAGGAGGTCTGCTCCTCTCCTGCAGTGGTTGGTGGTCCAGGGACACATGTCTGCCACTGTGTTCACGGTGCCCTGAGCCAGGGTCCATCTTCGGCCTCTGCTGTGGCATGTTCAGCGTTGGGTGCCCTTTCCTGTCCTGGACTTCTCGATTCCTGTTCCGGTGACCCCAGGGTTGGTGTCTGCTCTCCAATGGTGGCTGGATCCTTCCAATCTGTCGAGGGGCATGTGGTTCCATCCTCCGCCCCCTTTGGTATTGACGACGGATGCCAGCGCCTCCGGTTGGGGGGCGACTCTGGGTCCTTGGGCGATCCAGGCATGTTGGCTTCCTTCGGAGTCGCACCGGTCTTCGAATTGGAGGGAACTGTCGGCGGTGGAGAGGGCCCTTCGCCTTTTCAAGGATCATCTTCTGGGATGCAACGTGTTGGTGAGGTCGGACAACACTGTGACTGTGGCCTACATCAACCACCAGGGCAGTACCCGCTGCCTTTCCCTGAACTTGGTGGCCTGTGCCATTGCGAGTTGGGCCGAGTGTCATCTGGTGGCCCTGTCTGCTCAACACATCAAGGGTGTGGACAACGTGGTTGCAGACTCCTTGAGTCGGAGGTTCCCGTCCTCTATCACCCTGTGCCTGTCCCCTCGGATTTTCAGGTCGCTGTGCCTGAGGTTCGGGACTCCGGTGCTGGATCTCTTTGCCTCGCTGAAGGACGCCTTGCTTCCCCTGTTCTGCTCCAGGTCTCCGGAGGTGGGGGCTTGGGGTGTGGATGCCTTGACTGTCCTCTGGCCTCCTTGGTTACTCTATGCCTTCCCCCCTTTCCTCTGATCCCTGCTTTCTTGCTGAAGGTTCAGCGGGTGGGGGCTCAGGTGGTGGCTGTTCTGCCTTATTGGCCTCGCCGCTCTTGGTTCCCGCTTCTGCTGCGGCTGGCGGTGGGCCCTCCCTGGATCCCGCCCCGCTACCCGTCTCCTCTGAGTTGCCAGTCGTCCTCGCTGTTGGTGCCTCTCACCTTGGCTGTCTGGAGGTTGAACGGCTGTCTCTTGGGGTCCGGGGTTTGCCCGATCACCTCATCACTGTGATGCAGGCTTCCCGTAGGAAGTCCACGCTTTCCTCATATTCTAAGCACTGGGTTTCCTTCTCTTCTTGGTGTGCTTCCATGGGCCTGTCCCCTGCCTCTTGTGCAGTTTCCTCTATTCTTCAGTTTTTTCTGGATGGGTTTCACAAACACTTTGCTTTGTCCACTTTGAAGGGTCAGTGGGCTGCTATCCGGGCATTTCGGGATCCTGATTCTCTTTTGCCTTCGGATGGCTTGTTGGTTTCCCGTTTGTTTCGTAGCTTTTCTCTTTCTGCGCCTGTGGTACGTTCCCCGGTTCCTCCCTGGGATCTTTCTTTGGTTTTGGGTGCCTTACAGTCGCCCCCATTTGAGCCTCTGGAGTCTGTGGACTTGAAGTTCCTGTCCTTCAAGGTGGCCTTTTTAGTCGCTGTTACATCGGCTCGGAGGTTGGGCGAGCTTACAGCGTTGCGCTGTTCTCCCCCCTTCTTGAGGTTTCTGGACGACGCGGTGGTCCTTGCTTTGGACCCCGGGTTTCTACCTAAGATTCGTTCCAAGTTTCATTCCTCCCAGGAATTGATTCTTCCTTCTCTCTGTCCTTCTCCCTCCTCGCCCTCTGACGTCTTGCTCCATTCTTTGGATGTCAGACGGGCTTTGTCTATTTATGTTGCTCGTTCTGCTGACTTTCGGTCCTCTGACTCCCTCTTTGTTACCTTTGGTCTGGCTGGTAGGGTTAAAGCTGCCTCTCGGCTTACTTTGGGTCGTTGGATCAAGGAGGTGATTTCCTTGGCTTACCAGGGCTCTGGTTTGCCTTGCCCTTCTGGTGTTCAGGCTAGATCTACCAGGGGTGTGTCTGCTTCATGGGCGGCTTTCCATGGGGTCCCCCTGGATGAAATCTGTCGGGCGGGGACCTGGGCGTCCGAGTCCACTTTTGTGTGACATTATCGCCTGAATTGTGCTCTTTCGGCCCGCCTGAATTTTGGCTCTGGGGTGCTGCGTGCGGTGGGGGTTCCTCCACTTGTTTGATTTGGTTTCTTAATAAACTATGTCTTGCTGCACGCCTTTGTGTCTGTTCTATTTTCTGGTTGTGGTGTGCCAAAGGCCTTTGGGGTTGCTTTGGTATGCCTCATGTGTTATGACTGGGTCGAGGACGAGGGACGTAGAGGTAATGCCTGGATTACTTGAGGTAATCCCCATTACTCTTAGTCCTACTCGTCCTCGACCCAGTCATACAACCCGCCCGCCCTCCCTTGCGGGGCCTTTGGTGCTTGGTACATCAGGATTTGCTTCTGGTGGTGAGGTGTAATATAGCACCTGACAGGAGGGTGGGTGGAGTCTAAAAAGCGTTTCCTGTTTTGTTTCCTGTCGGGTGGAATACCTCATGTGTTATGACTGGGTCGAGGACGAGTAGGACTAAGAGTAATGGGGATTACCTCAAGTAATCCAGGCATTCATGTTCAATCATTTATTGACTTATTAACATCTATTTGCAATTGCAGTTTTTTTCCCAAAGAAAACTTTTAATGCAAGGACTGAGTACTTTAGATCGTGACGTTTCCCAGTCCTGAGCAGTACATCAATTTTCAGTGAAATGACAACAGCCAATTTTCGGTGAAAAATACAGCAGCTGACACTTATTTTGTCACCATTGTGACTTTTTCAAGGCTGTTAAATAGTAAGAAAAAACCTGTGTTAGATTAACATTTCCTGAATGATATGTGATTTAGCTACCCAACCTACACCAAAAGTGTTTAGGAAGGGCCTGAAGTTAACAAGTTGAAAAAGAAGGTTTGTGGCGGTGTATATACACACAGTAGTATCAATAGTAAATGAAAGAATTCGGCATCTAGATAGTAATCCGTAAGAAATTAAAAGATATTAGAAGTTAATGTGTATGGCATGCAGATATAGTGAACGCAGGAAAACCCCAAAGGTTTCACGTTTAATTTAGGATTGTCAATTAAGAGTATGAGAGGAGTGTAGTGACCTGGGTCAGGGGCACTAGGACCCTGCACTCGACCAAGGGAAGTGGACAGAGTCCAGACACCACTTACGGTCAGGGAGTGGGGCATGGATTACTACATATGAGGGCAGAGGGAACAGATGTGCATTTAGCCACCGGGATACGCAACGAATAAAGAACAAGATAATCACCTACCAGTCTCGGTGTGGGTTACTCCAACAACACGACAACTGGCAATGAGCGGGTGGGATCAGGAGCCATCACCAGAAGCAACACTAAGCGTGCCTTGCCCACTACGTCCACACAGAGCCAGAACCCCACACTGGTCCACCGATCGACGAGACAAGGTCAGGAGTACACCCGACCACAGAAGACGATGAAACCAGGAGCCTACCCTGGTCCGTAGGGCC
This sequence comes from Lissotriton vulgaris, assembly GCF_964263255.1. Classification (NCBI taxonomy): domain Eukaryota; kingdom Metazoa; phylum Chordata; class Amphibia; order Caudata; family Salamandridae; genus Lissotriton; species Lissotriton vulgaris. The sequence goes on from NC_141696.1 coordinate 667,362,620, forward strand.
CCAAAAAAAGAAGACCTGAAATCGGGAACCCACCCCGATTGCAAAACAAACAGAGCCAGAAGCCAACCCTGGTCCATGTGCAGCGTCTACAGCGACATCAGGAGCCCACCCCGGCCGTATCAACAAAAGTGAGGTGAGGGAAATACAAAAAGACACCAGATCGTGGAGAAAGCCGCCCACTGACTGAAAGAAAGCCCGAGCCTCCCGCGTTGATATTTAACCCGAAATCTCGCGAGACCCCGGCGACCATCTTGGAGTCAGGGGGGACAGCCAAGGAAGAACTGAGGAAGACCTTAAGGAACCCTCCAGGCCCTGAGACTGGGTTTCAGGCACCGTGAGACACACCGTCCCACACTCATTCCTTCTCCACTGAGACCGGACATGAGCCCCTACACCCCTCCCACTATACTGGGACCTAACTGGGCTACACTGAACCTCTTCCACCTCACAGGTCTGGAAGATATCTAAGCCACTCCTTTTGGGATCACTCCCCAATGCCTCCTCAGACTCTCTGGAATCCACCAAGAGGTCTGCCTCCAACGCAAGCTCTCTGGAGTCAGAGAACCCACACTCCACCGGGTGTTGGCATAGCTCTGGAAAACAGGGACTTAAAATATGCTCTCCAACAAATGAATCACACAGCCCCCCACAGTTGTTAACCAAGCTACCTTTTGTCTCACCCTCCAGTGCCTCACACGAGTTCCCCACACCACTCTCTTGAGACTGGCAAGACAGTATCTGACTGTCTCTGTCACACAACCCACACTCTTCTGGCTGGTCTTCACACACACACACCAAGGTTTCTACCATGGGGGAACACATCTTCCTGTACCTCTCATCTAGAGTCAGTAGAGTGTCACTCCCACCACTAGGAATATGGTCCCCTGTGCCAGTCCCCCAATCTACTTCAGGGACACTGCACTCCACTGGAACTACATCATAAACCTGAACCCCCTGGTGTATGTGGACCCCCTCCCACAAGTCAGGCGCCACATCTCTGGGTGTTTGTACCTTTCTCTCCGTACTAGATATCATAATCATTCTGCCACCATCTGAGCTGGACTCCACCTCCAACTCAGCAAAGCTCCTTCCTTGAGCGTCACATTTTTCTTTCTGGGCTAAGGCCCACAGGATCATACCTTCCTTGCTTAGCCGGTCTAATTCTCTGCACCTTTGCTCAGCAGCAAGGAGCCACTCATCTTTCTCTTCCTCACTGTCAGAGAAGTTCTCCTCCTCAGAATCATCTGCTAATGTTGCTTCCCAAATTCTGGCCTCATGGGAATACAGGCATGCCTCTTAGATCCCTCCTTGTGGAACCTTTTTCCACGGACAGCCCCCTCTTCTTGCAAAATGCTTTTATCTCCTCTTCTGTGTAGATGCACAGGTGAAAAAAGTTGACTTCCATTTTGGCAGGATTTTACAGGTGCAACACTAGCCAGAGTCTCAATATGCCAAAAATACTTCCAGGAGGACACCGGAAAAAACAAACAGTATGTGGTGACGTAGTGGTCTGCACTAACTAGTGATGTACACCAATCACTGTGGGTCTAGTACAAATACAAGTTCAAATCCGCACCGCTGCCCACCAATGTTGGAACTGGGGGTCTCTAGTTGGCAGAGGTAGGTACCACTGTCCAAATAGGGACCCTTGCTTCTAGTCAGGGTAAGGAGGAAATCCTCTGAGATAACCCCTGCTCACCCTCTAGGTAGCTTGGCACGAGCAGTCAAGGCTATTCAGGAGGCAATGTGTAAAGTATGTGTACTAACACTCACAGTAACACAGTGAAAACACCACAAACTGACTCCACAACAGTTTAGAAAAATAATTATTTAATCTAAACTACACAAGACCAAAACGACAAAAATCCAACATACACGGTTCAAGAATATGGTTTCAAAAGGGTTCTTAAGGTTGTAATAAAAAGTTCTTTAGGTTGCGATAAAATAATCCACAGTTGCGTGAAAAGTTCACAGTTGCGTCACGTTTCAGACACAGTACTTTTAGTTGCAACAAAGTTCCAAAAGCAGAAGCTGGTGTGGTGGAAAATAAGTGATGAGTTGCTCCTGAGACCCTGGGGAGGCGATGCGACATCCCCGCTGCAGCAGCGGGCTCATTGCGATGAATCCGGTCAGTATGGGGAGGAAGGCCAATTGTATGGATTCTGGTGCGTAGGTTCCGTAGGAAGTTTGCTCCCGCAAAGGCACGATGCAGCGATCTCTAGAGTTGCGACGATCTCCGGGGCGACGATGCGCAAAGCAGCGGTGATCTCTCTCGCAGCTCCTCGATACGATGGCTTCTGCGACGACACTCGCAGTGACGTGATGTGGTCCGTAAGCAAGCAGTGCGGCGATCTCACCCAGCGACGACAGGCTCTGTGACGACACTTGCAGCGATATTAGGCTTCCCGCACCGATCGGGTGCGTCCCGCTCACGAAGGATGCGAAGGCTTTGACAGCGGCAACAGGCGCTGCAACGATCTCGATCTTCGCGGCGGCGGGAAACTTCTCGCACTGTCGGGGATGCGCTCCGCAAGCGAGCGATGCAACACTTTTCAATTGCGAAAAGTCTCTCAAGCTTAGTTTCCAGCTTCCCAGCACAGGTACAACTTCCAGAGGCCCCACAACTGGATCAAGCACTCTAGGAAAGACAGAACTCTCTCAGCAGAGTTCAGGGAAGTTGGGGGTGAAGTCGTTTTGTTCCTGGGACTTCAGAACAGGGAGCCAGCTCTTCTCAGGCCCTTGGACATTCCTTCAAGACAGGGGACACAGCACCACAGCAAAGTCCTTCCCCTCTCCTTGGCAGTAAAGCAACAGGTCAGTCCAGCAGAACAACAGCAGGGCAGTCTTCCTTCTCCAGATTCAGCTTTCTCCTTGGCAGAGGTTCCTTCTTGAGTCCAGGATGATCTAATTTTTTGTTGTCAGGGGTCCTGTACTTATACTCCTAAAAGCCTTTGTTCTCTTTGTGCAAGTGGCCCTGAGCCCGGTCTGAACCAGTTCTGGGTGTTGCTTGAGCACTTTGTTTGCCTGGCTTCTCTTTTCCTTTCAGAGTGAGGGGCAGGGTTGTCAGCCGCCCAGCAGGAGGTGGAGCCAGCATTGTGGCAGGCAGGCACACCCTAATCAGGCCCAGGTGCTAACGCCTCCAACCACTCAAGTTGCAAATGCAGTCATTCAGCCTAGGGCAGCCTAGGGCTGACTCAGCCAGCCTCCCGGGGAATCCCCAGCCCCTGTCACTCTCAAACCAGACAGTCAATACACAACCAGGCCAAGGCACACAGAAGGGTCAGACAAGAGAAAAGCAACTTTCTAAAAGTGCTGTTCTCAAACACAGGATTTAAAAACCACCTTTCCTAAAAGATGTGTTATTAAATTCTGAGTTTAGGGATACTAGACTTTTATGTCCTATCTTGTTCCTATGGGAAGAAATGCTGGTAGCCACTGTAGCCAGCATCCCCCATGTTAATCTACGGAGCAAGATAGCCTTACAATAGTGAAAAACGAAAATGGCTGCCTTTAACTACCAGAGCATGTCACCTGTACCAGTACATGCTCTACCTTTCACGTACACTGCACCCTGCCCAGGGGGTTACCTTGGCCCTTCCATAGGAGTGACCAATGTGCACAAGAAGGGAAGGGTTAGGCCTGGACAGTGGGGACACTGACCGGGAGGACACAGTAGTTCCTAGACTGCACACAGGCACTGCAGTGGCAGGCCAGAGACACCATTTTAGGGCTACTCATGTGGGTGGCACAATCAGTGCTGCAGGCCCACTAGTAGCATTTGTCATCACCAGTCCTGGCACACCCAGTGCACTTTACTAGGGACTTCATGGTGATACAAATATGCCAATCATGTAGATCCAATCACAATAACAATTTACACAGCGAGCATATGCACTTTAGCACTGATCAGCAGTGGTAAAGTGCTCAGAGTCCTATTGCCAACAGCCACGGGTCAGGAAAAATAAGGGAGGAAGAAGCAAAAAGTTTGGGGATGACCCTGCAAGAAGAGCCAGTTCCAACAGGCATCAGGTGGGAATGCTGGATTCAGCCATTCGAATGCTTCATGCGTGCCACAGATATCACAGAGGCCAAACACTTGACCTCTTTTTGAACTATGTAGGGGACGAAGTGGAGGACCTGCTCACAACATTCCCCGCAATCGAATAGTGACATACAAGGGACTGCTACAGTGCCTCACAGAGAAGTTTGACCCGCAAAGAAACATTGACTTCGAGAGGTACACATTCAACACTGCGTGTCAACGAGCAGAGGAGTCCCTTGACGATTTCGTGGCCAAGACTGCAAAAACTAGTAACATATTGCGAGGTTGACAAGTTAGACAATAAACAAGCGAAACTACTGTGCATCATTGAAGGTTGCCAGTCCGTGGAGTTCCGAGCACTTATTTAGAAGGAACCAACGACGCTGGAGAAAATATTGACAATGGTCCGAGCAGAGGCAAGAGCAACGACACAAGCCAAACAGATGGAGCTAGGTAAAGATAGAAGGGCGGAACAAGCAAACTGCGTAATGGGAAACAGCAAGAAAAAAACAGCACACCACCAATGAAAAGACAGGAAAGAACGTACTCAGATGCAGCTTTGAATTCCCACACATTGGTGCATGCCCGGCAATGGGCCAGAGATGCAGGAAGTGCAACAGAGACAATCACTTTGTGAGTGCATGCATGAGTTGACAGTTTAAAGGTGAGCGAGCAAGACAAGCAAGACTACAAGCAGTAACGAGCAGGTATGCCAGACACATAGAGATGGCAAATCGCATCTCCTAAAATGAATCAGAAAGAACAGTCCTGTCAGAAAGGGCGGAAAGACGATATCTGATGTCAGATGCACCCATAGAAGAACGAAGGCCAGAGCACATTAACATTGTGGAGAAGCATCAGATCAAGAAAACAGCAACAGAGGAGATTGAAGTAGGATGTCACAGCACATGGTTCATGCTTGATAGTGGGGCCACGTGCAACATAATGTGCACTTCGGCGTATGAGAAGATGAAGATAAGACCGCCACTATCACCATGTTTTCACCTGGGGCTCGAAGAAGCTGGTGGAAAACATGGAGAAGTTCACAGAGACACTGACGTACAGGACAGGTCATGCAGGGAAGAGATACATGTGCTACGGGGAGACATCCCAGCACCATATCTGCTGAGCAATGTCACGGTGCAGGTATTGGGCCTCCTGGCAATGACATATCACATGCAAAAACAACAGTTGATGGACAGAATGAAGAACAAAGTCATACATTCACTCCAGTACAGAAATCTGGGCCTATATCCATCGTGTTTATGCTCCCATGCCATTTCAGTTTGAACCCAGCCATATGCAAATCAGTCTTGACCCTGTGCCCCATGGGAACAGTCCAGCCCTAACTGCCAAGCCAGGTCCTCCCTGGACTGGAAATAAGCATCCTAGGACCGGTTTCGGGCTTTCAGCCAGGATAGCTTGATTCCACTGACGAAGGCGGCAACGCCGAAACGCGTTTGTTGGCTGAAGAAAGTGTGCACGCGGGAAAAATAAACCTGGCGTAGAGACTGCTGAATCTTGACTGGAGTGTCCTTAATTGTGAAGCAGTTCATCAGCATGGGAACTGTGTGTTGGTACATATATATATATATATATATATAAATATATATATATATATATATATTACCTACTGGCGATAGCCAGTAGGTATATATAGTTAGGATTTTTTCTCTTTGGAACTTTTGAAAATTCTATGTCTAATAACTTTGGCGTTTGTGGACGGAATTGGCTGAAATTTTCAGGAAAATGGCACATTTTGTTTCTGAGCAGCCCCTGAAAATTTGGGGGGGGGTCGTCAAGGGGGGGGCCGAGAAAAAAGGGGGGTCCCAAAACGCGTTTTTCCCATTCATTTTTCCATAGGGCGGTTGGCCTCACTTTTAGCTCGAACGGCTGAATGGATTTGCACGAAACTTGGCAAAATTGTAGGGACTGTTAGCCCGATGTGCCTTTGCTAGGTCTCAATATATGTGCTTCAGTGGATTTTGAGAAATTAACATTTAAAATAAGATATATATCTGTAACAGCGCTCCGGGCAGCGCTCCGGTTCGCGTACTTTTCGCGTAACGGAACTTTGCGATGCGAAGCTGATTGGCTCTCCGGTGTCTGTCAACATTCTAAACAGTCCGGAGCGGCCGCCATCTTGTCTCTCGGTAGGATCGAGAGACAAGAGGAGGCCAAAACAAAGGGGGAAATGAAGGAAAGAGGGCAAGGTAGACCCCTTCTGACCCCCTAGGATTGATGAGGGGGATATTATAAAGCCACGCGGGGCCAAAAAAGAGAAAAAAAATCCAATTTTTTCACCGTAGAGACGCGTCTTGGTACGCGAACCGGGCAGCTAACCGGGAAGCTAACCGGCAGTGTAACGGGAGTCTGAGGAGAAGCTGATTGATTGGCTGTTATCATTGTAAACAGTCTGGAGCGGCCGCCATCTTGTCTCTCTGTGGGATCGAGAGACAAGAGGTGGAAAAAAAAAAGGTGTAAAGGAATGAAAGGGGTAAGGCAGACCCCTCCTGAACCCCTAGGATTGATGAGGGGGCTATTAAAGTTCCCTGCGGGGCAAAAGAAAAAATAAATTGCGATTTTTCGCGGTAAAGGTGCTTCCTGGTACGTTAACCGGGCAGCTAACCGGCAGCGTAACGGGAGTCCGACATATTGTGTTTTTTTAACGTTTGTGATATGTGCACGTGTGGATTTTGTCTAATTAAGGGTAAAAAAATATATATATATCTTTAAGCGTGTTCTGGCGCGCTTACGTTTTGGGTTTGGTTTGCGCTGCAGAGACGATACGTCACGGTTATGCGATGCATCATGAGGCGTCTCACGGGCTACGTGATACGTCACTTAATAAAGAATATATTTTACAGCTATAGATATTAGCTTTTAAAAAACCAATGAAATTCACAGAAAAAAACATAGGTTATAGACCATATATAGTTAGGAATTTGCATTTACAAAACCTTGAAAATTCAATGAAAAAACCATAGGTTATAGACCATATATAGTTAGGGATTAGCATTTAAAAAACCTTATTTTATTTGCACAAAACCATTGAAATTCCATATATAGTTAGTTGCACTAACTATATATCGCGGACCCGCAATCCACTGCTAATGATGTCACATATTACATCATTCATGACATGGTCAGTGACATCACTGATGACATCACTGATGACATCTCAAATGACATCACTGATGACATCACTGATAACATCTCATTTGACATTACTGATCACATCACTGATGATATCATTCATGTGATAATACATCTTCAGACTCTAATATAACCTTAGATACACTCAGTGTAAAGAGGCACTCACAGACTGTCACACATCCATGGAGTTACTCACACACCTAGTCAGTCATGCAAAGAATCAATCACATCTCCATTTCCTCAACTATACAGTTATACACACCTTACTTATTCAAACATATACTAACACATATTTACTCTCTTATACAATCCTTGATACAAGTTCACAATGATTCATACAGCCACTCTCACATTCACTGGCTCTTATGTTCAGTTATTTATATATGTCAACTCTCACATGGAGTGTGTTTTACATATGTACTTACTTTGACATGTAGCACTGAGATATCCATTCACTCACCAATATACTCATGCACACAGTCAACTGTCCATACAGCTGTTTCTACATGCACTTTTGAACCCATACACCTAGGGAATCAACTGCTCACACATCTATGCACAGAGTTATACACCTCCCAGCCACCCACACACATACTCAGTCTCCCATACAAATACTTGGGCAACCATTCAATAACCCATATAGTTTCTGATATAGCTACTGATTTAAACATGCAGCAGATTACAGAACAACATAAATAATGATTGCCAAATTAAGACACTTTAATCACTAACCCATGCACTCAGTGAGACACATTTAATCATTCTCCCATACAGTCAGTCATGCACCTACTAAATCCTTCATCCAGACACGTATACATCCACTCATTCTTCAATATGTAAGACATATTTTAACTTTACAGAAACATACAGTCACTGGGTGTTGTCATCAGTGATGTCATCAGTGATGTCATTTGAGATGTCATCAGTGATGTCATCAGTGATGTCACTGACCATGTCATGAATGATGTAATATGTGACATCATTAGCAGTGGATTGCGGGTCCGCAATATATAGTTAGTGCAACTAACTATATATGGAATTTCAATGGTTTTGTGCAAATAAAATAAGGTTTTTTAAATGCTAATCCCTAACTATATATGGTCTATAACCTATGGTTTTTTCATTGAATTTTCAAGGTTTTGTAAATGCAAATTCCTAACTATATATGGTCTATAACCTATGGTTTTTTCTGTGAATATATATATATATATATGCATGTATATATATATATATATATATATATATATATATATATATATATGTGTGTGTATATATATATATTTTTCACTTTCTTCTCAACATATACATACATCTATCTCTCTCTCTCTCATTGTATTCTTTTCGTGACAAAGGGGGAGATGTAGTGACCTGGGTCATGGGCACTAGGACCCTGCACTTGACCAAGGGGAGTGGCCTAAGACCGGAAAAAAGCTGTTTATGGAGGGGAAATGGAGGCAAAAAGGTTAAGTGGTGAGAATTAAACAAGGATCCCCTGGGTAGTAAGGTACGCAGACTCCTAGGGCAGGGTAAAAACCAATATGAGAAAAACAACCTAGGCCGTCAGCAAGAATTAGTGAACAATTAGTCTAAACTATACAGAGAAAAGAACAATGAAATATGAATATATATTAAAAATATATGTTTAATTAGCATAGATAAAAATCATATAGTAACTGCACAAGTTGAAACTATATGATACAATAAAAGAAACATAACACATTATATTCACAATAAACGCACAGCATATATAAATCATAAACATTACAGGTAAAACAATTCATACACAGTTGTCATAATAGAATTACAAAAAACTCGACGCGCGTTTCGGCTGAAAAAACGCCTTCCTCAGGAGTCACTGGTGATACTCTGGAAATACATTTTACAAGAAAGACATATATCAGTATACTAGTGAGTAATTTATGTTTATATAATATAAATGAAAGACAAAATTTATATATAAATGTTAAAAGACAATTACAAAGATAAAACAACTTAACGTGCCTTATATTAAATTCAAAGTTCTTCTCAACCTGAAAGTTCTAGACTCTGAATTTGAACACTAAAGTCATATGATAGACAGTTATTTACTCGAAAATTTTACAGTGCTCAGTTAGATAACATTCAAGACATCCTGATTTGTATATAGAAAACAAATAAGTGTCTTCTTCTTGATGGTGATATAATACACACGTTTTAGATAGAGGTAACAAATAGTTTAAAACCTGATATGGCGTATATGAGTATTTCAGGAACAACTTACATCAGAAGTATTGTGTTCTTGCTTAGTACATCAGAAAATGGATAGCATCATCTCATAATTTCATATTCACAAGGGGAGCCACTTGATAAAGGCTAATTCCTGGTTAATTAAAAACATCCAGTTATATAAGATATGGATATAGTGAAATCACTTTGAACACACATGGTTGTATAGTTTATTGAACACATTAACTTAGCTGAAGGATAGTTGAGGAAAAAACGAATTTCTCAACCACAATATTTCTTGAATAAATATAGAGAAAATATACATATATGAAGTTGTTCTTTCAGTCCTATTTACGATAATGAATAAATGATAGACTAGAGCCTGGTCTATGGCACTATAGTAAGGGTAATTCATGGTCTCAGTTTCTATTAGATGAGCAGCTAAAAAGTGCTGTGTGGATTGAATTCACAATCAATGGATTAATAGCGCATGCGGGTATATGTTCCCGGATCTATAGATATTAAGGAGACAGAATATAGTAGGTATCATTATCACTTGCTCATATCGAATATTTGCTACTGCCTAACTATAAAGAGGAATGGTTTTAATAAGCGGAAACAAACTAGGTAGCTTCATTACCTGATAAATGATGTAGTAATCTTTGTAGTAATCTTGTATAAACACATAGGAAAGGTTGTTTGGAGTAGCCAGATAAGCTTTTCACAGGCGGTTAAATGTGTAAATACACACCTTTTATATTGGCATCAAAATTCACACCACTAAGGGACAAGCAAGAAGGAGAATGGAGAGAGATGAGCTGGAATACTCCCATATCGCAATGACTATGACACCAAATTGATGCCAGAAAGGTGACATATTATGGTTACGTTGTAGTGATGTAACACTGTTTAATTACCTTAAGTTCCTGGATCGACGTGTCAATTCCAAAGGGGAGGCTGGTAACACCAAAGATAACCGATATAATAAAAAATGCTCAATAGCTTGTTACTGTAGAGGGAAAGATATATAAAAGATGTATAGACAATTGGTTACTCGTGATAAATTGGCTATGGGGGCTGTACCTACACAAAAATTAGTTGGACAAGGTGTAGCCAGCAAGATACCTTATATAACGTATGACAACCTCTTCCAGTTCGAAAACAGTGGTCTATACAAAGGGTTAAGGCCGCCTCTTCTGACTGGATATTGTGGGGCTGTAGTGAAATGGAAGATAAAAAAGAACTAGAAGTTTGGACTTATAGAATGGAGAAGGCGGATTCACAACAAGCGGAACTGGGCGATGACAGATCAAACAAAGTCGCTCCTCTACTAATTCTTACCTATTTGTGATCAGAACCGAGCGTGCAGCAAGATGGTGCTGTTCCTGGCAGGAAGGAGTCCGCTTCGCCGATAAAAGAGATGAGCGTTCTGATTCGGGCTAGTATTTAAAGCCCCCAGAAGCGCGCGAAAAACTCTGGATCGGTCATTTCAGAAAACAGCGATGACGGACTAGGATCCCTACTTGTGGTGGGAAGCAATAACGGACTATACTAAGAAAATGGTCCGTTTCAGGATAGCAAACAATGAGAGTTTGAATTGCGGTTATTATTCCTCCGGTAGATATATTGCAAGGATAAAGAGAAAATACGGGGATATTCCTTGACTTTAGTATATTTTCATTAGTAGTTTGTCAATAGTATCAAGAAATCAGTAATGACTTCAACACCTGACAACCACCCCATTCAAAGATGGCGCTCGGGCTGGAGCCACAAAGATGGTGAAGCACGTAAAAGATCCGCAACTAGGCTATGTTGGTGAAACTTCCAGACCTATACAAACTAGACTCACAGAACATAGGTCAGTCATTCGAACGAATAAGAGTGTAGCTCCGCTCGTTAAACACTTTGTAGAAAACCAACATGGCCCAGATGATTTTAAATGGCGCATCTTAGAAAAGATAAGACTCCCAAACAGCAAAGGTGGTGATAAAGTCTATTTATGTAGGCAAAAAGGAGGCAAACGATTAAGTTTAGGCGGTAATAAAGACTGTTTATGGAGGCAAAAATGTTACGGTTAGGTGGGAAAAAATACTTTTTATCGAGGTAAAAGGTTACATTTAGTCAGAAAAAAGACTACTTATGGAGCAAAAAAGGAGGCAAAAGGTTACATTTAGCCAGGAAAAACGACTGTTTCTGAAGGCAAAAAGGACAAAAACTGTTAAGTTTAGGTGGGAAAAAAGACTGTTATAGAGGAAAAAAGGAGGCAAAAAGGTTAAAGCTAGGTGGAAGGAAAACAGGTTATGGAGAAGTTGAGAGCAGCAGCAAGGTGTCTGTCTGACAGCGGTTACAGGTTTGAGTGGGAGCATCATCTGCAGCAGCGGAGGGAGATTGCCAAAGCCTCTACCGGGCACAGCCCAGAAGTATCTATGCCCACACCATAGGAATGTGTACTTGCAGAAAGGATGACCTTCTAACGCTTTCCCTGATTGACCATTTTCTCAATAAAAGCATGTATTGATTCCCAAAAATAGCCCTCGGGATAAAAACATTACAAGGAAAACAAAACGGGATGACAAAAAATACAGTGAAAAAACTCAGAGAGGATACAGGGAAGCTGTATTATTATTATTATTATTATTATGTTTCTTATATAGCGCCAGAATCGACCCCCGAAGGGGTAAAGGGAAAGGTTTATGGTCACGGTGTAATGATATGGGAAAAGGAAAGGGTCAAAATTGAATGAACTACGCTCTGGTAAAGCACCCAAGTTTAATCTCCGAATGGTTAATTCACCCTGAACTGAATTGAATGCATTGAACGCTACACAACATGTTTCTGTACCTTTAGTGAGACGGTTCAGTTATTTTCTTACTAACTGTAGATCAAGGGGACTAGCCTTCCAGTCACAGAGTCTTGACTTCAATCAAGTAATCCTCAACAACTCACTATGGCCAGTGTCAACTTAAGGATTTTGGGGGCCTAGGGCAAGACTTATTATGGAGGCCCCTGTCGGGAACAAATGTAAATTACAATTATCAGTTTCCTGCTAATACAACACTGTATCAAAACAATACCAAATTATGTTACATTTTCACATGATCACAAAAAAATGTTTCGATAGTTCTTGGCCAGGACTCCAAAAATCATTAGATAATACTGGGTAGAGAGACAAAGTGAAATACAGAGAAATTTCAATTTCCCAGGAAGACCCCTGGAAGATGGGGACCCTGGGCTATTGCCCACTTTACCCATGCCTTGAAACATCTCTGACTATGGCATGTGCACCAAGTCCAATGTGTGACAACAGTGTGAGCACTTTAAAGGTGCTAATTGCTGGTATGCTGCACTTTATAAAGAAATGATCAAGAAGGTGATTCTGGGATAATGCACATAATTAGTTCTGGCATGTTACGGATTGTCTGCCGCCAATGACAGCTGCTTTGAGTTTCATTTTTGTACTCTTAACTACCAGCTTAACTTATGCTGGTGGTGGGCACCTGGACTGAAGGGGACAAAGAAAGGAATTTATGAAGAATAAAATAAGATGAATGGAGAGACAAATGAAGAGTACGATGTTTTTATTCACAACGTACAGAAACCTTATTGCTGGTTATATATTCACATCCAAAGGTTTTGTACATATTTAAATGCAGTAGTGCCCATTAGCGTAAAAGGGGTTGGAAAGGGGTAGTGTAGTGTGGGGATTCGTGAAGAATAGAAAAAAGAAATCCTTATTCAAGTGACAAAATAAATTGAAATTGAAATCATTCATATATACAGTGGCATACATCGATCGCGTTTGGGGCCTCCGATCGCGATCGATGTAAGCCATGAGGATATCCTTCCGTGCCTGTACTCTGATCCACAGCCGCGAGGTTTCAGTACGTTGTGAATAAAAACATTGTACTCTTGATTTGTCTCTCCATTCATCTTATTTTATTCTTCATAAATTCCTTTATTCGTCCCCTTCAGTCCGTGACCCCTCTGTTTGTAATAACGTTTTACCCAGGTCCCAATGACGGGGTTTGGGTTAACACTCTTTAATATAACGGTGGTGGGCACCAGCACAACATTCTGGGGAATGGAGCTTATTGTGTTTAAGTTTATGATTATGTTAATGTTTTTTTCCGAAAGCACATAACTACCCAACCAGTGCTTCCCATTGCTGCTGCATTCCCATGTTTATGCCATCTTAGAAGAGCCAGGTTTTAAGGTTTTTTCCAAAACAGAGCTTTACTAGGGCTAAAGCTAAGCTGATACCTTACCTGGATCGCAAAGTTAGAGCTAGCCGATGTAAGTGTTCTGGAGGGCTCATATGGCTGAAACATTTGTCTAAGAAACACCAGACCTATGTGTGAAAAGGCCCTGTATGCAATAAATAAGGCCTTAAATTCAATATGCTTCTCCAAAGAAAGCCGGCGAAGTGGAGGCAGATGAGAGGACATTGATTGATACTTTGGTATTTGCAGTAATAAGCGATTTCCAGTATTTTGGGTCGTCTGCAACCTTTCAACATCAAACTTTGAGCCAGAGAAAGTGAAAGAAAGAAATGGAAGAAAGAAGGAAGAAGGCAAAACATAGGGAATCATTAACAAAGGGAGAAAGCAGGAATGAAACATAAATTGGACAGGTGAGAAAAAGAGATAGATGTACAGTGTGGTGGAAAAAAGAGGTATGAGGTGAAAAATACAGCAGGCAGTATTTGTATTCGACAATTTCAAAATGCAGCAGTGGACTCCTAAGGAAAACCTTCGGTGTCTGCTATTTTATTTTATCAAATTAAGCCCTGCTATCAATTTTAATACTGCTCGACCAATAGTGAGTTGTATATACAGGCAACACAGGAACCACTTATACAAACAAAGCAAATGTTGTTATATTGCAGACATAACTTTACAGCTAATATAAAAATCATATTTAGGAAAGAAATTAAATAACAGGGCTAAGAAAACAACCCTAGATATGAGGCTTCCCCATTCCTCTGGAGCTAGTTAAAGGGCATCTCTGCCACCAATGACAATTTACTCCAAAATCGACATTGACAGATGTAGATTCTTTGTAACACTGAAGTTGGTCTGTTGTATTTAAGGTCTTCCAGCAGATCTGTGCACACCACATGTTCAGAAAGTATAGGTAGTAGGATCTGGGCACTGTTGCTCAGAAGGCTTCTTGGTTAAATACATATAGGCACTAAAAACAAGCCCAGGTGCTTAACCATACCATGTCATTCAATAAAAAAAATATTCACTGAGCGCTCTTTATAGTAGACCTCCATAAATCTCTGTTGTGTACTGATCCCTGCTGGAACTAGGAGAGCGCGGAAAACAGTACTTGCACAAGTTCACAACTTTTGCAGTTCAAGGAGTTTATGAACTTCGCAAAATATGGGTGAAGCATCCTTGAAAGTTTTGTCAACGAATTTTGTTGTGATATCTTTTTCATGGGGAAGATTTTACTCTAAGTATATAGTTTCACCCTTAAAACAACAACAAAATGTTGTGAAGTTAGCGAAAGTGGCAAATAAAAAAAGCCTCACAACGTCACGTTAGAACTACCACTCAGTGGTGCAGAGGTTGATAAAGCAGCATCCCCAATTCATGGATCAATTACAATTTAAATCTTGTGTGGTCATTGGAGCTTGCTCATTTGCACATCTCTCATCAATAGTCCGAGGATTGAATTTAGTGATTTAGTAGCTGATTTTTTTCAAAAATCAGGATTTGAAAGATCAATGGGTGTTCAAGTTTAAAGAACTCTTGCTAGCAATTATCCAGATTTGTGGAAAATGCATGAAATTTTATGTTATGTTATGTTATGTTATGTTATGTTGTGGTATGTTATGGAGAATTACCACATATGTAATGAAAGAGTACCACCCCTATTTAAATAGCAAAACATGTCACAGTTGTGGAAATATGGTATTCTTGTCGTAAAAATTGAAGACTAACTGCAATTGTAATTCAGTAGAAGCTCATCATTTTCTGTACCAGAAAATTCTTAAATGTGCAGAGTTCTCATTAGCTCACATTTACACCCACTTTTGCTTGCTTATGACCTTCTCTAAATGAGCACCCAAGTCTATCACTTCACTCTCTCTATTTCCAGCCAAGGGGGCGTTCCAAAGCAAAAGACAGAGAAGAGTTTATTTTAGAGCAAGGTCTTAATGCTGACAGGTGTGCGGCGAGGGCAGGCTTGTTACCATATCTGCCAAGAGCATCCCATCTCTAGAGGGAGAAAAACAACAGCTTCCCACTTCCACTAGCTCGTGATTACTTCAGTTGAAGATAGCCTTATAAGGCTTGTCAATTTCTATTCAATGCAAACCTCTGACATTTCACAGGAAATTCGAGATCCACGGCAGTATCAAAAGATGTAATTGAGATTTCCACCTGGTGACAAGATGGATGGATCTCGTCTCTTCTGTTTCCTAATCTCAAAGGAGCAGCGAGGCCTTAACCCCACGGTAGATATCTGCAGGCTCAATTACTTTCTGATTCAACACAAATCCAAACTGCTCACTGAAAAGCAGGCTATTCTTTCCCGGGCGCTGTTTCGCAACGGTATGAAAGTGATGCATATCTCGTGTCACCTGTAGGAGCACTCAAGTGCAGTTCCTCAAAGATTGCGTGAACGTAGAGTCGTTTGGTTTGAAAATCACTCAATATTATAAGAGTGACGTGCCTTAAGTTCTAAAAACTGCCATCCCACTTATACACCATCTGGAAAGGGGTTTTGTTGTGCAGTGTGTGTACTTACGGGCAGATTTGCAAACCCCTTGCACCACTTTTGCGTCACTTTTAACATGGGAAAAGTGACGCAAAAGTGGCACATGGGGCTTGTAAATCTGCCCCTTAGTTCACAACATGAACACGTTAAAAAGTGATACCAGATTCATGAGAGGGCAATGCAAAAGATGTTATGATTCTTTTTTTATTTTCTTGACAGTACAGAGAGTGATATTTTGGGATATAGTGTATTGGACAAAGGCCAGCTACTAAGTAAAGTATTGAGTAACATCTTTACTTGACATTCTTCATTAATCTCATGTCCTTGAAGATTTTGTTTTATGATAGTTGGTCTACCCCATTCGTGAAAACAGGGTAATTTATTTTCTGGTAGTGCTTTTCATCTACAACTTCATGTGCCTTAGAAAAAGGATAAACTAGCCCTGCCAGGCAGCTAAAAATACAATGAATGCAAATGTTCCAGGCGCTGCTTCCTAATCCGTGCAGACCTCAGTAACATGATAAAATCCCCATTAGACATGTAAGATTACATTAGGTCCTTGGTCTACTGTACCCAGATACATACCATTAAAGAATACACATTTAATGTGATTAGTTACTGTGCTGTAAAAAAATGTGTTTATTAGTTCCAGGTTAATGAAACATAATTGAAATTGTTTTACATTCATATTATACATTATACTATTTTAACAGTTTTTTAAATAATGAACTTAAATACATTTTCATATGTTTTCTCATAAGGAGATCTCAATCACAGTAGTGCAGCTCTTCACCAGTAGGTGAAAAGCTACTAGTAGTATATTTACACTTGTGTAAATTATATTGTAGAAGTCTCCACCTCCTCCTTTGAGGGGGGCTGAGACATGTAAATCGACACATAAATGTAAATCTCCATTCAGAAACAGCGAATAGCAAAAAATGAGTGTAGGAGTAGATCTACACAGGAGCAAATATACACATGCATATTTACCTTTGTGAAATGCGCCAAATCCTGTAAATCTGGTGAACTTAACCCTCGAGAAGGCAGAACTGGTAATTTTTAGGAAAGAATCTATTAAATAAGTCTGCCCTAGTTAAGTTTTAAAGTGCACTCTGAAAACTAACAGCAGAGCAAAAATGCTGATTATAGCAGTGGAGTATTAGATTGTAGCATATTGTGGGCCCACTTTATACTTTTGTGTGTCTTGTCTCTGTGTATTGCTGGGTGAAAAATCGCGTATGCTTGCTGTCACTACTCTTTCGCAGTTCAAACTACTGTATGTCATAAATGCATAAAAATCGTTTTCCAGTTGTATATACAAGGACAATATCTTATTTCAAGTCATATCTGTTTTCAATATTATACACACATTTTTGGATCATCAGAGCTTCATACTCTTCTCTTGTTTGTTTTTTTCTTTTGGTGCTTGTAAGGCGCATCAATCATCCAGAGGGACATCACGGCACTAGGAGAGAATACAGATGCTAGATGGATTACTCTCGGAGTAAATTATTGGTAGTTTCAGTATCTAGGAAAGAAGGTGGTTTCCGCTTTTTCCTAAACAGTACATAGTTGTCTGTAAGGCGTAGATCAAGTGGTAGGTTGTTCTATAGGACCGGGGCTGCTTCAGAGAAAGATCTGTCACCCATTCTGACCTTTTTTGTGCGCTTGACTAAGGCAAACGCCTGATGGCGTGATCTTAGGTTCCGTGAAGGAACATGGAATTCTATCCTATCTCATAGGATGTAAGGGCCTTTTTTATGCAGTGATCTGGGCGCAAAACAAAGGAGTTTGAAACTAGCTCTTTGTCTTACTGGTAGCCAGTGTAGCTCTTTTAGGCAGCAGGAAGCCGAGCTGAATTTCTTTCTTAGTGTAATGTCTTAGACTCAGTCCACTTTTTCATAGATTCGTTTTTTTTAATAAAAAGCTGTAAACTGCTCCATTGTATTGGACACTTTTAAAAAACATTCGGGCCATGTAATTGTATAGTATGAAAGGAGAAAAGAATAAGAATAGCCTCACTCCAAGCACCCGTTGGTAAGATAACTCTTGCAATTGTAGCCTCCAATTTACAAGTGAATCTTCAAATATTGTTAAAGGCTGTGCAAATTTTAAAGGATAATTTTTGTATCGGAAGAACTGCTTAATGAAAGAACCATAGAGCAGAAATGCTATGAAGGAAGATAACATATGGGAAAATTACTGGTTTCACTAGCGAAAGCTCATTTAAATACAAATTCAGTAACAGGAATTATTAATATTGTATCTAAATTACCAGTTCATCAGCAAACCTCTATTGAGCAGATATTCTTACATTACTATAAAGACCACTGACACAATAGGTGATGGTCTTTTCGCACAATGTCTTGAGAAAATACAGCTCCCCAAGCAATCTTTGGACCAACGGGCCGAGCTAACTGTTTAAATTGCTATTACTGAAATTAACGTTTCTCCTAAAGCAACTGGTAGTGACAGAATTCTTATCGAGTTTAATGAATGGTTTCCCCTCAGTTATTTAATGTTCTAATACAACTATTTATTAATATCATGCTTGGGAGGCAAATTATAGTTGCCTTCTCTGAAGCCATAGCAGCACCTTTTTGAAGAAAAGGAAATCCACTAGTTGTTCTATTAGTCTACTGAACACTGACTATAAACTTTTATCTGCGATATTAGCCTACCGCATCATGCCCAACTTAGTTCATGGGGGTTCGAATGGCCAAGTGATCAACAGAACTATATCGGCCAATACAAATAATTTGACTGAAGTAATTGATTATTTCCCACAGTGCAAGCATAAAAAAGCAGTAATAATAAACAATGCTTAAAAAGCTTTTTATTTAGTGAATTGGATGGTACTATTTTGTATACTCCACGCATTCTTTCTTTCCTGTCATTTTCTCAAAACTTTGAACAAAAAATTATATTGAAACACTTCTGCTATAATTATTTAAAAAAATCACAGAAGACTGGCAAAATCAAAGTGTCCTGGAGAACTCAGCAAGGCTTTCCATTGTCACTGATATTATTCTCCTTATGATTGAGCCATTGGTTATTTCAATGCACAACAATACATCAAATTGAAGCTTTTTTGTGATGACAGGATTCTTTATTTAGAAGTTGAGACACGAAATATACAACACCCACTAAATAAAATGTAAGAATTCACGTAGATTAGAGGATATAAAATGAAAAACCAAAAATCAGAGACACTTCTTTTTAATATATCTATTAATGGTCATCCCTCTAAGTTAAGAGATAGATCAGTCATGCACTATACGAAATGTAGGTATTTATACCTCCTCAGTTATGACTACCACATGGAGAATCTTACTTCAGATCCTATTCAGCTAACCCCGAATCATTGACTTTACATTCAACTGACACAAATCCTAATTGGTTACAAATTCTTGAAGCCTTTGTACATTACTGTGAATTATCAGGTTGAGCGGAATTATGAATTAACAGTACGGGTCTAATAATGTGACTTATTTTTTCTTTGAAAGGAAGTGCATATTTCGTATAAGGCTCTTGTGCTCAAATCTGTTCACCAAAATCAATCATAATTGTCTGCTCTTCTCCAAAACCCCTCTAACCCACAATCATCCGTTGGCAATTACAATGGGAAAGGAAGGATTTGTTTATTCAGAAAGCCACAACCAACATTGCCACCCAAAAATGCTGTACATTATAATGATACAATTTCAAACCATTACTAGGAAATATGGTCAATCAAGAGAAAATACAAAAGTACTTATGTGCACATAGAACTCATAGCATTTCAACTGTATTTTCCTCTTGCAATATACCTTAAAATCATGCTGTGCTGCGATTTCCAGTAAAAGTAGACAGTGGAAAACATGCATCTTGTTCTGGTACATTGTTCAATGGATTACCATCAAGTGAAATTCTTCACAGTAATACATCATTTAGTGATTGCTTGCTGTTAAAAAAAAAGAATTCGTATTGTGCTTAGCACTCATCTGGTTCCTGGGATCGGCATATCAACTCCATTCAATATTGGCTCACTTCCAACCTAACTCCCTTAAATGAACAAAGAAAACCATTAAAGTAATATTTGAAAAAGCTTTTTATTCTATTTCTATTTCAGAAACGTTATAAGTTGAAACACTAAGAATGAAGCATCAAAAATAATTGTAGGCAGTTGGAATACAAATGAAAACAAACGTTCAAACTGTGTATTACTGTACAATTATTACTGTACCAAAACAATGTATATCATTCTGTCTAACATGAAAATCAAGTATTGTTCTCTTGCTGAACAAATAGCTACCATCTTTGTACTTTAAATTCATTGCATAGAATGATAGGCCCAGTGTAAAAAACTGGGTTTCTGGTTGAGGGGGGCTGAAACCCTACTCAAGCAGGAAGCACTATCATTATCAGGGTGAAGGGACAAGCAAACCCCAATGTACCCTGTGCTCAACCCTAAAGTAGCTTGAAGTCAGTCTTAACTTTAAAGCAATGTGTAAAGTATGTATACAGCACTTCAAATAGTACAAAGGTGATAAACATAACAAAATCCAACACCAGTTGAAAAAAACAAAGTGCATTTTAATAAATAAATCAAGGAGGGCGTGACAAGCAGCATGGCTGACAGGATGTGAGCCTCTGAGCTCCCAGCCGTCCTGTCCAGTAATATTACCTAAATCCTACATATTTGCTCCTGTAGCCAGCTTGAAACAATGATCACAGTGCACACACCCTGAGCTGCTGTTGTGTGGGCTTCCTGGATGCTTGCTGGCCGCCAGAGAGTGCGATTGTCGATCAGTATGCTCCAGGCCGTTCTAGTGGAAGACAGAAGTGGCCTGCGGTCAGCCCTGGTGGCTTGGCCTGCGTAGAGGTGTGGCCTTCTGAATGGACGAGCGAACACCATCGGCCCCAGGTGTGAAGAAGACCGGGATGGAGGCGGTGATTAGAAGTCGGAGATCCTGCGACGCTGCTGAGGTGCGGCCCATGGGCGTGGCCTAAGCCGAAGTGGTGACCGCGGAGATAAGGAGCTCTGGCCATGGAGTGGGGTTTGGCATCAGGTGCCCCGTTAGCTGATACTGAACTTTATGCTCTCCCATGGGGTGACTGCAGATGGCTGGGGACACATACTTGCACCTTGAGGGCAGCCTTGTCGGTGTCTTCATTGTCCTGGGCAGGGTGGCTGCAGCCCGGAGGGTGACCTCGCTGGAGGTATCCGAGACAGCAGGCTGCTGTCGCGGGTCATCATAAGGCCCCTGAAGCCAACGGATTGGCTTGGAAAAGGAGCGATGCCTGAATCAGTCGCGAGAGTGTGCTGGGTGGAGAGGTAGCGTAGGGGCGCCAGCAGATGCATGGAACTCTGCCCGCCCAGATTCCTGCCTGGGCCTGCAGCTGAGGTCATGGTGAGTGGAACGTGGAGGACACATTGTATGGCGCCGTGGGGTGCGTGGCTGGGAGCCCCGGGCTGCGGTCCTCGTGATGGCTGGTAGCTGATGCAGGTGTGGTTGGACCCAGCTCCACTGTGCTGAGATATCCTGGGGGCCAGGTGAATCCAACAAAAACTAAACTTTGACTGGGGACCTAGTGGGGCCCTGGGTCCTGTGGAACAGCATGAGTTGGCCGACTGGAAAGTGAACCGCCCTGCTGCAAAAGGAACCTGGTGGACAGAGAGGGGGGACAGCCAGGGAACGACAGCACACGCCCTGTGATGTAGGGCAAACTGGAGTGAGGAACTGGTGGCATTACTGAGGTGGTGAGATAGCTGCCCAGGTAGCATGACGGATGGGCCCCAGACTGAGCCCCTTCAGTTTGTGTGGATTGCCAAAAGACAGCCTGGTCCTTGGCAAAAGTGGAAGTGGGAAAGGACGGGCCCCACCTGCTCGAATAATAACGTGGGGCCCGGTGGCTGACCATGTGGTGGTGCGAATGATGAGACACAAGCTGTGAGTCAATGTGCATGTGAGACTGGGGCTGGGGGTGCCCAGAGGAGACTAACCCGGAACTACACCAACTCAGAGTGAATAGTGTAATCGGGAGTGTACGTGGTGAGGGAGATGGTCGGCGTCTGAGTGATGGGTAAGATAAAGCAGCACGCTCGACAAAGGCCAAACTATTCACACAGTACACCACTCTACCCACCACAACAGTGCATAACGGGACAAATCGGTGGCGGCGACGGGGGAGAAGATGGCGAGAGAGAGGAACCATCCCATGTGGAGCTACTGGCTGCCATACAGGGATCCAGAAGGGGACTGGGAAATCTCATTGAGGCAGTGACGATTGACATGAACCTTATGAGGACAAACCTATGCAAGGTTGCAGACAAGCTGTCCACGGCTGAGGGCGACATTTTGGTGCTGAAAGGTGAGGTTGTGATGCTTAAGCTGCAGGGGACCCATATGACCGCGACCATGAGAGCCCTGGAACACCGGGCTGAAGATGTGGAAGGATGCACTCAACACAGCAATAACAGGGTCTTGGGTATCCCAGAGTGCGTTGAGGAGGGATCAACAGAACAGTTCATGTATACGCACTCACTTACACACACTGGGACTGTTGGTACTCTTCGCTGTGAAGAGAGCACACGGAGCCCTTGTGCCCCCGCCCCAGAGCGCATTATCGTGGGCTGTCTTAACAAAAATACTAAATTATCGCGACAGGGACTGTAGCTTGTGAGCAGCAAGGGATAAGCAGAATCGTAGCTACGAAAATAGTAAAATTACCATATGGCCAGACTACACCAAGCAGGTGCAGGAACAATGTGAAACCTTCCTAGGAGTCAAGCAACAGCTGCAGGACTTACAATTGCAATAAATGTTACTGTATTCGACCAAACTTTTGTTACTAGCACAAGGCAAGACCACTTCTTCGAGGCCCCAGCAGAGGTGTGGGAATGGCTAGAAATGCAGGAGGGAGCGCTCCCCCCACAAACAGTGAGGCCAGAGGCAGAGGTAGGGCACCCACCCCAGAAAAGGGACTCAGTGACCCGAAAAATCAGCAGAGAACCCTGTTTAGGTAGGGCAGGAGGAACAGAGAATCACTGTGGGCAAGGATGGCACTATGAACTTAGGGACAACAAGGGGAGGGGCTTGGTGTTCTCGGATGACTGCACGTTGCTGGAGCCAGGGGATATTAACAGACATGCTAAGCCTGTTGGTGGATATTGTTCCAGAGACCCTACTGGAAGCAGCACCTGCCTATGATGTCATCTGAGGGGCCTTGTACATGGAGACTCTCGACAGTTGATTATTTTTCATAAAACTACACTGTGAATGTCGCACTCTCAACATTTTGACCTACGAGGGGGTGCATGAGCAGAGATAAATAGTCTGTCTGATTTCTTGGTATATGTTGTGGTGTTTGATAGGGTGACCGTAGAGATGGCTACATGGGTTGACTACATGCAACACATGCACCACTGAGATTGCACTACATTTGCTACTTGGTGGGGAATTTTGCTGGTTATGTTGATGGGCGTGCTAGTCGAGTTCATTAGGTCGTGTTGGGTTGCTGGGGAAGCTGTGCACATCCTGGCACGAGCATGGGGGCATTGAGGATGGCACAGTTGCACGTTATTTGTCCATGGGGAGGGTTACGGATATGTTGTTACAGAATTGTTTGATTGTTAGTCTTGGAGACATGCAGCGGTTGTTGACAGCAGGTGGTGAGCAGAGGTATGAGCGATGTATGACCTACACAATACATAGACATAGCGACAGAGGTTAGGCTTCTAAGCTGGCATGGAAGGGGCTTAGGCAGTTGCACAAAACGATACATCATATTTGGTTTTGCTTTGTTCTCCCTAAGTTGGCAGGGTATGCCCAGACATGGGTCCCTTGCTCACTTTGCCACTGGATTCAAGCTAGCCTGGCTGATGGCGGCTGATTAGCCAGAAACCGTTCCCAGGATGCTTGTTTCCGGTCCAGGGAAGACATTGCTTGGCAGTTCGGACTGGACTATTCCCATGAGGCACAGGGTCAGACTGATTTGCATATGGCTATGTCTGAACTGGGGTGGCGGAGTGAGTTAAAGAATGATGATGGACTAAACCCAGATCAGTTGACTGGGGGTGAGTGCTTACATTGTTCAACACTCCGTCCATCATCCCCTTTGGTTTTGCTTTGATCGCCCTAAGTTGGCAGGGTAAGCCCAGACGTGGTTCCCTTGCTCACTTTGCCACTGGATTCAAGCTAGCCTGGCTGATGACGGCTAATTAGCCAGAAACCGGCCCCAGGATGCTTGTTTCCGGTCCAAGGAAGACATGGCTTGGCAGTTCTGGCTGGACTGCTCCCATGAGGCACAGGGTCAGTCTGATTTGCCTATGGCCATGTCTGAACTGGAGTGGCGGAGTGAGCTAAAGAATGATGATGGATTAAACCCAGATCAGTTGACTGGGGGGGAGTGCCGGCATTGTTCAACACTCCGTCCATCATCCCCTTTGGTTTTGCATAATTCCTTACATTTATTTATTTATGGAATTTCTAGAGTGCACTGTCACTTGACAGGCATCCTGGCGCTAGTGACTCGGCATAACATACATCCGTTGGACCCTACTGTGGCCAAACCCCTAAATCTTTGGAAACAGTCATGTTTTAATCTCCTTCTAAATGGAAGGAGATCACTGATTTGCCTAAGCGCAAGCGGTAAGGTGTTCCAGAGCTTTGCAGCTTCGACCCCAAAGGATCTACCACCTGCTCTAACTTTTTTAAATCTGGGGATTTTGATCAATTTTGCCCCTGATGAGCGCAAAGTTCAGGTAGGAACATACCACGCAAACTTGCTTTGAAGAGAGGTAGGACCCATTCCATACAGTGCCTTGAATATTAAGCAGAGTGGTTTAAACGTAATTCTTTGTTTCAGAGGGAGCCAGTGCAGCTCAGCCAAGGCCAATGAAGCAGAGGACCTTCTAGACCAGCCTAACACTAATTTAGCTGCAGTTGTCTGTATCCTCTGCAGCCTATCCAGGAGGCATTTTGGGGACTCAAGAAGCAGGGCATTGCAGTAGTCTGCTAAGTATGGTACTCCGTGCTATCAACGAGCGCGCCAAAGTAGGAAGCAGAGGAAAGATCTCCGTAAGGAATAATTCCTTAAATGGCATCACATATCAGTGGCTTGTCAACAAGAAACACACCTAGATGACATGGGTGTCGCTAGGTTGTCGAAGAAGTGAAGGGGTTAGATATTCCACTCATCCTACTCGACATATGCCAGATGAGTATTGGTATGAGTGGCCACAGGGACACTGTTTGCCCTAACATATAGGGAATGAATGGCCACTATGTGCTACTAAGGGGGACCCTGGATGTCTGTTATCACTATGCTAAACATGTATGCCCCAAACACAGATGACCCTACATTTTACTGGTCCATGCAGGACCTGATAGCCCTAGAACTTAACATGCCTCTCTTGTGGGTGGGGAACTTTAACTGCGTACTGGACCCAGACATGAACAAACACCACCCAGACACAGGTCTAAAGTGCAGATGTCAAAAAAGCTCCAGGAGGTGATGCTGCACATGGGCATACAGGATCCATGGTGGGAGGGGTACCCAACATAGAAGATATACACATGTTACTTGCCCATACACAACACGCATTGTAGACTGGACAGGGTATTGGTTTTGAGGATGTCTACCTTCCTGGAGGATGTACTGACAATTTTCGTCCGACCATGCCCCGGTTAGCTGCACAGTGAAATGGAATGCCCCCGTACAGGGACCCAAAATGTGAAGAGCATCGAGTGGGGAGAGAGACCCTATCCCAAGCACTGACCGAGTATATGACCTTTAATTGGGAGGGGACATCCAGTAGAGCCATGGAATGAGAGGCGATGAAGACGGTGCTGATGGAAGTCTGTATGGGATTGACGTGTGTGGTCCGGCAGTCCCGTGCTCTCCATGCCACTGGAGTCAAGCTAGCCTGGCTGTTGAGGGGTGATGCCCCGAAACTGGTCCTGCCTGTTGTGACTGCATTATAGGACAAGCTGCTGTTGGCAGGCTGCAGTTGTGAGAATTTTAAACGATCTGTGCCACCACTGTTTTTTGTACGATTTAAGGATTGGTTTCTGTTTTGCACTTCCTTGTAAAATTTTGCAATTGTCTAATGTGTTGTTGTCAATCACGCCATTCATGTTGTGTGTAATTGTCTTATCAATTTCTTGTTTCACTGATTGTGTTTTTTTAATTTTGACCTCATAACCACTGTTTTCTGTGTGTACAAAAGTGTACAAAAGTAATAGAATCATAAGGTGTAATAAAAACACCAAAACACCGGAGTTGTGAAAGTGGTTTGCCAAAAATGGTATAATTTGAAGTCACACACCCAAACATTGTATTGCATAAAATATTATTGAGGTCTAATTTTGGTGTGGTTCATGGGACCAACCCCTCTTTTTCGTAAAATACTATGATATTACAGCACAAGACGACAGGTTAAGGACTTAAGTGAACACAAAGTGGCCACAGAAAGTAATATTTTTTAAGGAATAAAAGGTTCCATTTACCCTACGAAGTTAATTTCGATATCCCTTAAAGTGCTTTATTGGTCTCGATCTATTTCGTGAACTTTGTGACAACTTAAGTCATACATTCAGACTCCTACAAAACTTCTTTGAGGATGCATCAATCATACCACAAAAGATGTCATTAAATGTGGAACTTAAACATTTTAGAATATTCGTTAGAGTTGCGTAGATGCCACTGTTTGAATAAAGAAAACGCCGATTGTCATTTCCTTGTACATTCATTCCTTTACAGTCATCAGTTGTTTAACAATACTGCTTTCTGTCACACTTCACGATCCAAAGAGACAGGAAATTATTGTTCAGTGGCAGATTGTCTTCATAGCAACTACAGTGGCACTTTTAAAGGTGGCTTGTCACCTCGATCGGCATACAAAACCATCAGATTGTGTTTTGTTTCTTCTTAAATTCTGAAAGTTATCTGTCAAACTGGTTTACACCTTAGGCAAACACTCAAATAACTTTACACTTAATAAATCAAATAACTGCCAAAATGCATTCATGCTTCTCAGATTAGTAAGGAATGGAGAACCATGGTAATGCTCCTTAAATGTACCTGTCCTTCATTCACCAATGAGGATCAATGTAAGAGGTGATCTTTCCACTCTTCATAACAGGAACAGGGGAACCCCCTTATTGAACTGTTACCCAGCCACTAGGAATGGAGAGAATCCCTTTCAAATGATACAGATAGGACACTGATGTGGGGTCCTAGTGTTCTGTAGGCAGTGGGGTAAAAGCTATTTCATTTTCTGGAGGTGACCAATCAGTAGAGTAATTATTACGATGGAAGGTGTTTTAAAATCCAACCTACACAGAGTCAGGAACTTACAAACTACATTACTTCACTTATTTACATGGAACAGTAAGCAATGGCGGTTAGGATCTATCATGTGTACCAATACATACAATTTTTGTTGAGGTTTTCAACTTTTAGTATTAATATACTAGAGCATCACATTTTCAGGGATGAAGAGAACACTACATTTTTGTAAACTTCACAAAGGAATATAAATTCAAAATGTGTCACATCCATCCGTAAAACACTTCTGTGAATTGTGTGGTATTG
The DNA here is from genome assembly GCF_964263255.1 of Lissotriton vulgaris. Taxonomy (NCBI): domain Eukaryota; kingdom Metazoa; phylum Chordata; class Amphibia; order Caudata; family Salamandridae; genus Lissotriton; species Lissotriton vulgaris. The sequence continues at coordinate 667,390,329 of NC_141696.1, forward strand.
ATGTTTTCATAAGTGTGATTTTTCCGTCTGGAGTATGACAGTGCAGCTGTCATCCAGATCTATTAGTGGGATCATTGGAACCAACCTTTACAACCATTGGCTTCCTTCAACAAGCGTCTTTCAGCCATTGGCAGGAGTCTTTGGTCATCACTTCTTGACTTGGCTCAGTAAAGCATTCATCTCTCGTTTTGTGCTACTGGCATCCTTTCGCCTCAGCTTGCTCACTAGCTCTGACGCGCACAACAGACTACATTGCAACTATAGGCTACCTGTTCCCTCTTGCTGCCTTTAATGTGCTTGTGGTGCATGCTATACCACATTCAAAACCCGACCTGTTAGTTTTGCCAGTGCTTGTTTTAAGGATAGGTACAGATGAGTACAGTTGAACCTTCCCTGAAAGTAGCTTTATACTTGTCATCAGCACATTATGTTCTCCGACACAAACCTTGAAATCAAATAAGAACTTGTTTTCAACTCTTTCTCACTTTACATTTGACAGATGCATCCACTCTGTCAATGTGTTTAATGGATAATAGCAGTATTATATGATAACCATTTATGAAGAAATGTGATAAAACTAAGGACATTTTATAATGTTAGCTACGGTATCTCAACATCCAAAATTGGAACGTAGCGTTAATGACAACATTCCCATTTTCTCACTTGAGTTTTTATAGCTGTAAGTTTAGAAGACTGGGCCATTAGGTATAGTCATTGGTTCCAGCTACATTGTGTAGGATGCATAACACCTACCAAATTCCTGGTGCATTTAATGTCAGTGTTCCCTTCATGCAGTGAGACTCAGCATATTGCTTTGGAATCACTTTGTGGTCCACAATTATTGTGTTTTAAAAGTCAAAAGTCGCACAACTATATCACATTTCAGCAAAATGTAATACAACACTAGAAATACAATAAACTGGAGAAAAAAAACTTTGCAGAGAATTCCATGCCATACATTCAGCAAATATTATCAGGAGAAGAATTAAAATAATGATTTACGTACCGTTTTCATGGACATAAAGAAGAAAATATCTTGTAATTAGGATCCTGTCTTTATCCGATTCATATTTATAATTGCTTTTAATTACTTCTCACTCAGAAATGCAGTTAACTCCTTCCGTTCTTCAAGCCTGCTTCCACTTATGCACGTACCCCCCATGGTTTTTATCATCCTCTATTTAGGCTTCTCAAAGAAATTGACTAATTTCTAGCACCAGCAATTTTTAAAAAGCATGTAGCTTCCTGCCTCTCTGTAATCATATTTCATCTTAAATCTCTTTTAATCCGTCTGTGATTATTTTCTGTTTGCATATTCACTCGTTGTTATTTTCCTCAAAGAAGCATTAAATCCTCCTATTATTAGTCAAATGATTACGTCCAAGGATTTGGTGACCCTAAGGGGTTAAACCAAACCATTCACATATTTTGAATTCCAGTTCCTATTTTGATGTACATTTAGTGCTTAATTTGGAAAACAAGAAGTGCTGGTGCCTAAATCTCTACTCAGAAGCCCCCTGCCGGTGCAATTAAGTGTGGCCGCGTCCAATACCAAAGCTGCGTAGTCTGGAGTCTACCTCATACCTCTAATTGCCCATCAGGGGCGGCCTTAGGCATGTGCAAGCTGTGCACCTGCACAGGGCCACCAAACCCCAGGGGCCTCTAAGCCAATATATATCCTTAATATAATAATCCTCTGAGGATGGATACATATTTGCGTGGCGGCCCCTGGCAGAGATTTAGTGACCCTGCCCCCCCCCGTGCCCGCCTGAGCTCAGGGGGGCTCCGCCCATCCCGGACCCCCTCTCTGGGGCCCCCTACCTGCTCCCTGCCCAGGGCCACCATGAGCCTAGAGCCGCCCTTGTGACCATGAGCCACTGCCTGTCCCTTTTTGCCACTCTTGCAGTCCCTGCTTTCTCCTTTTATGAAGACTTTTCTGTTTATTTTCCTCCGCCTTTCCACTTTGTTTCCTTTCTCTCTCTTGCTAACGATTACTGCCTGATGAAGAAAGTGCCAGTCCCCAAAAACGAGTACAGGTGGCCCCCCATTGGCAAACTCCATCTCAAATTAGGTACTGTATTTGCATACGTCTTCTGGACTTGAACATCAGAGCACAGTTCTGTATAATCCAATTATCCTGATGAATACCATGAATTTCAGTTTACTTGCTTCTATAGTATTTCATCAGATGCTAGAAGATCAAGAACAAGAAAGTCACAAGTCTCCCCCTGTTGAGGTGTAGGCCAAACAAATCTAAGAAAGATCCACTGCTCAAACTCCAGCCGACTCCTCAGGAGATAAACAAAGGTCCTTCAAGTAAATATGAAAGCAAACCAACCAGAGAGCCGAACCTCCATTTTTACACGACCACCGTGGTGTAGTAGTACTTCGAAGCTTATACAAGGATGAATGTGGTGTTCAACATAAAACAATGCCAATTAAATGATCTCCGATACATACAATAATAATATACCATTCCTCTCTTGACTTCCTTGTACTGGCTCTAGCTGACAGTGCCAAAAGGTTAGAACTATCTAGTTTCCCTTGATTCACATCACCGAGGGTATCAACTCAACAGACCTGAAGTTTCCTGAAAACTGAGGTCAGTCTGAATCCAAAAAATATCCCACCTCGAAATTTATTTTGCTAGGAGAACAAAAAAAAGGAAAACAAGATTGCTTGTTCAATTTTACCCCTATGTTGAAATTGCTCCCTATGTTGCACGTTTCTTATGCACATTCACGAGGATTTCTTCCCACTGACTCTTTCATTCTATTGTAGCTGCCTTTTGTAACACCTACACAGGGTCAAGATTTTGTTGTTTCAGTCTTATGCACTGTAGTAACTCTACAATGCTTGGATAGTGCATGTTAAGTGCTTCTCTTAAATTTGTGCCTGTTAAATCAAACTACATTTTTTTCACACCTCCACATAGTTATGTCAAAATATCATTAGCAAAAATGCTATATGACAGAAATATTGCTTCCTAAATATCTTATATAAAAACTGTCACGTTGGGTGTAGATTTTCTGTGTTTAACTCCAAATGGGGCAATCATTTTAAACACTATTTCGGACATGATCGTTCTGTCAAATTATATTGTGGGTACGATATTCTGGTACCTTACCTCAACATAATTCATGGGATGCAATGTTACTGTTGGTGACGTCCCATTTACATTTCCTTTATACCCATATCTAACAGAGCTACAGAAATGCATGACCAGCAAAGGTAGTGTAGTACTGCTAATGGTAAGTTACTTGCAGGTCTAAAAAGTAATCAACTGATTGGCCCTACATTACCACCCTCGTTGGGCAGCTAAGAATAGCCTGTGTTGGAGGGAGGAATTAAAGACGTCCAATACCTGATAGCCTTTTTAGGCAGTAAGCGTTTTGGTGTTTTTCTCTTCAATGGGCGATATGGTAATACTTTTCTGTGAAATTATCTACTACCATCTCATCACATCCTTACAGAATGAATTATATATGACACACAGGTAAAGTACTGAAGAGTGGCATCAAAATCGAAAACATGAGGTAAAAGGTAACTCGTTGATTTCAGATTGGACATTGTTGCCTTAACAGGATTGGATATTTCCATGTGTTTTTCTAAACTACCTTTTCCAAAGGGTTCATGGGAAACATAGTTTTTGTTAACCTTTTAATGAGCTGCTATTTGAGTAAAGTGAAGAAAGAAGGCATAACCCTCACCTCCAGTCCTGCCGTTGAATTTCGTGCTCGTGTTGGTTAATGAGCTGACTCTACAGAGTCACCAGAAGCTTCTACAAAATTAGAGTATCATGACAAAATGCATCGAAAGGTACCCACATGCAAGCTATGGTTCATCTCTGTTGGTATAGGTTTTTAAAACTAATTAATAGTAATTCACTGATCTCTTGTCAGCAAAATGATAGAGCATACATTGCAGGCCCGAACAGAAACGGCCCATAGTTTTACAAAAAAGGATAACCAAATGGAGATTTATACATTAAACAAAATGAATACAATTATTATTAACAAAAAGTATTATAGAAGCATTTTAGAAAGTGTCAAATCAAAATATTAATGCGGGAATCAAGCTGCTTACGAAGTGTATGAAATAAAAAAGTTCAAAATTATTTTAAAAATAATTTTAAACTCCCTTAAAATGCTTTTCTGAAATTAGTAAATATGCTATCAGAATAACAAACAACTAATATTGTTAACGGATTGCAGACCTTTTATTCCATATCTATGCATTTAGCATTAGTACTATGTCTGTAATTACTTTACTGTACGTTGTGGCGGTTTGTAAAGACTCCTGGACAAAGTGATGGAGGCAGGAAGGGAGAGAGACCTGACCTAGTCATTCTTGCGTGCCTTCTGTTCGCCGTTTGGTGAAATTAAGAGCAGCTTAATTCCAAATAGTCAAAGAAATGAAGATCATAATGTCCCAAAAATCCGAACAATTATAAAAAAAATTATTCCTAAACATGGCTCTTGCAAAACAAGAACATTTCAGCAGCATAAAAATACAAACTTGTTATTAAGTAGTTTGGGATAAATTTTACTCTAAGTGGGATTATATCAGTGGATGGTGAAAGAGAATAATGTGCCACACTAAACTAGAAACCCTCAACAAGAATCACCCTTCTTAATACATGCCACCTGCTTTTTATTTGGTGTCTGTTTTCCAAATGAATACTTCATATTGTTTGAGAATGGTTGCTATGCTATCTTTGCCATCTAGTAAGTTCGACTGCAGAGCCTGCCTCTATATCATATCTAATAAACATAAAGGGCTTAAAGGGGTACCATGCCAAAATACTTACTATTTCTTCCTAAAGTTTTATATTTTTAGCCTGATCTAACCTCGGGCCCAAACGTTCGTAGGAGGCACTCGAATTACCCATAGGATCTAGGTCACTCTACTTGAGATATTTGTTATAATATCTTAATCTTCTGTTGTTGAATATGCTGATAAAGAGAGGGGTTATACTGACATTCATAGGTAGCGCTTGGAGTTGCGATGACTCAACTCATGCATCTACCTGCACTCAAAGAGGAGGCTTCATACAAGTCCTTTGAACATAATATAGTCGATGCAACTAACTCTAGGTCCTGCCCTGGAAGTCAGTTGTGAACTGCTGAGTGAAACTGTCTTCCAGTACAAACTGTGTTCTCCCATAAGTTGAGTGAAAGGGACGTTTAAATGTTTTTTGAGTTTGTCACCCTAAGTGGTAAGGGTATGCCCAGATGTAGGTCCTGTGCGCACTATGCCACCAGATTCAAGCTAGCCTTGCGGATGAGGGGTGTTACCCCGAAAACCGGTCCTAGGATGCTTGTTTCTGCTCCAGGGAAGACTTGGCCTGGCAGTTCGGGCTGGAGCGTTCCCATGGGGAACAGGGTCAAGACAGATTTGTATATGGCTTGGTCTACACTGGAATGGTGTGGAGTGCAAAAAAATTATGGATTTAACCCAGATCCATGACTGGGGGTGCATGTTTGATTTATTCAGCATTCTGTCCATCATCTGTTCTTTTTGCATTTGCAAACCAGGTCAGTCATGAGTAAAGGAAACAATCCTCCCTGAATTTAGTGAATAAAGATAACTGTATGCATTTTGGCATTAAATCCAAGATGTGTAAACAAGTGAATAGGTTGCCAACTACACATTCTGAATATAGATCCTTTTCAGTTCACACGTCAGTGCTTAGCAGCAATGTGTCTCGTACCTTAATGCCATGGAAAATTATGATGCATTTTCTCTGATAAAAATATTTTAGGTAGATGCATCAAATTCACAGACAGCCAGTACAGCTTTGCAGTCTTAGTATTGCTACAGAGTTCCTGATCATACCAAATCCCAATGAAATTAAAAGCAAACGTTTCTGGGGACTGGTAAAGTGACTTGATTTACAATGATTTACATATTGATTTACATATCCCATTACGCGTAACATTAGTGATGACATCACTTAAAGCTTAAGAGATATATTGTGAAGATATACAGTTGGGGTCCATGAATTGTACTGAACCCCATGAAAAATTACTTTCTACAGATATCACTTCCTAAATGCAGAACCCATGGTCTTCCTAAATGCAGAACCCATGGTCTATTGTGGATGAACGCTCACAACAACCCAGGTCATCGAGTGTGCAAAGTCATTAGGATTCATGCTGGACAAACATCACAATCTCCAGACCCACTTTAGCTCCTTAGCAAATACATTTAAATTCTAAATCAGATGTTTACGTCTTGTCAATATTTACAAACCTAAAGAAGTCTTTAAGCAAGTTCAGATGATCTCTTCTCAGAACACCGGATCTTCAGAGGGAAAATAGCCCTCAAACGATCCTTCACAGAAAGTGCAGTGAATCGGTGGAACTCCATCCTCCCTGCTTTTATTTTATTTTATTTTTTTTTATTTATTAAAGTTTTGTATAGCGCTAGCTGGACCCGAGGGTATCAGAGCGCTTCACAGCATGTACAAAGGCGTTAGACAGACATTGCGGACAGAAAACAAGGCAAGAAGCATAAGAGTGAGTACAGTCTGTACAATAGCAGCCAGGCGTAAAACAGGACGGACAGTCATAGGCAAGTCAATCAGCTCTGAGGTGAATGAGAAAGTGGAGCTTCAAAGTCCAGGTTGAGTTCTAGTTAGTTCCGGAACGATCGAGGAAGAGGATTTTGAGTAACTTCTTGAAATTCGGGAAGGATGCTGTCATTCTGATGTGTGGGGGGATGGAGTTCCATATCTTGGGAGCATTGCCTGCAAAGGATTTGCTAGCTGTTGAGAGTTTCTGGGATTTCAGAGGGATGAGTAGGAGCGTGTTGGAGCTTCTGAGGTTTCTGGACTGACCGGCCCTTTTGAGCTTGTTGGCCAGGTATTCAGGTTTGCCTGTGTGCAGGGCTTTGTGTGTGAGGCAGGCTGTTCGGAAGCTGGCTCGTTGGTCAATAAGGAGCCACTTCAGATCCTTAAGAGCTGGGGTGATGTGTTCATATTTCTTTGTTCCCGTGATCATTCTTGCAGCGGCATTTAGGGTAGAGGTCAGAGGACGCAGGTGCGATTTGGCTGTTCCAGTCAGAGTGGCAATGCCGTAGTCAATTCTGGAGAGAACCAGAGCCTGCGTGGCCTGTTTTAGGTCTTTTGTGGGGAGAAATAGTTTTAATTTGTAGAGCAATTTCAGGTTCAGGAAAGCACTTTTGGCAGTTTTTGAGACGTGTTCTTTCATATCTAGTTTGGGGTCAAGGGTGATCCCTAGGGATTTTATGGAGTTCGATGGAACAAGAGGAACATTCAGGGCATTTAAGGCTTTGAGCCATTCAAGAATTTGGGGGGTTTCTTCTTTGTTTGAGATGAGCAGCACTTCTGTTTTTTCTTCATTGAGTTTGAGGTGGTTGGATGAGAGCCAGAGTTGAACTTCGGTAAGTGTGTGGTTCAGTCTGTGGATGTCTGTGATCGACGTGGTTTCCAGATAGAGTTGAGTGTCGTCCGCATAAAGGTGGAAGGGGATGTTAGCTTTCCTTAGAATTGAGGTGAGGGGCTCCATGTAGATGTTGAAGAGTTGTGGAGAGAGAACTGACCCTTGAGGGACTCCTCTGCTGATGGGGAGAATGTCTGATTCACAGCTTTTAATTTTGATTCTTTGTGTGCGGTTGTTGAGAAAGGAGGAGAACCATTTTAGGACAGTCTTTTCGAGGCCTGCTCTCTCCTTTAGGACATTGATTAGCAGGGCATGATCAACTGTGTCAAATGCAGCCGATAGGTCTAAGAGGATGAGAAGGCTGCATTGGTTGGAGTCGAGCGACATGTGTAGATCGTCCTGGACGTTAAGGATTGCGGTTTCAGTACTGCAGCCTTTTCTGAATCCTGATTGATATGGGTCGAGACTACCGTTCTCACAGTTCTTCTGAATTTGAACGTACTCAATGCAAGATCTACTTACGTCAAATTCCACTACAGAGCAACGTAGCTGCTTTACCTCTGTAGTTCATCGATCAATACCTTCATGGCACCTGCTGGAGAATATGCGCACACGTTCAAACCACACTTAATGCAAGACATTGTACCATGGACCACGTCAACTGTGTATTTACATCATTATTTTTGCTTGCTTTGTTTATTAGTTATAATAATTCCACCTTTAGTGCATGAGGCTCCCCTGTATAATGATTACATTATAAATATTTGTGAAACATAGTTGCTGGGTCTTAATCAATCAAAATCATTCAGCACCACAATTATACAATGTGTGTCACTTTTTGATCATATTAGTTCAGCAAAAATATGATGTAAATCAAACACACAGTACATATCATTTTTAAAAGTCCATCAAAATATTTTTGTAGGAAGTTCTTTATTCATATTCATATTCACATTCTTCTTCTTTTATCTCTTAGGATTCTTCTTAAAACAGTACCACATGAACTGAATATTTACATCATTGTTTTACTTAATTTGTTTATTAGTTACAATAATTCTACCTTTAATGCATGATACTCCCCTTTATTACGACTACATTATTGTTTGATTGTGGTATAATATTCCATGGGATGTGCCTTCAGTCATACTATGGTTAAGCCCTTGCACCCTCCCAATGCTATGAGGCAGGCATATTGCTAAAAATATAAACTTTACATCTGCTGACACCATGTTGCCACTCGCTCATATGGTTTCCTCTCAATGCCTCTGGGGTTGTTTATTTCAGGAAGAAGATTTACTGCTACATTCTGACCCATTCAGTCCTTGGTTTCTATCCCATCAGGCTGTTCTACTTGCTCATCTGGAGAGTCCTTACAATTAATTGATCCTAACTGGCTAGTTTCAAGGATCACAACAGATTTTTTCGATTTTTTTCATCGTCCAGAACCAGGTTCTGGTGGCCATCTCCTGGTTATGTAGGGTTTGACTCACATCTTGTGACGGCACTATACAGCAGCTTTTGGACTGTGACCAGTCATCTCTTTACCTCTAATGGCATCAGATTTCAGATACACTGGAAATGCTTTAAATAGTGGGCATCTAATTCCAATGGTTGTTGTGAATATAGAATGTAGCCTTCCCAACTGTCTACCAGGCTGTGCTAGGGCTTCTTTTCAGTAATTTATTTCTTTACACTTTCTTGTTTGTGAATAACGCTCTGATTTCCTGTATGGTGAATAGACTGGATGCTGGCGAGAAAGCAAAAGACACACAATTGATGGATGGAATGCAGAACAAATCAAAACATTCACCCCCAGTCAAGAGATCTGGGTTAAATCCATCATTCTTTTGCTCACCATGCCACCCCAGTTTAGATTTCATGTCTCCCTGGACCGTAAACAAGCATCCTAGGACCGGTTTCGGGGTTTCACACCTCTTCAGCCAGGGTAGGTTGATTCCAGTGGCACAGTGAGGCCAGGACCCACGTCTGGGCATACCTGGCTCACTTAGGGCATCATTCTGTCCATCAATTGTTCTTTTTGCATTTGTCATCCCGAGTGGTACGGTATACTCAGACGTGAGTCCTGTGCTCTCCATGCCAATGGAGTCAAGCTATCCTGGCCGATGAGGGCTGAGAGCCCTAAACCGGTCTTAGGATGATTGTTTTCGGTCCAGGGAGGATCTGGCCTGGCAGTTCAGGATGGACTGTTCCCATTAGGCGCAGGGTCAAGACTGATTTGCATATGGCTGGGTCCAAACTGGAATGGCATGGTGAGCAAAAAAACGGTGGATTTAGGCCCAGATCTCTGTACTGGGGTGAATGTATGACAATGTTCTGCATTCTGTCCATCAATTGTTCTTTTTGCATTAGGCTGGATACTGGTAAATCATCTGAAAATCTATCCAATTTCTATCTCCAAATATCTTTGTAGGTCAACTGTCAGCTGGTGTGCCTTTCACAGGTGATTGCTAGCAGGCCTAGTTACTCTAGCCCTGTTTCCCGGGCTATAATCCTGGCCACAGCCTTTCATGAACACATTCTTTTCTATCTTTAACTAGGTCACACTTTTGTCATGCCAAACTGAGATCTACCATCCTATATGAGAAATGGGTTCCTAATCACTGGATTTGGCAGGTACTATTTTAACAGAAACCCTTCTTACATTGTGATAGTGTATCAGTTCCCGAGGGAACTGACACACTATCATTGTACACTATCACTGTACATTTTTTGAGTGCTCTCAATACCTAGAATCATAAATACACAACATATGAGAAGATGTAAAGTCACATCAGTGTAGAGATTACATTTACAAATTTACAAATGGTGATATGAGTTGCAAAGTAAATAATGATAATATAGTAACTGCCTATCCCAGTGTAAGCTAATTAGAAACCATTGTCACATTGGAGCAAATGGCAACCACTGCATTGTGTCACCATTCTCTGTGAGCATTGTACATGCGTAGGGATCAATTATCTATGCTGGTGACATGTGTATCCGTTTTAGTGCATGTGTCCCAAAGAGGATCCTGTTCAGGAAGGATGCATTTGTTTTTTCCAGTCGTTTTAGTACTAAGGTCAGACTTTCTGAAAGATTGTTGCTTTGCATCTTTTTTTGATAGTATCTTCATCTACATTCTTACATTATTTGTGACCAGTCCTGCATTCCTTCAATCCTACAGTACTGCCACTTCAGTTCCATTTAGTATCTACTACAGCCTCAACATTTGAATAACCTGTAAACCTGACTGAACATCTCTTCCAGCCTGCCTATAGGTCTTTCCCCTTAGGCAATCTTGTGTTGTGGGATTTCAATGTTTGTGTTCTCTGCTCTTCCTTATTTGACTCAGCCTGAGGCACAGATTTAGCCTTACATCCAACCTTGGTTAATCTCTAAAAAACATAGTACGTCCTAATGCCCTTGACCAATCTTTGCCTCCGTTTCTAGGTTTGGCTTGTTGACAACTTTTTTTTTGCATGTAAGACATCATGTCAACAAAAGTACAATGTGAAGTAAAGAAAGAGTAGATTTCCTGTGTTTGCCATTGGTTGGATGGATTGTCCTTCCAAGCCACAGCAGTTTGTGGGAGGTTACATTATCTTGTTCATGTTCCACTTCGGTTTTAGTGATGGGCTCAAATAGTCCTTTTGTTAGATTAGAGCAAATGTGTGTCATTTCATGTAAATTCTTCACTGAAACAGTGGCATTTTGATTCCCGTTTATAGCTTTTTTAGGAGGTAAGTACTTGCTATTTGCATGCCTTAGTCTGTTATAAATGACAAATTTGATATGTAACTACTTGTGAGGACGTTGTTCATCTCACTACACTGGTTTGAGTATCGTGTCATGTAAGTCACCCTTTCTTCAATGCAATGAAATATTCATCAATGTACCATTTGACTCTTACTTACTGTGAAATATTTGCACCCAGACATCTTGTTTTGCATTATAGAATGGAACTTTTCACTTGCTCCAGTCCATGCACCACATTACTTATGCATTTTGCTCTGTTGAGAAGTAGGGGAAAGGTTTGGGCTATGCAAAATTCCATACATAATTACATCACTACCTCTGTCTGTGAAATGACCACGTGGTATTGAAAGACATATATACAGGACTTCACCTATTGGACCTAGCAGATTTGGAGTTCCCTCAGTAAATTTATCGGAGGACTCCGCTTTAATGCACTTAACAAGATATCTAAGCCAATTAGTTTTAGAGCGGCAGACAATGGACATAAACATAACTAGCCATGGATAATTAATTAGACTTGTAATTTTAACCTGAAAGTTCCCTAAGAAATTAAAGTACTAGAAACAATTAAATACAACTCTATAGAATTACATAAACAAACGATGAGTGACTTTATAACACATCCTTGCTGTGCTTACAAAATATTAGAATGCTGTTACTTGCAGTGGTTCTCCCTGCGGACATTGTATTAACTGAATTATTTTGTGTCTTGACCTAAGCACAGGTCCTCCTTATGGAAGAGCTGTCATAATGGAAACGTTGACGCTTTATTTCCTTGACATCTACCCTGTGGATCAGAACTCGCACTTTAGATGTCTACTTTTGATTATAATCAAATTGTGTTATCGGAGAAAAGAACCCCTATATTTTTTTTAATTAAATTTGTCTTCAATATGTATGATGTGCTAGGAATTTATTGTGGTATTCAAAGCTGCAATATGGACAATGGAGGAGAGCTGCAGATATATGTCTGCAAGCAAAGCTAACATTGCAAAGAAGGGGAAGCTGGTAAGAAGAGATAAGGAGCAGCTGTGCTCAATTCTTGAGCTTCTTCCAAGAATGGATGATTACTCTCAGAGCGCAGTTGCAAAGGTGGTATATATTTTCAATGCTCAAAAAATATGTGAGACCTGAAGCATTCCGAGGAGCGGAAAACAAAACAACCATAAAGAAAAAAGCAATCCATTGTAATGGGGAAGCGCGCAAACTCCTTGAAGGAACGATAAATCCAATTAAAGAAAGCATCAAATAATTGTTTGCGATTTCTAAAGCGTTTAGTCCCAATGAAAGTACGCGTTATGCCTCTTTAATGGAATAAGACTATTGGGTGTTTAAAACTCCAAGATTAAAAAGTTATGACTGTAGGGCTGTCTGCAGGCACCATCCCCCAGGCTAACAAACACACACACAAGCAGCTACATAATTGCAGGAAAACCGCAGACAGCCCCCGCTCGCTCAACTTTTCAAAAGTGTTGCGAAAAAGAAGCTAGCCCTGGAGATTGAGATGTTTAAATATCCAGATGTTGCTAATGAGTACAAATTATATTAGGGTCGCTTGATAGTTGGAATCGGTAGGTATTAATGCCTTTTCAGTTGTGAATGTCAGTTTACTGTTCGCATCTAAGGGAAATGCGGTCTTTAAAGAAATATCGGTAGAATATCCTAGGGAAAAATGTATTCTGCAACAATTGACTGACAGGTTAGTGTACAAAGTCTGCGGTCAGAGAGATGTAATTGAAAACACCATTACTGATGCCCGGGGATATTGCATGGAAGAGCGGAGGGGACGCAGGGAGGATCATTCTCGTAGCTTGAGGAGAGGATTGATGGCGCAAGCAAGGACCACCGCCCCTCATTACTGGCAGGCGGGTTCAAACTGCAAATCTCCTTCTGTGTCAGTATCTGCATGTATACATCACTCAAAACATAAAGATGTGTGCTCTTCTTGATACGCGAAGGCTAAGTAAGTAGTTTATCATAAAATGAACACACAGTTACTGAAGCTGGCACATATAAAGAACATATAAAGCTGTGTGCGATGTCATCAGTTTTGTCACTCGATGCAGGCCTGAGCAATGCTTGTTTCTACTTGTCATATGAACAACGACTGTCGCTGAACATCGAGGTGGTATAAAAGTTATGTATTATTTATTTGTTCTTAATTGTGGTAGGGTGTTACATAGTTCCATTTGATTACGGAAGGGCTCTAATGGGAATAACAAATGCCCCGCTTGATGAAAGTGAACTGGAAAGTTAGAGTGCAATCAGACAGCCTGGCTGACCATTTTAGATATTCTTTGAGGACAATCCCATATTTGTATGGAGTTCAATTAAAAAGCATGTCCAAGCAGCGCTGTTTTCAGGAGTTGCTTCACTTGTGCTTGGGTTCAAGTCTCAAGTCCGGGTGAACGGTGCGCCGTCGTTTGAGGCCTTGTGCTTACAGATTTCTACCTCAAAGTTTCATCCTCTGGAATGATCACTGATGAATCAAGTGTACAAGATGGGCAGAGGCTTCTGGCTGGAGTGCATTATGGTGCCAACTTCTGCATGTAATCTTACCTTAGAATGCTTTGTTGATGGTGGCTTACGCTTCAAGTTCTTTTTGAGCTTTAATTTCATTATCTCATTTAATGTTTGTGGTGATTGCAAATGTCTCTGATCATAGCTCAACCTGAATCCTTAGAGTGTGAAGGTCTTAGATATTGAAGATGATTGCTGAATTATATTTTACATTTCATGTGCAAATTAGTGAGCACGAGTTTGAAACAAAAATTATCAATTTTACTTCCAGGCTCCAACATTTGCACCATCAAGGTAACCAAATTCTACCACTCAAAAACCTTCCACAATGGAATTTTTTTTCAGACTGGATAACTTATTTAATTTATTTTGGGGAACTTTTATTAGTCAAACCTGGGGTCATATGTTGAGATTTCCCTCGGTTGTGATGGATGGGCTACACCAGCAGTTCCCAATCTGTGCTTCGTGGCTCTCTGGCACTCCGTCAAAAATAGCCAGGGGCTTGGCGAGCAGGTGTGCACCAAGCACACAGCAATCCAGGTACTTCAAGATGGATCACGCTTTGACAGTGCACCTCAATCCCGAGCTGCATTACACATTAGGTGGCGATGGAGGATGCTAAGCACTTCCTTTTGTGGGCGGGACGATTTTGGTTCTGTTGTCACAATGGCTCCTTCTACTCACAAATGCAGAGTTGAGCAGGCCAAAGCCTGCTGTGAACTTTGCTCTTGTTTATGGTTGCGCCATGTACAAGCCAGGCTCCTGCATCTACTAAGGGTTAGACGAGGCTTTAACCTGGAAAAGGGATTAGAAGGATTCTGAAACCGCATCCTCAGTAGCTACCTTTTGCTATACTCATCAGCTGTACACTGAGCTGCTTTCATCAGGACCTTATGTGAAAAGTGAATAAAAAAGGTGGTCTACAGAATATGTGTGCCCAGCTATGTGACGTACTCGCTAAGCTGCGATATATGTGAAAGGATTGTTTCCTCTAGCGGTTTTGTACTCTGGTATTATCAGAGAAAAACCCTATGAGTTCCGGGAGGGGGCCCGACTTTTAGTCACACATTCATCAAAGTACGCGACCCGTGTGCCAAACCTGCTTGGCCTGCATCGGAACGGAGTCAAGAAGGTTTGACGTACGGGTCGCGTACTTTGACGAATGGAGCAACTTTTATTACAGTTCCCTGCCCAGGAAGGTCTTATGCGGCATGGCAGTCATAAGCTAGGAATCATCTGATGCCCCCACATACCCTCCCTTGTGCAGAGAGAAAATGCATTGTGCATGGGTGTCATTGATTTTTTGTATTTGAAGAAAAAGCACCCACTTTTGAAGTTTTATCTTGAAAAACAACTTTCCAGCGCTAGTAGTGACTGAAACATTGCACCTACTTGGCAAAGCTCCACTGCCTTCCGTGGAGCCGTCACAGTTACAACTCCATTGAAGATAGAAATTTCCACCTTTCTAACAAGGATCTCTTAGTACAGTGGGCGGTCTTTCCTCCAAGAAGGTGGAGGAGACAGCCCAAACCAACCTGGTGGTTTGGTACACTGCCTGTCCTACTTTAATTGATCCCCCTTGTCCTGACCCATTCAAAAATGAAAACAACTTTATCTGTCTTTCATTCTGTTTATGGTAGAAAATGTAGCCTTGAACAAAGTGGTAAGGGAGCAACTTGAGAGGTAGGGAGGCGTTTCCCTTAAATGCCTCTCTGGCACCGTTTGCTTTAAATGGATGTGTTAAGCCACTTGTGCAGCCACAATGTTTACTAAATGACCACATGCCTGAGAAGACTATACTTTATTAAAATTAAGACTGAAAATTTTATTAATTAATGTCAAAATAAAGCTCTGTTAGAAGGTAACTTGAAGAAGGATTGTGTGCATCTGCTTGATTTCCATAATTATTTCAGAAGAAAGAGCACATTCTTCAGAGATGTTATACATATCTCGTCTGCTTTGGAAAATATCTCCTCTGGACTGCAAATATATTGGTCGAAGAAGGAAACCTATGTTTTTTTGGAGCCGTGTATGTCACTTTCGTAAAACATAATTAAAAAAACGGGGTCGCCTTCAAAATGGTGCTAACTCCGTTTGCTTAGTACGAACTGCAGCTGACCTAAGCAGAAAAATACATTGTGTATCATAAACAACTGGCGCTGCCCAAGACAGCAGGGGAAAATTCAGATAAATGGCTTCTCCTTTCAGTAAAGCCTTGATTTCCACAAAGATGAATCATAATAATAGGAAGCTAAATATAGACCCTTTTCCCTCCTGACTCAGAGCAAGTGGGTATGAAGTAGGCCCTTTCGTCAAAGGTTGCAATGGTTATTGGTTAATCTATCAGTCTACAAATTCCAAAGCAGCTAGAACCAAAAGGCACGTAAAAATCTATGGGGTAGATTTACAAGCCTGATGCGCCACTTTTACGTCACTTTTCCCATGTTAAAAGTGACGCAAAAGTAGCGCAAGGGGCATGTAAATCTGCCCCTACGTTTGTTCCTTTGAAACAATAATAAGGATGTAAGATTTTAATACCTTAGTTACTAAATCGGGTTCCCTTTGTCTAATCTACTTGCTTGCATATTAGTTGGCAATATTGGAATCAGATCTTTTTCAGGCACATAATTCCATGCTGTTAATTCAGAAGCATATTTAAATTGGCGATCTTGCAGTTCTTTTTAGTGTGAACTCTTGCATTCCTCCTAGGAAAGAAAACAACTTTTTAATCCAAATGCATTTCTTGTTTTCAATTCCATAACTTTCCTTTGGGTACATAAGCAGCGTAATATTTGACTTCTGCAATGATGTTTTCAATTATTCTTACATTAAAACATGAGTGTGACATTATTTTCAGATTCTAATGTAAAATCCTGGGTACCAAAAATGGAAAAAAAGCACGCAGGCTGCAAATACAAACTCCAGAATTTAGATTGCCAAAATATCAACCTTAAATAAATACCTCCCTAAAAAATGATGACCTGATTTAAATTCCTAAATCCAGTTAATCTTATTTCCCAGCTGTTGTAGAACTGGGTGAATTTATCATTCTTTTTTAACACAAATACCCATTTTGGATAGCAATCTTGCTAGAAAAATTGATACATTTTTCATATATTTATATGTGTGGAAGGTGCTTTGTCTGCCTTTGGCTATCTGTACAAGTTAAGGGCTAAAGTCCAATTACTATGAACATTTATCAAAATCTAAAGAAAGACAAAAAAGTCAAAACATGCAGAATTGAATGCACTAAAAACAGATTCTGTATATTATGCCTAATTTTCATGTCAAAAACACAGAAAAGGAGGAACCAGATGTGGTAAATAACTCATCCTAGGGTTGTGGTATTTACCAAATGTGGATACCCGCCCTATTCCAACCGATTTATAATGAGCTCCTTTGTTTTTTCGTTTGTTCTATTCTTCTTGTTTATATTTATGCAAGCTACCAACTGTGGTACTGCCTTAAAACATCTTGTGAGCAAACCATTTGTAGAAAGGTTATGGTGAGTGTGGGTGCACACACTCACAAGCACGATTTCTGTGACTGACACATAACTATAACTGTTTGGACATAAATTATTATTTGTTACAAGAAATTATGTTTAGCTTTTTGCCAGCATTCAGTTGATTGTCTCATGCATACAATAGGTATAATAATATTTCTGTTTTTTTTTTCTCATAAAAAGTAGTCATTTGCACATCACAGAAATATAAGACCCTCCTCTAACTGCAGTGCTTCGAAGGCACCCACTTCTGCTCAAAATTGTATGTGATAAAGTATTCTCAGCTACACATCTGGAAGTTCAGTTATCGCAAAGTAGGACAGTGCTGCCAGTTGAGTGCCCTTAATAAAGATCAAAGAACCACAGGTGACTTGAAATACCCTAATTATATATATGGCTAACGGAACTATATTCATATATAAAAATGTCACAGCTCATTCTTGAATATAATATAAACAAGGGATACTCAAAGTACGGCCCAAGTCCTGCTTACGACCCGTCTGGCCTTTACATGTGGGTCTCTGGTGAACAGCTGCACTGGACTGTTGTTTACATAACTATGCATTAACATCCAGAAATATGTTGAACAAACGGGCAAGCATTTATTCATATGTTAAGCAAAGTAAAGGAAAAATAACCAAAGACTGTGTCCTGTAACACTTCCACCTTCATTTTTAAAGACATCTTGCAACAAATGTATTAAAATATAATAAAAACTTTTAAAAGTTCAAAAAATAGTAATTATTTAACATGCAGAAGCATTGCACCTTAGTACATTAGATTATATCACAGTATTAGGAGACATGCATTAAAATGGATAGTATTCAGACATGAACTTAGAAACATTCCTGCCTCCTGCTGCTGTGACAACAATGCCATTAGTGAACCGATGCAAGACAGTTGTCATGTGCACCGCCTGCGTGATTTCAGTTATTATACGTTGAACAAGAGAGATTTTTATTAAATCAAAAACAAAAGAAGGTTTCATACACCGCACAGCTTGAAGTAATGTATTTCAATATGCTCCAATATGTCAGAATGGAAAAAAGGAGACAGTTAAATAAAACAATTGCTTAGGATGAAACAGTTTGCTCAAGTGTGGAAGCTGGGATCGATCCCAGGTTTTCGGGTTCCACATTGTGCAATTCAGACAGTAGATGGGTATCTGTTTCCCTTTCATGTTTATACATTAAAAGTTATTAGAATGTGGTTAGCAGACAAAAGCAACATTAAGGCTTGGTTAGTTTTGGGCTCAAGGATCGAAGAAAACCTCAAGTTGTACCAGAGCCAAGTTTTGGCTTGAGCCAGGTTCCAGCCTTCACTGGCTCCCCTGTCTGTATCACATAATGGCAATTAAGGAGACAAAGACATGAGAAAAATATAATTTGACCCTCATAATTACTCCATTACTTTTTATCCACACCATGTACATACTTTGCTTCCCATACATTCACCTTACATCCTCTGGCTTGGCATCAATGAGGCCCTCGGTCATGGCAAGGACCGTACTTTTAGGATCTTGGCAAAATGTTTGTGAGTATCCATGATATAGATGGACACTGCTTCTAATAAGATAAAATAAAAATCTCAAAGTTGTTTTCTTTTAAAATTCAAAATGACCTAATAAGGAACATATGGTGTAATAGACATTTTTTGGTGTGTGCGCAATGTGCCTTTTACACTCTGCGTATACCCCATGCTCCATGTAAATATATATTTTTTTATATACTCAATAAAAAATTACAGAAATAAAAAATAAAAAATAAAAAAATAAAAAATGCTGTGAAATATAAAAACATTTTGGAATAGTTATGATGAGATGATCTAGCATTCATTAGAAAACATACAGATGTTTCACTTAATTTTGTGGTGTCACTGGGTGTCCCCAAACCTTGAGCCCTCTCCTTCAATAACCCCAAAAGCCAAGAATTTCTAAATTTCCTTTAAGAACTGGCACTTTCCCCACAAGTAAATACAATGGTCAAAGGAATCTAACTACTGAGTAAAATTCTCCAATTACTCCGAACCAATTATCTGGTGCAACTGATGAGAGTCATCATCATCTTTTGCTTGGACAATTGCAACATCATCTCAAAGGCCTTGCCACATCTCTCATGGTCAACAAAGGCTATCAAACATGGTGGCCAGTATGTGCTCTAACCATCATAAATACAACCACATAAAGCCTGCTACCAAAGCCCTTCACTGGCTACCAATCGACACCAATATAGCATTCAAGGCTCTGCATGTTTTTCATGAAGCCTTTCGGCTAAGAGGACCAAAATAACTGCAGAAACTAGGTCACACTACAACAGAGCTAGAATCCTCCACTCATTGACTGCCAACCGGATTCATCAACACTTTTTCAAATGGAAGAAGAAGCCTGGGTGTGCAAGGCCCAAGACTGTGGAATGCACTCAACTATTTCTTGAAGAACTGAATCCAGCCACACGTGTTTTAAAAAAAACTCCTGAAAGGGCGTGGCTAGCAGCCAAACATGGCGGCCGCTTAGTGTGAGAGCTCCCGAGGGCACTGCAGCCTTTCTATAAATCCGTCACACTTATCCGCCTTTTAGCACGCCTGAAGCGGCAGCGCTCGGGTCCGGGACACAAGCGGTGTCACCGGTCCAAGTTTCGAAGCAATCGAAGCACCGGAGCCAGAGCTGCACCGTGTGGAAAGTTGGGGCCTACATCCGAGAGTGAAGCACCGGCCCCGAGTAAGACAGAGCCGGCCCGAAAAGCGAACACACCTCGGAGTCTCACGGGGAGACCAACACTCGGTTCCTGCTGCTGGCGGAGTCCTCCGGAGGCACTCAGGCTGCCACGAACCCCGAGCGAGACCTGCATAGTAGGACGGTCAGTGTAACCCCGACGTGGACGGAACAACGCGGGGACGATACCATACCACGAACTCCCTCCCCCCCCCCCCCCCCCCCCCCCTAAAGGAGAACATAACTGGCGCAGTGGCACTGCGGGGCAAGGGGACTCGCTGCTGAGGAGCGAGGAGGCAGTGGGCTCACGCGCTGCGCCGGAGCAGAGGCCGGGTGGAAGGTACCCCGGGGAATCGGCGCAACACCGGCCAAATACGCGGGGCCACGGGGGGACCCCCAGGCCCGCCACCAGCAGCGTTGAGACAGTGGAAGTGCCACACCAAACAGTAACCGGTCCAGTGCACGAGACCCGGGGCAGTTGAGGCCATCGAGGGGGGGTACACGGTGCCCGCTCAGTTCTGCAAAGAGGCCACCAAGAGCCGCATCACGGCACACGTCAGTGGCCCCCTAGGCTCTCACACCAACGTCCAGTGAGACCCACTGCAACCTGGCTGATTCCGCCTATCTAACACCTCCATTAACCAGAAGGCAGTGATCAACGGGGGCACTTCTCTGGCGCTCGCAGGACCCAGCATCATGGCAGGAAAAGGCCTTAGGAGCGGATCCACGCAGGCCAAACTAGATAAATTCGCATACGGACACCAAGGCCAACAGCTGACCACAGGGAGAACCTCCGCAGGCCATACCCAAGAAACAGAAAAGACGACGAAAATCACACTAGAAGATATCATGAAGACGCTCACGGAAGTTAAAACCACAGTGGGCGCCATCTCCTCAGAAGTGTCTCTGCTACGAGCGGATTTTCACAAAATGGCGGAGAGGGTGTCGCAGGTGGAGGTGGTCACTAAGTCGCTCGTAGAGGACACCTCGGAGCTCCAACTGGCCATGGAAAAGATGCAGAAAGTTACCAAACTCCTCCATGACAAGCTGGACGACCAGGAAGGGCGTTCACGCCGCAACAACGTCCGCATACTGGGCCTTCCCGAGACGGAAGGGAAGGGGGCCATGGACCTATATGTGGAGGACCTCGTCAAAAACAAGCTCCAGCCCAAGGGCCTATCACATTTCTTTACGGTGGAGAGGGCGCACAGGGTCCCGGGGGGCCCGCCAAAGCCGGGGGCGGCTCCGAGACCGGTGCTAGCCCGGCTCTTCAACTTCAGGGACAGGGACGCAATATTACAAGCAGCGAGGAATTCACCACCGGTACGGATCCAGAACGCAACCTTGGCGTTCTTCCCGGACTACACAGCAGAGGTGGCCAGGCGACGCAAGTCCTTCACGGAGGTTAAGAAAGCATTGCGCGACAGAGAACTGCCGTATTCCATGATGTTCCCAGCCAAGCTGCGAATAGTAGCCGAGGGAAAGACCTGGTTTTTCGACACTCCAGAAGTTGCCCAAGAATGGCTAGAGGGCTGGCGACCAGTGGGACGACGGCAACGCTCACAGCAGGACCGGCAGCGACACCGTACTGACCGGACACCATCCAGCCAGTCCTCCCTTCGACCACACCAGGGAGACGGAACAGAAGTAGAATCGGACCTCGAGAGAGATCCACTGGACTCTGGACGAGTGGCTCCGGTGTGACATTTCACTGATTTACTTTTTCAGGACTGTGTGGGCCGCGGAACCATGGCTCGAGCGTAGCTGAGTAGGGCGGGCACAGGCAGTGCCCGAAGGGGACTCACCAACCCTACGAGCAAGTAAGATGTTAAGGGGTGGGTTGAAGCGCTCTGCACAGTTGGGGAAGCGGGCGGGGGTTTGTCCGTGGAGCAGGGTAGCAGGGAGGGGGGACGGGTTTGAAGTTTATTTGTTGAAATGTTCACTTTTGTTTGTAGTCATCGCTCACCACAGCACTGTCACCCTAATGTTAACACGTCTCCTACACAGCGCGACGTCAGTCGACGCATGGCCTATGCCGCAGCACACGTTGTGTGCAAGACCACTACAACAGCCTAATGGCCAGGCCACCTAATCACACACCCGCCGGGGGCCCCTCCGAGGCCGGAAAGGTTCCCCCATTACGAATACTGACATGGAATGTCCGGGGCCTGGGGGACAAAATCAAGAGAGGCTTGGTCCTCCAAGCAGTGAAGAGGCAGAACCCGGATGTGGTCCTCCTACAGGAAACCCACCTCACGGGATCCACTTGCAAGGCCCTAGATAGAAGGGGGTACAAAATGATAGTCCACGCCGACTTCACTACTGGCTCCAGGGGAACAGGCATACTGGTGAAAAGATCTTCCCCCCTTATGGTATCCAGCCACGTGGCAGACGACCAGGGTCGCTACGCCGCGATACACGGCCAGTGGGAGGGCAGGGCCCTGAATGTGATCTCAGTGTATATTCCCCCAGCCCTACACTCGGTGGCCTTACCAGCCCTAGGCAAATTCCTTCTTGGTCTCCCTGATGGCGATATGATTGTAGGGGGGGACTTTAACGCAGTCATGAACCCGCTTCAGGACACTTTCCCTACCAGAGCCAGACCACGGGGTGCTACACCACTGTCAGATTTTGCGGAGGCCCTAGGCCTTACAGACTTAGGGCGGGCAATACACGCAGATGCCACCCCCTACACATACTACTCAGCGGTGCATAACAGCCTATCCCGTATAGATTACTTCATGTCACTGGGAATGGGACTAGATATGGTGGAGAGGGTGGACACGCTGCCTAGGGGGATCTCGGACCACTCTCCAATCATCTTATCGCTGACCACCGGAGGGAAACGAAATGCCCGACTGTACCCAATCTACCCCAATTTCCTAAAAATCCCCAAGATTCGAAAGAAATTAAAACTGGCAACGTCACTATATTTTGCTGAAAACACGGGCACAGTGGAGTCGGCCTCCACCTTATGGGAGGCGTACAAAACTGTCCTCAGGGGGGCGGCTATTGCGGCTATCACGGGGCACAAGCGGGACTCACGTAAGGAACTCACAGACCTAGAACTTGCACTAGACACGGCTAACGACGCACATATGACGAACCCCTCCCAGACCACAACGCACACACTCATGCTCAGGCAACAGCAGTACCTAGCCCACCTCAAAACCACAGAGAAGGGATACATCGCAAACACTCGGCATAGGATCTATGATGTGGGCGACAAAGCGGGACGAATGTTAGCGTGGCTGGACAAGAGAGGGAACGGAGCGAAGGGGATACATAGGCTGGACACGAGAGATGGGCGGACACTGATACACCCGGAGGACATAGTAGGCGAACTAGCCCGACACTATCAAGAAATCTATACACCGGAGAGGAGGGTCACACAACAAATGGCAGCGGCAACGCTAGCAGACATTACCATCCCTAGCATTACGCAGGAAGATAGGGACTCCCTAGAACTAGACCCGACGGGGGAAGAAATACAACTAGCGATCATGGCTTTACAGTCGGGTAAAGCACTGGGCCCTAATGGGATACCGATAGAATGGTATAAGTCCGCGGCTGCAGACCTCAGTGCCCCACTGCTAGACATGTACTTGGAGAGTAGGGAAAAACTAGAGCTGCCACTGGATCAGCGCACGGCCACGATCGTAGCAATACCCAAACCCGGGAAACCACCGACAGAATGCACATCATACCGTCCGATCTCCTTGCTAAACATCGAAGCCAAAATACTGGCTAAACTTCTGGCCACCCGATTGCTGCCCCACCTAAATACCCTAATCCACCCTGACCAGTCGGGCTTCATGCCCCACCGGAGCACGGCGTTGAATCTTCGACGAGTCCATGGGGTGATGGCCCGTGCGCACCTCCTTAAGGAGCAGGCAGTGATCCTCTCCCTCGACGCCAAAATGGCGTTCGATTTAGTAGAGTGGGAATACCTCTTCACGGTTCTGGAGCGCATGGGCTTTGGGCCGAAATATATACGGTGGGTACGACTGCTCTACACAAACCCCGTGGCGCAAGTGGTGGCCAACGGCCACACATCGCCGAGATTCCCACTAGGCAGGGGGACCAGACAGGGCTGCCCCCTGTCCCCCCTGCTCTTCGCACTTGTACTTGAGCCCTTGGCCATACAAATCAGATCGACAACTCTGTTCGCGGGCATCAGATGGGAGGAGGGATGGGAGGACAAAATCTCGCTATATGCGGACGATATGCTTATATATATGACCGCGCCCGAGACGGGCATCCCTGCCCTACTGGACCTTTGTGACGCGCATGGGCGCACATCGGGATACACACTCAACTGGTCGAAATCCACCATATACACTTTAAAAGGCCCGGAGCCAAACCTACAGGGCACCTGTCCATTGCTTAAAACAACGGCCTCTTTCAAGTACCTAGGCATTGTTGTCGCGGGTGGGGAAGCGGCCTTTTTTGTGAACAACCTGAAACCACCCATAGACCGCCTGCGCGCAGACGTTAGGCACTGGGCAGCCCTCCCTCTGACCCTGTTGGGCAGAGCGGCATTGTACAAGATGATGGCCCTCCCTAGACTCCTTTACGTGCTGGAAAATACTCCTCACCTGGTACCACAGCGCTACTTCCAACAGATTGTGGCACTGGTCACGGTCCTGCTATGGGACACGGGCCCGGCACGCATAGCATACGACAAGCTAGTGAAGAGCTGGTACGAAGGAGGCATAGCACTCCCCAACATCCAGCTGTATTACTGGGCGGCCCAACTTAAGATTATAAACTACTGGATCCACGCCCCGAAGGACGACCCGGCATACCGGGCAGACTGGTCGCAACTCGGGACAGTCTGCATGCTGTCCGTGCTGTACAATAGGTCGCAACTGAAAGACCTGATCGGTCCGACCAAACACACGGCGGCGTTGTGGCACATGGCGCAGGCCCGTCTGGGGTGGGCAGGCCGACTCACTAAAATGACCCCCCTGTGGGACACGAAAGCGTTGGGGAACCTAAGAGGATGTAAGGGGTTTGAAAGGTGGGACGCAATAGGCATATCTACGATAGGGGACCTATGGGACACTGACACAGTATTACCATTTCCACACTTACAGCAGCAGTACAACCTCGGTCCCACAGAAACATTTAGGTATGTCCAAATTAGACATGCGTTACTGCAGGCAATCCCGGCCGACACCACATTACCAGACTCCTCTCCTCTGGAAGATAGACTGCTAACTGAATACATGCTCCAGAGCGCCACATCCCTTACATACAAAAAGTTGATCAACAACCTCAAAGACCCGACTCTGAAGCTTAAAGGGAAATGGGAGGAGGAACTAGGAGAGACAGACGAATTCGAATGGAATGAGGCCCTGGCATCCCCGAAGGAGGTGGGAATCTCTAGTAAGCTCAGGCTAGTACAGCTTAAAATCCTCCACCGTATCTATTACACCAGGACACTGCTGCACAAAATACAGAGAGCACCACACCCCTTCTGTCTGCGAGGTTGCGGGGAGGAAGGGACACTACTACACACGCTATGGGAATGCCCGCAAATACGCGAATTTTGGAAACAGGTGCTCCGATCCATCTCCCAGGCCCTCAAACTCTCCATTCTGCCCGAACCACGCAAATGCCTTCTGAACATCTGGGACCCGAATGACCTGGGTAGATATGAACTGATTTGGGCGTCACTGGCGTTGACAGTGGCGAAACGGGATATAGCGCAGAAATGGGGGGCGCCAGAAGTCCCCACCGCCAGCAGGTGGGCCAAGAACATGGACATCATAATGGTGACTGAGAGAGCGGTGTATGTGCTACGAGCGGCACCCAGGAAATGGAACAAGGTATGGGCGGCATGGAACACATACAGAGGGGAACTGTGTGAGCCCTTGCCAGAGGGAGAGGAATCTGACTCCGAAGGGGAGGAGGAGTAACTGGCCAGATGCGGAGAGAGAGACCTGGACATATGACATGGCTGACTGCGTGATGATGTGCTGGCCATTCAATACACTCAGGACAACAGCGCAGGGTGTTACGTGCTGTAAGAGAAAGTCCGAGGGAGGCGATGACATGTACTGGGGGGGTTTGTTGGGTAGTTAGTTTATTTGGGTAACTTGGAAGGAAATGTCACCGTTACTAAGCTTGAGGGGAAGGGTACCGAGGGAACACGTTATGAGTCCGAATGTCATATGTTGAAAGCCTGTAAGAGACCCATGATACAGCAGGACCTATATATTGACTGCAAAAAGGTAGCCAATATATTGCTGCACAGGCGACTTGTATGGTACGTACTTCTACAGATTGGATGTATGCAATTGTTTAACCAATATTCCTTCCTGCCAATAAAGTTTAAAAAAAAAATAAAAAAAAACTCCTGAAAATGAACTGTTACATCTTTCTTCCAAAAGTATTGGGTGGTCTACTGGGGGGCAACTGTCACAGAATATCATCTATGTTATGTTATGTTATGTTATGTTACGAGTTTGTTAGAGCGCGACAGCCCCGGCGCTGAGAAACCAGCGCTGGGCCAAGGTGGACCTTTATCTTACTTATTTGATACATTGTCTGCCTACATTAGCTTATTTCCTAACTAAACTTTGTACTAGTTATATTGTACTTTAACCAAACTGAAAAGTAAAAGATTAGGAAAAAGTAAATATTATCTAGATTCACTATAATAAGATTGATGTTATTTTTTATTTGGGATGTATTTCTGCTAATATTAGGTGGTAAGCAGGCTGGCGTCTATCAGATGGTCCAGTAATCAAAAGAGATGAATACATGCTCTGCAATCTAAAACATCATACCTGAGTTAGACTGATTAAAATCTGCATAATAGCCTATACTTTGTCCCAACCTGCTGTGGACAGGTGCAGAGAAGTTTGCCCTTGATGCTTCTTAGACAATCCACCAGATTCCATGGTGTGCGAGGGCCCTCTGTGACTGATATATTGTTCTGCTGGGGCCTTCTCAGTGTCATTATGACACCAAAAGTGCTAATGAGCTGTTTCTAAAGAGAGGTCCTTTGAATAGATTGCACTGCCTAATAAAGAATCGCAGCAAAACAGTGATTGCTCCAGCTTCTTGAATTTCAGTGGCAGCACTGTTAATTAATACAAAAAATCGTATCAATCGCAGCAACTTTGTCAGATATTCAGAATAAGAGTGACATGCTTGTGTTCCTCCCCAGCTATTTCCACAAAATGTATGATTTCCTTATACATAGTATATGTTTTCTGAGCTGATATCCTCACAAGCACTGGTAGGCGCTTTATTGCTGATTATAAATTGCTGACTAGGATCCCCATGATAGTAGAGCACGCCATGTTTGTAAGGTAGCGGGATGACATCTCCCGTGGTTACAAAATGGCTGCCTCACTACAAGGAAATACATCTCAAAACCTAGTCAAACGTGACAAAATAACTATTCGCAGCATACTGTACTGAACCTGGGTTTATTATGTAATTTAAGCAATCTTACTCCGTCAGAGACAAGTGACAGCTTTAACAGCTCTCTGAGCAACGGCCTTGCGTAGATAGCCAAAGGATGACTGACTGTCCCAGTAGAAATGAAATTGGAGCTCAAATCTGTTGCTCCAGAGAAAGAAAAGGTTCCATTGCAGCTGCATCAGTGAGGAAGTGGACGTCGTGGTGGACGATGGGGCCTTCATTTTGTTTGGTAAATAGACCCAAAATCGCATATCACTGTATCTTTAATAAAGCATTACTGGTGACTCTGTGGAAGACAAGGCACCAGCTAAGGCTGCACGATCTGTATTGACATGATGTATTTCCGGAATCCTCAGAGCTAGTGAGAGCCAATATTTTACACGACATAAACAATCGATCCAAAAAGCCAGATGTTAAACACATGGCATACTGGAAATGTCAGGCATGTTCGTTAGCAGCCTTAATCAGGTAAGCAGAAAGTTAACTAGTCCAGGAGAGGAGAGTGATAACCGGGCTTCTCCCAAAAAATGTTGGAAGTTACCTTTGGCTACCTCTCTATTCCTCTGCAATATTATGCGTGGGGTAGAAGGCAGCATTTTCATTGCCAGAGCCTCCACCAACTGTGCCAGCAATAAAGTCATGTTTCCGTCCCAGACACTGTCAATGTTTGTGACAGGCAGGCTCTGAAATGTATTTTTGTTGATTCACCACCAATGTGTTGGCTACTCTTACATTTAAGACCAATGTTCATCGTGGTGGTCTTCCATGGAACTCCAAGTATTGGTTGGGAGAAAGCTTCCAGCACTTGAGGCACTCATGTAATGTGGGTACTGAAAATATGCCCTTACTTTAGGAGTAGATTTACTGGATCCACATATGGTAGCAACAATTCGCTAATTGTGCAAAGGTACCATGGAGCTACTATCACTGAGTTTCTCCCAGAGTGGGTTCCTTCTCCGTGGGAGGTATTTCTAAGTTAGCTGTACATAAGATGGTGTTCGGCTCATCACCCCCATGTAGCTTCTCTTCTTTAGAAGATTACTTTCATAATGATACAGTTGGTCTTTGCGAGAAACTGGGTTGTTGGTTGAAGTGGGGTGTGAGCCCTTCTCAAGCAATCCCTGTCAAGGTGGACCACAAAAGGTCACTAAATTAACTTGTTCTTAACCCTCTGGTAGCTTGGCACAAAAGCAGTCAGACTAAACTTAGAGGCAAAGCGTAAAGTATGTATGCAGCACACAACAGCAATAAATTGAAACCTCAGTGCAAGAAAAATCCCTAACCAATTTAGAAAAATAGAGCAAAATGTAATACATTATTTGACACCAAAATTCCACTCAGGTTCTGCACCTTTTACCACGGCTATGCAATTTCAAAGATTGAAGGTAAGTATAGTGCCTAAAAGCAAAAAAGCGCCTCTCGTGGTTGTCTGGTCATGCAAGACCAGGTGACAGTTGCAAGTTCAGGCCAACTGAGGAACAGGGAGAGTGTTCTGGATGATCGACCTCGTAGCATGAAGAGTAGGCCAGGTGCCGCTGACAGTCACTGTAGCGCGAAGATCCTTTCAGGCATCATGGACAGTCATTGCTGGAGCTTAGCGTTGGCGGTTACTGTGACCTGTCCATGCTGTTGTGCGAAGCGCATATCTTGCTTTGCCAGACGTCACTGGTGGTTGCTGTAGCGCAGAGTGTCTTGGCATTGGCAGGTGCAATGATCTGGACGAGAACAGGCCCATTCGCAAAGATCAGACATTCTCCTTTTCTTCAAAAAGGAGCTCAAATTATGCCACACCAAGCATCCAGGATCTTAGAGGCACATCTTGGGGATCAGAAATTCACTCCAGCAGCGGCCAGCAGGGCTCAGGTAGATCCAGGTGCAGGGATAGGCAGGTTCACTGCAGCAGGTCAGCTAAGCAGTTGCAGGAAGACCTCTGGAGCTTGTTGTGCTCATTAAGCTCAGAACAGGAGTCACTTCAGCCTGGTATGAAGGGTGCAGGTTCAATTTTCCTTCAGAGACAGCGGGGCAGGCCTCAAACAGCAGGGCAGTCCTCAAACAGCAGGGCAGGACTCTGGCAGCAGGACAGTCCTTCTTTTATAGTATCCACAGGTCCAGAAGTGTACTGAAGAGTTGGTCTCAGGGTCCACCTTTTATTCTGGTGTCCACTTTGAAGTGGAAGAAACTTCGGAAGTCTTCCCCTTACAGAAGTGTCTGCAATTTCCAGCCTCGCTGTCCTGGTCCTAGTATGTCTGCAGGCAAAACAGGCTAGTTTGAAGCCCTTTGTGTGTGAGCTGATGCACTGTCTTTGAAGTGCAAATGTGACAGGTGACAGTTCCGCCCCCTCTAGTCAGAATGGCCTTAATGGAATCAAAATAAACTTTAGCAACAATATGCTGGAGAGTGCATGCTGTTTCTGCCCAGACGAGTGATCAGCTGTTGAAAATGTTTGTGTAGGAACTTGCCCCCTCAATGTGCCCCACCCCTACCAGTGTCCGGGAGATATTTTTTGCATGGAGGCAACAAACATGAAATATATTTTTAAATAATGTGACATTTATTTTACGTTACAATAATGTCAATTACATTTAAATTCATATACTTACCTATATAATGTTGATATTTGAAACCACAATACTTTGGTAGTAGATATTTTGTTGTTTAACAATGATACTTTGGTAATAGTTTTCGGGATTGATATTTTATTATAAAATCCACAACTTCCTGTGCTTTGATTTTGCCCCATTTAGAAAACAATGGGAGGAACCCCCAAACTCTCTGGGCAGTGTAAGAATCTGTCTCAATGCTCACTTAGGCCATTAAAGGGCAACATATTTCAGGGCCAGGCAAGGTTCTAATTGTTTTCCTATATATATCAAAATCGTGATGATAGGGCTTGAAGGGGTTCATTTACTTTAGTTTTAGCCTGCAGTTTAAAAGCAAGATGTAGCCATCAGATGAAGTATCTCGCAATAGTGACAGTTCTTTGAGGATGTATCTGCAAGGCTGAGTGCAGGACTAAATTCCGATCGCTCCACATACAGGTGTTTATCAAGGGAATGGAATCATGAGTAGTGTTGTGATAATTCAGTACACAAATAATTCAGTACTCCTTTTTAAATGTAAGCAGGTATAACCAGTTAGTTTACCAAAGGAAAACACAGGGCAAAACTCTAATATAGGTGGCAATAGGTGCAGTAAGCACCTATGTTCTCCCACATTCTTCATTTTCCATGTGTCACCTTGACATGGGTAAGAAATATTTACCTCACCCATTAAATACTGCACCCCAGTACTTGCTGGGTGCAGTGAATATCTCACCAAAGTTTGGCCCACTTATAGCCAGGGCCTAAAAATAAAGCCATTTTATATGCTTCTCATTTGGCCTTGACTTTTACTGTCTAGACAATTCTTTAATGCAATTAAGTGGAGAAGGAGACCAATTATCAGTTTTAGCTATCCGAAGCAGCATAATGCATTTGTTTTCATGACGTTTCAGATGTCAGTACATCATTGACTTATTTGTAAGAAAAACCATGACAAGATCTTTAGCAAAGATCTTATTTTTGATAGGCCTAGCAACTATAATCCCTGACAGCAACAGCTGCTCCTCCACTAAGGCAGAGGAGCATCATCCCACAGGAAAAATTAAATAACTCAACGTTATTTTCATTATATTTTTAAGTAGGCTCTTGTGGGTGTGGGAGTAGGGACGACCGTGACACCAAGTTGAGGAGTTAATGATGGTTTTATTTTTATAACCCTGGTAGGCTTAGACATTAACGTCTTTCTATTCCTTAGAGTCAGTCTTTCACGGGCAAATACGCTGGGGTCCGTGGCGATGGTCTGCTTTCTCCTTTCGTTGTTCGTGGAAGGGGTTGTGGCGGTTCTGTCTCCCCAGAGTCTTAGGAAGCTGGTCGGCTCTCCGCTGCCTCAGGCTCCGGTGCATGCAAGGAAACCAACAGAAAGGGAGCCGTTAGGGTTCAGTCCTCAATGAGGTTGCACCTGGGGGTCTGGGGTATGTGAGGGAAACCCAGTGTACCGTGCCTCTTTTATCTACAGTGCTCGGTGTGCGTGTGAGGGGGGGGGAAGACTAGGAAGGAATAGGGCTGGGAAGGGGAGATCAGACGGGAAAGGAGCACAACACAGGATAGGCACGAACAGGGTCTATACACGATCTACACGCTTTCGCTCCGCCTCCCCAGCCAAGCCGCCCAATGCCGCCGTACCTGTGACAGCCACACTCCTCCCTCGGGAGCGTGGCACGGCGGTCCGCAGGGTCGTTGGCCTCCTGGCTTCACTCCGCCTTCCGTCTCTCCGTCTCTTCCGTGTTGTTCCTCCGGGTTGGTCTTCTCCACGCTCTTCTCCTCGTTGCCTCCGTCCTCCGTTCCTCTCGCTTCCGCCTTACTCTCCTCCTCCGGGGTGCTCGCACACCCGACAAACAGGACTTCCTTCCTTTTCTCCAATCCCGTCGCTCTCACGTCACTCGGGGGTGGTTCCTCCTTATCCTCTGAATACGCCCAGTTAAAGGAGCCGCTGATGTGGTCATCTTCCGGACCGCTCCGTCCTTCGTCCCACCGACCGGGCTGTAAAGAAGGAGTCGATGAGTGGTCAGCAGTGCGAGGGTCCCACCAGTCATGTGAGGTAGGCGCCCCCACCTCGTTACACTCCTCCCCCCCTGGATTCTCCCGTTTGGTGAGAATTGGCATCCGGGAAAGGAAGTCTGCGTTCCCATTGTCCCTTCCTTTCCTGTGTACCACTGTGAAGGAGAACGGCTGTAGAAACAGAAACCACCTTAGGATTCTCGCATTTTGTGACCTGTTCTTCTGCATCCAGTGCAGGGGGGCATGGTCTGAGAAGAGAACGAAGGCCTTGCCCTCCAAGTAGTATCGCAGTTTGTCAACTGCCCAGCGAATGGCCAGGCATTCTTTTTCCACCGTGGGATATTTACGTTCCCTTGGGTGGAGTTTCCGACTCACAAACAGTATGGGGTGTTCCACACCATCCTCCCCTTCCTGGGACAACACCGCACCAATACCGCTGTCTGAAGCATCAGTGGCTAGGGAAAATGTTTTTTCAAAGTTCGGGGGTATTAAGGACCGGACTTGTTGTCATTGCCGTCTTTAGTGCCTGAAAGGCGGTTTGGGCCTTTTCGGAGGGAGGCATCGGAAGGGAGTTTTTGATATTTTTCTGGAGTAGGTCGGTCAGGGGACTGGACAGGGCCGCAAAATCTTTAACAAAGCGTCTATAATACCCGATTAGGCCTAGAAACGCTCTTAGTTCCCTTTTTGTTGATGGAAAGGGTGTCTGCGTGATAGCTTTGATTTTCTCCTCTTGTGGGGCTATCACTCCTTCCCCAAGCATGAACCCCAGGTACTTCACTTTGGGGAACGCAGCTCTTGATTTTCTTGCGTTCACGTGCAACCCTGCTTCCTGTAGAGCCTTCAATACATTGGCCAGGTGTACTAGGTGTTCCTCCCATGTGGTACTAAAAATGACAATATCATCCAGATATACTGAA
The DNA here is from genome assembly GCF_964263255.1 of Lissotriton vulgaris. Classification (NCBI taxonomy): domain Eukaryota; kingdom Metazoa; phylum Chordata; class Amphibia; order Caudata; family Salamandridae; genus Lissotriton; species Lissotriton vulgaris. The sequence goes on from NC_141696.1 coordinate 667,423,181, forward strand.
CTATACCGGACATGGGGAGCTAACACCTTGTTCATGAGCCTTTGAAAGGTGGCCGGGGCACCATGAAGTCCAAAAGGGAGTACATTAAATTCAAAGAGTCCATCCTCTGTTGCGAATGCGGTTTTGTGCCTGTCCTCCTCCCTCAATGGGACTTGCCAATAACCTTTGGTAAGGTCAAGAGTAGTGATGAAACGAGCCTCCCCTATCCGTTCAATCAATTCGTCCACCCGGGGTATGGGGAACGCGTCGAAGGACGAGATAGCATTCAATGCACGGAAGTCCATACAAAAACGGATGGACCCGTCAGGCTTCGGGACCATGACTATGGGTGAGGCCCAGTTGCTCCTGGAGGGTCTTATCACCCCCAGGTTTAACATGTCATGCACCTCCTTCCTCACATCTGCCCTTTTTGCAGCTGATATGCGGTATGCCCTCTGTTTTACTACCTGTCCTTCCTTGGTTTTTATCCTGTGCTCCGCCAAATGGGTACACCCCGGGGTGTCCGAGAATACTGCGGAAAAAGGGTTCAGTGTTTTGAACAGTTCCTTTCTTTCTGTCTCCGTCAGCTCGGTTTTCACCGGAAGATTCCCCAAGGTGGAGGTTGGGATGCTGGATGGTAACACCAGATGTGCGGAACGAGGAGGTGGTCCTAACCACCGTTTGAGGTGATTGATGTGGAAAGTTTGCCTCCGAGTTGGAGACATTTGTAGCCGGTAGGTCGTTCTCCCATAGGAGTCTAGAACTTTGTAGGGTCCCTTCCACTCGCTCTTAAACTTTTGTGTTGAAGAAGGAAGTAGTACAAGGGCCCAGTCCCCTACTGCTAGGGTTCTCCACTTCTTGCCCTTATCGTAATATTGCTTCTGGACACGTTGGGTCTTTTCTAGGTTCGAATACGCTAAATCCCTGAGCTTCCCCAGTCTGGACCTCAGTTGTTGAGTGTATTCCAGTAGACTCCGTTGTTCCGCCGCTTCCTCCCTCTCCCAGGCTTCTCGTGTGATTTCAAGGAGGGATCTTGGTTGCCGTCCATAGAGGAGCTCAAAAGGTGAGAACCCTAGACTGCTCTGAACTTGGGCTCTCACTACATAAAGGGCTAGGGGTAACATCCTATCCCAATCCTTGTTTTCTGCACTCAACAATTTTTTTAGGGTGGTCTTTAACGTCCTATTGTACCTCTCAACGAGGCCGTCCGTTTGGGGATGGTAGGCGGACGTTCTGATGTGGTGGAGGTCCAGCAACTTGCACACCTCCCCCATCATCCGAGAAACAAATGGAGTTCCCTGATCCGTTAGGATCTCTCGTGGAAACCCCACCCGGGAAAAAAGCTCTACGAGTTTTTCCGCTACATTCTTGGTGGTCGGCGCGCTGAGGGCAAAGGCCTCAGGGAACCGGGTATTGTAATCCACCACCACTAGAGCGTATGTATGTCCTCTGGAGGTCCGTGGTAATGGACCGATGAGATCCATCCCTACTCTGTCCCATGGGTTGCCGATAATCGGCAGAGGTTGTAGGGGAACTGCAGGGGGTCGTGTCAAGTTCCTTTTTTGACATATTTCGCATTGCCTGCAGTACGTCTCGGCCTCCTTATATATCCCAGGCCAGAAAAACAACCGTACTATGTTCTGGGTTGTTTTCTCGGCCCCACTGTGTCCGGCAGTAAGGTGAGTGTGGGCGTAGAACAGGATCTGCTCCCTGAATTCTTTTGGTACCACTAGCTGGGATGGATCACCCGCTTTCCCTTCTCTATACAATAAGTCATTCACTATCCTGAATCTGGGGTATCCCTGGGTAGGTGTTCTTTGTGCGACATGAGCCGCTTCCCACGCATTCAGTAGAGTAGGGTCGTTGGATTGAGCGAACTTAAAACCCCTATCTAAAACCCATGGTTCGACCGACAGGTATGCATCTGCCGGGAGGTCTTTAAGTTCCCTTTTGAAAAGGGACAGGAAATCAGGGTTGTCCACTCCTAATATGAGTTCTTCGGGTAAGGTCTCCACCACCTCCACCTTCACCAAACAGGGCTCTCTACCTATTGGGTGTATGGTTATGCGTGCTAGAGGATATGACTTGACGTCACCGTGTACGCATCTGATGTGCACTGTGTCTTTCTGGCCTATCTGATCGGGATGTAACAATTTTCCCTGTATAACTGATTGCCTACACCAGGAATCTAGGAGGGCTTTTACTGGTTTTTGATCTATCCGTACCTTTACGTAAAATGAAGGTCCCATTTCGGCTGAGTACATCACGGCTTTAGGTATGTAGCCGACCTCCATAGGTTCCTCTGTGTTTCTTCGATGGGGGCACATCCGGGCTATATGTCCCCACTCCCCGCACTCATAGCATTGGGGTCCTCTCATTGTGGGAGGTCCTTCTGGTCGGTATTGTCGGAGTTTAGGAGGCTCGGGGACTGGTTTCTTTTTCTCCGGTTTTTAAGAATTCGGGATTGGCTTGCCGCCCTTGTCCATATCCCATGTAAAAGACCTGGGAGCTGCCCTATTGTAATTGGAGGCCATCTCAATGGCTTGGGCGGCCGTTAGTCCTGGATGCTGTCTAAGCCATCTTTGTGTGCCATAGGGCAGGACCTCCATGAACTGTTCTAGGATAATGCTTGTCATTATCTCTTCCTTGGTATGGACGTCAGGTCTCAGCCATTTCTCTGCGGCCATCTTAACTCTTAGGTACATTGTTTTTGGGTTCTCTCCCGTGACACCTTTCTCCTTTCGGAAACGGAGTCTGTATGCCTCCGTATCCATGCCCAGATGATCTAAAATCACCGCCTTAATATCTACATATTTGGATGTACCGGAATGGTTGGCCACTTGATAGGCGGCCTGGGCTTCTCCTGTCAATAAGGGAGCCAGGAAGAACGGCCATTTATCCTCAGGCCACCCACATGCCCTCGCCGCCCGTTCAAAGTTTAGCAGGAATGCGTCTGGATCTTCCCCTGTCATATATTTCTGCAGGGCCACTCCCGAGGGGTGTTGTCCGCCTAGTCTCGGTATGGCTGCACTTGGGGCCTGCACGACTTTGTGGAGATTGTCCATCTGTTGTGTCATGGATGTTCTGAATAACTCTCGGTCGGCATCCGCCGTGTTGATTTGCTGGCCTATTGCCCATTCCAGCTTTTGTTGCCCGTCTATGAGGGTCTGGATCACTTGTTCCATGGCCATGGTCGGTTCTGTGGAGGTAGATCCCACTTCTGACACCAGTGTGGGCGTGGGAGTAGGGACGACCGTGACACCAAGTTGAGGAGTTAATGATGGTTTTATTTTTATAACCCTGATAGGCTTAGACATTAACGTCTTTCTATTCCTTAGAGTCAGTCTTTCACGGGCAAATACACTGGGGTCCGTGGCGATGGTCTGCTTTCTCCTTTCGTTGTTCGTGGAAGGGGTTGTGGCGGTTCTGTCTCCCCAGAGTCTTAGGAAGCTGGTCGGCTCTCCGCTGCCTCAGGCTCCGGTGCATGCAAGGAAACCAACAGAAAGGGAGCCGTTAGGGTTCAGTCCTCAATGAGGTTGCACCTGGGGGTCCGGGGTATGTGAGGGAAACCCAGTGTACCGTGCCTCTTTTATCTACAGTGCTCGGTGTGCGTGTGAGGGGGGGGAAGACTAGGAAGGAATAGGGCTGGGAAGGGGAGATCAGACGGGAAAGGAGCACAACACAGGATAGGCATGAACAGGGTCTATACACGATCTACACGCTTTCGCTCCGCCTCCCCAGCCAAGCCGCCCAACGCCGCCGTACCTGTGACAGCCACACTCCTCCCTCGGGAGCGTGGCACGGCGGTCCGCAGGGTCGTTGGCCTCCTGGCTTCACTCCGCCTTCCGTCTCTCCGTCTCTTCCGTGTTGTTCCTCCGGGTTGGTCTTCTCCACGCTCTTCTCCTCGTTGCCTCCGTCCTCCGTTCCTCTCGCTTCCGCCTTACTCTCCTCCTCCGGGGTGCTCGCACACCCGACAAACAGGACTTCCTTCCTTTTCTCCAATCCCGTCGCTCTCACGTCACTCGGGGGTGGTTCCTCCTTATCCTCTGAATACGCCCAGTTAAAGGAGCCGCTGATGTGGTCATCTTCCGGACCGCTCCGTCCTTCGTCCCACCGACCGGGCTGTAAAGAAGGAGTCGATGAGTGGTCAGCAGTGCGAGGGTCCCACCAGTCATGTGAGGTAGGCGCCCCCACCTCGTTACAGCTCTGAAGGTGCGGGACTGCCCACAGAGCCGGGGAAGGAGTGGTGAGCACTTTCTAAGTGGGCATGACAGTTTGGCAGGCCATCTTGTGCCGGCCGAATAGTAATGCGTACTTAGCTTTTTTTCCATCAGGCTGTAATGCACAGCCTAGGTGGAAAACATGCATAGGCTCTCACTGCCAGTCTGAGTGCCAAATCATGGCATACAGACCAATCACGACGCTGGTGACAGCAGCATCGTGAATAACTAGGGGAGTCTGATTGCTGACTGGATCGAAGAGGGCGGACGAGAAGTGGTGCCCGGCAGTGCAGGTATGTTCGTTTTTATTTTTTTCTTACCCTCACTCCCCTCCAACACGCCCCCACCCGGTCCACTGTATTTTATGGTTTCCATGGGAAGGGTTATGGCTTTCACTGTTGTCTGATTTTTAGCACCTAGGTGTTGACATTACCAGTAAGCATCGCAGGCAGTAGGTATTGGTATGTGTAATAATTAAAAAGTGGGGTACAAATAATAACTTCTTTAGGATGATGAATCAGTGGTAGACTACAATCTAGTGGTGTTGCTTCACTGGCACACTCAGTGCAATATTTACTGCCAAAGGCCTGTTGGTTAGCCTACCTCTCTTTGCTGGTTCACGTTGAAGGATTACTGTGAGTGGGTGGACCAACTATCTCCTCAGGCCAAAAAACCTGGTAATCAGGTTGAAGACTCAGGCCATAGAGAGCACACTGTCAGTGCTGTGAAGCAGGGTCAGTCATTGTTCTGTCTGTGGCTTGTCAGTGCGGCCAGTGTGAACAGCCCCATGAAGTCTGTGAGGGCTCAAGCAGAAATTACTTGTTTTGGAGTGCTAGTGGCGGGGCCAGGCCTAAAGGGACAGTGACTATCAGTTGCTGGTCAGTCCGAGGTCCCCACTGACCACATAAAAGACTTTATTACTTTCTGGACACTTTGCCTATTGGTGACCTGGCATTACCATTTATCAGCTTGTTCAACTGGCCATACTGCTCATATAGCAGAGACCGTTAGTAATAAGGCATATTCTCCACTCTTCCCTAGTTATTTCCTAACAATTGTCTAGTGCCTTGGTGATGGCTGCACTGCACCACACTTGTGGGGCTGGGTCAGTGAAGAAAACAATGTTGCTGGAGGAGCTGAAACTACACAGTTGCTTTCCAATTAGAGTTCAGCCTTAGACTAAATGCACTGAACCCTGTCATAATCGGCCTCATTGCACCCTTCGCCATCGCCACCACGGACTACGAGCTCATCGGAGACCTGAACTTCCACCTCAACAACCCCAGCGACCCCAACCTCATCGCCTTCCGCGATAACCTCGCCAACATCAGACTGAAACAACTCGTCACCACACCAACCTCAAGGCAGGACACACTCTCGACCCCATCTTCGCTGGAGGTAGCAGCCTTCATTTCAGCCACACCACACAGCCCCCTTGAACCGCCCACCATTGCGTACACTTCCTCGTCAACAAACCCAAGCCCCACAAACTCGCTTCATGCCCTCCGCAAAGGAAATAGAATAGAGACATCAATGAACAACTCAACTCCACACTTAACTGCAACGTCTCCACTTCTATAACCAACTCTAACCTCCCGGCCATGGAATTCCACACCTGGATCGCCAACTGCATTAACAACCCCACCCTACTACACAACCCCGACAAGCAACGCCCCAGGAAAGCCACCTGGTTCACCAAAGATCTCCAAGAAGCTAGACGCACCTGCGGATGCCTGGAAAAACATTGGAGATCTCTTCAAGCAAAGAGACACAGCACAAAGCAAAGTCCTTCCCCTCTCCTAGGCAGCAAAGCAACTGCAGGGCAGCCCACAAACACACAGCAGGACAGTCCTTCCTCTTCAGTCTTCCAGCTTTCTTCTTGGCAAAGGTTCCTTCTTGATTCCAGGATGATCTAAAGTTGAATGGTCTTGGGTCCTGTACTTATACCCCAAAAAGTCTTTGTTTCCTTTGTGCATGAAGGCTCTGAGCCCGGTCCAAACCAGTTTTAGAGCACTCTGTTAACATGACTCCTTCTTTCCTTTCACAGTGCAGAGCAGAGACATCAGATGCACCACAGGTGTTGGAGCCAGCACTGTGGGGGGGCAGGCACAGTCCTATTCAGGTCCCAAGTGCAACTCCTCCCTCCCATCTAGATGCAGATGGAGCTATTCAGCCAGGGATGTCCCACTCAGCCTCTGGGAGCCACCCAGCCCCTGTCACTCACAAACCAGACAGTCAATTCACAAACAGGCCAAAGCACACAAAAAGGCCAGACAAGAGAACAGCCACTTTCTAAAAGTGCTGTTCTCAAACACAGGATTTAAAAAACACCTTTCTTAAAAGATGTGTTATTAAATTCTGAGTTCAGGGATACAGCCTTTTATGTCCTATCTTGCTCCTATGGGAAGATATGCAGGTAACCACTGTAGCCAGCATTCCCCATGATATCCTATGGGTAAGATAGCCTTACAATAGTGAAAAACGAAAATGTCTGTAGTTCACTACCAGAGCATATCACCTATACTAGTACATGCTCTAGCTTTCACATACACTGCACCCTGCCCAAGGGGGTACCTTGGGCCTGCCATAGGGGTTACCAATGTGTACAGAAAGGGAAGGGTTAGGCCTTGTCAGTGGGGACACTGGCCAGGTTGACATGGCAGTTCACAGACTGCACACAGGCGCTGCGGTGGCAGGCCTGAGACACCAGTTTAGGGCTGCTCATGCTGGTTGGCACAATCAGTGTTGCAGGCCCACTAGTAGCATTTATATCACCAGCCCTGGCACACTCAGTGCACTTTACTAGGGACTTCTTGGTGATACAAATATGCCAATCATGGATAACCAATTACAATAACAATTTATACAGAGAGCATATGCACTTTAGCACTGAACAGCAGCGGTAAAGTCCCCAGAGTCCTATTGCCAACAACCACAGGTCAGGAAAAATAAGGAAGAAGCAAAAAGTTTGGGGATAACCCTCCAAAAAGGGCTTTTCCAACACCGTGCTTTCACGGTTACAACAGTAAATAGTCTTCAGAATAATACATATGAATGTTTATTATTTTTAAGTAAACTGCATTCCTTGAGTAAAGAGTAAATTGACAAAAACAGTCTTAATTGAAGCGATTTTGGCAGTTCGGTTCACTAGCACATTTCTGCAAGAGGTATATTTTGAAGGGTAGATAGATACATTTGATGGCAACATTGTTGGCTTGAAATAAAGTTAATGGTTTAAATCATGGCTTGCCCTTACTGTGTGATCTTGGGTACATTGCTTTCGTCTACATGGTCAATTGTATAGCTTGCTTAAAACTGTAGCTTATCAAGGCATGTCAGTGTACTAAGCAGGTAAATGCATATATTTGGATAATTACCAATCAGCAACATGCCATGAGGGGCATCTTGAGCTTGTCCTATAATTATATTAGCCAACATTATGTACAAAAATTACAAATCCATGAATCCAAAATGCTTGTGTTGCTATTAAAAAAAAGGACAGAGGAGGGGATCTGATCTGTGCATGTTTTCCTTCCCATAGCGCACCCCCTTCCAAATAAATGTTCATATATATTATGACTGAAAATGTATTTGGAAAATGCAGAATGTAAAACAAGTAGGATGTTGAAGGTAAAAGAGGGGTGATGTGCTTCATATTTCATAGAAAATGATAAGCCATGTGAATCTGGAATTATTCTTGTGGAGGCTTACAAACACTTGGAAGATCCTGAACTGTTGGAAGATTTCCTGCATTCATTCACACGAGTCTCCGGATATAATGTTTGCAAGGATACACTGGCAGTTGTAAGATGTCACACTGATTGGAATAGAATTGCATGCCTGACTTAGGTATAGAGAGCCTGACATCGAAGTGTGTGCCTAAATGGCCTATTCTGATGCTGACTTTTAGAGACTTATAGGTTGGCACAATAATACAATCAATATATTTTGTATTTGTTCACAAGTGGCTGTAGTGATATTGAGCAACATACTAACAACAGCACCAAACAATTCTTATATTGTTTCTCATCCAAAGGGTTGTCAGCTGGAACCTTTAAGAGAGACCATTTTCTCTTGGGTATGGAATTCAAAATTATCCTCAGTCGGCCTAGCCCAGGCGCAGGGCTAAATGTTTGCACTAGTACTGCCTGGTTTATGTCAGCTTTAAGCGATGAGGGATGTTTACCCTGGTGCCACCTCTCTTGTATCTATTCCATGAGTACGATTGAAGCCTCACTGCTGCAACATTTGATGTGATTCCTCATGCCTGTACCTGAGTGAACCTTCCAATCATAGTTGTGCCTTTTCCTGTTGGGCAGTAATTTCACATTGGTGGCTCATTTCAGGTGGTGTTGCATGACCTCAGGCAAGTGATGACTGACCATAGGTTTATGCTGGTTGCATTCCTGACATGGCAGTAGCACTGTTATATTTAATGTCTAGGGGGCTCATTAGGATTGCGGTTTTTCCACATTCTCCGGGCCGGCGGAAGTGTCCGCTGGCCCGGAGGATGCGGAAAAACCGCTGCAGAGGCTTCAAAGACCCCCCGCCAGATTAGGATAGCTGGGGGGTCAGGAAGACATCCGCCACGGGCGAATTACGACAGCGGCGGAAAAGCTTTGATATGGAGGCGGTGTCTAACAGACACCGCCAGCCATATTAGGATGGGGGTAAACAGATGACTTTCCGCGGGGGCTTCTCTGCTGTGGAAAGACATATGGTGGTTACTTTGGGGGCCCGTTGCGGGCCCCCAGGGTGACGGGGGGTGGGGGGTGCACATGGGGGGTACCTATGGTACCCCCCTGCATTTGCGTGCACGAAGCGACAGGCACCGCGCAGTGCCTGCTGCTTTGTGCATGCATGCAGGGGGGTATGCATATTTAACCTTGCGGCGGGTGCTGCTTCAAGCAGCACCCGCCGCAATGTTAAATATTGAGGAAGTGGACGGTCACATCCTAATTGCACTGGAGGGACCGCCGCTGCGGACGGTCCCTCCTCCTCTGGGGTGGCGGACGGACGCAGGTCCGTCCCCATCCTAATGAGCACCTAAATTAGGCTTGTGGCTCTGTAAGCAACGTTTCGTGTTATTTTATTAAACCTGAACATATTACAAGTCAAAGGGCATGTGATGTCACTTCCACTACCACTGGCTTCTTGGTGAATTGAAGTCCATGGCTGTAACCTAGTGACTCCGATATTTTCCCTTGGCTAAACTGTTAACTTCCTACCATAAGTAAATGTTAAAAGTAAAGGTTTGATGAAACAGGCAAGATTTTAAAAGGACATTTGTATACACGCTTGAGACGCCAACAGTCCCAGAAAACTCCTTTTGGATATCCATTGCACTGCCAGAGACACTTTTTTTTGCCAACACAGCTGTTGAGACAGTGACATCAGGAGTGGAGGTTGAAGCAGCCTGATTGCCGGAAGGAAGGCAGCATATGCGATAGGACCAGGAGACAGATCTACCGCCTGTACGCTCCTTTCATCTCTCCTTTAACGTCCGAGGTGGAGGGGGGTTTTGCATTTATCTTTGCGCCTGAATGAGTTCAATTTCGCTCAGATTAGGACAGGATCTTCCGAACAGCAGGTTAATCCTTCCTGCCTTCATGGGCAACTGAGCAAACAGGCCCATATCAGCCCGGTCGAGTGTAAAATTGTAATTCCAAAGATGAATGTTGTCTTTCCGGTTTCCTTTGAACTTGACCTCAGTGTCTGCCTTTCTTTTCCGTTTGCAGCTTCTGTCCAGGGTCCCTGGGAGAGGGCGATCTCACCAAACAAAGTTCCCTACTACATTAAGTGAGTACATTGTATCATTTGAAACCTGGTAAATTTGCTAAAAGCAGTACACGAAGACCTAACGTAATTCATCATTTTATGTGTGGCGGCTATTGTATTGTAACTAAAAAGCACATATGTTAGGTTTTGAATTGTTTTAGATGAATTCTGAAAATGTTGTATTTGCATGATGTTTGTCTCTGTAAGAAAGCTGTGACAGGACATTTTCAATGATGTCTCAAACATGTATTAGCTATTGTACTGTGAGAGATATACTTCATTGATGATGCAATATGTGTGGTGTACTGGAGAGTTTATTGTCAGCGCACTCAGCTTTGGAAGAATTCAATTGGCCTTATTACGTTTCCCCCTGTAATATTCACTTAGTCTGAAGCCACTGATAAGGCATCTGCATGGGAGTGCAAAGTGTCTGTAGCACTGGTAAACTGTTTCTCACTTCCATTATTTGACACAAGTCGTACCAGTAGTAAAGGTATGCTCATTTCAAATGTCTGCTATCATGTTGAATGCTGCCAAACACTCGGCAAGTATAATGCACATGTCGATCTAATTTGGGGTTTTAAAATGCGGATATTTTGCCTGCAAGTGAACTTTAGAGAGGGTTTCTAGAGTTCTTTTGACAACTGAAATTCGAGCTTTTAAAAACGAACAAGAAAAAATAAACCTGCTCGGTGAGGTTGGTGGGCGGAGCGGGCCCATAGTAAAAACAGTTTCACGAAATGCATCTTTTTATGAGTCCCTGTTGCTTAGTTCATATCGTTTGCAGGCAGAAATGATGGTGGGGAGTAGCTGAGTATAACTTTGACATCAAGGAATAGTTGTTATGCATTTGAACTTCTGTCCATTGTGCAGATTCAGGTTTCTGGAAGCAGGTCTAGTAACTGATGCAGAGAACTCTTGGATGGCACTGAATATGCAGTAAGGGATGGCATGGGTTCTCAAGTACCACTCCACTTGTACAACAACATCACCAACCTTATTCTTGCTTCCCTGTTGCTGGTACATTCATGTTCACGAGGAACATCAACGAAAGTTTCCCAAACGTTGTAAGCGCTACCGGACTGGCCGTTGCGGGCACCGGGCAATCCCCCGGTGCGCCGCAAGGGTGGAGGTCGGTTTTAGCCACTGGGGGGCGTTTTTGTTACAGGGCCGTTTTTACAGCATAGCTGCAAAATCAACCCTGTAACAAAATCAGCCGCAAAACCAGCCCCGGCAAAGAGCTCGGTCGCACCCCAGGGGGCCGGCCGAGCACTTTGCCAGGGCCGGATTTGGTTCTCTGTCCGGCCCTGGTTGTATGAGTGGGATATTGCATGTTATTGATATTGGAAAAATGGAAATTTTTGCAAGTAGCTTTTTTGGAATAATAAAAAAAATCATGTGATGCATTAGACTATGTTGTTCTACAAGTGAAAGCAACTTAAATAGGATGCATTAAATGCATACGGATAGTGCTGTATTCCTTCATTTAAAATGATTGTGCCCTGTAACACAGAATATTGGCATCAAGTGGTTTCCTCTCTTTGAGGTGCGGTGTGGAACCTGAGAGTACTCATAACGAAGCAGTGCATTCTGGGGCTATATCCTACTTGAAAAAGTGTAGGAAAATACTCTACAAATGGGTAGCACTCTACTTACTTCATGCTAAGAGGTGTATATATGGTGCACTGGCTGCAGGACATGGAAATAAGGTTTATATGATGGTGTAGAGATGTGCAGGAATTGACGTTGGCTGAAAAAAATCGCCGTGGCCGTACACAGAGTAAAACCACTTGAGGACTTGGAAGAATGGAGTTGGATGCCTTGTGGTTTGTCTCATTGAAAACAGATAATAGGAAACTTTGAGACAGCTGAATTTTGCAAATGTGCTAAATCTTTGATACACACAGGCCTTGCTAGCTGTGAGATGATTGCTGACTTTCTGGGCTCCTCTAGCACTTTTCAGCTCCAGTGCAAGACATGTACTTCGCTACAAGATGTAACCCTTTTATGTCTTTAGTCTGCCTTTGTTTGAATGCTCTACTGTTTAAACATAATACAATTTTTTTAACTTAAACAGATTGAATATCCATTAGGAAAAATAAATTGAGCTTACAATTTGGAAAGACTGTTGTCAGCCCTCATTTGGTACGCCATGGAGCAGAGGCTCTTGGGCCACGGTCTTGGTGGTTGGGGTCGTTGGAGAACAGTCAAAGTATTCTCAAGTAGATAGTGTGAGAGCAGAAAATCCGAACTCAAACAGTCAAACAACATTCACAATAAAACACTGTACAGCCCACTGGTTGTCTTTAGTATATAAATGCACTTTAAGATCACAGCTAAACAAAATATAACACAATTAGATGGGGGTACAGCTACAGGCTAAACATTCTCATCTCCTTGCTCTTATTAAAACCCTACATCCTCTTAGAGCCCTCTTACACTTTAAAGTACCCTCAATATCTCTGATGAATTCTCAGAAGTATTCATACAGGTAAATATTAGGTGCAGGTTCACTAATCGGTTACCATATGGACAATTTGTAGGTCAGTCTTAATAGTTCTTGAGCCAAAGAGTTCACGCTGGGAAAAGGTTAACTTTCTAATTGCAGCATTATCGTTTTGCTTTGTTGTCACACTCCCACAGTATTTCGAGCTCAGGCCCCATGTTACCTGTTCAGTAGAGATATGGTGCTTGCACTGCTGGAAAGTGCACTTGTCAGGCTTGCACTGTCTGCACTGCACTGCCTGCATCTTCTCTGTTGGTGTGGGAATGCGGGCGGCAGGCTCACCCCTACCTCAAGACGCCAAGGACAGGGCACAAGTGGCCTGATTGGCAATTACTTATTCACAGAAGTTTTGACCTCTGGAATGTGGGGCAGGTGTTCCACTTCAGCAGCAGTATGCAGTATATGTTGCACATCAGGCAGCACCGGTCATCCAAGCAAGTTACAGACATGCCAGATGGAAAGCTGTTGATCTTGCTGTAGTTTCTTCATGCAGTTTCCCACATGAAACACATTCCAGGGCATGTGATGACCCCTCATGACTCAGGTCCGCACCTGGATCACTCCTGATGGCAGTTGACCTCTTCTGGTGATATGTTTTCTAGATTACTCATGAACACAGAGCTAGGTTTTTTAGCTCCCCTAGGACCAATGTGCCAACTGAAGCCCAAAACACAGTTCCACTGCACTCACCCCACAACCCACTCATCAATATTTGAGTGACGTGTTTATGGGAATGGTCAATCCCCAAGAGACATTAGAGGGAATAGTTAGTGGAACCCTAAACTCTCTTTCACTCTCATTGTGCTGGCTAGCAGGGCTGATAATCCCAGTAAGGGATGCCTAAATGCCTTTACAAGTAGCCTTAGTTTAAAGTGGTTGAAGGGTTTCTGCATGGCCTATCTCGTTGCTTGACATTAAGGTTCCTCTTTAGCCCTTCACTTCTTGTGCTTAGCTTTCATAACCTTATTTAATCAGTTAACATTCGCTGGTCTGATACCCCTTTGCTTATTTTTATCCTGCAAGACTGTGTTCGATGAAGAATAATAAATGAGACTCATGGTTATCAACCTTCTACAAACATTTCAAAAGTCAATAACAATTGATGTAGGAATAAAAGGCAGTGTTTAAATTAAGACATTGCAATATATTCAAGAAAACATCATTATCACATTACATAGAAAAGTTGCATATATTAAATGTGGATTCTATATAAATAGCATATATCCCCTTTTGATTGATAAGCACATGCAGCTCAAGAAGGAGAATGCCTCGAAGAGAAAAGTTAATAACCATGGGATCCCCCACTACCAGAGTGATAATAAAGGCATTTGTGATTAATACATTTGTAGATATGTAAGGCTATATGTGTTGTGATAAATGACAGAAACTCTGCAAATATGTTAATTTTCTAACTATTGTGACTGGGGGGAAAAGTGTATTTAAGAACAATATTAAAAAGGTACAGACTGTCCTTTAATGAGCTTTTTTCATGTGATTGCAGAAAAAGGAGGAACAGATACATCCCTATTACATTTTGATGCAATCTTGTTGCTGCTACTTTCACAGGGATTTCAGAGTTGGCATGAATCTTTCAAGGAATGTAGATGTTAAAGCTACAGATGGCAAAGGAGAAATTGATGATAATGACGTGTAGTTTGTAAAATAGCACCAGCTGACCTTGAGGTATTGGTCTTGTTGGCATTGTAGATTCGGTATGCACGTGTTGGAGTGCAGAATCAATGAAACCCAAGGATGCAGACACTGTTCACTGTCCGATTCTTGTCAGAGGCTGTGATCGAGCAGGTGCTGCTAGAATTGATGGGTCACCATAAACTTCATGCTTCAAGATTGACAGCTGCATTGCAGTGCATTATGATAGATGCAATCATAGTGGTCGAATCACTTCTCTGATGTTGAAGGATACTATTGGGGAACTCTAAATGAACATCTAGCCGACTGTTTCAAAACAGTTTATGCATCAAGAGGAAGGTCTCACTTAGGGAGCTTGAAACTTGCAGAATGAAAGAGTCCAATTTGCGCTTATCATTCAATAATTTTCTGAATTAGAATGTCATATTCTTACGCCACTTTTTATGTTAAACTGTCATTTTCATTTATATTGGCATTCATGCTGGCATCATTCCTTCACTAGAAGAAAAATGAGAATTGCACAACCAACCATCAGCAAAGATACTGAGAATTTACCAATCAGACTTGAAAACAGTGAACTGAAGAGCAAATTAATAATTCCCAAAATAGCTTTAAAATCAGCCAGTAAGTCAAATCAATGCTTTTTTAAACTCGAGTTGTATCTGTTATGTTTGATGAATGAAAGATGGTGTGTTGTAAGTCACAAAATAAGTTGGATATTGTGTCCACAGAAGTCTTGGATTTCAGATGCAGACTCGGGCTGTTTGAAGGGCAAAAGGTTTCTGCTGCAGAAGTTCAATACACCTCTTTCTGTGTTAAGGTCGCAACAAGTTTATTTAGCTTATCAAAACACATATTTATCATGTCTGTTTTTGGCAATGAGTCACTTTCCTTACATCGTAATACCACATTTTGATGATCATAAAATGCTTAACAGGAAGGTGAACCCGGAAGTTATCCCACAATAGCTCTCAGTTGTCCTTATTAGATAAGAACCATTCCGTAGGAGTGAGTGATAATAAAGAATAAATGGAGCAGGTGTTGCAAGCAGTTTGCAGGGCAATCTTTCATCAAAGATTTACAATCTCAGTGTCAAAGTGATGGAATCACAGAGGAGTGAATGTCCTAGCAGATTAGTGCATGAAGATGTGCAGATGAATGCTGAAGATTTCCATTCATGGTGTTGGAGGGTATCATGTATTTTTTCATACCAACCTAAGGACGTGCACTTTTGACAATGATACAAATAATAGGCAGTGATTGACAAGGATATTGCTGTATGTAGGAGCTACATATTATGCAGGTCTTCAGCTACAGAAAATGAGGTTCTTTCTTTATCCTCAATACTTAAGAGTGTGTATGATGCTTCTTTTTCAGACATCATTTTCTATGTTGAGGTTAGATTATAAGGGTTGAACACGACACTCTCATTTATGAGTTGCCATAGAACCCTTTGGGCTTCAAGGTTTGTAGTGTACAGTGTAATTGTTTTAAAGCCCACATCTGATCCTTTCATTGCTGTAAGACACTTAAATCTTCTTTCAGGAGATTGAGGGCTGAGGATCTTATTAAAATTGTGTATACCCATTGTGTGAGTGTATGGAAGCCATTCACTAAGACCTTACATCTGGTCTGCATTATTTCTTTGACAGTTTCCCTGATTCTTACCGCAGCGATTCTTTCTGAATATGCCTGCACTTCTTTGATGACGGCATATATATTAGATTGGACGCAAATCTTTTATTTTTTACTGGATGTGGGCCCCCAAAGAAAGTCATTGAAATCGATGCCCTCACTAATCTTGGACCGGTGTTCGTCCACAGCATTTAAACTAAAATGTGCTAGCTATCGCAGGCAAACTTTACCAACCCTACATTTGGGCACCATCATGGGAAATATATGCTATATTCAAGGATCTGGTCTATTTGCTAAGGGACCAGCAACTTTAGAAATAAACGTATTTATGCACACTGCGGTATCTATGGGCCATAAGCCCACTCTGGGTGAGTCAAATGCAGTCATATTATAGGTATCATTTTGAATCATGTCATAAAGTTCTGCATTTTCAATGTTTACTTTCCATTGACAGTTTGGGAATTGAGTTAGATTAACATTTGCAGTAGATGGTGTCTTTAGATCTTTAATAGAAGCAAACTCAAAGCATGGAGTTTACTGAACTGTATTGTTTGAAAATATAATTTCTCTGGGAATCATACATGCTTTGAATAAAGTCTATGTACTTTTAATTCGGCAAAACTTAATTCCCCAAACAATTTTTCATTAATATTTTCTTTCCGATATTCTTAACTATGTACAACAAGTGATTGAATAAAAGCTGTGCAGAGTCGATTAACCTGTTATTAGCGATCAACATCTTTTGAAGTATTTTGAATTTTGGGGAATGATAAAAAGAATATGGGTATGGCCTGTCATCACTGTTAAAATTAGAGAAGCCTCTCTGGAAACCTCTGAGACTATATGTGGGTAGGGCCCTACAATGTTCCCACTGTTTATAATTGTATATTTTCTGGGGGTTATTTGTTCTATGAATGTACTGATGTCCATAATGATGAAAACAAAACAGCTCATGGTGATTTTCAGCATTCAAATGAGGATCTTCATTATTTAAAGTAGTGTGAGAAATTGGTTTATTGGTTGAGGGAGGTGAAACCCTTCCCAAGCATTAATCATATTCCTCTTCAAGGTGAAAAGTCCCTAAATTAAACTGTGCTTAACCCTGTGGTAGCTTGGCACAAATGCCATCAGGCTTAACTTAGACTTAGTTTGTGTGCTGCATAAACACTTAAAGTGTTTATGCAGCACATAAACAGTATGTTGCAAACTGGCCCTCTATATACTGTACCAAAATGAGTTACACTGTGCAGAGAGTCCAGGCAAACCCCAAAGGAATTACAGAGGCACATATGATGCCCCAAATGCTCCCTTTTGTGGTAGTGTGGGCGAGCAGTTAGGCATATCAGAGAGTAGTGCTAAGTGTTTATTGCATACACAAAGGCAGTAATGAGACACACACCCAATAAAGGACTCCGACACCAGCTTATAAAAATCACACATACTTTAATATAAATTTAGATACGAAGATCATCAGAATCAGGTAAGTGCTTTTTGAGGTATACATTTTTACATTTTTTTTAAATGGACAGTGTGCAATTTCTGGATCTGTAATGCTATCATATGGAGGACAGACATGTATTGCACTTCGGCACTTAGCAGCGGCTTCCAGGATTGTTCTTCAGCATGCCTGGGTGCAGAGGTGTGTCATGGCAGCAGGTGTCCCATTCACTTAAATTGGAGAATGTCTGGTTACAAGGAGGATGCAAGCAGGGGCTGAGGGACCAGTCTGGAGGAACCCACAGTGGGGCTCGACCCTTGGGATCCTCAGGCACATGGGGACACCGTTGGTCCACTTCTCCTTGGGCTGTGGGGCTGGATGCAGTGGTGCCTTTTGATTTTGGATTCTGGTGCAGGAGTCTCTCATGGTTTGAGGGGGTCTGCAGAAAGAGGCTGCAGACAGCAACTGGAAGTCCAGTCTGGGCAAACCCAAGCATGGGCTTGGCTCTTGTGGGTCCAGGGACCCCACTGGCACTGTCACCACCCTTGAGCTAGGGGACACAGATGCACAGGTGCTTTGTGGCGTTGAGTGGTGGAGGTCACAGACTCACGTCTTGGTCTTTGTTTTGCAGAAGAGGTGCAAACAGGACTCAGAAAGTGGGTCACACTGTCCCTGAAGTCCCTCGACATGCAGGTTGGTCTTCCTTGACTGCAAATAAGATTCTTTGTCACTAAAGATGGGCCTATAGCCAGTTATTACAAAGGTATCCTCTCGCCTGCCACAGTAAAATTGTGGGAGGTAAGCAGGCAACTTGTGATACACACACCAGTCTTACTCAAAGACGTTGCAATTTAGCACACATCAAATGCCTATTATACATCAAATGTATGTTAAATTACAAGGTCTTAGAGTAATAACTGGCTATAGGCCCATCTTTAGGGACAAAGAATCTTATTTGCAATCTCTCACCGTGTCCTTTATTGGATTCAAGGGTATCTCCCTTTGTGTGATGTTTAAGTGGTCTTCCTTGACATCAGTGTAAGGACGGAGCACAACAAGGCTTTGTGCTGAAAAGGTTCTAATATTCGGGTAGCAGTCCTGTGTGGCTCCGGTTGTTCCTGGTGTCCTCTCACTCGGTGGGAGGACAGATCTGATCTTCAAGAGCACAGGGTCCTCTTCCTGGGGAGCGGCTGTGTCGGGCTGGCCTGGGAGTGACAACTCAGTGGACCGCACCTTGCGTCTTTGGTGCCTGCAGCTGCAGGGGAGTAGCTTCTCTACTCCAAGGGAGTTTCTTTGGCAATTGACGAAGCACTGGTAGATCACCATTTTTGTTTAAGTATGCACAGTGGCAGGATGGGCCAGTTGCTCCACAAAGGTCAGGTGCAGCAGGCAGGCTGGCAGGATTGGCCTCAAGTCAGTCATGCTCCTCGGTTCTTGCGTCTGCAGTCTTCTTCTTCCACTCTTTATTTTGTGTCCAATGTTATCTGAAGATCTGATATCAGGGGTCCCCTAAACACTCAACTTAGGGGCATCAAGGGGAGTGAGGGGTAGTAGTCAATGGGAAACTTACCCTGGGGTCACAACACTCCATAGATGACCACTTCCTTTGGGTAGTGGTCATCACCCTGTTCCAGACTTCTTAATTCCACCACACACAATATTGTGGAACTTCTAAAGTCGTGTTCACTTCTATCTGCCCCACCCCCTCTAGAGGTGTGTCTAGCCTAGCAGTGCAACAAGCCTCCCCCAAAGCTAATTTTCCCACCTGTCCAGGTGCCAAAGGGCTCTGGACAAAGGGCGTCAGCTTCTACTCCTGTAAGAAAAGCCAGATTTGCATACCAAAGGTGGTGGCATACTTGAAGTTCCCCTGCCTTGGAATGCTAATCTTCAGGTCATCCTGTGGGAGGATTTGTTCTGACCACCTGAGAGCAAAGGCCCTTACCCTTGGGGGTCAGAAACTTGAATGTGGTGGCAGGATGGCGAAAACCAGTCAGTCAGCACACTAGTAGCTAGTAGGTATTTAGGGGGCACCTCTAAGGTGCCCTCTGGGTGCATGTATTAATAAAACCAAAACTGGCATCAGGGTAAGTTTATTAATATGAGATATTCAATACCACACATCCCTATTTTCAGTGAAGCCATCCTATAGCTCAGGAACTCATTTTCACCTGTGTCCAGCATATGTTTTTAAAATGTCTTCCTTTATCACTTGAAATATCTAGTAATTGAACAAGACATCACTGGGGCGTATCTTCTCATGAAGTTATGTCCTCACATGAAATATAATGCACCCTGCCTAAGGGCTCAAAGGTCTGTTAAAGGGGTAACTTACATATATTACATATCATCAATATATGATAGCACTTCAGGATCTTCTTGTAACATCTCTATGATTCTTGCTGCAAAAAAGAGCACAGCTATTGTTATACTCGAATTGCAATTTTGTTTATGCATTTTGAAAACCACCAAATTAAAAGTAGTTAGATACTGAAATTAAGTTGCTCTATGTTGGATAAGGAAACAATTATACATGTACAGCGATTATTTATACTATTTTCGAACTAGATTTGTCATTACTCCAGTAGTGTGAGTATTTTGTACAGCATGTGTGCATGTATGCATATTTACATTTCTATAACCTAAAACTCTTCCACATTAGTTATCAGTCTTTAATACCTGAAAAAGATGAGTCTTTATTGTGGTGCTGCAAGGTACTAATATACCATGATATTGTAGCTAATCTTAAATAGCTTTTATATCATAATAGCTTCTGGCTTAATGCACCTGGAACTTACACCATAATCAATCAATCAATCAGTGAACTTGTAAACCGCGCTGCTTACCCGTGAGGGTCTCAAGGCGCTGTGGGGGGGGGGGGGGGGGAGGGTTGTGCTGCTACTGCTCAAAAAGCCAGGTCTGGAGGAGCCTTCTGAAGGTGAGCAGGTCTTGGGTCTGCCGTAGATGGGTGGGGAGGGTGTTCCAGGTTTTGGCGGCGAGGAAGGAGGTCGTTCTTTGTATGGCAGCAGGGGCGAGGCTGGCGAAGCGGAGCTGGCGGGTGGGGGTGTGGTAATTTACTGCATCACCATGGCATAGGACGGCCCAACGGCCAAATTATAAACCGGGCCCAGAGTTCGGTTTTCTAGACGCCCTGCCAGTAAGGCTCAATCAGTGTGCCAACAGAGACTGAAAACCAGTACGAAAACAACTCCGCAACCCATTAATAGGAATTTGAGTGAGATGTGTTTCAGGTAATGACCAATTTCTATGAGACAGGAGTCGGCAGCACGCAAACCAAGATGGCAGCTGTTCCTTGGGCTACAATCTCAGCTGCATCACCGAAGATTTTCTGGCAACAATAAGGGCTTCATTGCGACTTTATTTTTGGCCCAGGTGCTCCTTGCGGGGGTGTTGGACTAAATTTCGGAGGTCTGGTGCCTTCGTGTGAAGAGTCGTAGGCATTTTGCGTTTCTCCTCAGAGAGGGCTCTTGTTTCCTGCAGCATTCCCTGTGAGATTCACACACACAGGAGGCAGGCATTGCTTACTGGCACCTCCTCTCTCGAAAAGCCTTTCCATTCTTAAAGGGGTTTTTTCCTGCTTCTTGTTGGACACAACTTTTGTTTCTGCACAGAATTAAAGGGATTTTGCCCTTTTTATTCTTCATTAAGCTTTTTTGAAACACTGATTTAAGACTTTCTGGAGCTGTTTTTGCCTTATTAAGTATATTGTCCTGTCCAGTAGCGGTCAGTGGTGGGAGTAGCTGCCGGGCAGTGACGTGGGGAGGGGCAGGTAGGGGGGTAGTAATCTATGGATTACGGAGGATTACAGGTAAGTAAACATATAAATAAATTTAAAAAACTCATTGCGTGCACTGCCTCGCATTTGGGGAGGCAGTGCGCACAAAAAAATGTGTTTTATTTATATATATGTTTACTTACTTGTAGTCCTCCGTAATCCATAGATTACTACCCCCCCCTGTCCCCCCCCTCCCCACGTCACCGCCCGGCAGCTACTCTGACCACCGACTACTACTGGTCCTGTCAGAAGACCATATTATACGTCAAAATCTTTGCTATTTGTGGTGGAATTCACCTCCTCCTACCAAATCCAAAGCCATTGATTCACAAGATAATTCATTGGCAACAATTCTGGAGTAAATTCAAGCTATTCATTTTAATACTGACACAATTTCTTCAGATATCAAAAATATTCAGAGAGATATGACTTCATTATCGATGAGAGTTGCAGATAATGAGATTACAATTTTTGATAATACTAAAGCCATTACAACTATGGCTCCACTAATTCCTTAGTTGCTTCTCTCCAACGTTCCTTACTTGATTTGGAAAATAGAAATAGACAATACAACTTATGCATATTTAATGTCCCAGAGGGAGTTGAGGGACAGAGTTGTCATCTTTTCTTGGAAAACCTTCCACCTAAACTATTGAATATCAAATATCCAGAACGTTTTGAGATTAAAAAAGCTCACAGAATGCCCTCGATTCATAAAGCTTATCAAGTCAAACCAAGACAAATCATATTTAAAGTTCTAAGGCACCATCACCTCCTACTCCTACGAATTGCTGCCCGAGAAATACCTTCTTTCCTAATTGAAGGAAATAAAGTCTATATTCATAAGGACTTTGCAAAGGAGACAGTTAAGTGACAGTCGCGCTCTACAAGTACCGAATTACATTACATTACATTACAATACAACAGCAATTTTCAGAATTGAGAGCTCGTTTGCGAAAAGCTGGATACAAATATGGCCTTTTTGACCCCACGGTTATGCACATCTGGAAAAAGGATGTCTCCAAGTCTTTTTCTGCTCCTGCAGATTTAATCAAATTCTTGGATCAGCATAATCCTATTCTCATGGACTCTCAGCCTTCTGGCTCTGCGGGCTAATATTCTATACCCCTTACTGTAGGTTGTTATTCTCTCTTTATGTAAGTGCATATAATGGTGTTTTTCTTCCTTTGTACCTCCGTCTACAATGTTCTATTGGTATGAGGTTTTGGAGACTGACCTCTCTTTATGTTGTTTGGCTTGTTTTGTCTTTATTATATGGGCTACTGTCTTTTTATCCTCTGCTATTATTTATAGAGCAATATGTCTAGGCCACCATTTTTTGAATAATACTTCATGTAACACTTCCAAAATTATACATTGGGATGCTTTTATGGTTAAAATCTTTTATTGGTTTTCAAGAGAAAGGACAAAACAAAGAACATGACCCCCTGCTCTCAAAATTATCTTAGTACAGACAACAAGTGTTGTAGGTAGCGGTGGTACTGTAGTAACTGCATGGAGCGGGTCTGGTAAAGCTGATGACAGACAACCCTGAGAAAACAACAGAAAAAGCCCAACAGTCCCACCCACCACCCCTACCCCTCGTCCACCAAATGGAATACAAATAGGAGGAACAAGGGGGAGAGATTAAAAGAAAAAGGGAAGGAAAGGACAGAGTACCTCGTGATTCATCGCGGTCTGCCAGACCCGCGCGTGGAGCTCGCCTGTGGTATTTGTGTGTCCCCCAGGCGCAAGAGCCGTAGATATATAGGACGTCAGCTCCCTGAACTCTGTTGTGAGTAGCGTTAGGAAAGGACGCCACAGTTCAGGGAACTCAGAACTCCTACCCGCTAGAGTAAGAGTCAGCTTTTCCATCCTCAACACCGTCCAAAGTCTCTGCAGCCATCCAGAGTGTGGGGGAGTCTGGGGGGAGCGCCAGTGTGCAAGTATATTCTGGGTAGCCGCTCCCAGGGCGATTGCAATCAGGCGCCCTTTCGGTGACTTAGCCGGATACATAAGTGGGTTGGGTAAGACCAGGAGGATATAGGCCGGGAATCGTGGAAGTTGTGTGTCTAGGTGCGAGTCTACGTCGTCAAAAATGTGGGACCAATACGATTGGATTCGGCTGCAGCCCCATAGGAGATGTTCCAAAGTGCCCACCTCCCAACATTCCCTTCAACACTGGGCGCTCTGGCGGGGTCGAACTGGTGGAGGGGAACAACGTCAACTCATAGGTAATGGCAGTGCGATCCCATGCTTCCATAGTGGTGCTTGTAATGTGAGAGGCATAGAAGTTAGGTGGTCTGTGTGCTTTATTGAGGAAGGGGATACCCTGTAGGGGCATACCGGCAACTGCTTGATCCTGAAACAGCCAATGTTTCTCGGATTTGAGAAGGCTCCACTCCACTAATTAGCGGAGCTGGGAGGCGTAAAAGTAAAGCTGCAGATCAGGGACCCCGACGCTGCCTTGCTCCGGAACCTGGGTTTGCGGCCCTGCCAGATGAATCGCGCCAAGTCTGATTGGGTTTGTTGGATCCAGCCTATAGGGGGATGCAGGGGAAGCGTCTGGAAAAGATAAAGAATCTGAGGAAGTATAGACATCTTGATAGACATCTTGATGGCTGCTATTCTGCCCAGCCAGGAGAGGGTTTGGTGTTGCCATCGGTCAAGCTCCTGACGGATGTGGGTACGAAGCCTCCCATAATTGGCAGCGATGGTGGCGGGGATGTTGGCACCTAATTGCACTCCCAGGTAAGGAATGGTGGAAGCGGACCACTGTATCGAGTGTTCGTCGCGAATGTGAGCCAGAGTGTCCGGTGCGAGTGAAATGTCGAGGGCAGTAGATTTATCCATATTAATCTTGAACCTGGAAGCCTGCGCAAAGCTATGTAGCTCGACGAAGAGAGCCCTCAGGGTCTGGATCGGGTTAGAGAGGGTAGAGCAGAATATCATCTGTGTACAGGCTGATGGTATGGGTATCACCACCGAATTTAATCCCAGCTGTGATCGGGTGTTGCCGGATTCGCCGCACCAGCGGCTCCATGTAAAGCGTGAAGAGGAGGGGAGAAAGGGGACACCCCTGTATTGTACCTCTGTTTATGGGGAATCGGGACGATGTCTGGCTGTTCACTCGGACCGTTGCATTAGGTGAGCGATAACAGTTAAGTATTCGTGTGCGCAATTTGTCCCCAAAACCAAATTTCGACGGGACTTGCTCCAGATAGGGCCAGTGCATCCTCTCAAAGGCCTTCTCTGTGTATATGGCCAGGAGCATATACTCCCCTTGAGTGCGAGAGGCCTTTTCAATAAGGTGTAGTACCCTTTTGGTATTATTGCTGGTTTGTCTCTGCGGTATAAACCCGCATTATCCGGTTCAATTAGCTGGGGTATATAGGGCGTTAGGTGAGTCGCTAATATACTCGTGTAGAGCTTTATGTCAATGTTTAGAAGGGAGATGGGCCTGTCTTGTCTTGTCAGTGGAGAAGTGTGGCTCACTGGTTAGAGCGGCAGACTCTGAAGCAGAGATCAGGCCCGGGACCAGGGTTCAAGTCCCGACGCGGCAGGGTCTTGGGCTCAATGTCCGCGGACTCGATAATTCTCGCCTCGGCGCCTACTCTAATCATGGGTCCCACGCTGCAACTCTGGGCAATAGCTTGCTTAATCTCCACAATGGCCCCTACAACACTGGGATGCCTGGCTTCCCCTTGGGGGTGCCCAGGACGGGCATCTCACAGGGAGAGCCAGGAAGGGTTCCACAGCGTTATACAGCGCCGGGACGCCCCGTTGGGGCAGCTGTGCGCATTACAAAATACACTACATTTACATTTACATTTACGGGCTTAGGGATGACTACTATTGAGGCCTCCAACATTTCTCCGGGGATGGCCCCCATTTGTGCGAAGGTATTAAAAAGGTCCCGCAGCAGGGGGGCAATTTGACCACAAAAGGTTTTATAAAAGGCTGCCGAGTAGCCGTCAGGCCCCAGGGATTTACCGAGTCGGAGGTGAGAGATGGCCGCGATAACTTCCCCTATCCGTACGGGGGAAGTTATGGGGGTATCTGTACGGACTCTAGGTAGTCAAGACCGTGAAGAGCGTCAAGAGAGTCGCTTGAGTATAGGTCTGCATAGAAGTCCCGGAAAGCTTCCGCTATGTCTGGGTCCTCCGATGTAGGCTCTCCCCCGAGGACCCGAATGGCCTGTACACCCTTTCCCACTTCACGCATTTTATGCGCCAGGAGGCGGCCACATCTGTTGCCCCCAGTATAATAGGAATGACGGAGATGAAGGGCTGTGTATTCGGCCTTTTCCTGATCTAGTGCTACAAGCTGTTTTCTTTCTATGCAAAGCTGGCGCCAGGCCCGAGCGGCGCCTGCGCGTTGGTGCATTTGTTCTAATTCTGCTACCCGCTGGGTTAGTTCAGCTCTCTTTTTACTGCGCTCCACATTACTGGCCGCAGATATGGCGATGAATTCCCCTCGTAGGACAGCTTTGAGGGCAAACCACTGTGTCGCCAAAGATGAATCTGGATTGGCATTAAGGGTCAGGTACTTTTGTGATGGCCGTCTTGATTTGAGTGACCGTAGACGCATGGTGTTGTAGTGTATCGCGCAGGCGCCAGTGTCGCTGTGGTTGCCAGGCGTGTGGGAAGTAGGTGGCCATAACTGGGGAGTGATCAGATAGGGATGCAGTGAGGATCTCAGTGTCTATCGCAAGTGCCTGTAAGGGGGTAGGGCTAAGGAAGTAGTCCAGTCTGGCATAGGATTTATGTGCCCCTGAGTAGTACGTATAGGCCCGACTGTGAGGGTGAAAATGGCGCCACATATCTGAGAGTCCAAGATCGCGAAGCCGATCCAGGTCGGCCTGGGAGAGAGCTCCGACTTGCGTCATGTGCTGAGAAGAGCGGTCAGTGATGTTGTCAAAGACCATGTTTAAGTATCCCCCTGACAGCAAGTGTCGTTCAGAGTTAGCTGTTGCCTCCGTGAGAGCCGTGTGGAAAAATCTCCCCTGACCTTCGTTGGGGCATAGACAGAACCCACTATGAGGGGGATCCCCACTACTTGAAACCGATATGTGAGTAAGCGGCCCTTAATTTCTGCCTCCTTCTGGAGGACCTTACCCTGGAAAGAGCGAGAGACAAGTATAGCAACCCCGGCTGATTTAGTGAGGTTAGAGGAGAATAGTTGCGTGGGGAATGCACGGGATCTCAATCTGTGGTGATCTTTAGGGACAAGGTGGGTCTCTTGCAAGAGGCAAATGTCAGCATTAGACTGTTCTAGATAGTGGGGGACCGCCCTGCGTTTGATCGGGTTATTGAGACCACAGACATTGAGAGTGAGAATTTTAAGCAGTTTCTGGGGCATGTGACATGTGGAGGGGGAACTGGCTGGGACGAGGTCCGGAAAGGCCTTTCAAGAGCTCCTGGCTAGAGGGAAAACATAAATCGACAGCGTTGCAGACCGGCACCCGGAAGGGGGTGGAGGGGGGACGAGGGGAACAATACTCCCAAAAAAACCCTGCAAAACCCACACAAAAGAAGTACCCAAACCCCCCAACAAAAACAACCGGAACAGGAACAGTTCAGGAGAAAAGTCCATTGTACTGAGACGATTGGTGTATCATCCTGTTGGGGTCCATGGTGTGATCTATAGTAAGGAAAACCCTCCCCCCACCACCCACCCAGAACCAGCAAGGACGCGTTAGGAGGGTTCAAAAAAGCGTTGTAGTTCCAGGCCATTCACTTGTCCTCAGAGTCGGCCCCCCGCGAGGGCTTCCTTAGCTGCTGCCAGTGCTTCCTGTTGGCTACGGGCAATTTCCAAGGCGGGCGGCCTCCGAGGGCGCCGCCTTCTGTTCTGGCGCTCTCAGCCTGCTGGAGAGATCTCCTGCCTTGGTCCTGAACCCTCAGTTTCCTCTTCCTCGCTCGGTGGAGCCAGTCCCAACAGGCGGCAAGCGTCCATCAAAGAACGAAGTTAGTGGAGTTTGTTATGGTATCTAAAGATGAGGCGATATGGGAGTCCCAAGGAGTACGAGATCGCCTGCAGCCGCAAGTGGTCGATCACCGGGCGGAACTGCCGCTGTCGCTGAAGGGTGATCAGTGCTAGGTCCTGGTATAGGCCTGGGGAGTGACCCTGGAATGAGATAGGATGGAGGGTCCTTGCCTTTGGGAGGATGGATTCTTTGGTCTTGAAGTCCTGAACGCACACCAGGATGTCTGCCGGTGCCACGTTGGGACCGCGGGGTGGACCCGCAAGAAGCACTTGACCCCCGTCCAGTGGCAAGCTCAACTGGGTCTCCGTAGTGGGATGTCCGGTCGAACTTCGGCTGAGAGCCCTTGCCTCCTTGGCCCCCGGGGGTGGTGCTAACCTCATCTGGGATCCGGTCCCATACCCGGCGAGGGGCGCCGCTGTTGGGTGCAGTCGCCGTGGTGTGTGGGTCACCGGCAGACCAGTATGCACTGATGAAGCCAGGAGGGAAGATGCTGGCCTCGACGGTCTGCAGCCCGGAGCACCACGTTGTTGGGGCCTCCGGAGCTCGGGGAGACCGGTGCCGCCTCCTGGCCGTCCTGCATTGTCGCCGACAACCGCTCCCTCTATCGAGACACGGAGCACCAAGCTGCTCCAAAAGGACCCCTGCTTCGTTGTTGGCGAACCTCGAGCTGTCTTATGCCCCAGAAGGGCCGTACTGTGCCGATTCAGGAGGCGGCGGGCAGGAGCCAGAGAGAACACGTCCTATCCCGCCGCCATCTTGGCCACGCCCCCCCATTGGGATGCTTTTAAAGCTTACATTCGTAGAGTTTCAATCTCTATTATGGCACATGAAAATAAATCTTTTTACTCCCACCTCACCAAATTAAAGAAACAGATTGCATCTATGGAAAGACTTTTTATCACATCTAGAGATCCACAATATGTCCCAACTTCAAAAATACAGATACAAATATAATGTTATGCTTTGTAAAAGATTCAGAAAAGGGGGTGGTGATGAACAGAGTGTCTGAATTAAGCAGACCACTCTTACCCAGTCCAAAGATCAGGGCTTGATCCATCACTGTTATTTATCTCACTGCCCCATCCCAGCTCAGAACCTGGCTATATGCAAATCAGTCTGTCCCTGGCCCAGTGCATCATGGAAACAGGGCAGACTAAACTACCAAGCCAATTCTTCACCAGAAAGGAGACAAGCTACCTGGGACCGGTTTCTGGCATTTCAGCCGTCTTCGGCCCGGCTTGCTTGAATCCTGATGGAGCAGTGAGAAAGGGACTCATGTCTGAGTATACCCTGCCACACCTATAGTGGCCAAAAACGATTCAGAAAAGGGGGTGGTGATGAACAGAGTGTCTGAATTAAGCAGACCACTCTTACCCAGTCCAAAGATCAGGGCTTGATCCATCACCGTTATTTATCTCACTGCCCCATCCCAGCTCAGAACCTGGCTATATGCAAATCAGTCTGTCCCTGGCCCAGTGCATCATGGGAACAGGGCAGACTAAACTACCAAGCCAATTCTTCACCAGAAAGGAGACAAGCTACCGGGGACCGGTTTCTGGCATTTCAGCCGTCTTCGGCCCGGCTTGCTTGAATCCTGATGGAGCAGTGAGAAAGGGACTCATGTCTGAGTATACCCTGCCACACCTATAGTGGGGCCAAAAACGATTCAGAAAAGGGGGTGGTGATGAACAGAGTGTCTGAATTAGGCAGACCACTCTTACCCAGTCCAAAGATCAGGGCTTGATCCATCACCGTTATTTATCTCACTGCCCCATCCCAGCTCAGAACCTGGCTATATGCAAATCAGTCTGTCCCTGGCCCAGTGCATCATGGGAACAGGGCAGACTAAACTACCAAGCCAATTCTTCACCAGAAAGGAGACAAGCTACCGGGGACCGGTTTCTGGCATTTCAGCCGTCTTCGGCCCGGCTTGCTTGAATCCTGATGGAGCAGTGAGAAAGGGACTCATGTCTGAATATACCCTGCCACACCTATAGTGGCCAAAAACGATTCAGAAAAGGGGGTGGTGATGAACAGAGTGTCTGAATTAAGCAGACCACTCTTACCCAGTCCAAAGATCAGGGCTTGATCCATCACCGTTATTTATCTCACTGCCCCATCCCAGCTCAGAACCTGGCTATATGCAAATCAGTCTGTCCCTGGCCCAGTGCATCATGGGAACAGGGCAGACTAAACTACCAAGCCAATTCTTCACCAGAAAGGAGACAAGCTACCGGGGACCGGTTTCTGGCATTTCAGCCGTCTTCGGCCCGGCTTGCTTGAATTCTGATGGAGCAGTGAGAAAGGGACTCATGTCTGAGTATACCCTGCCACACCTATAGTGGCCAAAAACGATTCAGAAAAGGGGGTGGTGATGAACAGAGTGTCTGAATTAAGCAGACCACTCTTACCCAGTCCAAAGATCAGGGCTAGATCCATCACCGTTATTTATCTCACTGCCCCATCCCAGCTCAGAACCTGGCTATATGCAAATCAGTCTGTCCCTGGCCCAGTGCATCATGGGAACAGGGCAGACTAAACTACCAAGCCAATTCTTCACCAGAAAGGAGACAAGCTACCGGGGAACGGTTTCTGGCATTTCAGCCGTCTTCGGCCCGGCTTGCTTGAATCCTGATGGAGCAGTGAGAAAGGGACTCATGTCTGAGTATACCCTGCCACACCTATAGTGGCCAAAAACGATTCAGAAAAGGGGGTGGTGATGAACAGAGTGTCTGAATTAAGCAGACCACTCTTACCCAGTCCAAAGATCAGGGCTTGATCCATCACCGTTATTTATCTCACTGCCCCATCCCAGCTCAGAACCTGGCTATATGCAAATCAGTCTGTCCCTGGCCCAGTGCATCATGGGAACAGGGCAGACTAAACTACCAAGCCAATTCTTCACCAGAAAGGAGACAAGCTACCGGGGACCGGTTTCTGGCATTTCAGCCGTCTTCGGCCCGGCTTGCTTGAATCCTGATGGAGCAGTGAGAAAGGGACTCATGTCTGAGTATACCCTGCCACACCTATAGTGGCCAAAAACGATTCAGAAAAGGGGGTGGTGATGAACAGAGTGTCTGAATTAAGCAGACCACTCTTACCCAGTCCAAAGATCAGGGCTTGATCCATCACCGTTATTTATCTCACTGCCCCATCCCAGCTCAGAACCTGGCTATATGCAAATCAGTCTGTCCCTGGCCCAGTGCATCATGGGAACAGGGCAGACTAAACTACCAAGCCAATTCTTCACCAGAAAGGAGACAGACTACTGGGGACCAGTTTCTGGCATTTCAGCCGTCTTCGGCCCGGCTTGCTTGAATCCTGATGGAGCAGTGAGAAAGGGACTCATGTCTGAGTATACCCTGCCACACCTATAGTGGCCAAAAACGATTCAGAAAAGGGGGTGGTGATGAACAGAGTGTCTGAATTAAGCAGACCACTCTTACCCAGTCCAAAGATCAGGGCTTGATCCATCACCGTTATTTATCTCACTGCCCCATCCCAGCTCAGAACCTGGCTATATGCAAATCAGTCTGTCCCTGGCCCAGTGCATCATGGGAACAGGGCAGACTAAACTACCAAGCCAATTCTTCACCAGAAAGGAGACAAGCTACCGGGGACCGGTTTCTGGCATTTCAGCCGTCTTCGGTCCGGCTTGCTTGAATCCTGATGGAGCAGTGAGAAAGGGACTCATGTCTGAGTATACCCTGCCACACCTATAGTGGCCAAAAACGATTCAGAAAAGGGGGTGGTGATGAACAGAGTGTCTGAATTAAGCAGACCACTCTTACCCAGTCCAAAGATCAGGGCTTGATCCATCACTGTTATTTATCTCACTGCCCCATCCCAGCTCAGAACCTGGCTATATGCAAATCAGTCTGTCCCTGGCCCAGTGCATCATGGGAACAGGGCAGACTAAACTACCAAGCCAATTCTTCACCAGAAAGGAGACAAGCTACCGGGGACCGGTTTCTGGCATTTCAGCCGTCTTCGGCCCGGCTTGCTTGAATCCTGATGGAGCAGTGAGAAAGGGACTCATGTCTGAGTATACCCTGCCACACCTATAGTGGCCAAAAACGATTCAGAAAAGGGGGTGGTGATGAACAGTAGTTTGGTCTGCCCTGTTCCCATGATGCACTGGGCCAGGGTCAGACTAATTTGCATATAGCCAAGTTCTGAGCTGGGATGGTGCAGTGAGCTAAAAAACGGTGATTGATCAAGCCCTGATCTTTGTACTGGGTAAGAGTGGTCTGCTTAATTCAGACACTCTGTTCATCACCACCCCCTTTTCTGAATCATTTTTGTCCACCATAAGCGTGGAAGCGTATACTCAGATGTGAGTCCCTAGCTCATTGCACCATCAGGATTCAAGCAAGCCGGGCCGAAGACGGCTGAAATGCCAGAAACCGGTCCCTGGTAGCTTGTTTCCTTCCCAGTATAAGAATTGGCTTGGTAGTTTGGTCTGCCCTGTTCCCATGATGCACTGGGCCAGGGTCAGACTAATTTGCATATAGCCAAGTTCTGAGCTGGGATGGTGCAGTGAGCTAAAAAACGGTGATGGATCAAGCCCTGATCTTTGGACTGGGTAAGAGTGGTCTGCTTAATTCAGACACTCTGTTCATCACCACCCCCTTTTCTGAATCATTTTTGTCCACCATAAGCGAGGAAGGGTATACTCAGATGTGAGTCCCTAGCTCATTGCACCATCAGGATTCAAGCAAGCCGGGCCGAAGACGGCTGAAATGCCAGAAACCGGTCCCTGGTAGCTTGTTTCCTTCCCAGTATAAGAATTGGCTTGGTAGTTTGGTCTGCCCTGTTCCCATGATGCACTGGGCCAGGGTCAGACTAATTTGCATATAGCCAAGTTCTGAGCTGGGATGGTACAGTGAGCTAAAAAACGGTGATGGATCAAGCCCTGATCTTTGGACTGGGTAAGAGTGGTCTGCTTAATTCAGACACTCTGTTCATCACCACCCCTTTTCTGAATCATTTTTGTCCACCATAAGCGTGGAAGGGTATACTCAGATGTGAGTCCCTAGCTCATTGCACCATCAGGATTCAAGCAAGCCGGGCCGAAGACGGCTGAAATGCCAGAAACCGGTCCCTGGTAGCTTGTTTCCTTCCCAGTATAAGAATTGGCTTGGTAGTTTGGTCTGCCCTGTTCCCATGATGCACTGGGCCAGGGTCAGACTAATTTGCATATAGCCAAGTTCTGAGCTGGGATGGTGCAGTGAGCTAAAAAACGGTGATGGATCAAGCCCTGATCTTTGGACTGGGTAAGAGTGGTGTGCTTAATTCAGACACTCTGTTCATCACCACCCCCTTTTCTGAATCATGCTTTGTAAAAGAGCAGGTTTACTTATCTCCTGGCCCAGATGGAATTCCGGGTGAATTCTATAAGTTTTATCAGGACCAATTATCCCCTTTTTTACTTTCCCTTTTTACAGAATTTCAGCGCACTTCCTTGATAGGGAGATCTTTTAATGAAGCCACTAAAATTGTTCTTCCCAAACCTAATAAAGACCATACCTTAGTATCAAATTTTCGTCCCATCTTTCTAATTAATAAGGACTGTAAAATATATGCCAACATTTTTGCGAATAGATTATCACCCTTACTATCCAATATTATACAACCTGATCAAACTGACTTTAATGAAGGTAGATTATCCGCTCATAATACCTGCTTGCTCTTTCATGTATTATCCCTTGCCAAAGAATCCAGCTGTCCAATTGGTGTAATGGGCTTAGATATGGAAAAGGCATTTAATAAGGGTAATTGCCAGTTTTTATTTAAAACTAGAAGTATTCGATTATGGTCCTATTTTTATTAATATGATTAAAGCTTTGTATTCAGCACCCTCAGCTTCCATTTTTGTCAATGGTGTGTGCTCTTCCTCATTTTGTTTATATAGAGGCATTCACCAAGGATGTCCTCTTTCTCCTTTACTCTTATTGCAATTGAACCCCTCTTCTGTTCTCTCTGTATTAGTGATCTATATACAGGTGTTGTTTTGAAAAATACTAACATTAAAATGTCTGCATACACTGATGATGTGTTATTATATGTTAATGATCCCCTTACCTCTATACTTATTATTCACAAGTATGCTGATGTTTCTGGTTACACCCTGAATACTAATAAGACAGAATGTTTTCCATTAAAGTTTTTTTGTAATTCTTCAATGTTGGCAAATACTGATATAATATGGGCTCCAAAAAAACTCAAATATTTGGGAATAAGTTTTACCCATTGAATTAAAGATACAGTTGAAACCAATTGTTCCACAATTTTAGCTAATACCAAAGAGAAACTGGATAGATGATCTAATCTTCATTTAAGTTGGTTGGGACATATTGAAGCAAATAAAATGTCTATAACTACCCAAATTCTATACCTATTGTCAATGATACATTTCTCTTTCCTGTACACTTTTTATGTTTTTATGTTTTATGTTAAATTATATAAGTTATTTACTAAGGTCATCTGGAATAATAAACCTGCACAAATCAGTCTTAAGACTTTTCAACTGCCCAAATGTGAAGGTGGGTTTGGTCTTCCAGAATAAAAAAATATCATTTTGCATTCCGTGTGGCACCATTTTCCATATTATTCCCCCTTTTAATGCACCTAAATGGCTTATCGAGGAGAAAAATATGTTGGCCCCATATCCATTAACAGCGGACCCTACCATGGCAAATGGCTCCTTTGGTAAATGTTCCCCCATTTTTGCAAACTCTAAAATTGCTCTTTTATCATTTGGTAGTAGCTTTTCTATTTGGTTCAATCCTAAACTCCAATATCAAAAGCATATTTCTTTCTAGAATTTATGGATTACTGCTGGTATTTTCTTTGTTGCTGACATATGTCAATATGAAATGTTTTACACATTTGATGTTAGTTAAGCTAAATACAACCTACCTTTGTCTAAGTTGCCCAAATATACATTACTATGCAATACTGTTCTTAATGCTTATCCACAACTACCTTCTATGTCTCAGTCGTCTAGTATGGAGTTTTGTGTTTCTGTGTTCAGCTTCTCAGGACATATAGCCTCTAAAGTATATAAAAAATGTACCACGCCTAATTCCCCCTTCCACATCCCCATCACAAAAGGTCACCTCACATAAATGTTCAATCCCCATGCGTATCCTGGAGGGATATTTGGAAATCCAACGCGGCTAATTATCTTCCGGCTACTCTTATACAAACTAATATTTATCTACTTTACCAATGCTTCTGGACTCCAGACAAAGAATTTAAAGCTAAACTTCTAGGAACTCCAAATTGTTGGCATTGTCAGCCGACAACTGGTGACCTACAACATTTATCTTTCAATTGTTCTATTATTCACCAGTTTTTATCAGACATATAGATTATTATAACCCAGACACTTAAGATCCAAACAACTCTATATTTTCATATTCTAATCCTCAAATCTTTTTTTAAATGTACATTATCCCATATGGATTGTAAATTGTTTGATTTCCTTATTTCTACTGCAATCAAATCTATTACGTGTAATTGGAAAAACGCTACATTACTCTGTTAATGCATGGTGGGAATGGATTATTTTTCTTAGATGTGGAAAATGCTCTTTTCCACGTTCCACGTTCTCCTGATGAGTCCTCTCCTTCTAGGTCTAAGATGTGGTCCAGTCTGTATTCCTATATTATTGCATGTTCTTCAATTTAAACTTTGAATCTATATCAGTCAATCTTTGTTCAATGTAGCCCTTTTTTGTTTATATTATCAGTTATATCTTTTCATCTATTTATTAAGGTTGGTATAGGTATTCTATTTAATTACTAATGGTTGTTTATATTTCTTATATTGCAATATGTTCCTATACTTTGCTGTTCGGTATTATTCTTTGTATTGTGTTTAATATTTATGAAAAATTCATTTAATAAAACATTTTGAACAATAATTCCCATGAGACATTATAGGGATAGTTAGTGGAACACCAATACCTCTTTCATTAAGGAATATCACACTCTAGAACACTAGGAAATGATGGATACATTTTAAAGATTTATTTTTAAAGTCAAAAACCTATTTTAGTGCATGCAACATAAACTGTAAATAAAATAAAGGCAAATAAATGGTAACTGCAATATTTGCTAAAAGGATAAATAACAATAAAAACTCTAACATATTTGCTGTATTATTTTATAACAATCCTACCCTTATTCTTCTACCTGTATTGGCTAAACTAATTTAGCATAGAAGAAAAAAAGCCTAATTTGAGTTTCAGAGATGTTCATACCGTTTTGAGTAATAGGGCTTATGCTAAGCTTGCTATTCTTGTCATACCTTGT
The DNA here is from genome assembly GCF_964263255.1 of Lissotriton vulgaris. Lineage (NCBI taxonomy): Eukaryota > Metazoa > Chordata > Amphibia > Caudata > Salamandridae > Lissotriton > Lissotriton vulgaris. The sequence continues at coordinate 667,458,487 of NC_141696.1, forward strand.
CATAACAGTGCATTTAATTAATATCAGCAATTGTAGTCCACAACAATAAAACTTTAAACATTGAAAGGATAAAAGCAAAGAGAAAAAATGCACATAACTTCATTCATATAAAATGACAGATTTACTGTCCAGAAACCTGTTGCCAAATTAAAACAGAGTTCTGCTAAGTATGTTTACCTAGCAATGACAATTCAATATATCCTATTTAAAATGAATGAGGATGAAATCCTAAAAACTCCCCTAGATTTCCTGCCTCAGTGTAAATTAAGTAGTCCATATAAAGGGTGCAACCAATGACAAAATGAAAGGATCATCTGTCCCATAACATAATGCTGGGGCATCAGGGTAGGATTTTACTCCAAATTTCTTGAAAAATGTTGAGAACAGATTTTCACATTATCCCTTAGATTTTCATTTGGGGTGGCCTAACTCTCGTCATTTATTGTAGCATAATTACAGCAAATTGATTACAGCAAAATTACATGAGATTACTCAAAATTATGTGAGGAGCATATCCCAGCATGTTGCACTATTTTCTTAGCACAAAATGCACACTTGCATTGCACAACATGAACAGCATCAGCTAGCAATCACTTGCACTCTGTTCCTGTGCTCTTCTACTAGACATTTTTGTCCCGCATTACTCTAAATTACACCAGCGGGTGTCATCGAGTAATTTTCAATTTTACATGAGTAGCACAAAATTTCTCCTATCACTCTGGCATAACTGGAATTTCTCCCAGACTTAAGGGCCGATTATGATCGCGGACGGACTTGCGTCCGTCCGCGATCATTGAGGAGGAGGGGACGTCCGCATGGGCTGCGGAGTCCCCTCCTGTGCGATTAGGATGTGACCGCCAGGGTGGCGGTCACATCCTCTATTTTTAACATTGCGGCGGGTGCGGCTTCAAGCTGCACCCACGGCAATGTTAAAAATGCACGCATTGCATTTGCATGCAGAAAGAGGCAGGCACCGCGCGGTGCCTGCCGTTTTCTGCATACAAATGCAGGGGGGTACCATAGGTACCCCCCATGTGCACCCCCCACCCCCCTTCACCTAGGGGGCCCGCAACGGGCCCCCGCAGTGAAGTTACACATGTTTTTCCACGGCGGAAAAGCCGCCGCGGAAAAGCATGTTTGCAGGCACATACTAATCTGGCGGACGGTGTCTGAGAGACACCGTCACCAGATTAGTGCTTTTCCTCCGCGGTTGTAAGCCAACCGCGGAGGTAAAGCTGCGGACGGAAACCAGGACCCACCAGCCATCCTAATGTGGCGCTGGGTCTTTGGTGAGTCCGCTGCGGATTTTCCGCATTCTCCGGGCCGGCGGTGGCTTCCGCCGGCCCGGAGGATGCGGAAAATCCGCAATCATAATGAGCCCCTTAGTGTTTCAGCAGAAAAACCTAAAGTGCAATGTAGTATGTTGCAGTTACAAAGGTCATCAGTTGCTTTTATTTTAAGCTCAAAATGCGACCTTATAGCAAATGTTGAAGCAATAATAAATATAAATATAAAAAAAAGTGCAGAAAAACCCCAGAGTACCTCGATTCTGTTGTTCCATGTGTTCACTGCAAACCTTTACCGTGTATAGTGCATTTGCAGTAATTGTTTAACATAAATTAAACATATTTAAGTTAAGTGATGTAGTGGCGTGATATGACGTAAGAAGCTTAACACACCATTCCTGAAATTATTTTAAGTACACTGACATAATTTAAATTTCGCCCAGACTTAATTTTAAGCCTTTGCAGTGAATATTTCTTATAATATAGATTACTGTGCATGAAATATGGGATACAGTACACCCTGATATAATTTATTATGACATTCGTAGTCGCCAAGAAATTCTGTGACCATATAGAGGAAGGCCGAGATGCATTATATGGTTAAGAAACTCCAAGATGACTTGAATTATCCTTGTAAGGTTCCAGCAGAGGGTATTTTATTCATTATAATATATTGTCCCATAAGCCTTTGAACTACTTAAATACTTGGTATCTTGCTCTTTCGTATGAAACGTACAGCATGGTTGCAGACAATAAAAGCGAAATCTCCTGTGAAAAATGTAACACACCAAAGGCAGTTAGTAATTAGTTGCCAAAAAAAATTAGATATGTAATATATAGAAACATATAGAGAGATTCGGACTTTCTTGTAATGACCCAAAGCATGCAAAAAATAAACATGTTGTCATAAATGTCTCCTTTCTACTGATCAATGTTCACTTTAGAAAAATGCTGTGTACCCTGCAGCTGTAATTATGCTCTGTGACTTGCCTTTCACTTAAGGTGGTGGCTCTGAAAGCAGGTTTTGTGACTTCTAAGTTATTAAAGTTGAGCAGCTACATCATTTCATTAAGTCAGGTGTTGGAGACATCACAACTCAATTGTAAAATTTCAATTAGAGATAAGCTTTTGTATAGTGCTTGCAGGATTCCATGTATCATAAATAACGTTGTGGTCTGGTAAAACCGCACAAACTGGATGCCCATGGTCAAGACAGCATAGTCCCCCGACACCATGGCCATTAAGTCTTTATTCCTGAACTCAAGATCATAGTGGTCAAGATGCATATTAAACTTGAAACCCTCTCTCAATCTTCGGCCCCAGCAGTGGTTTCAGTAAAGTAACAGGGGAAGTCATCAAAGTACATATACATATTCCTAGGTACAAATGCAAACCCTCTGGAGCGGTAGGGAGACCGCTGATTAGGACTTCACACATTTCACCATGGGAGCCCTGAGAGCTCTGAGAGTCATAGAGATAGCAGGACTGGGGGTTGACTGCCATGGTCACTCTGAAGAATCATAGTGGGCAGTCATTGCGGTTCAACTCTGATGATAGCAGTCCACCCTGAGATAGTCATTAGGACTAAGCTTATGATGTTTATAGTACAAATCATAGTGATTCACACATGCCGCGTTTCTTATTGTTGTTTGAAATATAATAATGAAATCATTCCAACATCTAGATAGTTGTAGCGCCTCGTTACAGGGCATCTCGAAATACATGTCATTGATGACCTTATGGGATTCCCGTATTGTGATTGTTAATGTTTTTGAATTTGAAAAAGTTTGACTTTACTATCCTTACCTGTCTACCTGATTAGTTAAGTAATGCAAAGTCTGTTCTTATCTGGAATTGCAAATTGTAAACAAACGGGGAACTATAATTGCACACAGAAATAATTTTAAATACAATGTGTGTTCTGTTAGTACCTGTTTTCACTCTGAATACAGTGGGTGTCACAGAAGGAAAGTGTTCATATTTTTTTAATGCATCACTTTCTCATCATCATTTGTGCATGGCTTTGTTTAAGGATTAGCTGAACGCAGCTAACCTCCCTTTTTCCCATCCTTAGGCTGTGTCTAGGAGAGAGGCTACATTATTTACAAACCTGTCGACTGCATTTCCATTTGGTAACCGAGAATCGCGCTTATTATGCACTTATTAGCAATCTCTCTGGGCAACCGCGAGGAGCAGAGTCATTTCCAAATCCTGCCGCTGCAGCAGAATGGAAGAACGCTCCCGAACAGCTGGAAATGCTGTGCTAATAACCACCTTTGTGATTACACCAAACACCTAATCACTGCAACCAACTAAAAGAACTCACGTCCAGAATTAAACTTTCTTTTCGGTTGCTGCAATAAAAAGCATGGCAGGTTACTGCAAGCTGCATACCTTCCTCTAAATGTTGCAGTGGCCTGCAGTGTCGCCGCCACATAAATCAATGTCAGATTAGGCCTTCGATGAAAAGATCACCAGAGCTCAAGTTTACCTTTGTTCTACTCTCTTGAGGGCTGGGGCTGCAGTTCATTTGAAGTGCACGGTGATGGGACTCCACACCAGTCAGACGAAGCCCAGTGCCTTTCAGCGTTCACATGCAGTGCCTGTTTAAGTCCTGGATTTTTTTTCTGCCTCTTCTTATAAAGAAGCAACCTCTCCTTAACCCTCTCACTGCCAGTAGTCAGGAGACGTAACTATTTGTTAGGCTAAGAATTTAGTCATTTTAACTTTCTCCATCAACATTTCTGTTCCCCCATGAAGCATAATGGGACCATTGATTTCTCCAGTTTTCTTCCGCCTCTTTCCCAAATATTGACATGCATTTTTGCGTGACTCGAGGATTTGCCCTGACAGAGTGAGCTCATCTCCTTGTACAAACTCACTTTCCTTTCTTTCTCATACTGTTGTCAGGTGCTGCATCCATGTGCATGGAAAGTTTTTGGTTCAGTGACTTATTATGCACTGTTGTAAAGACGCTCTTTGATGTATACTGTGTGGGTCACGATGTTTTAATCTAATTATATTCACCATTTAGTTTCCAGGTGCTTCTCTTTGCATGCATGCCTTTTCGTTGTTAATCCCGTACAGGCTTATTTCCAAAAATGTTTAAACCATTTAGTGAGCTGAAAAAAGGTTTCTATGAAAAGGTGTTCTTGGGGATAGGTGGCCGACCTTTGAAAATTAACACCTTCTTGATAATCCCTTTGTCTCATTACCAGAACTTGTGCGATTGTGAGAGAATCCCTTTATATCCCTGTGGCTCAAATTATGAATGTGTTATTGGACAGTTTGCAGTCAGGCACTGTTCCAATTGCTTACTACCACCAACTGCACATGACATACTAGTTTCTGTCACCCGGTCTTCATCAGATGCTACACAATGTAAAGAAATCGATCTACTGGGCATGGTTTGTTTGTGGGTTGGCTTTTTAGGCCGAGCCTAGGCAGCGTATTCGAGCCTAGGCAGCACTTGCGCTGTCTGTTGACATGTTGTATTCAGACAGAGGGCTTACAACCCGCCTCCACCTTCGGATTGGCTTTTGTAAGTGTCCTTTAAAACACGTTGCTTCTAATTGGATAATGGTTCCTGCTTGTCGCATCTTTTTTCTAATTTGTTGACTCCCATGGATGTTCCCCAGGACTTGTCCTCTTCCGCTTGCTTCTATATACTTTCTACTCAGGAACTTAAAAAAAATTAGAACAGCTCTTCAGAGCTCTTCACACACATTTATGTGTTTCCTTTCATCAGCAGGCTCCTGCTTCATCTTCAACTTTGGCGGCCAAATCTTGCATGAATTGATTTCAAAACACTGCATTCATTTAATTTGCTTTACCAAAGATCTAGGATAATGGGACACATGATTCGCTAATTTTTCATTCTCAGCTACGTCCATCACTAAACTTGGTTACTTGGCTCCAAACAGCAGAATCAGATTTGGTGCAGAGTGAGCAGCACACTCAGGTGGACATGCATGTGCAAGGCTCCAGCTTCATCCCACTCACGCTGCTTTTGATACTGGCTAATGAAGGAATCATAACGAAACCAGCTGATGCTCTGCATGAAACACGTTTAATGTGATATCACACTCAATAGGATATAGCAGTAGCTGAAATATCGCGTTTGCACTAATCCGAGAATATTCAGGCTTCACAACAATGCCGGTGTCCTATTGCTCTGTTGTTCATAGTTTTTTCTTCTTGAAGATTTGTTTGTGTCTGCTAATTACATTGGGCAGCCTCCCTGCCTCTACGTCTGCCTCTAGTACTCTATCATTTACTGCTGCCTCCTGTAATGATTTCCAATCAGGTTCCGCAGGAGCGTCAGGAATCCGGAGAATAATCCTCAGCCTTCCCCTACGGCCTTTTGACTCTATCAAACACTAGAGTAAACGAATGGCTCGCCAGAGGAAAACAGGGAAACAAAACAAGGAAAGGTGGGGGAAGACAACAGATCCTGGCAGTGGACTTTAGAATGGATGCTTGGTCAAAGGCAGGCTGGAAGGAGAGAAATATATTATCTACACTTAATAACCTCCTTCTATGTACACAATGTCTATATACACATATGACCATCACCTACCATAACTAAACATCTTTACCGTAGGACATAGTGGAAGGGTGCAAAGAATAACAAAAATAAAATGAAATGAAGCAACGTTTTGGATTACAAGGAGTATTCATTGTCAAAAGTGATTAAGTTATTTACAAAGAACGAGTGATTATCACGATATCAGCAGTGCGCCTGGATTGGAGTGAAGTACTGCAAATTACCGATGTGAAAAGGGGCAGATCACGTACTCCAGGGAGCACGCACACAAAGTAGAGCTTGGAAACACATGGTTAAAAAGGAGTAAATTGTCAAACAAGGTGTGCAGGGCTATCTTTGATGAATGATAATCTAAACATGGTCACCTAACAGTTGCAATCAAATGCAGCAGATTTACCAGTGATGTTTTAAACAACAACCAACATGCATGTTATTATTTGTGAAGAAGACAATAATAAATAACCACCTAAACAAGCATTCAAATTGCAGACAGCTATCACGTCTCAATGTCACTTAAAGACTTTATAATATAATCTTTCAAAAAGATTGCAGGCATAATAGAAGGTATTTAAAGTTAATATGAAAATATATATATTTAGAAAAGCATACTTTGAACCAGCTTTGCAAATGAAGGTGTATATATACTGTTTTAGACGAATGTGAATAATATTCACAATTTTTGGGCTGTTACTCAAAGTGAAAGAAGCCAATAGCAAACAAGGGCTGAATCACTTATCTATGATGTATGCTGTGGAGGACAAAAGAAATTTGCGAATGGCTGTTTAACAGATCGATGGATGAAGCATGCTGATCAAAATCCCTTCTTCGTATGTATATTATAGATGATTTTTGTACAAAAACAATAGTCTGGTAGAGCTAAAGCTGTCTCAAAAGCCAGACCTAACATATATCATCTCAGTCAGCATTGGAAGAATTCAATTTATCCAGTCAGAATACTGTGAATCTGAATTGGTCCTGGGCAACGTAAGCACTCGGCTATGGAGGAAAGCCAGCTAATCAAGAGCGGACACCGGAAATAGGCCACAAAGCCATCCAATCAGGAGCAAGAGACTGACCAAAAGTCCACTCTTGGATTTATGTCATATATTGGAACAAATAGGTCTGGCCAACAGACAGCTAGCTAATGATGCTTGTAGCCAAGACCCAAAAAGACAGACTCTGACACAGGGGACTGGAAATATTCCTTACCTTTTTAGATCCTAAAAGGACCATATGTAAACAGCAGGCAGATCACTGCAGACAAATTAGAGTACCAAAAGTCAATCTCAAACAGAAGTTCTTATTTGAAATTGTCACTGTGAAGACTATTGACTGCAGTATTTCTGTCTTCCAAAACATGGGAGAGGAACCAAAAACAGAAGGCCTCAGTGGAATTTGTGTCTAGTTCATTTTCTATTATGTGCTAGGGCCAAGCCCCAGAGGGCCACAGCACACTTTGCGCCCGCACTGTCATAACATATTGACGCTTTCCCTTCTCCTTTTGTACAGTGGCTTCATAGCAGCTTTTCGGTATTACATATTTTTGGAAGTGGAGTACTTGTTGAGGACAACAACAATTTAGCTTTCGGAATGTACTGATCAGAACAATAAAAGAACTTCTAAAATCGTATATATAGGTTTTTACTGTGTAAATCATAGTGATTCAAAGATAGAATAAAAAGCATACAATGCTTGGACATTCCAGAGGCACTCCCTGAAAATATCGAACAGGGCGATATGTGCTGTTAAACATTACCTTGGGCTACTTTTGTCCGCGGGGTGGCTTTGTGGGATGAAGTGCTTGAAGAAGTGCCAGCTCCAGTCCCAGCAAGACCCGCTCAGCTTCCTCCTGGACTCCATTCGACTGAGTACAAATAACACTGGTTATTTTCAGCGCTTAAAAATGGTAAGAGGGAGGCGTGTAAGGTTATATGAAATCACAAGTTCATGTTGGCAGATTAGTACCTATTACTGAGAGCAGGCAGTGTTTGGAAGGCTGTCTTTGTTGTTTAGAACTTCAGTTCACTTCAGAAGCTGAGCATTGATGGGTGACCTGCATAATTTCAATTTTTGAATGTTCCCCATTAATCACGAATACAATGTTCTGACCACTGGACTAAACTATTTTACTGCTGCATAGCTTTGAAGCCGTCAATGCACTGTAAAGTCGAAGCACGAGACTGTGACGATGCAATGATGTGCCGGATCTGGCAGAGTGCAAGATCCCATTAGGGCTGCAGCTAATAAAAGTCTGCCAATGGCAGAGGCTCCCTAAAACAGCTAAATTAATCATCGCATATTCATGACATTTTTTACACCAAAGGCTAGTTTGATGTGTTTGCTTCTGTGAAGAGAACCTGTAAGTTTTGTTGTGGAAGTTTGGTGATGTGTTTTGTATTTATAAATGGTTTGCCAGCGCGTATGATGCTGGCTCCTTCTGCATCTGGCTGTTGCATACTAACAAATTAGAGTGTTTGCTAATGTGCACGACCAAATTAGCTAAAATCAGAGTAAACTTGGCAACAATAAGATCTGTAATTATGAAAACCTGCTGCTTCCTGTTATTAAACCGTGGGGAGGATAATTCCTTTTATGTCCGCAAACTTTGAAAACTTGTTTATTGTCATCAAAACTGTAAATAAGGCTACTAACTGTGAAAATGTGATTTTGTTATAACTGATCAGTCTATGTTCACAAGTTTGGTCTTGCGGTATGAGCTTATTTACTTTTGCTAAGTATGACAAGGCATGTATAACACAAAGAATAGATTTGTAGCCAACTACGGACAATAGACTGTGCATGCAAGTGAGTGGCTCATGGGTTTCTATGAACTCGCATTAGCCCTCACTGCGTAAAAAAGCATCTGGCAAGCATTTGCTCATGTTCTTGAGGTTGCCCCCCATGTTGCCATGGCAATACCTGCTAACTGTTGTCAGCAAGCTACTTACTACCCCTGTACCTACCTTACTCACTGAAGCAGGATAGACCTGTAGGTGCCTTAATGGAACTACACATGCCACTGCACACGTTTATATATATACCTAGCCCTACATTAGCAGTAGGAATGTGTACCTGTAATACACCACTTGTGCATTTCATGATAAGGAACGTGCAGCCTGCCATGCAGAGAGGGGGCAGTTCCTAGCATGCATGGTGCAGTATCTTTGACAGTGCTGTATGTATGTATTTAGTGGTACTTGCACAGTGAAAACCTGATGAAGGAGGAATAGAGTGCTGAACAAAGGACAGGTGCCCTGAGATTCATTTCAAGGCTCTTCAATTTCCTTCTGCTTTGGAGGCAAGTAGGAGTCAGTGTGGCACCGACGGGGCACTTTTTAAGATCCTAATTGTTCCTTCTGCTCTCTACCTTTTTGCAATTTCAAGTCATCAGTCTGTGACAACCTGGCTTAAGTTCTACTGCTGTCCACCTGACATGGTTGATTACTCATCCGGTAATTCAGCTGTGCTATGCTATGCTATGCTATGCTATGCTATACAGTCTTAATGTAGCTTAGAGAATCACCCCCAAAGGGTATCTCGGTGCTGAAGCACAGTCCCAAGACGAGAAAGGAAACGAAGAAATATAGTTTAAAAAAAACAGATTATAAGTGGCTTCTTGAAGCAGAAAAAATCAGTGCACATGTGGTTGTGAGGTGGAAGCATGTCCCAATGAAAATGATTCAGGTGAGAAAAGGATCAACCACCCTGTCCAACTGTGCGAATACGATGTGGGCAGAGCAAGAATTGTCCTTAGATCCCAAATTTCTGGAGGGTTGATAAATTGACAGTTTGTTTTGGTGATACCTTGGTCCTCTTAAGCAGAAGTACACAAATACTGCCCAAACAAAATGTGTACTCAAGCCAGATAACATTTTGGCAGGGCCAAAACCTCTCTCTCAGCATTGCTTCATAAACCTCTCTTTCTGTCAATAATAAAGAGATGACTACAGATACTCTGCTAAACCAGGCCTAAAAACAGAATGTGATAAGTAGGCAGGGTAAAGCATCATATTGGAACTTGTGCAACTGAGAGTTTTGGGCCAAACTTCCTAGCAGAAAATAAGTGTCATTTTTTGATAGCCTTGAAGGTCATACAACAGGTCTTGAAGACGATACAAGCTTGTAGGAGTACCCAATGTATTTTGTTCGATGTTGTAATAATGTGGATGAATTTCAAGGCCTTTATGAGACCTGATGCAACATAAGATGCATTTCAGAGTTGCCAATGTTGTGTTGAGGGGACCTCTGAACAGTGCCTTGCCTCCATACAGGTGGAAAAAGACCAAGATTTGCACTGGTATTCAGAAGCTGCTTTGGATAGGAACGATTTCACTTTTTTCAGGAGGGGGATTTATTACCAGGCTATTTTTTGGGTGATGTTTTCTTTGAAGCAGATGTCTGTATTGAGTATGAATGCAAGTGAATTTGCATTGGATATTGGCTGCGAGTGAAACCATCAAGGTTTATATTGAGAAGCAAAGTATGAATATTCGGTTGTATGGTGCTGATGGACCGCACAAGGAAGTCTGTCTTTGTCAGGCAGTGCTTTAGATAAAGACTAAACGCAGAGGAATCCGTTTATTCAGTGACCCGCGGACATTCTTGGAGAAGTATTCCATGCCTGAAGACCCATCTTCTGACAACAGGAGCCGCACAATACAGTGTAAGAGGCATTACTACTGGGACGATTTACCCTACAGTGAACCTGGCAGGAAGCCACTGTACCTGTATGCAGTAATACTAAACGGTGAAAAGATGTCCTACCTGAATTCTGTCCAGCCCTGACGAAGCCCTTAACGCAAATAGAGTTTCTGGCCCCTCTATCATAAGGTCGAAACACGTTGGCATTGACTACACAGTGGTTCGGAGTCAACTAGGAAAAGATTATATTGATCCCTCTTGGACTGTTCAAGTGGCAGTAGCTCTGCTCTTTTACACTAGTTCTGGAAAATAGCCTCTGACCCTGTACAGGACCACATAAAGAGAAAGCCCTGAGGGCTAAGAGTAATACGGTCCCAGGACACTGTGTTTATAAAACAGTAGGACATGAAAGAGATTATGTAATATAGTTTGTGAATGAAACACCCCAAAATATTATCACAAAATTAACGGTGAATGTGTTTGTTTAGTGTGTCATGCAAAAGAAACATTACATGTATTGTATTTGTCAATCAAAGAGTGTATTCATGTACAACCAGTTTCGAGTCTGTCTAAAGCAGAGGTCTTCAATCTGTGGGGCGCGACCCCCGGGGGGGTCGTGGAGTCCTTGGAAGGGGGTCAGTTTCTGTCAGAGGGCAGTTCCTGGCTTGGGCTGATCGAGGGTGCTCACGGTGGAGACCTAATTCACACCGAGGTGTGAAAAACATCAAAGCCTCATTAACAAGCAAAAGGTCTTTTAACGACCTGTCAAGTACTCGGGTGTGGCTGTGTGTGTGTGCCCCTAAAGCCATTTCGAGCTAGGGGAGGAGGGGAAGTGGGGGGGAGGGGGCGGAGGGGGGCTGGGGGAGCAGGCTGTAGTGTAGCCCTTTGAGGTCAATGGAAATTGCGCGCCTGGAGCTGTGGGTCCCGTGACAAATTTTTTTAAGCTTTCGCCCTCGAATAATTCAATAGTTACCCCGAAATAGACAATAATGAACTCAGTTACTTACTACACTAAAGAGTTTAATGCACAACCTAGGTATCTTTCAGTCATCAGTTTGAAAATGACATAGAAGATTTACAAGGCTCTGTCGAGACATGTAAATGGCAGAGTAAGGCTTCCAGAAAGCACAGTGGGGATTTTTAGGATGATGGGACCGGATTCCACGTTCTAGATTTACTAAGGAACCTCTAGCTGATGGTCTTTATTGCCTGCTAAAAATTGGTGGGGAGGAGAAAGCAAATGTTAAAGATTACACATTTCACTTCCCCATGTGTCTAATGGACCACGGAGACTCTCGATTCAAGTTTGCTACTTTATTATGAGGCCAAAAAGAGCAAAACATAGACACACCTCAATATAAGATTATAGAGATACATGAATACTAATACGGAACAAAGTCTGCAAATATAATTAATTCGGCACAATAGGCACAGAACAATGAATTCAAATACCAGAACATAACTAATTATAGACGCTGTGTCCAACTCCCTTTTCATTTGTATTTTAGGAATTAAGAGAATAATCTGTCGGTACTCTACATCTAGAGTGACATCCCTACTGAACTTCCCAGTTGGTTTCTCATCAAAAGGTGTCAGCACATAAAGACTTCCTAAGAAGCGCACTCACGTTAAATAGGTCAAGTAGCGTAAAGCTATGGAGCTCGCTCTAAGATGCTTCTTTTCCCCAGTCCAAAGCAGAAGTCCCAGAATCTGTCCCTGTACCTAATACAAAAAGACTAAGTAACACCCCTAACAGATCACATGGTCCTGCTCCGAGAACACCTCCTTTGACAAAATTCGAATTAATTTAGGTTTCATCCAGCGACTTTGGTTCCCAGTTTTCACCAAGCATCAAAGGCATCCTCTCAGGCTCTTCAAAGACATTTCTCTCCTCCGCATGTATCTTCTTAAATCAAAAATAACGAGGTTGAATTCCTGCACCTGCAGTAGGGGTGAGAAAAACTCTCTACACATACATACATTCTAATTACCTTATAACTTGAGAGCAGACAAGGAGAAACGAAACATAGGAAAACGAAAGTTAGGCTTACAAGATTGACTAACCTGAGAGCATTCATTAATACACACCTGTTGGTGGATACATTTATATTGTATAATATTCATAATGTGCATTATGAATACATGATTTCTCTAAACATGTGTAAATTCCTAATCATTCCTGTATACAACATTACAAATTTCCTTCTAACGTCTTCCTGTAGCAATATAAGCTCCATTCTAATAACACGGATCGCAGCAAAAGAACAGAATATATATGTGAGTGTAGTTTTTCCGTCAGTATAATGCACCCTTACAAATTTTAAGAGTGGCGCGTGCTTTATCAAGGACGAAGTGGAGCTTTCATAAAGTGACAAGCAGTCTGCAGTGTATCAGGATGGCACAATGGATGCACTTTTCCATGAAGTAATCTCAGCAAGCAAAGCATGTTAACCAAAATGGTAAAGACTAATATCTATCTTGGCATCTGCAGACCTCCCAACACATGCAGTGCCACTTTGAGGCACACTATTTCTGCTCCCTTCATACAGTCACTCCCTGAGGCGCCAATCTCACATAGTGAAACACAAAGTGAACTGGAAACCCCCTCGTAGAGTGGGTTTTCATCTCTTGTTTGGAAGATCAGGAAGGCCAATATCCATTACAGTTTTTTAAATCCCCCCAGGACATTGGTAGCGGTCTGAGACTCCTTTTGTTTTTTATTTTCCTTTTTGGAGGGCGTCCAAAGGTAGGGTAGAAGTGCCTCTCAAGCAGTGCTAAAGATGAGGATGATAAATGATGTACTGTTAAATTGAATAATGGCAAAATATGTTAAATGTAGGGCCTTCAACCAGCAGAATTGTGGCGTCAAGAATATGTTGTCAAACAGTTATTATTATAATTTATGATCTTCTTTGCCCAAACGTCATTAACATTTCTTTTTGTTTTCTGATTTGTATTGCTTGCTTTATGATCCTTCCATTTATATTTCAGCTGTGATTCCATACTGTCGAGCAGGTATAATAGTGAAAATAGTTCAATATTTTGAAAAATGGGGAAAGATAATCAGGGCCAGACTGGGAACTGAAACCGGCCCTGGCAAACTTCTCGGCCGGCGTCCGGGGCGGCGGTAGGGGGTGCAGCTGAGCTGTTTGCAAGGGCCGGGTCATGTAGATTTTGTTTCACAGGTGGCCGATATTGCAGGTCCCTGAAAACAAAAACGGGCCCCCACCCTGGCGAACCAATGGGAAAACGCCCGGTGCCCACTACGGCCAGTCCGGCCTTGAAGATAATATTTGCTAAACTCTCATTACAAGGATGTTAGTAAAACAGAATAAAAACTCCTACTTGGTGTACTTTTCTGTAAATATGTACATGGGTGTTACACATTAGGTTCTGAGTTCCCCCCACAGATGGTCCAAGTGCCTTGTGGCCACAAGTACTCACCTTGAAGCCGTAATGCCCAGCTTAAAAACTGAAAACATACACATTTATTATACACTGCTGTCAGCGCACAACTCAGAAACTCTAAGTCCTCGACACGTGGGTAGAAAATTTATTGTCATGTGATATAGTCATGTTGAGAACTATACTAAAAGTATATATGTATTTACACACACTACATTGCTGCATCCGCAAATGTGCACAGACCCACATAAATAGCACATGACACATAAAGCCACATAGTTCGATTATATTGTGATTCGGAGAGTGGGCTTTAGCAGTTGTATTACCAGAGTCACAAAAGATGTTGCTAATCCTTTACCATTAAGAAAATACAGTGAGAGTGGGACAAGCCATCAGGGTGTGAGCTGACATTACTATTTTTGAGAGTGCTTAGAAGACAATCACTGAATAGGACAATTCACTGAGGATTGTTCTCTCAAGAGAGATGCAGCTGAAATCCGGTCGCAAAAGATTTAGATTTTACAACCAAATCCAAATTGGTAATAACTATTCACAAACGGGAATGTCAACAAAAACAGTTTTGGGAGCAGGCAGAGGTTCATTGGATTACTGCCTGCTCCTAAAACAATTTTGTAAAAGTATTAATTTTCTTTTTTAAAAGCATCCCAGTTTTCTTTTATGAAAACAGGATGATTAAACAAAACAAAAAAATTGCTTTATTAAAAAGCAGTCACAGACATTGTGGTAGAAAGACCCCAGCAGGCTACCATGCTACAACTATTACCAATTGTAGTGGGTCTCAATTTATGACATACCTCATGCATATTAATGAGTTAGGTCGAATTACGACCCTCTCCAAAACAATATTATGATCCTATTGAACCTATTGCACCTATTGATATATAGGCTGATTCACAAAAGAGCATTGGCTCAGTAGAAGTAACCAACTTCTACCAAATCCAGTCAGTCATAAAAGCTTTATTTGATTTTTTTTAAATCATAAAAGTAGACACATAAATAGATACATTACAACACCATTGTCAAGATCGATAGATGAAAACTAGGAAATCGGAAAAGTTTTCTTAAAATGATGGGCTCAATCAATAGGAGGAAAGTCCATTGTGCATATAAACAAATACCAATCACAATAATACGTTGAATAGTCAGCCTACAGTATTTTGAACATCAATTAGCCATAATGTTTCATAATTGAAAGAGGCCCCCTAATGAATTTAGAACGGCATAACAAATTTCATATGATTCCAGTGAATACAAAAGTCTAAAAACATTCTGAAATGAAATGGGCCTATGGGATTTATACAAGGGGAGTATAACATTTCTTCTTATGTGCTAATAAAGTGCGCAAAAGAATAGAAAGTGCAATGTAGATTGTCTTTGACATATGATCACACGGGCATGGAGGAAGATCTACATTCAACGTCCTTGAATAGGAAAAGCTACTAGAAAGTGTGCTGTGCACAAACAAAATCTCATCAGATAATACCTATATTGAGACTTTAAAATATGAGATAGATAAAATTGCATCACTGGCGTAAGGGGGCATGACTGAAGCTGGTGTTCGAGCTGGATTGCCAGGAGGTTAACACCCTTTCCATATAATAAGCCTTAATTTGAATTTTGGCCACAGGTGAAATGTGGGCTGGATTGTTAAAAAAGTCAATAATGGCCAAGTTTACCAAGAGCACGTTTGACATAACATATCCATGGAATTTTCTCGAAGATACACAGGGACAATTAATCAGATAAAATCGGCAGAGGAAAATCGAATTCCGGTGTGGACCAAATTTTAACCCATAAAAGGAGGAGAGCGAGGTGAATGTACCAGATAATTTAAACATGCTTAGTAATGTCAGAAATAGGTTGAGGTCCCTTGGGGTGCCATAAGGAGCCGACTAAGAAAGGCATTCTCAACCGTTTAGAGCTTGGAGCAATTGCCATACACCAGACCCCAGCCCCATAGCTGGCAATTGAAAAACAGTTTGCTCTATACAAAGCCAGCAATTCTCTAACTGGTTTCTATCTAATCCATTTTAATAGGTTCCTAATAAAAATCACAAATTGCAAGCAGTTAATTGATGCAATTTATGATTTCTTAATAGGAATCTTGGTACATCTTGCCCGTCCTTTCTTTATTGTGGAAATAGGATGGTCCTCTGTCAAGTGGCTCATCCGTCCACAGATGCATTAAGAGTTAAAGAGGAGGTGATGGTTTGACAGCTCCAGTAGGAACTCAATGTCCATTTTGGATCCTCTGATATGTAGGAGCTTGGATTTGTCGGCAGGATGTCTCCTAACGCCATCATCATAACCCTGCCTTTTACAAGAGGGACGGTGTTACTTTGAACATATATGAACAGGGCCAGACAGTCCTTTTGTTCCACCTGATATTTCCCCTGTGGGCTGTCGCCCTCAAAGACCAGATTTGAAAGCCTAAGGCCACCCTACTACCACAGTCACTTCTTCAGCCCCCCGAGGGTCATTGCAGGAAGAACGGGGAGGCTTCAAGAGGAAGAGAGTTGAGGGAGGAGGAAGATAGCAAGTAACTGAAGACGGAGAAGGGAGAGATAATAGGAGACAAAGGGAGCAGTCTGGATTGAACATTTGTGCCAGGACAGATTTTGGTTCTCCAGTCCCCCGTCCAGCCCTGGTTTACCAACAACTCAAATTAGAAGCTAGGGCTGTCTTTCCCTGAGCACCATAGGAAGGTGTATTTAGGAGATGCACCCACAGTAAAAAGAGGATTCAGGATTCATTGGCACATACTTTAAGAAAGTACTCCAGAATTCAGACAATGTTAAATACCAACTCTACCTCTTGGTGGCTACCACATTAGGATTCTGAGGGTGCCACAGAGCAGCAGCTAAATATAGAAGAATTCTCGACCATTCACATACACAAACATTAATCAAAGTGAAGCCACATGTCCAAAATTATATGCATGCTCAGCTGGCCACTCAGCCAGTGCCTAATTTGACCCGGTGGTTTCCGGTGCTGAGCACCGGTACTTAATCATCAACACCAGCTCTTTTCATGAGCACCGGTTAACAAAATCTCAAAATACAAGGCTATTAAGTGATTTGCCTAGAATCACAGGATGTTGAGCTGATGCAGACTCGAACCTGGCTCCCCAGATCTGAAATTTGCAGCTCTGGCCATTATGCCACATCCTCTCCCTACTTTCAAGTTAGCAGTTGGTCCTGTTTAAGGTGGCTCTAACAGGAGAAATGGCTGTTGCGAGCTGCCTCCTGACGAGAGTACAGGCACTTATTTGTTTTACCCACTGCCATATCTCTGACCTTTTTTGGATAATAGGAGTCAACACCACTCTTCTCTTGCATCTTATCATATACTAGAAAGTTCTTCTCAGTTAGGAAAATAAGGTTCAGGCTTGGATTTAAAGCATGCAGTGGAAATCTAAGTAGCCAGAACTTCAAACACTCACTCCTGGCATAGCAAACTATTTGCGATGTCGTGGAAACAAATAAAAACTTCCAGCAAGACTTTTTATAAAAATGCCTTGAAAAAGTAAATCAACAGACCTAGAGTAGTAAAGTCTTAGAGGAGCTGTTTACTCAATAAGACAACACTAAATTCACCTTCACCTGTACTGTAAAGTGGTATTCACAAGTAATCCCAAGAGAATGTCTACAAAAATTCCTCCAGGTTAAAGCGCACCGTCTTGGAGTATTTATTTCATATAAGCACTAGCCATTGCCTTTTATGTGTCGCTATTTATACCTTAGGTTTTCAATATCATAAGCCGAGGGTAAACTAGCCTACCGAGTCCGAACTCCTCAATGCTTGAATGTGGGATGAGATGCCGCTATCCTCCATTTTGTGCATGCCCTGGCTGTTCCATCTAAACCAAAAATATTTCCCAAATGTAGTTCTGCAGAGAAAGCATGATGTTTGCCGTAAAGAAAAATCCATTAGACTAAAGGTAAAGATAAATTTAGCATTCGAAAGATATGAAAATTGCTAATACCGGAGGATTTAGTGCTTAAGTAGCTCTGTATTACTTTCCAAATTGTATGAATACATCATTATTTTGGATTTCTTTCAAAATTGCATTTCGCTGTGAAGAGTCACTCTTTTATCACACTGGTATAAGATTCACAATGTGGATCATTTGTTCTCGCTTTTAATTTTAATGTGTCTATCTAACCTTATCCACCCCTATCTTCATCTTTTTCTGGAAGGTGCAATTATGTGATTATAAACGTACTACTTTTCTATTACATGTTTGAAAGGGACCATATGCTAGAAGTATACGTTATGGTTTTATAAAGCACAGAGTTGGGGAATGTAATATTTAAGGAGCTAGAAAGTGAGCAGGAGCAGGCTTCTACAGTGGCCCATGCAAGAACTTGTACAACATGTGGTGATACTTCCCCTAACACATTAACATTGGATTTTGTTTTGAATCACTGTATGTTCTCTTGACATTAGGGGTTTGCAAATTATGTTGTCATGCTTCATCGAAACACACCATCCTCATATACTGAATCGAGGGGACACTGTCTGCAGGAGCAATGAGTTGGCTGGCCTGAAGCTTTGAGAGCAAGATCCCAAACAGTTTGCTGCCACTGTGGTTAAAGGTCACCACTAATAAACCCAAATCGGCAAGTACCATGTGACAGGTAATGTGAACTCTGGGTTCCCTCTCTGGTCTCACCTCCTGACAGGCCCTACAGTCTCTCCTATTCTAATGATCAATCCGAAATGTTGGCAGACAAACATTGCCAGGCATAATAAACATGCAGATTGAATATTGTAGTATGTATTGTTGTCATCTTGCAAATCAAACTAACATTTTACTTGACAAACGTTTGGGGAAACAGACTGTAGGAATCAGAGCCTGCATTATAATGTGTGAAGGCGTGTTACATTGTACATCAGAGTGGCCATTCATTGTGGATCCAGGAGTCAACAGTGTCCTCGCTTCACCATCCCTCGGAAGCCTGAGTCCCACAAGGGTGGAGAACAGTGTTTAATTTGTGAAAAATAGTGCTGGGGCCTCGTCAAGAGGCCACCACAGTTTGCACCACACATTGCCACTGTACCTACACAACTACTCATTTAATATGGTTAAGGCACACAGCGGGTGTATGAATTCTCTAATTCTACAGTGAATACACTGTAATAATGATGTCAAGTGCAACACTTTTTATTTATGTAGTTAGGCCACATAGGAAACGTGCTAAGTGCATGTTTATGTTAAGTACTTGTGGCGTACAAAGGTGAAGCCAAAATGACACTGCTCCACATCTACACCCTAACACACCTAATGGCACTTGATTGTGTTCTAGAAGAAGTGTCTTGCATTGGTTGGTGAGGAGCAGGGCCGGTCCTAGGCATGGGCGGTATGGGCAGCTGCTCAGGGCCTGGCGCTCAGGGGGCCCCGCCGCCGGCCCGCAGAGTAGACCACAGAGCAGGGGGCCCTATATGAAATGCAGGAAAAGCGCTGCGCGCACTCGTACAGACGGTAAGGCACTTAGAGGGGCCTCACATCTTCCCTTTCGCCCGGGGCCTCAGAAGGCCTAGGACCGGCTCTGGTGAGGAGAGGTGTTACAAGCTTGGCTACAGGAGAGCTTGTCAGATACGCCTGTTCTACTACATTCCCTGTAGTGCCAGTATTGCTGTAGAACTGTTTCTGGACTCAAATGACTGTATGATATTAATGACAGGGGTACTGTGAATAATCTGAACCATGATGTGTTTGATGCAAGATTTGTCGAAGAATGATCTGTGCTCTCTGGTGCATTGCGTTATGAAATAAGAAAATATACTTCTCAGCCTACATCCACATAGTCATAATGATATCTCTTGGCAACAGCTGCCCTGATGAGCTGTTTCAATGATTCCAAATTCCAAATAAAACTATATCAATCTCAATTATTTGCCATATATGAAACTTGAATAGTTAATATTGATCACATTCCCCTACGTTGGTTTAATAATTTGGGTTTCCAACTACTCTATCTGGTTCTATAGACCCAGGGTTTCGTTGTGTTCCTATAAGTCCTTGACAGTCAAGGTTGGAATTTCTCCATCTGGACTTTCTGAGCTTATTTTAATCAATCGGTATTTACCTCCAGGGCAGATTATTTCACCCTCTAATGCTGAGATTGGTTCTGATATATATATAATTTTTATTGATTGTTAGTAATGGTTGTCTCTAGTTGGCCGAGGTTTGTAACTTTGTACAAATAGGGACCCTTGCTTCTAGTCAGGGTAAGGGGGATACACACTTTAGATAACCCCTGCTCACCACCTGGGTAGCTTGGCACGATCAGACAGACTTATCCCAAAGGCAATGGGATTTGTACTCAAAACACACATTAATGCAGTGATAACACTGCAAATTGACACCACACCAGTTTAGAAAAATAAAGTATCTTTATCTAAACTCAACAAGGCCAAAACAACAAAAATCCAACATACATGTAATAAGAATATGATTTTTCAAAGGCTTCAAGTAACTGGGTCCATAGAACACTAGGGATGTGTGATTCTACACAAAGTACCTGCAGGTGCATCAAATTTCATACGGCCAAACAGCCACAGAGATGAGAAGCACTGAAAACAAAGTGATGCGTAGGTTCCTGAGACCTGGGGGAGGCAATGCGACAGTTCTGCTACAAGCAGCAGAAGTGATGCGTCGACTCCGGTCTGTAGGGGGAAGTGATGCATCGACTCCAAGACGATTCTGGCCTGCGCGTAATGTTTTGGGTAAACTTGCCGCACAGGTACAATGGATGGAAATCCGGGATGCATCGGCGATCGATGCAGCGGCGTTGAGCCGCAGTATATCAGTTTATTCATTTGTGACCCCTGAATGCGTCAGTTCTTGTAGCTGCAACAGGTGCTGCATTGGTTCTGCAGCAGAGCGGCGATGCATGGAGATTCTTCTCACACAGCGGTGTTGTGTCAGAATAGCAGCAAGAAGAGCAATGCATCGATTTCTACAGTTCTTCTTTTCTTCTTGCTCCCAACAGCATGAACAACCTCTAGAGGCCCAGAACTGGAACAGGCATCTACTTACACGTCAGATCTCTGAGCAGCAGAGTTCAGAGTAGGTGGTGTGAAGTATTTGTGTTCCTGATACTTCAGAACAGCACACACAGGCCCTTGGAGATCTTCTTTAAGCAGGTTCACAGCAAATCTCCAGTCTTTGTCCTTTCCTTGGCAGAAACAGAAAATGCAGACCAACCCCAGCCAGCACACCGCAAAGGGGCAGTACTCCTCCTCAAAGCTCTTCAGCTCTTCTCCTTGGCAAAGGTTCTTCTTGAGTCCAGAAGTAATCTAAAATTCTGGACATTTAAGTGTAATACTTATACCCCAAAATGTCTTTGTTCTCTTTGTGCAAGGGTATCTAGTCCCAGTCCAAACCAGTTCTGTCCTTACTGGTGCCGTATGACTACAGGAGGTGGAGACAGCATTATGCAAGGGAGATAGGCTCTATTCAGGTACAAGGAAAACTCATCCCAATACTCTACATTCAACCAAGGTCTATTCCGCTCAGCTCTGAGTCATCCAGGAAGGGCCGGGCTCACCTCAAACCCCCCAGTAGCTTTCTAAAGTGAATGCACATCCCCAGCCCTTGTTACTCCAAAACCAGACAGTCAATCCACAAACAGGCAGAGGCACGCAGAATAGTTTACCAAGAAAATGCCTAATTTCTAAAAGTGCAAAAACAACAGTTGATGGACAGAATGCCGAAAAATGTCATACATTCACCCCAGTACAGAGACCAAGGCCTAAATCCATCGTTTTTTTTCTCACCATGCCATTCCAGTTTGAACCCAGCTATATGCAAATCAGTCTTGACCCTGTGCCCCATGGGAACAGTCCAGCCCGAACTGCCAAGCCAGGTCCTCCATGGACTGGAAACAAGCATCCTAGGACCGGTTTTGGCCTTTTTAGTCCTCATCCGCCAGGATAGCTTGATTCCAGTAGCATGGAGAGCACGTGACCCACGACTGAGCATACCCGTCCCACTCAGGGTGACAAATCTAAAAATGGCATTTTCAAACACACAATTTAAAAACTATCTTTACTAAAATATGTGTTATTAAATTCTGAGTTCAGAGAGCCTAAAATCTATTTTACCATCTTTTCCCAATGGGAAGTTATACTTGTAAGTTGTTACAAAGTATTTCCCATTCTATGCTATGGGGCAGATAGCCTCTCAATAGTGAAAAACGAAATAAATTGGCAGTAGTTCACTATCAGGACTTGTCACACTCACCAGTACATGTCCTATCTTTCACATACACTGCACCCTGCCCAGGGTACCTTGGGCCTACTATATGGGTGCCTTACATGTAAGAAAAGGGAAGGTTAGCCTGGCAAGTTGGTGCACTGGCTCGGTTGACATGGCAGTTAACAAACTGTGTACAGACACTGCAGTGGCAGGTCTGAGATACCTTTTCAGGGCTACTTATGTGGGTGCACTATTAGTGCTGCAGGCCCACTAGTAGCAGTGCACTTTACTAGGGACTTCCCAGTAAATCAAATATGCCAATCATGGATAACCAATTATCATCATCATTTACACAGAGAGGATATGCACTCATTAGCAGGGGTAAAGTGTCCAGAGACCGATAGCCAACAACAAGTCAGGAAACAATAGGAGGAAGAAGCAAAAGGTTTTGGGATAACTGCAAAAAAGTACAACATTGATCATTCAGAAGACGTTGATCTTCTTGCAGGCAACTTTAATATCAAGATGAGTGATACTTGTAGGATACTGCTGCTACTGCCTGAGAGTAGAGTCTTCGTGGCAAGTGTCAAACAAAATATTTCCTAACTCTAAATTGTATTCATTCAACACGATTTTGTTACAGTATCTCTTGAGAAGTAATTTTAGAGTGTTAAATGTACCAATGGAGCATGACAACCCAGGCACTTATACTTGCACTATTGGCACGTTTAGCTCTAATACGGATTACTTGTTTATACATGGTGAACATCTTGTGTCTATATCTTGATTTAGAATCCTAGATCGGGCATCAATAATCATTTCCCTCATTATATTGTTCTAGTTCAGCCTTTTCTGTACTGTTTTAGAAGCATTGGCATGCTTCCCAGACCCAAGGCAGGTAGTCTTAAAAGAGTATCAGGTATGGAACTTTACCCATCCGGGCCTTTACTGCAAAGTGGGAGCATGTACTATGGGTCAAGGAGCTACATTGCCCGGCTGTGGGGAACAAAAAGAAACCTTTGAGCACATTATGTTCTTCTATCCAATCTATTCTTCTATCCAATCTACGTGTTCCAAAGGAGGTGTTGGATTATCCCGCTTTGTCAGAATTTGGGAGTTAGGGAACACAAGTCAGCACTGAGGATTCTGAGATACTACATATGCAGGTTGTCAATCTTTCCTCTCTCTAGTTTTCTGATGCGTGTGTTGAGAAGAAGGTACAAGCTGAGTATCTCTTAAATAAACCTGTATAGTGGCAAACATTAACATGGCAGCTGTACAATCATTGAAGAATAGGAAGGCCATTACTTGTTGTAGAACATGATCCATTTTAGAGTTTTCTTTTATTTTTTTCACCTTTTAGCAGGTGATTAACCTATTTTGTTGCCCCGAAAATTTTGCTCACCTAGCTATCACCGGATATGTAATTAGGTCAACAATTAATACAAGCATAGGGACGTACCAGGCACTCTCCGACACATTGCAATAAACCTTTACATTGCTGGAGCCTGCTTAATAGCAAGGAGTTATAGGTTGCTTAATTGTTTGTACTACACACAATTTTGGACACATACTTAAAATGGCAATTATTTTATGTATGTTTTATTGAATGTGCTTTTATGGCTTACAGACAACATAAAGTTATAAAGTTAAAGTTAAAAAAAGTATGATTAGTGGAAGATGTGGACATTCTGAAGGCATTTTGATCAGCCAACTACCAATTGAGTGTCCTAACCTATCCTGAAAAGATAACAGGAAAGTATAATGCTTACCACGATATGCTTGATCTTTGACCATATAAGATCAATCCTCCATGGTTTAATGGTGAGGTGTAGGCATTTTGTCAAAAGACAAGAACTTCAGTGTGTGCGCTAGTCTTATGTAGAAAGAAAAGAAGGCAAAAGATAATCAGCATGGTTGAAACTTAATATTAAAAAATACTGATGAAGGAAACATTATGATGATTTAGAAATTGGTTATTAGCCGAATAATTTAAACATTTACTGTGAAATTTGGCAAGGATATATCGAATGCCTCTCTGTAAAAGAATGACAACTAGGTTGAGCCTCTTAATGGCAAGATTTGCTCAGACATCTGTGTTATAATGACTCTTGGGGCCCTAGCTTCTAACTGGATTGTTGACGTAAATTAAAAACTCTTGGGCAAGGGGCCACAATGGCCTCGCTAGTGTCTGTTAGCAATATGACTTTGGAAGACGAACGGTTATTAAACATGCTTCTTGCCACACTGACAAGTAATTTGTTTTTCCAGATTCCTGGAGATGCATGATTCTGGTTCCTGTTTAGTTTGATTATCTCTCCCCTGAAAATGATCACCTCCTGGCAATTATTTGTTCTTCAAGCAAGTTATTAGTGAAGGCACTATATCTGTAAATATTTGACTGGACCTACGGGACCAGTTCCATTCTGAGAGTCCAAACTGGGTTTTGAAAATACTCTGCTGCCATGAATAATGGGTATTTCTCCCCAGTTTCTCAAGATGATTCAGGCCTTGCTTTCAATAGCTGGTAGGGAATAAAACAACCTGGGCCTAGTAAGAGATGCACTTACTGTAATTTGTGGTGCAAAGCACAACTGTATGCTTACTCACTTCCTATTCAAACTGCAAGATTGAACTTATCATAAGGGGCGTGAATATTCAGCTCCTTAAATTGGGAGGACAGAAGCTGGATGCCATGTTTTAAACTGATGATACTGCCCTTTTCAGCCACACCAATCAGCAGCAGCTGCTACTGGACAGGGTGGTGGGGCGGGGGGATGTGTGGGGAATGAACCTCCCCCCCCCAAAAAAAGCGCTTACCTGGCTACAGCCGGCCGCCGCCTCTCCTCAGTCCTCCTCATCTTCTTCCTGTCTCAAATCCTGGCAGCAGGAAGCACTCAGGCTCCCAGGCTCCCCTAAACCAGTCACTATTCTGCTATCACCTTGACAGCAGTGTCATGATTGGTCTGAGCACCGTGGTTCGGTGCTCAGATGGTGACTATGAGACTGTGCATGTTCCCCACCAGGCTGTGCATTACAGCGTGGTGGGGAACATGCAAAGTGCGCATGACTGTCCGGCCCAAGACACCCGGTCAAACACTCATGCTCACTTAGAGAGTGCCATCACTCCTCCCCCCTGCCCTGTCCAGCCCCTCCCACATGAAACTGAGCCGCTGCGGTAGGAAAAATAAAATGATAATAACGTTGTGTTATTATCATTTTATTTTTCCTTTTCGACAGTGGGGCAACGCTCCTGTGCCATAGCGGAGGAGCCACCACTGACACCAATATTGATCTTGAGCTTTCACCTGCCCCTTTAGATTTGTACTGTAAGAATAATAAAGTGAAGATATATCATGCAACGCCAAAGGTTTTAATTTTCTATAAAAAAGGAAATACATAACATAAAACCCTTTGTTGGATCAGTGGTAAAAAGCTGTAGCAATTTTTAGAATATATATATATTTGGGGACATAATTCAGTCACAAACCAAGGTGAACAGCAGTAGAGAGGCCAGACATGCTTTTGTGAAGACCTTCTTTCATGTTCAAATTAGATTCTACATCAGATAAGGTACCCTGTTCTTCCTTTCACTGATACTGCTTGCAATGCACGAGTGATTTGCCAACTATTCTAGGCCACCTTGGTTTGGTTGGATTGGAAAAATCAATCAAAGGTGGACTTTTGAGATAACTGTTTAGTTTAAGGCATCAATACCTCTGCAGTGTCTACAGCTAGAGCTCAGTTTTATTCCTGTCAAATTTGGAGTCTTTCAGTCGATTTTGATGTTGTACTATGATGTACTCCATGCAAATTCACAAGCGATAGCTGTCCAGGGTCTACTCTGACCCTATCCTTAGGGTGTAATTCGAACAATGGAAATCTATGTTTACTGCTCCCATTCATGTTAGAAGCCAACCCTTGGTTTCTACAGGTATCTGAATAGAGTAACAAGTAAATCTGTGGTGGATCTCAATCATTTGAGTATGTGTGTATTGGTTTTCCCAGAGGGTAGGGCCACAATAAGGTTTTATTAGTTTTTCCAGTGACATTTTTGACAGTTAGTTCTGTTCAGATAGGATTAACTTTCATTGTTACAGGTCACAGACACTTACCCCAGGGTTCTTTTTATAGCTGCGGCTCTGTTAAATGTATTTGATGAATCAGGAAACCATGTGCACTTGTTATTGGGATGTGTTGGGTTGAAACGTTTGAGGTGGTAACTGCTGTGCACTTTTGAAATTCCATGATGTGGCTTTGAAGATTATGATGGTGTCTGTGGTGTTTTATATATTTATGGTTTTAAATGTTAAATCAAATGAAAACTGTTTAATTGGACCTAGACCATATTTGAGGAATTGTTTCAATACCTGGTTTACTGATGTTGCCCAAACTTTTAACTCTCTATTTTTAATTATTATTGATCATGCTGGAAGCCTGTAGTTCTAGCTATACGACTTCAATGTCTGACAAATAACACCATGTAAGTAATCATGTTTGTGTCAGCTACCAGGTCTCTGACTCAGAACAAACCAACTCTGAGTAAGCTCCTGCTACCTGAACATAACATTCTTAGTAAAACACATCAATTCACCTGCAGCACTTCATCTTACCTACTCAAATAGATATATTGTGGTAAAGTCTGTAAAGGTTGAGTTAGCAAAGTACCATCTACGCCAAGCTAGAGAGCGACATAAGCACTCAATATTCCAAGTAAAGTGATATACAGCCTGATTTACATCTTGGCAGGACTACCATAGTACCACTGCTGTGGCGGTTTCAAGTACTCTGTCAAGCTGATGGCGGTCTGTCCACCATATTTAGATGTGGTATCAACAGACTGTGTACCGTCGTGGCGGCGGTCTTCTCTGCTGGCTAACAGTACTCTGCCGCCGTCAGGCTGTCGGGTGTACACCGAACCAATTTAGATGTTCCCATTGCTCTTGCAATGTAGTGACGGCGTAGTCTTGACGGAGTGAGGCCATGGTGATGTGGAGACAGGTAAATACTACATTTCATAATCTCACTACACATATGTTGTGAACTGTCAATATGTATATGTAGATGTTTAATGCCATTCATTTTACTTATAGCATTGCACACCAACAACATACACACACTATTGTATGTACACCCGCAGTCACCACAAGCACAACACCCACAACCACCACCACCAAATACATATTTTTTAATGTGTCACTACGTATGTACATTTTACCTGGATAAGTCATAAGATGAACACTTATGCATGGCACATAAAAAAAATGTGCGTAAGAGCAAGGTAAACATACATGAGGAGAAAGCTAATGTTAACACGCAATTCATAGTGAGACAAGTGACACAGGAGCCTACCTTAGATTCTGGTGACAATGTACTTGCTGAGCATCATGGTCAAGTAGCAGCTGCACAGGAAGGACCTGGCCAATGTGGTTCAAGACAGAAATGGAAATGGGAATCTGAAAAAAGGTACTTTTTTACCTCTTTTTTTTTCATTTCCACCATCCCCAGTTTAGAGGTTTCCCTACCACCGTTGCTTCGGAGGAAATGCACATCGTAATCAGCCTGACGGTATTCTTGGCAAGACTGCCTCTGACAGCCGCTTCTCCCTATGATGCCCTTGACACAGGAGGAAGATTCTGGCAGAGGCGGTTGGGCTCCGATGGTCTTCCCTCCAAAGCCCAGCCAATATCTAAATACAGCGGGCAGTCCGCCAAGCTGGCGGGTGAGAAACCCATCAGAAAATCATATCCATAGTACTAGTGAAATACCACTCTTGTTCCCTGCACTATATTAATATGAAGCCCTGTTTCTCTCATTACAGGCCACCCAGGCCTATTCAAACTGGACTTCATAAAGTGGAGTATCTTATCATGGCACATTCTCACTCTCAAGAACGTAGTAAAATATTATATCTTAGTGTATTTGTCATCGTTTCCGATTCAGTCTTTGATCCATGTGTGATGGATTGTTCTGAGTTTATTTGAATTTTCTTTATATTACTGGCAATACAGCTTTTTACATTCTTATCCTGTTTTTTATGTGGGCACAGTGCCCCTATGCCTTTTAGGGCATAATTAGCATCAAATTAAATGAATAATTTATGCAATAAAGAAAAAAACTCATACTCAACGATCCTATAATGAATACCAATCAAAACATAAGATCAGCTTGTCAAAGTGACACCAAATTCAAGTTATGGAAAAACAATCATCTAGAATCCCTGCACAGTGAAATTAAATGACCAGATCATTAAAATAATGGATGAAGAAATAGCAACGCCTTGCTAACCTGATAAGTAATAAATGTATACAGCTTGAAGAAGCCTGGCTTGGACAGTCAAGATATAGAAACAAGGAGGGGTCCCCTGCAACAAGCTAGCTTGCCAGAGGCAGGGATAATGTCAATACATTTCAAAGAGAGATCTTAGGCAAGTGAATATAAAATCGGGTTGAGTGCACAAAGAAAGACAGTCAAGATTCTAGTAGTACTAGCAACTAGATAAAGGCTAAACTGATAGCCCTCCTGCAAACTTAAGAATATCTTTCACATTGTGACTATACAGGAAATAGGAGTCTGGCCTTTTCTAGAGGACTGGGTCATGATGAATTGGGCTTTGGAACCCCTGCTTTGCCTAACCAGCCACAGCTCCCTTTCCGCACAGCAATAATTAACTCTTATGACGCCACCTCCCATATCCTGAGCATGGCAGGACTGGTCATACTCGTCATCGGGTGTTTCCCCTGGAGGCTGGAAGAGTGGGGGCTGCAGTTTTGCTACTGGGGTTGGTTTTGTAAATGTGCAACAGTTTTAAAACACTCGCTGGAGAGCTCCATGTATATTCAGCAGTTTTCAGGTGACAATAAAAATGTCAAGATATCTCTGGTGATTAAAGTACCTGCTGTGGAGAGATCACAGTTTTGTCTGCAGTTTTGACTCATCTGAGGTAGTGCAGAAGGTTAATATTCCTGCTGCAAAGGATGTGTAGCATGCAGATCACAAACAGGACAGTATGTTATATGGATAGCTTAGTGGGTTACTGATTTTGTCACAGAGCCCCTTTTGTTACTGTGCAGTTCCTAAGTTACAATCATAATTTAGCACAGTGAGCTATGAAGTGTTGTCAATGAGTTGCATGCAAACTACATGTACGGGTTAGAAAGTTATGTTTCTTTCTGCATCTTTCATTATCAAAATGTTGCTAAAAGGAGTTTGTTCTGGTAGAAATAAATTCTTGTTAGTACAGCCAAACTTCTACTTTGTTACATTCTGAATCCTGAGTTGGTGCATCGACAGACGAAGCTCTTGTAATAAATGCCAACCATTATAGATGGCATGAATCCTACTTCTTGTAGTCCCCTTTGTCTTATGTATCATTTTCGATACACTGATTTAAACACATATGATTCATTTTCTCTGTATTTGTGTGTTATGTAAGGTGCTCCGACACCCTACACTGATAAGAAAGATGCTATAAAAGAAATTAAATTCAGTGGGAGAGGGGCTATGGACAGATGCAGGGCACTGTTATTGTGATAGTGAGGGAATCATTGAAGGGCCCCAATAAATATTGTCCTGTGCTGATGCACTGTAAGGTCATCATTTACTATGCTTTAAAAGCTATACAATTAAATATATAATGAAACGTGTTTTAGACCGCCAACATTTTCTTGGGGGTAAAACCCTCCTGAACCCTCCTTTTAGTGCTCGGGCATGCTCACTGTGTAAATGTAAATGTATAGCCATTTATATAGCGCACTACTTACCCGGAGGGTCCCAAGGCGCTTCGACCGCTGCAAAACCCTTCCTGGCTTCCCTGAGAGATGGTCCCTTAATGGGTATCTCCAGGGTGAGACCAGGCATCCCCGGCGGTCTGGTAGGGCCGTTAGTGAAGATGAGGCAAGCTAATGCCCAGAGTTGCCGAGTGTGATCACTGATCAGAGTGGGCACCGAGGCGAGAGAATTATCGAGTCCGCTGACCCTGGTCCAGAAACCTGCCGCGCCGGGAATCGAACCCTGGTCCCGGGCCGTCCACTGCAGTCCCTCTGCACTGTGCGGGATTGGTCTGACAAAATTTGCCAGGACTACTTTGGGTTCCCAGTCAAGTCCTGGTCTGGGAAAGTTTTATTTGAAGCAATAATTGTACCTATTTTCAAAAATGGAGACAGGTCAAACCCCAAATATTGCTGCCCAATATCACGGATTGACACCACATTCAAGTTGATGGGCAGGGTTTTACTTGAGCGTTTTGAAAGTTGGATAGCAGATAAGGGGACATTTTTGGACAGCAAAAAACACGAGAGGTACTCAAAGTCTAGGAAGTAGAAAACTACTGGGACCTGATTGTGTCCAATGTAGGTGTTCAGATCACGCCGTTGATCTTGAGCAAATGACACTATTATGTCAAAGAGGTGAGATAGAGAAGATACAGAGTCTAGGAGGCTAGAACAAAGTACCCATCAGCCCACTCAACAGTGGAGTATCGTCATCTGGGTTGTTGGAAAAAAGGTGTCCTTTAGGCTCCTCCTCAGGGAGAGTCTGAGGTTGCCTAATAATGGACCCTAGGGTAAAGCATCCAACCGACAGAAGACAGTGTGTGAGCGGAAGGGGCAAAAGTTGCAGTGCTCAGAAAAAAGAAAAGAAAAGGAAACTAATCCTTGTGATTAAAAATACCTACTTTGATGACATAAGAAAACTTTATTGGGTTTGACCATCAAAGTGGTATCATTAAAAGCAGTATGCTGATAGCATGCAAGGAATTGCTATCTATCATGTGTGTTAGTTGGTCGACATGTTTCAGCCTATAACGGCTTTCTTCAGGACCTATGATATGCTACTGCAACACATACTTATCGTGAATTGGAACGTGATTATGACCAATCTCCAATGAATGAAGGTGTATCTTCTCCTGTGTATAAAAAAATGTGGGAAACAAAAATTAAACACAGTGTTAAATACATACAAAATATGTAGTATGAACCTCACACCTCTATATTTTTAGAATACATGGAAAACGTAGTCTTCACTCACCCTAATTGTAGGGAGAACAAACCTCACCTCGCCTGGCAACAGCTCAGGTTGGAAGGAGGCCACGCACTAAAAATAAGCGCATGAAATTGAAATTAATTGCCAAGTAACTATTTAAGTTCTACATTTTGTTATAGACATTTCAAAAAAAGCGACACCAGCAGGCAGATGGAAGCGACCAGATCAAGAAAGTCAAAGACTGGGGCGAGCCTTATTTAGAGAATTGCATCAGGCCCACTAGTTTGTTGATCTAATAACCGAGTTGTGCCTCAGAAAATAAAGAAGAACAAGGCGCTTGTATGTTAGCGCCGAGAAAAGTCAGTGCAAAGTCAGAAACCTCATGACTAATGTCCTCAAAGGATGAAGCGCGAAGTGGAGCGCTAAAAAACTCACCTCTCCGTCGTTACCTCGGGTTGAAAACTGAGCCGAGGGGGAGGTGACAGGCTCAAATGCAATAGATGTTTTAAAAGCGGATAGCGGACCTGATAGAAAACTCTCAGTGTGTGTGTTACTATTGGTTGGATTTCGTAAGCCAATGATAGCGGGCCAGGCTAAGCTAACAGGAGCACGGACCTTATGGCGCATTCTCATTGGTTAGATATCGTAAACCAATGTCAAAGGTGTAGGCTTTCGTGCGGAGCTGTAAGGAGCACGCGCAAAAAAGCCTATGGGGGTCATTCAATTTGTACGAAGTCCGTCAGGGTAGCGGACCTCATTGGAAGACCATGGACGATGTATTCGCATTGGTTTTCTGTACCGGCCAATAGCCGTTGTTGTGCCGAAAAAATGTCTAGGCAGGATGTAACCCAGAGAGCGTGATTGGTATGATGTAAGCCAATCACGCAATGACTATTCAGGAAAATGTTCGGCGGAATAGACCAGCGGAATAATATTCCTACATGGTTTTCCCAATGTTCAAAAGCAGGGTGATTGATATCAACACCGCATACTCTTCAAGAAACTGTGTACAGCAAACCTAAAAGAGGGCAGTGTTTAGCAGGTTGACAGAGTGTATAAGATACAACAATATTATATGACTGTGTGTAACAATGATGTTAAACGGAGGGTAGCAGGTTTAGGATAAGACCCGCGAAGATGTATTGCTACATGGTTCCCTCTCTGATAAAGGGCCAGGGGACTATAGGGAGAAGAACCTATATGCAGAAAACCTCCCGGGAGGGCTGTATTTCACAGGTAAACAAAATGTGCAGGACCAATCAAGTTATGATTGAGTGGACACATGTCAACAATGTTAGCCCTTAGTAGCCAAACATCAAAGGTATCAAGGGTGTCATGCCGAGTATGTAGGCGTGATAGTGTGTTGATCCAACATGACGGCTGGATTCTCACAGTTGCATCCGAGGTATATCATCGTTTAGCCCTTCTGTGTCGCTACGCAGTTTGTAGACCCATCTTTGCTCTTTCCTCAGGAGAAACAATGGAATGTCTGTGACATGACTGGGTATGTGTGGTTGTTCCAGGATTCACCACTTTAGTTCATCAGGATGGTGTTTTTTCTCTAAAAAGTGCGAGGTAAGGCGGGTAGCCTGTTTGGTGCGTCAGATAGTGCTTTTGTGCTCTTGGATGCGCAATTTAATTTTTCTCGCTGTCATCCCTATGTACCTTAAGCCACACGGACAGGTGATTTGGTAGATGACTTTGTCGCTGTTACAATTTGTATGGCGTCTGAGTTTCCAGGGTCGAGTGGTGCCAATGTCGACTTCAAGGGTCTTACTGGTTTGGGCACACACTGAGCAGTTGCCACAGGGATGATGGCCCTGCACTGGAGGAACATATTCCTTTACCACTGTTCTCTTTCAAGAGAGGGACAAATCTGAGAGACGCTCTTGTACATACAAGACCTCGTGAAGGAGTTGCAGAATCCACTTCCAACCTGTGGAACCTTCCTCCAGTGCAGGGCCATCATCCCTGTGGCAACTGCTCAGTGTGTGCCCAAACCAGTAAGACCCTTGAAGTCGACATTGGCACCACTCGAGTTTTCTCTCAGGTCCGCTATCCGCTTTTAAAACATCTATTGCATTTGAGCCTGTCACCTCCCCCTCGGCTCAGTTTTCAACCCGAGGTAACGACGGAGAGGTGAGTTTTTTAGCGCTCCACTTCGCGCTTCATCCTTTGAGGGCATTAGTCATGAGGTTTCTGACTTTGCACTGACTTTTCTCGGCGCTAACATACAAGCGCCTTGTTCTTCTTTATTTTCTGAGGCACAACTCGGTTATTAGATCAACAAACTAGTGGGCCTGATGCAATTCTCTAAATAAGGCTCGCCCCAGTCTTTGACTTTCTTGATCTGGTCGCTTCCATCTGCCTGCTGGTGTTGCTTTTTTTGAAATGTCTATAACAAAATGTAGAACTTAAATAGTTACTTGGCAATTAATTTCAATTTCATGCGCTTATTTTTAGTGCGTGGCCTCCTTCCAACCTGAGCTGTTGCCAGGCGAGGTGAGGTTTGTTCTCCCTACAATTAGGGTGAGTGAAGACTACTTTTTCCATGTATTCTAAAAATATAGAGGTGTGAGGTTCATACTACATATTTTGTATGTATTTAACACTGTGTTTAATTTTTGTTTCCCACATTTTTTTTATACACAGGAGAAGATACACCTTCATTCATTGGAGATTGGTCATAATCACGTTCCAATTCACGATAAGTATGTGTTGCAGTAGCATATCATAGGTCCTGAAGAAAGCCGTTATAGGCTGAAACATGTCGACCAACTAACACACATGATAGATAGCAATTCCTTGCATGCTATCAGCATACTGCTTTTAATGATACCACTTTGATGGTCAAACCCAATAAAGTTTTCTTATGTCATCAAAGTAGGTATTTTTAATCACAAGGATTAGTTTCCTTTTCTTTTCTTTTTTCTGAGCACTGCAACTTTTGCCCCTTCCGCTCACACACTGTCTTCTGTCGGTTGGATGCTTTACCCTAGGGTCCATTATTAGGCAACCTCAGACTCTCCCTGAGGAGGAGCCTAAAGGACACCTTTTTTATTCCAACAACCCAGATGACGATACTCCACTGTTGAGTGGGCTGATGGGTACTTTGTTCTAGCCTCCTAGACTCTGTATCTTCTCTATCTCACCTCTTTGACATAATAGTGTCATTTGCTCAAGATCAACGGCGTGATCTGAACACCTACATTGGACACTATCAGGTCCCAGTAGTTTTCTACTTCCTAGACTTTGAGTACCTCTCGTGTTTTTTGCTGTATTAGTTGGGGGACAAGGTACTTTCTCTGTCTATAAACGAACTCCCCTAGGACCCCCCACTACTTTGTTTGTTTTCTTGACATTTTTGGACATCCAATATGGTTTCAGTAGGGGTCTGGGCACCGTGGAGCAATTCCTCCACCTTCATTTGGTAATCAGCAAATACACCATGGCAAAAAACACTAATCTTTATTTGGGCTTTATGGACTTGACATCGGCCTTCGATTGTGTGATGAGAGGGAAATTATGGCAAAAGATGATAGGTATGGGCATAGATGCCCCCTGGTCCACATTTTAGCACAAATGCATCAGGATGTTACATGCAGAGTAAGATATGAGGCAGATGGAGAATTATCAGCCCCAATCAAATTGAACAGTGGTATCCGACAAGGGTGTGTGTTGGCTGTCTTCCTGTTTTCCTTATATGTAAATGATCTAGAGAGTTTCTTGAATGAAGGGGCGATCGATGTGCCACGGGTGCGGCGGAGAAACCATTTCCGCTCTATTATATGCAGATGACTGTGTACTGGTCTCAAAAACAGGTGTGGGACTGCAGACCCTCCTCAACAGATTTAATGATTTCATGCGTGGGTTGGGTCTGCAGATCAACACCACCAAGTCACAGGTCATGGTGGTGGGGAAGGACTATTGGAAAATGAGATCCTGCTTCATTAATAATGAAAAATTATCCAAGTGAAAGTAACTTTCTGCTACCTAGGCATCCCATTTGATCAAAAAGGTTCATGGGCCTACATCTTAGAAGTCAAGAAGAGGAGTTTCGATAGAATGCTTGAGGCCCTATTTAGGTTTCGGATATCGACAACAAACTTAGGGGTCTAAAGTAGAAATCCTTTAGTGATTCCTTGTTGATTATCCCTATGCCTCCTAGAGTGCATAGGAACAGAAAACAAAATAAACTAACAAACCATATCACCAGAATGTGAAACACCTGCGACTGTCAGTCAACCTTATTTGAGGATTCCCATCAAAGTCTTGTATCGATCAATATTCTCATCTGGTAATCCTTCCAGGGTATTGTGTCTCTTGATCATTGAGACACCCAACATACCCGGATGACCGGTTCGGGGTAACGACCCACAATCACTCGGTTATACCACATGGTGTTGATATGATGGGAAGGTGCAGTGCAAAAAATAATATACGTGGTGATTAAAAAAGGATAGAGAGCTTAACAGAAACCTATTTAATAAACGTAAGCCCCTTTCAGTTTAAAAACAAGAACAGTACAACACAATAATCGCAGTACACACAAATAGCTGCGGGAGGACCAACATGTTTCAGCCTTAAAAGGAAAATGTCCAAGGCTTTCTTCAGGGTCTCCGTTCTATATTAGTGCTACTGCCTATAAGTGAATAAATGTGTGAAAAATATATGAAAAAACACACAAGTGAACCAACAACAGGAAAGGATATAATATTCCTTCAGCTGTCTAGAATCCTCTCTTCGGCACCTGGTGTCTTAGTAGTATCCAGTGTGTCCGGGGAGTGGACCTCACCTCTTCCTGGACCTGGCTCAGGATATGTGAGACCCCGCTCTGTCCGTCGTTGTCTCGGTCAGTGACTGAGTCAGGGGGAGGCCCTATTTAGGTTTGCCAGGAAAGTCGGCTGTAGACCGACCAAGTCCCTCATTAATATTTACACCGCCCAATGCTGTGCTGCGATTCTACATGGAGCTGGGATGCGGGGATTCTGTAATTTCTGCATGCTACATAGAACTGAACATGTAATCCTTTGAAGATTATTATCGCCCTCCCCCCCCAACTTGTCTTCTATTATTTGCCATCGAGAACTTGGGCTAACACCCCTGGGGGACTGTATACTTAGTGCCCCCATCATGTTATGGCGCTCGATCTAGGTAAATGAAGAACTCAATTAACCGGGAAATAATTCAAGACTATCTAAACTGTGACCATGCTCACAAAATACCATGGCTCAGCTATGTGAAGACCCAGCTGATTTGCATGGGGAGGCAGGATTTCTTCACAAACACTCAGCTTATCACTTCTGTCACAAAACTCCAACTAAAAAGAGATTTTCTAAATACGTTAAGTGATTATAGAGACTGTAAGGAGCACAGTAAAAAGCAGGTAGATGATTATCTACCCTTGATTACCACAGAAGGAATTAAGCCACATCTCTTGTACCCTTTTAGTCATTTACATTTTTTTTATCTCACTAGATTCAGATTCGGCATCGCCTACTTATTGGTCTCGTATCCCAGGCAGACATATCACGAGGCCCATCTGGATCCATGTCCTTGTGATTGTAACTCAAGCAAGAATATGTTGCACTTTCTTTTCTTCTGCGAGTTGTATAATAAACCACGCAGGGATATCATTTTACCCCCTCATGAGGGGTTTGAACATCAAAAAATGTAGGCCAGCGCTATTTGATTTCTGACTACTCCAATCAGAATATATTTGCAAAATGATATATAGATCTATTTTCGCTGCAATTCGCTTGAGGAGGTTAGTTGGAAAATAATGGGTCTCTTTTACTTGGGATGTTATTTTGTCTTTTTATCTCCAGGAAAGCTTTGCACTAACAAATGGCACTATGCACCATTAAATATGATTTTTTTTTTTTTTTGCTGGGTTCTGGTGTTGTCTCTTAAAAAGGAAAATTGTTTTGATGTAGCTGAAAATCGATGTTTTATCTATGAATTGTACGTGGGCTAGCTGCTCTTGGTTAGTTGTACGTCTTTCATGTTTTTTAAATATCTTGTACTTTTGTGTGTGTACTTTTATGGTTTACCAAAAAAAAGGAATAAAGTTTATGAACTGAAACTGAACTAATTGAAGCCCACATGTGCAGATGGTGATAACTGTGTGGCTATGTATCGAGGTGTGTCACAGGCCAGTCCATCCTTGTGATATTGATATGTTATGTGATTGCAGTTTGTGCAGTAGAGTCCGCTGTTATATGCATATCATCCCAAGTCAATGTCAAGCACACATAGTGAGAATAAGGCCCATTAACTGCTATTAACCACTAGCGGCGTAAGAGCAACAAGGTTGTAACCACTCGTTCGCAAAATGTCCCCTCTAATGGACAGGCAAGTAGACAACTGTCGCTGTCTGCTCCATGTCCTTGTTTGAGACTTTTATTGAACTTAGCAAGCAGGCATGAAATAGCACTTGATGTCAGCATCCGAAACTATTTGATTGGCTCACCCAATCTCAGCATTCCATAGAGGGTGCTAATATTGCTTTGGTTGTCGCTCAAAATGTTTTGAAGACATCTGGATTAAATCTGTTTATATTTATTCCTACATTTATGCATACAGCCCTGCTGATCACCACATACAGGGAACATGATTGTTGTGCTTTGGGCTCGGATTTCTACATATTGCAGATGGGCCTTGCTTGCCCTCTGGAGACACAACAGCCTGCTAAACAACCAAATCCATATTCAAATGCACCTGCTGTCTGCTCCTGGGAAAACAGCTTAAGCAGCATTTCCAATGAGGCAAAACCATACAATGCTGCAGGACTTGAATTAAAAAACGGGAAATAAAAGAGCTTTTAAAAAATCATAAAATCTAACAAGTTTATATAGAGAAAATAATGCGTCCAAAATCTTGTCACAACACCCACCCCTTCAAAGCGTAAATAATCATAATAATATTTCTGAGATACAGTCTGTAAATTATGTCTTCATTCATTACCATTTACGCTGCATTTCTGCAGCATTAGTGCATTTATCAAACTTATGCGTAGATTGCAAACTAATCATTGGATCATGATGGATTTGTCCTGATGTTCTCCTGGAAGTACAACTTCACATTTACTTCATGTTTATGTTTCAGACTTTGAATCAGAAACTTCATGAGACAAGTAAATGTGTATTATTGCACTAAGCCTTCTGGTGCCAAGTTGAAACTTCTG
Organism: Lissotriton vulgaris; assembly: GCF_964263255.1. NCBI lineage: Eukaryota > Metazoa > Chordata > Amphibia > Caudata > Salamandridae > Lissotriton > Lissotriton vulgaris. The sequence continues at coordinate 667,496,760 of NC_141696.1, forward strand.
TATGCTTGAAAAGTAAACTGCTTACTCATTTATACTTAATAGCTCTTGTTCCATCTTGTAGAGCAAAAGTTTGAAGGCTATAATCTCCCTTCTAGTAGACCAACCCCCCCTGCCCGACCCCCCCCCCCCCCCGGTGCTCCTCCTCGACCCTGAGCTAAAGAACAATGATGTATTCAACCCAGATCTGTGACTGGGGGTGAGTGTCTTAAAGTTTTCAGCTCTCCGTCCATCATCTCCTTGTGTTTGCTTTGTTGCCCTAATTTGGCAGGGTATGCCCAGACGTGGGTCCCTTGCTCACTTTGCCACTGGATTCAAGCTAGCCTGGCTGATGAGGGCTGATAGCCCGAAACCAGTCCCGGGATGCTTGCTTCTGGTCCAGGGAAGACATGGCTTGGCAGTTTGGGCTGGGCTGTTCCCATGAGGCACAGGGTCAGGACTGATTTGCATATAGCTGTGTCTGAACTGGGTTGGCAAAGAACAATGATGGATTCACCCAGATCTGTGACTGGGGGTGAGTGTCTGAAAAGTTTCAGCGCTCCATCCATTATCTCCTTGTGTGTATTTTGTCTGAAACACCAGATGTAGTAGTTGTTCATCCAAAATATCCTAAATGACGTCCTGGTCCATATTGGCAACTGGTGCATGCCCTTAGTTGATGGCTTGATTTGGCCTTGAAGCCTATTGTTTCACCTTCAAATACTGCCATATAGTAACCTGGAGTAGATTTTTTTGCCCTATTCCAATTAGAGAAAACAAATGGGTGTATCAAGGCATTTTTCCCATTGCCATGACCAACAAGAATCGTGGTCTGAGGGGAAATGTTGTGTTCCAAGTTGTATCATAGTTAAGAATAAATTAGGGTTGTTTTTGCATCTCTTGCTGTGAGGGCATCTAATTGATCTGGGTGCATAAGGATAGGAGGAGTCACCACTCATAGACCCTCTCGTATTTCTGCATCTAAGGTCCAATCGGTTGCTATGTCGAACATGGAATGGCAGTGCACATAGTGATATGCAATTAGCAAAACACACCCACACATCATTTGAGCTTGGTATTCTGTAATGATAAGGATCAAACACAGAAATTTGAAGTAGGTGTCTGACAAAAATTAAAACAAAACTAGGTGGGATCAAACAGCTGACATCATAGCTTTCAATGTGAAGCTAGTGGTGGAATTAGCAAAACACGGAGCAGGGAATTTATATGGAAATCATATATTTTGTGTTGTATGTGTGTGCTTGAGACTCTGAGTTATTACTACATAGCCAGTGATCGCCTTTGTTTCTCTTCAAGAAATTGACAAATGAGCATCGCTGCAAGACATGGTTATTTTCACACTGTACATCACAAAGGGAACTATCTTTTAAAGAGTTTTTAAAAGTTGTCCCTTCAATGTCTGCTGCATTCCTATATGTTTTATTAATGCATTCGGCAACATTTCTGGATCAAATTCAGGACTTGCTTCTCCATATCTCAAGGGTGGTTATATTAATAGAGAGTCAATATAGTAATGAAACTTTCACCATCTCTGGTTATTAACATGTGCTAAAAGTGAATGAGAACTTTATTTTTGAGTCTAAACGAAACACACACGAGTCCTTTCATCTAAATGTTTTGTTCTGAATAGCGGTAGGATGGAACTAAATTATGGAAACAGAAACTGTAATGTTGAGGCTGATGTAGAACAATAAACATCCTTCAAGTTTCAGAGATCTAGTAAAATTTGCTGATGCACTATTGCAGTTACCTAAAAGAGATTCATTGTAATGCCAGATTGAAAGCACATTAAATTTAGTCCAACCTGGCACTTATGTTGAAAGTGACGTTTAATACCCAAAGTGAAACTGTGAAAATGCAATATATGTGAGCGGGCACCTTATGCAAAACTTACACTCTAGGAGGCACTATTGATGGGCCGTTTACCAAATGTTGCGTGATGTATTTGTAATAATTTCCTAAATTTTTAACAGGTTACTAGTAGTCAAAGTGAAGAAACTGACCATTAATTAATTCCAAACGAGAGAGTAGCTCTTTTCCCTCAAAGCAATAAGTTCATAACATTGAGAGTAAAAAAATGGCCTTTGCCATTTGAGAACATAAGAGTCAATCCATGAAATTTAGATTTTTTAACTTAATTTACCAGGGTAGGAAATCAAAAGACTCATTAACCGACTCTGAAATGGCATTGCAGGCTCAAGTTTGGCTGATGATGGGGTATTAATCTGCTCCCATGTGCAGCCTCGTGTTCTGAAAACCCAGGTTCTACTGAGTTACTGATTTCCTCTGGATCCCCATTGCTTGGATTTTCCTTTTACTATCTGGGGACATTCTCTGTACTCATGCCTGGTCTAAACCCTGCTGCCAGAGGTTTAACAAGCCAATGGATTCAAGAAACCCATCTTCTCATGCCATCAGTGAAAATGATGTGCCCAGATATCAAGAGTTGAGAATTATTTTAACATCTGTCAACAAATGTACATGACCCTGTATGTGTGTATCGTCAGCATTGCTGAGTTTGTGTGTACCATGTAGATGAATCTGGATGTCCCCTGACGCCTTGGCTCATGACACTTCAGCAAGAACCTTCAAACCAGATGAGCAAGCATGCAATATGGCTGACACAGGATAAACACAACTGAGCATGCATCTGAACTACTGAAGGCACATTTCCTATGACTGAATGTGGAGCCTTCATATACAGGTCTATTAAGAGTGTTTTATGGTAACACTTTCTTGCATGCTGCACAACATTGCAGTGAGGCCACTCACTCAGAGACTTTACTAAGAAATGATAGAAGAGCAATAGGTCTGTAATTTGCGGAATCTTTACCACCAAGGTTTGTCTTTTTTAATAGGGGTATGACTGCACTCGTTTTCTCAGCTGTGTGGCATCTCTCATAAGTCAAATGATGATTGAATAATTTCCTTGATTATAGGGGCAATTTCTTTATGCCCTTATGTAATAATTTTGGGGGGGAAAGAGCCATCAGGAGAGAAACTGATTTTAAATTCACAAGAACAGCTTCCTCCTTCCTCGCACTGTGGTTGAGGGAAAATCGTCGACCCTGGAGAGTAAGCCATATCAGGGATGTTAAGGAAGGTTGATTAAACAGATTGCGGGAAACTTAAAGTGGCTCATTCATCTTTTGAACTTTAGTAATAAAGAAGGTAGCCAAATGTTCCCAAACATTCTTGTCGGGTTTTGAATAGGAAGTCAGATTAGTAGGTGAAATAAATAATTCCCGCATACAGAATGCCTTCTTAGAAGAGTTTGATGAGGTCTTAATCTTCTCTGATAGGTTTTGAGATGTGTCTTTCTCAATTCTTCTGCTTTTAGGTCTTCATGCTCACTGAATAGGCATATAATCTCTCTTTATCTTGGGTAGCGTGCCATTTACATTTCTTTTGATGAAAACTAATGGCTGATGTTTTTGGGTTGAACTTTTTGTGCTGCTCTAGTGGTAAACACACATCTTATGCATGCTTTAAAGCTATGTTTAAAGGGCTGTGGAAATTGATAGCTGTTAAATTCTTCTTAGATTTAATGAATCCCATTTTAGATGCTGAGAGATGTTTAAAATAAGGGGGTAGTCAATATCCGCCCAGCATCCCGCATAAAGCTCTTGTTTCTCTTCGTGACCTTAGGTTCACAGTTGAGGCTCAGCATAGTGATAATGAGCTAAAGAACTATCCAAGGCCCTGAGCAAATCTCTTTAACCTGAATATTTGCCAGTTCAGTTCCAATATGATCTAAAATGTGATCCTTTATATGGGTGCTCTCCATGACTAGCTGGCAAAGATCAACATAGTTCATTGTTTTCTTAAATTCGGATGATGCCTGATTAGTTGTGGTTGTGATGTGAACATTAAAGTTGCCAAGTAAAACCGAGTTAGAATGGCACAGATTTCTGAGGCCTGCTCTATTTAAAACTTCTGTGACTGAGGGTGTATTGTTAGAAGATGAGAAATAAATTAAGCATAAATAGATCTGATGAGCTAAAAAAAAAAGAAATTTCTGTGACTGTTTTCATATACACTGCCTTCCTTGATTCACAGTAGACCAAGTCTACCACTCCCCCTTTGTGGTTTAAAGACATAATCTTATATCCTCTAGGGATAACTGTCTCCAGTAAGGGTATTGATTTGTCTTTCAGCTAGGTTACAGTTAAGAAAAAAGGTTTGAAACCCTCTATCTGTCACATCTGGGATATCGCAAGGGCTACCAAAGGTCTGGTATTTAACAGGCCAGTTAGTTAACACTAGTTATTACCATTATATTTGATATTAGAAGAAACCTTAATAGGTAGTGGGATAATGTTTTACAGGTATGGGTACAGTGAGATCTTGATTCACAGAGCACGTTTCATCCATTCTCTGAGGAGCATATAAAGCTTGGATCCCAATCCCTTGGATTTTCCTTTTAATTTCGGGGACAGTATCCCAACCCTGTTTTTTAAATAAAGAATGGAGTCCTTGCAGTATCTACACCTACTGAACTTATTGTCAGAAAGAGGGCCAACCGTGCAGACAGCACTGATGTGTGCAGTGGACGGGCTTGACATTGGTGCACCTTTTTATTTAGTTTCCACATTGAAAATGGCGTTTCACAGGTTTTGCTGAGGCCCTTCCTTGCTGGCTTTTACTGCCAGTAGTTTTACTACAATTGATGACATTGCATGTGGTAGAAATACATGCAGGCAGGTGAATCACCCACAGACTCGCAATCGAGCCATTGATTAAACATCAGATTTTCATCTAATCCATGTGGTAATAGCTTTAACGCAATGGATTTGAATGAGGGCTGAAGTAGAACAGGGTATAGATGGATTAGGCAACCTTAAAAAACACCTGCGTTCAGTGTTTCCTCTCACAGTTCTGTTTTTAGATTTGGCTCACGTGACCGCCAAAGGCGGTACTCCGAGTATAAATAGTGGAGCTAAATTTAGACGAGCGAGATTGGACCAAAACGTATATTCATTCTTGCTAAAAAAAAATAATCAAAGCTAGGCATTGAAGACAGAGGCAATTTGTGATTGTGGATATCTTATTACTTGAGGGCCTCTTTCGACTTTTCCTGATTATTGAAAGCAGAGGGGGGAGAACTTACCTGCATACCGGGACACAGCAGGACGACACAGCACTTTGCCGCCACCGCCAGGAGTCACCAGACGCCCAGACTCCTGCCGCCACCCCGGGACTACAATTCCTGGTAGGCTCAGCGGCCGCGCGCTCCATAGATGTCCCACCAGCGACAGGAGGCGCATTTAAACAGCGCTTTGCCCCACGTCGTGGGACTCGCGCGGGACAAGCCGGGCCAAGCCCGGGCCCGTTTAAGCCCGTTCAAGACCGAACAAGGATGGGACGGGCCACCCCCTTAACATCCACAGTCTCAAAGGTTATGAGTCCCTGTATGTTCTGTCAATCAACGTCCAAAGTGTGGTTAAGATTTACATCCATTTATCTAAGAGGATTGTGTGAACCATGACTACATCCCCAGTTGCAGCGGGAAACTGTAGGAGAAGTACTGGCGGGTCTCTCATGGGTACTTTAGACAATTTCTTGATAATAGTTTCTACCGCTCTGGCTAAAGATATCCAACTGACTGAAAAGAGACTATCGCTAGATCCACTCTTGGATAAGCGGTCCTCATTGGGTAGTCTGGCAAGGGCAAGATCGCCCGCTCCCAAAGAGACAGATTTACATGACATGGGGTCCTCTACTGAGGGGAGGGAAGGAAGTGTTACACTGCAGGAAGCAAGCCCTGAGGCTGGACTTAATCCAAGTAACCCTGCCAAGAAGCGGCCTTCTCCCAATATGAAAAACAGGTCTGCCTGATGTGCAAAAGTCGGAGTGGCACAACAGTCGCAGGGCCCAATTTCCAAAAAGAACAGCAAGCGGCAGATGGAAAAGGGAAAAAAGCTAAGGAGGTTGCGCCCAAAGAGAATTTGTTAACAAGTGCATCACACACACCGCCACCTGCAAAGGAAGGGGCAAACATATTGCGATCCAGGGATGGAGATGCCCCACGAGTCTCGGATGTTACCTTTTGGAAAAAATTGGAAAGTACTGTACACAAGCTAACCCTTCCGATACACGATAGACTGGATCGTATTGAAAATAGACTAGTGTGTCTGGAACTTTTGCTCGCATCAGTACAGGCCAGGGGGGTTCAGGGGAGGGATCCAATTCGCATGCAGTCACATGAGGGGGGGGCAAGGCATTGTGGGCACAAGTTCTAATGCTCTAACTAATTCTAATGTATCCCCAAAAGCTAGTCAAAGCCTTGCAGCAAATAACGTATTAGCTCTTAGTGCCACTATCCCACTGAGAAACCCTGCAGGGGTACCTCATATAGAACAGGCAAGTAAGGATAAAACGGTGAAGGCTATCAGCCCTTTAGTAAAACCTCAGATAACACACAAACCCCCTATAACCGTGCAGAGGCAACAAACAATTGATCTCCCCCCGGATTCATCCCTGTACGTGGTAGTACTGACAGGGGTGCCACCGTTAGAACATGGAAAGAGGGAGACCTATAGGGAATTGAAAAATACGTGTATTTTTTGGCTGAATGCTAACCAGCCACTACCTAGCTATATATGCCCAGAGATATTATTCGCTAGGAGAGTAAATTGGGTGGGAAGACGGGCAAAGTCGTCTGAATGTGATTGTATTATTATTAACTTCCGGGACACAAGATGTGCCGAATTCATTTGCAATGGGGCACAACTCCGCTCTAGATCTCAAATCCAATCACTTCCCCTAAGGTTTTTTTATGCCCCTGAACAGAACACAAAATTGGGGTACCCCATCAGGAGGTGTGGCTCCGAACTATTACAAGCCACAGAACATCAGGTTGCAAAATAGGTTTGGGGCCTTGTCAGGGTTGGAAGATTGTGACTGACAGTTAAGCATGGCAGAAGGGGAAACTAGAAGCAGTTTATCACAAGGACTAATAACTGTGGGGAAAGTTATTGAGGGATCTCCGCCAGTCAGGAGATCAGTAAAACTGAGTGAGTGGAACACTGTAGACCTATTGTCATGGAATGTGGCGGGACTTTCAACCAAATTCTATAATAAGGCAGGGCTGGACTATGTAAATAAATTTAACGTAATCTGTGCCCAGGAAACAGGGGAAGTAGACCCAACAAATTTTGATCTTGAGGGATATAAGCTGTTTGGGACCCCGGCTGTAAGATCTAGGGCAGGCAGAGCAAAAGGGGGTCTCTTTCTGTGGGCGCGTCCGACTCTAGATGGGACCTGGATGGATCTCAACTGGAAATCAGACTGTATGCTTGCAGTTCAGTTTAAAACCAGGGAGTTGTAGAGTGGAGGAGTTGGAGGATCAACTGGGAATCCAGAGAGAGAAGATGAATAATGCCCTTGCTCCTTTAATTTTAATTGCAGGGGATTTCAACTGCCATTTATGTCCTCAGCTGATTCCCTTAATGGAAAATTGGGCATCGTGTAATTTAGTGGAGGGCGCCCATTTTGACCACACAATAGATGGAGCCAAATTCAATACGTTGATGAATAACTTTGATTTGTCTCATTCCATGGATCTTTTATCTCTCAACTCCAAAAGTGGGGTTAATCCAACCTTTAGAGGTAGAGGATGTAGTTCATACATTGATTTTGTTACTGTCTCCCGCTTACTTAAAGAGAGAGTCTTAGCATTTAACATCGACCTTAGTGGCTTTAGCAACCACAACCCCCTCACAGTGAGTATTGTAGTGTCAAAGGTGAACAGAGAAATAAGGAAGAGACCTCTAGACGTTAGGGAGATGGTCACAGACCAAGGCAGAAGACTAAAATGGGCTAAAATGGATAGCGGAAATTTTTATAAGTCATTAGTCTCCTAAGGGAAACAGCAGTTGGAGGTATGTCTATATCCGGAGATTAAAGGTCCGCGGGTGGTGGAGGCATTTGAAGAGATGGGTAGGCTAGTAGATCGCTTAATGCACGCAACCGGGAAAGGGATGGAATCCCACAACCCGAGATGGTTTGATAGGGGATGCTCTTTGGCCCAGAGAAAGCTTAGAGCTGCCTCAAAGAGAAACCCAGAGATGGTGCCAGGGTTACGCTCTGCAGAGCACACTATAAGCAAGAAGTTAGGCGCCATAAGTTAGCCCGTCAAACTGAAACGTGGGAAGATTTACGAGAGGCTGCGGAAAAACGCAAGCTCACCAGGTTTTGGCAAATAATTAACAAACGCTACTTTCAAGATGGGAATAGTCCGAGTATTGCGTCAAATGTACTCCCAGCACAATGGGTGGAGCATTTCAGTGCTCTATATAACAGAGGGACCACGCTGGAAGGCGAACAAGATGACCATAGGGACATTGTTGCTGGGAGGACAGAATTTACCCTAAAAGAGATTGAGGGGGGGCATAAAGTGCCTTACACGCAATAAAGCCCCTGGTCCTGATGGGATCCCGCCGGACCTTTTCTTAAGTAACATAGAACTATGGGGCCCGTTAGTCACAAGAGTGATAAATGTGGCCATAGCATCGGGCTTACCCCGCTCATGGTCAACGGCTATAATAGTACCAATTTTCAAGAAGGGTAGCAGAGATAGCCCCCAATGTTACAGGCCCATCTCTTTAATCGATGTAACAGCTAAAGTAATGGGCAGGGCTATCCTGAACCGCTTAAGGGACTGGGAAGAAGAAAACAGTATCCTCACAGAAGTACAGTATGGCTTTCGGGCCAGGAGGTCCACAACAGACCAGTGTTTAAATTTATATTTACTGGTCACCAAATATACTGTTGCCAGACAGGAGAAAGTTTATTTAGCCTTCATGGATCTGGCAGCAGCCTTCGATTGTGTAAATCGATCGAAGCTGTGGGCAATATTGTCGGATCTGGGGGTTGATGTTGGCCTCATTTCTATTTTGAGGAACCTTCATCAGAACACTACCGCAAAAGTGAGGTATAACCTGGAGGGCGACCAGACAGACTCCTTTAAATGCACGAGCGGGGTTAGGCAAGGGTGCATACTTGCACCCTTCCTATTTTCCATTTATATCAATGGGCTTGAACGTTTTTTATTGAATCTGAAAGCAGACACACCCAGAATAGGAAATAGATCTGTCCCAGTTCTGCTTTATGCGGACGGTGCGGTCCTGCTGGCCCGAACGCCAGTAGGACGGCAACATCTGATTGACTGGTTTGTGGAGTTTGTCTAGCCTAGACTTATCTGCCAACTTGACAAAATCATATGTAATGGAGCTGGGCCCAAAACATAAAGGCAAACATTTTAACTATAGAATAGGCGCTACAAGTCTGGCAAAAGTGCAGACTTTTTTATACCTGGGCATTTTATTTGATAGGAATTTGAATTTTAAACCACTGATCGAAGAACATGGTAGTAAGTTGGCAGCGAGCTCAGGAGCGGTTATGAATTTTGGGCGCAGATTGGGCCGCTGGGCTCCTGAACAAATGCTGACCATGCACAACTCGATCACTGTTGCTAAGGTTGTGTACGGGGCAGAGTTATGGGGAATGGCAAATGCAACCAGTCTACAGACCAAGGAAAACAAATACTTAAGGAGGCTGCTTAAAGTCCCCCAATCTGTACCGTCATATATAGTACACAAGGAACTTGGCTGTAAGTACCTGGAGGACAGGGTGAGGAACAGACCCCTCATGGCCTGGTTAAAACTATGGGTTAACCAGGAAGCTAATTTGTTGCGGCTGGTCTTCACAGATTGTTTGGGGAGTGAGAAAGGTATGTCTATTCCCTGGATGAAGTATGTGAAAGGGGCTTTGGAGAGCATTGGATGTGGAAACTTGTTTTCAAATCCACAGAGTATCACAAAACAAGACCAAGCAAGAGTAATTGAGAAACTCTCAAAACTTACCGCCAGGTCACGAGAATTGAGGGAAATTAATAAGCACACTGTACAGGCCTATATGACAGTGAAACCCTCTAGTGGGATGGAGCCCTATCTCTCCCTTGTATACAACCCGCACGATAGGTTTTTATTAACGCGTTTTAGACTCAACCTGTTTCATCACCTTTTAGCTGAACCTGCGGGATTCACTAATGCAGTTGAGTCAAAGGGTCCCTGTGGCTGCGATCATCGATCTCCGCAGGATACCCTTCATTTTGTATTACTATGCCCATTTTATCAAGTATCTAGACACTGTTTTTTAATACATCTTTTAAAAAAAGCTAATTTAAGATCAGCAAGAGATGCCCTTGTTTTTTTAAAAGAGTCTAGAGATCCCCTGACATTATTCTGTGTGATACATTTTTTAAGGAAATCAGAAAGATTGAGGTTCACTAGATGAATTTGATTTTTGACACTGTTAAGAATGGAGAAAATGTGGAGGTGGTTGTATATTATATATTTTATTGGTCTATTCCTGTTTCTTTTTTAATTAAATGTTTGTATAGCTTGAATAATGTACTTTTATGGTGTTGTTGAAATGCCGAATAAAGAAACTTTAAATTGAATTGAATTGAATTGAAAGCAGAGATTAACTTACAAAAGCTGTGCTTTATACTAACAAGTGCTGCGGTTCGAGACTGTTTAGTAAAAATTCTTCGGTTGCAGAAGACTGGCAACATTTGCTTTGACTTGCTTCTTCTCGACAGAGTTCCCATTCCCTTGAGTCAACTTCCAGAAATGTATAGCCTTGCTTGAGGGCGTTCTCGGGTCTCGCGCACCAAATGTCACTATTTTCTACTTAGAGGCCTTAGGCGTACCTGTCGTCATTTCTCTTTCCTTGGAGCAACCTGCCATTTGTAAACCCCATATATTTCACTGAAGGGCAAAGTATGCTTTAATATTCCTCTGAAAGTGCATGTTTTTTAACCCATATAAATGTCGTGCCACACAGGGGCATACTTGTGAGACCCTTGTCATCCCAAATAGAAAATGATATATCTAAAATCCTGCTCGAGACTAAACGTTTTACAACAGCAAGTATTTCATGCAATACCTATGACGCGAATGAACGGTAATCAGACTTTTATTTCCTAGGCATGCGCCAATCGCAATATTAATTTGAGCAGTGTGAACATTTCACGTTTGTGTTGCACGCAATCAGGTAAAGGGGGCACACTATAGTGGAAACAATTCTGTATTTCCTAAAGCATTGCTTGTCAATCTCCCAAGCAGAAGTGAATGCACATCAGTTCAAAAATACATTTTTCCCCGTGCAAGTATTAACCAGAAGGTGAGGGAAGACTAGAATTCCTACCGTGACAGGGTAAGATGCTTTCCTCCTTATAATTGGATTTATTATCAGGTATGATGGCATATAACATAAACCCAGGCACTGGATAATGGGAGTTTTCATGTTCCAGATGACATCTGCGCTGTGATCAATTTCTGATAAACGGGGAAAGCGCTAATGTCACATTTGTTTTAACTCATGATAAGTATCTCCAGTTACAGCGCTCTGCAGAATACCTAATGGTCACACGTTCGTCGGTGTAGCTACTTTAAAATGCCTCATCTATTTTGCAGCCTGACCTTGCCACAGAAGGGCCCTGTTTTCAGGTTTGTAGCCCCCACAGGATCTAAACCAGGCGTTTGCTCCCTTCAAAAATAACGTAATCTGTGGTCGGCCTGGTACCTGGACTAATGGTGTGCAATTTATGTTGACTGTAGGAGCGTGCCAGCCCTCCTTGGGCGCAGTCGAAGGAATGTTTATCGTAGTTCTTCCTCTTTTTTATTTAAAAAAATATATTTTTATTGGTATTTTTCACATTTACAACATATGACATGTAACATGTAAACCTTGTCGCGTTTGCTCATACAGGGACCCCAGCCTATGTGGTTCAGCTGCTGGTTTTTACGAAGGGCCCATATGCCTGAGCGTCCCTGCCTCTCTGCTGTGCAACACTTGACACAAAACATATAGTTATTTGCGCTTGTGATAGGGGTGACCGTCAACCTGGTAGGAGTGAATCAAGTCTGATGTCTTTCCAGTCCCCCTATTTAGTCATCTTCTCCGACGTGAAAGTGTATAGATGGGAGAGTGAAGGATTAATAGGTGAAGGATTAAGAGGGGAGGGGTGTCCTGCTCTAGTCGTTCTTTCGTAGGTGGACCCTCGGGTTAGTTCAGGCTTGTTAAGCACGCTGGAGTCCAGTATGACTTGTGCAGTAGCCAGAATTTAGTCTGAGCTATCACAGGTGAGATGATGTTTTTCGACGGGGACGCCCAGAGGGTGTGTCTCTCCTGCTCGGTGAGTTTGGTGTCTAGTTGTGATTCCCAGTAGCTGGTTGTCTTGTTGTTAAGCTTAGAAGAGTTGGGTCAGAGTAGTTTGTATAAGTGGGACACCTGGTGGCCCACTTTGTTTAGGTTCTCCATATATTGAATAATTGAGGGTTTGTGTTTTGTTCATTTTGATTTTGATAGGGCTGTTTTAATTTTGAGGAAGTTGTAAAATTCTGTGTCCGGTAGGTTGTGTCCTGTTTATAGCATGTTTAAAGTGCATGGTTTTACCCCGTCTTCCAGATGTGCCGGATATGAGAACCCTAGTCTTTTCCAGGATTCTATGTCTAGGGGTTTCCCCCTATATTTAATCTTGGAGTTTGCCCACAGAGATTCCCAGTTTTTAATGCTGTGTTCAAGTTTCTGGTCTACCTTAAGTAGCGTGTGTATAGTGTTTTAAGTATAGGGCTATTCTTTTGTGCCTGTTTGTTCGTGGTGAGGAGTGTTATTGGGTTGGTATTGTTTAGTATGGCTTTCTCAATGGTGAGCCAGATCGGCATGTACTTCTGGTTTGGCAGGATCCAGTGCAGCCCCTGTCTTGCTATAAAAGCCATCTGGAATGTCCTGAAATCAGCCAGGTTTAACCCTCCTAGTCTCTTCTCTAGTTTTAGTTTTTGGAGGCTTATTATAGGTTTCTTGTCTCGCCATAGGAATTTGGTCTAAATTACAGTGGAATTCGTCTGTGAGTGTGAGGGGGAGCATTCCAGCCAGGAAGTTGACCACTTTATAGTGTCTATTCTTCCCCACCATGTAATGAATTTGGGCGACCAGGATTCCAGTAGGCCTTAAATCTTTCCTAGGGTTAGTTTCTCGTTTTGGTCGAGTGTGGTCTTAAGGTTTTTCCCGAACTGGATCCCTGGGTATTTGACAAACCCGGGTTGCCAGGCTAATCCCGAGTCGCCTATTACCTCTCTGGTTGTGTGGACGTTGAGTGGCATGCATTCAGATTTGTCTCTCTTTAATTTGTATCCGGAGTGGGCAGAGTAGTTACCTATGGTGTCCATAAGGGCAGTGATAGTAGTGTCGGGGTCTTCTGTTATTATAAGTATGTCGTCCACATAGACTGCAAGTTTGGCTGTGGTCTTGTTGATGGTGACTCCCAGCATATCCCAATTGGCTATAATGTCTGTGATCAGGGGTTTGAGTGCCAATATGAACAGTGCGGGGGACGGGGGCAACCTTGTCTTGTTCCCCGTTGAAGGTCGAATTGGTGTGAAATGGCCCCATTTATAGCTATCTGTGCCTTTGGGCTTGTATACAGTGCCATCACTTTCCTCATGTAATTATCTCCCAAGTTGTACGCCCGCATGCTCTGTTCTAGGAAGTGCCAAGACACTCTGTCAAAGGCTTTCTCTGCATCTAGCGTGATTGCTACTGCCGGTTTAGCAGATTTGGAAGATTGTTCAAGAACATGGTATTATCTTGAGACATATGAGTCTTCAGAAAGCCTACTTGTGAGTTGTTAATCAGTTGAGGGAGCACTTTGTTTAGCCTTGTGGCTAGAATTTTGTAATATATCTTACAGTATGTGTTGATAAGTGAGATGGGTCTGTAATTTTGGGGCCGTTGGGTGTCTTTGCCTTCCTTGGGGATGACTATTATGTTTGTTTCCATCATGGATTCCGTTACCACCCCCTCCCTTTCGCAGTGGTTAAAGACTTTTTTCATGGTTGGAAGTAGTTGAGTTTGAAAGGTTTTATAGAAGGAGGCCGTGTAGCCATCTGGTCCTGGAGCTTTGTTGTCTTTAAGGGACTTGACCGCCATTTCAATTTTGCTGGCGCTTATTTCTTGTACTAGCGACAGAGCCTCCTCGTTTAATATTTTGGGCAGATTTAGTCTGTCTAGGTATACATTGCATCCCTCGTGGCCTAGAATTGTGTCTCTTTTGTAGAGATCTTGGTAGAAATCCCTGAACGTGCGTATAATGTCTTTGTGTTGGGTTGTTGCTTGAGTCTGTGATGAATGAGATGGTGTGCTGTCTCTGTCTGTGCTTAAGGTATGACGCTAGGATTTTCCCTGCCTTGTTTACCTCTCATAGGTTGATTTGTTTGTATTTTTTATCCACAGGCCCGCTCGTTCACTCAGGATTTTGTTGTATTCATACTTTTTTCCCGTGAGTTCTTTTAGGGAGCTGGAGTTCCCAGTATCATTGATGTGTGCTGTTTCTAGGTGCTTTATGTCTCTTTCTAATTGGTCTAGGTGTGTCTTTGCTTCCCTGTCTCGTCTGGCTTTGATATCTATTAGTGTCCCTCTAACTGTCGCTTTAAGCACGTCCCACATGGTTTTGGGGTCTATGTCTGGCGTGTCGTTGTCTCTAATGTAGTCCTTGATGGCTTGCTCTATTCTGCTTTTGTCCTCTTGTCTTGCCATGAATACATTGTTGAAACGCCATCTGCGAGTGGGGTTTTCGTTGTGGCGCCCCGCTAGTTGTAGGCTGATGCATGAATGGTCGGAAATTGTTCTTGCCGCTATTTCAGTGTGCTCTATTAAGTGCGTGTGTGAGCCTGAGATGAGGATGTAGTCTATTCTGCTGTAGGAGTTGTGTGGGTTAGAGTAGAAAGTGAAGTCTCTGGTGTCGGAATGTTGTAGTCGCCATGGGTCTTTCAGGTTAAATCTATTGCATATGTTCTTTAGAGTGTTGTGTGAGGCTGGGGGCAGGGCGTGAGCCGACGACTGTCTGTCTAGGGTGTAGTCTAGTGCAAAGTTAAAGTCTCCTGTCACTATTGTCATGTCATTTTGGGAGTTTGCTTCCAGTCTCCTCGAGACTCCCTCCCAGTATACTGTGCTATCTGTATTTGGGGCGTATGTGTTAACTACCAGTATTGTTTTGTCTCCTCTCTTCAAATGTGTTATTAGCAGTCCCCCTTCCTCGTCATGCTGTTGGTTTTCAATGGTTATCTTTGATTTTCTGTTTACCAGCGTGATAACTCCTCGCTTCTTCCCTGTTGCTGGTGAGCAGGCTGTCTATCCTAGCCATCTTGCCCTGAGCTTGGCCATAATACTTCTTTTAGAAGATTATAGAAAATGTCCCCAAGATTTCAGCATTATACCAAAGTAGTAGTGTACCCCTGCATCTTTACACAGTTGTATCTTTTCCTGTCAGTCGAACATCTTTATTTGGTGCATGCTGCCGTGATACTAATCCGCATTCTCTTGCGTAAAATAATTTCCATCTAAAAAACCTGAAGGCATCTTTAATAACATTTCACGCAACACAGCGAGCAAGGGAAGCAAGGGAAGCAAGGGAGAAAGCAGAACTGTTCCATATTTTAAAATATATGGCACAGTTTTGCTGGCACACTTATGGCTGCCTAGCACTACCACAGGCACAATGACGCCATGATGCAATGGTACCTCTGTTGAGGTCAGAATAGTTTTTGTACAGGAAAGCATACCTTCTCTGCAAAACAAATTATTATTAGGAGATATTCCCCTTTGCGTGTTTATTGCAGAATGCCTTAATGACCTACCCAAGAGTACAAGGATCCAAACTTCGTAGGTACTGTTAAGCGACAAGAGAATGCTATATGTGCTTCACTTATGGTACAGCACTCAATGGGCCCACTTTCTTACCAGTGGCCGTCCGATGGGCCTTTTTCTCCAACTGAGAGGAGATGGAAGTTAACAATGCATCTATCAATTTCAACTAACAGTGTAACCCATTTGGCTACACAATAAGAACCAGGAATCAGTAACAATGGGCAAGAATATGTATTACAAATTAAGAATCAAGTTAAGATGCTTATCACCATGCGATAAAGATACATAATAATGACAGGAAATCCTAACCTCCTAAAGAAGTTGATGTGAATTAAAATCAAGCAAACAAGGAGTTCAATCACAGCAATACAAAAGATTAACATAAGTATTTGATGCTCAGAGAAGATTTTCACATTTTCTCATCTATAGATAGGTAAATCTAAATCCTCTAAGGTAAAGTCCAAGCTAAAAGGATGGTTCTAGAGTCTAAAAAATTTCAAAAATCAAGGAATTCCATAAAGTAGTATAAAACTAGCCAAGAAGTTAGGCAGGGAGGTGTCAGCATTGCAGAAACGTGGTCAAGAGTCTTCTTGAGTCAGTAAAGTAGGTGTTAGCCTAAGCCACGCTCAGGAAAGAATCAAGAGTAGCATAGAAGTCTGAGCCTCCCAAAGTCCAAAGGAATAGTAATCCAGCATCAGGCAGAGTAAACTCCAGTTATTTAAACTACAATCATTCAGTTAACAACCCAGTATTGGTATCACTAGGGGTCCATTGTCTTTCCCCCTTGTCACATTGCAGACTGCAACATTCGCAAAGTATCCCACAATGCACATGGGAAAGACATTGTTTTCTCACACTCAGGTTAGGTTGTCACATTGCTGACTAGGCCCTTTAGTTAATGCTCTGGCTCTCCATGTTCTTTTGTAAGGTTTTATTCTCAGGCTCTCTCTATCACTAGTACAGTAACGTGTCTATTCTCAACTAACAATGCATGTGAATACCTGCAAGAAATGTCATGCTGTCAGAAAATGGAAAACAATATTTTATGCATGAAGAATTGTAGGCCTAAAATGTCAACTTAACGATTTAAAAAAGAGTGCACATTTAATATATGTGTGCACATTTAAACACATATACATTTAAAATATCAATACATTAGATTCATATTACATGTAGCATTCAGTAATTCCTTTGGATAATAATCTGTAAGTATCGCCAGGAACTACATTTAAGTGCAACATACATATATCATTAGTGCACACATTACATGAACTTGTAGTTTCTAGTGTAATCACATTCTACATATATGAGGATGGTTACTATTCAGTCATCTAAACAGTAAATATCATTTTATGTATTAAGGCACTCATGAAAGTTGAATCCATCTTTATTGTGAGTACATTTCTACTAAATAAAGATGTTTTTTATATCTCGTTTGACACAGTTAAAACACAGAGTAAATTCACAAATTCTACGGTAATTGCACTTTAGAAATAAACGTCAAGTCCTACACTTATTTCAATAATGTTCGACCACACGAGAAACATGTGCTAAGTGCACATTCATTTTATGAATTTGTAACATGTAAAGGTGTAGCCTAAACTGCGCCGCACCACTTAGGAGCGACAGATGCTCACCCATGGAGGCACAGTTAAGCAATTGGTGAATTATATATTTAATTTTTGATTATGAAGCAAGGGGGGACGGTAGTGTATTATTATTATTTTTTTAAGTCTGAACCCTCGTCCTATGTCTTTTTTTCTGGGCACTATTGTGCCAGCCTGCAGAGCTGGCATTTTGTTGTTTTTATCTTGGTTCAGGGCTACATTAAATTATTAAAATACTGCGTTCTTCATGAAAACACCCCAGAACACCTGACATAACAAAACGCAGTGTTCAGATCGTTGAATAATTAAACTTAA
The DNA here is from genome assembly GCF_964263255.1 of Lissotriton vulgaris. Taxonomy (NCBI): domain Eukaryota; kingdom Metazoa; phylum Chordata; class Amphibia; order Caudata; family Salamandridae; genus Lissotriton; species Lissotriton vulgaris. The sequence goes on from NC_141696.1 coordinate 667,514,393, forward strand.
CTTGCTCTAATCTCTAATTGTCTAATGCTGAAATAAAATCTACCAAAAGCAAGCAGCATGAGCTGAAAGCTAACGCTTGCATTATTAAACCAGAAAAGGATGTTCCATCAAACGGACAAGGAGTCAGCAAGTCACCCAGTATACAAAGCAAAGCAGTTATCTGGACACACAGCTGATATTGGGAACAAGAGGTGGCTGGAACCAACCAGCTCTGACGGCACCTTTAAGATGCGTATTAAAAAACATCACTTATTTTAAAGTAGTTACAGTGACACGCAAAATGAAGAAAAAAAACAATGGGGATTTTGTACAATAATATTCAACATAATTGAAAATTGTAAAATGTATGCTAAAGCGTTTAGCTATACAAGTTAAACAGTGAAAGACCTTTATAAAGAAAAAAACAGTTCTATTTTTTAAAAACACATTCTCAAGTTTTAACTGAGGAGATTGTTGGCTGCGCAGATATTATGAAGGAATACATTTTTTGTCACTTTAAGGCCATTTCATTTTGAAATAAAATATGTTTAAGATAAATAAATTAATAGTGAAGTGCTATCAAACGGTAGAAAGGTGATACAATTGTGAAGATGTCTAACTAATGACATTGACAATAAACACATACTAGAATTGCACCCATAGTTTTGTGAAATGTCTTACATTAATTTTTTTATATATTCTTTTTTCAATAAACAACAAAATGCACTTCCAATGCTCACTACTTTAATACATCACGTACGCATCATAGCTGGTCCAACCCCTAACATTAAACACCACATAGGTGGGAGAAAGGTGGACCTAAATCATATCAGCACTCTGTCAAACAGAGAAATACACAAATGAGGTGTGGACCTGTCGTGCCTGTCTAGGGCTGAGAGACTCTTGATGACATATGTTGACATTATTCATGCAAAGATTGACAATACTGTGACAATCACTTCCAAATTGGACCATATTGAAACAAGAAAGACCAAACCTAAAAATAATATTACTATTACAGTGAGTAAAATTAAGGTGTCTGAGACTGTGGCTCAGCCAAAAGACTCCAGAGGCGTCAGAATTCCTGGGATGTGCAAATTCTCTACATAGTCCACTTGGTGTATTGGGTTGAATACCTGGAAAACTTAAACATGAGGATTTTAGGATAGCCAGAAGTGGATTTAAACTCTGACCTGGTAGCAAAGGTTGGGACATTTCTTTGTCACTAAAATGTTTCCTATTTCAGTGTGATTCCCCTTAAACTGAAAAGAGTGACTACCCACTAGAGGCTGCACAAATGCTGATGAGGACAAATATGTGCCATCCTCCCCCGAAAAAAAGCAGGAAATTGGTTTAATTTCGATTTTTGTGTCAGCGTTAAAGTATTTCCATTGTCAGAATGAGATTTTCTCAGTAGTCAACAAAAACATCTCCAGAAAGACCATGCAATTTTATTTCACATACCTAGCATAGGACAAGAAACTGCCTAGATAACCCATTAAGTTGAAATCACTGACCCATCGTAAGAAAATAAATCACTGTCACATGCATCATGAAAGCCATCATTATCAATGTTGATTTCAGATGAACATCATCCATTAAAACATACACAAAAATCATCGCATAAAACCACAATGTAAATAAATAATTGATTTGAATTATGAGATCCGTAGAAATACCACCAGGCAAATATAAGATCCATAAAAAATACTGCCCTTAGTATCGTGTGGGGCAGCTTATTAATAATCATGCCAAACCACTAGTCAGGAGACTGCCTACCAGCTTTCACTTTGTAAATCTCTGTAGTCTGTTAGGACCAGGACCCTAGATTACTTGATTTCAAGAGTTGTTCTTGGGTACTTGGGTAACTGAAAAGTTTGGTACAATTAGGTTTGGTTCCCACCTGTATGTATCTAGCCCACAAGGCTGTAGGTTTCTCTGTATTATTTATTATTGATTAAAGTTGCTGTGCTTCCCTTTCCACATCCATGCAGAAATAAAGCACCAATTACCCTACTGGTCTGTCATCTTGACCGACCAGTGTAGTAATAGGACCATTATATCCCCACTTACTCCTGCATTCGTTTTTAACATACATGAAGATCAATATTAAAGGGATACCTTGATTTTTCAAGGTATTTTTATTTTCCTAAAACCCCGGCTGTAATAATACCCAAAGTGCTGCCTGCATTATGGTCGAGCTCATCCTCGTTTTTGGGGACCAGGGTAGGACCCAATGATAAAGCATGTCACTAATCGAGTGGGTGAGCGTCTAACAGGAAAAAAACTTGTTTCCAGAAAGTAGGGTGATACTCATAAGACATCAGTCTTTAACAGTACTCGGGTGTGGGATACCCTTTAGTATTACACTATTAAATAGGAAGGGGGCATCCCCGATCTGTAAAAACGTCTCTCTCCCCTCCCTTTAAGGACAGTCTGGTGGCCGGCTTCTCAGGCTACTGTATTGTGCGCCATAAAGCTGCATCACACCTGAAAGAAAATGCGTGTTTCAATTAATATCTCCATCTAGACGCTCGGCCAACTTTTTACTTTGAGTGGTAAATTGGCTGCAGCAGAATCATCACTGTTTCCGAGTATTAACTGCCATCTCATGGTCTTTCAGAGGTCACCTTTTTAATTAGAAGAGCTCTGTGCATCTGATAATATGGAACAATGGCTGATGGCCCCAGAGCCTCAATGTGCCACTGCTCCCTTTGTACCATCAGGTCAGAGGTGACAAAGTGCATGTGAAGGCCGTGATTTCCATGCCTGTACCCTGCTTTCCTGATGGAAGCACCCCGAGGCTTCTAAGTCCCGGGAGTCTTCCTTTGTGCCACAAATCTGACCCCTGCCGCTAGTGCTCACCACATTTTGACCACAGAAAAAAGGGTGAGGTCGCTGTGTAGCATGGTCAGTAGCAACACAGCATGGCTTTCTTCATGATCAGCTTCAATGGCTCATTTGCTTTCCCCGTCTGGAAGAAATGAGAAAGAAAAAACTTTGAGGCTATGACCCTTTAACCAGGGACTGGATTTTGCCATATACTAACAGTGGCTGTAGAAATTGCATCCCTGGAATGAACATATGCGATTCTTGAAAAGGCTTAGACAAAGATAATGGCTATATGCTGATGACTATTAAGGAGTATTTGTGCCCTACATCTTTTTTCAGTTACTGAGCATAGTAACTTAACCTTATGTCTTATTTATTTTTCTATAAAGAATAAGACTGACTGACTAATACATTTAGTCTGAGTGGCACTTGTGTTGATTGAGATAGGTGCCCAACCCCATACCAACCTCCAAGAGCAAATCTTCACTGTCCAAGATCACTACCCCTGAATGTCAGAGCCTAAAAATGAGGTACTTGGCAATTCAGTGAGCTTAGCAATGCTATTATTGCAGGGGGCCACTGTAATAATTGTTACACAGATTGCATAGCTGCCTTTAGTTACGGAGGCCCCAGAGAACTTGCCTGGCATTGCAGATAACACCACTGGCTAGAGAGGGAGTGGGATGCTACAGAAGGATAGTAGTATGGAGATGTATCTTGTCCTGTGTTTAATGTTACATAATAGAAGGTTTGCTGATTCTGTATTGTCTTGTATGAATGTCTGCTCTAATTCGGGTTGGGAAGAGGGTTCAATGTATAGTCATTTTATGTTTAAATTGGCCGTTTTTTATTAAATCCAGTTAAAAGCACTTCTTATTAACTGTGGGTCCCTTATTTTTACATGAACACACTGTCAAGGAGAAAGTTGGTGACCCAAAGGAAAGAATATATCAATTTAGGATTTAGCCTTCTGTGAATAGGACCTTAAGCAACTCCAGATATCTCATTGGTCCTCATCAGCAGGGCCCACTAAAGATAAAGAGGTGCCCATTTCAGATTAATGGGAAATATAGACTTATACAATGGACACACCAATAGCATAAAAATAAAATGAAAATATGAAATGCAAATACTCTAGTAATTACCAGCACCGTGTAAGCACCCGGTGTAGGGAACAAAACATAATAGTAATGCTCCTAGCCTTCCTTTTGCAAAACGCACAGTCTCCAAGCGCTTTCCATAATAGGGACGGGCCCCAGGGAGGTAGAGCCCCTTACAGTTCAAAGTGATGAAATGCCCCCACACCACCACCGTTTATGAATCTTTTCCACCCATCACAATTTCTAATGTCTCAGTAAATATCTGACTTGAAATATAATTTTGCTCCCATAAAATCCTTCCTGGTGTGTAGAAGTATGAAGAACAGGAACAAACTATCAGTGTCAAGTTCCGTGCTCTGGGGTGACAAATAATGTCCAGATCGCCCTCCTGCTCACGCATTAGTCAAGAAATAGGTAACTCATTCTGATGAGAAAAAAACATGTCAGCTAGTGGGAATGTTTGAGGATCTTTGCAGGTCAGATAAAAATATAGGCTCAATCCCAATGTTGTGAATTTTGTCAGATACTAATGGGAACCTTCTATTTCTAATCAATGCCAAGAAAAGAAATGACAGACTATGCAATAGACCTGCAATTTAAATTGACATTCTAAAGTTTATCAAACTCATCAATCAGGAATAGTCTGTACTTTGTAAACGAGGATTAGATTTCTCTTAATACACGGGAGTCATTTCTGAAGGAACATAAAAAGAATTCTCAGTCTTCTCAAACACACAACGTAAACCTGATTAATGACAGCGTACAGACTTTATCGAAATCCGCCTCATTATAGTATGCAGGGTAGTGTTATGACATTTAGATATGACTGACCCGATGTTGATGATTATGCTTCAATGTAATCAACTATTATAGACCAGTGCTTTTTTCAAGGGGGTGAGGGGGTGCGGGGGGGGGGGGCACAGCACGATTGTCAATTGGTTCAGATTCTGAAAATGAACAGCTGAATTCTAGAATTTTTGAACATTAGCAGCAGGTTTTCAGCCTTACCGATGGACTTTGTCTGAGGTGCTAATTTTAAGTAATGATACTTCAGCCAACATAGAGGGTGGGCTGAGGACTGTTCACCCACACACCGAGTCTATGCTAGGAAAGCTGCCCCCAGAGTCTCAAAATCACCTTTTGGAAGACTTTCTCCAATATCTTACAACCCTAGTAAAACGAATGTGGCAGAAGTTGTTTGTGTGAAGGGAACAAACACCCTAAGCATTTCAAGCTGCAATTTTCTAAGCATTCAGAAAGAATTAAAAGGAAATAAAGGGATAGCACGAGCGCATATATATAAACTTAATAAAGAGCTTCTGTATATTTTGTCAGAAATCAAAGGAAGTTTTCCGGTTTTAGTCACGGACTTTTATCTGATTCCTTCACAAATTATGTCTTTCCATAGATTCCACAGAGTTTTCCACTTCGAGTATTCTCCTCAGAAGATGTGTTCAACGAAACAGTAATTTCCTGTTTAATAGTCCTGTGTAAAGTTTTCCCCATAAAATGTGTGGTCCTGACATGTACTTTGTGAGCACGTGGTCCACCTTTCTTATTATATCGGGAAATTCTGAGTCATCAGGTTTCTAAGAAATGTGTCCTTCAATTGTGCCTTACATTGCGTCAAGTCTGCTGTATTTGGGTGAGTGCTACATTTTACAGCCTTTTGTCATCTTTCACAAATGAAGCCAGAGTTGTAAATGTCGTGCTTTACAGGAAGGCAGTTTCAACAGCTTCTTCCAGCTTGTCACATGTCCCTTAATCAACAATTCAAAGTGTGCAGTTCCTTTTTACAATTTTACCACCAAGCAGAGCTGAGTTTCTTTCCCTTTTCCTTCGGCACCAGACAATGGCCTTCATAGCTTTATGCTCTACCACCAACCCTTGTAAAATAATTTCTCTTGAGGTCCCTTAAAATGACAAATATGTTTTTCTCACAACTATTTTACAGAATTTTGGTGCTCAGTTCATCAGTATAAATCCATGCATTATAAAACATAACTGTGAAAAGTTGCCCTGGTATATGATGTCCACTATTCTAGTGGGCACCTTGCACCAGTCCAATCGACCCTTATTAATAGTAGGTTTAAGACAACCTTTATAGAAAGCTATCCTAGTGGTAGCTGTGGAGAGCAGCCTTCGGGCTAAGCCTTGAAGGAATGTAAAGCAGCTTGTTTTACCAGTCTATAATCTCTTGAATGATCAAATGACCACACAAGGTACATATATAAAATATATGTATTTATTCTAACCACAACCCCTCTAGTCTCTTTATGAGGCTAGAGGCCAAAGTACAACACAAGGAACTTAATTAGCATACAATAAATCGCACAGTATAGGTTTTGCCCTAGAGGCCTCACAAACCATATACTAAAATAGTGGTATAAGAACCACGTGAGGGATAGAAGTCAGGGCTTAGGGCCTTCAGAACCGCTGGGGCAACCAGGAACCACCCAAGGTAGGGACGCAGGAGACCACGGGGGACGCGTGCAGTGTCTAAACACAGCCGCAAATCACCATTGACTTTCTATGGAGAACGAACAAGTTACAATTTTAAAGATTAAGGACACTTAGAGGTGAACTATGATGGAACCCTTTTAGACTTAAACACTTGGAGAGTAAAGACCTACAGGAGCACCGGAGTACTCGTGTTACCTCAACCAGGGAAGCCAGGTGCATAGGTGCCTTTTGGTGTTGGGTTTTGTTGTCCATTCCAAAGGAGAGCTGCGAAGAAGTGCTGCAGGCAACCAGAGGAAAAGTGTCCAGGTGGATCCAAGGGTGGATCAGAGATGTGAAGAACCTGAAAGCAGAGGGGACAGAGTCTGGGTTTCTAGCCTGTGACCAGGATGGCGACAAGAAGATGCCAGCCGATGTCGGGTGCTTCCAAATGAAGTAGGTGAAGCTTGACTCTTCAGCCACGAGGACCAGGTGGCGTCAATGACAACCAGGGGCTGGATTCAAGCTGTCCCACAAAGGATATCGAGTGCTGCAGCGTCAGAATCCGGAATGGACCCAACAAGCCTTGGTAACAGCAACCCACACAAGATGACAAGATTGACTTCGGTGCAGACCAGCAAGGTCTGAGGGACTCCCCCTTTGAAGAGGAGTCATACCATGTCTGGAGCAACCAGAAAAGCTTAAGAAACAAAGGATTGTCCTACGTGGGGACCCACTAGCCAACGGACTAGGGATCACGAAGGAGCCTTAAGCTGTGGTGAAGAAAATCGGCCCACAGAACACTTGTGGGGAGTAGGCCTCCCAGCTTCAGTGCAAAAGGTGCTCAGGGTAAGGGCAACAAATAGCCCAATGCACAACTTCTGGAAACTTCAGGAAGTAGGTGCAGTTGCAAAATTGCAGGATGTCCAGGAGTTCCGGTCCCACGTCTCTCGTGTCAGCTACAGGTCTCAGCTTTGCTGTGGACTTGTGTCAACCTTGGAGATGTCTGGAAGTCCATGTCCTGTGTCGCAGATTCTTCGGGACCGGCAGGAGCCTAAAAAATGCAGACCGGCAAGATGCTTTTTGGCGCCTGTTTGAACAGATGGTCACCCCTTGACCGCGAGGGAGATTTCTTCCGTCTTCCAGTCGATATGGAATGTTGAAGGTTCAAGACTTCTTCTTCAGAGTTTCGTCCAGGGTAATCTAAAGTCCTAGTGACTTGGTTCCTATACTTATACCAAGTTTAGTGGTTGGACTAGCTCTAGGGTCCCACCTATGGGAGGACCTGGGGAGGGGGTGGTTACACCCCTTCCCCTTTGTCCAGTTTTACGCCAGAGCTGGGGCATAGTGCCCTAGCAACCAGTTTGAACTGGGAAATGCATGGAGCACCTTGTGTGCCCCAGGCAGTGTCTGAAAAGCATTCACTGACCCAATACACTAAAGCCTGTCTGGGGAGGTGCTGGCACCTCCCTGGACAGGAAATCTATTGTTCAGGCCTTCCCTGTCAGAGTTTCATCCAGCAGCAGGAGGTCAGACTCGTGTCAGTGGCAGTAGCATCCATTTTGTGATGCTGAGGCTCTGTTTAACTTTAACCGGGTATACCAGTGTGTACATGTCTTCTCCCTCTAGAAGGGTGGAATGCTACCCCCGCCGCCAGACCTGGCGGGGGGTAGTATTCCAATGTGTTTGACACCAAACACAACATGTTTTGATAAAGCCAAACCAAAGTTAGCATTACCGCGAGGATTATAATGCACTTACTGAAATCTTTGAAGCTCAGCCTTACAGTGTTAGATTGAAACTACAAATCCCAAAATGAGATGCTCTGTTGGCTAAAATAACAGGATGTGCTTAACATTGGCAGCTTTAACCCCTTCGCTGCGGTGGCTATTCCGCCGCAGCGCTAAGGGGGTGGGGCGGCCGCGCGGCGGTTCCGTGCTTGTGACAGAACCGCTCCGTCACGGCTCGCGGGTGAGCTGTGCTTGTGACGGAACGGTTCCGTCACGGCCCCGCCCGTTCTTTAGACGTTAGCGCAGGTGCGGAATTCGTGACACGCAGGCGCGGCGGCAGGGCCATGACGGAACTGTTCCGTCACCAGCACAGCCCACCCGTGGCTCGTGACGGAACGGTTCCGTCACGAGCATGGAAGAGGTTAAACAGGCTTAACAATTTGAACATTGCTGTTATGTAAGTTATGCCTTTTATAAATACACAAACATGCATGACTGCCATCATGCTACTGTCAGATCAGTTACCCTTTAAGTGTCGACAATATGACCCTTCACCAGAAATTAGAGGGTGAGAGATTGAGGGTTATTTGGAGCCCACCTTCGACACCTGTTTGGAGCCGGGCTGGACTGACACCAGATGTTACTGAAGGCTCACTACAGCTCTTTCACATCCCTTTTTCTGCTAGTGGAGATTGTTTGTGTTCCCAGAGACAAACTATGTGCTCCTCTTGGCTGAAAGTCACCCCACCAACACCACCAGATTGGCAAACCTTCAACCTGGAGGGGCACATTTTGACGGCCAATGGCAAAAGAAATCCGCGTGTTCACTGTACTCATTCTGTGATGTTCCAGCAATCAGCCACCAGGAGAACAAACCATGATACATTTTAAATGGCTAATCAACAGGTAGGGAGGAGGAAAGGTAGTCCATTCATTTACCCAGTTACAATCTGACAATCATCAAAAGTAGAGAATGGACACTTGTAACTACTTAACCTTTGGTTAAGATGGAACACCCTCATAAACGCAGTGTCTTACGTGCGGTATATGTCTTTCATCCGTCCCACACTCGCGTTAAGGCATTTATCATTGGATGTTCCAAGGACGTGCTATATGCCAGCCTCATCCAGAGGCAACCTCTTGCTATAATAGTAGTGTCCAGAGATAAAAAATTCAAAGAGGCGACCCTGAAAAAATAGTAAAAAACAATAACTTCACCAGTGTATGAATTTAATGAAAAAGGTGAGGTTATATATTATTAAAAAAGGATGTCGGTATCGCTTGAGGTCAAGTTATTGGATCTCATTATACCTTAGGTTTAACAAAGACAACATGTTTCTGCTCCATATTGCCCATGCGGGTCTACGGAGCATTCGTCAGGACAAACAACACACACAAAAGTAATTTTACTCAGAAGACTTGTGTAGTAATTCAGAGAAAATATTGTTTTTCAGTTTTAAGCTTTTACAGGATTTCTCAAATCGGAAAAAGCTGAGGCTTCTACAGGTGGCAATGGGACTCACTGGTCCTAAGCAGCACATGGGGAGCTTCCTCGTCTTGTGCTGCCTCTGCCCGGGGAGCATTACTACTGTATCGACCAGAGAATTCTGTTGCATTGACTTTTAGAGACCATTTACAACCAAAAATAAAGTGGAATTGAGTCTACCGAAATCGTGGTTCTGATTTTAGTAAGGTCATAAGTCACTGTTCAGCAGGTCTGCAGTATTTACGATTGCTAACATCTTTTTTTGATAGTAAAGTTGGTATATTCTGTGGAGAATATATTCTTAACCTTCTCAATCAAGTCATTGTTTTTTATTTTGCTCTTAATGTAATTTATCATTCGGTTTTTGGCATTCATAAATTTGATGTATGGAATTGTGCTAGTGCAGCTGCTCCAAGCTAACTTTACCTTAGTCCAAGAGATATGCACAACAAGATGTTGCTGCAACGTCTTTCTGATTTACCCCGCTATCCACAGACTCTCATGAAAATAAAACGGGATCTGTTGTCGGTGCAATTGTGTAAAACAATGAGAACCAGGTCTTAGTTTGAGCCAAGTGTTAGAGCAACCTCCACTTGTGTACATGTTGGAGGGTGAAGGGCACCGTCCCCCAAAAGCACTTTGTTCCTTTTGACTGTAGCCTTCCAAGAGGAGTCCCTTTGGTGAGCCCACACAAGAAGTGCACAGTGTGAAAAGTCATAGGCAGGGCTAAGGGTTCAGAAACAAGGTCAACCCCCACCAAGCCCAGAACTAGTTATCTGAGCATAATGTGTCCAACCACAGTCAAAGTAAACCCATTAGATGTGCATTGGGGTGCTGCCAGTAACAGTATATGCGCTGTAATAGGGAAGGCTAGACAACAAAGATGATGGACAAAAATATGACGTTTCACAATAATGTCTTCTGTGTATTTAAAGCCTGTAAACATTACTTTTTATGGAGGTTTGGGGATGACTTGAGAAGAAGGTTGGTTGGCAGGCAGTCTTTACATTCAAACTGTATTTCGTAGTTTCGCTCATCATGGTGCCTTCATTTCGGGGAGGCCTTTGATCAGGTTCAATGATGTTCAGCTCTGCCTGTTTCGCACCATTTTCTCGGTGGGATGAAGCCATTGCATATTTTAAGAGCCCAGGACTGCCCCTGTGTCTCTGTCCCTTTCCTCAGACCCCCAACATTAACTGCAGCAAGTACAAGGGGCTTCTCAATAAAGAGAGGGAGAAGGGAAGCGAAGGGTAGAGAGAGAGCGATGGATCAGAGAGGGAGTATGGAGAGAGAGAATATGGATAAAGAAAAGAGAGAGATAGCACAAGGAGAGGCAGGGAGTGGGCTCGTTGATCATTTTAGCAATGGCTGCTTTTGGTTCCCCAGTCTAGTACGGACTATGTCTCATTTTTAAAAAGATTGCTGTCATACTATGCATAACTTTTATTTGCCTGGTGTCAATGTTATCTGGATTATGCACCCAAATGTGTAAGTGCTCAAGTTAAAGTGGCCATAAGGACCTGATGCTCCTAAGGATCCAGTTGTATGTAGGAAAGTAAGCCAACGCCCCATAATAACCCGAATGGTCATGTTATATCCTACATAATTATATAACATGTATTCTAGCCCTGCTGCCTCTAGCTGCTCAGCCAGAGTGTGTCTTGGTAATAGAATGTTGGTGTGCCTGTGATGCGTGGAATGCCTGGGTGACTGAGCGGGGTGAAAGTGGCAGTTGGAGATGGGCTGAGAGGAGTCTTTCCACTTAGGACACAACAGGTCACAGTGTGGTGTGAAGTACAATTTGTGCAGACTATTATTCTTGTTGCCGACTCTAGACCCCGTTCAATTGTATTTACTACAGGGGTGACGGTGTTGTGGAATAGAAGCAATGACTGCCAGCAATCCAGTTTCAATGTTCTGGACGGCATCTTTCTCTAGCATGGTGCCTATGCACCAACGGAGGGTAGAGGTATAGGTCCTACTAGCGTAGCAGTTGTTGCCATCCTTTATAAACCCTAATAATTGAAGGAAGGAGCTCTATTTTATATCTTTTCCTTCTGTGGAGTGCAGGAGTTTCTTGTTCTTTCTCTCTGCGGCAGGCAGAGAAGCACCTGCAGTAATAAATCATAGTGCAGAATGTTCGACCTCAGAAGTTTTAGCTTATTTCCGGGAACTAGGTAGGGTCATATATTCTCTGAACCCAGAGTGAGGTGGCGCGGCAGGCGCGCGACTGTAAGCAAATGAAGGTAACGAGCTCAGAGAAACGGCGCAGAAGAAGTTCATGTGATGTGTTTTTTGCCAAATGAAAGTAATTTAAAATATAGGTTGTTGGGCTTTTTTGTGGAATAGAATTGTTGCAGTTGATCGAAGAGACAAGATTTGGCAAATCGATCTTCGAAGCGACCGTGGCATTAAACTGCCTAGAAAGCATCACACAGAGACATCGAGAAAGCCTAAAAAAGAACTATTACTTATGTAACTGAATTATTGAGAGAACGGATGACCTAAAACTACATCTGCAGTAGTACTGTAACAGCACACACCTGACACGGCATAAAGTGTATAGTTTTGCAGTAACATGCAAGCAATTATGAAATGATCAATTGTGCTTTGGGGTTTGGAAATATGTTGGAATTCACACAGAAGTATACAGAATAGTGATGGGTGGAATGCTTAAATTAATCTCAGTCACCAGTGTTTATTTGGGCCACACCCCATTCTATCGTTATTTTGCACACCATGCCACTTCAGTTTGGACCCAGCCATATGCAAATCATTCATGACCCTGCTCAGTAGGAACAGTCCAGCTTGAACTGCCAGGGCAGGTCCTCCCTGAACCAGAACACAAGCAAACCAAGAAGGGTTTCACCTTTGATTGGGGCTTTTCAGTCGGGTGTAGTTTAGTTCCAGTGACGCACAGGGAATTAGTATGCCTGAACAACACAGGGAGGTCTGTCCCCCTTGGTAACAAGACATATCAAAATGTAAAGAGGGTTTCGACCAGAGGCACACTTGCACATATTCATTTGGTTGTCTTGTCAGGTAAAAAATGCTGTAACGCCAGAGCGGTGCATGTTGAATCACTTCCTCATTGGAGAGGATCGGTGATGTGAATGAAAGGATGAATTGTGGCACCACATGTGGCCTCGCAGCTAGAGTTACCCAGAGTCAGAGTGGCCAATGGGGCAATCTGACTGTGCTAGATGCACTAATCTGACAGCTGAGTGTGTGAGCTGGTTTTATGGCTGTGTGAAGACCGGATCTGTGGTGATGACACATTTGTGGCAGTATGTGGGATGCTGTTGTAGCATCTTCCTATAATGAGTGTGGGATGTAGTAGTAGACAGCATTGTGCTGGCAATGGTAGGTTGGACTAGGTACACAATGCAGCGTGGGCTGGATGTCTCACATGGTATGGGAGGAGGCGCATCATGCCCTGTGGTGTGTGCTGTAGCACGCAGACAGACCTAATGTGAAAATAACTCAACTGCCACCTGACTAATGATAACTGCTGCACATATACCCTACCGCCGAGATCCACTGTCTAATTCTATCATTCCTCTAGTCTTGTGACTGCACTCTGTCAATGAATGCTCATTGCGAAATGCCCCTTGAGAAACTAGCAGTGGCTAATTGATTGGGTACAGTGTTCAGGTCTGTGGCGTGGCAGTCCCACATACATGAGGCATACTGGAGAGGCCATAGAGCGTGCTCTCCAAATGTGGGCCACTTTTTTAAAATCCATATTTGCAAGTGGGGGCCAATGTTATTTCAAAGCCTAAGCTTTTTTTGTCCCAGTTTGATCATGGGGGCCTAGATTTGGAGCAATCCAAAAGTTCTCTCTATATTAGGCTGGTGTGCACCATCGTGAAAGGGGTACCCAGGGTTCCACCTTTCTTCTAGGTTGCTATGGACTCTTGGCTTTCTTCCCAGGACCTATTTGCTCTCCCATTTCTTGCAGATGCAAACTGGCTATGGAAACCCCATGGATTCCTTGCCGCAAGGGTAGTTTCGGTAGAGGAGGCAACAGTTTCTCCAGGTTTGATTCTGTCCACCATCATCCTGCTCAGCTCGCATCCACCCTAGCGACATTTTCAAAACTGGGTCATGATTTTCACCTCCTTCAGACAACCTATTTCTTATTATTCTTTTGCCTGAATTATAAATTCACTGAAATAACGTTTGTTGTGATTTCAGTTTATCAAATTAGATACAGAAATCGTCTCTGCACAACCGTATAATTTATGAATGTTGGAAAAAAGGATTCTCATCAAAATAATTTTTAACAAAGGAATAGAAACATAATATTAGTGTGCATTCTCCAAAATGTATTTCGATTATAGCAGTTAGAACCAATACAAAAACAAATCATATAAAACATGTAATGACGCCCTGGCACCCAAATTCAGTTTATGTATACAGAACACACAACCATTGCTTATTTGCTTCTTAATTTCATACATACCCAAACGCAAGTCCCTCTAATTTAATGCTGTACTAATCCAAGAAAAAAAGATATTTTCTTTTCTGTGTGTTCCTTCTCTCCTCCGGGGGTGGCGGGGGGGGGCGGTTCTGTCTTAAATCAATCACACATGCAACTGTGCCAGTTTTCACCATTTTTATCCTTCACACATCGGAATTCGTTTTGCACAAACCGTTATCAGCTGAGCAACAGAAGCTGGTTGAGTTTCCTGACTTAAGCATGGCTTGTACTTGGCCATCCCAAAAGGAGGTGTCAAAAGCAAAGATGTTTAATGCAAATTTGGCCACTGAACAAAACTTGGCTCAATTGTGCATCCTGAAGAAAATAAAGGTCTGTTGCCACAGTAGCTTTGTTGTTTTAGAAAATCAGCAAGCTAAACTAGTTTACTACCTCTAATTCTTGGAAGGTTGTGTCTTCTGTCAGCAATGAGCGTGTCCAAATGGACGAATGTCTGTGTATTGTCATACACTGTGGTGAGCTTAGCTTTGCATTAAACACACACCGACCTTGGCTCGAGCGTGTACCTGGGACAGATGCCCCTTGCCAGGGTTTGTAGCAGCAGCAGCTGTTAAAGGTCTTTTGTAATTTTACAGTGGGATTTAGTTAATCATAGATGTACTTTAAGCACACAGCAGCACAAACAAGCAGTTTCACCTTCTGCAATTTTCACCACACATCAAAAGTCTTCAGATCAGAACACTGCCTGACTTCGCGGCAAGAGATCTTTTTATAAGGTTTAGGAATCCTTCAATGGTCAAGTCTTGATCTCATGTCTCCTTGTGCTCTTGTCTGGCCTCCGACAGATCCAGAACGTGAAAAGAAGTCTGGTTTTAAGTAGAATTCTAAACCTTGCTGCACTTGAAAATGATGAGACTCGAAGAAGAGAAATCCCTAATTTCTGGTCAAAATGTATAGTAGTAATAGAATTTGAAATAGGAGCATTATGCTTCCTTTTGGGAAATATGGAATCTTTAAGATGATATCGGCTTCGTATTAATAGAAATTGTTTTAAAAAATAATAATATCCTAGACTAAAAGTTCTTCAGGGGAAAAAACAACCTGGCAGAAGGCACGAGACAAGAGACCAGGAAAGGGAGGAGCATATTGAACACTACGCATTAAACAGTAGCCTGTTGCATAGATGGCTCGTCTCCGAGATGCAAGGGTGGTAAGGAAACTGGGAGGAGGGGATTTTTATTGTTGTTTCATTCATAAAAATCAGTGGCAGCCGGCACAGGTAAGTGCGGTGAGGCCCGGCAGGGCACAGCGTGGGGAAGCCGACAGGCGACGGAATAGGTGTTATTTATTTATTTTACTATACCTATTCCGTCGTCTGTCAACTTTCCCCCCTCCCAACCCGCCCGCCGCGTTTACCTCTTCAGGCAGCCGCTGTTTATAATTGCAATGCAAAGACTCCATTCTGTGTCCACTAAAGCAGTGGAAGTGAGAATCATTGTTCTGCTCTGTATAAAAAATAAAAATGCGCAACATCAATATTTATTCAAGGTAACTGATCAATACAAAAGGTACACAAACATTCAAATCAATGTCAATGGCATAGTGGCAAGTGCCATTTTACTTCTAGATTTGTAGCAAATGTCTGACTTTTCACAAACGGTGGCCATAGTGATCTTGTAAAAACCTTATTCGATTTTCTGAAGTATGCACATGTGTACCCTTTATTCACGCCAACTTTCAACAGTGAGAACATTCCTGCTTATGTCAATGAGACACACATGTGCAAAGGGCGCATTTCTTTGGTTTTCCGCAGGGAACATATATGTCTCCCTGTTAAAATGTCTTCCTCCACACTTTAAAAAAAATATAGAGGATGTCCATTCCCATTCCCCACGTGCTGGTCGATGGTTTATTCCTTTCCTTGATAAATCCAAATCTATGACCGTTTCCACGGTAGTAAACTACACGTGTAGAGATATAAAAATATTATTTTGAATGTTCACCTACATTTTTATGTAGAATCCATCAGGAAAGTGTACAAACCTGCCCCGAGTTCTACATTTCTACCTGAGTTAATTCCCCCATTGTGGCAACATTGCCAAAGTAGGCGCTATAATTTGCCAGCCGAAAATTCCTCTAATCATTATTGTGTGAATCAAAATTGGAATGTTGTCCCTAGGAATGGATTGGTTCACACGCCTCTGTTGAAGTTAGATGTGCAGATAACGTTGTCAGTCAGACCGGTGAGTGAGCTACCTTTCAGCAATCTCAATTTCACTGCACCACAGCCTGGAGAAGAAGCTGCATACAAAGGAAATTATGCAAGTTAGGAGAAAACGTGATCTACAGTGGAATTTTTCATAAAAATAATCACTTTGAATTTTAATTATGTCATTATGGGTTTGTGGAGGTGTACAATCTAAGGGGAAAGCCCAGCCGAGAGGCGATTATTAAAGTGCTGTTTATTTTAAGCCTAACATGCTGCAGCCTGTTTCTCTTTCAAAAAATGTCACCGGTTCTTCCAATCCATTAGCTACTTGTAAAATACTTTTGAGTCATATCATTAATCCCAAAACAATGAATAACTTTCAAAATAATTATTCAAGAAAACGGGCCCCATTTATCATTCTGATTTATTTGATGGGATATCTTTCTTTTCTTTTAAAAAGGCAGCATTACTGTAATGAACCAGCAGGGCCGGCTCTAGGCTCATGGTGGCCCTGTGCAGGAAGCGTAGGTGGGGGCCCCGGAAGAGGGGGTCCGGACGGGGCGGAGCTCAGGAAGGTGTTTTAATAATAATACGAGCACAAGAACAAACGTTACGTTCGTAGGCAAAGGAAATGGTGGCACTTGTGCAAGTATCAAAGCAAACAAAATGCCATTACCACGCAGTCCCCAGCCGAGGGCCGGCCCTGCTTACCTTGCTGCCAACACCAATGGTTAATCTTTTATGTCCAAGAGGGACAATTCATGAGGTGAAAGTAATTTTAACAATAAATGAGCCAAACAAGCCAGGATCCACAAAGACAAATCCAACATCTGTAGATATGAAGTTTGTGCTGCCAACATAGTCAGATCCAAGAACGAAAGTAAGACCTGCCTAGTGAGCACCAATTCTATCCTGCCTGAAGTCGCCTTCTTTTAATGTTCAACAATGAAACTGAGTTACCACTACCCAGTGACACTAGCAGTAGTACCTGTGGCCTAACAGGAGTATCCCCTGGGTTTTACTGACCCAAGGTCAGTACAGCTTCCACAGCATGTCTCTGCCCCTGCTCAGATTAATGCACCAACCCCAGGTTGCACCACTGTCCACCCAAAAAGGAAATCTAAACAAAAGGGCCCGCAATTAGGCCATTCCAAATTCAGAAAACTAAAGTGGAGATAAGAGGCTTGATAATACGCCCTTGAGAATTCCAATAGAAGCCCATGTTCTGCTGTGAACATGGGCTTCTATTGGAATTCTCAAGGGCGTATTATCAAGCCCATCATTGCTGATTTAGGGACAGTTTTCTGCCGCTAAAGCGGCGATAATTTTAACTCAGTTTCTAGATGATATGCCCCTCAGTGCGTGAGGTCGTTTTTTCCAGCCATTAAATCACAAGGAACCCCATATTCCATGTGGATTTGCCACATACATTTACCACCTGCTGTAAGTAGGTTGAACATTTATAGGGGGACCTGTGCATAGGGTAAGGGGTACGAAAGGGTGTGGGTGTTTGGGGGGGGGGGGTGATGCATTGTATGATTTTTCTGGTTAAAAAAAAAGTGGGTCAAGATCCTTCTTACCTCACTCGTGAGTGACTCACTCCAAACTCCAAAGTCTCTATACCAGGTAGCCAGGGGTGGCATAGCTGCCAAGGTTACAGATTGCTATGTGTGAAATTTTTCAAAATGTCAGTGTAAATATGTGTGACATTTCAACGACTAGGAGTGACACTTTCTCACAAGCAAAATCAAGCAATGAAGATGAGGGAAACATATAAATATCAGAAATTACACCCATTTGAGCAACAAGAAACTCCAAGAACATCTTAAAAGTGCTGCAAAGCACTAGAAATGGTCTCTGTCCACATGGGACCTGGCCCAACAGGAAGGATGTGTGAGGCACCAACATGAACAAGTTACCCACAAAGCCATCTCAGTTATCTAAGTGTCACACTGTCTCAGCTGACACGTGCACAGACAGACTAGACTGCCTAGCACCATTCTGGTGCAATAATCTCCCATACAATATAGATGATAGCTTACTGCTGTCAGAAAACCTTTAAATTACCCCCTGCAGTTTTGAGAAATAAACCGCAAACTCAAAGGAAGTCACAGAACCGCACACTTGGTTACAGCTATTATCATTCTTTTAGCACTAAAGTGACAGTGGAAGTGCATACCATATTGCATACATGCTGTTTTGAACATGTCCGATTTTTAACATGCTGTCGAATACAGGTTGTTCATTAAGGCATCACATGACATTCACTGCAGACTATGTATGTAAACATTTCTAAAAGGTGGAGGTAAAGGGATGAGAAGGAAAAAGAGAACGAAGAAGAGAAAAAAATGAAGGCGGGAGAGGAGAGAGAAGGGGGAGACAATGCGAGCAGGGAGAGGGGTGAGAGGGGAGGAGGTAGACAAAAGGAGGAGAGAGGGAAAGAGTTAAAAAAGAAGCTGTATAGGTGAGATTGGAGGAGAGAAAGATGGCCAAAAGCAGAAATGGAAGGGGAAATGCAAATGTGAGGCACTTGACATGGCTATTGCAGCAAGTAAATATAGCCAAACATGCACTGGACACCTCAATTGAATTAGAGATAACATCTCAGTTAAGGAATGGAACACTGGTGAACAGTCATGGAGCAGAGTCAAATTAAGGTTATTTACGTATTGAAAGGTTTCAACATCATTATATGTATCGATGGTTCCCTGCAGTAGTTGAGTAGTTTGACATCTTCACTGCAAAGCGCTCTACCGTCTCACACCACTTTCGCTCTTATAAAAACACGGACATAAACAAATAAATGAATAACTGTGAAACTGGTAACATGCATTATCGAGTCAATGGAATCTGGCAATGCCCGAGTAGGACCTTGTCTCCTGTAAAAGGCGCTTTACATCTTAGCAAGCTTTTAACAATGTGCTTTAATAAATGCTTTTAGGAAGCCGGGTGTTATGACAACCGAGGCTCGTTTGTAGGGTGAGATTAGAGGAGGTAATTGCATGCCTATGGTCGGACAGGAACCCCGGTGACTCCTCGCCTTGTCTTGTAACGAGGGCCCCTCTACCTTGCGTTTCGTCACCAATTCGATTGATTCATAAAGAGAAAGCAAAAGGCCCAAATCGTGTGTTGCATATATAAAGTACGCAATTCTATGAGCTATAAGCTCTTATGTAAGGAGAATATGCCATAACATTAGCGCATTTCATTCTTCTACGTTTCTAATTGAAAGAGGCCCACTTCACCCATCACCTTTCATCCTAATTAGGCAGACTGAGACAAGAACAGTTTTAAACATGGTAAATAAATGCTAAATAAATTAGCACTAGTGCAACATTCAGCCATGCAAGGAGGGCACTACAAGTTACAGTGATTTTTGTACACGACCACACACTGTGGCAGCTGCCGATCACGAGCTCTCTGAAATAATTAAATAATCACAGCACAGAGTAGACTCACACAGTCCGGTCTCTCACTTACTTAACGAAGTAGCAGTAACTCGAACAGGAGCCACTGCAGCATTTACCGTCGCGTGCCTCCAGAGTCTTCTGGGCCAGGCCTGAACTCGGGTCAAGCAGAAGTCCGGTGGATGGAAGAGAGCAGCACAGCGCCGACGGCCCCAGGCCAAAATGAGCGCGAGAGCGCGTAGCGGTGAAGCGCCTGACGCTCACTGCTACGTCCTACTCGTCATCGCGACGCGGGGGCAGGGCTGGCAAAAATAATAAATTATTTTATGTCGCCCCAGGGCCGTCATTGGTAGCGAGTCTGATTGACGGCCCTGGAGGCTGGGACAGCAGCAAATTCAAACGCAGGAGTCGGGACCGGGACGTTGTGGAGGCCGCCAAATCCTGCCAGGGGGCCGCCACTGCCTCGATTATCAGATCCTTCCGATACGATCCTCGTCATGGCGGCCCCTGGGGTTTGGCGGCCCTGTGCAGGTGCACACTTTGCACATGCCTAGGGCCGGCCCTGGAACCAGTCACACAACTGGCATGTTCTATTCATTGCTTAAAGTGCGCTTAGAGGCCAGTAAAAGACCTTCAAATAACAGGAAGTGCACTAGACCAGTGCTCTTAAACCAGGTGAATGGTTCACCCAGGTTTATTTTATTTATTTATTTTATTTTTGCGATTTATAAAGCGCCTGGTGACCCGTAGGCATCCCCGCGCTATTTAACCTGAAAAGATCCAGAGGGGGGAAGAGGGAGTGCCTTATTTGGGGAACAGGAGGGTTTTGAGCTTCCTGCGGAAGACCATGTAGGAGGGCTCCAGGCGTAGACTGAGAGGGAGTGAGTTCCACGCTGTGGAGGCTTTGACCGAAAAGCGGCGACCGCCGGTGCGAGCCTTCCTGAATTTGGGCACCGTAGCAAGATGTTCGGCATCGGAGCGAAGGGGTCTTGAGGCTTTATATGGAGTAACCATATTTTTAAGCGCGGCAGGGCCAGCTCCATTGATGAGCTTGTGGGTGGTACATAGGGCCTTGAACTCTACTCTCTGGCGAACGGGTAGCCAGTGTAGGGCTTTGAGGGCGGGCTTGGCCGACACTCTAGGAGGAAGGTTCATGATGAGCCTGGCCGCCGCATTCTGGGTGCGTTGGAGTTTGGCCAGGGTGTAGTCAGGGGCTCCCAGATAGATGGCATTGCTGTAATCGAGCCGGGCCAAGACAAGACCCTGGACAAGTAATTTCCTGGATGGGAGGGGAAGAAGAGGCAGGATCTTGCGTACGGACCGCAGGAGACCGAAGCAGGTGCCTGCTGTCTTGGCTGCCTGCGTTTTCATGGTAAGATCAGGTTCCAACCAAACTCCTAGTGTTTTGATTTCATTTTTAGGAGAGGGGATTTCGCCGAAGGTGTCGGGCCAAGATGTAGGTGGAAAGGTCGTCCATTTATTGCCCAAGAGCATGATCTCCGTCTTTGCGCCGTTCAGCTTCAAGGCCGAGTCACACATCCAGGTATGAATGTCCTGAAGGCAGTGCAGCAAGCTGTCAGGATGGTTATCCAGGTGGGACAGGGATACGACAAGTTGGGTGTCGTCAGCGTAGTTAATTATTTTTATACCGTAGGGGGCCACTACGTCTTCCAGGGGAGCCATATATACATTAAACAGGGTGGGGCTGAGCGACGACCCCTGGGGAACTCCATTCTTCAGTGGAAGAGGTTCCGACCGGGAGTTGCCGTCCCACACCTGAAAGGATCGATGGGAGAGAAAGGATTCGATCCACGCTCGCGCCGTACCCACAATTCCTGCCTTGGCCAGGCGGTGTAGTAGGACACGGTGGTCCACCGTATCAAAGGCGGCGCTAAGATCCAGGAGGATCACTGCCACTGATCCCCCTGAGTCTAGGATACACCTTGCCTCCTCGATGACAGAGAGGAGTGCGGTGTCCGTGCCATGGCCGGGTCGAAACCCAGTTTGGGATTGGCGCAGGATGTTGTTTGTCTCGAGAAATTGGGATAGTTGCGAGTTGACTAGTTTTTCAGCCATCTTACTGATACAAGGGAGCAGTGAGATCGGTCTGTAATTGGACATGTCGTCCGGGTTTAGTTGGGGCTTTTTCAGCAAAGCCTTCACGACTGCGTTCTTCCAGTTGGGGGGTACCGTTCCACCAGCGAGGGAAGAGTTGATAAGGTCCCTGATGATAGGTGCTATGGTGGAGGACATCTTTTTTAGGAATCTGACCGGGGCTGGGTCAAGGGGGGAACCGCTTTTCATTTTCTCTAGCGTGGACGTCACCTCGGTGAGGGAAACTGCTCTAAAAGTCTCCAGCTGTGGGCTATTGTTTTCGTCTGCTGTGGCCAGGATGGGAGGGGGGCTGACGGTAGGAAGGGAGTCCAGTATCCGCAGGATTTTAGACTCGAAAAAATTGGCCAGATCCTTGCTTCTGTCTGGGGGGGGGAGTGAGGGGGGGGTGCTGTTGGGATGTTTAATAATTCTTTGACTATCTGATAGGATTCTTTGGCTGAGTTGGTCGCGGTTTTTATTCTGTTATCGTAAAATGTTGATTTAGCTAATTTCAAGGCTGTTTTGTATTGTCTTACCGCGTTGTGATATATATCCTTGTTGCTGTGGAGCCAATCTTTCCTCCATGCTCTCTCAGCCTTTTTGCACAATTTACGGAGCGCTCTAAGTTCAGAATTATACCAGGGGGCATGGCCCTTGGTCTTATTTTTCACCTCCCGATTTTTGATGGGGATGAGGCTGTCGAGGGAGGAGGAAATCCAGTCACTGAACTGGATGTCTGCCATGGTGGGGTCGGCTGCAAGACTGGGGATAGAAGCGTCAAGCGCCAAGGCCCAGTTGTCCGTCGAAAGTCTGGCCCAGGATCTGTCCTTGGTGAAAGTAGGGGGGTTGTGGGGTTTCTTAAAGGCCCCTGGGAGATGGGTCGAGACCAGGAAGTGGTCCGTCCATGGGAGGGGGATGGAATTGGTGAACTGGAGGGAAGGGATGTTCGAGAATACAGGGTCGAGCAGATGTCCTTTCGCATGCGTGGCTCCTGAGTTAGTCAGGGAGAAGCCAAGGGCGCCAAGTTCACTGATTAAGTCGGACGACCCTGTGTCTGTTAGATCATCGAAATGGATGTTGAGGTCGCCTGTAATCAGGAAGTTGGATGTTAAGTGGGCCAGGGATGAAACAGATTCTAGAAAAGCGGCGGAAAAGGGGCCGAAATGTCCAGGGGGTCTGTAGACCAGAAGGCCTGACAGGGAGTAGGTCGGCGAGAGCGTCAGCGTGAACAGACAGCTCTCCGACTCCTTGCTCTGGATCTCAGTAGATCGGCAGGTGAAGTGGTCTCGGTAGATGATGGCTATACCGCCACCTCGACCTACAGGGCGGGGTTGGGACATGATGAGAAAGCCCGGGGGAAGGGCCGAGACTATGTCGGAGTTGGAATGACAGGTGATCCAGGTTTCGGTTAAGAAGAGTATATCCAGATCGTGATCGACAATTAGGTGGTTTATAAATAGGGCGTGCTTGGGAAGCGATCTACAGTTGAGTGTCGCTAATTTGAGGCCAGGGAGAGGGACGGCCGTCCTGGGAAGAAGTAGGTTTCCAGGTTTGCAGATGTTACAGCTAGTGAAGGGGACGTTTGGGTCATGTATGGCATGACAGGTGGTGCCATGACAGGTCTGAATGGCATCAGGGTGGCAGTGACCCTCACAGATAGTTGGTTAATCCACCCTACTTGCGCACAAATGTACGTGACCAAGATCCAAGCAGCGGTAATGTTCAGGTGCATACATCAAAGGGACTAGGACAAAAAGGGATGCTAACGTTCAGGTCTAATTTGAAGATTTATTTGTGTGATTCTGCACTTTATAAGCCTTTTGAGACCCTAGTTTCAAGGCTACTGAGGAATTATTCGACCAAGGACACTAAAGTTGCAGTTTACCACTCACCAGGAAGCCCCAACTCATTTGAATCAGGCATTTCAGACCTGATATAACCTCTCACAGAAAAAGAACCAAAGATGGTGTTGCTTGGAGACTAACCTTGGAGGTCTAGGGAAGGAGAACTCCTCCTCTCAAAGCCTACTCGATGGTCTCCAGGGAATCCAGCTATAGCCAATTATCCATCCAAAACGGAAATGACAAACGTAACACTTTGGATTGTCTTTATAAATAGTGGGCAGGAAAATGAGAACTTGTAATTTTAGATTGGGCTAATCATGCTGAAATCGATTTTAAACTCTTGTAGCCCGCAGGCTACTTTTTAAAACAAGCATAGGCATAGCCAATAGGTCTCGCCTTTGGGCCCTTTTAAGAGTTTAGTCATGCAGCACGTACCCCAAAAATAATCATTTTAAAATAGGAGCGTGGGTGGGACCAGGGAGCAGCAACTGGAGTGAGAAGCGATCATCAGCTCGTGGCTGAGAGAGGGGATCCACAGGAAGAGAGTGGGAGCATCGTGCACAAGTGACAGCGTGCACAGGTGAATGTAGGCTCACTACATTCAGTGGTGACAGAAGACTCACTACAGGCACCGTGTGACAACGGAGGGGCCACCACAGCAGCCTCTCACACTCCACAGGGCTGCGAGCATTACACATCTCATACATTAAAACCTGCAGATCTTACTCACAGGTGGCAAAGTTTACTGGAACACCTGATAAAACGGGCACGCTTGAGTAATGGCGCTCACTACCAGACCTGCACAAATGGGCGCCCGTTTTGAGAAAGTGCTCCTGTACTGTGCTAATGATAGCAAGCGCTATGCACATGTCGGCCTAGCATTCTTCAAGCGGATTCACTGGGAAAGGTCAGTGCCCACAACACTGATGCTTTACAGGGGGGATGGGGGGATGGGGGGTTGGAGACGGGGACCGAGCGAGGTCTGTACTCTCCTGCTACTTCCAGGAGGCAGACACAAGATTCTCAACTCAGTGCTGCTACTCGAGGAGTGAAAGTAGGCTAGACTGGTGTGTGGCTGACTCTTCCCCAGCTCTGCCTTCTGTCTTGGGATCGCACTAAGTCCCTGACTATAAAAAGGGAGGCAGGCTGTGTACTAGAGCATAGAACACGATCGATAAAAAGCAGTTCAATCCTTCAAATTTCAAACTACAATCGGTGTGGAGGGAAAATATGTTCCAATATTAACTAATAAAAAGTGACATTGGCTAGGTTTCATTCTCAATGTGACCCAGACCGAACTTCTAACGTCACACAGTATCTGCACTAACCATTGTGCTCCTCCGCTCCCCCCACACACACACAGCAGAAGTCCACTTTCCAAAGGAGCGCCAGTGCTAGGAACAATAATGGACTCTGTTCAAATACAACACCCCTCAAGTTAAAATGTCTCCAGGTGAACAAATAAAAGGCTTTGTTACTGCTCAACTCAAATTCGCTCTTTTAATTGAGGCCGGGTAGATGAAAAGGTTGAACTGATCTTGCTGGGTTTCTCACCTCTGGTATGCAGAATCCACAGAGATCCCTGCAGCAGCAGGCGTCAGACCCGCTGAGCTGTCTTACTGCCACAACAGTTATTCCTGCAGCTGGCTTCTCGCCCGCACAAATGACACGGGATATCCTCCAAGTGCAGCTGAGAGGACAAACTATAAGCTGTGTAAAAAACTGGATCTGAGATATGACACGCATTGACACCGGAGGATAAAAAGTCGGGTCTGTTCCATTAAGCCCACCTCCCCCACCTGAGCCAGTACCAGGGGCGGAACACAGGCCCCTGCATTCACATGGTGTGTAAACACTGGGACATTACATTTTAGTTTAAGCAACACAGCACAGAAATGTTTCCCTTCCAAGACTCTGTCCTCACTATTTTATAAAAGTGCCTAGAAACGAACACAAAACTTTCTGAAGCTAGCGCACCCTCAGAGGCGCTGGCTCCAAGTACTCAGCCCAGCAGTAAATGGCGGGAGGAGGGCTGCTGGCGGTCTGGTCCTGTCTCCGGGTGGGGAACGATTCCCAAATCAGGGCTGCTGGTAGCCAGGGAAAGCCTGTGTCTGCGTCAGGAGCTAAGACAGCTCATCTGCGACCGGAGCCTGTATTCAAGTGTGCATTCACCATCAACATTTAAAACACCGCCCTTCTCCTTCTTGAACTGGGGGGAGGGGCAGGGTGTTTGGATATCACATTCCAGTCACACGCATTGGAGAAAGCGTATAGCACCAGTACTTTAAAACATAAAACAAACAAGCGCAAAAAAGAAAAGCAAGGCCCGCGGCCGCTAAAGTTAAAGCAACGCTGAGGGCACCACTCAAAGGGGTGTCACTGGCGCGCGGCTGGAAGTCCATGTATGGTCTTTACCATGCGGGAGCCGTCAGACGCCATATGGCCCGCTCGCTCCCGCAAGGAAATCGCCACACGTGTACGTGTTGCCATTGAAGGCAATGGAACGCGTGCTCGGTTTAGCCTGAAAAAGGCAATCCATGGCTACAGGTCTCTTTCCTATGCGCTGCATAGGCGAGATCTAAACAGCAAAGCACGTTAGGAACCGGAGCAACAGCAGCCCGCACACACGAATATGATGGCCTCTTGTCTCAATAGAAATTGATGATATCCAAACTGTCAGTATTAACAAAGACTCTGCAAAATACCACAATTGATCTACATGCATCACTGGATAAAATCGTGCCATTTAAACCAGAGCAAATAATGAAATAAATTGTTTTAATCTGCGATTAGAGTAATCACAACCAAGCTCGGAAAATGCCAAAGGCCCTGGTAGAATTACCCCTCTGTTATCCCTATGGGTAAGGCTTCCAACTACAGCAACGAGCATATGAAAGATATCTATTAAGCCCAAGAGCTAATTTCACTTAACCCCTTCCACGCTGATGACGAGCTGGGCTCGTCATGGCGTAGCCTCCTCGCACGCTGATGACGAGCCCAGCTCGTCACGTAACATGCGCTTTTAAAAATCTCAGCGTACGAGTGGAATTCCGCTAGCGCGCATGAGGTTAAAGAAAATAGAACAGGCAGGGAATACCTCTAAAGCAGTGGTTCTTAACCTGGGTCCACGAGGTCTACTCAGGTGGTCTGGAACTGTTTCACAGAATGAAAAAAATATTATAACTAATAAACTAAAATTAATAAAGTATATACAAACAGGGAAGCAACATTGAACATTTTAAATATTTCCTATTTTTGATTGTGAACCAAACAAAATATTTCACTATTTGAGTACTTGTTTGGCATATACTTGCTTTTATATTTTTGTGTATTGAATTGAGGTTCAAATCCGAGAAATAATATTAATGACTCAGTGGGGGTCTACAGAAGTCAAAAGGTTAAGAACCATTGCTCCAAAGTGAGTACCTGTGAACCATTGAGTTGGGTAACAATAAACATCTGCAATTCAGCGCCAATATACCCTTCTGGGTGAACTTGTGCTTTACAAATATACGTTATGGTATGTTATGTTAAAGCAATATTTAAACACTCTAAACAATTGATATATTCAGTCTTCCATATAGCAAGCATTCTCAAGGTAATATTGGAAGTGACAGCATAGGTACCCAGTTTGTTTTTTTTAAAATATATTTTTATTCAAGGTTAAAACTGTTTTAGAGAAAACTTATTTAACCAACTGTGGCCAGGATGACTGAAGAGGTTATACCAACCATCAGAGAGTCCATGCATAAATATGGGGTCAATGAGATTGCGAGAAACAAGCGTAGGGCAAACCGTTAATCCACATAAATTGTCAGCCTTTGGACTTCGATTCAGGCCTAAGTGAATAACAATTGCATTTCAGGGCAAAATGGTTAACACCCCTTCATGAGCCACGTTTGCACCCACACACTACCCTTACAAATACTGTGCACTTTTCTTCGTTTGTGAACAAATTGCAAAAAGCTAAGTGTATGCATTGACATTTGGTCTACCAGTCCTTTGCGTGCGATGTTTGTATTCTGAAGAACAAAGCTGCCCAATAACACACATTTGTCGCAACTAATTTTCAGAAATGACTGAACTGTTGTTTAAGTGATACAAACAGACCACTCATAATTCATTATTTTATGGGAATTGATATCGGAGTGCCCTTTTATATCTATGATCAGGTGCACAACATAGGAACCTGCTGCCCCTGCTGCTTTTCAACCCTCAATGAAGGGCCCCAGCCCTTTGGTGGAGCATTAAAGCCAAGCCCAATGAATATCTGTGACATATGGTTGACTCAGGGGACCCTCATCACATTCTGCTAGGGGGCCATCATTGAGCTTTATGCCACTGCAGCCTGTCTTAAACGTTGCGCCACTATTACAAATCACAGCCAGTCTGTAGCTACAAGTTCATCATTCCTCTGCAACCCACTGTCAGGCTTCTCGTTAATGATAGTACCGGAATTAATGTGCTGGATGTTCAATTCTACTTGATCAGTCAGCAGTGTTTGAAGCTGATGCGTAACTGTCAATAGTACAGCAGGTGAAACGGAACCACTCTCACTGAATACCATGTACAGCTGTACTTTACAACCCAAAAAATGACAAGCGGGCAATTTTCCTTGGGTGCAGCACGGCCCATGGAATCCTACCTACACCACTGGTTCGAAACCCAGCACCATCCCCTTCTTGGAAGTGATTTGGCCCTCTGAGGTGGCTAACAACTAGTCCCATTATATTCTTGGAAGGTTGACAAACCATTGTTTGTGCCAACAAAATTCCATTTTCCTCAGCATTAGATAACTGTTATTTGTGACCCGATATCAAAGATCCCTATACAGCCCTTGAATTTCTACTGCAGTTTTTGGCTATTCAACACCAAATCATGCTCTCAATGCAAAGATGTTTTTATAACTACAACTTGTGGAAGTACAACTAACTGCAGGAAATCAAAGTCTGGATGAATGATAGCAGGACTATCCTCAAAAAACATATCAACCTGAGCTTAAAAGGCTTGGAGGGTTGTAGCCATGCATTAAGACATGTAATGAATGCATCTCACTCACAAACGCAGTTAAGACAAATCTCTTTGGCTGATATGTTGGTGGCAAAGCAAGACATGTTATGTCACAGTTGATGTTGATAAGTCAAAGTATGGCGTGAACATATTAAGGAAGATTGATCCATTTTTGACTGAGTCAAGTTGAGCCTCTGTATTAAAAATAGACTATTGCAACTCGCTACTGGTAGGCACCACCAAAAGAACCTTTAGAAAGTATAGGCATTGCAAGATATGGCATCTCGAGCAGCCACAGATGTATTAAGGTATGTGAAAAAAGGGCCACATTATCCGGTGGCAGCATTTAGTCAGCCCTTACATTTCGCCTGCATAATTTGAAGGGATATAATGGCAGATGAACCTTTGAAAAAGGAACTGGAAGGAAGCACCTGAAAACACCTTTCAAGATAACAGCAATGCAGTGAACACAATGCCTGCATATCATAAACAAGAAGAAAGCAGAAAGGGCATGAGAGAAACAAGAGAATCCAGCATGAAGTGGCTTTGCTCAGAGGCAAACCCTTCAATGCTTTCATTTAGGTTACTAGTCTTTAAATAATGTCTTCATAGAAGAAGACTCGAAAGTGAGATCACACCTTCTTGAATTGGGTACAGATAAACAGCATTAACTACCCTTAAATAGTTATGTAGCATCAGCCACTAGAAGAAACTGCATCAACGTATTGCCACTGCTATTGGTAAGAAAGGGCTTTTCTTTAGGTTTATGGAGAATCCTGCTCAAGATATGCCATCTCCAAAGACATGAAGGCGAACCCAAGTGGGTGCCTGCAAGGCGCCAAAGGTAAGTCTGGGGGAAGTCACGTGAAATTAATGTACATTTCTTAAAGGGGGAGGAGAGTTTCATACAGGTAGCTCACAACATGTTTGCTGGACCAGCCACGGCCCGTGCAGTTAAGAGCGGTGGGGCCAGGTGAGGGGAGATTTTGGCAGTCGAGGACGAGGAAAATGTAATTATTTATTTAATTTTCCTTCGTGGTCGTCTGTCGAATCCCCCTTCAACCCGACGCCACCCGTTCACTGCTCTTACCTGCATGGGCCGCCGCTATGCTGGACCATATGGACCGGATCGTGGAGAAAAGAAAGTCTGTGAGCTGGCGTGGCAAAGAACAGGCCACAGGACAAACATTTTGAAACCGAGAGTAAACCGATTGACTTGCAGCTGAACGTCGCGATCACATCACAAGCAGGCCCGGACTGGCCGTTGTGGGCACCGGGCAATCCCCCGGTGCGTCGCTAGGGTGGGGGACGGTTTTGGGCCCCTGGGGGTCGTTTTTGTTACAGGGCCGTTTTTGCAGTTACGTCCGTGCGCCACTTATGAGGTCAGAACACATTGAGAAGACTGCACTGCTTCACACTCCTGGCAAGAGTTAAGTTTAACTTCCGCTTAAGTTTAAAACAGTTTCACTGACCCACAAATTATTTTGTGGCTTAGCGCGACTATACATTGCAGGGGTGCTAGAAATATGGGTGCAGGAGATGCTGCAGCACCCCACGATAACCCTGCAGAAGTCCATGGGTAAATTAGCAATATAGAGGCCTTTAAGTTTCGTTTTAAATATTTGTTAACGCTTGCTGTCAGTTGAAACACAGTGGTAAAGGGTCATGCAATGTCTTTCGATAAACTGCTGCTTGCTTTTAAATGAAGGCTGGTGTTTTCTTTTCCTTGACTGCACAGTGAGGACATTTCATAATGTGAACAAAGTGGCAATCTTGCTGGTTTAAAGGATTTATGAAAGGAAAAGCTTCAGGATGTCAAAACCAGCAAAATGTAAATACTTGTTTTTTAACTTTACAAATATTTCAAAATATATCAGCAGCAAGAAACCTTCAAATAAGGCACACTGATTTTTTTGTACTTCTGAGGTGTGATGGAATCAAAGATTTTAATACGATCAAAACAAAACCAAGACACATTACTTATTTAATGCACAATGATAAATATGCTCTGACACTAGATTTCAGCGTGTTATTATTTGTGCGCTCCATAGGTTTAGCAGTAAAGCTGCATTGCTGATGCAAATTAAGTGGCCATTTCAAGAAGCCATTTCAATGGAAATGTGTTCTATGAAAAAGGTAGTACCCTTAAACACCATGTTTTATTCATTGTTTAGGGTAATGTGTTCTAAAAAAAACTAGACACACAATTAATGCCCACCATTCTTCAGCCAAATGGGTGTGACGCATTGGGTAGTCTTTGTATGACACTTGGAGTTTTCACAACCCTCATGGCTTCACTGGCATCCCGTTGACAACAGCACCCCCAGTCTGAAAATTGTTCCAGCACCAATAAATACAACTTAAAACAATATTAATGAACAAGCTCGCTGAAATCAAATGGGAAACACCTTCTGGAATCAAATAGTGTGAACAGGTTGGTTATATACAACACATGCTTGTAAGATGTTTATCGCAGCTCTCATTGTCCCTGGTTTGGGCTTGGTAAACACCACATAACAACACTTATTTATTTATTTAGGAAATTTGTTAAGCGCACAAATACCCGAGGGTGTCTCGGCGCTGAGTATCCACTATACTTATCCATGAGTAGTTATTAAATAGTGCAGCCAGGTTATGTTGTTCGTGAATGGTTATTGTTTGAACAACCAGGTCTTTATCTGTTTACGAAAAGAAAGAAGGGAAGTACAGGTTTTGGTGTAACTTGGAAGACTGTTCCATAGTTTGGTAGTGGTCACTATAAAGGACCTGTCTCCCTTCTTGGTCCTAGGAACCTGCATCAGACCGGCCGTAGAAGAACGAAGGGATCTAGCCGGGTTGTAAGGGCAGAGTACATCCTTTAAAAAAGCAGGGCCTTGAGAGTGGATTGCCTTATAAGCAATGCAAAGTGCTTTAAATTTAGTTCTCTTCTTCAGTGGCAGCCAATAAAGCTGTTGAATAGTGCCAGAGATGGAGGCGTATTTAGGGGTGGCCGTAATCAATCTGGCCGCAGCATTCTGCACCAGCTGTAGCTTTTTTAGGACTCCTTCCTGAGCATTGACTAAAAGCGCATTGCAATAGTCTATGCGAGACATAACTAGAGTGCTAACCAGGGTTCTAGCCATGTTCATGGGGAGATAAGGTAAGAGTTTTTTAATCATTCTCATGGTGTAAAAAGAGGATGATACTACCGCATTAACATGGTGCGTAAAAATGAGTTTAGTGTCCAACAAAACTCCCAAATTTCTTGCCTTGGTCACCGGGGAAGGGGGTGGTCCCAGTGCGGCAGGCCACCAGGTAGGTGACCAGGCTGGGGAGAGATTGCCGAACACCATCACCTCCGTTTTATCGGAGTTTAGCTTCAGGCAGTTTGTGGACATCCAGTCACTTATGGCTAACATTCCCTGATTAAAATTGGAGGCCACTTCATCTCCATTTTTGTTAATGGCCAAGACAATCTGGGTGTCATCAGCGTAGGATGTCACCGCCAGGTGATGGATTTTTATGATCCTCGCCAAGTCAGACACATAGATGTTAAATAGTGTCGGACTTAGCGAGGATCCCTGGGGGACACCACAGGGAAGAGTGAAAGGGGGTGAATTGAAATTGCCGAAGGCGACTGATTGCACACGATCAGTGAGGAAGGAAGAGATAAGATCTTTAGCGCCACCTGTGATCCCTGCCGCTGCGACACAGTCAATCAAGATAGAATGATCGACCGTGTCAAAAGCAGCCGATAGGTCCAACAGGATCAGCACTGCTGTTCCTCCGCCATCAAGTGTCATCCTGATTTCATCTGTAGCCTTAAAAAGCGCTGTTTCCGTTCCATGTCCCTTCTGAAAACCAAATTGTGAATTGTCTAGGCAATTGTTCTGATCTATGAAATCAGAGATTTGGGTGTTCATAATCTTTTCCACAATTTTGGCGGGGAGAAGGAGGCAAGCTATAGGGCGATAATTTGCGACTATAGAAGGGTCTAAGGAACTCTTCCTAATAAGAGGTTTTATAGTCGCCTTCTTCCATTGTGATGATGAGGATGCACGCTATCAGAATCAGGGATGCAGCAAAAAACCTGTCTGTGCTGCACAATTTTCACTTGGGTTTATAACAGAATTTCCGAGGCAGAAAATATTGCTTCTCAGTACGTTGAAGACCCAGAAGAACTGCAATATTTGATGAGTCCCCCATCAAACCTGCATGAAAAACCTTTGGTTTTGTAGGAACTCCGTCCTTTAAAATTCTCTGTCCAACACCATTTTATAAAATGTCCTTAAAGCAGTACACCCCAAACCCTGTTGGGTAGGTTAAGCTTGCTCTTTAAACTTGTTTCCTCTATGCATGATGAGACTGATGTTTACGCCACACCTATCTTATCGATCAGCAGCCACCACGGTGTGAATGAGCTACTGTGCAAATAATTCGGGTAAATGGTGTTAGGAAAGGCTGAGAAGCGATATATAGCATACAATAGGCCATGCACATTTTGATGGAACAATAAACACAAAACTGTCTGGCACCCCCCAAAAAAAAATTATGTCCTAAAGAATTTAAATCCCCATTCGTGGCAATATAACATATTGGCCATACTACAAAAACCACAATAAAGAAGCACAGCTTGTGAGGTGATGAACTCACTGTGGACTCTAAATAAGCAACAGAATATATATATTTCTTCCTCACTTTGTCTTCCTTTCGTTTTCTGCATCTTATCTCCCTTTACCTGCCTTCCAGTCTGCCTTGTTCTTCTACTGTGATTCTCCAGTAGAGGTATTTGTTTAAAGTGTCATGTAGCCTCCACCACCTCTGCTGAAAGAGAGAGACGCTTGTTGCCTGAAACCCTGTTCCCATTGGCCTAGATGGGTGAGGTACCACTAAGTTACCAACTCTACTTATGCCCTAGGAGTAGTGAAATTGATTCTGGTCTTTTAGGTGATCTAACATACTTTGCTTTATTAAATCTCGACAGGGTGACTACATCTATTTTTCTGTATACCACATGCTACAACATTTGTGATTTCTAGTTTTTTTGCGAATTAACGTTATATATTTATTGTTTGTAAAATGTTCTATATTGAGTATCCTGTGGTCGGGAAACTTGATCCGTTGTGGTGATTGCATGGGGGAAACATTTCTTCAAACACATATTTTAAAGAAATACAAACTGCAATATTAAGACCTCGCATAAATATCTACCTACAGTTGTTTGGGTTTTCATTTATTCGCTAAATCTATCCGAACTCCCTTTCCAAATATATTCGGACTAGGTTAACTATTCTATCTGCAGTTCTGGAATGCACGGGGGCAAGTGCTTAATGTTAAATTCAGGTAAATGTTGAAATCTTTGAAGAGATATTTGTGTGTTAGGTCGGGATTTTGGTACTTTTTGTTCTGAAGTCTATTTTTTTTGTAACCTATATTAATGCTATTTATATCTCTGTATGCTGTTCGAGAAGTGATTGAAACCTTACTCTCAGGAAGATCACACGTCTAATTACTCTTTGTAAAGTGCTTCATAAAAAGGCACATTTGCGTAAATCCTGACTCCAGTAGTGTATAAGCTTCTCCTAATCACACTTATGTTAAATGATTTCAACACTTTATGTCAAGGTGGCTGGCCTATGAGTATCGATTTGATTATTTAAGTTGAATGTTTATGAATTGTAAGAACACATTATTACCGTGCACACATACATTGTGTAAATTTGTATATCAAGATGAACTAATAGGCCTAGAGGAGAGATCATAATGTCTGGGATTCAGGTCAAAAAATCGTGGATGAGATGAGATCATTGCTGATAATGGGCGCTATAAGTTTTGAACAGAGTAGCATGTATGTCATTTGTGGACGGTAGGTGGAGTCTGTCACAATGCATATGGGGTTCCCCATTCGTTGGCCCTAGTTTATTGGCACTCATGGTGCCAGTCAGCAACTGAAGACTTATTTCAACATACCTGTGAGAATAACACCTTTACCTATACCTGTTTTTTTCATTCTTATGAGAAGATGTTTACCTGACTATTGGGATCATATCATTCGTCACTGGGAGACATTATTCTCAAGCAATGTTTACTGCTTCTACATTATACGCAATTGAAGGATGCAGCTTTCTATTATCCTTATACGTTTTGTTTAAGATTTTGAAGTTTGAGGTAAATTGCCTACTTTTA
The DNA here is from genome assembly GCF_964263255.1 of Lissotriton vulgaris. NCBI lineage: Eukaryota > Metazoa > Chordata > Amphibia > Caudata > Salamandridae > Lissotriton > Lissotriton vulgaris. The sequence continues at coordinate 667,549,129 of NC_141696.1, forward strand.
TTCTAGAGATTGTGGGGTTGGGGGGTTTAAGCAAAGGGGTGTTATGGAGGTAGTCCACTCCTCCAATCCTGTTACTTTTTTTCTGAGTTGACCTTGGCCAAGTTTGTTTTCTATGGTTCGGTGGGATTTCTGTGCAGAGAGAGACCAAGCCTCACCTAAATCTCTGACCAAATGGCATGAGTTCCTGATTCCTACCTTTAAGGGCATACAAATTGAACCAATCATCCCATAAGGAAAGACAAAGAAATGTACTGATATGCATTCCATTGTGAAAGATATCCTTAGTACATTAGCAACACAGTCCTTCTACTGGCTACAGAAGATTTCCAGGCACCTCTTTTGGAAAGCCACAACAAGGAGCAAGGCTTTAATTGAACCAGCCCTGCTGGACTTTCTGGAATTAAGAGAGCTATTGCATCTCTTGCAACCCTCGAAGGAGCAGCAGTCAACACGTATTATAGGTGTTTGTAGGAAGAACCCTTCTCATTGTTTGTAACCAGATTAGTGTGCCTAGAGTATAGAACCTTTGCCCGTGTAAAGACATTGAATTATGTCGTTTGACTGATTTCTACAGCATCTGGACCAGTGCGCAAGCTGAGTCGATAAATGTGAACCCAAGGGAAGACATTGTTTCTACAAATGGCTCAACTGTTACTTCCATCAGCCAGCAGTGCAATTCCCTAAATAAGGAGCTTGGCCACACTAGCAGCAGTATAGTGACTACCTTGCACACGTCCTCAAGCAGTCCTCAAGCAGTGAGCAGTAGAAAAGAGCCACCACAGAATTTAAGTGACACCAAGAATAAACATACAGGAGGAATCTGGAACAAATGTTGTATTAAAGCTGGCGTATCAGCTGAATTGTTTGCCTCTGGTACGGTTGCCTCCAAAGCAGCCTCTTGAGAGAGTTTGGCACCAAAATATTATAGTCGGAATATTGTTTGATAAATAGTGCGCTATAAATGTCATTTACAAAAATATCACCTTATTGAAGCTAATAATCGAAAATCTATACCCACTGGGACAATTGTTTTGCAAACGATCTTTAGGCAGTGGTGGCTCCTCCGCTATGGCGGAGGAGTGTCAGCCCAATGCTGAAAGGCAACAGACAGACGAAAAATAAAATTACAAAAAACTTTTTTATTATCATTTTATTTTTCACTTCCAGTCCTCCAAGTCTCGGGTGGAACAGTACCATGTTGCAGCAGCAGGGGGAGGAGTGGTAGGCACTGCAAGCGTACATGCCGGATTGGCTGGCTGTCTTAAGATGGCCATACCGACATGCACACTTGGATATCTCCAGGCTGTTCCTTGGAGCTATTGGCAGTGCTCGGGAGCACAGGCTCCCAGTCCCTGCTGAAGCATGAAACCGGGCTGCTCCACTCAATCCTGGCGTTTCTCTCAGCGTTGGGATTGCATGGGGAGTCTGGGAGCCTGTGCCCATGGCGATTGCGATGCCGGGAGTAGAGGAGCAGCAAGGCATGGCGCAGCAGCAGAAGATCACAGAGGTGGTGGGCGGCAACGAGAGGTAAGTGTACATTTACTTATTTTTATTATTTTTTTCCTTGCGCTGTCCCCCTACATCAGATTTGCAGTGGCTGCCTCTGTCTTTAGGACACAATCTTTACGTCAGACGATATTTCAGACTACTATTTTCTGACATATAATCCCAAGCAGAGATCCTCATTCTCAATTCTTGGTGACAAAAAATTAAGCAATTATTTAATTTAATGAAAAACGACATTGAAGATGCAATGAAAAAAGGCAATGTTTCCATTAGACCAGTTAGCTTCCATCACGGAAGGTTTTCTGTTCCCACAATTATTTCTATTTAGGGTATTTGATAAAGCACAGCATCAATCTAGCGGGTCTCTGCCAAACGACAAGACTTTACGGGGAACCACATCACATTAGTTGGCTAAACTTTGGCAGGAGTGGGCGCCTTTAAAGGTTTGATCCACTTGTTTTCTTTTACAAAACATTAAAGGTCATTAAGTCTTCTCTAGATTCCTCCTAGGTGGGAAAGGTATGGCACAGCGGCCAGGGCAGCTGACTCTGGAGCCCAGGGCTCAGGGTTCAATCCCAGGCCCTGACAGCAACTCAGCCCAGCATCATGTGACTCTGAGCAACAGCTCGCTTAAGCTTCCCAACGACTCCCAGCGCCTTGAGACCATTAGGGGTGAATTTGTTTGCACTTTACAAATACCGGGTTATTTATTATTTCCTCCAGAGAAAAATCATTGCTGTCATCTGTGTGCACAGTAGAAGCATCATGGGTTGCTCCTTGCCAATATTATAGATTATCAAAAAGTGGCACCTGAAGGATCTATCCCCAGATAGCAGAGACATAGCGATATAATATTGCAGTACACCTTACTAACAACTTCTTGGATGCTGAATCCTAAATGGGATGATTATGCCATATGTGGTTATGGCGCTTTTCTAGTAATGGTCAGTGATCGGCTGTTCTTTTATTTATTGGGTTATGGTGCTCAGGGAAGGGGTAATCATCCACAACCCCACTACCCAGATCCCTAAAGGATCAATGTGAATACTGTCAAGCCCTAGCACACATAAACAAATGATTTTCAAATACACAATTGCAGTGCACAAGATATTCAAACAAATTCAGCGATATTAGTTGATGATGCTTGTTTAATGTTCATTCCAGAGGGGCGTGGCCAAGATGGCGGGATGAGCGGTCGGAAAGCTCCGGAGCTCCCGTCCACGGCCTTCTCAGCACCGGCTCTCGGGCCGTTACAGCGTACATTGGCGGCAGCAGTGGTGGAGCTTTACTCTGGGGGTCACCTGAGCAGCTGGAGGAGGCAGATGTGGTGGTCGAGACCTGTCCGGCACCCGAGACCTGGGGATATCCGGCCTGCGGCCTACTTGCAGGAACTGTGTGCAGCGGCGTCGCTTAGTTGGAGGGCCCTGGCGAGAGGTGGCTGTGGAGACCTGGCCCGGAGAGGGAGCAGGGCTTGGCGGTGGCTCGGTACGGGCTGTGGCGGCCTGCGGGCTGCGGCCGACTGAGCGCGTGTGCTAGGACCCTGACTGTGGTGTGGGGCGGTGCTGGGGCCACCATTTTGGTGCCATCGGCATCTGCGGCCTCAGCGCCAGAGACGTGCTTGGGACAGGATATTTCCCCAGCGGGAGAAGGCACTAAGAGCGACCCGCTGGGCGGCATTGACGGAGCCCGTGTGGATGGGGGCCTGAAGTTCGGCGACAGGTAGGCGGTTGGGAGGGGACCCCCTGACTGGTCCCACGGACGTAGTGCACTTGGAGAGACCGCCTGCGGAGGCAGCAGGACTTGGCGGCACGGATCGGGGGGGTCACCCTGCACCGCGTCGTCTGGGGGAACTTGCTGTTTGGTGGCGGCGCAAGAGTGGCTGGTGGAGGTCGGGCCCCCCTGGGAGTGAAGTGGAGGACAGTGGTCCGCCGGCGGTGCCCCCAGCTGAGCGTGGGCATAGGAGCCCTGGAGGGTTGCTCCCCAAGCGCAGTTCTGCATAGTGGGGCCCCTGAGGGTGGAGACTGCGGGACTGCTGAGCGGAGAAGTGTGTTGTGGGCCCTGGAGAGTGCACCAGGTGACGGCAGTTCAGAGACTTTGGGCTGGAGCGTGAATGCAGCAGAGCCCAACAGCGGCCTTTGGATGTTGAGCAGGACCGCATCTGGCGGCAAGGCGTGATGCGACTAGAACGCTGAACCTGGGAGTTGTGGAGTAGGAGCTCTGACGAAGAGTCCCGTTGGTCGGTCGTGCAGCACTGGCTTTGGTGAGGCTGCCCAGAAGACGTGTACTTGAGGAGGTTTGGCGGGCTGGTGGGGTGTCCTACGGCCCGCTTTGTTGACTTTTTCTGGGAGTCCACTGGGAGAGCAAGCTTGGCCACTGGTTGCAGTAGGAAGTGGGGCAGACAGCCCGGTTTGGCACATTGGCGTCGGACTGGTTCTTGAGGAGCGGAGGCTTGGAGGTCCTGCTGGGGGCAGTAACCGAGGGCCGGTTGGGTTGGTGCAGCTTGAGTAGGGCTCTGATCTGAGGAGCGCTGTGACGCCGGGGGTGGGCAATGTCCACTTCCAGGGGGCGCAGAGACAAAACAGTGAAGGATCTCTTTGCCAAAGTCCAGGAGGAACAGCAACGTGACGCCATGGCGTCTGCTTCGGAACAGGCACCGTCGGAGCTTAAGGCCGGCTCGGAACCCATCACTAAGGCCTATTTGGAGTCTTTGTTCACGTCCCTGCGAGAAGATATCCATACCCTGAAGAAGGAGTTCGCGAATAAAATTATAGAGGTTGGTAGGGATATGGACAGTATTGGGGAAAGGGTCGCTGAGCTGGAGAACAAGAGTGATAATAAAGACACTGAACTCGCAGCATTGCAGCAGGAAATTGTGCAGCTCCATGACAAGCAGGTGGATCTACAGACTCGAAAATTGGTACTGTCCCCGAGCACAATCCCACAATACACAGTATATTGTAAAGAAAAAGAAGAAAATCAAATCCAAGTATTCGTTTTTCAAGATATTCAACAGTCTTTTTTATTTTATTTTTCTTTTTTCTCTTCTTCTTCAAATTTCATCATTCCATAGGTCATAAGCAATGTAATGCACAACGAGCGTAGCCAAAAACCAAAGCCAACACGTGTTTCGTCACAGGAACAGTCTCCCAATGACTTCCTCAGGGCAATGAAATCGGTTTTCTCACAATTATCCCAACATCAATCCAGTGTATTATCACTCTTCATAGGGTAATTTAAAATACTCAAATAGGCTTCGTAAGTCAAAGTTTTCACAGTAGAAATAAATTATCAATGTATCGGGAGAGTACTCCCATCGTCTTTGCATCAAGTCCGTCCGGTGTAAACAAAAGATTGGATTTGATTTTCTTCTTTTTCTTTACAATATACTGTGTATTGTGGGATTGTGCTCGGGGACAGTACCAATTTTCTTGTATTCTCTGTTTACAGAGAAACCGTGGGGACGCTAGTGGCCGTTTTTCCCTTGTTCCCTAGAGCCACTGATTTGAGGTAAAAAAGATAAAAGTAAGCAGTGTTGCGCAATATCAACCCAGCCACCAATCTATAATTATTTTGGATCTACAGACTCATTTGGAAGATCTGGAGAACCGCTCTCGGCGGCATAATGTTACGATTCGCAATGTGACCCTCACCGATGAAACGAAGGACCTGTTTCGCTTTTCGATGGAACTTTTCAACCATATCCTGGGGCGTCCGCTGGAGTCAGAGATACGTCTGGATAGGGCGCACCGCGTTGGACCCTTGCGAGCTTCCTCGGCACCCCCCCTGATATCCTGGTTTGCGTACAGGACTTTTGCATAAAGGAGGAGATCCTACAGAAGGCCAGAGAGATGCATCCATTTGCATTTCAGGGTCAGTCACCGGTCTTGTTTCAAGATCTCACAGCTCTCACATTGCAGAAGCATAGACTTTTTAAGCCAGTCACAACCTACTTACAGCAGCAGAACATTTCCTACAGTTGGGGCCATCCCTTCCGTCTGGTTTTTACACTGGGCAACAAACTGTATCAGCTGCGCTCCGTCTCAGAAGCTTGCCCTGTGCTGGGCATTGCTCCACCCACCGAGGAGTGCGAGGCGGCGAGTCCGGTCGCTGATGGAGATGATTCTAAACCCCGGTGGTGCTTGCAGGCTCGGCGACGACGAGTGAAGAAACCCTCGGCGGCCGTGATCGCGGAGGGCCAACGAGATGCGGTGGAGGCGGTTGCCTCGGACAGTATCCTTCCCCAGACTGGCTGATGTTGGGGCATTGCCTGATCTGCTAGCCTGCTTTTCTCACTGTTTTGGTTGTCGGCGGGAGGGGGGACCTTTGGAAAGTGCAATGGACTACCCCGATTTTAAATTTTTCCGATCATCTGGGGATGACGGACAATTTGGACATGTGTTTCTGGTTTCGTTTTGGGGGTTTCGTTGGGTTGGGGTTAGGGGGGGGAGGGTCTGGGTGCTTCAAGTCCACAGAGCGCTGCTGGGGAAGGCAGGAGTTTCATACGTTTCTGCCTTAGGGAAGCATGGGGTACCTCACACGACCCCATTGATAGGATTGCCCCCTAGGCGTTTTGTGACCCCTAGTATGTAGATGCCAGATAACAACCTTAAAGTCCTTACGTTAAACGTAAGGGGGTTAGACAACCCTGTAAAGCGCAAGGCGGTTTCTCCTTATTAGAGCATTCTCAGGCGAATATCTGCCTCCTGCAGGAGACACATTTGCTCCAGAAATATTGTCACCGTTTCCGATCCCGCTGCTTCCCATTACAGTTTTTCTCCTCTGCCGCTACAAAAACTGCTGGGGTCGCAATCTTGGTGGCCCAGAGGTTTTGGGGTAAGGTCCTGCATAAGGGGGCGGAGATAAAGGGTAGGCTGTTAACGTATAGGTTTTCCTTGGGCTCTTCACTGTTCACCATAGGCTCAGTGTACGCTCCCAATGAGGGGCAGGATCCATTCTTCCATCTTGCCCTTAATAAAGCTTCTAATACAGTGGACCGTCATGTCTTATTAGGGGGAACTTAACTTAGTCCTTTACAATACTTTGGATAGGTCATGCCAGCGTACCTCCCAATCCGGCGCTCTTACAACAGAGGGGTTGGCCTGTTTGCGAAGTAGTGTGGCTCACTGGTTAGAGGCGGCAGACCCGAGAGCAGAGGACGGCCCGGGACCAGGGTTCGATTCCCGGCGCGGCAGGTTTCTGGACCAGGGTCAGCGGACTCGATAATTCTCTCGCCTCGGTGCCCACTCTGATCAGCGATCACACTCGGCAACTCTGGGCATTAGCTTGCCTCATCTTCACTAACGGCCCCACCAGACCGCCGGGGATGCCTGGTCTCACCCTGGAGATACCCATTAAGGGACCATCTCTCAGGGAAGCCAGGAAGGGTTTCGCAGCGGTCGAAGCGCCTTGGGACCCTCCGGGTAAGTAGTGCGCTATATAAATGCCTATACATTTACATATACATTTTGCAGGAGGTGGGTTTGGTGGACTTGTGGCGTTGGTCTCATCCCGGGAGCAGGGAATATTCTTACTTCTCTAATGCACACAAAAAGTATGCACGCTTAGATTATTTGCTTGCTTCCCCCTCACTTCAACCACTCACGACTGCTGTAGATATAGGGACTGCATCTCTTTCAGATCATGCACCAGTGACTGTCGTGTTTGCCCTGTCGCCTGTTTCAAGTGTGACGGGGCACTGGCGGTTGCGGGAAACTCTGCTACGCCGTAAAGAAGTGGTTGCACGACTCCAGCGGGTTATATTGGATTAGCTTACGCACAATAGTAATACAGACACTACGCTGGCGACACAGTGAGCAGCATTAAAGGCAGTATTACGGGGTGAGCTTATTGCAATCTCTGTGGCTGACAATGTTGAGCGTGTGCGCAAAAGGGGGAAACTCACACAGCAGACGCGGGAGCTGGAGCAAATGTACCAACGGACAGGTGGCCCCGTGTCTGGAGCCAACTTAAAGCTGTGCGGCAACTGCTGGCGGCGTTGGATCAGGACCGGGCAGAATTTGCGGCCTTACGGCTGAAACACTCATATTACACTGGGGGGACAGGTGTGGTCGTCTGTTGGGTCACAAGCTGCACGAGGCAAGACAGCATCAAACGGTGCAAGAGATTCTTCTACAGGGGGGGCGCGTCACGGAGGACTCTGATATTTTCACTGCCTTCAGTGACTTTTATGCTAACCTTTATGTGGGATCCACCATCGAGTCGTCCACTGGGGAGTGCTCTTTTTAACTCCTTTTCGAAACCGGGTGCGATCACCAAGGACCTGCTGGATGCTACTATCTCGGTCATTTCCAAACCAGGGAAGGATCGCTCACAATGAGGGACATACCACCCCATATCTCTCCTTAATGTTGATCTCAAACACTATACGAGCATACTTGCGGCATGGCTCACGCCTTTTATGAGCGGCCTGATTAACCCAGATCAAGCCGGGTTTATCCCGGGTCCCCAAACCTCTGACAATACCAAGAGGGCCCTGCATCTGGTGGAGAAAGCCACACGTACAACTGGGGAATTTATGTTGCTGGCAATCGATGCTGAAAAGGCATTCGACCGGGTCCACTGGCCCTATTTAGAGAAGGTCTTGGAAAGGGCGGGAATGGGGAGAAGTTTCGTGCCTATGTCATGAATTGCTATAAATTCCAAACCGCGACGGTTCGAGTCAATGGCTGTACTTCCCCCCCGGTTTGCTATTGAGCGGGGTACGAGGCAGGGGTGCCCATTGTCGCCCCTGCTTTTCGCCGTATACATGGAACCGTTGGCACAGAGGTTGCGGCTCAATCCGAAAGTGCAGGGAATCAAACTTGGCGGTTACGTGCATACCATCAGTCTTTATGAGGATGATGTGTTACTCTCTTTGTCCCACCCGAGGGAATCGCTACCGGCATGTCTTGAAGACCTAGACGCTTTCACACGGGCGGCAGGCTTTAAGGTCAACATGAGCAAGTCCATGGCCCTGGACCTATCATTGGAGGGGCCCACACAGGAGTTTCTGCAGGGATCCTTCCATTTCCAGTGGGCGACTGAGGCCATCCCATTCATTGGGAATCCAGCTGGCCCCTACACTTCCTGACACGGTTCGCATTAATTATACCCGGCTGCGTCAGAAAATTAGGCAAGAGCTAGGGAGGTGGAGACACTATCCTTTATCCTGGCTGGGAAAAGTAGCAGCGGTAAAGATGACGATTCTCCCACAAATCCTATACTTATTCCGCACCATTCCCTAACGGCCACCGGGGGGCTGGATTTGGCAGATCCAGTCCGAACTGACTCAATTTGTCTGGAATGGCTAGAAACCCCGGTTGAAGCTACGGCTCGCGACCCATTCCACCCGAACTGGGGGGCTCGGCTTCCCGGATTTGCTTCTCAATTTTCAGGCTGCCCAGCTGTGCTTTCTCGTGGAGTGGAGCAGATGGGAGTCCGAAAAGCATTGTCTCTTTCAGGACCAAGCGGTGGCGGGCCGCCCGCTTCAGGAGATCGCCTTTCTCCGCAAGCAACATAGGCCTCCTAACTTGTACGCTTCGTACATTACCAGATTTCCCATGGAAATCTGGGATAGCACCAATGTTAAGCATGAACTCACCTCATTTCCATCCCCTCTCACGCCCCTGATGGACAACCCTGATTTCACCCCGGTACTGGACTCCGTGGCTTTCGGGAGGTGGCGGCCTGCTGATTGTCGTTTCCTATTTCATCTCTATGCGGAGAAGGGTGTTCTGTCATTCTCTTCTTTTCGGAAGAATATGGCCTGCCAGAGTCAGAGAGACTTCGATACCTTCAGGTTAGACACTGGGCACTCAGAGACCAGGTAAGCCCTATGGCTGACAGACTCCTACAGCCGTATGAATTCTGGCTGATCACACGGCACTCCGATAAAAAACTCATTTCAGATCTATACGGTATGTTGCAAGACAAGTACACGCACATATACAGTACAGGTAAGGCTCATAGGGAGAGGGAGTTGGGACGGACACTCAGCCACAAGGAGTGGGAGGGCATCTACTACAAGGCACGGCATTCACCATATCATATGGGACTTACGGACACACTCACTAAAGTTGCAATGTACTGGTACTACACGCCTGAGCGGCTAGACGAGTTGGAGCACTCCAGGGAAGCGACATGCTGGCGAGGGTGTGGAGAGACAGGCACGCTGATACACCTGCTCTGGGATTGCGTTCATCTTCAAGGGTATTGGAAGCAAATCCTGGACGAGGTTGATGCACACTTTGATACGGAGATCCCACGATTTCCTTCCTATGTATTACTGGGTCTGCCGAACCCAGTCACTTACCCGTTGCACTCCCGTAGGGTACGATTGATAGCCATCGCCCTGGGTTCCGCTATATAGAATATACTCTCGCATTGGCGCACTGCACATGTCCCTACATTTCAGGGTTGGCTCCACCGCCTGTGGCATGTGCTGGTATGGAGAAACTTTCTTTGACGCTGGCGGGGGAAGGAAACAAGTACGCAGATCTGTGGCGGCCCTTCCTATCTTTGCTGGCCTCTGAGTTCAGGGAGGTCACCTGTCCTCGCTACCTGCGCTTACTGCATTTATCGGATGTGGAACAGCCGGGAGAGGGTTATTGGGAATGGGCCCTTGAAAGACAGGAGTAGTGGACTTGGAACAGGGGTGGCGGTTGGCTGTGGGGGGGCTTGGGTGGGTGTTTGGGGGTTTTGGTTGGCCTTGGTTTTTCTTATACCTGATATAGATTGTTTGCATTCACAATGCACATATTATTGGAGTTCACTCTGTAGAGTGGCTTGGCCCCATCTGTTTTATGGTTTGAGCTGTGTACCTCACACTGTAATGAGGGTTCGGGACCAGATGGTCATGTGTTACTTTTGCATGTGCTATAATCTGCCAATAAAGAGATTTAATACTAATGTTCATTCCAGTAGGTCCCACCAACACGTGTTTCGTCGCTATGGGTTTGTCACCCGCGACTTCCTCAGGGCTGTATCACTTTAGTGTTGTCACGGTTGCCTTCCTGCCGGTTATACTTCCCTCCCGGCTAATTTTGGCCTGGGATAATAGATATATGATTATCCCTCTCGTTGTGCAATAGATAAAATAGATCTGACACACACAAAGCTTTTTTTTTTTTTCATTTCAAAGAATTTTATTATTATGAAAAAGCAAATGAAGATACACAATGTCAGTGTTGTTTATATCACGGTGCTGTGTTAAGCAGCACATAAGCGCCGCTTAATCGTGCCTCGCCTCAGTTAATCCTGGCTACTAGTCTGGCCGTGTGGTATGTTCTTGGATGCTTGTAGGACTTAATGTACTTCAAATGTGTATAGTTCAATAGTCTAGACTAGAAGCCACACAGAAAAGCTAACACATATGTGTGAAAAAGTGTGGGTGAATATAAGGAATTGGAGACTAGTCTAATCCTTTTTCTACTTCTCTTGTGCCTTGATTCCGTGTCTCTTAATGGAAGCACTTTCCAAAACATATTATCTGCAGGGAGGAACCAAAACGCATTGTAGGATGCAGTTGGAAAGTTGGTAAATTTATAATTCTAGTTCTAGTTCACACCCAGTGACCATTCACTAATTACCAGGGAAAGCCCCCTTAGGTATTTTTTATTAAATGTAACTAAATAGCTAGAAAGTGCAAACCCCACTTATAGAGAAAACATCAAATAATCGTAAATCATTTTGTTCAAGCTACATAGTAAAGGACCAGAGCGTTATTGATTTGTGCGAGGGAAATGGCCTTTTTAAGGTTCTGATATTCTTCACACTGGAAAATGCATTTGATATATTCAGAATAGTTAGGCTCACAGACAGTCACTAAGGCTAATCTCCTTGTTGTGGCTGCGGGCTAATAACCAAGAAATCTGGTTTAAACTGAGGGGATGACAAAGGTGAAGGCGATGGCACATGGTTTCATTAAAGAAGCAGTCACTTTGCGGAATCATTTCACCATGGCTCTTACAAGCACAGCTGCTGTTCCCGCTAGATAAAACTGAATTTAATGTCTCAACTAAAGAATTACAGTTCCAGTATTTCCTCTCCCTGCCTGCCATAAAACTCACACTGCCAGAAAAAGATTTTCTTAGAAAAATGTGAGAGGAAATTGAAACATACGTCAAAATGCCTGTAAATGGCATGAATTCCAAGGCCTTTTCAGGTAAAAAGATAGAAGTGAGGTCTATTTTGAGCTGTAATGTTACAATGCATCAATCACTGCAGCGTCCATGTGCTTCACCATACTTGTAACCCCTGCTGCTATTTAACAAAATGTACTTTCATTCAGTATTTGAAGTGGAAAAATAGAAGTGCAGGTACGTACTGTCTCAAAAAACGATTTACTGAGAAGTGCCATTACTCCACCATTAAAGGTATGCACCCCTGCTGCGAAGTGGTGTTACTCTATCTTTCCAATTTAGGAAGCGCAGGTGCTCAGTACAAGGCAGTACCCCCGTTTCCAGGACTGCTCACCTTTTATTACCTTTGAAAAACAAGTGCCTTGACTTTTTGAGATTTGCACTTCGGGCAACAAAACCTCCCCATGGGATTCCACCTGGTGGCCGTTGGAGCTAGGACCAACACCTACACCCACAGAACACGCAATAAATCCAGGAATAATCCTAAATGACAAGCTCACATGACGGCTCAAGGAAACACAGAGTGCATCTCCTGCTTTCACATCCTACATGTGCTGCGAAAGATCTTCAAATGGTTGCCGTAGAACACCAGGTAGACTATCACCCAAGCACTCATCACCAGCAGGCTGGACTGCAGCAACACTCTCTATGTCAGAATCTCCAAACAACTCTTAAACTGTCCTCCGTACCATCCAGA